>NC_053490.1:6178862-7468862 GCF_905171775.1 Rana temporaria | reverse complement strand
CTGTCACTATTCCCTCTGATCTCTTCCTATACCCATTGCTCTGCAGCACCATGTCCCTGTCACTATTCCCTCTGATCTCTTCCTATACACACCACCCATTGCTCTGCAGCACCATGTCCCTGTCACTATTCCCTCTGATCTCTTCCTATACACACCACCCATTGCTCTGCAGCACCATGTCCCTGTCACTATTCCCTCTGATCTCTTCCTATACACACCACCCATTCTCTCTGATCTCTTCCTAGAAAACACCATCCATTATAGTGTCCCCATCACTATTCTCTCTGATCCCCTTCACAAACATATGTACCATCCTCTTCTCATCAGCACCATGTCCCTGTCACTATTCTGTCTGATCTCTTCCTATACATATGTGCAATCCATTGCTCTGCAGCACCATGTCCCTGTCACCGTTTTGTCTGATCCCTTCCTATACATATGTACCATTCAATGCTCAGCAGTAGCAGTGTTTTGTTGCGGTATTCCCCATATTTTAATGTCCAGACAGGAAAGTGAAGGAAAAATCTCCCCAATGTGGGTACAGACCTGACCAGAGCTCTATCCCTTCCTTTCTTTAAATGGCAGCATTGGGGGGGAACTTTTATAACATGACCAAAGGGACAGAGTTAGAGCAAAGACAGCGGAGGGAAGGAGAGGGTGGGGGAGGTCAGATCTAATTAGGCAAAGAAGACGGTTGCCTAAGGCAGGGGTCTTCAAACTACGGCCCTCCAGGTGTTCAGGAACTACAATTCCCATCATGCCTAGTCATGTCTGTGAATGTCAGAGCTTTACAATGCCTCATGGGAAGTGTAGTTCCGCAACAGCTGGAGGGCCGTAGTTTGAGGATCCCTGGCCTAAGGCCTTGTGCTTTCAGGGGGCTCACAGCCACCTAATTTACCTGATGTATGTGATCAGGGCCGGTGCAAGGATTTCTGCCTACACAAGCAAAGCTCCATTTTGGCGCCCCCCCCCCCCCCCAACGGCCACCCACCTCCCTTGCAAAAATGTTTCTTTCAATAATTTTTTTATATAAAAAAAACACACTAATTTGTGCTTTTGTAACCACGCCACACCAGAAATTCTTAGTATAATATACACCATACTACTAAATGTAAAACATACTGGACCCCTTTACATTACACAGCACCATACACCACTGGACCCCTTTACATTACATAGCACCATACACCACTGGACCCCTTTACATTACATAGCACCATACACCACTGGACCCCTTTACATTACATAGCACCCTGCACCTCTGGACCCCATTACACAGACACCCCCCAACAGTTCAGACCCCCCAACAGTGCAGACCCCCACAGTACAGACACCCACAGTACAGACACCCCTATAGTGCAGACCCCCACAGTACAGACACCCTTACAGTGCAGACCCCCACCCGACACAGTACAGACACCCCTACAGTGCAGACCCCCATACCCCACAGTACAGACACCCCTATATGTGATAGAATGGCCCTGTATGTGATAGAATGGGAAGGAATGTCCCCGGTCAGTGTCCCCAAGCTGGCAGGGTGAGCAGGCCGGGCTGGTAATTCGTACACAGCCACTGCTGAACCCGCCAGGAGGTTGGGGTGGACTGGGCTGGGAGGTCTCTGATGCCTCGTAAAAATGGCGTTATTTTTTTTATCGCTTGAATTATTTTTCCCATGATGGGTGTGAGTGGGGCCTCATGTCTAAGTTTTGGGCCTCACAAAGCCTAGAGCCGCCTCTGGGGGGGGGGGGGGAGGGTAACATACCGAACAGCTGCACTGCACACACTGGTTGGACTGCCGCGTTGGGAAGAGCTCGTGGGTGGTAAACATCTCTCCTTGCTGGTAGGTCGTCCCGTTATGCTGGCACATTTTGGGCGGAGCTCGCAGCCCGGAGGGTGTCTCTGCAGAAAGAGGGCACATCAATGTCTGGGGAAAGCCGAGATACAGACCAAACTTTTCTGCTTTTTTTTTTTAATGAATTGTAAAAAAAGGTTCATGGAAAACAATCCGGCCCATTCGCATAGCTCAGCAACTTGAGCTGCTGAGCTCCATAAACAATTATTTTTAACAACAGGAGTAACTAATGTCTAAAATAAAAAATATTTTAAATATACTTTATCTGAAAAAAATAAGGAATATTCCCTTCAAAACCCCCTCAAGTTTTTATTACTGGGGGCGATCTTCTGACAGCCGAATTAACCACTTAACCCCCGGACCATATTGCTGGTCAAAGACCAGAGCACTTTTTGCGATTCGGCACTGCGTCGCTTTAACTGACAATTGCACGGTCGTGCGACGTGGCTCCCAAACAAAATTGGCGGCCTTTTTTTCCCCACAAATAGAGCTTTCTTTTGGTGGTATTTGATCATCTCTGCGGTTTTTAGTTTTTGTGCTATAAACAAAAATAGAGCGACAATTTTGAAAAAAAAAAAAAGAATATTTTTTACTTTTTGCTATAATAAATATCCCCCAAAAAATATATAAAAAAAACGTTTTGTTTTCCTCACTTTAGGACGATACGTATTCTTCTACATATTTTTGGTAAAAAAAAAAAAATCGCAATAAGCGTTTGATTGGTTTGCGCAAAAGTTATAGCGTCTACAAAACAGTGGATAGTTTTATGGCATTTTTATTAATATTTTTTTTTTTACTAGTAGTGGCGGCGATCAGCGATTTTTTTTTCGGTACTGCGACATTATGGCGGACACTTCGGACACATTTTTGGGACCATTGTAATTTTTATAGCGATCAGTGCTATAAAAATGCACTGATGACTGTAAAAATGCCACCGGCAGTGAAGGGGTTAACACTAGGGGGCGGGGAAGGGGTTAAGTATGTTCCCTGGGTGTGTTCTAACTGTAGGGGGGGTGGGCTCACTAGGGGAAATGACTGATCGCTGTTCATACATTGTATGAACAGACGGTCAGGCATTTCTCTCCCTGACAGGACCGGGAGCTGTGTGTGTGTGTTTATACACACAGCTCCCTGTCTGTAACGACCGATCGCGGGTGCCCCTTAGTGGCCGCTTCAACTGCCGACGTAGAGCTATGGGCTCTCGCGCAGGAGAGCCGACCTGCCGCCGGCGGCTGGTCGGCAACCAGTTAAACCCTCCTATCCTTTACGGCCAAGGAAGCTGCTTCTGTTTGATCTGCAACTGGCATGGCGCTGCCCATGTGATCCGTTATTACAACAGCCATTTGATTGTTTGACATATTATATAGATATATACATACACGCACATATACTGTATGCATAAAACCTATATGGTAATAAGTGAGAAGACATAGTAAAGTTCGATGTATTTACGGCAGGAGACGTCACTCTCTGGGGACACTTACCTACGCATCTGGGGCAGCACTGCTGCGGGTCAGTGACGGTGTGGATGCATTGCAGGACCGGACACTTTATCTTGTAGCAGGAGACTCCGCCCTACAAAAACAAAGGATGGATTGCACTTCATGAGAGAGCCTCAGGTTATTTCCGATGACAAACGTCTGAGTATTGGCCGAATGAGGTCAGCAAAGGGCAGTCCCCGTATTTACCAATCACCGGTGTCCTTTCATCTCCAGGAGGTCGGCTGAGCACTTCCCCCAAATCTAGCCCCCAGTGCCTGAAACACATGTTACGCCGCGTACACACCAAACGTTTTTAAACCACTTCAGCCCCCCCCCCCCCCCGGACCATTATGCAGGTTGGCCCCTTTTTGCGATTCGGCGCTGCGGTCGCTTTAACCGACGATTGCGCGGCGTGGCTCCCAAACAAAATCGGTGTCCTCCCCCCCCCCCACAAATAGAGCTTTCTTTTGGTGGTATTTGATCACCTCTGCGGTTTTTATTTTGTGCGCTATAAACAAAAATAGAGCAACAATTTTGAAAAAAAAACACAGTGGCCCAGATTCAAGAAGCAATTGCGCCCCTGTAACCATAAGTTACACGGCGCAATTGCTTACTTGCTCCGGTGTAACGAGTGCTCCTGATTCAGGAACCTCGTTACACCGGCTGCAGGCTAAAATCTGCGCGGCATAAGGCAGATTTCAGGCTGCATTCTTGCGGGGGCCGCTAGGGGGCGCTCCCATTGTGTATCAGCGTGTAGTATGCGAATTGCATACTACCACCGATTCACAAGCTTGCGCGGGCCCCGTGCAAGCCAGGTACGGAGTTTCCGTACGGCAACTTTAGCGCAAGGCTGCCCTTTCTAATAGCAGGGGCAGCCAATGCTAAAGTATAGCCGGCCTTCCCGCGCCGTGAAATGAGAATTTCACGGCGTTTGCGTAAGTGCTTCGTGAATGGCGCTGGACGCCATTCACGTTCACTTTGAAGCAAATGACGTCCTTGCGACGTCATTTGCCGCAATGCACGTCGGGAAAGTTTCCCGACGGAGCATGCGCTGTACGCTCGGCGCAGGAGCGCACCTAATTTAAATGATTCCCGCCCCCGGCGGGATCATTTAACTTGCGCGCGCTTACGCCGGGCAAATTTGCCGGCGCGCCCTCGCAGTTCACGGAGCTACTGCTAGCTAATAATAACAACAACATTAATAATATTATTGTTATTATTAATATTATTATTGTTATTATGTTTATTATTAATATTGTTGTTGTTGTTATTATTAATATTATTTATTATTATTGTTAATAATAACAATAATATTAATAATAATAATAACAATAACAACAATATTATTATTATTGATATTATTATTAATATTATTGTTATTATTATTCATATTATTTACTATTGTTAATAACAATAATATTAATAATAACAATAATAACAATAATATAAATAATAATAATAATATTATTCATATTATTGTTATTATTAACAATAATATTAATAATAATAATAATATTAATAATAATATCAATAATAATAATATTGTTATTATTATTATTGTTATTATTAACAATAATAACAACAACATTATTATTATTATTATTAATATTATTTATTATTGTTAATAATAACAATAATAATAATAATAACAACAACAATAATAACAATAATATAAATAATAATATTATTCATATTATTGTTATTATTATTAACAATAATATTAATAATAATAATAATATCAATAATAATAATATTATTAATAATAATGTTATTATTAACAATAATAATATTAATAACAACAACAACAACAACATTAATAATATTATTATTATTAATATTATTTATTATTGTTAATAATAACAATAATATTAATAATAATAACAAATAACAATAATAAATAACAATAATAATAAATAATATTAATAATAATAACAACAACATCATTAATAATAAACATAATAACAATAATATTAATAATAACAATATTAATAACAACAATAATATTAATAACAACAATAATATTAATAATAACAACAACAATCCCAAAAATATATAATTTTTTTTGTTGCTGTAAAGCCCTGTACACACGATCGGTTTGTCCGATGAAAGCAGACCGATGGACCGTTTTCATTGGACGAACCGATCGTGTGTGGGCCCCATCAGTTTGTTTTCCCATCGGTGAAAAAAAAAAAAATAGAACATGTTTTACATTTTTCTTATGGATAAAAAAAAAAAACGATAGAAAAAAACGATCGTCTGTGTGGAAGTCCATCGGTCGAAAACCCTCGCATGCTCAGAATCAAGTTGACGCATGCTCGGAAGCATTGAACTTCATTTTCCTCAGCACGTTGTTGTGTTTTACGTCGCCGCGTTTTGGACACGGTCGTACTTTTTACCGATGGTGTGTAGGCGTGACTGATGAAAGTCAGCTTCATCGGATATCCGAGGAAAAAAATCCATGGGATTAGATCCCATCAGATATCCGATCGTGTGTACAGGGCTTACATGTTTATAAAGTGTGAGCTGGAGCCTGGCTTCAATTTGTTAGTGTATCTAAATCTGCTAGACCGGGGGTTAACTAAATGGCGGACCGGGCAACAGTCCTGTGCGGACCACGGCTGTGCCACTTATCAGTCTGGATGTTCTCTCCATCTTTGGTCTCCTGTATAGCCGCCGCCATCACCCCCACAGTGGTCAGGGTGGGAGGGGCTGCTTATAAGGACAGAGGGCGGGATTCAGTGCAGTTCCCGCCCTCTGTCCCGGGATGCAGCACCTCCTGCCCCGCCCACTGTGAGGCCTTTGCCCTGGTAGGACCGTGCGGGGACGCCTGATGGATGAAAGGGGGACTGTGCTGTAAAGGAGGCGAGGGGGGCAATGACTGCAAGGGGCACTGTGATGTGTAAAAGGGGCACTGTGATGTGTAAAAGGGGCACGATGATGTGAAGGGGAACGGAGGACACTGTTGGACTGCTTTAAAGGGGGACTGTAATGAAAAGGGGGGACTGTAATCTAAAGGGGCACTGGTATGTTAAGGGGGTCTGTGATTTAAAGGGGGTCTGTGATTTAAAGGGGGTCTGTGATTTAAAGGGGGTCTGTGATTTAAAGGGGGTCTGTGATTTAAAGGGGGTCTGTGATTTAAAGGGGGTCTGATTTAAAGGGGGTCTGATTTAAAGGGGGTCTGATTTAAAGGGGGTCTGATTTAAAGGGGGTCTGTAAAGTAAAGGGGGGACTGTGATGTGAAGGGGCCCATAATGTAAAGGGGCACGTTGATGTGAAGGGGAACGGAGGACACTGTTGGACTACTTGAAAGGGGGACTGTAATCTAAAGGGGCACTGTTATTTTAAGGGGGTCTGTGATTTAAAGGGGGTCTGTGATTTAAAGGGGGGCCATAATGTAAAGGGGGGCCATAATGTAAAGGGGGTCTGTAAAGTAAAGGGGGGACTGTGATGTGAAGGGGCCCATAATGTAAAGGGGGGCTGTGATGTGAATGGGGCCCATAATGTAAAGGGGGACCGTGATGTAAAGGGGGACCGTAATGTAAAGGGGGACCGTAATGTAAAGGGGGACCGTAATGTAAAGGGGGGACTGTGATGTAAAGGGGGACTGTGATGTGAATGGGGTCCATAATGTAAAGAGGGGCTGTGATGTAAAGGGGGACCGTAATGTAAAGGGGGACCGTAATGTAAAGGGGGACCGTAATGTAAAGGGGGACCGTAATGTAAAGGGGGACCGTAATGTAAAGGGGATCTGTGATGTAAAGGGGGACTGTGATGTAAAGGGGGTCCATAATGTAAAGGGGGTCCACAATGTAAAGGGGGACTGTGATGTAAAGGGGATCTGTAATGTAAAGGGGATCTGTAATGTAAAGGGGGGCTGTGGTGTGAAGGGGGTCCATAATGTAAAGGGGGGCTGTGATGTGAATGGGGTCTGTAATGTAAAGGGGGAATGTAATGTAAAGGGGCCCATAATGTAAAGGGGGCTGTGATGTGAATGGGGTCTGTAATGTAAAGGGGGAATGTAATGTAAAGGGAGGCTGTGATGTGAAGGGGTCTGTAATGTAAAGGGGGAATGTAATGTAAAGGGGCCCATAATGTAAAGGGGGCTGTGATGTGAATGGGGTCCGTGATGTAAAAGGGGACCGTGATGTAAAGGGGGACCGTGATGTAAAGGGGGAATGTGATGTAAAGGGGGACCGTAATGTAAAGGGGGAATGTAATGTGAAGGGGGGCTGTGATGTGAAGGGGATCTGTAATGTAAAGGGGGAATGTAATGTAAAGGGGGAATGTGATGTAAAGGGGGAATGTGATGTAAAGGGGGAATGTAATGTAAAGGGGGAATGTGATGTAAAGGGGGGCTGTGATGTAAAGGGGGGCTGTGATGTAAAGGGGGGCTGTGATGTAAAGGGGGGCTGTGATGTGAAGGGGGGCTGTGATGTAAAGGGGGGCTGTGATGTGAAGGGGGGCTGTGATGTGAAGGGGGGCTGTAATGTAAAGGGGGCTTTGATGTAAAGGGGGGAGCTGTGATGTAAAGGGGGCTGTAATGTAAAGGGGGGCTGTAATGTAAAGGGGGGCTGTAATGTAAAGGGGGGCTGTGATGTAAAGGGGGGCTGTGATGTGAAGGGGGGCTGTGATGTAAAGGGGGGCTGTAATGTAAAGGGGAAGCCGTGATGTCTTATTAGATAAACCTGAGATTTTACAAACTGGACCCCCCTGTAAATTTTAATTCAAGACCCCTGTGCCAGACCATCTAAAACTCCCCTCCCCCTAGACTGACAATGCTGCTGTCCAAAGTTGTGCCTGTGCTCCTTCATCCAGAGTGGGGGGTGGGCACTCTAATACAGGTGGTGTGTTACTGACCAGATCACCAGGTGAAAACGGGGGGAGGAGCCTAAAAAAAAAAAGAAAAAAACGAATGCAGCCACCACATCTATTACTTGGTAAGCTGCAATACATGTAACTTTCGGTTTAATATCGTTCTGAATTGGCGGCGCGGGCAAAGCACCGGCTCACTTTAAATATGGAAGCGTCGCCGTCAGAATAAAATTGCGATATTATGTTGACTTTATTTTAGATTTCGCTCCTTAGCGCCTATTTATAGCCGTGTGTAAAATAGAACTAGGAATGAGATCTGTGCCAACACAAGCCTGGCACACGCTATACACCGGCCCCCGGCAGAAGTGCCCGGCAAATACAGCGAAGAGTTAGAAAAGGTGTCACAAAAATGTTGCCAATGTGCAGCAACCAGCGCCAGGCTCTCTGAGCATTAAATGCCCGGCGGTGTGAGGGCACAGCTATAGCCGGACTCCGCTCGGTGTGCCCGCTCGGTGTGTGTACAGGGCGCCATATCTGGGTAATGTAATCCTCTGTGTCAGCCAACAGCGGTTGCAGGGGAAAGAAGAGCACGCCGACAACAGACGGGCAAAATTAGCCTATGGGTGACGTCACCACGCCAGGCTTTACCATCCATTTGTTAGTGCTCCCTCCCCCTCCCCGCTCCTAACACCCACACACTCCGGTCTGGTATGGTCATGTGATCCGATGTCAACCAGTGGCGGTTGCAGGGGAGGTGAGGGCGCACCGACAACGGATGGGCCATAAGAGCCTATGGGTGACAGCACCATGCCAGGCTTTACCATCCATTGTCAGTGCCCCCCCCCCCCTCCTAACACCTACCCACTCTGGTTCGGTCACATGATCCCCTGCGGCAGCCATCGGCAGTTGCAGGGGAGAGGGCAAGCGTACGGGCCAGAGGAGCCTATGGGGGACGTGGTGGGCACTACTGAGGAGGCAATGATAGGCGGCACTAACAGGCACTGATAGGCATTACTGATAGGTAGCACTGATGGGCACTCATGGGGATGCACTGGTGGGCACTGATTAGGCAGCTCTGGTGGGCATTGATGAGGAGACACTGATAGGAAGCACAGATAGGCGGAAATGATAGGCATTACTTATAGGCATTGATAGAAACGTATTAGGCAGCATTGGTGGGCACTGATGACGAGGCAATGATGAGGGGGCTGCACTGATAGGAACTGATTAGGCAGCACTGGTGGGCACTAATGAAAAGGTACTGATAGGCGGCACTGACAGGCATTATGTCTAGGCACTAATGAGCCTGCACTGATAGGCGGCACTGATGGGCACTCATGGGGATGCACTGATGGGCATTGATTAGGCAGCTCTGGTGGGCACTGATAGGAAGCTCAGATAGGCGGCAATGATAGGCATTACTTATAGGCACTGATAGAAATGGATTAGGCAGAAGGGGTGGGAACTGATAGGTGGGACTGCACTGATAGGAACTGATTAGGCAGCACTGGTGGGCACTAATGAAGAGGCACTGATAGGTGGCAATGATAGGCATTACTGATAGGCACTCATGGGGCTGCACTGGTTGGCACGGATTAGGCAGCAATGATAGGCACTGACAGGCAGCACTGATGAGCCTGCACTGATAGGTGGCACTGATGGGCACTCATGGGGCTGCACTGATAGGAACTGATTAGGCAGCACTGGTGGGCACTAATGAAGAGGCACTGATAGGTGGCAATGATAGGCACTCATGGGGCTGCACTGGTTGGCACTGATTAGGCAGCAATGATAGGCATTACTGGTAGGCACTGACAGGCAGCACTGATGAGCCTGCACTGATAGGTACTGATGAGGAGGCACTCATGAGGCTGTACTGATAGGTGGCACTGATAGGTGTCAATGATAGACATCACTGATTGGCACTGGTAGACTATTCCATGCGATCGGCTTTAGTGCAACTTTTTTTTTTTACGTAACTTTATTGTTATGAAACAGGGAGCCGACATGCAGCACGCAGAATTGAGTCACTTCCCCATAAGAGGCGGACAGTCGGCATCGACCCGTTGATTTATTTTCGGTTGGTGACAGGTCCTCTTTAAGGACAAGGTCGCTGTGACATCACACAAGACTGGACAAGTGTCGGGATCTTTAATAGATGATGAATCTGTCGGAGGATCTGGTGAGCAGGTGATGTCAGTCCCGTCTAGCGGCGAGGTGCTTGTCCCCCCCCCCGGGTGGGGTGGTGGGGGGGAGGAGTGGGAGAGGAGCCATGCCAGTGTCACCCGAGCGCAGCACCTGTGAGAAATAGGGACATCTTTATCAATGAGCTGGCCGGTGTCCATGCCCGGCAGGAACGAGCGCCAGCTCTGCAGCCCATGAAAGGCTCCTTGTTCCAGCGGCTGAGACGCGGCTGGAGCTCGGGGGGGGGGGGGGATGGGGAACAGTGGTCAGGGAAAAGGATTAGTAACAAAAATGTTATGGCTTGTAAAAGGAGCGTAAAAAAAAAAAAAACGCGTCATGAAACCCTCCGCTGCCGCCGGATAATGGAGCAGTGTGTTCCTGAAACTCGGCCCTCTTTATTAGGGGGGACTTAACACCTTCGCCGCTGGACGCGGCTCAACCAAACCTCCCGGAGAAAACCTGCGCCGCCCTCCGTCGTGCCAAAGACGTATTCCCCGCAGACTCGGAGCGTTTCATGAGCAATCTCACGCCGCGGGGGGGGGGGGGGGGCGCAGGTAAACAGATGGCGGCAAGAATACAGCTGCAGGGAAAAGTGGTGACAATCTGAAAAGGGAGACCCCTCCCCAACTTTTTGGGGCGCAGCCAACTAATTCTGGAGAAAACCTAGTGATGGAACTCCAAACTGTACACACGATCGGATATCTGATGGAATCTAATGGAGATGTAAATGTGATCCAACAGTGTGTCGATCCATTTCGATCCATTGCCCCATCAAAAACAACCACATCAAAACTGCCCCATCAAAACTGCACCATCCTATTGCCCCATCAAAAACTGGTTGCTTTGGACTGGTTTCTATGAACTGGATTCTATGGACTGGTTTCTATGAACTGGATTCTATGGACTGGTTTCTATGGACTGGTTTCTATGGACTGGTTTCTATGAACTGGATTCTATGGATGGTTGCTATGGACTGGTTGCTATGAACTGGATTCTATGAACTGGATTCTATGAACTGGATTCTATGGACTGGTTTCTATGGACTGGTTTCTATGGACTGGTTTCTATGGACTGGTTTCTATGGACTGGTTTCTATGGACTGGTTTCTATGGACTGGTTTCTATGAACTGGATTCTATGAACTGGATTCTATGGACTGGTTTCTATGGACTGGTTTCTATGAACTGGATTCTATGAACTGGATTCTATGGACTGGTTTCTATGGACTGGTTTCTATGAACTGGATTCTATGAACTGGATTCTATAGATGGTTGCTATGGACTGGTTGCTATGGACTGGTTGCTATGGACTGGTTTCCATGGACTGGTTGCTATGGACTGGTTTCCATGGACTGGTTGCTATGGACTGGTTGCTATGGACTGGTTTCCATGGACTGGATTCCATGGACTGGATTCTATGGACGGTGGATTTTTTTTGTCGGATATCCGATGAAGCCGACTTTCATCAGTCTTGCCTACACACCATCGGTCAAAAATCCGACCGTGTCCAAAAAACGCGGTGACGTAAAACGCTACGACGTGCTGAGGAAAATTAAGTTCAATGCTTCCGTGCATGCGTCGACTTGATTCTGAGCATGCGTGGATTTTTGACTGATGGCGTTCCACACAGACGATCGTTTTTTTTATCCATAGGAAAAATGTAAAACATGTTCTATTTTTTTTTTTTTCGTTTTCATCGGACAAACCGATCGTGTGTACAGGGCCTAATGGAGCATGTGGCCCGCCCCCCTCCCTCCCGTAATGCAGCACTGGTACCAGTCACCAAATCCAGGACCGTCATGGGGGGGGGGTTCTATATCTAAAGCAGGGGTCTCTTTCTAAACAAAAGGGCCAGTTTAATGTCCTCCAGACTTTAAGAGGGTGTGGGGGGGCACACTGTGACCAGTAAGAGTAGAATATACCCTGGTGTCAATGGGACTAAACAATGCCCCATCATTGGTATTAGTTGGAAGAACAGTGCCCCACAATTGGTATTAGTGGGAGGAATAGTGCCCCATCATTGGTATCAGTGAGAGGAATAGTGCCCCATCATTGGCGTCAGTGGGAGGAATAGTGTCCCATCATTGGTATCAGTGGGAGGAATAGTGTCCCATCATTGGTATCAGTGGGAGGAATAGTGCCCCATCATTGGTGTCAGTGGGAGGAATAGTGTCCCATCATTGGTGTCAGTGGGAGGAATAGTGTCCCATCATTGGTGTCAGTGGGAGGAATAGTGTCCCATCATTGGTGTCAGTGGGAGGAATAGTGTCCCATCATTGGTGTCAGTGGGAGGAATAGTGCCCCATCATTGGTATTAGTGGGAGGAATAGTGCCCCATCATTGGTGTCAGTGGGAGGAATAGTGCCCCATCATTGGTGTCAGTGATAGGAAAAGTGCTTAGGGGGGAAAAGTGCCCCAAGGGGGTGTATAAAAGGCAAGCCAAGGGTCTCATCTGGCCCCTGGGCTTCAGTTTGGAAACCCCTGCCCTGCAGGTAAGCTTATAATAAATCGGTCCCTTAGAAACGGCCTAAATCAGTGCCGTTTAGTAGCCACACATGTGGTGCCCTCCTAGGAGAGGATGCCGGGCAAATGAGGTTGTTGGATCTGTCCATCGCTCTACTGTACTTCCTCCTACGTCTCTTAAGGCGCTTGATCGTTCTTATAGGTGGCGGGAGGGGACACCCCCCCTCTTCCCGCCGCCATCCGGTGCTTCTCCGGGCTCTCCCGTGACATCGGAAGCAAGGAGAACGAACCGGACGCCGCCGGATGAGAAGGATAGAGATGTCCGGTGACTAGATCTGTCCGTCGAATGCCCGGGCGCGATGTTATGACGTCACACCCGGGTACCCGGGAAGTAAACAAAACGGCAATCGCGGCTGAAAGCATGAGATCTGTGAATTTTGTTCCCCCGATCTCATGCTTTCCAGCCTGGAGGAGAGATGTGAGGGTCTTATTGACCCCCCCCCCCCCCGCATCTCTCCATAAAGAGGACCTGTCACACACTATTCCTATTACAAGGGATGTTTACATTCCTTGCAATAGGAAAAAAAAAAGTGATACCATTTTTATTTTTATTTTTTAAAGTGTAAAAAAAAATAAAAAATTGAAACACCCCTGTACCCAGTAGCTTGCGCTCAGAAGCGAACGCAAGTCCCGCCCACGCATGTAAACTCCGTTCAAACCCCACATGTGAGGTATCACTGCGTGCGTTAGAGCGCGAGCAACAATTCTAGACCTGCTCTGTAACTCTAAACTGGTAACTTGTAAAAAAAAAATTAAAGAGTCGCCTATAAAGATTTTTTTAAGTACCGAAGTTTCGCGCCATGAGTGGGCGCAATTTTAAAGCGTGACAAGTCAGGTATCTATTTACTCGGCGTAACTTCATCTTTCACATTGTACAAAAAAATTGGTCTAACTTTATCGTTTTTTTATTTAATTTATGAAAGCGTTTCCCCCCCCCCCCCCCCCAAAAAAGGCGTTTGACAAATTATTGTGCATCAGCGTGACTGCGACATTATGGCGGACACATCGGACACTTTTGACACATTTTTGGGACCATTGTCATTTTCACAGCGAAGAGTGCTATAAAAATTAAAAATGCACTGATTACTGTGAAAATGACAATGGCAGTGTAGGGGTTAAGTGTGTTCTAAGGGAGTGATTCTAACTGTGGGGGGCGTGTGACGTCACTGATCGTCGTTCCCTAACACAGGGAACAGACGATCACTGACAACCGCACTAGGAAGAAAGGGGAAGGTTTGTTTACACTCACCTTTCCCCGTTCTTCTGCTCTGTGACCCGATCGTGGGACACCGGCGGCGATCGGGTCCGCGGGCACGGTCACGGAGGACAGGACCGGGTCGCGAGCATGCAGCCGGCGGCACGCTCGCGGCCCACGGCTGGGCATCTTAAAGGGGACGTACCTGTACACCCATGTGCCCAGCCGTGCCATTCTGCCAACGTAAATAGTTGTGCGGCGGTCCTTAAGCGGTTAAGCACCAGCTTTCGAAGTGGCCGGTGCTGTGTGTTTTACTGCCAGCTACTTGAGAGTGAAAGAGCTATGATATTTGTCTTCCAGTTGCGTATTTGTTGACAACCCAGGTTGACCTGCCTTCTATCTGCT
This sequence comes from Rana temporaria, assembly GCF_905171775.1. Classification (NCBI taxonomy): domain Eukaryota; kingdom Metazoa; phylum Chordata; class Amphibia; order Anura; family Ranidae; genus Rana; species Rana temporaria. Next base: position 7,454,412 of record NC_053490.1, on the reverse strand, counting down.
TGCTGCCGGCCTAGACCTCTTCCTGGACCCGACCACTCTCCCCTGCCTGGACCCGACCACTCTCCCCTGCCTGGACCCGACCACTCTCCCCTGCCTGGACCCGACCACTCTCCCCTGCCTGGACCCGACCACTCTCCCCTGCCTGGACCCGACCACTCTCCCCTGCCTGGACCCGACCACTCTCCCCTGCCTGGACCCGACCACTCTCCTCTGCCTGGACCCGACCACTCTCCTCTGCCTGGACCCGACCACTCTCCCCGGCCTGGACCCGACCACTCTCCCCGGCCTGGACCCGACCACTCTCCCCGGCCTGGACCCGACCACTCTCCCCGGCCTGGACCCGACCACTCTCCCCGGCCTGGACCCGACCACTCTCCCCGGCCTGGACCCGACCACTCTCCCCGGCCTGGACCCGACCACTCTCCCCGGCCTGGACCCGACCACTCTCCCCTGCCTGGACCCGACCACGCTCCCCTGCCTGGACCCGACCACGCTCCCCTGCCTGGACCCAACCACGCTCCCCTGCCTGGACCCGACCACTCTCCCCTGCCTGGACCCGACCACTGCCTGGACCCGACCGCTCTCCCCTGCCTGGACACGACCGCTCACCCCTGCCTGGACCCGACCGCTCTCCCCTGCCTGGACCCGACCGCTCTCCCCTGCCTGGACCCGACCACTCTTCCCTGCCTGGACCCAACCACGCTCCCCTGCCTGGACCCAACCACGCTCCCCTGCCTGGACCCAACCACGCTCCCCTGCCTGGACCAGACCATTCTCCCCTGCCTGGACCCGACCACTGCCTGGACCCGACCGCTCTCCCCTGCCTGGACGCGACCGCTCTCCCCTGCCTGGACCCGACCACTCTCCCCGGCCTGGACCCGACCACTCTCCCCGGCCTGGACCCGACCACTCTCCCCGGCCTGGACCCGACCGCTCTCCCCTGCCTGGACCCGACCGCTCTTCCCTGCCTGGACCCGACCGCTCTCCCCTGCCTGGACCCGACCGCTCTCCCCTGCCTGGACCCGACCGCTCTCCCCTGCCTGGACCCGACCGCTCTCCCCTGCCTGGACCCGACCGCTCTCCTCTGCCTGGACCCGACCGCTCTCCTCTGCCTGGACCCGACCGCTCTCCTCTGCCTGGACCCGACCGCTCTCCTCTCTCTGCCTGGACCCGACCGATCTCCTCTGCCTGGACCCGACCACTCTCCTCTTCCTGGACCTGACCATTCTCCCCTGCCTGGACCTGACTACTCCCATAAACACCTGAAGCAAGTGACTTGGTGAAGTTATCCTCTATATCAGACACATCCACAATGGTACATATCAACAATGAAAATCATAACTTGTGGGCTTCCATTGGTCTATTCTATATGGGAGAGGGGGGGGGGGGGGAACACAAAGCAGTAGACATACCTCAGAGCACATGCAGCGTATACAATACACGACCCCTTGAGGTTCAAGGTATGGGTGCCAGCTGTCTCCCGCACTGTACTTCTTTCCGTGAAATATACAAAAGAGATCTGGACCTGGAAAGAGAAAAAAACACGTGACTGAGCATCACTCACAACCCAAAAAATGGACAAAAATTCTAGAACCTGAATATCGGAGGTCAAACCCTCATCTGCTTTTGGTCAGTGGCGGCCCGTCCATAGGGGGCGCCCGGGTAAGGCCCCCCCCCCCCAACTCCTCCTGTAGTCGAAAAAAAAAACGGGCCCTTTAAGACATTAAGAATGTCGTTCTGCAGCGCCGCCCCCTCTGGCTCTCGCAAAGAACATACATTCATGCATTGCATGTATGTATGTATGTTATTGTGGCCAGCTGCCACTGGTCTATTCAGATAGCCGGACATAGGGCGCCGGATACCTGAATAACGGCAGCTGGTTGGCTGTGCGGAAGTGCCTATCAGAGCTAGCGGCTCTGATAGTCTTTCGTATTACAGCCCTCCGGCTTCCAGATGCTTATCCAGGGGACGCACGGGGGGTGCATTCCTTGGATAAGACTGACAGGTGCCTCAGCCAATCAGGTTCACTGGTTCTGGTTACCAGTAACCTGATTGGCTGAAGCGTCATCAAGGGCAGGAGAAGACATCGAGGGACGGTAGAAGCAGGATGGTTGACCCCAGAAAGGTAAGTGCCAGGCCGGGGGGCATTTTACAGGACACAGTGGCTACAATTGATGGGCACAGTGGCTACAATATTGCTGGGCACAGTGGCGAAAATTGATGGGCACAGTGGCGAAAATTGATGGGCACAGTGGTGACAATTGATGGGCACAGTGGTGACAATTGATGGGCACAGTGGTGACAATTGATGGGCACAGTGGCTGCGTTTGATGGCATGACATAGTGGTGACAATTGCTGGGCACAGTGATGACAATTAATGGCACAGTGGCTGCATTTGATGGCATGGCACAGTGGCGATAATTGATGGCACAGTGACGACAATTGATGGCACAGCGGCTGCATTTGATGGGCACAGTGGCTGCATTTGATGGGCACAGTGGCTGCATTTGATGGGCACAGTGAGGCTGCAATTGTTTTTTTTTTCCGTTTGTTTGCGCCCCCCCCCCCAAAAAAAATTTGGAGCACCAGCCGCCACTGAGCCCAAACCAAGTACCGAGTACATATGCATGCTTCTACTTCTCACAGGTCCCATATTGTTCTATGTACAATCCTTGTTTTATTGATTGCATGTAATATTCTAATTTTCTGAGATTGTGGATTTGGGGTTTTCATGAGCTGTAATCCATAATCATCACAATGATGACAAATCACGGCTTGAACTATCTTGCTTTGCATGTAATGAGTCTCTCTCATATATTACTTTCACCTTTAAAGTTGCATTAGTGAAATAAATGAACTTTTGCACTGTACCGGTCAGGGGTTAACGCCATTATGATATTCCATTCCACCAACCCAAGACAGCTTCCGACACTCCACAATCCAGCAGACAGGACCTATTGGATTTCCCCCAGAAAACGAGACACACACAGCTCTGTTCTCTGGTTCCAAAACGAATGACACTTTAATGGTAAACTCAGGCTCTTTTTATACAGTTGAAAGCATGCTGCAGTAATAAAAGGGACAATGACACACTCCACCCACAACATCACACAATGGGTGCTAACGAGTCCCCCTCAATCCACATCTTAGACTTTCTGGCACCGAATGTACATGAGTTAATTACTATATCTGACATGGCAGACGTCATGACTCCGGCTCTTTTCACCTTCTATTCAATACACATTCCTTTAGTAAACATAAGTCAGACGTCTGACCTTTAGAGGGTGCGAACTCACATCACATATTATCATCATCAATAGACTTTGTCAGGGACTCACCTTCCGATCCCGCCGATCCATCATTCAGGGGAAACAGCAGCGGTCCTCTGTAGCTGCGCGACGTCGCGCGTCCAATGCGCGTGCACAACGGGCGGGCGCGCGGTGGGAACGCGCAGGTGCACGTTATTCCGGCTTGGCGACAAATGCGCTTTAAAACCTCACTGGTGTTCCCAGCACATTGCTGCCTGATCTGCAGTTTTGAGTGTATTTGCATCTGAAACCTGATTATCTGACTGAACCGCTGTTTGAACCTTTTTGACCCGGCTTGCTGACCACCCGTATCTCTCCAATCCCTGACTCTGGCTTTTGTTGACTTACCCTTCTGATTGATCCACCGCTGCCAGACCTGCCTGCCTGTACCACGACTACGCTCCAGTCTTCCGCATCTAACCATCCGATTATCCGTTGTGACCCGGCTTGTCTGACCCTGCTATCTCCTGCTACTTATTAACCTGCTTAGCTCATCAACTTGTTGCCGTTGTAGCGGCATCTCCAGTTAGGGTCGCTGACCCCCTCCTCTGCTTCAGTGACTTCAGCATCTCCACGCCAGAGAGACTCATCTACCTGCTTCTACTCTTCGCAACTCCGGCGCTCCTACCACGCTGTGCTCTGAGTCCGCTGTACCCACTCAGAGGCGTCCCTAGGGGGGGCCAGAGGGGGCCCTGACCCCCCCAACATCATGCTGTGCCCCACCATGTGCAATTTTTGTATTTTGCTCCCCGAGAGGGAGAGCGTCCCCAGTCAGCTGTGCGGGGGATTCCTCCCCCTCCCTGTGCTCGTCGACACTGCATAATGCGAGCGCTCACACAACCAGATATTCTAGCCTGGGCCGTGTTTAAGTGTGTGCACTGCAGACGGCAGTACACTGTAATCACTGAACTACATTATCTCCATCCCTTCTCCCCCCCCCATCTGTCTCCCTCCCCCTCTCCTGTTCTTTCAAAACATTCACAATTTACTTTCACTTTCAGTTAGGCAGATAATATACGGTGCAAATTTCTTTCCTGCATCCACAGATTGCAGGAAAGAAACTTGCATGATTCCCCCATCAACAGACAGTGGTGACAGGGGAATATCCCTCCTGCCCAGCAATTATATTCTCCCGACAAACAGTGATTATCACCAGTGGCTATACAGCAACCACTAGTGATAATTATAAGAGAATCTGCTCATTAATGGTTCCAATCTCAGCCAGTTTCTGCTGAACCAGCTGAGATTTAAACTGTCTATGGCTGGTCTTAGCTCTTAGGCAGCCCATACATTGATTAGCACTGTGGAGTGTCGGCTTCCTGGCGTGATCGGGCATGTGGGATTTCAAACACACCCGAGCCCATCTCTATTGGTTGTAGACAGTTGAGCTCCCTGCAGGTTGCTTAGCAGCAGTGGACCCTTCTCTGACATGCTGATCGGGATGCAATCCAGGTGATGCTCTTAGTCAAATCCTAGTCTTAAATATCAGTGATTTTATTGATCAAAGCCCATACTTTACAGGCATAGAGCCCACATGGCTGCTGATCATACGGTTGATTATATTCATGTGGTTGTACTCTTGATGCTAATAAATACTGTGTTTATTAGATCTGACTGGGAGCATGACCTGGATCACATGCCGATCAGCATGTCAACAGAGAAGGTTATACAGCATTACTGCTGCTAGGTGACCAGCTGGGGGCTCGGCTCTCTATAACCAATAGTGCCAGCCTTCCCCTGCATGCACCCATAATGTCACCAGCACTAGGTCCTAATAGACTGGCGCCGCTGCCAAGGAGACAGATGCCAGACCAGCGCTGTAAATAGCAGGGACAGGACAGCTGGGGATCCCCACTGTGGCAGAACACCAGGGCCCGGTGGCAAGACAACCTTTGCAACAACGATAGTTCTCCCACTGCTTTGGACCCTTATATTTTCTTGGTGTGCTGGTGGCATATATCTCTTGTTTTCTGCCACCCTGGGGGAGGGAGCTCACTGCAGAACATGTGAAAGGGCCCATAGTGGGATCGTAGTAAAGGGCCCCAGGAGATATATATATATATATATAATTGCAATTTATAGTTGGCCCCCCTACTTTTGTCCCTGTCCCATGTGCCCCCCCTAAATATGAAAGCTGGAGACGCCACTGTACCCACTCCAGCAGCACGCGAGCCAGAGCCGTAAGAGAGGCCCTCCTGCAACCAGACTCTAGTAACCAGGTACGTAACAGACTTTCACACAATACAGTGTCAATTAGCATAGCACAATGAAATATCTTAGGAGCCAGACTTAAACACAATAGACAATAGAATGCAATCACAGCAAGCTTTTATCACTACAGCCAGGTAGCTGGAGGTGATTAACATCAATTAACATCTTAACAGTATGTGTCCCCCCATTGAACGAATCACTGTCCTATTGACCTGTTGGGTTCAGAAATAACCACCTGTAATATTTCAAGATATCCTGCAATACATTGTGAATGATTATCACTGCCCATCTCATGTAATTCAAGATATCATTTCTCAGTCATCCTATGCCCCTAGTGGACATAGGATGACCCGAGACCCAAGAGTCATTGGTGAAGCGGAACCAGGAGAACCCTGCATCCTTCAAGAGCCTCTGGGTCCCACGAGCCATACCGTTACATCAGGGTTTGACAAATTTGCTTGGAATCTAGGAGCCAGCTAAAAAAGTTAGGAGCCAGAAAACGCACCCCGTCCCGACGAGCTTGCGCGCAGAAGCGAACACATACGTGAGCAGCGCCCGCATATGTAAACGGTGTTCAAACCACACATGTGAGGTATCGCCGCGATTGGTAGAGCGAGAGCAATAATTCTAGCTCCTCTGTAACTCAAAACATGCAACCTGTAGATTTTTTTAAACATCACCTATGAAGATTTTAAAGGGTAAAAGTTTGTCGGCATTCCACAAGCGGACCAATTTTGAAGCGCGACATGTTGGGTATGAATTTACTCGGCGTAACATTATCTTTCATAATATAAAAAAAATGGGGATAACTTTACTGTTGTCTTATTTTTTTATTAAAAAAAGTGTAATTTTTTCCCAAAAAAGTGCGCTTGTAAGACCGCTGCGCAAATACGGCGTGACAGAAAGTATTGCAATGATCGCCATTTTATTCTCTAGGGTGTTAGGATAAAAAATATATATAATGTTTGGGGGTTCTAATTAGAGGGAAGAAGATGGCAGTAAAAAAGTAAAAATTACATTAGAATTGCTGTTGAACTTGTAATGCTTAACTTGTAATACCAACGGCCACCACCAGGTGGCGCCAGCTCACACATCTGGAGTAATAACTTGTAATACCAACGGCTCACCACCAGATGGCGCCAGCCCACCTTCCAAGCCAAGTCGCCAGGACACCATTTCTAGTCGCCATGGCGACCTGGCGCCCGGGATTTGTCGAGCCCTGCGTTACATGCACCATATTCTAATTTTTCGAGTGTCACCTGTAGGTTCCACGGGCCCCCCCGCCCAAAGTGACTCCCGTCACACAATGCTCAGCTCACACAATAATACTCCGTATCTCCAGCATGTTCTTGTCACGAGACTGGGCTATCAGACCATCCCCATTCCACTCTATTTAGACATTGGTTGTGATTGATGCTTTTCTTCGCTGCAAAATATAAATAGCAGAGTTCTCATAAAATAAAAGGCCGGCATCAGAGAAAAACGCTGAGGTTTATTTTCCTTTCATTTACAGAGAGCCTCTCTCGAGTCGGTGAATACAGCAATGTTTTCCTTCAACCTGTTTCTGTACAATAGGATTATTGTGAGGACAGCGGAGTCCTCTGGTTTCCCATCCCGCTGGCAGCTGAAGCCCTGGAATAAAAACCTTTGCAGGATCTGGGCCTTGTGTAAACAGAAGTCTCCCGAAATCTGCCAGAATTTCTGCGCTTTCTCCCAGAGATCGTGACGGGAGCTCTCCATCAAAATCATTGTGTCCACAACATGGCTTTTTTTTTTGCGGTTAAAAAAAATAAAAATGAAAAGTAGATTCCTGGTGCTCGAAGACTTATGCGCAGTACCTGGAGCCAAGTTAGGCTTTTAGCGTGTAGCGTTTGGCATAAGACATCTGTTCCACCTAATATTTTGGCCGGTAACAATCCCAAAACCTCTCACTGAGCGACCTAGAAGAAGACGATGATTTGTGGATTCATTCACACAGGTAGTGCAGATCTTCTCCTCGGACTACATCTCCTCTATAACAAGCCCGGAACAGGCGCCCATTCAATTCACGGTATACCAGCGCCGCACAAAACCAGATATATACGGTGCACTATATTGTCAAAAGTGTTGGGACGCCTGCCTTCCAGTGTTGCCAACCGTCCGTAATGTTACGGACAGTCCGTAAAAACGGGCACTCCCCCAGTCGTAAATGTCCATGGTTGTGGGAATGTGCCAGTAAAAAATAGCCGTGATCGGTTTGGCTTGGAACTGCGCATGGAGATTGGAGGCAGTGGGTGATGGTAGCTGCCGGTGGCACCGCAGAAGGGGGTGGAGGCAGGGGAAGATTGGAGCCAGGGGGTGTTAGTGGCAGGGGGTGATTGGTGGCACCGCAGAGGGGGATGGAGGCAGGGGAAGATTGGAGCCAGGGGGTGTTAGTGGCAGGGGGTGATTGGTGGCACCGCAGAGGGGGATGGAGGCAGGGGAAGATTGGAGCCAGGGGGTGTTAGTGGCAGGGGGTGATTGGTGGCACCGCAGAGGGGGATGGAGGCAGGGGAAGATTGGAGCCAGGGGGTGTTAGTGGCAGGGGGTGATTGGTGGCACCGCAGAGGGGGATGGAGGCAGGGGAAGATTGGAGCCAGGGGGTGTTAGTGGCAGGGGGTGATTGGTGGCACCGCAGAGGGGGATGGAGGCAGGGGAAGATTGGAGCCAGGGGGTGTTAGTGGCAGGGGGTGATTGGTGGCACCGCAGAGGGGGATGGAGGCAGGGGAAGATTGGAGCCAGGGGGTGTTAGTGGCAGGGGGTGATTGGTGGCACCGCAGAGGGGGATGGAGGCAGGGGAAGATTGGAGCCAGGGGGTGTTAGTGGCAGGGGGTGATTGGTGGCACCGCAGAGGGGGATGGAGGCAGGGGAAGATTGGAGCCAGGGGGTGTTAGTGGCAGGGGGTGATTGGTGGCACCGCAGAGGGGGATGGAGGCAGGGGAAGATTGGAGCCAGGGGGTGTTAGTGGCAGGGGGTGATTGGTGGCACCGCAGAGGGGGATGGAGGCAGGGGAAGATTGGAGCCAGGGGGTGTTATGCCACGTACACACGATCGGTCCATCCGATGAGAACGGACAGATGGACCATTTTCACCGGTTAACCGATGAAGCTGACTGATGGTCCGTCGCGCCCACACACCATAGGTTAAAAAAACGATCGTGTCAGAACGTGGTGACGTAAAACACAACGACGTGCTGAAAAAAAAACGAAGTTCAATGCTTCCAAGCATGCGTCGACTTGATTCTGAACATGCGTGGATTTTTAACCGATGGTCGTGCCTACTAACGATCGCTTTTTTCCCATCGGTTAGGAATCCATCGGTTAAATTTAAAGCAAGTTAGCTTTTTTTTAACTGATGGTTAAATAACCTATGGGGACGGAGCTGCGGTGGCTCAACGCGATTGGCACTGCGCTGACAAGCCATTCACCTCTGCAGCTAGGGGTTCGGATCCCGGACTCAGCTACATGTGAATTGAGTTTGGTGGTCTCAGCCCGGTGCATTGCCATGAAATGAGATTTGCCATGGAATGAGATGGTCCGCCTCCATCTCATCCTATTGGCTCACTCATGTCATGTGACAAAACATCAGTCACAGCTAGGCTATCATAGGGAGAGGATCTCCTCTCCTTGCGATAGCCCGATAGCACTGTCAGCAGCGTGCCTCCGGCCAGCCCGATACCACTGTCAGCAGCGTGCCTCCCGCCAGCGCTAAGTACACCCCGCGCCTGCAGCTCTACTCCCCGATTAAGTACACCCCGCGCCCGCTCTACTCCCCGTCCCCTGCGCCCCTACTACGCTACTAACTACGCTAGTAGCGTAGACCTAGCGTTGGCTACGTTAGTAGCTAATAGCGTAGACTCGCCCGTTCCCTGAGCCTTAACGGGGGACGGGGAGTAGAGCTGCGGGGTGCGGGGGACGGGGAGTAGAGCGGGCTCGGGGTGTACTTAATCGGGGAGCGGGAGGCACGCTGCTGACAGTGCTATCGGGCTATCACAGGGAGAGGAGATCCTCTCCCTATGATAGACTAGCTGTGACTGATGTTTTGTCACGTGACATGAGTGAGCCAATAGGATGAGATGGAGGCGGACCATCTCATTCCATGGCAAATCTCATTTCATGGCAATGCACCGGCTCCCGGTGGGTGTGCCATGCGAGGTAAGCTTGCGCTTAGTACGCCCACCCCCCTCCCACAAAAACCACCACACTTACACGCACTCGAAATTGGGTTAACATGCACGCACTTTGACCACGCGGTCTCTAAAAAGAGAGGCGAAGGACTAACGGGGCTGGTTGAGCGGGCTAGATCCTCTCACTCCCTTATAGGGAGTCCCTCTGCCCCGTTGGGCTTCAAAGCGGAGCAGGTAGGGCGGGCTGTGTGGGAGGACCCCCTCACACACCCGCCATTGCCACCCGGGGCATGGAGAAAGGTGTCAGATTGCCTCTGGGGGAGGCCTGCCTACTCCCAACTCCTGCAGTCCGGCTCCTCTCTCGAGTACACGCACAAAAAAAAAAAAAAAACCTATGGGGCCCACACACGATCGTTTTTGACCGATGAAAACGATCCTTCAGACCGTTGTCCTCTGTTTAACCGATCGTGTGTACGAGGCCTTAGTGGCAGGGGGTGATTGGTGGCAACACAGAGAGGGGTGGAGGCAGGGGAAGATTGGGGCTGGGGGGTGTTAGTGGCAGGGGGTGATTGGAGGGGCCGCAGAGGGGGATGGTGGCACCACAGAGGGGGGATGGTGGCACCGCAGAGGGTAATGGTTGGAGACAGGGGTTGTCGGTGGCACCGCAGAGGGGGATGGAGGCAGGGGGCCTGGGGGAGATTGGAGGCAGGAGGTGTTCGTGGCAGGGGGTGATTGGAGGCAGGTGTTGATGGTGGCACCGCAGAGGGGGAGAGTGGCATCCCCAGAGGGTGGGGATGGAGACAGGGGTTGTTGGTGGCACCGAAGAGGGGGATGGAGGCAGAGTGAGATTGTGGCACCGCAAAGGGAGGTGAAGGCAGGGGGTGTTGGAGGCAGTGGGGGATGGCACTAAATAATTTGCCCGTATTATATCGAAAATAACAAAAATATGTTTTTTTTTACCTTAATATCTCCCTTAAATCACATTGCTATTTGCCCAGCGTACTTGTTTGTAGCCTAAAGGAGGTGTTAGTGGCAGGGGGTGATTGGAGGCAGGGGGTGATTGGAGGCACCGCAGAGGGGGATGGTGGCACCGCAGAGGGTGGGGGGGATGGAGACAGGGATTGTTGGTGGCACCGCAGAGGGGGGTGGAGGCAGGGGGTTATTGGAGGCAGGGGGCGTGGGGGTGATTGGAGGCAGAGGGAGATTGTGGCACCACAGGGGGTGTTGGTGGCAGAGGGGGATGGAGGCAGGGGGTCACGTGACTAAATAATTTGCCCATATTATATTGAAAATAACAAAAATATGTTTTTTTTACCTTAATATCTACCTTAAATCACATTGCTATTTGACCAGCGCACTTGTTTGTGGCCTAAATACTGAAATTTGCACCTAAAAAATGTAATTTAGTAAATTTGTGGAATACCAGTAAAAACGTGTCGTGCCAGTACATTTCAATCTGGTAGGTTGACAACACTGCTGCCTTCACACACACACATGAACTTTACCCCGCCGCACGCAGATATACGTCCTCTTTTTGAAGAGGGATGTCCCGGTAACGGCAGCAGCTTTTGCCGCAACCGAGATATCCACCTCTTCAGGCGGCGGGGCTGTAAACAATAAAGATTCGCCGCAAGATCACCGTTATCGGCGGCGGGAGAGGGGGCCCCCCTCTCACCACTTACCGAAGCCGTCAGCAGCGGCGGAGGCGATCGGGGTCCTGTGTCCTGCTTGCCATGGAAACGAGTGAGGGCAAGATGGCCCCCACCCGTCTCCATAGCATAGCAAGGCAGAAGCGACGTCACTTCCGCCCATGCGTCTTAAAGGCACATTTTTTTGTTGTCATTTTTTCAAATGACAATTTTTTTTTTTATTGCATTGTGTAAATTTGAGATGTGACGTCTTTTTGAACGCAGATCTCATATATAAGAGGACCGGTCATGTTTTTTTTCTATTACAAGGGATGTTTACATTCCTTGTAATAGGAATAAAAGAGACCAATTTAAAAAAAAAAAAAAAGAACAATCAAGTATAATAAATAAGAAAACCACAAAATCATTTTTTAAAGCGCTCCGTCCCGAGGAGCTCACGCGCAGAAGCGAACGCATACGTGAGTAGCTCCCGCATATGAAAACCGTGTTCAAACCACACAAGTGAGGTATCGCCGCGATCGCGAGAGCGATAATTCTAGCCCTAGACCTCCTCTAACTCAAAACATGCAACCTGTAGAATTTTTTAAACATCGCCTATGGAGATTTTAAAAAGGGTAAAAGTTTGTCGCCTTGGCACGAGCGGACGCAATTTTGAAGCGTGACATGTTGGGTATCAATTTACTCGGTGTAACATCATCTTTCACACGATAAAAAATGGGCTAACTTTACGTCTTATTTTTTAATTCAAAAAAGTGATTTTTTTCCAAAAAAAAGGTGCGCTTGTATGACCGCTGCGCAAATACGGTGTGACAAAAAGTATTGCAATGAACACCATTTTATTCTCTAGGGTGTTAGAAAAAGAACAATATATAATGTTTGGGGGTCCTAAGTAATTTTCTATCAAAAAACGTTTAAACGGGTAAATACAGAGTCTGAAATACAGGCCCCCGGACCATTTCGCCGCCCAAAGACCGGCTACTTTTTGCGATCCGGCACTGCGTCGCTTTAACCGACAGTTGCGCGGTCGTGCGACGTGGCTCCCAAACAAAAATTGGCGTCCTTTTTTCCCCCCACAAATAGCGCTTTCTTTTGGTGGTATTTGATCACCTCTGCGGTTTTTATTTTTTGCGCTATAAACAAACATAAAGCGACAATTAAAAAATAAAAATAAAGTTTTTACTTTTTTGCTATAATAAATATCCCCAAAAAAATATAAAAAAAAAAAAAATTTTCCCATAGTTTAGGCCGATACGTATTCTTCTACATATTTTTGGTAAAAAAAAAAAAAAAAGTGTTTATTGATCGGTTTGCTCAAAAGTTATAGCGCCTACAAAAAAAAAAAAAAAATCGGGGATAATTTTATGGCATTTTTATTAAAAAAATGTTTTTTACTAGTAATGGCGGCAATCAGCGATTTTTATTGTGACTGCGACATTACGGCGGACACATCAGACACTTTTGACACCATTTTGTGACCATTGTCATTTTTACAGCGAACAGTGCTATAAATATGCACCGATTACTGTAAAAATGACACTGGCAGTGAAGGGGGTCAACCTGTAGGGGGTGCTGAAGGTGTTGACCTAGGGCAGTGATGGCGAACCTTGGCACCCCAGATGTTTTGGAACTGCATTTCCCATGATGATCAAGCACTCTGCAATGTAGCTGAGCATCATGGGAAATGTAGTTCCAAAACATCTGGGGTGCCAAGGTTCGCCATCACTGACCTAGGGAGTGCTTCTAACTGTTAGGGGGCGTGGCTTGCCGTGACACGTCACTGATCGCTGTTCCCGTTGACAGGTAACAGACAATCAGTGACATGTCAATAGGAAGAACGGGGAGATGTGTTTACACTGACATCTCCCCGTTCTTCAGCTCTGTGACGCGATCGCGGTACACCGGCGGACATCGTTTTTTGTCATGTGACCTATGAAAAAACACGACACAGTTAAAAAACACATCAAAATTACGGCAAAATCGCATGAGTTTTTGGCACCATTATCGGCAAAATGCCAAAGACCCCATTTTCAACAGCTGAGATTTCAGTACATCACTAGTGCCGGGGGCAACCCAGTCACTTGAATGGGTTGCCCTCCACACGGCAATTGTCCCAAAGTAGCTCCAGGACCTTTGCAGTCTTTGCGTTTTTTTCAGTGCGCATTTTTGTGCGCCATTGTAGCATTTTTTTTTGCTGCGTGGCAAAATGAACGTCGGCTACCGTTTGGGGTGCTACGAACAATTAATAGAGCCGCAAACGCAAGAAATGCCCCGTCAAAACGCACACCTTGGTGTGTTTTGTCGCACGTTCAACCAGTTGCCGACCGGTTAGAATGGCATACCTGCGCAAAGCAACGAACCTACCGTCGCAAGCTCCGTGCCCACGAACTCGATGTCCGCCGGGTGCCCGCGATCGTGTCACGGAGCTGCAGAACAGGGAGAGGCCAGTGTAAACAAGGCATTTCCCTGTTCTGCCTAGTGATAGGACACTGATCCTCTCTGCTCCCTGTCATCGGGAACAGCGATCAGTGAGCCGCGCCCCCCCCCCCACAGTAAGAATCACTTCCTAGGACACACTTAACCCCTTCCTCGCCCCCTAGTGTTAACCCCTTACCAACCAGTGTAATTTACACAGAAATCAGTGCATTTTTATAGAACTGATCGCTGTATCAATGACGATGGTCCCAAAATAGCGTCAAAAGTGTCCGATGTGTCCGCCATAATGTCGCAGTCACGAAAAAAAAAAAAAATAAGAAACGCCGATCGCCGCCATTACTAGTAAAAAAAAAAAATTATTAATAAAAATCCTATAAAATGATCCCCTATTTTGTAGACGCTATAACTTTTGCGCAAACCAATCGATAAACGCTTATTGCGATTTTTTTACCAAATAATATGTAGAAGAATACGTATCGGCCTAAACTGAGGAAAAAAATTTTTTTTTTTATATATTTTTGGGGGATATTTATTATAGCAAAAAGTAAAAAATATTCATATTTTTTTTAAATTGTCGCTCTATTTTTGTTTATAGCGCAAAAAATAAAAACCGCAGAGGTGATCAAATACCACCAAAAGAAAGCTCTATTTGTGGGGAAAAAAGGACGTTGATTTTGTTTGGGAGCCACGACCGCGCAATTGTCAGTTAAAACGACGCAGCGCGGAATCGCAAAAAGTGCTTTGGTCAGGAAGGGGGGCTTGTGTAAATGTAGCCATAGCGCCATCACATGGCCATCTACATGGAGGGGCGTACAGGAAGCACGAACGGACATTTGCGGGCAATGTAGCGGCAGGCGTCAAAAAATAAAAAAATAATCACAAATCTGGATTAGCGTTCCGTTTTGTTTTCGTAACATCAAACCCTTCAGATTGAGAGTATTTTCCTCTTCGCCGCGTCCTAGCGAGCCGATTGGCTGCCTTCTCTTGGTTCTGATCCCACGAAATCGGCCGTTGCCAAGAAGGCTCGTGGTGCCGGGCCTAGGCTGCGATTTCTATCAGGAGTAGAGGAGTCAGGCAGAGCCGTGTGTGGAGAACCACAAGTCCAGCATGTGGTTCAGATTACAGGGGGGGGGGGGGGGCCCCGGAACACACAGAGGAGAGCTGTGGACACGCCGCAGAACCATGGACAGCGAACGCTTCAACACGCCAACGCCGGCTCAGGAATACTCCTTTGTTTACCCGTGCGTTTTGTCAGCTCAACAGGTTAAAAAAAAACCTGCGCCACCCTTATTAACCACTTCAATAAAGGGCACTTTTACCCCCTTCCAGCGCTGTCACACTTTGAATGACAATTGCGCGGTCACATGCACAACACTATACCCAAATATAATTTTAATCATTTTCTTCTTCACACAAATAGAGATTTCTTTTGGTGGTATTTAATCACCACTTTTTTTTTTTGTTTGTAAAAAACATAAAGACCGAAAATGTTGAGTTTTTTGTAAATAAGTATTTTTTTTAGGTGGGACTAATATGCGGCAACTGATAGGTGGCACTGGTGGGCACTACTAGGGGTAGTAGGATAGGAGGCACTGGTTGGCAATGATGGGCGGCACGAAAAGGCAGCACTGATGGGCACTGGTAGGTGGCACTAGTGGGCGGCACAAAAGGCAGCACTGATGTTTTGAGTTTTTTGTAAAGAAGTATTTTTTTTCCTTCACTGATGAGGCGGCACTGATTAGGTGGGACTGATGAGGAGGCACTAATATACGGCACTGGTGGGCACTACTAGGTGGCACTGATGGGCAGGATGGATAGGCGGCTCTGGTGGGCAATGATAGGCGGCACGAAAAGGCAGCACTGATGGGCACTGGCACTAGTGGCCGGTACAAAAGGCAGCACTGGTAGGTGGCAATAGTGGGCGGCACGAAAGGGCAGCACTGATGGGTGGCACGAAAAGGCAGCACTGATGGGCAGCACTCATGGGCACTGGTAGGTGGCACTAGTGGGCGGCACAAAAGGCAGCACTGATGGGCATTGGTAGGTGGCACTAGTGGGCGGCACGAAAAGGCAGCACTGATAGGTGGCACGGAAGGGCTGAACTGACTGGCATCACTAATGGGCACTGGTAGGTGGCACTAGTGGGCGGTACGAAAAGGCAGCACTGATGGGCACTGATAGGTGGCACAGAAGGGCTGCACTGACTGGCATCACTAATGGGTGTCACTGATGGGCACTAATTGGTGGCACCGATGGGCACTGCTGGGTCTTTCCTGTAATCAGGGCACTGAAGGGTGTTGCAGGGGGGCGTGTCCCTTCCCTCCAATCAGCTCTCAGATCTTTCTTCATTGATCTAACTTCAGCTCCCCGCCCCCTGCTTTTCAGAGCTGAGAGATCCTTTGTAAATTCTGCACATTGAATGGCCGTAGATAAATGGGTACAACTTATGTAGGAGGGTTTGTTTCATCTCTGTGTATCACCTGAGGCCAGTCACTTCACTGAAAAAAAATACCAGACGACCCCCCATGACTGAAAAGGTTCTGAAGCTACCTTTGGGCATCTGTGGCGGGTGTGGGGCAACCATTCAAGTAAATGCGCCGCCCTTGGTGTGAAAGACATGCATGGTTTAGGTGTGAATGGGGCCCAGAACACGGTCTGCGGGTGCCGGGCACTCGCTGTCCTCCAGCACCCGCCGAACGTTGGAGAGAGACTCAGAACAGATATAGGCCTGTAAATGTAAACAAGGCAGATCTCCGTTCTGCCGGGGGGGGATGGGTTTTGTGTTCCTGCTTAGGGCTCTTTCACACGGGCGGGCCGTCTGTCAGTTTTTTAGGCGGACCTGAACAGGCGCTCCGTGGTCCTCTATGGAGCCACGGATGTCAGCGGTGACACGCCCGCTGACCCGATCCGCCAAAGCGCGACGGAGGAAAACCCTACCTTTCCATCCGTCTGGCGGATCGGTCCATCGTCATCCGATCCCCCATAGGGGAGAGCGGCGCTCTGACAGGTCGGTCCCTGCACAGCGTGTGCGGAGACAGACCCGTCACCTGCCGGCTCAGCGGGGGGGGATCGACGGAGAGATCCCCCGCTGAGCTAAAGCGCAGCCCAAAAACGGTCCGCCCCGTGTGAAAGAGCCCTTAGTCAACTACTTAACCACTTACCCCCCGGACCATATTGCTGCCCAAAGACCAAAGTACTTTTTGCGATTCGGGACTCTGTCGCTTTAACAGACA
Organism: Rana temporaria; assembly: GCF_905171775.1. Classification (NCBI taxonomy): domain Eukaryota; kingdom Metazoa; phylum Chordata; class Amphibia; order Anura; family Ranidae; genus Rana; species Rana temporaria. Next base: position 7,437,433 of record NC_053490.1, on the reverse strand, counting down.
ATTGCGCGGTCGTGCGACGTGGCTCCCAAACAAAATTGGCGTCCTTTTTTTCCCACAAATAGAGCTTTCTTTTGGTGGTATTTGATCACCTCTGCGGTTTTTAGTTTTTGCGCTATAAACAAAAATAGAGCGACAATTTTGAAAAAAATGAATATTTTTTACATTTTGCTATAATAAATATCCCCCAAAAATATATAAAAAAACATTTTTTTTCCTCAGTTTAGGACGATACGTTTTCTTCTACATATTTTTTGTAAAAAAAAAAATCGCAATAAGCGTTTATTGGTTGGTTTGCGCAAAAGTTATAGCGTTTACAAAATAGGGGGTATTTTTATGTCATTTTTATTATATTTTTTTTACTAGTAATGGCGGCGATCAGCGTTTTTTTTTTCGGTACTGCGACATTATGGCGGACACTTCGGACACTTTTGACACATTTTTGGGACCATTGGCATTTTTATAGCGATCAGTGCTATAAAAATGCATTGATTACTATAAAAATGCCACTGGCAGTGAAGGGGTTAACACTAGGGGGCGGGGAAGGGGTTAAGTATGCCTGGGTGTGTTCTAACTGTGGGGGGGGGTGGCCTCACTAGGGGAAATCACTGATCCTCTGTTCATACATTGTATGAACAGAAGATCAACATTTCCCCCGCTGACAGGACCGAGAGCTGTGTGTTTACACACACAGCTCCCGGTCCCCGCTCTGTACCGAGCGATCGCGTGTGCCCGGCGGCGATCGCGCCCGCCAGGCACACGCACGGGAGTCGGGGGCGAGCGGGGGGCGCACGCGCGCGCCCCTAGTGGCGGCTGGGAGAGAGGACGTCATATTACGTGCTCTCGCCCAGCAGAGCCACCTTGTGGACGTATTTCGACGGTGCGGCGACGGCAAGTGGTTAAGGACCGAGCCTCTTTCTGAGATTTGGTGTTTACAAGTTAAAAAAAATGTTTTTGTTTGGGGATTAGCAAACATTATATATATAAAAAATTCTAACACCCTAGAGAATAAAATGGCGGTCATTGCAATACTTTGTCACACCGTATCTGCGCAGCGGTCTTACAAGCGCACTTTTTTTTGGGGGGGAAAAAAAACACTTTTTTAATTAAAAAATAAGACAACAGTAAAGTTAGCTGGATTTTTTTTTTATATTGTGAAAGATAATGTTACGCCGAGTAGATCGATACAAAACATGTCACGCTTCAACTTTGCACCCGATCGTGGAATGGCGACAAACTTTTACCCTTAAAAATCTCCATAGGCGACGTTTAAAAAAAATTCTACAGGTTACCAGTTTTAAGTTACAGAGGAGGTCTAGAGCTAGAATTATTGTTCTCGCTCTAACGATCGCGGCGATACCTCACATGTGTGGTTTGAACAGTTTTATATGCGCTGCTCACGTATGCGTTCGCTTCTGCGTGCCAGCTCGGCAGGAGGGGCGCTTCCCCCCCCCTTTTTTTTTTCCTAGAGGAGGGGGCGCTTTTAACCACTTAAGGACCGCCTAACGCCGATCTACGTCGGCAGAATGGCACAGGCACATACAGGTACGTTGCCCTTTAAGTGTCCAGCCGTGGGTCGTGCGCGCCGCCGCCGGCACGCTCACGACCCGGTCTGAGGCTCCGTGACCACGCCCGTGGGACCCAATCGCCGCTAGTGTCTCGCGATCGGTCACAGGAGCTGAAGAACGGGGAGAGGTGAGTGTAAACACAGCTTCCCCGTTCTTCTGTGTGGCAGTGTCACTGATCGTCTGTTCCCTGATATAGGGAACGACGATCAGTGACGTCACACCTACAGCCACGCCCCCCTACAGTAAGAATCACTCCCTAGGGCACACTTAACCCCTTAGCGCCCCCTAGTGGTTAACCCCTTCACTGCCATTGTCATTTTCACAGTAATCAGTGCATTTTTATAGCACTTTCCGCTGTGAAAATGACAATGGTCCCAAAAATGTGTCAAAAGTGTCCGATGTGTCCGCCATAATGTCGCAGTCACGAAACAAAAAAAAAAAACGCTGATCGCCACCATTAGTAGTAAAAAAATAATAATAATTAAATATATATATATATATATATATCTATATATTTATTTATAAAAATGCCATAAAACTATCCCCTATTTTGTAAACGCTATAAATTTTGCCCAACCAATCAATATGCGCCTATTGCGATTTTTTTACCTAAAATATGTAGAAGAATACGTATCGGCCTAAACTGAGGGAAAAAAACTTTTTTTTTGGGGGGATATTTATTATAGCAAAAAGTAAAAAAAAATGTTTTTTTTTTCAAAATTGTCGCTCTATTTTTGTTTATAGCGCAAAAAAATTAAAAACCGCAGAGGTGATCAAATACCACCAAAAGAAAGCTCTATTTGTGGGGAAAAAAAGATCGCCAATTTTTTTTGGGAGCCACGTCGCACGACCGCGCAATTGTCAGTTAAAGCGACGCAGTGCCGAATCGCAAAAAGGGGCCAGGTCCTTTACCTGCATATTGGTCCGGGTCTTAAGTGGTTAAGAAAAGAAAAAAAAAAAAAATCAAAATTTATTTTATTTATTATTACACTGTTAAAAAAAAAAAATTGGGTCACTTTTATTCCTATTACAAGGCATGTAAACATCCCTTGTAATAGAAAAAAAGCATGACAGGTCCTCTTATATATGAGATCTGGGGTCAAAAAGACCTATGGGGGAAGTAAAAAATATTGTTTTTTTTTTAAATGGTCTGTTTTTTTGTTTATAGTTTTTGCCCGCCCAAATATAAAGAAGTCCCGCTATAAATCGCTGATCGCCGCCATTACTAGTATAAAGAGAGAAATAAAGACTCCATAAAAATATATCCCATAGTTTGTAGACGCTACGATGTTCGTGTAAACAAATCAATATGCGCTTGTTGCGATTTTTTTCTTACAAAAAACATGTAGCAGAATAAATTTTGGCCTAAATTGATGAAGAATTTTTTTTTATTGGGAATGTTTTATAGCAAAAAAATAAAAAATGTTTTTTTTTTTTTTTTTATAAATTGTTGGTCTTTTTTTGTTTATAGCACAATAAAAAAAAATGCAGGAGGTGATCAAATACCACCAAAAGAAAGCTCTATTTGTGGGAAAAAAAGGACGTCAATTTTATTTATGTACAGCGTTGTACAACTGCGCAATTGTCAGTTAACCACTTAAGGGTGGCTTCACATGTGGACTCTCTGATCAGAAGTGCATTCTTTGATCAAAAGTGCGAGTTAAAAACCAGGATTTGGCTATCATTTGCTTCTGCTTGCAGATTTGTTTTTTCCCCTCTTTTTCTCTGACACTTTTTAAACAGCTTTTTTTTCTTTTTCCTTTCTGCTAATTAAGGGGAGGGTTTAATTGTTCACAGGTGTGTGTTTGTTCACAGGTCTTCACAGGTGAGTATTAAAGTGGCTGTACAAGCTCCCAGAGGAGCTGGCTCCCAGTTGATGGTGGCTTCACATGTGGACTCTCTGATCAGAAGTGCATTCTTTGATCAAAAGTGCGAGTTAAAAACCAGGATTTGGCTATCATTTGCTTCTGCTTGCAGATTTGTTTTTTCCCCTCTTTTTCTCTGACACTTTTTAAACAGCTTTTTTTTCTTTTTCCTTTCTGCTAATTAAGGGGAGGGTTTAATTGTTCACAGGTGTGTGTTTGTTCACAGGTCTTCACAGGTGAGTATTAAAGTGGCTGTACAAGCTCCCAGAGGAGCTGGCTCCCAGTTGATGGTGGCTTCACATGTGGACTCTCTGATCAGAAGTGCATTCTTTGATCAAAAGTGCGAGTTAAAAACCAGGATTTGGCTATCATTTGCTTCTGCTTGCAGATTTGTTTTTTCCCCTCTTTTTCTCTGACACTTTTTAAACAGCTTTTTTTTCTTTTTCCTTTCTGCTAATTAAGGGGAGGGTTTAATTGTTCACAGGTGTGTGTTTGTTCACAGGTCTTCACAGGTGAGTATTAAAGTGGCTGTACAAGCTCCCAGAGGAGCTGGCTCCCAGTTGATGGTGGCTTCACATGTGGACTCTCTGATCAGAAGTGCATTCTTTGATCAAAAGTGCGAGTTAAAAACCAGGATTTGGCTATCATTTGCTTCTGCTTGCAGATTTGTTTTTTCCCCTCTTTTTCTCTGACACTTTTTAAACAGCTTTTTTTTCTTTTTCCTTTCTGCTAATTAAGGGGAGGGTTTAATTGTTCACAGGTGTGTGTTTGTTCACAGGTCTTCACAGGTGAGTATTAAAGTGGCTGTACAAGCTCCCAGAGGAGCTGGCTCCCAGTTGATGGTGGCTTCACATGTGGACTCTCTGATCAGAAGTGCATTCTTTGATCAAAAGTGCGAGTTAAAAACCAGGAGTTTGAAACAGGAGGTAAGACAGGAGTCTTCATTATTTTTTTCAATCATTGATCCAGAACAAGCTTGCAGCTAATAAAGTTGGAACTCTTGCTATATAGATTCAGCGGTGCAGCAGACGCTCTCATCTTAGTCTGCTCACCCCAGGGATAGTCAGAGCAGGACGCTCTCAAACGAGTCGGCTCTCCCCAGGGATAGTGCAGCCAGGCAGGGTCCACCACACCCCCCTAGCCAATTGATCCAGGGTTGCACCGATCGCCGTTAAGGGGTCAGGAAGGAATTTTTTCCCCCGATCGCTGCAGATTGGCACAGCACGCCGGGGGTTTTTCGCCTTCCTCTGGACCAATCGGGGAGAGAAGACTCAACGAGTGACGGCTCACTTGGACAGTCTTCCACCCATCACGTCCGGCGTCTCGCGGCTCTTCCCGCATCCGCGCCAGACCAGGCCTCATTCGCGGCCGCCGCAATTAGGAAAGACTGATGACAATGTGACTGGCGACAATGGCTAATCTGCGATACTCTGCGCACTCTATTCGGGGTCTGAGACAATTCGCAACAGCATTACCAGCCGTCACCAAAAAGGCCTTAAAAATAGAGCAACTTTTGAGATTCGATCGACGATCGACCATCAAAAATTTTAACTATTTAACCCAGCTCGAGCACATATCATGTGCTTTGATCAACACAAGATCGGCAGTAAAACACCGATTAGAAATCCACGATTTCTTACTACAAAACGATCTAGACTGCCTCTTTATTACAGAAAGCTGGCTCTCAGACGACTGCAACACCATTCTCGGAGAATTGGTGCCAGAAAACTATCGCATTATAACGGAAAACAGAATAGGGCAAAGAGGAGGAGGCCTGGCGGTGATCCACAAGAATCGCATTACAATCACTAAGCCAGCCCTTCAAAATCCTCTTCCATTCATGGAAACCCTTACTCTTCAACTTCAAACTTCCCCCCAGGAGACTGTTCACATTCTCCTCTGCTATAGGCCACCTGGGCCAAAATCGCAGTTTTTGCCATCATTAACGGAGTTTATATCCACTTATACCCTTAACAGCAAACACCTTTTGCTGCTCGGGGACTTTAATCTGTGGGCCAACTCCGCACAGGATCCCATTGCGGACGCCTGCATTGATCACCTGGAGGGATTAGGGCTACAGCAACTTATATGCGGGCCAACACATGCTTCAGGTCACACACTCGACCTAATTTTCAGACAAAATCTGAAAATAAGCATTTTAGAAAATGAACCATTGCCATGGACAGACCACCATGCAATTAATTTCATAATCTCCAAAATTCCCCCAGTGATAAAAGCACCCAAGCCGGTGACAATACACTGGGCTAGATCTCAGAAGAAGCTCCATTCGGAACTCTTCAAATCTACCTTGGGAAACAGAATCAAAACAATCCATCCACATCAAACAGCCGCAGATACACTGGACGCCATAAACGCAGCCCTGCTACAGTCAGCCGATTTAGTAGCACCGAAACGCAAAGCCTGCATTCGAAAAAGAAAGTCCGGCTGGTTCAACAACCAGCTGTCGCTTCTGAAGCAAGAGCGCAGAAGGGCGGAAGCCGCCTGGAAAAGAAGTCCTGCAGAGGATAACCTCATCATCTACAAGGCAATAACAACACGATATCATAAAGAAATCTTCAAAGCCAAGAAACATCATTTTTCTTTGGCGATTAACAGCGCCCTAAACCGCCCCCGCGAACTCTTCAAGATGGTCACCCAGACCATGAACCCAGGATGTCTTGAAGTCCCCAACTCAGACACCCAAGAGTTCTGCAATGAACTATCGGATTTCTTCATCAACAAAATTGAAAGAATCCGGGAAAGCATCATGCAAAACAATACCCCCCTCAACCCCACCGTCAATCAACCACAAAACACCCACAGAAACGCTCTACAATCAACAAAGTTCACTCTGGAACCGATCTCCATCGATACCACAAAAAATATCATTGGTGCTTTGCGGAACAGCACATCGCCCAATGATATCATCCCCACCAAACTGCTGAAGGAATGTGCCGACATCCTGGCACCACCCATCACACAGCTTATAAACCAGTCATTTAAGGAAGGCACAGTGCCATCCCTGTTGAAAGAGGGCACAATCCAGCCCATCTTGAAAAAACCTAACCTGGATCCCAAGGACCCAACTCACCGCCGTCCCATAACAGGCCTTAATGTTCTCTCCAAGATAATGGAGAAAGTAGTGGTACAACAGCTGCAACAGCATCTAGATACCCACAATCTACTGGATCCATTACAATCAGGCTTCCGTCCCGGACACGGGACAGAAACGGCCTTACTCAAAATATGGGACGATGCCCTCGAGGCCGCAGACGAAGGAGAATCTTGTCTCCTGGTTCTGCTGGACCTAAGCGCAGCCTTTGACACGGTAGACCACAAACTGTTACTGATGCGACTAGCCAAGGTAGCAGAAGTCGCAGAAGGTGATTTACCATGGTTTTCTTCCTTTCTTGAAAACCGATCACAAACAGTTAAATTGGGTTGTTTCACGTCGGAAAAGCGCACGGTGTCATGTGGAGTCCCCCAAGGATCCCCCCTGTCACCGGTGCTTTTCAACATCTATCTTCGCCCTCTCTTTGATATTATCAGTAGCCAAGAACTACTCTATCACTCTTATGCAGACGATACGCAACTGTATTTTCGCATCTGCAACAAAAAGGATCATCATCTCAGTTTAGAGAAATGTCTCTCTTTGATAGAAAACTGGATGACTAAGAGTTATCTTAAACTCAACAGTTCAAAAACAGAACTCCTTATGTTTCACGCCAGCCGAAAGAGTCAACTGGCAACAACCTGGACACCCCCGCCCATTCTGGGCCAAATCATCACCCCTAGCTCCAAAGTCAAAAGTCTCGGGGTCATCTTCGACACCTTCATGACAATGGACGCACAAATAGGGTCAGTAGTCAGCGGAGCGCACCATCTGTTGCGCCTACTACGCAGACTTATTCCATTTATCCCCAAAGAAGACGTAGCAGTCGTGGTGGGAACAATCGTGAATTCCAGACTGGACTATGCAAATGCCCTTTACCTCGGACTCCCAAAGTACCAAATCTCTCGTCTGCAAGTCGTACAGAATACGGCCGCCAGACTTGTGACTGGGAAAAAAAAATGGGAATCAATCTCACCTTCGTTGAGAACCCTTCACTGGCTGCCAGTAAAAGACAGAATTGCATTTAAAGCACTCTGCCTGACACATAAGTGCATCCATGGGAAGGCTCCGCAATATCTTTGCGACAAGATAGAACCTCACAATTCGAATCGCGTTCTGCGATCCACCGACCAAAATCTGGTCAGGGTACCAAAAACCAAATACAAGTCCAAAGGAGAAAGAAGGTTTGCTTTTCAGGGTCCTAGACTATGGAACGCTTTACCAACCAGCATTCGGTTGGAGGAAAACCACCTGACTTTCAGAAGACGAATCAAAACTCTGCTCTTTTGATGACATGAGACACGAACAACTAGCGCCCAGAAGCGATTCAGTTCGCATGCGCCGCGCTTTATAAGTTTTTTCATTCATTCATTCATTCATTCAAGACCCGGACCTTCAGGCAGCTAAAGGGCCCGGCCAGGTTTTGCGTTTCGGCACTGCGTCACTTTAACAGACAATTGCGCGGTCGTGCGACGGTTGCTCCCAAACAAAATTGGCGTCCTTTTCCCACAAATAGAGCTTTCTTTTGGTGGTATTTGATCACCTCTGCGGTTTTTATTTTTTGCGCTATAAACAAAAATAGAGCGACAATTTTGAAAAAAAAACAATATTTTTTACTTTTTGCTATAATTAAAATCCCCCAAAAATATAAAAACAACATTTTTTTTCCTCAGTTTAGGCCGATACGTATTCTTCTACCTATTTTTGATAAAAAAAATAAAAAAATCGCAATAAGCGTTTATTGGTTGGTTTGCGCAAAATTTATAGCGTTTACAAAATAGGGGATAGTTTTATTGCATTTTTATATATATATATATATATATATATATATATATATATATATATAGCATTTTTATTAATTTTTTTTTTTACTACTAATGGCGGCGATCAGCATTTTTTTTCGTGACTGCGACATTATGACGGACACTTCGGACAATTTTGACACATTTTTGGGACCATTGTCATTTTCACAGCAAAAAATGCATTTAAAATGCCCTGATTACTGTGAAAATGACAATTGCAGTTTGGGAGTTAACCAGAAGGGAGCGCTGATGGGGTTATGTATGACCTAATATGTGTTTCTAACTGTAGGGGGGTGTGGCTGTAGGTGTGACGTCATCGATTGTGTATCCCTATAAAAAGGGATCACACGATCGATGACGGCGCCACAGTGAAGAACGGGGGAAGCTGTGTTTACACACAGCTCTCCCCGTTCTTCAGCTCCGGGGACCGATCACGGGACTCCAGCGGCGATCGGGTCCCGCAGCGTCGGACCAGGTTGCGGGGCGCGCTCCCGCGACTGGGCACTAGCAGAGGACGTACCTGTACGTGCATGTGCCCAGCCGTGCCATTCTGCCGACGTAAATGTGCAGGAGGCGGTCCTTAAGCGGTTAAAGTAACGCAGTGCTGAATCGCAAAAAATGGCCTGGTCATGAAGGGCGGCAAATCTTCCAGGGGTCAAGCAGTTAAAGATGACATCAGATATTAGTGATTGGGTTGGCTTTGATTTGCATTATGACATTATTTCATCCATGTCAGTGCTCAATGTCTGCCAATTTTAGTTGGTGTCCATATAATGAAATATAATTTTTTTTAATGAACATCTGATAGGAAAGGAATCACAATTTTGTTTACAATTTGTATCAAATTAAAAGAAAAGAAGCAAACTTGCGATAGTAAGCTTCAAAGAAAATGACCCTCAAGAAGAGAGGAGACCACACTTGGCCGGTAACGACCTCCCACCAGGCCGGCCTCCCCGGGGGGTCAGGGAACCTCCGCTGTGACCCCTTCCTGGCACAATCTTACAAATGACGCTACGGGGGCCACATATGTTTCTATCCGTCTTCCTTGTGCCGCGCCCTTTTATTAGCAGCAATAAGTCAACGCAAACCAACCCCCCCCCCCCCCCCCCCCAGGAGACACAGACGGCACAGGCACCAGGCAGACGATTGATTTACGATTGGTCTCCGCACGGATTTCACGGCGGGAAGATGTCCCGCGCCATCTGTTCCCGGTTAATGGCGGATACCTTTATTAATCATATCTCTAATGGGGTGTTCTTCACACCACGCAGAAACCTGCACACAATTACCCCGTATGGTCAGAACTCGTCCCCGAGGGCCCCGAAGGTCGGAACTCGTCCCAGAGGGCCCCGAAGGTCGAAACTCGTCCCCGAGGGCCCCGAAGGTCGGAACTCGTCCCCGAGGGCCCCGAAGGTCGGAACTCGTCCCCGAGGGCCCCGAAGGTCGGAACTCGTCCCCGAGGGCCCCGAAGGTCGGAACTCGTCCCCGAGGGCCCCGAAGGTCGGAACTCGTCCGAGGGCCCCGAAGGTCGAAACTCGTCCTCGAGGGCCCCGAAGGTCGAAACTCGTCCCAGAGGGCCCCGAAGGTCAAAACTCGTCCCCGAGGGCCCCGAAGGTCGAAACTCGTCCAAGAGGGCCCCGAAGGTCGGAATTCGTCCCCGAGGTCCCCGAAGGTCGAAACTCGTCCTTGAAGGTCGGAACTCGTCCCCGAGGGCCCTGAAGGTCGGAACTCGGCCCGAAGGTCATTACCGATACAAATGGATCTCCAGTCAGGATGTCGCAACGCCCTCATGTTGCCTCACTCTTCATGTTAGGAAATGTTCATCATCATTGGAGGTGAACTTCAGGATTACAGAAGAAATACACCCACATGAACTTTAATGGCACCCCAGTCTTAGTCCGTAGGGTTCAATATTGAGTTGGCCCCGCCCTTTGCAGCTATAACAGCTTCAACTCTTCTGGGAAGGCCGTCCACAAGGTTTAGGAGTGTGTCTATGGGAATGTTTGACCGTTCTTCCAGAAGTGCATTTGTGAGGTCAGGCATTGATGTTGGATGAGAAGGCCTGGCTCGCAGTCTCCGCTCTAATTCATCCCAAAGGTGTTCTATCGGGTTGAGGCCAGGACTCTGTGCAGGCCAATCAAGTTCTTCCACCCCAAACTCGCTCCTCCATGTCTTTATGGACCTTGCTTTGTGCACTGGTCCAAATCATTTGGTGGAGGGGGGATTATGATGTGGGGTTGTTTTTCAGGGGTTGGGTTGGCCCCTTAGTTCCAGTGAAGGGAACTCTTAAGGCTTCGGCATACCGAGACATTTTGGACTATTTCATGCTCCCAACTTTGTGGGAACGGTTTGGGGACGGCCCCTTCCTGTTCCAACATGACTGCGCACCAGTGTACAAAGCAAGGTCCATAAAGACATGGAGGAGCGAGTTTGGGGGGGGGGGGGTGGGGAGTTACTTGCCTGCCTGACACTGGGGGTCCCAGAAAAATGATACTGGGGGTCCCAGAACAATGACACGCCGACACTGGGGGTCCCAGAACAATGATACTGGGGGTCCCAGAACATTGATACTGGGGGTCTCAGAACAATGACACGCCGACACTGGGGGTCCCAGAACAATGATACTGGGGGTCCCAGAACAATGACACGACGACACTGGGGGTCCAAGAACAATGATACTGGGGGTCCCAGAACATTGATACTTGGGGTCTCAGAACAATGACACGCCGACACTGGGGGTCCCAGAACAATGACACGCCAACACCAGGGGTCCCAGAACATTGACACTGGGGGTCCCAGAACAATGACACTGGGGGTCCCAGAACAATGACACTGGGGGTCCCAGAACAATGACACTGGGGGTCCCAGAACAATGACACACCGACACTGGGGGTCCCAGAACAATGATACTGGGGGTCCCAGAACAATGACACTGGGGGTCCCAGAACAATGACACACCGACACTGGGGGTCCCAGAACAATGACACACCGACACTGGGGGTCCCAGAACAATGATACTGGGGGTCCCAGAACAAGGACACTGGGGGTCCCAGAACAATTACACGCCGACACTGGGGGTCCCAGAACAATGACACGCCGACACTGGGGGTCCCAGGACAATGACACCCCAACACTGGGGGTCCCAGGACAATGACACACCGACACTGGGGGTCCCAGGACAATGATACTGGGGGTCCCAGAACAATGACACGCCGACACTGGGGGTCCCAGAACAATGACACGCCAACACTGGGGGTCCCAGGACAATGACACCCCAACACTGGGGGTCCCAGGACAATGACACACCGACACTGGGGGTCCCAGGACAATGATACTGGGGGTCCCAGAACAATGACACCCCAACACTGGGGGTCCCAGAACAATGGCACACCGACACTGGGGGTCCCAGAACAATGACACGCCGACACTGGGGGTCCCAGAACAATGACACGCCGACACTGGGGGTCCCAGAACAATGACACGCCGACACTGGGGGTCCCAGAACAATGACACGCCGACACTGGGGGTCCCAGAACAATGATACTGGGGGTCCCAGAACAATGACACGCCGACACTGGGGGTCCCAGAACAATGACACGCCGACACTGGGGGTCCCAGAACAATGACACGCCGACACTGGGGGTCCCAGAACAATGATACTGGGGGTCCCAGAACAATGACACGCCGACACTGGGGGTCCCAGGACAATGTTATGAGCCCTGCTAGGGTTTCCTCTTGGACTACAGAACACCCCTCTATAAAGGAAATACAGAAAACGGGGAAGCAGTTCTGTAGTTCAAATCAGGAGCCCAAGGACACTTTTATAGCTGAAGTACAGTGAACGTTGTCACCCTCATACAGGAAGTGTGGTAATGGCAGGATCACCAGGTGAAACTAAAGGGCAAAAATAAGAAAGAAAACAAATGCAGGCATCACACCTAAGGACCGGCAATATGTGACATGCCGGCCGGAGCTGATGGTAAACCGAAAACCCATCCGAGATTGTCCAGAAAATGCAAAGAGTATCACTGAGGACCAAAACATTCAACGTTTGCCTTCTACTCTCCTAGTGAGAAGGCTGCCAGGAAATGAGCATTTTCTAAACCTGATACAGGTACACAAGACAATGGCAGAATCCATAAAAAGCATCTGATCTGATCAGCAGGTGACAGCTGTAAAATCACCATTATGGAGAAGGTGTACAACGGCGCCCCCTGCTGGAACCAAGCATGTGCACTACACCGCGGCTGTCTTCATCCGTATCGAATGTCCTACGGCGAGTTTCCACACAATCCCCGGCACTGCCAATCACTGAGCCGAGATCAGAGAAAATGTGACTTCTTCTATCGCCCCATCCCACCTCATCACGTTAAGAAGGTATGACAGGGAATACATTTCCTGGAGAGCACGTGTGTGCATGAGGAGCAGAGCGAGTCAGATTACTTGGTATAGATATACAGCTTCAATGGTCAGAGACTGCAGACATACTACAGGAGGTGGTCAGAGACTGCAGACATAGTACAGGAGATGGTCAGAGACTGCAGACACACTACAGGAGATGGTCAGAGACTGCAGACACAGTACAGGAGATGGTCAGAGACTGCAGACACACTACAGGAGATGGTCAGAGACTGCAGACACACTACAGGAGATGGTCAGAGACTGCAGACACACTACAGGAGATGGTCAGAGACTGCAGACACAGTACAGGAGATGGTCAGAGACTGCAGACACACTACAGGAGATGGTCAGAGACTGCAGACATAGTACAGGAGATGGTCAGAGACTGCAGACATAGTACAGGAGATGGTCAGAGACTGCAGACATAGTACAGGAGATGGTCAGAGACTGAAGACATAGTACAGGAGATGGTCAGAGACTGCAGACATAGTACAGGAGATGGTCAGAGACTGCAGACATAGTACAGGAGATGATTAGAGACTGCAGACACAGTACAGGAGATGGTCAGAGACTGCAGACATAATACAGGAGATGGTCAGAGACTGCAGACATTGTACAGGAGATGGTCAGAGACTGCAGACATAGTACAGGAGATGATTAGAGACTGCAGACATAGTACAGGAGATGGTCAGAGACATCAGACATAGTACAGGAGATGGTCAGAGACTGCAGACATACTACAGGAGATGGTCAGAGACTGCAGACATAGTACAGGAGATGGTCAGAGACTGCAGACAAAGTACAGGAGATGGTCAGACTGCAGACATTAGTACAGGAAATGATCAAAGACTATAGCATATACAACGGCAAATGGGAATACCAGTAAAGAAAGCACTAGAATTTTTTTAAAGGAGAACAAAAAAAATGTTATATATATAAATAAAGCGAAAGAAAAAAAAAAAAAAGTAAAAAAAGCATAACTGCATATAAACACTACATCAACATTCTGCAAATAAGGGTGTTCTTATCGTCATTATTATCCATGAATTATAGAGCCAACATTTTTCACAACACTTTACAAAAAGTACAAGAGGGTTAGGATGGCCTTGCTCCGGAGAGCTTACACTCTCATGCCGCGTACACACGATCGGATTTTCCGGCAACAAATGTTCGATGGGAGCTTTTTGTCGGAAATTCCGACCGCGTGTAGGCCCCATTGGACATTTGATGTCGAAATTTCCGTCAAGAAAAATCTGAGAGCTGGTTCTCAAAATTTCAGACAAGAAAAGTTCTTGTAGGAAATTCCGATCGTCTGTATGCAATTTCCGACGCACCAAAAACCACGCATGCTCGGAATCATTGAACTTCATTTTTCTGGGCTCGTCGTAGTGTTGTACGTCACCACGATCTCGACGGTCGGAATTTTGTGTGACTGTGTGTATGCAACACAAGTTTGAGCCAAAATTCCATCGGAAAAAAAAATCCACGGTTTTCTTGTCGGAATTTCCGATTGTGTGTACATGGCGTTTGAGTTAAGGTCAGAGGTTGACAAATTTGCTTGGAATCTAGGAGCCAGCTAAAAAAAGTTAGGAGCCAGAAAACGCGCCCCGTCCCACTGAGCTCGCGCCCATAAGCGAATGCATACGTTAGCAGCGCCCGCATACGTAAACGGTATTCAAACCGCACATGTGAGGTATCGCCGCGATCGTTAGAGCGAGAGCAATAATTCTAGCCCTAGACCTCCTCTGTAACTCAAAACATGCAACCTGTAGATTTTTTTTAAAAAGTCGCCTATGGAGATTTTAAAAGGTAAAAGTTTGTCGCCATTCCACGAGCGGACGCAATTCTGAAACGTGACATGTTGGGTATCAATTTACTCGGCGTAACATTATTTTTCACAATATAAAAAAAAATTGGGCTAACTTTACTTTTTTTATTTTTTTTTTTTATAAAAAAATAAGACAAGAGTGTATTTTTCCCCAAAAAAGTGCACTTGCAAAACCGCTGCGCAAATACGGTGTGACAGAAAGTATTGCAATGACCGTCATTTTATTCTCTAGGGTGTCAGAACCCCCAAACATTATATATATATTTTTATTCTAATTAGAGGGAAGGAGATGGCAGTGAAAACACTGGGGAAGCTCCATTAGAATTGCTGGTTTCGTTGTCTGTCATGCTAACGGCCACCACAAGATGGCGCCAGATCACAGAAGGAAGCTTAGGCCTGCAGAAGGCCGCAAAGCCGCGGCCTCAATTCCTAAAACTATAGGCTGAATGAAAGAAAAATCGATCAATTCCCCCATCAACACAGACGGCGTTAATGGAGAAATCTCCGGCAGAACCATTGGCCCCGATTCAGGTAGATTTGCCCCTTATTTACGGAGGCGCAGGGCAGCGTTTTTGCCCTGCGCCCCCGCAAATTTACTGCGCTACCCGCGATTCACGGAGCAGTAGCTCCGTAAATTGCGTGTGCGCTGTGTAAACTTGCCCTGCGTAAGGGCGCCTAATGTAAATGATCCCGTAGGGGGCGGGAATCATTTAAATTAGGCGCGCTCCCGCGCCGAGCGTAGAGCGCATGCTCCGTCGGGAAACTTTCCCGACGTGCATTGCGGCAAATGACGTCGCAAGGACGTCATTTGCTTCAAAGTGAACGTGAATGGCGTCCAGCACCATTCACGAATCACTTACGCAAATTACGTAAAATTCAAACGTCGCGAGGCGGGAACGACGGGTATACTTTAGCATTGGCTGCCCCTGCTATTAGAAGGGGCAGCCTTACGCTAAACACGCCGTACGGAAACGACGTAAATTGCGTACGCAGGGCTCGCGCAACATTGTGAATCGGTGTTAGTATGCAATTTGCATACAATACGCTGACCACAATGGGAACGCCCCCTAGCGGGCATCGCAAGAATGCAGCCTAAGATATGCGTGGCATAAGAGCCTTATGCCGCGCAGATTTTAGGCTGCAGTCGGTGTAACGATGTTCCTGAATCAGGAGCATTCGTAACGCCGGGGCAAGTAAGCAATTGCGCTGTGTAACCTATGGTTACACAGGCGCAATTGCTTCTTGAATCCGGGCCATTATGTTCTCCCGGTGGGAGAACACAGTAAATGTTGCTAGAGGCTACAACATGTAAAATCTGGCAGGTTGGTTGTACCCAAGTCGATCGATCAACTTGGGGACATTCAACCTGCCTATATATGGTTCGAATCTTGGACGGTTATGCAAGATCTCGGCGGAGATTCAAACCGTCTATGGCCAGCTTTAAAGGTGGACAGAGTAGGAGATAACCAGATTGGGGTAGGGATGGATGCCGCACTCCTAGCCAGGCCATGCGAGATGAAGATATTAAACGGCCTCCGCGACTAAAGGTGGGGCGAAATGCATCAGTTGGCGTTTGTGGGAGGAGCATAGCCCGAGGCCCGTGCAGTCTTGGATCCACAAAGGAGAAGGCAGGCACCACATCTCCTAGAATCAAACGTTTTTTATTTGGATTGGGGTAGGGAGTTCCCACAAGAAGAAAGGAGGTCCTGGAGGAGAACACGAGAGAAGGCGATAATGGAGCGAGAGAGTAGGAGGAGCAGAGAGGCGCGTTTAGGCGATATTTTGAGACAAGGTTGGTTATGAGGTCAGACTTGTGGATTTGTATATTGGAGGTAAATTCCCATGAAGCCCTCTGGGATTCACCATTTGGAGAGTGTGAATGCAGAAAGATTCCCTCTGTAATAATATTCTATGCCCGTCATCAATATAGTTAGATTTGGGGATGTGGTCAATGGTCACGCCATGCACTGGTTGATTTGATGTTGGTCTTAAATATATAATAACCACTGGCTTATCTCTGTTGATAGGTTTCTGCAGACGACGATGTCCAACAGGGGACTTCAGTAAACCTCTTTGGACATTATTTTGGTGTACTGACAAACTAGTTTAGTTTAGACAGTTCTGCGAAGAAGTGGTTTAGCACCAGCTGTGGTAATACCAGTCACAAGAGACTCCCCCATCATTTATTAAAAGCAAGAGGATGGAAAGACCGCACAATGGTTGGCTACCAAATACCTATACTAAAATTCATACTCTACTAAAAGCCCCGCCTCCACCAAAAAGCCCCACCTCCACCAAAAAGCCCCACCTCCACCAAAAAGCCCCACCTCCACCAAAAAGCCCCACCTCCACCAAAAAGCCCCACCTCCACCAAGAGACTCCCCCATAATTTATTAAAAGCAAGAGGATGGAAAGACAGCACAATGGTTGGCTACCAAATACCTATACTAAAATTCATACTCCACCAAAAGCCCCGCCTCCGCCAAAAGCCCCACCTCCGCCAAAAGCCCCACCTCCGCCAAAAGACTCCCCCATAATTTTTTTTAAAGCAAGAGGATGGAAAGACAGCACAATGGTTGGCTACCAAATACCTATACTAAAATTCATACTCCACCAAAAGCCCCGCCTCCACCAAAAAGCCCCACCTCCACCAAAAAGCCCCACCTCCACCAAAAAGCCCCACCTCCACCAAAAAGCCCCACCTCCACCAAAAAGCCCCACCTCCACCAAGAGACTCCCCCATAATTTATTAAAAGCAAGAGGATGGAAAGACAGCACAATGGTTGGCTCTCTCTACCAAAAGCCCCACCTCTGCCAAAGTTTTTTTTACGCACCTTCCTGCCCAGGCCAATTTTCAGCTTTCAGCGCTGTCGCATTTTGAATGACAATTGCGCAATCATGCTACACTGTACCCAAACAATTTTTTAATCATTTTGTTCCAACAAATAGAGATTTCTTTTGGTGGTATTTGATCACCTCTGCAATTTTTATTTTTTGCGCAACAACTAAAAAAAAGACCGAAAATTTTGAAAAAAAAATATGTTTTTATTTTTTTCTGTTAATTGTTTGGGTAAATGGCAGTAAGTAAGTTTTCTACTTCGATTATGGGCACCAATGAGGTGGCACTGATAGGCACCAGTGAGGCGGCACTGTCGGACACTGATAGGCGGCGCTGGTATGTGGCACTGATGGGCACTCATAGGCGGCACTGATGGGCACTCAAAGGCGGCACTGATGGGTGGCACTGATGGGTACTTATGGGTGGCACAGATGGGCACTGATGGGTGGCACAGATGGGCACTGATGGGTGAGCACTGGGCATGGATGGGCACTGAGGGGTGGCACTGATGGGCACTGAGGGGTGGCACTGATGGCATTGCTGGGCATCACTTGTTTATCCCAGTGCCAGTCCCATTTTGCAAGTTGGCATCTATTCTCTTTTTTTTTTACTGCCCTTCCCTGGTTGTCCAGTGTTGGCTTTCCTGGTGGTCCAATGTGGGCATCCGAGGGGGGGGGGGGCTGTGCTGATAATCAGCGCGAACCCCCCTTAAGACGCAAGTGAGGAAGAGCCATCAACAGCTCTTCCTGTTTACATCGTGATCAGCCGTGATTGGACACGCCTGATCACGTGGTAAAGAGCATCCGCCGGAGGTTCTTTACCGAGATCGGAGATGCAGACTGACACCCCGCATCACCGATCGCCGCGCTGCACGCCCCCACGGGCTTGCGCCGGCATGAAATCCTGCAGGATGTCAATAGACGTCCAGTCAGGATTTCACAACCACTTCCCGGACGTCAATTGTCCATTGACCGGGCGGGAAGTGGTTAAGCAAGTGTGTTGTGCTATAGGAGACTGGAGTTGTAAAGTGTATATACATTGGAATCTTGGTTTACGAGTAACGCGGTTAACGAGCGTTTTGAAAGACGAGCAACTTTAAAAAAAAAAAAAATCCTGACTCGGTTTGCGAGTGTTGTCTCACAACATGAGCAGAATTCAAGATAATGGGGTGTGCAGTACCGCATTTGGTTGGAGGTGCGGGGGCGCCGGTGGCACTCGGAACGATTTGGAGCCCTTCGTAAATACTCCGTTCCCGAGCTTTCTGAGGGTTTTGCTGAGATCAGCCGAGCTGTGCCCAAATATTTTCAAGGCTCTCCGGTGCCCCCCCACCTCTGGCCACATGCGGTATTGCAGGCCTAGAAGTCAATGTGGAACAAATCATCTTTGCTTCCATTGACCTCCATGGGGAAACTCACTTTGATATCCAAGTTCTTTGGATTACAAGCATTCTCCTGGAACGGATTATGCTCGTAATCCGAGGTTCCACTGTAGTTATCCCAACCAAGTTCAAATCCCTCAAAAATACAAAAAACAAAAACATCTGGACCAGTGGCGGTTCATCCATAGAGGGCGCTGGAGCGCCGACCCCCCTTTGGCTCTCACCGCCACTGAGTCTAATAACATAGATTCATGCATTGCACGAATCTATGTTATTATCGCCGCTGCCGCTGTTGCAGATGGTCGGCGCTCATGTCCGGCCATCTGGATAACGGCAGCTGGTTGGCTGTACGGTGCCAACGGCTCCGATAGGCTTTTCCCGAGTACAGCCCTCGGGTCCCGGAAGCTTATACAAGGAACGCACTAGGGATGCGCTCCTTGGATAAGACTGACAGGCGTCTCAGCCAATCAGGTTGGCCGATTCTGGCTACCGGTAACCTGATTGGCTGAGACGCCTGTCAGTCATCGAGGGCGGTAGAAGACTTTGAGGGACGTGGATGGCTGACTCCAGTAAAGGTAAGTGCCGGGTGGGGGGGGCACTTTACAGGGCACAGCGGCGACATCAATGGGCACAGTGGGGACAATGGGCACAGTGGGGAAAATTAAAGGGCACAGCTGCGACAATTAAAGGGCACAGTGGCTGTGTTTGATGGCATGGCACAGTGGTGACAATTGATGGCACAGTGGCTGCGTTTGATGGCATGGCACAGTGGTGCGAATTGATGGCACAGTGGCTGCGTTTGATGGCGTGACAATTGATGGCACAGTGGCTGCGTTTGATGGCATGGCACAGTGGTGACAATTGATGGCACAGTGGCTGCATTTGATGGGCACAGTGAGGCTGCAATTTTTTTTCCATTTGCGCCCCCCCCAAAAATGTTGAACACCAACCGCCACTGATCTGGACTGTTCAGGGTCTCCAAGGTGATAAGGAAGTGAATGCCGGGCTGGGCAGGATGACAGGTGGGCCACAACTTTCAGCAGCCCCAATGGGGGTACCGCTACAGTAGAAATACCAAAACAACAATGAACATTTTTATAATAAGAACAGGATAGCAGGACAAGTAAAAAGGCAAATCCTTAAATTGGGGGGGGGGGGGGGGGAGGAGATTTATACGACCCGTCAACTTACTCAAAGGCCATGTTGCCAAGAAAGAACCTCTACGCCATAGGGTTAACCTGTAAAACAAGTTGTATTTGCAGACCACATCTCTCACACTTCATTGTACTGAAATCATTTTTCGGAGACTGAAACTTGACCCCTGCTAGGATTACCGTCATGTCAAGTTCCCAAATGAGTAAGCGGAAAGAAAAATAAAGTTGTGTTTGATATAAGCGGATTAGATGTAAGCGGGGACACTTCACCCAAATAGACTCGTTACTAAGCACTATCCCAGTACGGCTCTTATTCCTCTTATGGGAAAGGCCTGTGTACTGGGGTCTTATCATTAAATACCGTCTTTTGATGCACCAAATGAAAAATAAATGAAGCTTAAGTTGGCCCATAAGGATAACAGGAGAAGCTTGGATCATGTTTGATGACCCAATCATTTAGCAAAGTTTGTGGTCTGGTTTTGGGAGACCTGATTAAAAAAAAAAAAAAAAAAGCTTAACCACTTAAGCCCCGGACCAATATGCTGCTATATGCCCAAAGGTGTTTTTTACAACTCGGCACTGCGTCACTTTGACAATTGCGCGGTCGTGCGACGTGGCTCCCAAACAAAATTGGCGTCCTTTTTCCCCCACAAATAGAGCTTTCTTTTGGTGGTATTTGATCACCTCTGCGGTTTTTATTTTTTGCGCTATAAACAAAAATAGAGCGACAATTTTGAAAAAAATTCAATATTTTTTACTTTTTTGCTATAATAAATATCCCCCAAAAATATATATATAAAAAAAAAAATCTCCTCAGTTTAGGCCGATACGCATTCTTCTACATATTTTTGGTAAAAAAATAAAAAAAAAAATCGCAATAAGCGTTTATTGATTGGTTTGCGCAAAATTTATAGCGTTTACAAAATAGGGCATAGTTTTATTATTTTTTTTACTACAAATGGCGGCGATCAGCGCATTTAAATTGTTTTGTTTATTGTGAAAATGACAGTTGCAGTTTGGGGGTTAACCACAGGGGGCGCTGTAGGAGTTAGGGTTCACCTAGTGTGTGTTTACAACTGTAGGGGGGTGTGGCTGTAGGACCGACGTCATCGATTGTGTCTCCCTATAAAGGGATCACTCGATCGATGCCGCCGCCACAGTGAAGCACGGGGAAGCCGTGTTTACATACGGCTCTCCCGTTCTTCAGCTCTGGGGAGCGATCGCGAGGGGGCGGCTATAAACGAATAGCCGCGCCCTCGTCCCGGATCGCTCCCCGCGGGAATCCGACCGCTGCATGTAGCGGGGGGGGGGGTCCCGATCGGACCCCCGACCCGCGGAAAGGCAGGGACGTACATGTACGCCCATATGCCTGTACGTGCCGTTCTGTGGACGTACATATACATGCGGCGGTCAGCAAGCGGTTAATCTGAAAAGTTCTGATACACAAATGACCATAGGAATACAAACATTATCTTGTTATCCTGAAGTCACAGAATGACGTAAAGGCATGATATCAATAAAGATAAAAAGGTCAGACACCCGCTAGAAAGCCTGGGCATCTGGGATTCACAGAGGCAATATTACCGTATTTGCCGGCATACAAGACGACCTTTTACAGTTAAAAAATATTGCTCAAAAATCGGGGGGTCATCTTATACGCCGGATGCAGACTGCGGGCGTCCATTTTTTAAAAGCCACACCTCTTCCTTGTGGTGTTCCGTGATAGGCGGAACAGTCAGTTTCCCAGCAGAGCCTGTGTTTAGTGTTCCGCCTATCACGGACATCGTCTCGTCTTCGGAACGCTGAACACAGGCTCTTTTGGGAAACTGAGTTCCGCCTATCACGGAACACCACGAGGAGGAGGCGCGGGCTTTTAAAAAATGTATGCCCGCAGTCTGACTCACTTCTGCAAGGCATAAAAGGAATGAAGATCGGCAAATTGATGGGAGGCGATGGCACAGTGAGGTGAGGCAATGGCACAGTGAGGTGGGGGGAAGGGGGTCGTCTTATACGGCGAGTATATCCCAAAACCAACATTTTAGCTGGAAAATTAGGGGGTCGTCTTATAAGCCCAGTCGCCTTCTACGGCGGCAAATACGGTACTCCAAGATTAAACAAGATTGGTGTCGGCCATGCGGTGGCTGCGCATGGAGAAGCTAACCACTAGGTTATGTCAATTACCCCCATTTTCTACCTGTTACAAACTAGCACTGAAACTAAAGGGATTATCTCAAATGGTTACCAAATGTTACCGACACACCACTTAAAAGCGCACCCCACTAAGGCACTGTCCCTATGGGAGAAGGATGTAGGTCCACTTACAGGAGACCAATTGGACGAAGTCCTGCAGTCATTTACTACCTGCTCTCTTAACATGGCCCAAAAGGTTTCCCAACTTCACATAGTACTCCGGGTGCACTACACCCCACTTAGATTGCATAAAATGGGCAGGCGGCCAGACCCCCTGTGTGGCAGATGTGGGCGACACCAGGGAGATCTCATTCACCTGCTGTGGAGGTGCCCAAAGCTCCACCGGTACTGGAGTACGGTGCTTGGGACTCCTAATCGAGTGTTCCAGACAACCGTCCCCCTGGACCCAATCCATTGTATCTTAGGGGTATTGGAGGACGTTGTCCCAGAGGAGATGGCTAGAGCACTTTTCCAGGCTTGCAAGCTCATGTTGATGGGCTGGAAATCGGTCTCCCCACACACGGTAGCCTCTTGAATATCATATATGGGGAACCCTTTGGTCATGAAAAGTATATATATCAACATAGGGGCAGCCCGAGCAGATTCGAAAGAATAGGGGCACCATGACTAGATATCTCTGGACTAAGTCCCAATAAATTGGTGATGTCCAGACTACTGCAATGCCCTGCGTGCAGACCCTAATGGGCTAGAGATAGGAAACACCAGATGCACGGTATCAATATGTATGTACTGTATCACTATATTGTA
Source organism: Rana temporaria (assembly GCF_905171775.1). NCBI lineage: Eukaryota > Metazoa > Chordata > Amphibia > Anura > Ranidae > Rana > Rana temporaria. The sequence goes on along the minus strand of NC_053490.1, from coordinate 7,414,531 downwards.
GACATGATGGTTATGAGGATAGGATGCAGAATTCATGAAGAAAATGTTATTCCTGGAAAAAATGTGATTCATGTAGAGGACAGCATCCCAATAATAACATGTTGATGTAGAGAATGTCATAACAAAAGGAGATGTAGAGAATGGTAATTAATGTAGAGAATAGCAATCCATAGAGAGAATGGTATTCCAGAAGAACACAAGATATATGAAGAGAATGGTATTCCAGCAGAGAACAAGATTTATGTAGCGAATGAGATTCCAGGTGAGAACAAGTTTTTTGTAGAGAATGGCATTACAGGAGAGAACACGATTCTTGTAGAGAATGGCATTACAGGAGAGAACAAGATTCTTGTAGAGAAGGGTATTCCAGGAGAGAACGAGATTTATGAAGAGAATGGTATTCCATAAGAGAATGAGATTTATGAAGAGGATGAGATTCCAGGTGAGAACAAGTTTTTTACAGAGAATGGTATTACAGGAAAGAATTGTATTCATGTACAGAAGGGCATTCCAGGAGAGAATGAGATTCATGAAGAGAATGGTATTCCAGAAGAGATTAAGAATTATGTAGAGGATGGGTTTAACCCGCCCTGTTTCCAAGGGTGGGAGGGAAGTGTCTGAGGGATTTGATCCATTGAAACATGTGGTGGAACACAGGCAGTTTTGCCTAGTACACACGCCCGGGATTCCCGACGGGAAAAGGTCAGTCGGAAATTCCGAGGGGAAAACAGAGAACCTGCTCTCTACTTTTCCCCCGTACAGACAATCGGTTTTCCAGTCAGGAAAACTCAGATGAGAGGTTTTTCCTTGGGAATCCCGACCGTGTTTATGCTCCATCTGGAGTTTCCCCCCCCCCCACCCCCACAGGAAAACTGTAAAAAATGGCCGGTTTCTGCTGCACATGGCCAAGTTTTCTGAAGAGAAAAAGTCAGTCGGGAATCCCGGCGAAATAATAAAAAAAAAAAAGCGCTGGTTCTCTTTTTTTTGTCCGGCGGGTTTGGCAGTTTTCCCGTCGGAAAAACTGCGAGGGAGCATACACACGGCCGGGATCCCCGGGCCAAAAGCTCTCCTCGCAGGTTTCCTGTCGGAAAACCAAGTCGTGTGTACGGGCCATAAGGCCGTGTCCCATCTTCAGAGTGGCTTACCCTTGGCTGTGTGCCATTGAGAGTGGCTTACCCTTGGCTGTGTGCCATAGAGAGTGGCTTACCCTTGGCTGTGTGCCATAGAGAGTGGCTTACCCTTGGCTGTGTGCCATAGAGAGTGGCTTACCCTTGGCTGTGTGCCATAGAGAGTGGCTTACCCATGGCTGTGTGCCATCGAGAGTGGCTTACCCATGGCTGTGTGCCATCGAGAGTGGCTTACCCATGGCTGTGTGCCATCGAGAGTGGCTTACCCATGGCTGTGTGCCATCGAGAGTGGCTTACCCATGGCTGTGTGCCATCGAGAGTGGCTTACCCATGGCTGTGTGCCATCGAGAGTGGCTTACCCATGGCTGTGTGCCATCGAGAGTGGCTTACCCATGGCTGTGTGCCATCGAGAGTGGCTTACCCATGGCTGTGTGCCATCGAGAGTGGCTTACCCATGGCTGTGTGCCATCGAGAGTGGCTTACCCATGGCTGTGTGCCATCGAGAGTGGCTTACCCATGGCTGTTTGCCTTCGAGAGTGGCTTACCCTTGGCTGTGTGCCATCGAGAGTGGCTTACCATTGGCTGTGTGCCATCGAGAGTGGCTTACCATTGGCTGTGTGCCATCGAGAGTGGCTTACCCTTGGCTGTGTGCCATCGAGAGTGGCTTACCCTTGGCTGTGTGCCATCGAGAGTGGCTTACCCTTGGCTGTGTGCCATCGAGAGTGGCTTACCCTTGGCTGTGTGCCATCGAGAGTGGCTTACCCTTGGCTGTGTGCCATCGAGAGTGGCTTACCCTTGGCTGTGTGCCATCGAGAGTGGCTTACCCTTGGCTGTGTGCCATCGAGAGTGGCTTACCCTTGGCTGTGTGCCATCAAGAGTGGCTTACCCTTGGCTGTGTGCCATCAAGAGTGGCTTACCCTTGGCTGTGTGCCATCAAGAGTGGCTTACCCTTGGCTGTGTGCCATCAAGAGTGGCTTACCCTTGGCTGTGTGCCATCAAGAGTGGCTTACCCTTGGCTGTGTGCCATCAAGAGTGGCTTACCCTTGGCTGTGTGCCATCAAGAGTGGCTTACCCTTGGCTGTGTGCCATCAAGAGTGGCTTACCCTTGGCTGTGTGCCATCAAGAGTGGCTTACCCTTGGCTGTGTGCCATCCTGAGCGTGGATTAACCCTGTGATCACTTATGCTGCGAGTAGAGCGAACTTTATTCTTATGTATCCAAGACTGGGCACGGACTACCCCTACTTGCCAGAACTCTGTTATTTCCTTTGTTTGGCTAGCCTGGCGCGTATTTCTCTTCACCAACACGGACTCTGCTACCCCGCTGTACATTTATACCGTATTCCGGACTCTTGCTTTGCCCGGCTGTGATAGCTGCTACCGTTAAATAAAAGCTTTCTGGGTGCTCCTACTCTCCATGTGCGTCCGTTACACCTCCCTACTCTATCCAAAACTAAAAACAAAACAAAACAAAACAAAAAAAAAAATTGGGCTATATACATACACAAACACACAATTTAAAAGACACAATCCCCTCAACTACCTTCAACGCAATTAAAACTTACATTTTTCAACAAATATCCAAAAATACAGAGATGAGTCACCAGAAGCATTAGTTGGATGGACAGGACGGGGGGGGGGGGGAAAGCCGGACCTTTCATCTTGTTTATGTGAGCCATTCGGCGGAAACATATGAGGATTAGATTATAGGGCTCAGAGATATTCTGGAATAAGTAATTTTTTATCACAAAGATGAGGGACGAACACTTCAAATAAGCAACGATAAAACTATAAACAGGCGTCTGAGATAAGACCAGGGTGTATATATTATGTCTATACATCCCTTCCTATGAAAATATGCGCTAGTTCTGCAAACCGATGAGTTACGTAGGTTTTATGGAAACGGTAACATAAAGCAGAGCTCCAGCCAAAACTCTTTGTCCTAAATTAGGCTACCAAAGTGGATGCAGGCAGCAAAAAATAATCTAATCTAATCTACAGCTTAATAGCCAACTATCAACCCCTAGCCAACGCCATCTCCTAGCCCTGCTAGTAGAAAGTAAATGCTGGGGGGTGGAGGCGGGCTTTCCAATCATGTGACTACGGTGATTGGCTTTCACAATGGTCACATGATCGTAAGCTTCCAATTGCAGGTATGCTTCGGGAGCTTCCTGTGACAACTTAGTACGCCCAAGCGAGTGCGCCGCAGCACAGAATTGCCATTCCCCACCCGCCCACCCGCCACATACCCTCACCGGCCACTTTATTATGCTAGTTGTACGTCAGACGGAATTTTTTCATTGGATATTCTGACCGTGTGTATGCACCATCGGTCTGGCTGGGCAGCAAATTTAAAGGGACATATAGGTACGCCCATTTGAAAGCCCGTGTCATTCTGCCGACTTATATAGGCGTGCGGCGGCTGGAAAGTGGTTGAAGCCTCTTTACACATCAATGGGCTAGAGATCCACAAAGAAGTTAAGTCGGCGTATCAACGCCGCGTAACTTCTAGGATGCGCCGGCGTATCTTTTTTCTGTATCCAGAAAGCAAGATACGCCGGATTTTTGCTTAGATACGACTGACGCAAGTCCATTACGCCGTCGTATCTTAGTTGCATAATTACGCTGGCCGCTAGGTGGCGCTTCCGTAGATTTACTCATAGAATATGCAAATTAGGTAGATACGCCGATTCACGAACGTACGTGCGCCCGGCGTATCTATATGCGTCGTTTGCGTAAGGCGTCGGACCGGCGTAAAGTTATCCCTGCTATAGTGAGGCGTATGCAATGTTAAGTATGGACATCGGGACAGCGTCGAATTTTCCGTCGTTTGCGTGAAACGTTCGCGAATAGGGCTTTGCGCAAGTTACGTTCACGTCGAAAGCATTGACTATTTGCGACGTGATTTCACGCATGCGCACTGGGATCCGTCCACGGACGGCGCATGAGCCATTCGTAAAAAGCGTCAATTACGTGGGGTCATGCTAGATTAACATACAACACGCCCACTCCAAGCCTACTTTGAATTACGTGGGGCTTACGCCGGCCGATTTACGTTACGCCGGCGCACATATGGGAGCAAGTGTTTTGTGGATACCCTACGAGCCACTCTGAGTTACGGCGGCGTAGCGCATATGAGATGCGCTACGCCCGCCTAAATATACGCCCGTTTTTGTGGATCTGGCCCAATGTGTTTATAATGGCCCAGATTCAGGTAGATTCGCGCAATATTTGCGTGGGCAAAGAGCAAAAATTTTTCTCTGCGCCCACGCAAATATTGCGCTTTGCCCGCGATTCACGGAGCAATTGCTCCGTAAATTGCGCGGGCGATATGCTAAACAGCCGGGCGTAAGGCTGCCTAATGTAAATGATCCCGCCGGGGGCGGGAATCATTTAAATTAGGCGCGCTCCCGCGCCGAGCGAACAGCGCATGCTCCGTCGGGAAACTTTCCCGACGTGCATTGCGGCAAATGACGTCGCAAGGACGTCATTTGCTTCTAAGTGAACGTGAATGGCGTCCAGCGCCATTCACGGTTCACTTACGTAAACGACGTAAAATTTGAACGTCGCGAGCGGGAAGCGCAGCTATACTTTAGCATTGGTTGCGCCTGCTATTAGCAGGAGCAGCCTTATGCTAAAGTCGCTGTACGGAAACTCCGTACCTTGCGTGCGCAGGGCCCGCTAAACTTTTGTGAATCGGTGGTAGTATGCAATTTGCATACTATACGCCGATCACAATGGCCGCGCCCCCTAGCGGCCAACGCAAGAATGCAGCCTGGGATATGAAGGCATAAGGAGGCTTATGTCTGTCACATCCTAGGCTGCAGTCGGTGTAACGAGGTTCCTGAATCAGGAGCACTCGTTACACCTATGGTTGCGCGGGCGCAAGTGCTTCTTGAATCTGGCCCATTGTTTCTCCCTATGGTCCTTTTAAAAAGGACTTCTGCTACATTTGAGGCTTCTCTCAGCAAAATCCATAATAAAAGATCAGGAGGAAAAAAAATAAAATAAAAACATTAAAAGGAAAATAAAAAAGAAGAAGGATTGACCACACAGAAGGAAGATAACGTAAAAGAAATAGACCAAACCATTTCGTTACTAGAAGCCGGTCAAAGGAATCTTTTTTTTTTTCACTGGTAAGGAAAAACACAGACCATGGACCACACAATTGGTGCCCAAGTGCTGCATATGGCCTCCAGGCCACAGGATGGGCGCCAGGGTCATTCGGATGATTTTGTTGATTTCTTCAAGAAAAGCCTGAATGCGTTTCTTAATGCACAAAACATAAAAAAAGTACAATATCCATATTATTGTAGAAGAATAATATTGTAAAATGTTGATCCAGGGAAACGTTTTCTAGTCTTCAGAAGGATTTCTTCCCCGTTCCCCAGTAATTTGGAGCACGTTTTAGAAGGGTATTTGGTTTGCGTTGGATCAACTGGTGGTTTCAATTTTGTTTTTCTTTGGCAAAACTCAATAGACAGACTAACTAGGTAACAATGCAACACAGTCCCGACCCTGCTGAGGTTAATGCTTCTTTAGCTGTTAGGGCCCATAAGCACTATATTGCGAGGCGTGTATTTTTGGGCGTTAAAGATTTTTTTTTTTTTTTGTATTGTATTGTATGTTACTGCAACACACGTGACTAAGTCCTTAGGGTCGGTGTACGTGACTTTTGTTTGCATTTCAACTGCTTCTCTACCCATGCAAGTCAAAAGAAACCCAACAGCAGCTTGTTGCAGCTTAAACTGAGGTCAACTGCAGGGCAGAAGGAAGTCAACTGCAGGGCAGAAGGAAGTCAACTGCAGGGCAGAAGGAAGTCAACTGCAGGGCAGAAGGAAGTCAACTGCAGGGCAGAAGGAAGTCAACTGCAGGGCAGAAGGAAGTCAACTGAAGGAAGTCAACTGAAGGACAGAAGGAAGTCAACTGAAGGGCAGAAGGAAGTCAACTGAAGGGCAGAAGGAAGTCAACTGAAGGGCAGAAGGAAGTCAACTGAAGGGCAGAAGGAGGTCAACTGCAGGGCAGAAAGAGGTCAACTGCAGGGCAGAAGGAGGTCAACTGCAGGGCAGAAGGAGGTCAACTGCAGGGCAGAAGGAGGTCAACTGCAGGGCAGAAGGAGGTCAACTGCAGGGCAGAAGGAAGTCAACTGAAGGGCAGAAGGAAGTCAACTGAAGGGCAGAAGGAAGTCAACTGAAGGACAGAAGGAAGTCAACTGAAGGACAGAAGGAAGTCAACTGAAGGACAGAAGGAAGTCAACTGAAGGACAGAAGGAAGTCAACTGAAGGACAGAAGGAAGTCAACTGAAGGACAGAAGGAAGTCAACTGAAGGCAGAAGGAAGTCAACTGAAGGACAGAAGGGGGTCAACTGCAGGGCAGAAGGGGGTCAACTGAAGGACAGAAGGAAGTCAACTGAAGGACAGAAGGAAGTCAACTGAAGGACAGAAGGAAGTCAACTGAAGGACAGAAGGAAGTCAACTGAAGGACAGAAGGAAGTCAACTGAAGGCAGAAGGAAGTCAACTGAAGGACAGAAGGGGGTCAACTGCAGGGCAGAAGGGGGTCAACCGCTGGTCAAAAGGGGGTCAACCGCTGGTCAGAAGGGGGTCAACTACAGGTCAGGAGGGGATCAACTACAGGTCAGGAGGGGATCAACTACATGTCAGGGGGGGTGGGGGGTCAACTTCTGGTGAGAAGAAAATAAACTGCAGGTCGAAAGGACGTCAACTGCAGGGCAGAAGAAGATCATCTGGAGGGGAGGTCAACTGCGAGGAAAAATAAGATCAAGTTCAGGTCATAAGGGGAACAACTGCAGGTGAGTTCATCCTCCTCCAAAAAAGGTGGTAATTTGTGGGTCAAAAGAAGGTCAACTAGACTTACACCCCATACAGGTTTAGCATGAGCATAGACAAGGAAATTAGAGGCCTTTTTTTAGAGTTTTTCAACTTGTAGTACAGGAGTAAAATCACATTTTTGTCCTTGCAGTCTTAATGAAGGTTAGGGCCTAAAAAATGTGCATAAACATGTTTCTCAAAAGGTCTTCAGGCACTCCCATTAAAGTCAATGGGGCTACGAATTAGGGATACTACCCCAAAGAAGCTCATGTACTTTCTTGAGCATCACACAAAAAGGTGAGGAGTGACACAACATTTAGGTATGAATTGGTCCATTGAGGAGAACGTGATTCTTCCTCTTGAGCATTGTCACACTTCTGGAATCATGCAATAAAATACTCTGATGTGAATAGGAGCCCATTCTGTATACTTGTTCAGGGTTAGTGACTCAAGGGACTGAAGTTGTTTTCATATTAAAATACTCTATTATTGCCTTTACACAGCCCCCCCCCCCCCCAATGTTGCCCCCACAATCTTCTCTAGTTTTCAAGAGTTTTAGAGAGAAAAAATCATGTAAAATCAATGTAGAGTGAACCTCTAGTAGGTAATAGCGCCTTTACTTTACGTACTCAGGTTATAGTGGAAATGGAAAAAATCTGGTGCAGAAGGGTCATACAGATACAAGAGCTGAAGTGGTTAGATGGGAAGTTTACCTTTTCATGAAAAATAGGGGGACCAAGTCCAAATATCCCAGACACCCCGCTGCACATAGTGGCCGACAATTCCTGTGCTGCAAGTGCAGTGGTCTGTACACCATACAGAGTATAAAACACAGCCTCATAGCGAGCGTCTGTCACAATACAATGTGACCGCACTTGACCAATGATGTCACAGCAGACGACCCTCCGCGGTGGGAAGACGTCACAGCAGACGACCCTCCGCGGTGGGAAGACGTCACAGCAGACGACCCTCCGCGGTGGGAAGACGTCACAGCAGACGACCCTCCGCGGTGGGAAGACGTCACAGCAGATGACCCTCCGCGGTGGGAAGACGTCACAGCAGATGACCCTCCGCGGTGGGAAGACGTCACTGAAATATTTAGCGACTCCAAGCCTTGCAGTGTGTATCAGCTTTGGGTGGACAGGCCATTAATTAAATAAGCAACAACTTCAAGCTTCAAACACTACACATAGTCCCGAAAAATGACAAATAGGCTGCAGAGCCAAAGAGAGACACCACAAAAGGATTAGTTATATAAGCACAATTACAGACTTACTGACACCAGTTGGCAGATTTTCACGTAAAAGTGTCATAAAAACAAAAGTTTATAAGTTGTACAACTAAAAATACTACAAAACACCTAATAACATTCAGCGTGGGAGCCAAACAGACACCAGGGAGCCAGGAACGGAGAGATCTCTGCATCTGATCAGAGTCAGACAAAAATGAGCGACAGCTCAGAAGAGAAAAGTATCAGACAAAACCTTCATTCACATCAGAGCTCTGCTGATGATTAGGCCAAAGGACCCTGATAGACCCTGACGCTGGGGTTGTAGACCTGAGAGCTGTCTGTCCACTAAAACCCAGTGACATCACTGGGACCCCTACCTATCCACCACCTAGAGACTGGTGACATCACTGAGAACACAACCTATCCATTCACTAGAGACCAGTGACACAATTGAGAATACAACCTATCCATTCACTAGAGAGCGATGACATCACTGAGAACACAACCTATCCATTTACTATAGACCGGTGACATCACTGAGAATGCAGCCTATCCATTCACTAGAGACCGGTGACATCACTGACAATGCAACCTATCCATTCACTAGAGAGCGGTGACATCACTGAGAACACAACCTATCCATTCACTAGAGACTGGTGACATCACTAAAAACACAACCTATCCATTTATTAGCTACTAGCCGACCGCGCACCGTCATTATACGGCGGCAGGTTGGCTCTCCTGGGCGAGAGCCCGTAGCTATACGGCGGCTCTTTGAGCCGCCACTAGGGGGCGCGTGCGCCCCCCGCTCGCCCCCGACTCCCGTGTGCGTGCCCGGCGGGCTCGATCGCCGCCGGGCACACGCGATCGCTCGTTACAGAGCGGGGACCGGGAGCTGTGTGTGTAAACACACAGCTCCCGGTCCTGTCAGCGGGGGAAATGCTGATCTTCTGTTCATACAATGTATGAACAGAGGATCAGTGTTTCCCCTAGTGAGGCCACCCCCCCCCCACAGTAAGAACACACCCAGGGACATACTTAACCCCTTCCCCGCCCCCTAGTGTTAACCCCTTCACTGCCAGTGGCATTTTTATAGTAATCCAATGCATTTTTATAGCACCGATCGCTATAAAAATGCCAATGGTCCCAAAAGTGTCCGAAGTGTCCGCCATAATGTCGCAGTACCAAAAAAAAAAAAAAAAAAAAATCGCTGATCGCCGCCATTACTAGTAAAAAAATATATTAATAAAAATGCCATAAAAATACCCCCTATTTTGTAAACGCTATAACTTTTGCGCAAACCAATCAATAAACGCTTATTGCGATTTTTTTTTTAGAAAAATATGTAGAAGAATACGTATCGGCCTAAACTGAGGAAAAGAAAATGTTTTTTTATATATTTTTGGGGATATTTATTATAGTAAAAAGTAAAAAATATTCATTTTTTTCAAAATTGTCGCTCTATTTTTGTTTATAGCGCAAAAAATAAAAACCGCAGAGGTGATCAAATACCACCAAAAGAAAGCTCTATTTGTGGGAAAAAAAGGACGCCAATTTTGTTTGGGAGCCATGTCGCACGACCGCGCAATTGTCAGTTAAAGCGGCGCAGTCCCAAATCGCAAAAAGTGCTCTGGTCTTTGGGCAGCAATATGGTCCGGGGGTTAAGTGGTTAGAGAGCGATGACATCACTGAGAACACAACCTATCCATTCACTAGAGACCGGTGACATCACTGAGAATGCAGCCTATCCATTCACTAGAGACCGGTGACATCACTGAGAATGCAGCCTATCCATTCACTAGAGACCGGTGACATCACTGAGAACACAACCTATCCATTCACTAGAGACCGGTGACATCACTGAGAATGCAGCCTATCCATTCACTAGAGACCGGTGACATCACTGACAATCCAGCCTATCCATTCACTAGAGAGCAGTGACATCACTGAGAATGCAGCCTATCCATTCACTAGAGACTGGTGACATCACTGAGAACACAGCCTATCCATTCACTAGAGACCGGCGACATCACTGACAATCCAGCCTATCCATTCACTAGAGAGCGGTGACATCACTGAGAACACAACCTATCCATTCACTAGAGAGCGGTGACATCACTGAGAATGTAGCCTATCCATTCACTAGAGAGCGGTGACATCACTGAGAATGCAGCCTATCCATTCACTAGAGAGCGGTGACATCACTGAGAATTCAGCCTATCCATTCACTAGAGAGCGGTGACATCACTGAGAATTCAGCCTATCCCTTCACTAGAGAGCGGTGACATCACTGAGAATTCAGCCTATCCCTTCACTAGAGAGTGGTGACATCACTGAGAATTCAGCCTATCCATTCACTAGAGAGCGGTGACATCACTGAGAATTCAGCCTATCCCTTCACTAGAGAGCGATGACATCACTGAGAATTCAGCCTATCCATTCACTAGAGAGCGGTGACATCACTGAGAATTCAGCCTATCCATTCACTAGAGAGCGGCGACATCACTGACAATCCAGCCTATCCATTCACTAGAGAGCGGTGACATCACTGAGAACACAACCTATCCATTCACTAGAGAGCGGTGACATCACTGAGAATGCAGCCTATCCATTCACTAGAGAGCGGTGACATCACTGAGAATTCAGCCTATCCCTTCACTAGAGAGCGATGACATCACTGAGAATTCAGCCTATCCCTTCACTAGAGAGCAAGTGACATCACAGGGAATGCAACCAATTGATTCACTCGAGGCCAGTGACATCACTGAGTGGCAGTTATTATTCATGACATGCCTTGAATGCAGGGCTTTTTTTCCTCAGAGAATAGGTGCAGGAACTCTCCCTTTTTGGAGTTACCCCGTCTTCACCACTACCTACCTCCGAGCACCGTTCCTTGGTCCCACCCCCTACCCACCTCCCAGTACTATGCCTTTTAAAATGTGTTAATGATAACAAGAAAAGCAGTAAAATAGATCTCCTGCAGCCAAAAACAATAGACCCCCCCCAGCAACAATAGTTCCTTGGCAACAATAGACCACCCTCAACAAAATAAACACCCCCTAGCAACAATAAACCCACAAGCAGTAACAAAAGATCTCCCCACAGGCAGTATCGATAGACCATCCAGCTACAATAGAATTCTCCCTCAACAGTAGATCCCTCTAGGCAACAACTGACTCTCCCAGGAACAGAAGACCCACCCCAGCAACAATAGATGCCCCGTCATGCAAAAATATACCTCCTGAGCAACAATAGATCCTCCCATTGCAAAAATACATCCATTCCAGCAAAACTATATCCCCCAGCAGCAATAGACACTGTAGCACAACCCAGCACCCCTTAATATCACATACATTCAGTGCTAGAGGTGCGGGAACTGCGTTCCCCCGCGTTCCCGCTGAAAAAAAGCCCTTCTTGAATGTAACCATTTTGGGAAACCGTTAATTCGATAGATTAAGTTAAAGTGGATGTAAACCCAAAAAGCACTAGCTTGCAGACATGCACAGCTTCTTGTCTATGGATATTCTGATGGCTGTTTACACTTAACTGTGGATCACCCCATATTTTGAAAACATTTAATCAAAAACACAGGAAAGACAGCCAATCCTGGGAGAGCTGGACGGGAGAGGAGGAGAGGGAAGGGGGGGATGTGAATTTTGCACTTTACAGAAGCTGTGCATGTCTGCAAGCTAGTGCACGAGATATGTAAATAACCTGTCACTCAAGCAAGGACTTTGGTCTTTATCTGGAAGTCTGTTTTATTCCACTGAACAATAAAAAGAGGATTGCTCAGCGCTGGATTAACTCTGTGTGGCAAGACTGGGCACAGATGATAGGAAATCGTATTCTCTACATTGTGACATCCACTTTAACCACTTGAGCCCCGCGCTATTGACAAAAGACGTCAACAGCGCGGTTCTCAGGTGCCAAGTGGACGTCTTTGGACGTCATTTGTAATGCATTACCCGCGCGCGCCACTGGGGGGCGCGCGCGGCGGGTAACCACTGTGCCGCCGCATCGCTGGGGACCCGATGCGTGTACCTGGCGGCCGCGATGTCCGCCGGGTACACGCGATCGTCGGTGACACAGCCCGTAACAGCAGGGACGTGGAGCTCTGTGTGTAATGATGGGGTGTAAACACAGAGCTCCACGTCCTGTCAGGGAGAGAGGAGACCGATCTGTGTCTCTTGTACATAGGGACACAGATCGGTCACCTCCCCCAGTCACCCCCTCCCCCCACACAGTAAGAACACACCCAGGCTGCACATTTAACCCCTTCCTCACCCCCTAGTGTTAACCCCTTCACTGCCAGTCACATTTATACAGTAATTAGTGCATTTTTATAGCACTGATCGCTGTATAAATGTGAATGGTCCCAAATTTGTGTCGAAAGTGTCCGATACGTCCGTCGCAATATCGCAGTCCCAATAAAAATCGCAGATCGCCGCCATTACTAGTAAAAAAAAAATAATGAAAAAAAATCATAATTCTGTTCCCCATTTTGTAGGCGCTATAACTTTTGCGCAAACCAGTCGCTTATTGCGTTTTTTTTTTGTTTTTTTTTTTTACAAAAATACGTCGAAAAATACGTATCGGCCTTAACTGAGAAAATTTTTTTTTTTTAAAAAAATGGGAGATTTATTATAGCAACAAGTAAAAAAAAAAATCTATTTTTTTAAAATTGTCGCTCTTTTTTTGTTTATAGCGCAAAAAATAAAAACCGCAGAGGTGATCAAATACCACCAAAATAAAGCTCTATTTGTGGGGAAAAAAGCACGTCAATTTTGTTTGGGAGCCACGTCGCACGACCGCGCAATTGTCAGTTAAAGCGACGCAGTGCCGGAAGCTGAAATTTCGCCTGGGAACGAAGGGGGTTTATGTGCCCAGTAAGCAAGTGGTTAAGTACAGATATGAAATATTATATCTATGAGGAGGATTTTACCCGCAGACCAATGAGATCATCTCTGCCATTTCCTCTCTCCTCACATTGGCATGTTCTCTGCACCGCAGCACAACCGATTGGCTCCTTGTGCTGCTTCTCCCCAAAGCTCTGCTGTAAAGGGGCTGCATTAGGCTGATCTCAGGTCAGATTCAGGCACTTGCACGGCTTACATTTGATGTACTAATGATACAGGACTTCGGTAAGGAGTATCTTTTATATCTGCCTGCTAGACATGTGCAATTCGTTTAGTTTCTAATTAGTTTTTAACGAAAATTCTGAAATTCGTTAATTTCGAATTTTCGTTTTCACAAATTTTTTATTTCCGAATTTTCGGACTTCCGAAAATTTCTAATTTCCGAAAAATTAGAATTTCCGAATTTCCAAATTTTCGTATTTCAGAATTTTTAAATTTCCGAATTTTAAATTCGGATTTTCGGAAATACGATCATTTTTATTTTTTTTTTTATTTTAAAAATCCAGAATTGTAGAAATTTCGAATTTTTCATTTTTCGAAATTTCGAATTTTCCATTTTTCGAATTTTTCAATTTCGAATTTTCGAATTTTTCAATTTCGAATTTTTTCGAATTTTTCAATTTTAGAAATTCCGAAATCCCGAATTTTCGAATTAAAAATTGAAAATTTCGAAATTCGAAAGTAAAAATTTTGAAAATTCGAAATTTCGAAAATTTCGTACTTCAGAATTTTTTCATTTCCGAATTTTTTTTAATTTCCGGAAAAAAAAAATCGTTTTTTTTCGGAAATGTCGTTTTTTCCGTTTTATTCGGTTTTTGCTTTTTCGGAAAAAACGAATAAAAACGGAAAAATAAATTTTTACGATTTTCCCCGAATTTCCGAATAAAAAAAACGAATACATAAAAACAAATTTTTTTTTTGATTTTCCCGAATCTCCGAAAAAAAATAAAAAAACGAAAATAACGATTTTTTTTTTTAATTTGCCGATTTTCCAAAAAAAAAAAAAAAAAAAACGAAAATAACAAACGAAAAAAACGAATTTTTTGGCAGTGCACATGTCTACTGCCTGCCTTTAACTACTTGACCACCGGGCCTATTTTGTCACTTCTCTCCATGTAAAAATCACAATTTTTTTGCTAGAAAATTAATCAGAACCCCCAAACATTATATGCATTTTTTTTAGCAGACACCCTAGGGAATAAAATGGCGGTCATTGCAACTTTTTTTCCCCCTCGCACGGTATTTGAGCAATAATTTTTCAAACGCTTTTTTTGGGGGGAAAAAAAACGGTTTCATGAATTAAAAAATACCTAACATGTCAGGCTTTAAAATTGCGCACACTCATGGAATGGCGCCAAACTTCGGTACTTAAAAATCTTCATAGGTGACGCTTTAACATTTTTTACATGTTACCATTTGAGTTACAGAGGAGGTCTAGTGCTAGAATTGTTTCACACGCTCTAACGCACGCGACGATACCTCACATGTGGGGTTTGAACGGTGTTTACATATGTGGGCGGGACTTGCATGCGTGTTCGCTTCTGAGCGCGAGATAACGGGGACAGGGGATTAGGGCTACAGCACCTTATATGCGGGCCAACACATGCTTCAGGTCACACGCTCGACCTAATTTTCAGACAAAATCTGAAAATAAGCATTTTAGAAAATGAACCATTGCCATGGACAGACCACCATGCAATCAATTTCATAATCTCCAAAATTCCCCCAGTGATAAAAGCACCCAAGCCGGTGACAATACACTGGACTAGATCTCAGAAGAAGCTCCATTCGGAACTCTTCAAATTTACCTTGGGAAACGGAATCGAAACAATCCATCCACATCAAACAGCCGCAGATACACTGGATGCCATAAACGCAGCCCTGCTACAGTCAGCCGATTTAGTAGCACCGAAACGCAAAGCCTGCATCCGAAAAAGAAAGTCCGGCTGGTTCAACAACCAGCTGTCGCTTCTGAAGCAAGAGCGCAGAAGGGCGGAAGCCGCCTGGAAAAGAAGCCCTGCAGAGGATAACCTCATCATCTACAAGGCAATAACAACACGATATCATAAAGAAATCTTCAAAGCCAAGAAACATCATGTTTCTATGGCGATTAACAGCGCCCTAAACCGCCCCCGCGAACTCTTCAAGATGGTCACCCAGACCATGAACCCAGGATGTCTTGAAGTCCCCAACTCAGACACCCAAGAGTTCTGCAATGAACTATCGGATTTCTTCATCAACAAAATTGAAAGAATCCGGGAAAGCATCATGCAAAACAATACCCCCCTCAACCCCACCGTCAATCAACCACAAAACACCCACAGAAACGCTCTACAATCAACAAAGTTCACTCTGGAACCGATCTCCATCGATACCACAAAAAATATCATTGGTGCTTTGCGGAACAGCACATCGCCCAATGATATCATCCCCACCAAACTGCTGAAGGAATGTGCCGACATCCTGGCACCACCCATCACACAGCTTATAAACCAGTCATTTAAGGAAGGCACAGTGCCATCCCTGCTGAAAGAGGGCACAATCCAGCCCATCTTGAAAAAACCTAACCTGGATCCCAAGGACCCAACTCACCGCCGTCCCATAACAGGCCTAAATGTTCTCTCCAAGATAATGGAGAAAATAGTGGTACAACAGCTGCAACAGCATCTAGATACCCACAATCTACTGGATCCATTACAATCAGGCTTCCGTCCCGGACACGGGACAGAAACGGCCTTACTCAAAATATGGGACGATGCCCTCGAGGCCGCAGACGAAGGAGAATCTTGTCTCCTGGTTCTGCTGGACCTAAGCGCAGCCTTTGACACGGTAGACCACAAACTGTTACTGATGCGACTAGCCAAGGTAGCAGAAGTCGCAGAAGGTGATTTACCATGGTTTTCTTCCTTTCTTGAAAACCGATCACAAACAGTTAAATTGGGTTGTTTCATGTCGGAAAAGCGCACGGTGTCATGTGGAGTCCCCCAAGGATCCCCCCTGTCACCGGTGCTGTTCAACATCTATCTTCGCCCTCTCTTTGATATTATCAGTAGCCAAGAACTACTCTATCACTCTTATGCAGACGATACGCAACTGTATTTTCGCATCTGCAACAAAAAGGATCATCATCCCAGTTTAGAGAAATGTCTCTCTTTGATAGAAAACTGGATGACAAAGAGTTATCTTAAACTCAACAGTTCCAAAACAGAACTTCTTATATTTCACGCCAGCCGAAAGAGTCAACTGGCAACAACCTGGACACCCCCGCCCATTCTGGGCCAAATCATCACCCCTAGCTCCAAAGTCAAAAGTCTCGGGGTCATCTTCAACACCTTCATGACAATGGACGCACAAATAGGGTCAGTAGTCAGCGGATCGCACCATTTGTTGCGCCTACTACGCAGACTTATTCCATTTATCCCCAAAGAAGACGTAGCAGTCGTGGTGGGAACAATCGTGAATTCCAGACTGGACTATGCTAACGCCCTGTACCTCGGACTCCCAAAGTACCAAATCTCCCGTCTGCAAGTCGTACAGAATACGGCCGCCAGACTTGTGACTGGGAAAAAAAATGGGAATCAATCTCACCTTCACTGAGAACCCTTCACTGGCTGCCAGTAAAAGACAGAATTGTATTTAAAGCACTCTGCCTGACACATAAGTGCATCCATGGGAAGGCGCCGCAATATCTTTGCGACAAGATAGAACCTCACAATTCGAATCGCGTTCTGCGATCCACCGACCAAAATCTGGTCAGGGTACCAAAAACCAAATACAAGTCCAAAGGAGAAAGAAGGTTTGCTTTTCAGGGTCCTAGACTATGGAACGCTTTACCAACCAGCATTCGGTTGGAGGAAAACCACCTGACTTTCAGAAGACGAATCAAAACTCTGCTCTTTTGATGTCATGAGTCACAGACAACTAGCGCCCAGAAGCGATTCAGTTCGCATGCGCCGCGCTTTATAAGTTTTTCATTCATTCAGGGGCGTTTTAAAAAAAAAAAAAATAATAATAATTTTACTTAATTTTTTTTTTATTTTTACACTTTTTTTTTACATTTTTTTTTTTTTTTATCACTTTTATTTCCCATTACAAGAAATGTAAACATCCCTTGTAATGGAAATCACTGTGACAGGTCCTCTTTATGGAGAGAGGCGGGAAGGGGGGTCAATAAGACCCACATCTCTCCTCCAGGCTGGAAAGAATGAGATCGGTGAAACAAAAACAAAAACAAAAAAATCACCGATCACATGCCGACAGCCGCGATTGCGGCTTTGTTTACTTCCGGGTACCGGGCGTGACGTCATAACGTCGTGCCCGGGCCTCCGATGGTCATAGAGATGACTGGTGACCATCTGGTCACCAGTCATCTCTATGCTTTCCAGACAGCGCTGACCGATTAGTTCTCCGGGTCTCCGATGGCACGGGGGAGCCCGGGGAAGCACCGGATGGCGGCGGGAGGGGGGGGGGGGGGGGGACTACCCTTCCCGCTGCCTATAAGAATGATCAAGCGGCGGAACCACCACTATGATCATTCTTATGGTGCAGAGAATCGGCGGCTGAAGACGGTGATATCTGAATGATGCCTGTAGCTGCCCCATCATTCAGATATCACCGCACAAAGTCCAGGACGTCATATGATGTCCTCCCGTGGACAAGTGGTTAATTTATATGATGGGATAGATCTCTAAACATCAGGCATGCAAATAACATAAAATAAGTATAAGGCGACGCACAGCAAGTACACAGTATCTCACAAAAGTAAGTACACCCCTCCCATTTCTGTAAATCTTTTCTTGTATCTTCTCATGTGACAACACTGAAGAAATGACACTTTGTATCTACAATGTTGTGTAGTGAGTGTACAGCTTGTATAAGGCCCCATGCACACGAGACGCAGATGCAAACTCATCTAAACACACGTTTTCAAACGCAAAAAACGGCGTTTAACTGCGTTTGCGTTTATAAGCGTTTGGTTAAGAAACATCATAAGACCCTCCCTAAGCTCAAAAAACATTATTTAACCATTTCAGCCATTTTGTGAGACCAGAGGGAGTAGCAGCCGAGAGAGCAGCAGTGTACGTGTATTTAGCGTGTCACTTACCACGTCACCTGCCTCAAGTTGTGAATTGTCCACTTGCCACGTCATCTGCCACAAGTTGTGGATTGTCACCTGGCCACGTCACCTGCCATACGTTGTGGATTGTCCACTGGCCACGTCACCTGCCACAAGTTGTGAATTGTCCACTGGCCACGTCACCTGCCACAAGTTGTGAATTGTCCACTGGCCACGTCACCTGCCACAAGTTGTGGATTATCCACTTGCCAAATCACCTGCCACAAGTTGTGGATTGTCACCTGGCCACGTCACCTGCCACGTCACCTGCCACATGTTGTGGATTGTCCACTGGCCACGTCACCTGCCACAAGTTGTGGATTGTCACCTGGCCACGTCACCTGCCACATGTTGTGGATTGTCCACTGGCCACGTCACCTGCCACATCACCTGGCCACGTCACCTGCCACAAGTTGTGGATTGTCACCTGACCACGTCACCTGCCACACGTTGTGGATTGTCCACTGGCCACGTCACCTGCCACATCACCTGCCACAAGTTGTGGATTGTACACTTGCCACGTCACCTGCCACAAGTTGTGGATTATCCACTTGCCACGTCATCTGCCACAAGTTGTGGATTGTCACCTGGCCACGTCACCTGCCACGTCAGCTGCCATACGTTGTGGATTGTCCACTGGCCACGTCACCTGCCACAAGTTGTGAATTGTCCACTGGCCACGTCACCTGCCACAAGTTGTGGATTATCCACTTGCCAAATCACCTGGCCACGTCACCTGCCACAAGTTGTGGATTGTCCACTTGCCACAAGTTGTGGATTGTCACCTGGCCACGTCACCTGCCACGTCACCTGCCACACGTTGTGGATTGTCCACTGGCCACGTCACCTGCCACATCACCTGGCCACGTCACCTGCCACAAGTTGTGGATTGTCACCTGACCACGTCACCTGCCACACGTTGTGGATTGTCCACTGGCCACGTCACCTGCCACAAGTTGTGGATTATCTACTTGCCAAATCACCTGACCACGTCACCTGCCACAAGTTGTGGATTGTCTGCAATGCAAGCAATTACATTTTTTTATGTTTTTTTGTGGTTTTTCATCATTTGCCATCATTTTTGAGCTTTCTAATGTAAAAAAAGAGGTCACCTTTAAAAACGCCTATAAACGAAATCGCGGCAAAACGCTGGTACCGCGTTTAGCGGCGTTTTCCCGCGTTTTGCGTCTGAACCCATTTTTTTGCTTCTGAAAAAACGAGCATAAAACGCAACTGCAGAAAAACACAGAAAAATGTGACTGTGTGCATGGACACATAGGATAACATTGAATGTGTTCAGGGGCAGTTGAAAAAGCTGTCCAACTGCCTCTGAACTCGTGTTTACCAGCGTCTCGTGTGCATGGGGCCTAACAGTGTAAATTTGCCGTCCCCTCAAAATAACTCAACACACAGCCAATAATGTCTAAACCGCTGGCAACAAAAGTGAGTACACCCCTAAGAGAAAATGTCCAAATTGGGCCCAATCAGCCATTGTACCTCCCCAGTATCATGTGACTCGTTTGTGTTACAAGGTCTCAGGTGTGAATGGGGAGCAGGTGTGATAAATTTGGTGTTATCGCTCTCACTCTCTCATACTGGTCACTGGAAGGACAACATGGCACCTCATGGCAAAGAACTCTCTGAGGATCTGATATAAAGAATTGTGTCTCTACATAAAGATGGCCGAGGATATAAGAAGATCGCCAAGACCCTGAAACTGATCTGCAGCACGGCGGCCGAGACCATACAGCGGTAAAACAGGACGGGTTCCCCTCCCCCCGCCATGGTCCACCAAAGAAGTTGAGGTCACGTGCTCAGCGTCATATCCAGAGGTTGTCTTTGGGAAATAGACGTATGAGTGCTGCCAGCATTGCTGCAGAGGGTGAAGGGGTGGGGGAGGGGTCAGCCTGTCAGTGCTCAGACCATACGCCGCACACTGCATCAAATTGGTCTGCATGGCTGTCGTCCCAGAAGGAAGCCTCTTCTAAGGACAATGCACAAGAAAGAGCCACAAACAGTTTGCTGAAGACAAGCAGACTAAGGACATGGATTACTGGAACCATGTTCTGTGGTCTGATGAGACAAGATAAAGGTTTTTGGTGTCAGATGGTGTCAGGCGTGTGTGGGGGGAGGGGACCAGGTGAGGAGGACAAAGAGGAGTGTGTCTTGTCTACAGTCAGGCATGGTGGGGGAGGGTCATGGTCTGGGGCTTCATGAGTGCTGCCGGCACTGGGGGGCTACAGATCATTGAGGGAACCGTGAATGCCAACATGTACTGTGACATACTGAAGCAGAGCATGATCCCCTCCCTTCAGAGACTGGACAGCAGGGTAGTATTCCAACATGATAACCACCCCAAACACACCACCAAGACCACCACTGCCTTGCTAAAGAAGCTGAGGGTGAAGGTGATGGACTGGCCAAGCATGTCTCAAGACCTAAACCCTATTGATCATCTTTGGGGGATCCTCAAACGGAAGGTGGAGGAGCGCAAGGTCTCCAACATCCACCAGCTCAGTGATGTCGTCATGGAGGAGGGGAAGAGGACTCCAGTGACAGCCTGTGAAGCTCTGGTGACCTCCATTCCCAAAGGGGTTATAAATAATGGCGGCCACACAAAATATTGACACTTTGGGCCCAATTTGGACATTTTTTCTTAGGGGTGTACTCACTTTTTGTCACCAGCGGTTTAGACATTAATGGCTGTGAGTTGAGTTATTTTGAGGGGACAGCAAATTTACACTGTGATACAAGCTGTACACTCACTACACAACATTGTAGATACAAAGTGTCATTTCTTCAGTGTTGTCACATGAAAAGAAAATATTTACAAAAATGTGAGGGGTGTACTTACTTTTGTGAGATACTGTATGTGGAATGTTGCATTTCCCATATTGCGATTCCCCCCCGCCTGTAGCGTCCCCCTCGTGCAGTTCGTCAGCGGCGATCCAGCTGCGTGTTTTCAGCCTTCAGACGTCCATCTCCGGGAACAGCAGCTGCAAACTGTCGGCCTCTGGCAGCAGCTGGCAAAGCCGGGCCGGCACTACGGCAAACGGGTTAAAAACAGGTGTTCCCATTAGTGGGAGATTTGCATGGGAATGACAGCAGAGCTGGCAGAGAGAGAGGGGAGATCCAGCGAGGAGCCTCATCCATCCTCCCACGGTGTATGGTGAGAACGCACACAAACTACAAGTCCCAGCACGGCGTCACAAGAACATGTTGTCGTTTTCGCCCCTGTCCACATTCCAGTGTCGGGGCGTTTTCGGTCGATGTTTGTATAATGCCTTTTTTCGGGTGTTTTCAGGCCTCTTGTTTAAGCCAATGGAAAGCTAATAAGTAGGCGGAGGAGAGGCGAGAAATCACGCACATTTCAAGGCACTCCCATTGAAGTCTATGAGAACCAACAAACGAGCGGCTCCATCCAACAAACGAGCGGCTCCATCCAACAAACGAGCGGCTCCATCCACCAAAGAGCGGCTCCATCCAACAAACGAGCGGCTCCATCCAACAAACGAGCGGCTTCATCCAACAAACGAGCGGCTTCATCCAACAAACGAGCGGCTCCATCCAACAAACGAGCGGCTCCATCCAACAAACGAGCGGCTCCATCCAACAAACGAGCGGCTCCATCCAACAAACGAGCGGCTCCATCCAACAAACGAGCGGCTCCATCCAACAAATGAGCGGCTCCATCCCAAAGGAGCTTGTGTTCTTGTTTGGAGCTTCAAGCGACGCAACGTTCACGCCACTGGGTATGATGCGAATATTGATGTTGAGCGCTGTAGCACTTGGGGGGAAAAACGCTCTTCAAATAGCTTAGGACTCCATTCAGATGTGCAGCAGTCCTAGCCACTCCTCTGATTGTCAGGTGGTAAGGTGGAAATATGTTGCCTCCTCACTGCCTGTTGCGGCTGAGAGCGGTCGCGGCATGGCCCTATCTTGCGTTTAATGGTGGTACTGATTTTTGACGCAGCCAAGAAAAAAAAAAAGCATTGCGGGCGCAGCATGGGTACAGCCAGGGGCTGTGCGAACATAAAGGGTGCAGGAGCACAGCCCCCCCCCCCAACCCCATCTCCTGCACCGCTCTAATCACCATAGATAGATTCATGCAGGGCTCGACAAAATCCAGGTCGCAATTGTGACAAGAAATTGTGACCTGGCGCCCGCCGGAAATTGAGGCCACGGCTTTGCAGCCTACAAGGCCGCGGCCTCAATTACCAGCCACCGCCCGGCGGGGGGAGCACGGAGGCACAGGATCCCGGCGGGCCTGCAACAGCCGGTAATTGAGGCCGTGGCTCTGCGGCCTAGTGAAGTCCCAAGCCTCCTTCTCTGACCTGGCGCCATCTGGTGGTGGTCGTTGGCATTACAAGTAAAACAGCAGTTCTAATGTGTACATTTTTCACTGTTTTCACTGCCATCTCCTTCCCTCTAATTAGAACCCCCAAACATTATAGATATTTTTTATTCTAACACCCTAGAGAATAAAATGGCGATCATTGCAATACTTTGTCACACCGTATTAGCGCACAAGTGCACCTTTTTTTGTGAAAACAATACACTTCTTTTAATTAAAAAATAAGACAACAGTAAAGTTATCCCATTTTTTTTTTATATAGTGAAAGATAATGTTACGCCGAGTAAATTGATACCCAACATGTCACGCTTCAAAATTGCGTCCGCTCGTGGAATGGCGACAAACTTTTACCCTTTAAAATCTCCATAGGCGATGTTTAAAAAATTCTACAGGTTGCATGTTTTGAGTTACAGAGGAGGTCTAGTGCTAGAATTATTAATAATATTAATAAATTAATAACGATCGCGGCGATACCTCACATGTGTGGTTTGAATACCGTTTACATATGCAGGCGCTGCTCACGTATGTGTTCGCTTCTGTGCGCAAGCTCGTCGGGACGGGGCGCGTTTTCTGGCTCCTAACTTTTTGAGCTGGCTCCTAGATTCCAAGCAAATTTGTCAAACCCTGGATTCATGCATTGCATGAATCTATCTATCTATGGTCGCTGCCGACACCCCCATTCAGGTGTCTGGCCCCTTTTTGAGCGCCGGGCACCTGAATTACAGCGGTGGAGATGGTTTTTGGAAGCGCCTGATTAGCGCAATTAGCTATTCAGAACTCCCAAACATTATATATGTTTTTTTAGCAGACACCCTAGGGAATAAAATGACGGTCATTGCAAAGTTTTATCTCGCACGGTATTTGCGCAATAATTTTTCAAACGCCTTTTTTTAAAAAAAAAAAAAAAAAAAAAAAAAGAAGGTTTCATGAATAGAAAAACAAAACAGTAAATCCCAATTTTTTTGTAAAATGTGAAAGATGATGTTACGCCGAGTAAATAGATACCTAACATGTCACGCTTTAAAATTGCGCACACTCATGGAACGGCGCCAAACTTCGGTACTTAAAAATCTCCATAGGCGACGCTTTGAAATTTTTCACAGGTTACCAGTTTAGATTTACAGAGGAGGGCTAGAATTATTGCTCTCGCTCATGTGTGGTTTGAACGGCGTTTACATATGTGGGTGGGACTTACGTGTGCACGCAAGCTACCGGGGACAGGGGCGTTTTAAAAAATAAAATAAAACATTTTTACCCATTTTTATTTTTTTTACATTTTTAGTCCTATTACAAGGATTGTAAACATCCCTTGTAATAGGAATGGTGTGTGACAGGTCCTCTTTATGGAGAGAGGCGGGGCCAATAAGACCTCCCACTCCCCCCACATCTCTCCTCCAGGCTGGAAAGCATGAGATCGGGAAAAAAAAATTCACTGATCTCATGCTTACTAGCCGCAATCGCAGCTTTGTTTACTTCCGGGGTTTCCACGGCGTGACGTCATCACATCGCACCCGGGCCTCCAACGGTCATAGAGATGACTGGTGAGCATCTGGTCACCAGTCATCTCTATGCTTCCTGCCTGCGCCGGACGATTCTTTCTTCGGGCCCCCGATGGCACAGGAGAGCCCGGATGGCGGCGGGAGGGGGGGGGATGTGTCCCCTGTCGCCGCCTATAAGAACGATCAAGCGGCAGAACTGCCGCTATGATCGTTCTTATCATGCACAGAATCGCCAGCACGAAAGAATGATATCTGAATGATGCCTCTAGCTGCAGGCATCATTCAGATATCCCCCCATAAAGCCCAGGACGTCATATGATGTCCACCCGGGATGGGGGGACCCCCTCTGTGGACGTCATATTACAATGGGCCGGTAAGGAAGTGGTTAAATTAAAAAAAAAAAAAATGTGGCCAGGGTTTACTTCCTCTTTAACACTGATTGAAAGGGAAGGGGGACACACCCACCTTCACACAGCACACAGAAACAGAGCCGGGGCTGTCAATCACAGGCTGTGTGATGGAGCTCCCTCCACTTTCACCATGTTTTTTTTTTTCTCTTGGCGTCAGAAAGGACATAGCAGATAGCAGAGGAAAGAGGCAGCAGATGGAAATGACACTTAGTGTGATGGAGTGAGACAAGTGCACACTATAGAGGGATATTCTGTGTTCATATTTAATGCCTGAGCTTTACAACCGCAATACGAGCGAGACGTACAAACCCGACGCAAATCAAACTCCGTACAATGGCGGATAAAAGAATAGGCAAAGCGGGGGAGATGCAGATACCATTCCTCACATAAATATTATTCTTACACCAAACGTGCGCACACTTTGGAATTTTCCATCTCTGCATAATTTAACCACTTAAGCCCCGGATCTTTAGGCAGCTAAAGGACCCGGACAGTTTTTGCGATTCGGCACTGTGTCGATTTAACTGACAATTGCGCGGTCGTGCGACGTGGCTCCCAAACAAAATTGGCGTCTTTTTTTTCCCCACAAATAGAGATTTCTTTTGGTGGTATTTGATCACCTCGGCGGTTTTTATTTTTTGCGCTATAAACAAAAATATAGCGACAATTTTGAAAAAAAAATCAATATTTTTTACTTTTTGCTATAATAAATATCCCCCAAAAATATATAAAAACTTTTTTTTCCCCCTCAGTTTAGGCCGATACGTATTTTTGGTAAAAAAAAAAAAACGCAATAAGCGTTTATCGATTGGTTTGCACAAAATTTCAAGCGTTTACAAAATAGGGGATAGTTTTATGGCATTTTTATTATTTTATTTTTTTACCACCAATGGCGGCGATCAGCGTTTTTTTTCGTGACTGCGACATTATGGCGGACACATCGGACACTTTTGACACATTTTTGGGACAATTGTAATTTTCACAGCAAAAAATGCTATAAAAATGCATTGTTTACTGTGAAAATGACAATTGCAGTTTGGGAGTTAACCACAAGGGGGCGTTGAATGGGTTAAGTGTGACCTCATCTGTGTTTCTAACTGTAGAGGGCGCGGGGCTGGACGTGTGACATCATTGATCGTGCTTCCCTATATCAGGGAACAGACGATCAATGTTGGCGCCACAGTGAAGAACGGGGAAGCCGTGTTTACACACACCTCTCCTCGTTCTTCAGCTCCGGGGACCGATCGTGGGACTCCAGCGGCAATCGGGTCCTTGGGTCCTGCGGTCACGGAGCTTCGGACAGGGCCCGCGACCCACGGCTGGGCACTTAAAGAGGACGTACAGGTACGTGCCTGTGCCCAGCGGTGCCATTCTGCCGACGTATATGTGCCGGAGGCGGTCCTTAAGTGGTTAAAAGGAAAATGGAAGGATGAGGTAAGTGAAGGAGGACTGCACTAAGGGAAAGGAAGATATTTGGGGGGGGGGATTGTACCTTTACAACCCCTTTAAATACATTTTTTTAAAAGTGGCGCTAGAAAGATAGTGAACAGAAAAAGCACCGATCCAACACAAGGAAAACAAAATGGCGCCCATCGATCAGTCCTCCAAAAATCTGAGTTTTCCCTTCATCAGTGGATATTGGAAATTAAAGAGATTGTAAACGATCACCTTGTGAAATTCAGTTTAAAATAAAAAAACGAAAGGAAAAAAACAAACCTTTTTGTATAAAGTGCCTTGCAAAAGTATTCACCCCCCCCCCCCCCCCTTGGCTTTTTACCTATGTTGTTACATTACGGCCTTTAGTTTTTTTTTTTTATCTGAATAATATGTGATGGATCAGAACTAGAGGTTGGCCGATATTTGGCCGTGTTGGAGAAAATCGGCATCGGACGATTTTTATCCAAATTAGGCCGATATTTAACATGGCCACTAGCGGTGCCACGGATCCGGAGCTAGGCCGAAGCCGCGGCCTTTCCTGATGCTGTGACTGCGGGGCCCGCGCTCGTGGGACACACACCGCTCTCTGGTGTCTGTACTACGGGGGGCAGGGGGGGGGGGGTCTGTACCGAGGAGGAAGAGGGGGTCTGTACTGAGGGGGGCATGACACTTTTTTTTTTGCACCAGTGCCACCTACCAGTGCCAATTAGTGCCACTTGCCGTCCAGTGCCATCTGCCAATGCCACCTGCCAGTGCCACCATCCAGTGCCAATTAGTGCCACCTTCTATCCAGTGCCACCTACCAGTGCCAACTAAAGCCATCAGTGCCACCTGCCAATGCCAACCAGTGCCATCTGCCAGTGCTAACTATTGCCATCCAGTGCCGCCAGTCAGTGCCAATCAGTGCCACTTGCCAATCAGTGCCATCTGCCAGTGCCACCTGCCAGTGCCAATACCAGTGCCACCATCCAGTGCCAATTAGTGCCACCTTCCATCCAGTGCCACCTACCAGTGCCAACTAAAGCCATCAGTGCCACCTGCCAATGCCAACCAGTGCCATCTGCCAGTGCCAACTATTGCCATCCAGTGCCATCTGCCAGTGCCAATACCAGTGCCACTATCCAGGGCCAATTAGTGCCACCTTCCATCCAGTGCCACCTACCAGTGCCAACTAAAGCCATCAGTGCCACCTGTCAATGCCAACCAGTGCCATCTGCCAGTGCTAACTATTGCCATCCAGTGCCAATCAGTGCCACTTGCCAATCAGTGCCATCTGCCAGTGCCACCTGCCAATTAGTACCACCTTCCATCCGGTGCCACCTACCAGTGCCAACTAAAGCCATCAGTGCCACCTGCCAATGCCAACCAGTGCCATCTGCCAGTGCTAACTATTGCCATCCAGTGCCAATTAGTGCCACCTGCCAGTCAGTGCCTATCAGTGCCACCTGCCAATCAGTGCCACCTGCCAATAAGTGCCACCTACCAGTGCCATCTGCTAGTACCATCTTTCAGTGCCATCCAGTGAAACCTGCCAGTGCCAATAAGTGCCACCTGACAATCAGTGCCTTCTGCTAGTGCCATCTTCCAGTGCCAATTAGTGGCATCCAGTGCCACCAAAAAAAAAAAAAAATCGGCCTAAAATATCGGCCGCCAAAAATCTGCATCATATATCGGCCGCCCCGATTTCTAAATATCGGCATCGGCCAGAGAAAATCCCATATGGGTCGACCTCTATTAAGAACACAATAGTCTAAGTTGGTGAAGTAAAATTAGAAAAATATATACTATAACTATTTTTCAGAAATAAAAAACTGATAATTGTCATGTGCGTAAGTATTCACCCCCTTTGTTATGAAGCCCATACAAAGCTCCGGTGCCACCAATTCCCTTCAGAAGTCACATAATTAGTGAAATGATGTCACCTGTGTGCAATCTAAGTGTCACATGACCTGTCATTACATAGACACACCTTTGTGAAAGGCCCCAACACCTAAGCAAGAGGCACCACCAACCAAACACGGCCATGAAGACCAAGGAACTCTCCAGACAAGGAAGGGACAATGGTGGTGAGAAGTACAAGTCAGGGTCGGGTTATAAAAAAATATCCAAATCTTTGATGATCCCTCGGAGCGCCATCCAATCTATCATCACCAAATGGAAAGAACGCGGCACAACAGCAAACCTGCCAAGAGACGGGCGCACACCAAAACTCACGGACCGGGGCAAGGAGGGCATTAATCAGAGAGGAGCACAGAGACCTAAGGTGACCCTGGAGGAGCTGCAGAGTTCCACAGCAGAGACTGGAGTATCTGTACATAGGGCGACAATAAGCCGTACGCTCCATAGAGTTGGGCTTTATGGGGGAGTGGCCAGAAGAAAGACATTACTTTCATCAAAAAACAAAATGGCGCGTTTTGAGTTTGTGAAAAGGCATGCGGGAGATTCCCAAAATGTATGGAGGAAGGGGCTCTGGTCTGATGAGACTAAAATTGAACTTTTTGGCCATCGAAGAAAACGCTATGTCTGGCGCAAACCCAACACATCACATCACCCAAAGAACACCATCCCCACTGTGAAACATGGTGGTGGCAGCATCATGCTGTGGGGATGTTTTTCAGCAGTCAGGACTGGGAAACTGGTCAGAGTTGAGGGAAAGATGGATGGTGATAAATACAGGGATATTCTTGAGCAAAACCTGTAGCACTCTGTGTGTGATTTGAGGCGAGGACGGAGGTTCACCTTCCAGCAGGACAATCACCCCAAACACACTGATAAAGCAACACTTGAGTGGTTTAACCGCTTCCCGACTGCCGCATGTACATATACGTCGGCAGAATGGCACGTACAGGCACATTGGCGTACCTGTACGTCCCTGCCTTTCCGGGGGTCCGATTGGGGACCCCCCCCTGCTACATGAGGCGGTCGGATTCCCGCAGGGAGCGATCCGGGACGACGGCACGGCTATTCGTTTCTAGCCGCCCCCTCCCCGGAGCTGAAGAACGGGGAGAGCCGTATGTAAACACGGCTTCCCCGTGCTTCACTGTGGCGGCTGCATCGATCGAGTGATCCCTTTTATAGGGTGACTCGATCGATTATGTCAGTCCTACAGCCACACCCCCCTACAGTTGTAAACACACACTAGGTGAACCCTAACTCCTACAGCGCCCCCTGTGGTTAACTCCCAAACTGCAACTGTCATTTTCACAATAAACAATGCAATTTAAATGCATTTTTTGCTGTGAAAATGACAATGGTCCCAAAAATGTGTCAAAATTGTCCGAAGTGTCCGCCATAATGTCGCAGTCACGAAAAAAATTGCTGATCGCCGCCATTAGTAGTAAAAAATAAAAAAATAAATAAAAATGCAATAAAAATATCCCCTATTTTGTAAACGCTATAAATTATCTTATTGCGATTATTTTTTTTACCAAAAATAGGTAGAAGAATACGTATCGGCCTAAACTGAGGAAAAAATAAATGTTTATATATTTTTTGGGATATTTATTACAGCAAAAAGTTAAAAATATTGCATTTTTTTCAAAATTGTCGCTCTATTTTTGTTTATAGCGCAAAAAATAAAAAACGCAGAGGTGATCAAATACCACCAAAAGAAAGCTCTATTTGTGGGGAAAAAAGGACGCCAATTTTGTTTGGGAGCCACGTCGCACGACCGCGCAATTGTCTGTTAAAGCAACGCAGTGCCGAATTGTAAAAACCCCTTGGGTCATTTAGCAGCATATTGGTCCGGTCCTTAAGTGGTTAAGGGGAAACGTAGCAGTTTTGCAAGGAGGATGAATGGGGAAAAATCCCAGGGGTGAGATGTGGCAAGATCATAGAGACTTATCCGAAGGGACTTGGAGCTGTGATAGACGCAAGAGGCGGCTCTACAAAGTATTGACTTTAGGGGGGTGAATACTTATGCACATTGACGTCTTCTGTTATTTTGTCCTATTTGTTGTTTGCTTCGCAATAATAATAATAATAATAATAAAAAAAACACATCTTTAACCTCTTCAATACCAGGTACTTACACCCCCCTTCCTGCCCAAGCCAATTTTCAACTCTCTGTGCTGTCGCTGTTTAACCACTTAAGGACCTTGGCTGTTTTTTCAGATTTGGCGTTTACAAGACTAAAACATTTTTTTTTTTGCTAGAAAATTACTTAAAACCCCCCAAACATTATATATATTTTTTTCTAACACCCTAGAGAATAACATGGCGGTTGTTGCAATACTTTTTGTCACACCGTATTTGCGCAGCGGTCTTACAAGCGCACTTTTTTTGGAAAGAATTCACTTTTTTTAATTAAAAAAAAATAAGACAACAGTAAAGTTAGCCCAATTTTTTTGTTATATTGTGAAAGATGATGTTACGCCGAGTAAAATGATACCCGACACGTCACGCTTCAAAATTGCGCCCGCTCGTGGAAAGGCGTCAAACTTTTACCCTTAAAAATCTCCATAGGCGACGTTTAAAAAAATTCTGCAGGTTGCATCTTTTGTGTTAGAGGAGGTCTAGGGCTAGAATTATTGCTCTTGCTCTAACGATCGCGGCGATAACTCGCATGTGTGGTTTGAACACCATTATCATATACGGGCGCTGCTCACGTATGCGTTCGCTTCTGCGCGCGAGCTCGTCGGGACGGGGCGCTTTAAAGAATTTTTTTTTTGTTTTATTTTTTTTAGTTTTTTTATAAATTTTTACACTGAAAAAATAAAAAATGGTATCACTTTTATTCCTATTACAAGGAATGTAAACATCCCTTGTAATAGAAAAAAGCATGACAGGTGCTCTTATATATGAGATCTGGGGTCAAAAAGACGTCACATCTCATATTTACACTAAAATGCAATAAAAAAATAATAATTGTCATTTGAAAAAATGACAACTAGAAAATATTGCTTTAACCACTTAAAGACCGGACCAATATGCTGCTAAATGACCCAAGGGGTTTTTACAATTCGGCACTGCGTCGCTTTAACAGACAATTGCGCGGTCGTGCGACGTGGCTCCCAAACAAAATTGGCGTCCTTTTTTCTCCCACAAATAGCGCTTTCTTTCTGCGGTTTTTATTTTTTGCGCTATAAACAAAAATAGAGCGACAATTTTGAAAAAAAAACGCAATATTTTTTACTTTTTGCTACTTTTGTCAACAGACGTCCAGTCAGGATAACGAAACCACTTCCCGGACGTCAATTTACTATTGACCGGGCGGGAAGTGGTTAAAGTTGTGGGCGTGTTCTGTAAAAATGATGCAAATCCTCAAACATTAAAAGTTAATTCCAAGTTGTGAGACAACAAAACACAAAAAATGCCAGTGGGTGAATACTTTTGCAAGGCACTGTATAAAAATTCCTTGGACCAGATTCTCGTCCAGCGGCGTAACTTTGTGCGGGCGTAACGTATCCGCTTTACGTTACACCTCCGCAACTTAGACGGGCAAGTGCCGTATTCTCAAAGCACTTGCTCCGTAAGTTACGGCGGCGTAGCGTAAATCGGCCGGCAAAAGCCCGCCTAATTCAAATTTGGATCGGGGGGGCGTGTTTTATGGAAATCTACTGTGACCCGACGCGATTGACGTTTTTCCCCCGAACGGCCGTGGAATTTCCCAGAGTGCATTGCTCCAAAGTTACGCCGCAAGGACGTCATTGGTTTCGACGTGAAAGTAAATGACGTCCAGCCCCATTCACGGACGACTTACGCAAACGACGTAACTTTTTCAAATTTTGACGCGGGAACGACGGCCATACTTAACATTGGTACGCCGCATGTACGCCTCATATAGCAGGGGTAACATTACGCCGGGAAAAGCCTAACGTAAACGGCGTATCTTTTCTGTGTCGGCCGCGCGTACATTCGGGAATTCGCGTATCTGGCCAATTTACATATTTCGACGCGTAAATCAGCGTACGCGCCCCGAGCGGCCAGCGTAAAAATGCAGTTAGGCTCCGACGGCGTAAGAGACTTACGCCAGTCGGATTGAATAGAAATCTATGCGTAACTGATTCTAAGAATCAGGCGCATAGATACGACGGCTCGGATTCTCGGACTTACGACGGCGCACATGGCGCTGCGCCGTCGTAAGTCCTCTGAGAATCCCAGCCCTTGTTTTTTTGCTGCTGTGTTCGACTTCCTGTTAGAGGGTGACTACGTTGGTTCTCTATGACCCCACTGTGTGCAGGAATGTAGTCACCCTCTTTTGCTCGCCCCCCTATGGACGATGGGGTTTGTAGTGTGCACGTGACCACAATTACCATCCACGGTTTGTCTCAAAGAAATGGAGGTGAGAGGGAAAATAGGAGGGTCAGGAGCTCACAGAAGGATTCTGGATGAGAGAGAGACGTGGCTGAGAAGCACAGAAAAGTCAGAAGGATTCTGGATGAGAAAGACGTGGCTGAGAAGCACAGAAAAGTCAGAAGGGTTCTGGATGAGAAAGACGTGGCTGAGAAGCACAGAAAAGTCAGAAGGGTTCTGGATGAGAGAAAGACGTGGCTGAGAAGCACAGAAGAGTCAGAAGGGTTCTGGATGAGAAAGACGTGGCTGAGAAGTACAGAAGAGTCAGAAGGGTTCTGTATGAGAAAGACGTGGCTGAGAAGCACAGAAGAGTCAGAAGGGTTCTGGATGACAGAAAGACGTGGCTGAGAAGTACAGAAGAGTCAGAAGGGTTCTGTATGAGAAAGACGTGGCTGAGAAGCACAGAGGAGTCAGAAGGGTTCTGGATGAGAGAAAGACGTGGCTGAGAAGCACAGAAGAGTCAGAAGGGTTCTGGATGACAGAAAGACATGGCTGAGAAGCACAGAAAAGTCAGTAGGGTTCTGGATGAGAAAGACGTGGCTGAGAAGCACAGAGAAGTCAAAAGGGTTCTGTATGAGAAAGACGTGGCTGAGAAGCACAGAAAAGTCAGAAGGATTCTGGATGAGAAAGACATGGCTGAGAAGCACAGAAAAGTCAGAAGGGTTCTGGATGAGAAAGACGTGACTGAGAAGCACAGAGGAGTCAGAAGGGTTCTGGATGAGAAAGACGTGGCTGAGAAGCACAGAAAGGTCAGGAGGATTCTGGATGAGAAAGACGTGGCTGAGAAGCACAGAAAAGTCAGAAGGGTTCTGGATGAGAAAGACGTGGCTGAGAGGCACAGAAAAGTCAGAAGGGTTCTGGATGAGAAAGACGTGGCTGAGAAGCACAGAAAAGTCAGGAGGGTTCTGGATGAGAAAGACGTGGCTGAGAAGCACAGAAAAGTCAGGAGGGTTCTGGATGAGAAAGACGTGGCTGAGAAGCACAGAAAAGTCAGAAGGATTCTGGATGAGAAAGACGTGGCTGAGAAGCACAGGAGAGTCAGAAGGGTTCTGGATGAGAGAGAGACGTGGCTGAGAAGCACAGAAAAGTCAGAAGGATTCTGGATGAGAAAGACGTGGCTGAGAAGCACAGGAGAGTCAGAAGGGTTCTGGATGAGAGAGAGACGTGGCTGAGAAGCACAGAAAAGTCAGAAGGGATCTGGATGAGAAAGACGTGGCTGAGAAGCACAGAAGAGTCAGAAGGATTCTGGATGAGAAAGACGTGGCTGAGAAGCACAGAAAAGTCAGAAGGATTCTGGATGAGAAAGACATGGCTGAGAAGCACAGAAAAGTCAGAAGGATTCTGGATGAGAAAGACGTGGCTGAGAAGCACAGAAAAGTCAGGAGGATTCTGGATGAGAAAGACGTGGCTGAGAAGCACAGAAAAGTCAGAAGGATTCTGGATGAGAAAGACGTGGCTGAGAAGCACAGAAAAGTCAGGAGGGTTCTGGATGAGAAAGACATGGCTGAGAAGCACAGAAAAGTCAGAAGGGATCTGGATGAGAAAGACGTGGCTGAGAAGCACAGAAGGGTCAGAAGGGTTCTGCATGAGAAAGACGTGGCTGAGAAGCACAGAAAAGTCAGAAGGATTCTGGATGAGAAAGACATGGCTGAGAAGCACAGAAAAGTCAGAAGGATTCTGGATGAGAAAGACGTGGCTGAGAAGCACAGAAAAGTCAGGAGGATTCTGGATGAGAAAGACGTGGCTGAGAAGCACAGAAAAGTCAGAAGGGTTCTGGATGAGAAAGACGTGGCTGAGAAGCACAGAAAAGTCAGGAGGATTCTGGATGAGAAAGACGTGGCTGAGAAGCACAAAAAAGTCAGGAGGGTTCTGGATGAGAAAGACATGGCTGAGAAGCACAGAAAAGTCAGAAGGGATCTGGATGAGAAAGATGTGGCTGAGAAGCACAGAAGAGTCAGAAGGATTCTGGATGAGAAAGACGTGGCTGAGAAGCACAGAAAAGTCAGAAGGATTCTGGATGAGAAAGACATGGCTGAGAAGCACAGAAAAGTCAGAAGGGTTCTGGATGAGAAAGACGTGGCTGAGAAGCACAGAAGAGTCAGAAGGATTCTGGATGAGAAAGACGTGGCTGAGAAGCACAGAAAAGTCAGGAGGATTCTGGATGAGAAAGACGTGGCTGAGAAGCACAGAAAAGTCAGAAGGATTCTGGATGAGAAAGACGTGGCTGAGAAGCACAGAAGAGTCAGAAGGGTTCTGGATGAGAAAGACGTGGCTGAGAAGCACAGAAGAGTCAGAAGGGTTCTGGATGAGAAAGACGTGGCTGAGAAGCACAGAAAAGTCAGAAGGGTTCTGGATGAGAAAGACGTGGCTGAGAAGCACAGAAAAGTCAGAAGGATTCTGGATGAGAAAGACATGGCTGAGAAGCACAGAAGAGTCAGAAGGGTTCTGGGTGAGAAAGACGTGGCTGAGAAGCACAGAAAAGTCAGAAGGGATCTGGATGAGAAAGACGTGGCTGAGAAGCACAGAAAAGTCAGAAGGGTTCTGGATGAGAAAGACGTGGCTGAGAAGTACAGAAGAGTCAGAAGGGTTCTGTATGAGAAAGACGTGGCTGAGAAGCACAGAAAAGTCAGAAGGGTTCTGGATGAGAGAAAGACGTGGCTGAGAAGCACAGAAAAGTCAGTAGGGTTCTGGATGAGAAAGACGTGGCTGAGAAGCACAGAGAAGTCAAAAGGGTTCTGTATGAGAAAGACGTGGCTGAGAAGCACAGAAAAGTCAGAAGGATTCTGGATGAGAAAGACATGGCTGAGAAGCACAGAAAAGTCAGAAGGGTTCTGGATGAGAAAGACGTGACTGAGAAGCACAGAGGAGTCAGAAGGGTTCTGGATGAGAAAGACGTGGCTGAGAAGCACAGAAAGGTCAGGAGGATTCTGGATGAGAAAGACGTGGCTGAGAAGCACAGAAAAGTCAGAAGGGTTCTGGATGAGAAAGACGTGGCTGAGAAGCACAGAAAAGTCAGAAGGGTTCTGGATGAGAAAGACGTGGCTGAGAAGCACAGAAAAGTCAGGAGGGTTCTGGATGAGAAAGACGTGGCTGAGAAGCACAGAAAAGTCAGGAGGGTTCTGGATGAGAAAGACGTGGCTGAGAAGCACAGAAAAGTCAGAAGGGATCTGGATGAGAGAAAGACGTGGCTGAGAAGCACAGAAAAGTCAGTAGGGTTCTGGATGAGAAAGACGTGGCTGAGAAGCACAGAGAAGTCAAAAGGGTTCTGTATGAGAAAGACGTGGCTGAGAAGCACAGAAAAGTCAGAAGGATTCTGGATGAGAAAGACATGGCTGAGAAGCACAGAAAAGTCAGAAGGGTTCTGGATGAGAAAGACGTGACTGAGAAGCACAGAGGAGTCAGAAGGGTTCTGGATGAGAAAGACGTGGCTGAGAAGCACAGAAAGGTCAGGAGGATTCTGGATGAGAAAGACGTGGCTGAGAAGCACAGAAAAGTCAGAAGGGTTCTGGATGAGAAAGACGTGGCTGAGAAGCACAGAAAAGTCAGAAGGGTTCTGGATGAGAAAGACGTGGCTGAGAAGCACAGAAAAGTCAGAAGGATTCTGGATGAGAAAGACATGGCTGAGAAGCACAGAAGAGTCAGAAGGGTTCTGGATGAGAAAGACGTGGCTGAGAAGCACAGAAAAGTCAGGAGGGTTCTGGATGAGAAAGACGTGGCTGAGAAGCACAGAAAAGTCAGGAGGGTTCTGGATGAGAAAGACGTGGCTGAGAAGCACAGATAAGTCAGGTGGTTATTGGATGAGAGATTTTTTAAATGACCAATCAGATCTCTGTCCTTACCATGTAATCTCATGAATTGATCATACACATGAAGAAAGGATCTCAGTGCTGAGAAAGTAAAACGATGGATAATATTCTGTCCCGGTCACCTGACTTATATCGGTTGGAATGAAAGGACAAATCTTCAGCTGGTCTCACATGAGAATGTTTGGGTTGAATGGCATTTATCTGATGAGGATCAAAGCGTGTGTGATCACCCCGAGGATTAGATTCATTGTTCGGTTACACACTAGGAGTATTTATTGAGATTGGGGGGTAAGGATTTAGTGTATGGGGGCAGGCAAGGGGATAAATGTCGGGAAGTATGTGAAAGATAAATGTTGGAGGGGTAGGTGAAGGGACAATGTAGGTGAAGGCTCAATGTTGGAGGGGTAGGTGAAGGGACAATGTAGGTGAAGGGACAATGTTGGTGGGGTAGGTGAAGGGACAATGTTGGTGGGGGTAGGTGAAGGGTCAATGTTGGAGGGTAGGTGAAGGGACAATGTAGGTGGGGTAGGTGAAGGGACAATGTTGGTGGGGTAGGTGAAGGGACAATGTTGGAGGGGTAGGTGAAGGGACAATGTTGGTGGGGTAGGTGAAGGGACAATGTTGGTGGGGTAGGTGAAGGGACAATGTTGGAGGGGTAGGTGAAGGGTCAATGTTGGAGGGGTAGGTGAAGGGTCAATGTTGGTGGGGTAGGTGAAGGGTCAATGTTGGTGGGGTAGGTGAAGGGACAATGTTGGTGGGGTAGGTGAAGGGACAATGTTGGTGGGGTAGGTGAAGGGACAATGTTGGTGGGGTAGGTGAAGGGACAATGTTGGAGGGGTAGGTGAAGGGACAATGTTGGAGGGGTAGGTGGAGGGTCAATGTTGGAGGCGTAGGTGGAGGGTCAATGTTGGGGGGGTAGGTGAAGGGTCAATGTTGGAGGGGTAGGTGAAGGGTCAATGTTGGAGGGGTAGGTGAAGGGTCAATGTTGGGGGGGTAGGTGAAGGGTCAATGTTGGGGGGGTAGGTGAAGGGTCAATGTTGGGGGAGTAGGTGAAGGGTCAATGTTGGAGGGGTAGGTGAAGGGTCAATGTTGGTGGGGTAGGTGAAGGGACAATGTGGGTGGGGTAGGTGAAGCGACAATGTAGGTGGGGGTAGGTGTAGGGTCAAAGTTGGTGGGGGTAGGTGAAGGGTCAAAGTTGGTGGGGGTAGGCGAAGGGTCAATGTTGGAGGGGTAGGTGAAGGGTCAATGTAGGTGGGGTAGGTGAAGAGTCAATGTAGGTGGGGTAGGTGAAGGGACAATGTTGGTGGGGTAGGTGAAGGGACAATGTTGGAGGGGTAGGTGAAGGGACAATGTAGGTGGGGTAGGTGAAGGGACAATGTAGGTGGGGTAGGTGAAGGGACAATGTTGGTGGGGTAGGTGAAGAGTCAATGTAGGTGGAGGGACAATGTTGGTGGGGTAGGTGAAGCGACAATGTTGGTGGGGTAGGTGAAGGGACAATGTAGGTGGGGTAGGTGAAGGGACAATGTAGGTGGGGTAGGTGAAGGGTCAATGTAGGTGGGGTAGGTGAAGGGACAATGTTGGTGGGGTAGGTGAAGAGTCAATGTAGGTGGGGTAGGTGAAGGGACAATGTTGGTGGGGTAGGTGAAGGGACAATGTTGGTGGGGTAGGTGAAGGGACAATGTTGGTGGGGTAGGTGAAGGGACAATGTAGGTGGGGTAGGTGAAGGGACAATGTAGGTGGGGTAGGTGAAGGGACAATGTTGGTGGGGTAGGTGAAGGGTCAATGTTGGTGGGGTAGGTGAAGGGACAATGTTGGTGGGGTAGGTGAAAGGACAATGTTGGTGGGGTAGGTGAAGGGTCAATGTTGGGAGGGGGGAGTAGGTGAAGGGTAAATGTTGGAAGGTAGGTAAAGGGTTTGTAGCGGTCACCACCGTTTACGACCTTCCATCCCATCCAAGACAGCTTATCGACATTCCAACCAACAGGACCCGATCCATTCCATAAGAATTCCCTCAATAACGAACTGACAAGCTCTGTTACTGCGTCAAAATATGAACTAACTTTTAATGGCTTCTTAGCTTGTTTTTATGCAGTTACAATCATGTGACAGTATTCAAAGGGACAATAAGATCTCCACCCCCCTAATCACACACCAAGGCTAATTACTGAACATTCTAGACGTGTCGGCGCCGGCCTATAATTATCATGACTAATCACTGCACATTCCTTCATTAACAGCATAACAAACAAAACACCATCACACACTGAGTTCCCTAGGCAGACGTTCCGTCTCCGCATACAGCTTGACGCCTATTCACACCTCTGAGCATCCATAGGCTTTAGACAGTGTTATCACACAATTAAAGGCCTTTCAAGAGCTAGCCTTATTTAACATGTCACTAGGCTATCCAGAGAGATGAGTCACTATTGACTGGTTGGGTCACAATTAACCAACAACTTGCAATCGCTCAAGATCCTGCAATATGAACTATTATTAATGTCCCATCTCATGTAATATATGAATTATGATTCACTTGCCACCCCATGCCCAAAGGGCACAGGGTGGACTCAGACCCAAGAGTTATCAGTGACGCTTACACAGGAGTATCCCCCATCCTCACAAAGTCTCTGGGTGTCCCGGACCATCCTGTTGCAGGGTTAATGTGGGGAAGGGGGAAAAGGGTGAATATTGGGGAGTAGGTGAAGGATAAACGTTGGAGGGTAGGTAAAAAGGTCAATGTTGGAGGGGTAGGAAAATATTGGGGATAGGTGAAGGGTAAATGTTGGGAGGGGGAGTAGGTGAAGGATAAATGTTGGAGGGTAGGTAAAAGGCAAATGTGGGGAAGGAGAGAAACGGTCAATGTTGGAGGGGTAGGTGAAGGGTCAATGTTGGTAGGGTAGGTGAAGGCGTCAATGTTGGGGGGTAGGTGAAGGATTAATGTAGAGGGGGTAGGTGAAGGGTCAATGTTGGGGGGACAGGTATGTGAAAGGGTCAATGTTGGAGGGTAGTTGAAGGGCCAATGTTGGGGAAGTAGGTAGGTGAAGGGTCAATGTTGGGAGTAGGTGACGGGTCAAGGTCGGGGCAGTAGGTAGGTGAAGGGTCAATGTTGGGGGGGTAGGTGAAAGGTCAAGGTTGGGGGATAGGTGAAGGGTCAATGTTGGAGGGGTAGGTGAAGGGTCAATGTTGGAGGGGTAGGTGAAGGGTCAATGTTGGTGGGAGTAGGCGAAGGCGTCAATGTTGGGGGGTAGGTGAAGGATTAATGTAGAGGGGGTAGGTGAAGGGTCAATGTTGGAGGGGTAGGTGAAGGGTCAATGTTGGAGGGGTAGGTGAAGGGTCAATGTTGGTGGGAGTAGGCGAAGGCGTCAATGTTGGGGGGTAGGTGAAGGATTAATGTAGAGGGGGTAGGTGAAGGGTCAATGTTGGGGGGACAGGTATGTGAAAGGGTCAATGTTGGGGGGTAGTTGAAGGGCCAATGTTGGGGAAGTAGGTAGGTGAAGGGTCAATGTTGGGGGGTAGGTGAAGGGTCAAGGTCGGGGAAGTAGGTAGGTGAAGGGTCAATGTTGGGGGGTAGGTGAAGGGTCAAGGTTGGGGGATAGGTGAAGGGTCAAGGTTGGGGCAGTAGGTAGGTGAAGGGTCAATGTTGGGGGG
This sequence comes from Rana temporaria, assembly GCF_905171775.1. Classification (NCBI taxonomy): domain Eukaryota; kingdom Metazoa; phylum Chordata; class Amphibia; order Anura; family Ranidae; genus Rana; species Rana temporaria. Next base: position 7,374,866 of record NC_053490.1, on the reverse strand, counting down.
GTAGGTGAAGGGTTAATTCTAGGGGGGTAGGTGAAGGGTCAATGTTGGGGGGTAGGTGATGGGTCAAGGTTGGGGCAGTAGGCAGGTGAAGGGTCAATGTTGGGGGGTAGGTGAAGGGTCAAGGTTGGGGGGTAGGTGAAGGGTCAATGTTGGGGGGTAGGTGAAGGGTCAATTCTAGGGGGTAGGTAAAGGGTCAAAGTTGGGGCAGTAGGTAGGTGAAGGGTCAATGTTGGGGGGGGGGGGGAGCTAAAGGGTCAATGTTGGGGGGTAGGTGAAGGGTTAATGTTGGGGGGTAGGTGAAGGGTCAATGTTGGGGGGGTAGGTGAAGGGTCAATGTTGAGGGGGTAGGTAGGTGAAGGATCAATGTTGAGGGGGTAGGTAGGTGAAGGATCAATGTTGAGGGGGTAGGTAGGTGAAGGGTCAATGTTGGGGGGTAAGTGAAGGGTTAATGTTGAGGGGGGTAGGTGAAGGGTCAATGTTGAGGGGGGTAGGTAGGTGAAGGGTCAATGTTGAGGGGGGTAGGTAGGTGAAGGGTCAATGTTGAGGGGTAGGTGAAGGGTCAATGTTGAGGGGTAGGTGAAGGGTCAATGTTGAGGGGTAGGTGAAGGGTCAATGTTGAGGGGTAGGTGAAGGGTCAATGTTGAGGGGTAGGTGAAGGGTCAATGTTGGGGGGTAGGTGAAGGGTCAATGTTGAGGGGTAGGTGAAGGGTCAATGTTGAGGGGTAGGTGAAGGGTCAATGTTGGGGGGTAGGTAAAGGGTCAATGTTGGGGGGGTAGGTAGGTGAAGGGTCAATGTTGAGGGGGGTAGGTAGGTGAAGGGTCAATGTTGGGGGGTAGGTAAAGGGCAAGTATTGTGGAGTATGTGAAGGAAGGCACAGGTCGAATGTTAGTATAGGGATAGGTGACAGTTGGAGGACGAAGGTGAAATGAATGCCGGTTTTGGAATCACCGCCCAACCAATCAGATTCTTTGCTACATAACCAGACCAGAAACCAAGTGCCGGACCTCGGTGATCCGCCGTGCCGGACGGGAAATGACAGGGAAAGGATCTATAGAAATCCTCTGTTCAGCAGACAAGGCAAATGTAGACATTTCCCGCAACACCTGCAAAGTGATCCAGCATGGCAGGTCTGAGATCATATGAGATGGATCTGCCAGCTTCCCCCTGCCTGGGGAATTGATCTAGGGATCCGGTCAGTGATCCACTTGGACCAAAAGGCAACCAGGTCATTAAAAGGCAGCAGAATAAGGATTCACGTTCTGAGGAAGAAATGTATTCTCTATGAGAAAACCTACCGATCCCCAACTGACAGAATACCCCGATCACTGAGACCAGATCCCTGATCTGTCATCATCCGATCCCTACACTGCCATCAGATCCCTAACTGACAGCAAACACCGAGCACTGAGACCAACAGATCCCTGGTCTATAATGATCTGATCCCTACACTGCCATCAGACCCCCAACTGACAGAATACACCGATCACTGACACCAGATCCCTGATCTATAATGATCTGATCCCTACACTACCATCAGATCCCCAACTGACAGAATACACCGATCACTGACACCAGATCCCTGATCTATAATGATCTGATCCCTACACTGCCATCAGATCCCTAACTGACAGAATACACCGATCACTGACACCGACACCAGATCCCTGATCTATAATGATCTGATCCCTACACTACCATCAGATCCCTAACTGACAGAATACACCGATCACTGACACCGACACCAGATCCCTGATCTATAATGTTCTGATCTCTACACTGCCATCAGATCCCCAACTGACAGCAAACACCGATCACTGAGACCAACAGATCCCTAATCTATAATGATCTGATCCCTACACTGCCATCAGATCCCTAACTGACAGCAAACACCGAGCACTGAGACCAACAGATCCCTGGTCTATAATGATCTGATCCCTACACTGCCATCAGACCCCCAACTGACAGAATACACCGATCACCGAGACCAGATCCCTGATCTGTACTCATCCGATCCCTACACTACCATCAGATCCCTAACTGACAGCAAACACTGAGCACTGAGACCAGATCCCTGACCTGTCATCATCAGATCCCTACACTACCATCAGATCCCCAACTGACAGAATACACCGATCACTGAGACCAGATCCCTGATCTATAATGATCTGATCCCTACACTGCCATCAGATCCCCAACTGACAGAATACACCGATCACTGAGACCAACAGATCCCTGATCTGTCATCATCCAATCCCTACACTGCCATCAGATCCCCAATTGACAGAATACACCGATCACTGAGACCAGATCCCTGATCTATAATGATCTGATCCCTACACTGCCATCAGATCCCCAACTGACAGAATACACCGATCACCGAGACCAACAGATCCCTGATCTATAATGATCTGATCCCTACACTGCCATCAGATCCCCAACTGACAGAATACCCCGATCACTGAGACCAGATCCCTGATCTGTACTCATCCGATCCCTACACTGCCATCAGATCCCCAATTGACAGAATACACCGATCACTGAGACCAACAGAACCCTGATCTATAATGATCTGATCCCTACACTAACATCAGATACCTGATCTGTACTCATCCAATCCCTACACTACCATCAGATCCCCAATTGACAGAATACACCGATCACTGAGACCAGATCCCTGATCTGTACTCATCCGATCCCTACACTGCCATCAGATCCCCAACTGACAGCAAACACTGAGCACTGAGACCAGATCCCTGATCTGTACTCATCCGATCCCTACACTGCCATCAGATCCCCAACTGACAGCAAACACCGAGCACTGAGACCAGATCCCTGATCTATAATGAACTGATCCCTACACTGCCATCAGATCCCCAACTGACAGAATACACCGATCACTGAGACCAACAGATCCCCCCTGATCTATAATGAACTGATCCCTACACTGCCATCAGATCCCCAACTGACAGAATACACCGATCACTGACACCAGATCCCTGATCTGTCCTCATCCGATCCCTACACTACCATCAGATCCCTGATCTGTAATCACACATTACTCCATTATCAGATCCCTGTCCTGATCCCTTATCATACTCCCTGTGTGTAATTATCGGATCCCTGACCTCTGATCACATTAGTGACCTCTTATCAGATCCCTCTGTACTCATCACATCCCAAAGTCATGATTTCCAGTTTATCAGATCCGGTCATCAGATCCCTGTCCTGTTATCACATCTTGTCCTTTTATCAGATCCCTACACTGATATCAGATCCCATTTCCCTTATAAAATCCCTAATCTGTTATCACATCCCTGTCCCGTTATCAGATTCCCTGTCCCGTTATCAGATCCCATCCCTGTCCCGTTATCAGATCCCTGTCCCGTTATCAGATCCCTGTCCCGTTATCAGATCCCATTTCTCTTATCAAATCCCTAATCTGTTATCACATCCCATCCCTGTCCCGTTATCACATCCGATCCCTGTCCCGTTATCACATCCCATCCCTGTCCCGTTATCACATCCCATCCCTGTCCCGTTATCACATCCCATCCCTGTCCCGTTATCACATTCCTGTCCCGTTATCAGATCCCTGTCCCGTTATCAGATCCTGTCCCTGTCCCGTTATCACATCCCATCCCTGTCCCGTTATCCCATCCTGTCCCTGTCCCGTTATCACATCAGATCCCTGTCCCGTTATCCCATCCCATCCCTGTCCCGTTATCACATCAGATCCCTGTCCCGTTATCACATCCCATCCCTGTCCCGTTATCTCATCCCATCCCTGTCCCGTTATCACATCCCATCCCTGTCCCGTTATCACATCCCATCCCTGTCCCGTTATCACATCCCATCCCTGTCCCGTTATCACATCCCATCCCTGTCCCGTTATCACATCCCATCCCTGTCCCGTTATCACATTCCTGTCCCGTTATCAGATCCCTGTCCCGTTATCACATCCCATCCCTGTCCCGTTATCACATTCCTGTCCCGTTATCAGATCCCTGTCCCGTTATCACATCCCATCCCTGTCCCGTTATCAGATCCTGTCCCTGTCCCGTTATCACATCCCATCCCTGTCCCGTTATCCCATCCTGTCCCTGTCCCGTTATCACATCAGATCCCTGTCCCGTTATCACATCAGATCCCTGTCCCGTTATCACATCCCGTCCCTGTCCCGTTATCACATCCCATCCCTGTCCCGTTATCACATCCCATCCCTGTCCCGTTATCACATCCCATCCCTGTCCCGTTATCACATCCCATCCCTGTCCCGTTATCACATCCCGTCCCTGTCCCGTTATCACATCCCTTCCCTGTCCCGTTATCACATCCCTTCCCTGTCCCGTTATCACATCCCGTCCCTGTCCCGTTATCACATCCCGTCCCTGTCCCGTTATCCCATCCTGTCCCTGTCCCGTTATCACATCAGATCCCTGTCCCGTTATCACATCAGATCCCTGTCCCGTTATCACATCAGATCCCTGTCCCGTTATCACATCCCATCCCTGTCCCGTTATCACATCCCTGTCCCGTTATCACATCACATTCCCTGTCCCGTTATCACATCAGATCCCTGTCCCGTTATCACATCAGATCCCTGTCCCGTTATCACATCCCATCCCTGTCCCGTTATCACATCAGATCCCTGTCCCGTTATCACATCCCATCCCTGTCCCGTTATCACATCCCATCCCTGTCCCGTTATCACATCCCGTCCCTGTCCCGTTATCACATCCCGTCCCTGTCCCGTTATCACATCCCTTCCCTGTCCCGTTATCACATCCCGTCCCTGTCCCGTTATCCCATCCTGTCCCTGTCCCGTTATCACATCAGATCCCTGTCCCGTTATCACATCAGATCCCTGTCCCGTTATCACATCAGATCCCTGTCCCGTTATCGCATCCCTGTCCCGTTATCACATCCCTGTCCCGTTATCACATCCCATCCCTGTCCCGTTATCACATCCCATCCCTGTCCCGTTATCACATCCCATCCCTGTCCCGTTATCACATCCCTGTCCCGTTATCACATCCCTGTCCCGTTATCACATCCCATCCCTGTCCCGTTATCACATCCCTGTCCCGTTATCACATCCCATCCCTGTCCCGTTATCACATCCCTGTCCCGTTATCACATCCCTGTCCCGTTATCACATCCCTGTCCCGTTATCACATCCCTGTCCCGTTATCACATCCCTGTCCCGTTATCACATCCCTGTCCCGTTATCACATCCCATCCCTGTCCCGTTATCTCATCCCTGTCCCGTTATCACATCACATCCCTGTCCCGTTATCACATCCCTGTCCCGTTATCACATCCCTGTCCCGTTATCACATCCCATCCCTGTCCCGTTATCACATCCCATCCCTGTCCCGTTATCTCATCCCTGTCCCGTTATCACATCCCTTCCCTGTCCCATCATCACATTCCTGTCCCATCATCACATCAGATCCCTGTCCCATCATCACATTCCTGTCCCGTTATCACATCCCATCCCTGTCCCGTTATCTCATCCCTGTCCCGTTATCACATCCCTGTCCCGTTATCACATCCCATCCCTGTCCCGTTATTATATTCCAACCCTGTTATCAGATCCCACCGTTATCATCAGATCCCATTTCTCTTATCAGATCTCTAATCCCATCATTGTGTCTTTATCTTATCATCAGATCGCTACATTGTATCTCATCCCGTCACCGGATCCCTCCTCCTCATCATCATCATATTCTCCGAGTGTAATTACCGGATCCCATCACCGGATCCCTATATAATCCGATCCCCTCCTCATACTCTCCATGTAATTATCGGATCTCATCACACAGTCCCGATCCCTGTCCCGTTATCAGATCCCTGTCCCGTTATCCCGGAGCTCCAATGATCAGAATTGCTCCGCACACATCAGCCCCGATGTCGGTCGGTCGTACGATTGAGTCTATGGGTCGGTCGGTCGGTGGTACTCACGCGGTCGGGCTCTGGCTTGTGTATTGGCGGCGATGCAGAGCAGAGAGATCGCACCGATGAGGACTGCCATCTCCCGGATCTCCCCGTACATCCTTCCCGGTACACTGCGAGCGGATCCCGGACTACCGATCCCCCCCGACCACACACTGCACGGGGGCTCCCCCTACAGGACCGCACGGGCACCTCCGATCACTGAGCGTTTCCCCGAGAGAAGCCGACTATAAGAGCTCTGCCCGGGACTCGGGACAGCGTGACACCGCGACGTCAGGACCGGGGAGAGGGCGACACCTAGAGGACCACACCGGGACTACACCGAACACCGACATCCCATACACCGACACCACCGGGACTACACCTCACACACCGACATCACCGGGACTGCACCTCACACACCAACATCCCATACACCTCACACACCGGGACTGCACCCCACACACCGACACCACCGGGACTACACCTCACACACCGACACCACCGGGACTGCACCCCACACACCGACACCACCGGGACTACACCTCACACACCGACACCACCGGGACTACACCTCACACACCGACACCACCGGGACTACACCTCACACACCGACACCACCGGGACTACACCTCACACACCGACACCACCGGGACTACACCTCACACACCGACACCACCTCACACACCGACACCACCGGGACTGCACCTCACACACCGACATCACCTCACACACCGACATCACCGGGACTACACCTCACACACCGACACCACCTCACACACCGACACCACCGGGACTACACCTCACACACCGACACCACCGGGACTACACCTCACACACCGACACCACCGGGACTACACCTCACACACCGACACCACCGGGACTACACCTCACACACCGACACCACCGGGACTACACCTCACACACCGACACCACCTCACACACCGACACCACCGGGACTGCACCTCACACACCGACATCCCCTCACACACCGACACCACCGGGACTACACCTCACACACCGACATCACCGGGACTACACCTCACACACCGACACCACCGGGACTACACCTCACACACCGACACCACCGGGACTGCACCTCACACACCGACACCACCGATATCCCATACACCGATATCACCTCACACACCGACACCACCGGGACTGCACCTCACACACCGACATCCCATACACACCGATATCACCTCACACACCGACACCACCGGGACTGCACCGAACACACCGACATCCCATACACCGACACCACCGGGACTACACCTCACACACCGACACCACCGGGACTGCACCTCACACACCGACACCACCTCACACACCGACATCACCGGGACTACACCTCACACACCGACATCACCGGGACTACACCTCACACACCGACACCACCGGGACTACACCTCACACACCGACACCACCTCACACACCGACACCACCGGGACTACACCTCACACACCGACACCACCTCACACACCGACACCACCGGGACTACACCTCACACACCGACATCACCGGGACTACACCTCACACACCGACACCACCGGGACTACACCTCACACACCGACACCACCGGGACTGCACCTCACACACCGACACCACCGGGACTGCACCTCACACACCGACACCACCGGGACTGCACCTCACACACCGACACCACCTCACACACCGACATCACCGGGACTACACCTCACACACCGACACCACCGGGACTACACCTCACACACCGACACCACCGGGACTGCACCTCACACACCGACACCACCGGGACTGCACCTCACACACCGACACCACCGGGACTGCACCTCACACACCGACACCACCGGGACTACACCTCACACACCGACATCACCGGGACTGCACCTCACACACCGACACCACCGGGACTGCACCTCACACACCGACACCACCGGGACTGCACCTCACACACCGACACCACCGGGACTGCACCTCACACACCGACACCACCTCACACACCGACATCACCGGGACTACACCTCACACACCGACACCACCGGGACTACACCTCACACACCGACACCACCGGGACTGCACCTCACACACCGACACCACCGGGACTGCACCTCACACACCGACACCACCGATATCCCATACACCGATATCACCTCACACACCGACACCACCGGGACTGCACCTCACACACCGACATCCCATACACACCGATATCACCTCACACACCGACACCACCGGGACTGCACCGAACACACCGACATCCCATACACCGACACCACCGGGACTGCACCGAACACACCGACATCCCATACACCGACACCACCGGGACTACACCTCACACACCGACACCACCGGGACTGCACCTCACACACCGACACCACCTCACACACCGACATCACCGGGACTACACCTCACACACCGACATCACCGGGACTACACCTCACACACCGACACCACCGGGACTACACCTCACACACCGACACCACCTCACACACCGACACCACCGGGACTACACCTCACACACCGACACCACCTCACACACCGACACCACCGGGACTACACCTCACACACCGACATCACCGGGACTACACCTCACACACCGACACCACCGGGACTACACCTCACACACCGACACCACCGGGACTGCACCTCACACACCGACACCACCGGGACTGCACCTCACACACCGACACCACCGGGACTGCACCTCACACACCGACACCACCTCACACACCGACATCACCGGGACTACACCTCACACACCGACACCACCGGGACTACACCTCACACACCGACACCACCGGGACTGCACCTCACACACCGACACCACCGGGACTGCACCTCACACACCGACACCACCGGGACTGCACCTCACACACCGACACCACCGGGACTACACCTCACACACCGACATCACCGGGACTGCACCTCACACACCGACACCACCGGGACTGCACCTCACACACCGACACCACCGGGACTGCACCTCACACACCGACACCACCGGGACTGCACCTCACACACCGACACCACCTCACACACCGACATCACCGGGACTACACCTCACACACCGACACCACCGGGACTACACCTCACACACCGACACCACCGGGACTGCACCTCACACACCGACACCACCGGGACTGCACCTCACACACCGACACCACCGGGACTGCACCTCACACACCGACACCACCTCACACACCGACATCACCGGGACTACACCTCACACACCGACACCACCGGGACTACACCTCACACACCGACACCACCGGGACTGCACCTCACACACCGACACCACCGGGACTGCACCTCACACACCGACACCACCGGGACTGCACCTCACACACCGACACCACCGGGACTACACCTCACACACCGACACCACCGGGACTACACCTCACACACCGACACCACCGGGACTGCACCTCACACACCGACACCACCGGGACTGCACCTCACACACCGACACCACCGGGACTACACCTCACACACCGACACCACCTCACACACCGACACCACCGGGACTACACCTCACACACCGACACCACCGGGACTACACCTCACACACCGACACCACCGGGACTGCACCTCACACACCGACACCACCGGGACTGCACCTCACACACCGACACCACCGGGACTGCACCTCACACACCGACACCACCTCACACACCGACATCACCGGGACTACACCTCACACACCGACACCACCGGGACTACACCTCACACACCGACACCACCGGGACTGCACCTCACACACCGACACCACCGGGACTGCACCTCACACACCGACACCACCGGGACTGCACCTCACACACCGACACCACCGGGACTACACCTCACACACCGACACCACCGGGACTACACCTCACACACCGACACCACCGGGACTACACCTCACACACCGACACCACCGATATCCCATACACCGATATCACCTCACACACCGACACCACCGGGACTGCACCTCACACACCGACATCCCATACACACCGATATCACCTCACACACCGACACCACCGGGACTACACCTCACACACCGACATCACCTCACACACCGACACCACCGATATCCCATACACCGACACCACCGGGACTACACCGAACACACCGACACCACCGATATCCTATACACCTCACACAGCGACATCCCGTACACCTCACACACCGACACCACCGATATCCTATACACCTCACACAGCGACATCCCGTACACCTCACACACCGACACCACCGGGACTACACCGAACACACCGACACCACCGATATCCCATACACCGACACCACCTCACACACCGACATCACCTCACACACCGACATCCCATACACCTCACACACCGGGACTGCACCCCACACACCGACACCACCGATATCCCATACACCGACACCACCGGGACTGCACCTCACACACCGACATCCCATACACCGACACCACCGGGACTGCACCTCACACACCGACACCACCTCACACACCGACATCACCGGGACTACACCTCACACACCGACATCACCGGGACTACACCTCACACACCGACACCACCGGGACTACACCTCACACACCGACACCACCTCACACACCGACACCACCGGGACTACACCTCACACACCGACACCACCTCACACACCGACACCACCGGGACTACACCTCACACACCGACATCACCGGGACTACACCTCACACACCGACACCACCGGGACTACACCTCACACACCGACACCACCGGGACTGCACCTCACACACCGACACCACCGGGACTACACCTCACACACCGACACCACCGGGACTGCACCTCACACACCGACACCACCTCACACACCGACATCACCGGGACTACACCTCACACACCGACACCACCGGGACTACACCTCACACACCGACACCACCGGGACTGCACCTCACACACCGACACCACCGGGACTGCACCTCACACACCGACACCACCGGGACTGCACCTCACACACCGACACCACCGGGACTACACCTCACACACCGACATCACCGGGACTACACCTCACACACCGACACCACCGGGACTGCACCTCACACACCGACACCACCGGGACTGCACCTCACACACCGACACCACCGGGACTACACCTCACACACCGACACCACCGGGACTGCACCTCACACACCGACACCACCGGGACTGCACCTCACACACCGACACCACCGGGACTGCACCTCACACACCGACACCACCTCACACACCGACATCACCGGGACTACACCTCACACACCGACACCACCGGGACTACACCTCACACACCGACACCACCGGGACTGCACCTCACACACCGACACCACCGGGACTGCACCTCACACACCGACACCACCGGGACTGCACCTCACACACCGACACCACCGGGACTACACCTCACACACCGACACCACCGGGACTACACCTCACACACCGACACCACCGGGACTGCACCTCACACACCGACACCACCGGGACTGCACCTCACACACCGACACCACCGGGACTACACCTCACACACCGACACCACCTCACACACCGACACCACCGGGACTACACCTCACACACCGACACCACCGGGACTACACCTCACACACCGACACCACCGGGACTGCACCTCACACACCGACACCACCGGGACTGCACCTCACACACCGACACCACCGGGACTGCACCTCACACACCGACACCACCTCACACACCGACATCACCGGGACTACACCTCACACACCGACACCACCGGGACTACACCTCACACACCGACACCACCGGGACTGCACCTCACACACCGACACCACCGGGACTACACCTCACACACCGACACCACCGGGACTACACCTCACACACCGACACCACCGGGACTACACCTCACACACCGACACCACCGATATCCCATACACCGATATCACCTCACACACCGACACCACCGGGACTGCACCTCACACACCGACATCCCATACACACCGATATCACCTCACACACCGACACCACCGGGACTACACCTCACACACCGACATCACCTCACACACCGACACCACCGATATCCCATACACCGACACCACCGGGACTACACCTCACACACCGACACCACCGATATCCTATACACCTCACACAGCGACATCCCGTACACCTCACACACCGACACCACCGGGACTACACCGAACACACCGACACCACCGATATCCCATACACCGACACCACCTCACACACCGACATCACCTCACACACCGACATCCCATACACCTCACACACCGGGACTGCACCCCACACACCGACACCACCGATATCCCATACACCGACACCACCGGGACTGCACCTCACACACCGACACCACCGGGACTGCACCTCACACACCGACACCACCTCACACACCGACATCACCGGGACTACACCTCACACACCGACATCACCGGGACTACACCTCACACACCGACACCACCGGGACTACACCTCACACACCGACACCACCTCACACACCGACACCACCGGGACTACACCTCACACACCGACACCACCTCACACACCGACACCACCGGGACTACACCTCACACACCGACACCACCGGGACTACACCTCACACACCGACACCACCGGGACTACACCTCACACACCGACACCACCGGGACTGCACCTCACACACCGACACCACCGGGACTGCACCTCACACACCGACACCACCGGGACTGCACCTCACACACCGACACCACCTCACACACCGACATCACCGGGACTACACCTCACACACCGACACCACCGGGACTACACCTCACACACCGACACCACCGGGACTGCACCTCACACACCGACACCACCGGGACTGCACCTCACACACCGACACCACCGGGACTGCACCTCACACACCGACATCCCATACACACCGATATCACCTCACACACCGACACCACCGGGACTACACCTCACACACCGACATCACCTCACACACCGACACCACCGATATCCCATACACCGACACCACCGGGACTACACCGAACACACCGACACCACCGATATCCTATACACCTCACACAGCGACATCCCGTACACCTCACACACCGACACCACCGGGACTACACCGAACACACCGACACCACCGATATCCCATACACCGACACCACCTCACACACCGACATCACCTCACACACCGACATCCCATACACCTCACACACCGGGACTGCACCCCACACACCGACACCACCGATATCCCATACACCGACACCACCGGGACTGCACCTCACACACCGACATCCCATACACCGACACCACCGGGACTGCACCTCACACACCGACACCACCTCACACACCGACATCACCGGGACTACACCTCACACACCGACATCACCGGGACTACACCTCACACACCGACACCACCGGGACTACACCTCACACACCGACACCACCTCACACACCGACACCACCGGGACTACACCTCACACACCGACACCACCTCACACACCGACACCACCGGGACTACACCTCACACACCGACATCACCGGGACTACACCTCACACACCGACACCACCGGGACTACACCTCACACACCGACACCACCGGGACTGCACCTCACACACCGACACCACCGGGACTGCACCTCACACACCGACACCACCGGGACTGCACCTCACACACCGACACCACCTCACACACCGACATCACCGGGACTACACCTCACACACCGACACCACCGGGACTACACCTCACACACCGACACCACCGGGACTGCACCTCACACACCGACACCACCGGGACTGCACCTCACACACCGACACCACCGGGACTGCACCTCACACACCGACACCACCGGGACTACACCTCACACACCGACATCACCGGGACTGCACCTCACACACCGACACCACCGGGACTGCACCTCACACACCGACACCACCGGGACTGCACCTCACACACCGACACCACCGGGACTACACCTCACACACCGACACCACCGGGACTGCACCTCACACACCGACACCACCGGGACTGCACCTCACACACCGACACCACCGGGACTGCACCTCACACACCGACACCACCTCACACACCGACATCACCGGGACTACACCTCACACACCGACACCACCGGGACTACACCTCACACACCGACACCACCGGGACTGCACCTCACACACCGACACCACCGGGACTGCACCTCACACACCGACACCACCGGGACTGCACCTCACACACCGACACCACCGGGACTACACCTCACACACCGACACCACCGGGACTACACCTCACACACCGACACCACCGGGACTGCACCTCACACACCGACACCACCGGGACTGCACCTCACACACCGACACCACCGGGACTACACCTCACACACCGACACCACCTCACACACCGACACCACCGGGACTACACCTCACACACCGACACCACCGGGACTACACCTCACACACCGACACCACCGGGACTGCACCTCACACACCGACACCACCGGGACTGCACCTCACACACCGACACCACCGGGACTGCACCTCACACACCGACACCACCTCACACACCGACATCACCGGGACTACACCTCACACACCGACACCACCGGGACTACACCTCACACACCGACACCACCGGGACTGCACCTCACACACCGACACCACCGGGACTACACCTCACACACCGACACCACCGGGACTACACCTCACACACCGACACCACCGGGACTACACCTCACACACCGACACCACCGATATCCCATACACCGATATCACCTCACACACCGACACCACCGGGACTGCACCTCACACACCGACATCCCATACACACCGATATCACCTCACACACCGACACCACCGGGACTACACCTCACACACCGACATCACCTCACACACCGACACCACCGATATCCCATACACCGACACCACCGGGACTACACCGAACACACCGACACCACCGATATCCTATACACCTCACACAGCGACATCCCGTACACCTCACACACCGACACCACCGATATCCTATACACCTCACACAGCGACATCCCGTACACCTCACACACCGACACCACCGGGACTACACCGAACACACCGACACCACCGATATCCCATACACCGACACCACCTCACACACCGACATCACCTCACACACCGACATCCCATACACCTCACACACCGGGACTGCACCCCACACACCGACACCACCGATATCCCATACACCGACACCACCGGGACTGCACCTCACACACCGACACCACCGGGACTGCACCTCACACACCGACACCACCTCACACACCGACATCACCGGGACTACACCTCACACACCGACACCACCGGGACTACACCTCACACACCGACACCACCTCACACACCGACACCACCGGGACTACACCTCACACACCGACACCACCTCACACACCGACACCACCGGGACTACACCTCACACACCGACATCACCGGGACTACACCTCACACACCGATATTACCTCACACACCGACACCACCGGGACTACACCTCACACACCGACACCACCGGGACTGCACCTCACACACCGACACCACCGGGACTGCACCTCACACACCGACACCACCGGGACTGCACCTCACACACCGACACCACCTCACACACCGACATCACCGGGACTACACCTCACACACCGACACCACCGGGACTACACCTCACACACCGACACCACCGGGACTGCACCTCACACACCGACACCACCGGGACTGCACCTCACACACCGACACCACCGGGACTGCACCTCACACACCGACACCACCGGGACTACACCTCACACACCGACATCACCGGGACTGCACCTCACACACCGACACCACCGGGACTGCACCTCACACACCGACACCACCGGGACTGCACCTCACACACCGACACCACCGGGACTACACCTCACACACCGACACCACCGGGACTGCACCTCACACACCGACACCACCGGGACTGCACCTCACACACCGACACCACCGGGACTGCACCTCACACACCGACACCACCTCACACACCGACATCACCGGGACTACACCTCACACACCGACACCACCGGGACTACACCTCACACACCGACACCACCGGGACTGCACCTCACACACCGACACCACCGGGACTACACCTCACACACCGACACCACCGGGACTGCACCTCACACACCGACACCACCGGGACTACACCTCACACACCGACACCACCGGGACTACACCTCACACACCGACACCACCGGGACTGCACCTCACACACCGACACCACCGGGACTGCACCTCACACACCGACACCACCGGGACTACACCTCACACACCGACACCACCTCACACACCGACACCACCGGGACTACACCTCACACACCGACACCACCGGGACTACACCTCACACACCGACACCACCGGGACTGCACCTCACACACCGACACCACCGGGACTGCACCTCACACACCGACACCACCGGGACTGCACCTCACACACCGACACCACCTCACACACCGACATCACCGGGACTACACCTCACACACCGACACCACCGGGACTACACCTCACACACCGACACCACCGGGACTGCACCTCACACACCGACACCACCGGGACTGCACCTCACACACCGACACCACCGGGACTGCACCTCACACACCGACACCACCGGGACTACACCTCACACACCGACACCACCGGGACTACACCTCACACACCGACACCACCGGGACTACACCTCACACACCGACACCACCGATATCCCATACACCGATATCACCTCACACACCGACACCACCGGGACTGCACCTCACACACCGACATCCCATACACACCGATATCACCTCACACACCGACACCACCGGGACTACACCTCACACACCGACATCACCTCACACACCGACACCACCGATATCCCATACACCGACACCACCGGGACTACACCGAACACACCGACACCACCGATATCCTATACACCTCACACAGCGACATCCCGTACACCTCACACACCGACACCACCGATATCCTATACACCTCACACAGCGACATCCCGTACACCTCACACACCGACACCACCGGGACTACACCGAACACACCGACACCACCGATATCCCATACACCGACACCACCTCACACACCGACATCACCTCACACACCGACATCCCATACACCTCACACACCGGGACTGCACCCCACACACCGACACCACCGATATCCCATACACCGACACCACCGGGACTGCACCTCACACACCGACATCCCATACACCGACACCACCGGGACTGCACCTCACACACCGACACCACCTCACACACCGACATCACCGGGACTACACCTCACACACCGACATCACCGGGACTACACCTCACACACCGACACCACCGGGACTACACCTCACACACCGACACCACCTCACACACCGACACCACCGGGACTACACCTCACACACCGACACCACCTCACACACCGACACCACCGGGACTACACCTCACACACCGACATCACCGGGACTACACCTCACACACCGACACCACCGGGACTACACCTCACACACCGACACCACCGGGACTGCACCTCACACACCGACACCACCGGGACTGCACCTCACACACCGACACCACCGGGACTGCACCTCACACACCGACACCACCTCACACACCGACATCACCGGGACTGCACCTCACACACCGACATCCCATACACCTCACACACCGACATCCCCTCACACACCGACACCACCGGGACTGCACCTCACACACCGACATCACCTCACACACCGACACCACCGGGACTGCACCTCACACACCGACATCCCGTACACCTCACACACCGACATCCCGTACACCTCACACACCGACATCCCGTACACCTCACACACCGACATCCCCTCACACACCGACACCACCGGGACTGCACCTCACACACCGACATCCCGTACACCTCACACACCGACATCCCCTCACACACCGACACCACCGGGACTGCACCTCACACACCGACATCCCGTACACCTCACACACCGACATCCCGTACACCTCACACACCGACATCCCGTACACCTCACACACCGACATCACCTCACACCGACACCACCGGGACTGCACCTCACACACCGACAACACCTCACACACCGACATTACCGATATCCCATACACCGACACCACCGGGACTACACCTCACACACCAACACCACCTCACACACCGACATCACCGGGACTACACCTCACACACCGACACCACCTCACACACCGACATCACCGGGACTACACCTCACACACCGACATCACCTCACACACCGACATCACCGGGACTACACCTCACACACCGACACCACCTCACACACCGACATCACCTCACACACCGACATCACCGGGACTGCACCTCACACACCGACATCCCATACACCTCACACCTCACACATCGACCTCACACACCAACACCACCGGGACTGCACCTCACACACCGACATCCCGTACACCTCACACACCGGGATTGCACCTCACACACCGACATCCCATACACCTCACACCTCACACATCGACCTCACACACCAACACCACCGGGACTGCACCTCACACACCGACATCCCGTACACCTCACACACCGACATCCCATACACCTCACACACCGACATCACCTCACACCGACACCACCGGGACTACACCTCACACACCGACATCACCTCACACACCGACATCCCATACACCTCACACACCGGGACTGCACTTCACACCGACATCCCATACACCTCACACATCGACACCACCGGGACTGCACCTCACACACCGACACCTCACACACCGACATCCCATACACCTCACACACCGGGACTGCACTTCACACCGACATCCCATACACCGGGACTACACCTCACCGGGACTACACCTCACACACCAACATCCCACACACACCAACATCCCATACACTGACATCCCATACACTGACATCCCATACACTGACATCCCATACACTGACATCCCATACACTGACACCACCAACATCCCATACACTGACACCACCAACATCCCATACACTGACTGACATCCCATACACCGATAACACTGACATCCCATACACCGATAACACTGACATCCCATACACCGATAACACTGACATCCCATACACCGATAACACTGACATCCCATACACCGATAACCCTGACATCCCATACACCGATAACCCTGACATCCCATACACCGATAACACTGACATCCCATACACCGATAACCCTGACATCCCATACACCGATAACCCTGACATCCCATACACCGATAACCCTGACATCCCATACACCGATAACCCTGACATCCCATACACCGATAACACTGACATCCCATACACCGATAACACTGACATCCCATACACCGATAACACTGACATCCCATACACCGATAACACTGACATCCCATACACCGATAACACTGACATCCCATACACCGATAACACTGACATCCCATACACCGATAACACTGACATCCCATACACCGATAACACTGACATCCCATACACCGATAACACTGACATCCCATACACCGATAACACTGACATCCCATACACCGATAACACTGACATCCCATACACTGATAACACTGACATCCCATACACCGATAACACTGACATCCCATACACAGACACCACCGATCCTGTGGCAGAGAATTCCTGGACGCATCCAGATACATCTAAAGTTCTGTGGCAGAGACCAGGCTCATCTAAAGGTCTGTGGCAGAGACCAGGCTCATCTAAAGGTCTGTGGCAGAGACCAGGCTCATCTAAAGGTCTGTGGCAGAGACCAGGCTCATCTAAAGGTCTGTGGCAGAGACCAGGCTCATCTAAGGCCCCATGCACACGAGACGCTGGTAAATGCTGGTAAACATTCAGAGGCAGTTGGACAGCTTTTTCAGCTGCCCCTGAACTCATTCAATGTTATCCTATGTGTCCATGCACACTGTCTCGTTTATTGCCGTTTTTAGGCAGTTGTGTTTAACCTCGTTTTTTCAGAAGCAAAAAAATGGGTTCAGACGCAAAAGTTTTCCACGTTTCAGACGCAAAACGCGGCAAAACGTTGCTAAATGCCGGTACCGATTTTGTTTATAGGCGTTTTTAAAGGTGACCTATTTTTTTACATTAGAAACCTCAAAAATGATTGCAAATGATGAAAAACCATTAAAAACATAAACAACCTGTAATTGCTTGCATTGCATTGTGGACAATCCACAAATTGTGGCAAGTGACATGGCCAGGTAACGTGGCAAGTGGACAATCCACAACTTGTGGCCAGGTGATGTGGCCAGTGGACAATCCACAACTTGTGGCAGGTGACGTGGCCAGTGGACAATCCATAACTTGTGGCAGGTGACGTGGCCAGGTGACATGGCCAGGTGACGTGGCAAGTGGAAAATCCACAACTTGTGGCCAGGTGACGTGCCAAGTGATGTGAACAGGTGACGTGGCAGGTGACATGGCCAGATGACGTGCCAGGTGACATGGCCAAGTGACGTGGCAAGTGGACAATCCACAACTTGTGGCCAGGTGACGTGCCAAGTGATGTGAACAGGTGACGTGGCAGGTGACATGGCCAGATGACGTGGCCAGATGACATTGCCAGGTGATGTGGCAAGTGGACAATCCACAACTTGTGGCAGGTGACGTGGTCAGATGACATTGCCAGGTGATGTGGCAAGTGGATAATCCACAACTTGTGGCCAGGTGACGTTTTCCACGTTTCAGATGCAAAATGTGGCACAACGCCGGTACCGATTTCGTTTATAGGCGTTTTTAAAGGTGACCTATTTTTGTTCATTAGAAATCTCAAAAATGATTGCAAATGATGAAAAACCATTAAAAAAACTGTAATTGCTTGCATTGCGGACAATCCACAACTCGTGGCAGGTGACGTGGCCAGTGGACAATCCACAACTTGTGGCAGGTGACATGGCCAGGTGACGTGGCAAGTGGAAAATCCACAACTTGTGGCAAGTGACGTGGCCAGTGGACAATCCACAACTTGTGGCAGGTGACGTGGCCAGGTCATGTGGCAAGTGGACAATCCACAACTTGTGGCAGGTGACGTGGCAAGTGGACAATCCACAACTTGTGGCAGGTGACGTGGCAAGTAACGTGGCCAGGTGATGTGGCAAGTGAACAATCCACAACTTGTGGCAGGTGACGTGGCCAGATGACGTGGCAGGTGACGTGGCCAGGTGACGTGGCAAGTGGAAAATCCACAACTTGTGGCCAGGTGATGTGAACAGGTGACATGGCCAGATGACATTGCCAGGTGTCTTGGCAAGTGGATAATCCACAACTTGTGGCAGGTGACGTGGTCAGGTAACGTGGCTAGTGGACAATCCACAACTTGAGGCAGGTGTCGTGTCAGGTGACGTGGCAAGTGGACAATCCACAACTTGTGGAGAGGTGACGTGGCCAGGTAACGTGGCAGGTGACCTGGCCAGGTGACATGGCAAGTGGACAATCCACAACTTGTGGCAGGTGACGTGGCAAGTGACACGCTAAATACAAGTACACTGCTGCTCTCTCAGCTGTTAGGCTGCATTCACACCTGAGCGTAGCGTTTTTGGTCGTTTTTTCCGAATTTATGCGTATTTGCGCGTTTGCATACAGCGTCGTCCGACGTTTTTGTACTTTGATGTCTTTTATTTTAGCCAATAGGAAAAATTATCATCTTTTCATCACTTGTTGCTATGTTGGTGGATTTTTTTAATCTTCTGCCTGGGTGAAATATTCTATTGATTAGAGTGACAAAACACCGGTAGAGACGCTCGTTGTTGCGCTAGACGCTTGAATCGAGCGTTTCCATTACTTTCTATGGGAAATACAAACGCCCAAACCGCCCAATTTGTGCGACAAAAAAGGGTCCGGAACTTGTTTGAGCTTCAGGCGTTCGGCGTCAGGCGTTTTGGAGTGGAGAAGGTGAACCATCTCCATAGAGAATAATGTATTTTTTTCCCTCTAGTGTTTTGGAGCGTCGCGCTTCAGGCGACAAAACGCTCAGGTGTGAATGGGGCCTTACTCACTCTGATCTCACAAAATGGCTGAAATGGTTAAATAATACTGGGCTAGATTCAGGTAGGGGCACGTAAGTTTGTGCGGGCGTAGCGTATGTTATTTACACTACGCCGCCGCAATTTACAGAGGCAAGAACAGTATTCACAAAGCACTTGCTCCGTAAGTTGCGGCGTTGTAACGTAAATCTGCCGGCGTACGCGCGCCAAATTCAAATTGTCGAGAGGTGGGCGTGTTTTATGTAAATAAAACATGACCCCACGTAAATTAAGTTTCTCACGAACGGCGCATGCGCCGGCCGTGAACGTATCCCAGTGCGCATGCTCCTAAACACGTCGCAAATAGTCAATGCTTTCGACGTGAACGTAATTTACGCAAAGCCCTATTCGTGAACGACTTACGCAAACGACATAACATTTTCAAAATTCGACGCGGGAACGACGTCCATACTTAACATTGGCTATGCCTCATATAGCAGGAGTAACGTTACGCCGGAAAAAGCCGAGAGGGAGAGAATGGTGTCCTCTTTCTGCGGGGGAGAGAATGGTGTCCTCTTTCTGCGGGGGAGAGAATGGTGTCCTCGTCCTCCGGGGGAGAGAATGGTGTCCTCTTCCTCCGGGGGAGAGAATGGTGTCCTCTTCCTCCGGGGAGAGAATGGTGTCCTCTTCCTCCGGGGGAGAGAATGGTGTCCTCGTCCTCCGGGGGAGAGAATGGTGTCCTCGTCCTCCGGGGGAGAGAATGGTGTCCTCGTCCTCCGGGGGAGAGAATGGTGTCCTCGTCCTCCGGGGGAGAGAATGGTGTCCTCGTCCTCCGGGGGAGAGAATGGTGTCCTCGTCCTCCGGGGGAGAGAATGGTGTCCTCGTCCTCCGGGGGAGAGAATGGTGTCCTCGTCCTCCGGGGGAGAGAATGGTGTCCTCTTCCTCCGGGGGAGAGAATGGTGTCCTCTTCCTCCGGGGGAGAGAATGGTGTCCTCTTCCTCCGGGGGAGAGAATGGTGTCCTCTTCCTCCGGGGGAGAGAATGGTGTCCTCTTCCTCCGCGGGAGAGAATGGTGTCCTCTTCCTCCGGGGGAGAGAATGGTGTCCTCTTCCTCCGGGGGAGAGAATGGTGTCCTCTTCCTCCGGGGGAGAGAATGGTGTCCTCTTCCTCCGGAGGAGAGAATGGTGTCCTCTTCCTCCGGGGTAGAGAATGGTGTCCTCTTCCTCCGGGGTAGAGAATGGTGTCCTCTTCCTCCGGGGTAGAGAATGGTGTCCTCTTCCTCCGGGGTAGAGAATGGTGTCCTCTTCCTCCGGGGGAGAGAATGGTGTCCTCTTCCTCCGGGGGAGAGAATGGTGTCCTCTTCCTCCGGGGTAGAGAATGGTGTCCTCTTCCTCCGGGGTAGAGAATGGTGTCCTCTTCCTCCGGGGTAGAGAATGGTGTCCTCTTCCTCCGGGGTAGAGAATGGTGTCCTCTTCCTCCGGGGGGGAGAGAATGGTGTCCTCTTCCTCCGGGGGAGAGAATGGTGTCCTCGTCCTCCGGGGGAGAGAATGGTGTCCTCGTCCTCCGGGGTAGAGAATGGTGTCCTCTTCCTCCGGGGGAGAGAATGGTGTCCTCTTCCTCCGGGGGAGAGAATGGTGTCCTCTTCCTCCGGGGGAGAGAATGGTGTCCTCTTCCTCCGGGGGAGAGAATGGTGTCCTCGTCCTCCGGGGGAGAGAATGGTGTCCTCTACCTCCGGGGGAGAGAATGGTGTCCTCTTCCTCCGGGGGAGAGAATGGTGTCCTCTTCCTCCGGGGGAGAGAATGGTGTCCTCTTCCTCCGGGGGAGAGAATGGTGTCCTCTTCCTCCGGGGGAGAGAATGGTGTCCTCGTCCTCCGGGGGAGAGAATGGTGTCCTCGTCCTCCGGGGGAGAGAATGGTGTCCTCTTCCTCCGGGGGAGAGAATGGTGTCCTCTTCCTCCGGGGGAGAGAATGGTGTCCTCGTCCTCCGGGGGAGAGAATGGTGTCCTCTTCCTCCGGGGGAGAGAATGGTGTCCTCTTCCTCCGGGGGAGAGAATGGTGTCCTCGTCCTCCGGGGGAGAGAATGGTGTCCTCTTCCTCCGGGGGAGAGAATGGTGTCCTCTTCCTCCGGGGGAGAGAATGGTGTCCTCTTCCTCCGGGGGAGAGAATGGTGTCCTCTTCCTCCGGGGGAGAGAATGGTGTCCTCTTCCTCCGGGGGAGAGAATGGTGTCCTCTTCCTCCGGGGGAGAGAATGGTGTCCTCTTCCTCCGGGGGAGAGAATGGTGTCCTCTTCCTCCGGGGGAGAGAATGGTGTCCTCTTCCTCCGGGGGAGAGAATGGTGTCCTCTTCCTCCGGGGGAGAGAATGGTGTCCTCTTCCTCCGGGGGAGAGAAGGGTGTCCTCTTCCTCCGGGGGAGAGAAGGGTGTCCTCGTCCTCCGGGGGATAGAAGGGTGTCCTCGTCCTCCGGGGGAGAGAATGGTGTCCCCTACCTGAGAAGGGTGTCTGTTTCCGTCCTAAGGGGAGAAGGGTGGCACCCTCTCCTCCTCCAACCACCCAAGGATCAGCTCTTCCAATTTTGGCCAACACTGGGGCCCGTCTCCTTCTCCTTCAAACAGCCAGGGGCCCACTCCTTCTATGCCAACCACCCAGGTTCTCTCTCCTTCTCCCCCCGGCCACCCAGGGGCCCTCTTCTTCACTAAATGGCCACCCAGGGGCCCTCTCCTTCTCCCACGGACACCCAGGGACCCTCTCCTCCTCCAAACAACTAGGTGCCGTCTCCTTCTCCCACGTCCACCCAGAGGCCCTCTCCTTCTCCCTAAGCCACCAGTGACCCCAAAGTGGGTCACACATGCGCTCTGCCCTCCCGTGACCTGGTACCCACCGTCCTGGGGTGCCATGATGATGGTGTACAAGTCTCCAGTGTGCACCGGGTGGAGTTTTTTGGGTGTGTTCACACGCCATAGGCTTTTCAAAAAAAAGTCTCCAGTGTGAGGGCTATAGGTAAACTCGCTTCTTTGGCCCGATTGGAGGAAAAGCAGCGGAAGCGATCTAGACCCCAGCACTTGACAGAGATCAAAGACCAGTGGTGGCCCCTGCATGGTTGCATGGTGGGCCCACAATGCATGGGCACCGCCCCTGTCACCTCTGCCGCCCTCCCTATTCATGTGCCTGGCCCCTTTCCGGACGCCGGAGACATGAAATACAATGGCGGGGATAGGCGGGGTGTGTATTTTGAAGCACGTGATTAGAGCCAGAGGCTATTTTCACACTAAAGTTCCTCCTTGCCAATCAGCAGGCAGGTCAGTAAAACCTGTCTCCCGATTGGACAAAGCTTTAGGCGATCCTATTGGATGCCTAACGCTTTTGTGGAAAAGGAGACATGGCGGAGGAAGCCTGAGGAGCCGAGCGGATACAGGAGCCACAGCCACCGCTACAGAAGAGGGGGAGGAAGTGCCGTCATTCGATAAGTATCGCCACACCCAGTTTCCCCCCCCCAGAGGGGGAGGTTTGTTTGGGATTAGTGAAGTGACAGCCGGGGTATGCGCCTGACTGCATTTGATGGGCAGAAGTGGCTGCATATGATGGGCACAAGTGGCTCCATTTGATTGCCACAAGTGGCTGCGTATGACGGGCACAAGTGGCTGCAAATGGTGGGCAAAATTGCTGCGTATGATGGGCACAAGTGGCTGCAAATGGTGGGCACACTGGCTGCGTTTGATGGGCACGAATGGCTGCAAATGATAGGCACAAGTGACTGCATATGGTGGGCACACTGGCTGCGTATGACGGGCACAAGTGGCTGCAAATAGTGGGCACATTGGCTGGGTATGACGGGCACAAGTGGCTGCATATGGTGGGCACACTGGCTGCGTATGACGGGCACAAGTGGCTGCAAATGGTGGGCACACTGGCTGCATATGACGGGCACAAGTGGCTGCATATGACGGGCACAACGGCTGCGTATGATGGGCACAATGGCTGCGTATGACGGGCACAAGTGGCTGCATATGGTGGGCACAAGTAGCTGTGTATGGCGGGCACAAGTGGTTGTGTATGACGGGCACAATTGCTGCGTATGACGGGCACAAGTGGCTGCATATGGTGGGCACGAGTGGCTGCAAATGGTGGGCACAATTGCTGCGTATGATGGGCACACTGGCTGCAAATGGTGGGCACACTGAGTGCGTATGACGGGCACAAGTGTCTGCATATGGCGGGGCACACTGGCTGCATATAACGGGCACAAGTGGCTGCATATGGTGGGCACAAGTAGCTGTGTATGGCAGGCACAAGTGGTTGTGTATGACGGGCACAATTGCTGCGTATGACGGGCACAAGTGGCTGCATATGGTGGGCACAATGGCTGCGTATGATGGGCACAAGTGGCTGCAAATAGTGGGCACAATGGCTGCATATGATGGGCACAAGTGGCTGCATATGGTGGGCACACTGGCTGCGTATGACGGGCACAAGTGACTGCATATGGTGGGCACAACTGCTGCGTAAGACGGGCACAAGTGGCTGCATATGGTGGGCACACTGGTTGCGTATGACGGACACAAGTGACTGCATATGGTGGGCACAACTGCTGCTTATGACAGGCACAAGTGGCTGCAAATAGTGGGCACACTGGCTGCGTATGACGGGCACAAGTGACTGCATATGGTGGGCACAAGTGGCTGCAAATGGTGGGCACAATTGCTGCGTATGATGGGCACACTGGCTGCATATGGTGGGCACACTGAGTGCGTATGACGGGCACAAGTGACTGCATATGGTGGGCACACTGGCTGCCTATCACGGGCACAATGGCTGCATTTGACGGGCACAGTGAGGCTGCAATTGCTCCCCTAAATTTTTGAGCACCAGCCACCATGGTTACAGACACTGCTATAGCATTTTCCATGACCTCCTGTATATGTATTTTGCTTTTCCTGCACCTGCCATTGATATAAACGGGGCCCGCCCCCCTTCAGCAGAGCAGGCTAGGGGCGGGGCGGCTCTATATTTTTTCTCGACCTCGGGACCAAGCAGGCTAGTGTGTGTTAGGGACGGGGCTAGAGGCGGTGCTGCCGATAATGTCATTAAAAATCTTGCTCCGCCTCCGTCCGAGTCTATGATTTTATCTTGATCCGCCTCTGCCTGCCTACCCCAGTCTATAATATTCCGTGACAAAAAAAAGCATCTGCGCATGCGCCGTGGACCCGCGATCAGCTGTGCTTCTGACGTAGGAGCACCGGAAGTGACGCGGTCCGATTTTTTCACAGGTCCGAGGATTTTTTACAACACCGGTTTTAGCCTTTAAAAACGTGTGTTTAGCAGAGTTTGCACCGGCGTCCCTTGTGCATGAGGCCTAAGGTCTGTGGCAGAGACCGAGCGCATCTAAAGGTCAGTGGCACAGACCGAGCTCATCTAAAGTTCTGTGGCAGAGACCGAGCTCATCTAAAGGTCAGTGGCACAGACCGAGCTCATCTAAAGGTCTGTGGCAGAGACCAAGCGCATCTAAAGGTCAGTGGCAGAGACCAGGCTCATCTAAAGTTCTGTGGCAGAGACCGAGCTCATCTAAAGTTCTGTGGCAGAGACCGAGCTCATCTAAAGGTCAGTGGCAGAGACCAGGCTCATCTAAAGGTCAGTGGCACAGACCGAGCTAATCTAAAGTTCTGTGGCAGAGACCGAGCGCATCTAAAGGTCAGTGGCAGAGACCAAGCTCATCTAAAGGTCTGTGGCAGAGACCAGGCTCATCTAAAGGTCTGTGGCAGAGACCAGGCTCATCTAAAGGTCTGTGGCAGAGACCAGGCTCATCTAAAGGTCTGTGGCACAGACCGAGCTCATCTAAAGGTCTGTGGCAGAGACCAGGCTCATCTAAAGGTCTGTGGCAGAGACCAGGCTCATCTAAAGGTCTGTGGCAGAGACCAGGCTCATCTAAAGGTCTGTGGCAGAGACCAGGCTCATCTAAAGGTCTGTGGCAGAGACCAGGCTCATCTAAAGGTCTGTGGCACAGACCGAGCTCATCTAAAGGTCTGTGGCAGAGACCAGGCTCATCTAAAGGTCTGTGGCAGAGACCAGGCTCATCTAAAGGTCTGTGGCAGAGACCAGGCTCATCTAAAGGTCTGTGGCAGAGACCAAACTCATCTAAAGGTCTGTGGCAGAGACCAGGCTCATCTAAAGGTCTGTGGCAGAGACCAGGCTCATCTAAAGGTCTGTGGCAGAGACCAGGCTCATCTAAAGGTCTGTGGCACAGACCGAGCTCATCTAAAGGTCTGTGGCAGAGACCAGGCTCATCTAAAGGTCTGTGGCAAAGACCAAACTCATCTAAAGGTCTGTGTTTACAGTCCTCCTTACATCAGGATCCACACCTACATCAGAGTCCCCCCTTACATCAGGATCCACTCCTACATCAGAGTCCTCCTTACATCAGGATTCACACCTACATCAGAGTCCCCCCTTACATCAGGATCCACACCTACATCAGAGTCCTCCTTACATCAGGATTCACACCTACATCAGAGTCCCCCCTCACATCAGGATACCCATCAGAGTCCCCCTTACATCAGGATCCACACCTACATCAGAGTCCTCCTTACATCAGGATCCACACCTACATCAGAGTCCTCCTTACATCAGGATCCACACCTACATCAGAGTCCCCCCTCACATCAGGATACCCATCAGAGTCCCCCTTACATCAGGATCCACACCTACATCAGAGTCCTCCTTACATCAGGATCCACACCTACATAAGAGTCTCCCCCTTACATCAGGATCCACACCTACATCAGAGTCCTCCTTACATCAGGATCCACACCTACATCAGAGTCCCCCCTTACATTAGGATACCCATCAGAGTCCTCTTATGAGTTCCTTACATTAAGGGTCCCCATCAGAACCCAGCTGATGATATCACAGTCCACCCTATAAATCCCCTTACATCAGCATCTCCATCACAGACCCACCTACATTGGAGAACCCCTACCATCAGGGTCCCCAGACTTTTCCTCTGCTAATTCTATTCAATTATTTCCCCCTGCAAATTCTATTCATTACCTTTCATTTGCTAATTCTCTTCAACAGTTTTCCTCTGCTAATTATATAATTTTTTTCAGCTAATTCTATTCAATTATTTTCCTCTGCCAGTTATATTCAGTTCTAGGGACCTTTTGCCCGCAATTTAGACTTCTGGGGCTAGATTCACAGTGAGAGTACGCCCGCGTATCTCCTGATACTCCGGCGTACTTTCAAATTTGCCGCGTCGTATCTTTAGTTTGAATCCTCAAACCAAGATACGCCGGCTTCTGGCTTCGATCCGACAGGCGTACGGCTTCCACGGCTGTTCCGTGGTCCATACCTTTGCATGGGATGCGCCTCCTATATGTGGAATAACTTTACGTTCGTGAATCGGCGTATCTCAGTCATTTACATATTCGACGCGTAAATCAATGGGAGCGCCCCTTTGCGGCCAGCGTAAATATGCGCCCAAGATACGCCGGCGTAGGAAAGTTACATTGGTCAGAGGAAGCCTATTTTCAGGCGTATCTAGTTCTATGGGCACGGCGCATAGATGCGACGGCGCACATTTACACTTACGCGGCGTATCTGTAGATACGTCGGCGTCAGTGCTACGTGAATCCGGGCCGATGTTAGTATTCTCTAGGGAAGGCAGGCATCTGATTCGATGCCCATCTCCCACAAGAGAGGTGGCAGCCATCTTAACAAAGTAGTATTCAAATGTGGATCCCACGTCGTTTGGGCGTGGTTCTAGTACCAGCAGCTGATTAGGGAGAGGAACCCGCTGATCGGTGTCGGTATTTAGAGCATGGACAGGATCATGGTGAGTAGGGACAGTGTCTGGGACACTGTGTGGTGCCAAAGATCACATCACCGCAGAACCCCGCGATACCCAGAAGTAACTCCGGAAGCATTGTCGCCGGCCGGAGCAGTGTACGGGGACCGCTACGGGGGCTTCGATCTAAGGTGAGTATTTCATAATGAGCTAGTATCTATGCATACTAGCTCATTATGCCTTTGTCTTGCAGTTTTTTTTTGTTTTGTTTTGTGGGGGTTACAACCACGTTAAATATGTCAGAACCCAGATTGCCAGAGGTGTTGTGAAGCTTGCAAGGTCAGGGCAACCAACGGGCCACTTAGTATCTTCTCAGAAAGTCATGGACACTGGGAACACTGGGGGTCACTTGGAATCTTCTTGGAAAGTCAGGGACATCAGGAAAACACTGGGGGTTACTTAGAATCTCCTAACAAAGTCAGGTACACTAGGAACACTGGGGGTCACTTGCAATCTTCTCAGAAAGTCAGAGACACTGGGAAATACTGGGGGTCACTTGGAATGTTCTTGGAAAGTCAGGGACATCAGGAGTACACTGGGGGTTACTTAGAATCTCCTAACAAAGTCAGGTACACTAGGAACACTGGGGGTCACTTACAATCTTCTCAGAAAGTCAGAGACACTGGGAAATACTGGGGGTCACTTGGAATGTTCTTGGAAAGTCAAGGACACCAGTAAATGCTGGGAGTCATTTGGAACCTTCTCAGAAAGTCAGGGACACTAGGAAACATTGTGAATCACTTGAAATCTTCTGGGAAAATCAGGGACATTAGGAAACACTGGGGGTCACTTGGAATCTTCTCAGAAAGCCAAGGGCACCAGGAAATATCGGGGTCACTTGGAATCTTCTTGGAAAGACAAGAAGATTAGAAAACACTGGGGGTTACTTGAAATCGTTTGGGAAAGTCAAGGAAACTAGGAAGCAATGGGGGTCACTTAGAATCTTTTTTGGAAAGTTAGGGACACTAGGAAACACTGGGAGTCACTTGGAAAAGCCAAGGACACCAGGAAACACTGGGGGTCACTTGGAATCTTCTCGGAAAGCCAAGGACACCAGGAAACACTGGGGGTCACTTGAAATCTTCTTAGAAAGTCAAGGACACTAGGAAACACTGGGATCACCTGGAATCTTCTCGGAAAGTCAAGGACACCAGGAAACACTGGGGGTCACCTGGAATCTTCTCGGAAAGTCAAGGAAACTAGGAAACACTGGGGGTCATTTGGAATCTTCTTGGAAAGTCAAGGACACCAGGAAACACTGGGGGTCATTTGGAATCTTCTTGGAAAGTCAAGGACACCAGGAAACACTGGGGGTCACTTGGAATCTTCTCAGAAAGTCAAGACACTCGGAAACACTGGGGGTCACCTGGAATCTTCTGGGAAAGTCCAGGGCACTAAGAAACAATGGGGGTCACTTGGAATCTTCTGGGAAAGTCAGAGAAACTTGGAAATATTGTGGATCGCTTGGAATCTTCTGGGAAAGTCAGGTACACTAGAAACCACCGGGGGTCATTTGGAATCTTCTCTAAAAGCCAAGGACATTAGGAAACACTGGGGGTCACTTGCAATCTTCTCTGAAAGCCAAGGACATTAGGAAACACTGGGGGTCACTTGGAATATTCTCACAAAGCCAAGGACACTAGGAAACGCTGGGGGTCACTTGGAATCTTCTCAGAAAGTCAGGGACGCTCAGAAACACTGGGGGTCACTTGGAATCTTTTTAGAGGCCAAGGTCACCAATAAACATCGGGGCCACTTGGAATCTTTTGGAAAAGTCAGAGACACTTGGAAAGATTTTGGATCACTTGGAATCTTCTGGGAAAGTCAGGGATACTAGGAAACACCGGGGGCCACTTGGAATCTTGTCGGAAAGTCAGAGACACTTGGAAATATTGTGGATCGCTTGGAATCTTTTGGGAAAGTCAGGTACGCTAGAAAACACTGGGGGTGACTTGGAATCTTCTCAGAGAGTCAGGGACACTCTGAAACACTGGGGGTCACTTGGAATCTTCTGGGAAAGCTAAGGACACCAGGAAACACTGGGGGTCACTTGGAATCTTTTTGGAAAGTCAGGGACACCAGGAAACACTGGGGGTCACCGGGAATCTTCTGGGAAAGTCAAGGGCACTAAGAAACAATGGGGGTCATTTGGAATCTTCTGGGAAAGCTAAGGACACCAGGAAACACTGGGGGTCACTTGGAATCTTCTGGGAAAGCTAAGGACACCAGGAAACACTGGGGGTCACTTGGAATCTTCTGGGAAAGCCTCCATCTAAGTGTAAACCGTAAAATCAAGTGACCAATAGTCCTATTGGTTTGACAAAGGGGCGGAGCTCTGAAATGGTAACCATTCACCCTGTACATAGTGATGTCATCCCGAGGAAGGCGGAGCCTAGCCTATCCACGCCAAGAGAGGACATGGAAGCAGCAGCCTCACAGCTGGACAAGCTCGCGTTATAGCTCCCAGCAGCCTGATATCTGGACGCTTCCTGGCGCAACTCTGCCTATACCAGACGCTTGCCTGACAATCTCTGCAGCTCCTTTGATGCCCATATTGTTGAGGATGACACACAAACTACCCACTATTTATTATGTCACTTGATTTTAGGGTTTACACTTAGATGGAGGCGCCCTCTCTCACTTGCCTTCATTACATTGGCGACACCTGTCCTAGGCTTGGTGGGGGTGCACACGCGTCTCTGCCCGTTTCATGTGCATTCCCGTGCAAGTCAGCCAGTCCGAATCAACCAGCTGCCCTACACGCGAGAAAGGTGGAAAAGAAGTCTCTCTCTTTTCCTGAAAACACGTGGCACCATGCGGTTTGGTGCTTGCGTTTTCAGATGCGTGGGAATGACGTTACAAATTACCGGCACCACCACGATTCTGCTACTTGGCGCCGTGTTTCTATGCGTGTCGGGATCTTGTGCACATTCCAATGTATACCAAGCTTAAGAGGACAAGTACCCTCCCTTTATTCTCACTTCCTGCTGTGTCTGCAGGACAGGAAGTGAAGGGAAATCCCCCCACCCAGTGTCTGCAGGACAGGAAGTGAAGGAAAATCCCACCACCCAGTGTCTGCAGGACAGGAAGTGAAGGGAAATCCCACCACCAAGTGTCTGCAGGACAGGGAGTGAAGGGAAATCCCCCCCCCACCCAGTGTCTGCAGGACAGGAAGTGAAGGGCAATCCCCCCACCCAGTGTCTGCAGGACAGAAAGTGAAGGGAAATCCCACCACCCAGTATCTGCAGGACAGGAAGTGAAGGGAAATCCCCCCACCCAGTGTCCGCAGGACGGGAAGTGAAGGGAAACCCCCCCCCCCCCAGTGTCTGCAGGACAGGAAATGAAGGGAAATCCCCCCACCCAGTGTCTGCAGGACAGGAAGTGAAGGAAAATCCCACCATCCAGTGTCTGCAGGACAGGAAGTGAAGGAAAATCCCACCATCCAGTGTCTGCAGGACAGGAAGTGAAGGGAAATCCCCCCCCACCCAATGTCTGCAGGACAGGAAGTGAGAGGAAATCCCCCCACCCAGTATCTGCAGGACAGGAAGTGAAGGGAAATCCCCCCCACCCAATGTCTGCAGGACAGGAAGTGAGAGGAAATCCCCCCACCCAGTATCTGCAGGACAGGAAGTGAAGGGAAATCCCCCCCACCCAATGTCTGCAGGACGGGAAGTGGAGGGAAATCCCCCCCCAACCCAAGGGGACACACAGCAAAAAATAACTTGGCGGACTAATTACTGAAGTCAAAAATAGCTTTGGCTCTGGAGATACTTTAACTTTCTAGAAAGCAGAGAGCTGAATGAGGTAAGAGGCGCAGAATGTCTCACGTCTGTCACTAGTTCCCAGTAAACTGACAGGCGCCATTCCGGTCTCTCTCCATTTCCATTTTGCGCCCTAGGAGATATTTTTAGATGTGTTTTGTGACTCCGATCCCCTGGTCTGGTGCTCCGGGGCTGTCGAAGGAGAAGGTATAGAGAAGAAGCGTGACATTCCTCACATGGACTCGGACAGACCTGCCAATAGGCGTCTGTCTGCGCTAATTAACGGGTCGGTGCTGCTGGGGGGAGTCGCCGGGAAAAGATTCCATACGGGGGCCACAGTATAGAAGCGGCAATATAAACAGACAAGAAGATAAAGATATAAGACAAAGATGTCTATAAATTCAGGGGTGGCTATGGAGTGGATACATTTTGCCTTAGCAGCCCCGTGGTCCTGGGTTCAACGCCCAATCAGATCTCTGTCTGCCAAAGGCTCGTGTCTATCCATGGGTTTGTGTAGATATATAGGGCCAGATTCACAAAGAGATACGACGGAGTATTATCTACAGATACACCATCGTATCTCTGACTTACACTGGTCCTATCTATGCGCCTGATTCATAGAATCAGATACACATAGATAGGACTAAGATCTGACAGTGTTACACTGTGTTACACTGTCGGATCTTTTTTTCAATTTAAAAATGGCGCCGGGGGCGTTCCCGCTGATTTACGATAAATAATATGTAAATCAGCGAGATACGCAAATTCACGAACGTACGCGGACCCGTCGCAGTGTTCTTACGTCGTTTCCGTAGCGGTTTTCCCGTCGTATACTTACCCCTGTTTTTAGCAGGCGCAGCCAATGTTAAGTATAGCTGGCGTTCCCGCGTCGAATTTGAATTTTCCAACGTCGTTTGCATACGCCGATTCACGAACACGCGCGTCGCAAGTCCCGCTCACGTCGCAACCACTGACGTCCTAGTGACGTCAGTGGGAGCAATGCACGCCGGGAAATTCCCCGGACGGCGCATGCGCATTTAAATCGGCGCGGGAACGCGCCTGATTTAAATAGTACACCCCCCTAGCCGCGGAATTTGAATTCCGCCGGGGGATTTAGGATCCGCCGTCGCAAGTTTGGTGATAAGTGGTTTGTGAATTAGCCACTTGCCTCCTAAACTTGCGGGAGCGGATCTTAATTCACGTAGATCAAGCGGATCTATAGATCCGCTGAGCTACGTGAATCTGGCCCAAGATATGAGCCCCTATTTACAAAAACACACACAGGGTAGGCTCATTGATTTCCACCCAGTTTGACCTGTATGTGCACGGACATACTAGGAACATTAGAGTGTAAGCTCCTATGGAGACTGATATGATTTAAAGTAGGGCTGCGGAAATTAATGATCAATTCCTCGATTAATCGTTAATTTTTTGGATCGATCAAAATTCTTTTGATCGGTAATAGTGGTGCAGCGGATTGTAAATGATCCGTGATCCGTAGGGGTCACCATATGCGGATCGGCACACCACGTGATCGGCGGAGCTCCGCTGCTCTCGGAGCGACGGCCATCTTGGTCCACCCGGCGGCGGCCTAGGTGAGCCTAGAGCGGCGCGCTGACGTCATCACACGGCTTCAACTGCTCATGTTCGCCCGGCTTCTCTGGTAAGACTAAGCAAGCACTAATCTTCCTATACAGTGGGGGGAGATGTCTGTGGATATTACAGTGGGGGAGATGTCTGTGGATATTACAGTGGGGAGATGTCTGTGGATATTACAGTGGGGGGAGATGTCTGTGGATATTACAGTGGGGGAGATGTCGGTGGATATTACAGTGGGGGAGATGTCTGTGGATATTACAGTGGGGGAGATGTCTGTGGATATTACAGTGGGGGAGATGTCTGTGGGGATTACAGTGGGGAGATGTCTGTGGATATTACAGTGGGGGAGATGTCTGTGGATATTACAGGGGGGAGATGTCTGTGGATATTACAGTGGGGGAGATGTCTGTGGATATTACAGTGGGGGGAGATGTCTGTGGATATTACAGTGGGGGGATGTCTGTGGATATTACAGTGGGGGGAGATGTCTGTGGATATTACAGTGGGGGGAGATGTCTGTGGATATTACAGTGGGGGAGATGTCTGTGGATATTACAGTGGGGGAGATGTCGGTGGATATTACAGTGGGGGAGATGTCTGTGGATATTACAGTGGGGGAGATGTCTGTGGATATTACAGTGGGGGAGATGTCTGTGGGGATTACAGTGGGGAGATGTCTGTGGATATTACAGTGGGGGAGATGTCTGTTAATTACAGTGGGGAGATGTCTGTGGATATTACAGTGGGGGAGATGTCTGTGGATATTACAGTGGGGGGATGTCTGTGGATATTACAGTGGGGGAGATGTCTGTGGATATTACAGTGGGAGTGATTGTGGATATTACATTGGGGAGATGTCTGTGGATATTACAGTGGGGGGAGATGTCTGTGGATATTACAGTGGGGGGAGATGTCTGTGGATATTACAGTGGGGGAGATGTCTGTGGATATTACAGTGGGGGAGATGTCTGTGGATATGACAGTGGGGGAGATGTCTGTGGATTACAGTGGGGAGATGTCTGTGGATATTACAGTGGGGGAGATGTCTGTGGATATTACAGTGGGAGTGATTGTGGATATTACATTGGGGAGATGTCTGTGGATATTACAGTGGGAAGATGTCTGTGGATATTACAGTGGGGGAGAGGTCTGTGGATATTACAGTGGGGGAGATGTCTGTGGATATTACAGTGGGGGGAGATGTCTGTGGATATTACAGTGGGGGAGATGTCTGTGGATATTACAGTGGGGGAGATGTCTGTGGATATGACAGTGGGGGAGATGTCTGTGGATATTACAGTGGGGGAGATGTCTGTGGATATTACAGTGGGGGGAGAGGTCTGTGAATTACAGTGGGGGAGATGTCTGTGGATTATACAGTGGGGGAGATGTCTGTGGATATTACAGTGGGGGAGATGTCTGTGAATATTACAGTGGGGGGAGATGTCTGTGGATATTACAGTGGGGCAATATGTCTGTGGATATTACAGTGGGGGGAGATGTCTGTGGATATTACAGTGGGGGAGATGTCTGTGGATATTACAGTGGGGGAGATGTCTGTGGATATTACAGTGGGGGGAGATGTCTGTGGATATTACAGTGGGGGGGATGTCTGTGGATATTACAGTGAGGGGAGATGTCTGTGGATATTACAGTGGGGGGGATGTCTGTGGATATTACAGTGGGGGGATGTCTGTGAATATTACAGTGGGGGAGATGTCTGTGGATATTACAGGGGGGAGATGTCTGTGGTTATTACAGGGGGAAGATGTCTGTGGATATTACAGTGGGGGAGATGTCTGTGGATATTACAGTGGGGGAGATGTCTGTGGATATTACAGTGGGGGGAGAGGTCTGTGGATATTACAGGGGGGGAGATGTCTGTGGATATTACAGTGGGGGAGATGTCTGTGGATATTACAGTGGGGGAGATGTCTGTGAATATTACAGTGGGGGGAGATGTCTGTGGATATTACAGTGGGGGAATATGTCTGTGGATATTACAGTGGGGGGAGATGTCTGTGGATATTACAGTGGGGGAGATGTCTGTGGATATTACAGTGGGGGAGATGTCTGTGGATATTACAGTGGGGGGAGATGTCTGTGGATATTACAGTGGGGGAGATGTCTGTGGATAATACAGTGGGGGAGATGTCTGTGGATTACAGTGGGGGGAGATGTCTGTGGATTACAGTGGGGGGAGATGTCTGTGGATATTACAGTGGGGGAGATGTCTGTGGATATTACAGTGGGGGGAGATGTCTGTGGATAATACAGTGGGGGGAGATGTCTGTGGATAATACAGTGGGGGGAGATGTCTGTGGATAATACAGTGGGGGGAGATGTCTGTGGATTACAGTGGGGAGATGTCTGTGGATATTACAGTGGGGGAGATGTCTGTGGATATTACAGTGGGAGTGATTGTGGATATTACATTGGGGAGATGTCTGTGGATATTACAGTGGGAAGATGTCTGTGGATATTACAGTGGGGGAGAGGTCTGTGGATATTACAGTGGGGGAGATGTCTGTGGATTACAGTGGGGAGATGTCTGTGGATATTACAGTGGGGGAGATGTCTGTGGATATTACAGTGGGGAGATGTCTGTGGATAATACAGTGGGGGGAGATGTCTGTGGATAATACAGTGGGGGGAGATGTCTGTGGATTACAGTGGGGGGAGATGTCTGTGGATATTACAGTGGGAGTGATTGTGGATATTACATTGGGGAGATGTCTGTGGATATTACAGTGGGAAGATGTCTGTGGATATTACAGTGGGGGAGATGTCTGTGGATATTACAGTGGGGAGATGTCTGTGGATATTACAGTGGGGGGAGATGTCTGTGGATATTACAGTGGGGGAGATGTCTGTGGATATTACAGTGGGGGAGATGTCTGTGGATATTACAGTGGGGGGGGGATGTCTGTGGATATTACAGTGGGGGGAGATGTCTGTGGATATTACAGTGGGGGAGATGTCTGTGGATATTACAGTGGGGGAGATGTCTGTGGATATTACAGTGGGGGAGATGTCTGTGGATATTACAGTGGGGGAGATGTCTGTGGATATTACAGTGGGGGGGAGATGTCTGTGCATATAGCAGTGGGGGAGATGTCTGTGCATATAGCAGTGGGGGAGATGTCTGTGGATATTACAGTGGGGGAGATGTCTGTGGATATTACAGTGGGGGGAGATGTCTGTGGATATTACAGTGGGGGAGATGTCTGTGGATATTACAGTGGGGGGATGTCTGTGGACATTACAGTGAGGGAGATGTCTGTGGATATTACAGTGGGGAGATGTCTGTGGATATTACAGTGGGGGAGGTGTCTGTGGATATTACAGTGGGGGAGGTGTCTGTGGATATTACAGTGGGGTAGATGCCTGTGGATATTACAGTGGGGGAGATGTCTGTGGATATTACAGTGGGGGAGATGTCTGTGGATATTACAGTGGGGGGGATGTCTGTGGATATTACAGTGGGGGAGATGTCTGTGGATATTACAGTGGGGGAGATGTCTGTGGATATTACAGTGGGGGGGGGGATGTCTGTGGATATTACAGTGGGGGGAGATGTCTGTGGATATTACAGTGGGGGGAGATGTCTGTGGATATTACAGATATATACAATATAATACATTTAGGTAGAATACAAATGCTAAAAGACCTAATGTGCGGAACCAAGGAATTTCCAAAATGAAACAAATGCTGTGGGGCTCGAGGGGCAGTAAAGGAGTAAGAGGCTCCGGGACGCAAGTGAATATTTTAGCCTTCTCTATTTACTTCAGCAAAAAAGTTAAACTTTGCCAAAATCTCTTAGCTTCTACAGACATTTTGGAATTTCCTCTCCCTTATTGTAATGCTTACCTGAAAGTTGTTCACATTTTTATCTTCATGCTCCATGTATAACAGATCACTGTTCCTATTGCGGGTCTGTAAATTCAACATCTAGCAGCTATCTATGTATCGGGCAGTACAGTCGTAAATCTTGCTAAACAACTGCTGAGGTAAGAGCAACATAGAGAAAACTAGAAAAGATAACATTTCTGGGGAAATTGTGTGACATGTTCTTGCCTCCATCAATACTCCTGACTGGAGACAGTGCCCCATGAGATGTAAATGTGATCCAACAGTGTGTCGATCCAATTCGATCCATTGCCCCATCAAAAACTGCCCCATCCTATTGCACCATCCTATTGCCCCATCAAAAACTGCCCTGTCAAAAACTGCCCCCATCAACCATGGTTGATGGGGGCTATGGACTGGTTGCTATGGACTGGTTGGTATGGACGGTTACTATGGACTGGTTGCTATGGAGGGTTGCGATGGACTGGTTCCGATGGACTGGTTCCTATGGACTGGTTGCTATGGAGGGTTGCTATGGACTGGTTGCTATAGATTGCTTTGGACTGGTTGCTATGGACTGGTACCGATGGACTGGTTGCTATGGAGGGTTGCTATGGACTGGTTGCTATAGATTGCTATTGACTGGTTGCTATTGATGGTTGCTATGGACTGGTTGCTATAGACTGGCTGTTATGGAGGGTTGATATGGACTGGTTGATATGGAGGGTTGCTATGGACTGGTAGCTATGGACGGTTGCTATGGACTGGTTGCTATTGATTGGTTGCTAGGGACTGGTTGCTCTTGACTGTTTCTATGGACTGGTTGCTATGGATGGTTGGTATATGCAGAGTATGCTAGTATGCAGAAGTTACGCAGAGCCAAAAAACAGAGCCAATTCCCCTCAGCGTTGTGTGGGAGGAGCTAGAATTCACCTCAGCGTTTAGATTGCTTTGGACTGGTTGCTATGGATGTTGCTATGGACTGGTTGCTATGGACTGGTTACTATGGACTGGTTGCTATGGACTGGCTGTTATGGAGGGTTGCAATGGACTGGTTGATATGGAGGGTTGCTATGGACTGGTAGCTATGGACGGTTGCTATGGATTGGTTGCTAGGGACTGGTTGCTATTGACGATTTCTATGGACTGGTTGCTATGGATGGTTGGTATATGCAGAGTATGCTAGTATGCAGAAGTTACGCAGAGCCAAAAAAACAGAGCCAATTCCCCTTAGCGTTGTGTGGGAGGAGCTAGAATTCACCTCAGCGTTTAGATTGCTTTGGACTGGTTGCTATGGATGTTGCTATGGACTAGTTGCTATGGACGGTTACTATGGACTGGTACCGATGGACTGGTTGCTATAGATTGCTTTGAACTGGTTGCTATGGACTGGTTGCTATTGACAGTTTGCGATGGACTGATTGCGATTGACTGGTTGCTATGGACTGGCTGTTATGGAGGGTTGCGATGGACTGGTTGCTATTGATTGGTTGCTATGGACTGGTTGCTATTGACGATTTCTATGGACTGGTTGCTATGAATGGTTGGTATATGCAAAGTATGCTAGTATGCAGAAGTTACGCAGAGCCAAAAAAACAGAACCAATTCCCCTCAGCGTTGTGTGGGAGGAGCTAGAATTCACCTCAGCGTTTCCCAGGAAACCAATGTTTATATGCAGGCTCTAAGCACAGACCACAGTTTTTTGCCCCTCCTGAATACTCGTCATTCTTCAAACGGTTGTATTTTAAAAACTATAAATCGTACAGCGAAGAGCTTTATATTGTGAGAAACCACCTCACACATTTTGTCTTGCAGACAATGGTCACCAGAACAAATGAAAACATCAGAGGGCTAGATTCAAGTAGCTATTACGGCATCGTATCTCCAGATACGCCGCCGTAATTTCAAATCTGCGCCGGCGTATCGTTACGCCGATTCTCAAAGGCAGATAGGCTCAAAAAATAGACATCCTCCGCCGACGTAACTTGAATGCGGCGGCGTATAATTGTGTGCAATATTACGTTGGCCGCTAGGGGCGCTTCCGTTGTTTTTGGCGGAGTATATGCAAATTACCTAGATACGCCGATTCACAAACGTACGTACGGCCGGCGCAATTTATTTACGTCGTTTACGTTAGGCTTTTTCGGCGTAACGTTGCTCCTGCTATTAGGAGGCGCAGCCAATGTTAAGTATGGAAGTCGTCCCCGCTTCGAAATTTAAATTTTTTACGTCGTTTGCGTAAGTCATTCGCGAATAGGGCTGGACGTAATTTACGTTCACGTCGAAACCAATACGTCGTTGCGGCGTACTTGGGAGCAATGCACACGGGGATATGTACACGGACGGCGCATGCGCCGTTCGGAAAACACGTCAATCACGTCAGGTCATCACACATTAGCATAAAACACGCCCCCCCCCTTCCACATTTGAATTAGGCGTGCTTACGCCGGCCCCATTTACGCTACGCCGCCGTAAGTTAGGAGGCAAGTGCTTTGTGAATACAGCACTTGCCTCTCAAACTTACGGCGGCGCAGCGTAAATACAATACACTGCGCCGCCGTACGAATGGGCGCAGCTACGTGAATCTAGCCCAGAGAGTCTAACTCTTCCCCAGGCTAGCTAAAACTTTAAAACAAAGTTTGGCTTTTACGCCCGTTTTAAAGCTGGACTCATTGGATCC
The DNA here is from genome assembly GCF_905171775.1 of Rana temporaria. Lineage (NCBI taxonomy): Eukaryota > Metazoa > Chordata > Amphibia > Anura > Ranidae > Rana > Rana temporaria. The sequence goes on along the minus strand of NC_053490.1, from coordinate 7,333,318 downwards.
CAGCTTTTCCAATCATGGAGGGTCAGTACCACACATCACCTACTCTGTCCACTTTGAGCCAATCCCTGAAGTCCATCCCGCCTCCACATAAAAACCGAATTTTACTTTCTATAAAAAATCATCCCCACACAATTACAACCCTCTTGTACCCCTTGCCCTGTCCTTTAGTTCAGCTTTTTTCAACCAGGGTTCATGTGGCACCTTGAGGTTCCTCCACAAATTGTTCCTTAACCACTTCAGCCCCGGACCATTTGGCTGGCAAAAGACCAGGCCCCTTTTTGCGATTCGGCGCTGCGTCGCTTTAACAGACAATCGACATGCGACGTGGCTCCCAAACAAAATCGACGTCCTTTTTTTCCCCACAAATAGAGCTTTCTTTTGGTGGTATTTGATCACCTCTGCGGTTTTAATTTTTTGCGCTATAAACAAAAAAAGAGCGACAATTTTGAAAATAAAAAAGCAATATTTTTTACTTTTTTTGCTATAATAAATATCCCCCAAAAATATATAAAAAAACTATTTTTTTTCTCAGTTTAGGCGGATACGTATTCTTCTACATATTTTTGGACCACCAACATTCCCCTGAGCCTGCCCATGGGCCATCCCACCAAATCCGCACACACCGGCCACCCCATCTGTACTTACTCAGCCCCCCTCACACCAGTGTATATATATATGTCAGTTCCCTCACACCTGTATATATGTCAGTTCCCTCACACCTGTATATATGTCAGTTCCCTCACACCTGTATATATGTCAGTTCCCTCACACCTGTATATATGTCAGTTCCCTCACACCTGTATATATGTCAGTTCCCTCACACCTGTATATATGTCAGTTCCCTCACACCTGTATATATGTCAGTTCCTTCACACCTGTATATATGTCAGTTCCCTCACACCTGTATATATGTCAGTTCCCTCACACCTGTATATATGTCAGCCCCCCTCACACCTGTATATATGTCAGCCCCCCTCACACCTGTATATATGTCAGCCCCCCTCACACCTGTATATATGTCAGCCCCCCTCACACCTGTATATATGTCAGCCCCCCTCACACCTGTATATATGTCAGCCCCCCTCACACCTGTGTATATGTCAGTTCCCTCACACCTGTATATATGTCAGCCCCCCTCACACCTGTATATATGTCAGCCCCCCTCACACCTGTATATATGTCAGCCCCCTACACCTGTATATATGTCAGTTCCCTCACACCTGTATATATGTCAGTTCCCTCACACCTGTATATATGTCAGTTCCCTCACACCTGTATATATGTCAGTTCCCTCACACCTGTATATATGTCAGTTCCCTCACACCTGTATATATGTCAGCCCCCCTCACACCTGTATATATGTCAGCCCCCCTCACACCTTTATATATGTCAGCCCCCTACACCTGTATATATGTCAGCCCCCCTCACACCTGTATATATGTCAGCCCCCCTCACACCTGTATATATGTCAGCCCCCCTCACACCTGTATATATGTCAGCCCCCCTCACACCTGTATATATGTCAGCCCCCTACACCTGTATATATGTCAGTTCCCTCACACCTGTATATATGTCAGTTCCCTCACACCTGTATATATGTCAGCCCCCCTCACACCTGTATATATGTCAGCCCCCCTCACACCTTTATATATGTCAGCCCCTACACCTGTATATATGTCAGCCCCCCTCACACCTGTATATATGTCAGCCCCCCTCACACCTGTATATATGTCAGCCCCCCTCACACCTGTATATATGTCAGCCCCCCTCACACCTGTATATATGTCAGCCCCCTACACCTGTATATATGTCAGCCCCCCTCACACCTGTGTATATGTCAGTTCCCTCACACCTGTATATATGTCAGCCCCCCTCACACCTGTATATATGTCAGCCCCCTACACCTGTATATATGTCAGCCCCCCTCACACCTGTGTATATGTCAGTTCCCTCACACCTGTATATATGTCAGCCCCCCTCACACCTGTATATATGTCAGCCCCCCTCACACCTGTATATATGTCAGCCCCCTACACCTGTATATATGTCAGTTCCCTCACACCTGTATATATGTCAGTTCCCTCACACATGTATATATGTCAGCCCCCCTCACACCTGTGTATATGTAAGCCCCCTCACACCTGTATATATGTCAGTTCCCTCACACCTGTATATATGTCAGTTCCCTCACACCTGTATATATGTCAGTTCCCTCACACCTGTATATATGTCAGCCCCCTCACACCTGTATATATGTCAGTTCCCTCACACCTGTATATATGTCAGCCCCCTCACACCTGTAAATATGTCAGCCCCCTACACCTGTATATATGTCAGTTCCCTCACACCTGTATATATGTCAGCCCCCTCACACCTGTAAATATGTCAGCCCCCCTCACACCTGTATATATGTCAGTTCCCTCACACCTGTATATATGTCAGTTCCCTCACACCTGTATATATGTCAGTTCCCTCACACCTGTATATATGTCAGTTCCCTCACACCTGTATATATGTCAGTTCCCTCACACCTGTATATATGTCAGTTCCCTCACACCTGTATATATGTCAGTTCCCTCACACCTGTATATATGTCAGTTCCCTCACACTTGTATATATGTCAGCCCCCCTCACACCTGTATATATGTCAGCCCCCTCACACCTGTATATATATATGTCAGCCCCCTACACCTGTATATATGTCAGTTCCCTCACACCTGTATATATGTCAGTTCCCTCACACCTGTATATAATGTGCGGAACCAAGGAATTTCCAAAATGAAACAAATGCTGTGGGGCCCAAGGGGCAGTAAAGGAGTAAGAGGCTCCGGGACGCAAGTGAATATTTTAGCCTTCTCTATTTACTTCCGCAAAAAAGTTAAACTTTGCCAAAATCTCTTAGCTTCTACAGACATTTTGGAATTTCCTCTCCCTTATTGTAATGCTCACCTGAAAGTTGTTCACATTTTTATATTCATGCTCCATGTATAACAGATCACTGTTCCTATTGCGGGTCTGTAAATTCAACATCTAGCAGCTATCTACGTATTGGGCAGTACAGTCGTAAATCTTGCTAAACAACTGCTGAGGTAAGAGCAACATAGAGAAAACTAGAAAAGATAACATTTCTGGGGAAATTGTGTGACATGTTCTTGCCTCCATCAATACTCCTGACTGGAGACAGTGCCCCATGAGATGTAAATGTGATCAAACAGTGTGTCGATCCAATTCGATCCGGGGCCCCATCAAAAACTGCCCCATCCTATTGCACCATCCTATTGCCCCATCAAAAACTGCCCTGTCAAAAACTGCCCCCATCAACCATGGTTGATGGGGGCTATGGACTGGTTGCTATGGACTGGTTGCTATGGACGGTTACTATGGACTGGTTGCTATGGAGGGTTGCGATGGACTGGTTCCGATGGACTGGTTCCTATGGACTGGTTGCTATGGAGGGTTGCTATGGACTGGTTGCTATAGATTGCTTTGGACTGGTTGCTATGGACTGGTACCGATGGACTGGTTGCTATGGAGGGTTGCTATGGACTGGTTGCTATAGATTGCTTTGGACTGGTTGCTATGGACTGGTTGCTATTGACTGGTTGCTATTGATGGTTGCTATGGACTGGTTGCTATAGACTGGCTGTTATGGAGGGTTGATATGGACTGGTTGATATGGAGGGTTGCTATGGACTGGTAGCTATGGACGGTTGCTATGGACTGGTTGCTATTGATTGGTTGCTAGGGACTGGTTGCTCTTGACTGTTTCTATGGACTGGTTGCTATGGATGGTTGGTATATGCAGAGTATGCTAGTATGCAGAAGTTACGCAGAGCCAAAAAAACAGAGCCAATTCCCCTCAGCGTTGTGTGGGAGGAGCTAGAATTCACCTCAGCGTTTAGATTGCTTTGGACTGGTTGCTATGGATGTTGCTATGGACTGGTTGCTATGGACTGGTTACTATGGACTGGTTGCTATGGACTGGCTGTTATGGAGGGTTGCAATGGACTGGTTGATATGGAGGGTAGCTATGGACTGGTAGCTATGGACGGTTGCTATGGACTGGTTGCTATTGATTGGTTGCTAGGGACTGGTTGCTATTGACGGTTTCTATGGACTGGTTGCTATGGATGGTTGGTATATGCAGAGTATGCTAGTATGCAGAAGTTACGCAGAGCCAAAAAAACAGAGCCAATTCCCCTTAGCGTTGTGTGGGAGGAGCTAGAATTCACCTCAGCGTTTAGATTGCTTTGGACTGGTTGCTATGGATGTTGCTATGGACTAGTTGCTATGGACGGTTACTATGGACTGGTACCGATGGACTGGTTGCTATAGATTGCTTTGAACTGGTTGCTATGGACTGGTTGCTATTGACAGTTTGCGATGGACTGATTGCGATTGACTGGTTGCTATGGACTGGCTGTTATGGAGGGTTGTGATGGACTGGTTGCTATTGATTGGTTGCTATGGACAGGTTGCTATTGACGATTTCTATGGACTGGTTGCTATGAATGGTTGGTATATGCAAAGTATGCTAGTATGCAGAAGTTACGCAGAGCCAAAAAAACAGAGCCAATTCCCCTCAGCGTTGTGTGGGAGGAGCTAGAATTCACCTCAGCGTTTCCCAGGAAACCAATGTTTATATGCAGGCTCTAAGCACAGACCACAGTTTTTTGCCCCTCCTGAATACTCGTCATTCTTCAAACGGTTGTATTTTAAAAACTATAAATCGTACAGCGAAGAGCTTTATATTGTGAGAAACCACCTCACACATTTTGTCTTGCAGACAATGGTCACCAGAACAAATGAAAACATCAGAGGGCTAGATTCAAGTAGCTATTACGGCATCGTATCTCCAGATACGCCGCCGTAATTTCAAATCTGCGCCGGCGTATCGTTACGCCGATTCTCAAAGGCAGATAGGCTCAAAAAATAGACATCCTCCGCCGACGTAACTTGAATGCGGCGGCGTATAATTGTGTGCAATATTACGTTGGCCGCTAGGGGCGCTTCTGTTGTTTTTGGCGGAGAATATGCAAATTACCTAGATACGCCGATTCACAAACGTACGTACGGCCGGCGCAATTTATTTACGTCGTTTACGTTAGGCTTTTTCGGCGTAACGTTGCTCCTGCTATTAGGAGGCGCAGCCAATGTTAAGTATGGAAGTCGTCCCCGCTTCGAAATTTAAATTTTTTACGTCGTTTGCGTAAGTCATTCGCGAATAGGGCTGGACGTAATTTACGTTCACGTCGAAACCAATACGTCGTTGCGGCGTACTTGGGAGCAATGCACACGGGGATATGTACACGCACGGCGCATGCGCCGTTCGGAAAACACGTCAATCACGTCAGGTCATCACACATTAGCATAAAACACGCCCCCCCTTCCACATTTGAATTAGGCGTGCTTACGCCGGCCCCATTTACGCTACGCCGCCGTAAGTTAGGAGGCAAGTGCTTTGTGAATACAGCACTTGCCTCTCAAACTTACGGCGGCGCAGCGTAAATACAATACACTGCGCCGCCGTACGAATGGGCGCAGCTACGTGAATCTAGCCCAGAGAGTCTAACTCTTCCCCAGGCTAGCTAAAACTTTAAAACAAAGTTTGGCTTTTACGCCCGTTTTAAAGCTGGACTCATTGGATCCCAGCTTTTCCAATCATGGAGGGTCAGTACCACACATCACCTACTCTGTCCACTTTGAGCCAATCCCTGAAGTCCACCCCGCCTCCACATAAAAACCGAATTTTACTTTCTATAAAAAATCATCCCCACACAATTACAACCCTCTTGTACCCCTTGCCCTGTCCTTTAGTTCAGCTTTTTTCAACCAGGGTTCATGTGGCACCTTGAGGTTCCTCCACAAATTGTTCCTTAACCACTTCAGCCCCGGACCATTTGGCTGGCAAAAGACCAGGCCCCTTTTTGCGATTCGGCGCTGCGTCGCTTTAACAGACAATCGACATGCGACGTGGCTCCCAAACAAAATCGACATGCTTTTTTCCCCACAAATAGAGCTTTCTTTTGGTGGTATTTGATCACCTCTGCGGTTTTCATCTTTTGCGCTATAAACAAAAATAGAGCGGAAATTTTGAAAATAAAAAAGCAATATTTTTTACTTTTTTGCTATAATAAATATCCCCCAAAAATATATAAAAAAAACATATTTTTTCTCAGTTTAGGCCGATACGTATTCTTCTACATATTTTTAGACCACCAACATTCCCCTGAGCCTGCCCATGGGCCATCCCACCAAATCCGCACACACCGGCCACCCCATCTGTACGTACTCAGCCCCCCTCACACCTGTGTATATATATATATATATATATATATATATATATATATATATATGCAAGTTCCCTCACACCTGTATATATGTCAGTTCCCTCACACCTGTATATATGTCAGTTCCCTCACACCTTTATATATGTCAGTTCCCTCACACCTGTATATATGTCAGTTCCCTCACACCTGTATATATGTCAGTTCCTCACACCTGTATATATGTCAGTTCCCTCACACCTGTATATATATATATGTCAGCCCCCTACACCTGTATATATGTCAGTTCCCCTACACCTGTATATATGTCAGTTCCCTCACACCTGTATATATATGTCAGCCCCCTACACCTGTATATATGTCAGTTCCCCTACACCTGTATATATGTCAGGTCCCTCACACCTGTATATATGTCAGCCCCCCTCACACCTGTATATATGTCAGTTCCCTCACACCTGTATATATGTCAGTTCCCTCACACCTGTATATATGTCAGTTCCCTCACACCTGTATATATGTCAGTTCCCTCACACCTGTATATATGTCAGTTCCCTCACACCTGTATATATGTCAGTTCCCTCACACCTGTATATATGTCAGTTCCTCACACCTGTATATATGTCAGTTCCCTCACACCTGTATATATATATGTCAGCCCCCTTCACCTGTATATATGTCAGTTCCCCTACACCTGTATATATGTCAGTTCCCTCACACCTGTATATATGTCAGTTCCCTCACACCTGTATATATGTCAGTTCCCTCACACCTGTATATATGTCAGTTCCCTCACACCTGTATATATGTCAGTTCCTCACACCTGTATATATGTCAGTTCCCTCACACCTGTATATATATATGTCAGCCCCCTACACCTGTATATATGTCAGTTCCCCTACACCTGTATATATGTCAGGTCCCTCACACCTGTATATATGTCAGCCCCCCTCACACCTGTATATATGTCAGTTCCCTCACACCTGTATATATGTCAGTTCCCTCACACCTGTATATATGTCAGTTCCTCACACCTGTATATATGTCAGTTCCCTCACACCTGTATATATATATATGTCAGCCCCCTACACCTGTATATATGTCAGTTCCCCTACACCTGTATATATGTCAGTTCCCTCACACCTGTATATATGTCAGCCCCCCTCACACCTGTATATATGTCAGTTCCCTCACACCTGTATATATGTCAGTTCCCTCACACCTGTATATATGTCAGTTCCCTCACACCTTTATATATGTCAGCCCCCTACACCTGTATATATGTCAGTTCCCCTACACCTGTATATATGTCAGTTCCCTCACACCTGTATATATGTCAGCCCCCTACACCTGTATATATGTCAGTTCCCCTACACCTGTATATATGTCAGGTCCCTCACACCTGTATATATGTCAGCCCCCCTCACACCTGTATATATGTCAGTTCCCTCACACCTGTATATATGTCAGTTCCCTCACACCTGTATATATGTCAGTCCCCCTCACACCTGTATATATGTCAGTCCCCCTCACACCTGAATATATGTCAGTTCCCTCACACCTGTATATATGTCAACCCCCCTCACACCTGTATATGTGTCAGTTCCCTCACACCTGTATATATGTCAGTTCCCTCACACCTGTATATATGTCTGCCCCCTCACACCTGTATATATATGTCAGCCCCCTACACCTGTATATATGTCAGGTCCCTCACACCTGTATATATGTCAGCCCCCTACACCTGTATATATGTCAGTTCCCTCACACCTGTATATATGTCAGCCCCCCTCACACCTTTATATATGTCAGTTCCCTCACACCTGTATATATGTCAGTTCCCTCACACCTGTATATATGTCAGTTCCCTCACACCTGTATATATGTCAGTTCCCTCACACCTGTATATATGTCAGTTCCTCACACCTGTATATATGTCAGCCCCCTCACACCTTTATATATGTCAGCCCCCTACACCTGTATATATGTCAGTTCCCTCACACCTGTATATATGTCAGTTCCCTCACACCTGTATATATGTCAGCCCCCCTCACACCTGTATTTATGTCAGCCCCCCTCACACCTTTATATATGTCAGCCCCCCTCACACCTTTATATATGTCAGCCCCCTACACCTGTATATATGTCAGTTCCCTCACACCTGTATATATGTCAGCCCCCTACACCTGTATATATATGTCAGTTCCCTCACACCTGTATATATGTCAGCCCCCTACACCTGTATATATATGTCAGTTCCCTCACACCTGTATATACTGTATGTCAGTTCCCTCACACCTGTATATATGTCAGCCCCCCACACACCTGTATATATGTCAGTTCCCTCACACCTGTATATATGTCAGTTCCCTCACACCTGTATATATGTCAGCCCCCTACACCTATATATATATATGTCAGTTCCCTCACACCTGTATATATGTCAGCCCCCCTCACACCTGTATATATGTCAGTTCCCTCACACCTGTATATATGTCAGCCCCCCTCACACACCTGTATATATGTCAGTTCCCTCACACCTGTATATATGTCAGCCCCCTACACCTGTATATATGTCAGTTCCCTCACACCTGTATATAGGTTAGCCCCCCCTCACACCTGTATATATATGTCATTTCCCTCACACCTGTATATAAGTCAGCCAATCAAATGGCTGTTGTAATAACGGATCACATGGGCAGCACCATGGCAGTTGCAGATCAAACAGAAGCGGCTTCCTTGGCTGTAAAGGATAGGAAGGTTTAATTCGGCTTTAAGGCTGTCAGCAGATCGCCCCCAGTAATAAAAACTTGAGGGGTTTTGAAGGGAATATTTCTTATTTTTTTAGATAAAGTATATTTAAAATATTTTTTATTTTAGACATTAGTTACTCCTGTTCTTAAAAATAATTGTTTATGGAGCTCAGCAGCTCAAGTTGCTGAGCTATGCGAATGGGCTAGATTGTTTTCCATGAACTCTTTTACAACTCATCAAAAAAAGCAGAACAAAAAAAAAAGTTTGGTCTGTATCTCGGCTTTCCCCAGACAATGATGTGCCCTCTTTCTGCAGAGACACCCTCTGGGCTGCGAGCTCCGCCCAAAATGTGCCAGCATAACGGGACGACCTACCAGCAAGGAGAGATGTTTACCACCCACGAGCTCTTCCCAACGCGGCAGTTCAACCAGTGTGTGCAGTGCAAATATGTGAGGGGTGTACTCACTTTTGTGAGATACTGTGTGTACACAGTATATATATACTGTATACAGCCCTCAAAAAATCCACTCGCCTGCTCGCATTTTGCGAGTGGATTTTGAGGGCTGGCGAGGAGGGGGTGCATGGGAGTCGGGGGGGCGAGCCATCAGCCTGTGTGAAATGGGAGTCCTTCTCCCAGCGATCACGGAGGGGGAAGAGAGAGAGAGCCGCCCAGGTGATCAGAGCGCAGTGGGGGAACAGCTTTCATTTCAATAGCCGTGTTCCCCGTCGCTCGCTGTCAGATATAGCCCCGCCCCCTGGTCCCGGGACTTTGATAGACAGATCACCCGTCCAATCCCAGTGACGGGTGATCTGTCAATCAAAGTTCCCCCGGCCAGGGGGCGGGGCTGTATATGACAGTGCGCAGCGGGAACAGGGCTATTGAAATATAAGGTGTTATGACTGTGACACAAAGGCTCCACGGTGGGCACTGGGCACACGGCTGCATGGTGGACACAAGACTGCATTGGTGGGCACTGGGCACACGGCTGCATGGTGGACACAAGATTGCATTGGTGGGCACTGGGCACACGGCTGCATGGTGGACACAAGACTGCATTGGTGGGTACTGGGCACACAAGACTGCATTGGTGGGCACTGGGCACACGGCTGCATGGTGGACACAAGACTACATTGGTGGGCACTGGGCACACGGCTGCATGGTGGACACAAGACTGCATTGGTGGGCACTGGGCACAAAGCTGCATTGGTGGGCACACGGCTGCATGGTGGACACAAAACTGCATTGGTGGGCACACGGCTGCATGGTGGACACAAAACTGCATTGGTGGGCACAAGGCTGCATGGTGGACACAAAACTGCATTGGTGGGCACAAGGCTGCATGGTGGGCACTGGGCACATGGCTGCATGGTGGGCACAAGGCTGCATTGGTGGGCACTGAGCACACGGCTGCATGGTGGACACAAGACTGCATTGGTGGGCACTGGGCACACAGCTGCATGGTGGACACTAGACTGCATTGGTGGGCACAAGGCTGCATGGTGGACACAAGACTGCATTGGTGGGCACACAGCTGCATGGTGAACACAAGACTGCATTGGTGGGTACAAGGCTGCATGGTGGACACTGTGCACAAAGCTGCATTGGTGGGCACAAGGCTGCATGGTGGACACAAAACTGTGTTTGTGGGCACAAGGCTGCATGGTGGGCACAAGGCTGCATGGTGGGCACAAGAATGCATTGGTGGACACAAGGCTGCATGGTGGACACAAGACTGCATTGGTGGGCACTGGGCACACGGCTGCATGGTGGGCACAAGGCAGCATGGTGGAAACAAGACTGCATTGGTGGACACAAGGCTGCATGGTGGACACAAAACTGTGTTTGTGGGCACACGGCTGCATGGTGGGCACAAGGCTGCATGGTGGACACAAGACTGCATTGGTGGGCACTGGGCACACGGCTGCATGGTGGACACAAGACTGCATTGGTGGGCACAAGGCTAGATTGGTGGGCAAAAGGCTGCATTGGTGGACACACGCAGCCTGCATTGGTGGGCACGGATACAGTTGTTGGAAATATTTATTTTTATAACTTTATTCTGCATAATACATTTGAGTGTCATTTTATGTGTTTAGGGGCGGGGCGGACTTAGGGGCGGGGCGGGCTGGGTGGGGCAACTGATGGCGGGTAACCCTTGAGCCCTGGCTAGTAGTAGCTCACTACATATTCACTATTATATGTTGTTGCTAACTGATTTTTATTCATATATAAGAGCGGATAAATATCACAGAAATCGGTGTTTATAAAAAAATAAAAGCCTGGCAGAAATGATAACTTTTCTTATTCTGCTGTCACTTGTATAGACTCGGCTCTCTCCCTGACATCTGAAGCTGAACAGAGACACCAGCAGAGACATCAGGCTGCAGTTTGTCCGCAGTCAGCGACCTGCGCTATCCGTCTTGTCCCCGCCAACGTCCTCCATCCACGTTCTCCGGCGTCCAAATCTGATGCGAAAAGCTGCAGATTGCACGTCGAGGATCTAATACCTGACCTTATTTAGAGGCCTGCGGAGCCAGTGGGGGGGCTGGAGCCCAGCCAATCACGTCAGTTTCCAGCAGTGATGTTAATCCAGAATCTTGGCCTGCGTAAAAGTCCGCCGTTTCTCGCCGGTGTCACGATGCGTGTGTTTTCATAATGATCTCGGAACGCCGCGCGGCGTGCTGCGAGACCCCCGGAGCTATAATTACCTCCAGTGGGAGGATTCCCTGAAACCTTTTAATATCTGCAGCCGAGTTCATTTTTCTTCCCGGCAAAATAATTAAAACCCCCGAACCTTTCCGTCCAATAACGAGAGCTTTCCCCCTCCGCCATTAAAGAAGAACCCCGGCCCTTTGATACCGGGAAAAATCTTTAACCCTTTCCCTTCCGGATCTTTTTTTTTTTTACTGCACAAAACGATTTAACGACTTTAGCCCCCGGAGAATTTGGCTGCCGAATGACCGGGCCGCTTTTTGCGATTCGGCGCTGCGTCGCTTTAACTGACAATTGCACGGTCGTGCGACGTGGCTCCTAAACAAAATTGACGTCCTTTTTTTCCCACAAATAGAGCTTTCTTTTGGTGGTATTTGATCACATCTGTGTTTTTTATTTGTTTGCGCTATAAACAACAATAGAGTGACAATTTTGAAAGAAAAGGAATATTTTTTAACTTTTTGCTATAATAAATATCCCCAAAAAAAAAATATATATATATATATATACAGGTGGTTCTCAAAAAATTAGCATATTGTGATAAAGTTCATTATTTTCTGTAATGTACTGATACACATTAGACTTTCATATATTTTAGATTCATTACACACAACTGAAGTAGTTCAAGCCTTTTTATAGTTTTAATATTGATGATTTTGGCATACAGCTCATGAAAACCCAAAATTCCTATCTCAAAAAATTAGCATATTTCATCCGACCAGTAAAAGAAAAGTGTTTTTAATAAAAAAAGTCAACCTTCAAATAATTCTGTTGAGTTATGCACTCAATACTCGGTCGGGAATCCTTTTGCAGAAATGACTGCTTCAATGCGGCGTGGCATGGAGGCAATCAGCCTGTGGCACTTCTGAGGTGTTATGGAGGCAATCAGCCTGTGGCACTTCTGAGGTGTTATGGAGGCAATCAGCCTGTGGCACTGCTGAGGTGTTATGGAGGCAATCAGCCTGTGGCACTGCTGAGGTGTTATGGAGGCAATCAGCCTGTGGCACTGCTGAGGTGTTATGGAGGCAATCAGCCTGTGGCACTGCTGAGGTGTTATGGAGGCCCAGGATGCTTCGGTAGCGGCCTTAAGCTCATCCAGAGTGTTGGGTCTTGTGTCTCTCAACTTTCTCTTCCCAATATCCCACAGATTCTCTATGGGGTTCAGGTCAGGAGAGTTGGCAGGCCAATTGAGCACAGTAATACCATGGTCAGTAAACCATTTACCAGTGGTTTTGGCACTGTGAGCAGGTGCCAGGTCGTGCTGAAAAATGAAATCTTCATCTCCATAAAGCTTTTCAGCAGATGGAAGCATGAAGTGCTCCAAAATCTCCTGATAGCTAGCTGCATTCACCCTGCCCTTGATAAAACACAGTGGACCAACACCAGCAGCTGACATGGCACCCCAGACCATCACTGACTGTGGGTACTTGACACTGGACTTCAGGCATTTTGGCATTTCCCTCTCCCCAGTCTTCCTCCAGACTCTGGCACCTTGATTACCCAATGACATGCAAAATTTGCTTTCATCTGAAAAAAGTACTTTGGACCACTGAGCAACAGTCCAGTGTTGCTTCTCTGTAGCCCAGATCAGGCGCTTCTGCCGCTGTTTCTGGTTCAAAAGTGGCTTGACCTGGGGAATGCGGCACCTGTTGCCCATTTTCTGCACACGCCTGTACACGGTGGCTCTGGATGTTTCTACTCCAGACTCAGTCCACTGCTTCCGCAGGTCCCCCAAGGTCTGGAATCGGTCCTTCTCCACAATCTTCCTCAGGGTCCGGTCACCTCTTCTCGTTGTGCAGCGTTTTCTGCCACACTTTTTCCTTCCCACAGACTTCCCACTGAGGTGCCTTGATACAGCACTCTGGGAACAGCCTATTCGTTCAGAAATTTCTTTCTGTGTCTTACCCTCTTGCTTGAGGGTGTCAATGATGGCCTTCTGGACAGCAGTCAGGTCGGCAGTCTTACCCATGATTGCGGTTTGGAGTAATGAACCAGGCTGGGAGTTTTTAAAAGCCTCAGGAATCTTTTGCAGGTGTTTAGAGTTAATTAGTTGATTCAGATGATTAGGTTAAGAGCTCGTTTAGAGAACCTTTTCATGATATGCTAATTTTTTGAAATAGGAATTTGGGGTTTTCATGAGCTGTATGCCAAAATCATCAATATTAAAACAATAAAAAGCTTGAACTACTTCAGTTGTGTGTAATGAATCTAAAATATATGAAAGTCTAATGTTTATCAGTGCATTACAGAAAATAATGAACTTTATCACAATATGCAAATTTTTTGAGAACCACCTGTATACATATATTAAAAAAAATGTTCCTCGGTTTAGACCAATACGTATTCTTCAACATATTTTTGGTTAAAAAAAAAAATTGCAATAAGCGTATATTGATTGGTTTGCACAAAAGTTATAGGCCCGGATTCACAGACACTGGCGCATATTTCTGCCGCCGTAGCGTATCTCCTTTACACTATGCCGACGCAGCGCAGAGAGGCAAGCACTGAATTCACAAAGCACTTCCTCACAAATCTGCGCTGGGTTTCTCAGGCGTAGGTGGAAGTGGGAGCGTGAGCCATGCTAATGAGGCGTGACCCCATGCAAATGATGAGCCGAGTGCCAGACAGATACGTATCGCCAACTGCGCATGCGCCGTCCCGTGGGCACATCTCAGTGCGCATGCTCACAATCACGTCGGAACTACTGCCTAAGATACGTCGGATCACTGCCTATGGCATGAACGTAACCTACGCCTAGTCATATTAACGTACAACGTAAAATATGTCGGCTTGGGTTCCCTGGTGCAGCCCTTTACATGGATGCTGCTGAGTTACACCTCATTTATGGGGAATAACTTTATGCCGGACGTATGACTTTACGTGCACTGCATCGGGCGCACGTACGTTCGTGAATCGGGGTATCTCCCTCATTTGCATATGTGAATAGAAAATCAATGGGAGCGCCAAATACGTCCAGCGTAAATATGCGCCCACGATACGCCAGCGTAGGCAAATTACGTCGGTCGCATGAAGCCTATTTTCAGGCGTATCTTAGTTTCTGAGTCCGGAGCATATTTGCACTTACACGGCGTATCTCGAGATCCGAGCCATAGTGTCTACAAAATAGGGGGTAGTTTTATGGCATTTTTGTTAATATTATTATTTTTTTATTAGAAATGGCAGCGATCTGCGATTTTTATCGTGACTGCGACATTATTTTGGACACATCGGACACTTTTGATGCTATTTTGGGACCATTTTCACCTATTGCACTGATTACTGTGTAAATGACACTGGCAGGGAAGGGGTTAACCACTAGGGGGCGAGGAAGGGGTTAGGTGTGTCCTAGGGAGTGATTCTAACTGTGTGGGGGCGTGGCTATGAGTGACATGACACTGATCACTGTTCCCGATGACAGGGAACAGTAGATCAGTGTCCTATCACTAGGCAGAACAGGGAAATGCCTTGTTTACATGGTACGTTGCTTTGCCCACACACATTCTGCCGACATATATGTTCGTGAATCGGTTGGCAAGTGGTTAAGGGCCAGTTCACACCAGACGCAGTTCCGTACAGTTCTGTGTGCTTTTTTTTCTGCACAAAATGCATGCACAGTGTTTTCAATGTATTCCAATGGCTCTAGTTGACTCTAGTTCACACCATGCAGTCAGTTTCCGGTCAGTGGGGTAAAGGGAACTGTTCGTGTTGCAAATAGTTGAATACAATTACCGTTAGTAACAGCCACAAGATTGTTGCCATATGAGACAGCAGTCCTACCTATACAGAAGTGGTGTCTGGCTGAAGGCCTTCACCTGTATAGCTGTCTACCTATAGAAGTCTCGGAGTCTGCTAATTAACATTGCATCTACCTAAGGGTGTCCTGGCCGTCACCCTCTCTCCCACAGTTATGTTTAAGACATTACATCTCTTTGCATTCAAAAAGTGTCTGGCGCCCACCATTTCATCTTGCATTACAGCCGCCATGCCTTGTAACCCACTCTACACTGAAGGATGTCAGCTGTCCCTAACTCTGGAGGTCACCATTAGGCTTCAGGGGCCCCTTAGGACTTTGCTTCATAAAAAAACAAACAAAACAAAACAAAAACAAAAAAAACAGCAGTATATTTCCGCTTTAAATTGGTTCACACTGTAAAGCTATTTGGAGGAGGTTCTGCCAATGACAGGCTGTGTCACGATCCTCCAGCCTCTGTCTATGGTATGTATGTGTTGGGACTAACAGGGAGGTGAAGCCTCTATCAATCAACATCTAAAATCCACCCCCCATAGTGTTTAGCAATATGAAGCTGTAACGGTCACCACCGTTTACGATATCCCATCCATCAACCACAACAGCTTATCTGACACTCCAACCAACAGGACCCGATCCATCCCATTTCCCAGAATAACCGAGACACACAGCTCTGGGTTCTGGTTTCAAATGAAAGACATCTGGAGACTCTCCACCCCCCTCATCATACACTGGGGCTTCAATACACCTGAGAAGTCACATTCCACATCTTAGACAGACGTTCTGTCTCCGCATACAGCTTGACAACTTCCATTCCACATCTTATGTCAATAGAATTCACACAAAGCAGCATCACACAATGAGAGGTCTTTCAGAAGCAGACTCAATTAGCATGTCAACAGTCTACACAGAGAAATGAGTCACTATTGACCGGTTGGGTCAACATTAACCAACAACTTGCAATATCTCAAGATCCTGCAATATGAGCTATCAGTAATGTCCCCTGCCCTGTAAATTAGGATATAATTTCTCAGTCACCCTATGGTCCTATTGGACATAAGGTGACCCTAGACATAAGACTCCTTGGTGACGCCGGTACAGGAGTACCCCTCATCCTTCCAAAGTCTCTGTTTGTCACGGGTCATTCCGTTACAGAAGCTATGAAGGAGGAGGGAGGGGCGTGTCATTTACCATTGTTTATATGCTCTCATGTGTGACTCTATAGTCACATAGACTGCATAAATAAGAAAAAGGTGCAAATGAGCAGCTTAGAAGGGAACCGAAACTGGAGCATGCTCGGTAGATGTCAGCAGCTGGTCTACACAATAGCAGGCTGCAGCGAGGGCACAGACAAGGAGGGAGGGACAATGAATAGCAGGATCAACCAGGATTTTTGCAGTCTACAGAAAACAAATGCTCTAGTGTCTGAGCGAGTACGAACACAATGTAATATAGAATGCATTCACAGTTTTTGAAGATTTGAGTTTAATGACACTTTATGTGGTTTGTGTTTTACATTTGTGTGTCCACTGGTGTTGTGCAAGTTGCTGTGTACGTGTTGTTTTTTTTTCCTGTGTTCTACTCATTAACCACTTAAGACCCGGACCATTATGCAGGTTAAGGACCTTGCCCCTTTTTATGATTCGGCACTGCCTCGCTTTAACAGACAATTGCACGGTCGTGCGACGCGGCTCCCAAACAAAATTGGCGTCCTTTTTTCCCCACAAATAGAGCTTTCTTTTGGTGGTATTTGATCACCTCTGCGGTTTTTATTTTTTGCGCTATAAACAAAAATAGAGCGACAATTTTGAAAAAATGCAATATTTTTTACTTTTTGCTATAATAAATATCCCCCAAAAATATATAAAAAAAATATATTTTTCCTCAGTTTAGGCCGATACGTATTCTTATACATATTTTTGGTAAAAAAAAAATCGCAATAAGCGTTTATCGATTGGTTTGCGCAAAATTTATAGCGTTTACAAAATAGGGGATAGTTTTATTGCATTTTTATTATTTATTTTTTTTACTACTAATGGCGACGATCAGCGATTTTTTTTCGTGACTGCGACATTATGGCGGACACATCGGACAATTTTGACACATTTTTGGGACCATTGTCATTTTCACAGCAAAAAATGCATTAAAAATGCACTGATTACTGTGAAAATGACTATTGCAGTTTGGGAGTTAACCACAAGGGGGCACTGAAGGGGTTATGTGTGACCTCATGTGGGTTTCTAACTGTAGGGGGGAGGGCTGTAGGTGTGACGTCATCGATTGTGTTTCCCTATAAAAGGGAACCAACGCTCAATGACGGCGCCACAGTGAAGAACGGGGAAGGTGTGTTTACACACAGCTCTCCCCGTTCTTCAGCTCCAGGGACCGATCGCGGGACTCCAGCAGCGATCGGGTCAGCGGGTCCCGCGGTCACGGAGCTTTGGACCGGGTCGTGCGGCACGCGCCCGCGACCCACGGCTGGGCACTTAAAGAGGACGTACCTGTAGGTGCATGTGCCCAGCCGTGCCATTCTGCCAACGTAAATGTGCAGGAGGCGGTCCTTAAGTGGTTAAACCTTCTAGGTTTTTCACCTCACTTTTGAGTCTGGTCTCCTCTGTGCAGCTCCACATACCTGGTCCTACCTGCTCTCCTGCGTTACCACCTTCGCTCACGGCTGTCATTCTGCTATAGGGGGCTTTACCATCCTGACTGGACGTCATATGACATCCTTCACAGTGCTGTCAGTGTCTGAGAAAAGGAAAAACTGATCACCAGCTTTGCAGTTACAGGGGACATTTACACTGATAATCAGTGCAGCCCCATCAGTGCAGCATATCAGTCCTGCCTTACTGTGCCCATCAGTCCTGCCTTATTAGTGCAGCCACATCAGTGCAGCTTCATCAGTGCTGCCACAGCTGTGCTCATCAGTGCAGTCTCTTCAGATCAGTGTCCATCAGTGCAGCTTTTTTTTTTTTGGTTGGACTGGATGGACTTGTGTCTTTTTTTCAACCTGACTAACTATGTAGCTTATCAATGCCCATCAGTGCCACCTCATCAGTGCCCATCCGTGCAGCTTCATCAGTGCTGCCACATCTGTGCTCATCAGTGCAGCCTCATCAGTGTCCATCAGTGCAGCTTATCAATGCCCATCAGAACCACCTCATCAGTGCCCATCAGTGATTGGGTGTTATTCCTCCCACTGACACCAATAATGGGGTACTATTCCTCCCACTCATATTGACACAAAAAATGATGTACTATTCCTCCACCTAACACCAACAAAGGTGCATTATTCCTCCTGCCGAGACCAACGATTGGGACACTATCCCTCCCACTGACACCAATAACGGGGCACTATTCTTTCCACTGACACCAATGATGGGACACTATTCCTCAAATTAAAACCAACAACGGTGCACTATTGCTCCAGCTGACACCAACAATGGGACACGGATTCCTCCTGCCGAGACCAATAATGGGACACTATTCCTCCCACTGACACCAATGATGGGGCACTATTCCTCCCACTGACACCAATGATGGGACACTGTTCCTCCCACTGACACCAATGATGGGACACTATTCCTCCCACTGACACCAATGATGGGGCATTATTCCTCCCGCTGACACCAATGATGGGGCACTGTTCCTCCCACTGACACCAATGATGGGGCACTATTCCTCCCACTGACACCAATGATGGGGCACTGTTCCTCCCACTGACACCAATGATGGGGCACTGTTCCTCCCACTGACACCAATGATGGGACACTATTCCTCCCACTGACACCAATGATGGGGCATTATTCCTCCCGCTGACACCAATGATGGGGCACTGTTCCTCCCACTGACACCAATGATGGGACACTATTCCTCCCACTGACACCAATGATGGGGCACTATTCCTCCCACTGACACCAATGATGGGGCACTATTCCTCCCACTGACACCAATGATGGGGCACTATTCCTCCCACTGACACCAATGATGGGGCATTATTCCTCCCGCTGACACCAATAATTGGGCACTATTCTTCCCACTAGGGGTGCAACGGATCAAAAAACTCACGGTTCGGATCGTTCCTCGGATCAGGAGTCACGGATCGGATCATTTTTCGGATCGGCAAAAAAAAAACTCTCTCCCACTGTAATATCCACCTCTCCCCCCCCCACCAACTATAGTACCCCCTCGGTGCAGACACCCCCCCCTCCTCTCAGTACAGAGACCCCCCCCTCCTCTCAGTACAGAGACCCCCCCCTCTTCTTAGTACAGAGCCCCCCCTCCTCTCAGTACAGTGACCCCCCCTCCTCTCAGTACAGAGACCCCCCCCTCTTCTTAGTACAGAGACCCCCCTCTTCTTAGTACAGAGCCCCCCCTCCTCTCAGTACAGTGACCCCCCCTTCTCTCAGTACAGTGACCCCCCCCCTTCTCTCAGTACAGTGACCCCCCCTCACTTCTCTCAGTACAGTGACCCCCCTTCTCTCAGTACAGAGACCCCCCTTCTCTCAGTACAGTGACCCCCCCTCTTCTTAGTACAGAGCCCCCCCTCCTCTCAGTACAGTGACCCCCCTCCTCTCAGTACAGTGACCCCCCTCCTCTCAGTACAGTGACCCCCCTCCTCTCAGTACAGTGACCCCCACTCCTCTCAGTACAGTGACCCCCCTTCTCTCAGTACAGTGACCCCCCACTCCTCTCAGTACAGTGACCCCCCCCCTCCTCTCAGTACAGAGACCCCCCCCTCCTCTCAGTACAGTGACCCCCCTCCTCTCAGTACAGTGACCCCCCCTCCTCTCAGTACAGTGACCCCCCTCCTCTCAGTACAGTGACCCCCCCTCCTCTCAGTACAGTGACCCCCCCTCCTCTCAGTACAGTGACCCCCCTCCTCTCAGTACAGTGACCCCCCTCCTCTCAGTACAGTGACCCCCCTCCTCTCAGTACAGTGACCCCCCACTCCTCTCAGTACAGTGACCCCCCTCCTCTCAGTTCAGTGACCCCCCCCTCCTCTCAGTTCAGTGACCCCCCCTCCTCTCAGTTCAGTGACCCCCCCCTCCCCTCTCAGTACAGTGACCCCCCACTCCTCTCAGTACAGTGACCCCCCCTCCTCTCAGTTCAGTGACCCCCCCCTCCTCTCAGTTCAGTGACCCCCCCCTCCTCTCAGTACAGTGACCCCCCCCCTCCCCTCTCAGTACAGTGACCCCCCACTCCTCTCAGTACAGTGACCCCCCCTCCTCTCAGTACAGAGACCCCCCCTCTTCTTAGTACAGAGACCCCCCTCTTCTTAGTACAGAGCCCCCCCTCCTCTCAGTACAGTGACCCCCCCTTCTCTCAGTACAGTGACCCCCCCCCCTTCTCTCAGTACAGTGACCCCCCCTCACTTCTCTCAGTACAGTGACCCCCCACTCCTCTCAGTACAGTGACCCCCCCCCCCTCCTCTCAGTACAGAGACCCCCCCCTCCTCTCAGTACAGTGACCCCCCCTCCTCTCAGTACAGTGACCCCCCCTCCTCTCAGTACAGTGACCCCCCCTCCTCTCAGTACAGTGACCCCCCTCCTCTCAGTACAGTGACCCCCCCTCCTCTCAGTACAGTGACCCCCCCTCCTCTCAGTACAGTGACCCCCCTCCTCTCAGTACAGTGACCCCCCTCCTCTCAGTACAGTGACCCCCCCCCCCTCAGTACAGTGACCCCCCACTCCTCTCAGTACAGTGACCCCCCTCCTCTCAGTTCAGTGACCCCCCCCCTCCTCTCAGTTCAGTGACCCCCCCTCCTCTCAGTTCAGTGACCCCCCCTCCTCTCAGTACAGTGACCCCCCCCTCCCCTCTCAGTACAGTGACCCCCCACTCCTCTCAGTACAGTGACCCCCCCTCCTCTCAGTACAGAGACCCCCCCTCTTCTTAGTACAGAGACCCCCCTCTTCTTAGTACAGAGCCCCCCCTCCTCTCAGTACAGTGACCCCCCCTTCTCTCAGTACAGTGACCCCCCCCCCTTCTCTCAGTACAGTGACCCCCCCTCACTTCTCTCAGTACAGTGACCCCCCTTCTCTCAGTACAGAGACCCCCCTTCTCTCAGTACAGTGACCCCCCCTCTTCTTAGTACAGAGCCCCCCCTCCTCTCAGTACAGTGACCCCCCCCTCCTCTCAGTACAGTGACCCCCCTCCTCTCAGTACAGTGACCCCCCCTCCTCTCAGTACAGTGACCCCCCCTCCTCTCAGTACAGTGACCCCCCTTCTCTCAGTACAGTGACCCCCCTCCTCTCAGTACAGTGACCCCCCTCCTCTCAGTACAGTGACCCCCCCCCCCTCCTCTCAGTACAGAGACCCCCCCTCCTCTCAGTACAGTGACCCCCCTCCTCTCAGTACAGTGACCCCCCCTCCTCTCAGTACAGTGACCCCCCCTCCTCTCAGTACAGTGACCCCCCTCCTCTCAGTACAGTGACCCCCCCTCCTCTCAGTACAGTGACCCCCCCTCCTCTCAGTACAGTGACCCCCCTCCTCTCAGTACAGTGACCCCCCTCCTCTCAGTACAGTGACCCCCCTCCTCTCAGTACAGTGACCCCCCACTCCTCTCAGTACAGTGACCCCCCTCCTCTCAGTACAGTGACCCCCCTCCTCTCAGTACAGTGACCCCCACTCCTCTCAGTACAGTGACCCCCCTTCTCTCAGTACAGTGACCCCCCACTCCTCTCAGTACAGAGACCCCCCCCCCTCCTCTCAGTACAGTGACCCCCCTCCTCTCAGTACAGTGACCCCCCTTCTCTCAGTACAGTGACCCCCCCCTCCTCTCAGTACAGTGACCCCCCCTCCTCTCAGTACAGTGACCCCCCACTCCTCTCAGTACAGTGACCCCCCTCCTCTCAGTACAGTGACCCCCACTCCTCTCAGTACAGTGACCCCCCTTCTCTCAGTACAGTGACCCCCCCCCCCCTCCTCTCAGTACAGAGACCCCCCCCCCCTCCTCTCAGTACAGTGACCCCCCTCCTCTCAGTACAGTGACCCCCCTCCTCTCAGTACAGTGACCCCCCCCCTCTCAGTACAGTGACCCCCCCTCCTCTCAGTACAGTGACCCCCCCTCCTCTCAGTACAGTGACCCCCCACTCCTCTCAGTACAGTGACCCCCCCTCCTCTCAGTACAGTGACCCCCCACTCCTCTCAGTACAGTGACCCCCCTCCTCTCAGTACAGTGACCCCCCTTCTCTCAGTACAGTGACCCCCCCCTCTCAGTACAGTGACCCCCCCCCCCTCTCAGTACAGAGACCCACCCCTCCAGGTAGTACCGACAGACACTCCCGAGCGGTGTGTCCCACGAGTGTGGGCTCCTCCTCTGTGGGTGTAAACATTTCCTAATGTTATTACTGCGGCTCCGGAGCTAGGCTGAAGCCGCGGCCTTTCCTAGCGTTATGGTCGCGGCTCCGGAGGTAGGCCGAAGCCTCGGCCGTAACATTAGGAAAGGCCGCGGCTTCGTCCTAGCTCCGGAGCCGCCGCCGTAACATTAGGAAAGGCCGCGGCTTCGGCCTAGCTCCGGAGCCGTGGCAATCCGCGGATCACAGTGTGTTCCGATCCCGAAGGGGGTGACCCGTTTGGATCACGGATCAACTGTGATCCGTTGCACCCCTACTTCCCGCTGACACCAATGATGGGGCACTATTCCTCTCACTAGTACCAATGATTTCTGCTACATAAATCCAATGATGGGGCACTATTCCATCCACTTAGACCAATGATGGGGCGTAATTTCTCCTTCCACTTACCACACCGGCAATTTTCTGCTCCCATTGACACTAGGGCATTTTTCTACTCCCGCTAGCTATGGTTTGGCCCCCTATATAGTCTGGAGGACACCAAACGAAATGAAAGGCTCCTGCTCTAAATCATGTGTCTCCTTGGGGAAGAGTTGGCTCCCGCCGGTGTTATCTGAGACGGATCTGTTTATGTCAGAAGGAAGAAAGTCAGAGCTTAGAGATGTCACATTTCCTATTGCTCACCCACATCACATACCTCCCTGCTGAATAATGCAGGTTTGGGAAATGGTAACAAGAATTTCTAAAATCATTTTTTTTAAAGTCCGGCTTTGCATCACAGAAGACTCCATCGTCCTATCACGTGTACCGGCTCTTTTACTAAAAATGTAGGCCCAGATTCTCAAAAGAGATACGACGGCGCATCTCCAGATACGCCGTCGTATCTCTGCGTAGCGCCGTCGTATCTATGCGACTGATTCTTAGAATCAGTTACGCATAGATATCCATTAGATCCGACAGGTGTAAGTCTCTTACGCCGTCGGATCTTAACTGCAATTTTTTTTTTTGCCCGCTAGGTGGCGCTTCCGTCTATTTCCCCGTCGAGTATGCAAATTAGCTAGATACGCGAATTCCCGAACGTACATGCGGCCGACGCAGTACAGTTACGACGTTTACGTTAGGCTTTTCCCGGCGTAAAGTTGCCCCTGGGTCTATGAGGCGCAGCCAATGTTAAGTATGGCCGTCGTTCCCGCATCAAAAATTTACGTCGTTTACGTAAGTCGTCCGTGAATGGGGCTGGACGTCATTTACGTTCACGTCGAAAGCAATGACGTCCTTGCGACGTCATTTGGAGCAATGCACACTGGGATATTTTAGGGACGGCGAATGCGCAGTTCGTTCGGCGCGGGGACGTGCTTCATTTAAATGAAACACGCCCCCTACCCGCCGAATTTGAATTCCGACGGGTGATTTATGCTACGCCGCCGCAACTTTACAGGCAAGTGCTTTGTGAATAAAGCACTTGCCTGAAAAACTTGCGGCGGCGTAACGTAAATGAGATACGTTACGCCCGCACAGAGATACGCGGATCTCTGTGAATCTGCCCCGTAGTGCCCATCTTAAAGAGAACCAGTCTAATGCCTCACAGTACACACGACCGGTTTTCCCCAAAGAAAAACCTGCCATTTTTTAGATTGGTCGAGAAAAAAACGGTCGTGTGTATGCTTTTCCGAGGAAAAAAAAAAAAAAAACACGCATGCTCAGAATCAAGTGTAGCGCCTGGTTACTTCCAAGTACCGAGGCTTTGTTAAATTTAGAGGGGGATCAGAGAGTTAGTTAGCTCTGATCCAGTTAATCTATTCAAATTGGGTCTCTGTCTCAGCTTGGCTGTGCTGTGGGCTTACTCTGTTGTTCCTGGGGTGCTGTTCCCACTCCAGGACGACAGGTGGCAGCAGTGGAGTCGAGGTTTGTGTGCTTTTCCCCAGCAGCCTATCAGGAGGGTTTCTCCTCGCTGTGCATGCTGGGGGAGGGTATTTATGAGACAGACACCATTGGTCTGGGTTCTTCTTCTTCTTCGAGTACGGCACCCACCTTTAGGCCTCGTAGGTCTGAAGGACCGTTTTCTTAGGTTAACCGATGAAGCTGACTGATGGTCTGATGTGCCTACACACCATCAGTTAAAAAAACAATCGTATCAGAACGCGGTGACGTAAAACACACGTGCAGAAAAAAATTAAGTTCAATGCTTCCAAGCATGTGTCGACTTGATTCTGAGCATGCGTGGGTTTTTTAACCGATGGTCGTGCCTACTAACGATCGGTTTTGACCTATCCTTAGCAATCCATCGGTTACATTTTAAAGCAAGTTCCTATTTCTTTAACCTAAGGTTAAATAATCTATGGGGCCCACACACGATCGGTTTGGACCGATGAAAACGGTCCTTCAGAGCCTTAGGGTGACTGCATCACGGCGTCCCGGCAAAATGGCCTACCAGGCCGGGGTGCACATGCCACGTGGTGTTCCTGGTTCCGGGACCATGTTGGTCCGGGAACATTTAAAGCTGTGGTGGGGCCCCAGTAATCGACTGGGTCCCCAATCCTAAAGATCCCAAGCGAGATAGCTGTTCGGTGGGGAGTCCATCTGAGGAGAGCCAAGAGAGGCTGGAAATCCAATAGGGTCTCGACAATCCACCGGGGATCAAGGTAGCTGGACACTGAGAGGATGGACGTTGCCCCAGAGACTTTTCCTCTAAGATACTCTGGCTGCCAGGTCAGTGAGAGAGGCCTGTCCAGGTACACTATACCTTCTCCGGCTGGAGTGGCGAAGAAGACTAAGGCCTCGTACACACAATCGGTTAACCAGAGGACAGCGGGTCTGATGGACCGTTTTCATCGGTCAAAACCGATCCTGTGTGGGCCCCATAGGTTATTTAACCATTGGTTAAAAAAAAAGCCAACTTGCTTTCAATTTAACCGATGGATTCCTAACCGATCGTTAGTAGGCACGACCATCGGTTAAAAATCCACGCATGCTCAGAATCAAGTCGACGCATGCTTGGAAGCATTGAACTTCATTTTTTTCAGCACGTCGTTGTGTTTTATGTCACCACGTTCTGACACAATCGTTTTTTTTAACCTATGGTGTGTAGGCACATCAGACCATCAGTCAGCTTCATCGGTTAACCGATGAAAACAGTCCTTCGGACCGTTCTCATCGGATGGACTGATCGTGTGTACGCGGCCTAAGTGTCGTTGGAAGCAGGACTGTTTCCCTATTGCTGAGCCTGAATCTGCTATTTCTCCTTTTGCTTCAACTCTCCTATCACCACAAGTTTTATTGTTTTTACTCGGCTGGGTAATAAAGAGCACAGAAAAAGACACTTGTCGTGGACATTTCGTTACCGTTTTATGCACCATACACCCCTAGACAGCGGAAAGAGGCTATGAGGTAACGTGCCACCCAAAACCATCAGCAGCTCCTTCGGGGTAGTGCTACACAAGTTATGAGACGGGAGCGCTCGTTCTGGTAAAACTAGCGTTCGTAATGGAGATAGCACATTCATCACGCTGTAACAGACTGAAAAGCACGAAGACTGAAAAGCGCGAATCGTCACTCACCAAATCTTTACTAACACGATGATCGGCAAAAGCAGCCCAAAGGGTGGTGCCGTTTGAATGGAATGTTTGCTATATTGTGCCTTCGGACTCGTACGTGTTGTACGTCACCGTGCTTTGGTCAAGCGGTTTTTGGACTGAACGTGTGCATGCAAGGCAGGCTTGAGAGGAATCACGTGTACAGGGCATAACTGGTCTGCACAATTAGGTTTTGTTGTTGGAATGTCCGATCGTGTGTACACAGCATAAGTCATTGGCCCAGATTCAAGAAGCAATTGCGCCCGTGTAACCATGAGTTACACGGCGCAATTGCTTACTTGCTCCGGTGTAACGAGTGCTCCTGATTCAGGAACCTCGTTACACCGGCTGCAGCCTAAAATCTGCGCGGCATAAGGCTCTTATGCCTCGCAGATTTTAGGCTGCATTCTTGCGGGGGCCGCTAGGGGGCGCTCCCATTGTGATCAGCGTGTAGTATGCAAATTGCATACTACCACTGATTCACAACGTTGCGCGAGCCCTGCGTACGCAATTTACGTCGTTTCCGTACGGCGGTTTTTGCGTAAGGCTGCCCCTGCTAATAGCAGGGGCAGCCAATGTTACGTATACCCGTCGTTCCCGCGTCGCGAAATTTGAATTTAACGTACTTTGCGTAAGTGATTCGTGAATGGCGCTGGACACCATTCACGTTCACTTTGAAGCAAATGACGTCCTTGCGACGTCATTTGCCGCAATGCACGTCGGGAAAGTTTCCCGACGGAGCATGCGCTCTACAATCGGCGCGGGAACGCGCCTAGTTTAAATGATTCCCGCCCCCTACGGGATCATTTAAATTTTGCATTTTGCCGGCGCGCCCGTGCAATTTACGGAGCTTCTGCTCCGTGAATCGAGGGCAGCGCAAAAAAATTGCGGGGGCGCAGGGCAAAATCGTTGCCCTGCGCCTCCGTAATAAATGCGCAAATCTAGCTGAATCCGGGCCATTGAGTTTAGATCTACTGTATATCCATTTTTGCACGATGAGAACAATGAGCTTTTGGGGACATCTACTGGTGAAGTGCGGTTGTGCAGGGGTTTAGTGATTTTTCATTTTATATATACAGTGTTTATATATATATATACACACACATACATACATACATACACAGTCCTGATCAAAAGTTTAAGACCACTTGAAAAATGGCAAAAAATCATATTTTACATTGTTGGATCTTAACAAGGTTCCAAGTAGAGCTTCAACATGCAACAAGAAGAAATGAGAGCGAGACAAAACGTTTTTTGGGCATTCAATTTAATGAAAACAACGAATAAACTGAAACTGGCTGTTTTTCAACTGATCAAAAAGTTTAGGACCACACCTCCAAAAAAAAACGAAACCCTCCCAAAACAGAAATCCAACTTCCAAACATGAACTAATTAATGAGTAGCTCCGCCGTTATTGTTGATTACTTCAAAAATTTGTTTCGGCATGCTTGATGCCTCGCGTTTCCATGAGGTGTGGAGTGGGAACATTTCTCCGAGTGGTGAAGACAGACGCACGAAGGCCATCTACTGTCTGGAACTGTTGTCCATTTTTGTAAACTTCCCTTGCCATCCATCCCCAAAGGTTCTCAATTGGATTTAGATCAGGGGAACACGCAGGATGGGCCAAAAGAGTGATGTTCTTCTCCTGGAAGAAGTCCCTTGTCCTGCGGGCATTGTGTACTGTAGCGTTGTCCTGTTGTCGTTACCACACAGACGAGGGCCCTCAGTCATGAGGAATGCTCTCTGCAACATCTGGACATAGCCAGCGGCCGTTTGACGCCCCTGCACTTCCTGAAGCTCCATTGTTCCACTGAAGGAAAAAAGCACCCCAGACCATTATGGCGCCCCCTCCACTGTGGCACGTAGAAAACATCTCAGGTGGGATCTGCTTGTCATGCCAGTAACGTTGGAAACCTTCAGGACCATCAAGGTTACATTTTTTCTCATCAGAGAATAAAACTTTCTTTCACCTTTGAATGTCCCATGTTTGGTGCTCTCTTCTTGCAAAGTCCAAACGAGCAGTTCTGTGACGTTCAAGGAGACAAGGTTTTTGAAGACGTTTTTTGTTTTTCAAGCCCTTCAGTCTCAGATGCCGTCTGATGGTTATGGGGCTGGAGTCAGCACCAGTAAGGGCCTTAAAGCGGGAGTTCACCCGAAAAACCATTAACATTAGATTGAGGCTCATTTTGTCAAGGGGATTCTGGTGGGTTTTTTTAAATCGAAGCAGTACTTACCGTTTTAGAGATAGATCTTCTCCGACGCTTCCGGGTATGGTCTTCGGGACTGGGCGTTCCTATTTGATTGACAGGCTTCCGACAGTCGCATACATTGCGTCACGAGTAGCCGAAAGAAGCCGAACGTCGGTGCCTTTGCCATCATCACAACCTGACAGAAATGACAATGAATCCACATCTTTGCACAGATTTGGCCTTTTGATCAGCTGAAAAACAGCCTGTTTCAGTTAATTCGTTATTTGCAATTAATTGAATGCTCAAAAAATGTTTTGTCTCACTCTCATTTCTTCTTGTTGCATGTTGAAGCTCTACTTGGAACCTTGTTAAGATCCAACAATGTAAAATATGATTTTCGATGAAAAATGGTCTTAAACTTTTGATCAGGACTATATATATATATATATATATATATATATATATATATATATATATATATATATAGTTTTACTGGTACTATACGTAGGCTGTTATTTCTGACCAATTTGTCTATTGCCTAGCGGCCTCGGGTTTAAAAACACACATTAGGGTTGATATACTAAAGGCAAATAGACTGTGCACTTTGCAATAAGGTTCAGAAGGGAAGTATTTTTAACCATTTCTCCACCGGGCCTATTCTGGCACTTCTCTCTTTCATGTAAAAATCATAATTTTTGTGCTAGAAAATTAATCAGAACCCCCAAACATACACATATATATATATATATATATATATATACACATATATATATATATATATATATATATATATATTATTTTTTGAGCAGACACACTAGGGAATAAAATGGCGGTCATTGCAACTTTTTTTCCCCTCGCACAGTATTTGCACAATCATTTTTCAAACGCCTTTTTTGGGGGGAAAAAATGGTTTCATGAATTAAAAAAATAACAAAACCGGAAAGTTAGCCCAATTTTTTTGTATAATGTGAAAGATGATGTTACGCCGAGTAAATAGATACCTAACATATCACGCTTTAAAATTGCGCACACTCATGGAATGGCGCCAAACTTTGCTACTTAAAAATCTCCATAGGCGACGCTTGATTTTTTTTTACAGGTTACTATTTTCGAGGTACAAAGGAGGTCTAGTGTTAGAATTGTTGCACACGCTCCAACGCACGCGGTGATACCTCACATGTGGGGTTCGAGCGGCGTTTACATATGTGGGTTGTACTTACATGCGTGTTCACTTCTGAATGCGAGCTACTGGGGACAGGGGCATTTTAAAAAAAAAAAAAAAAATTTATTTTTTATTTTACTTTACTTAATTTTTTTTATTTTTACACTTATTTTACATTTTAATTTTTTTGATCACTTCTATTCCTATTACAAGGAATGTAAACATCCCTTGTAATATGAATCACTGTGACAGGTCCTCTTTATGGAGATGTGGGGTCAATAAGACCCCACATCTCTCCTCCAGGCTGGAAAGCATGAGATTGGGAAAAAATAATTCACCGATCACATGCCAACAGCCGCGATTGCGGCTTTGTTTACTTCCGGGTACCCGGGCGTGATGTCACAACGTCGCGCCGGGCCTCTGACGGTCATAGAGATGACTGGTGACCACCGGAAATCTCTATCTCGTCGTGAGCCGGCGCCGGCCGATTTGTTCTCCGGGACCCCGATGGCACGGGAGAGCCCGGGGAAACAGCGGATGGCGGCGGGAGGGGGGACGACGTCCCCTCCCGCTGCCTATAAGAACGATCAAGCGGTGGAACTGCCGCTATGATCGTTATTATCATGCACAGAATCGCCGGCAGAAGATAGTGAGTGAGTGAAAAACTTATATAGCGCTACACATGCGAACTGAATCGCCTCTGGGCGCTTATTTGACCATTTCTCCTTTGAGCTCAGAAGAGGTGGGTTTTGATCTTTCTCCTAAAGGCCAAGTGGTTCTCCTCCAACCGAATGAAGGTTGGTAAAGTGTTCCAAAGTCGATGGTGATATCTGAATGATGCCTGTAGCTGCACCCATCATTCAGATCTCACCGCACAAAGTCGAGGTGAAGTAGATTGACCCCTGATACAACCTCAGGGCTAACCCCATTTCTGCTGTTGACCCAAATCATAATAGTGAAACATGCAAACCAGAGAGACTAAAAAATGTACATCCTCAGCGTTCAACCAAAGAGAAGGCCAAACCCATTTATTCCATAGCCTTATAGACAAAATGACATCACACACATAAGCACATTTGATAGGTCAGTCTATACATGGTGGTCTCTTATTACACGCCCCCTGTGACGTCTGTTCTTTGTACACGGCACACATTCTCCTTGTAAGTCCATTTATGGTATAGGGCTCTTCATAGCACAAACAGTCTACGTGTCATACAGGCATAAAAGTTCCTTCCACAATCGCCATATTTGTTTTTCTCGATGGAGAGGGCTTTGAAGTGAAGCCATTTAGGAATGCAGTAGGAGGGAGGGGTTGGAGAATGAGGAGCTTAGGAGTGCAGTAGAAGGGCCAGCTATCTTCACTCAATCCATCTCCTGAGCCAAGATTTTAACCCTATAATGTCTTTTAAGGAAACTAACAGCATTGTAACATATTTTCACACATACATATGTAACATTTGAGTAGCTCAGGAGGAAAGTAACCATAACACAAAAATATTCATTTTAGTACTTCCATCACAGTCCCCCCTTAAAATTACTATTTTATCAGTACTGTCCCCAAGTAACATTTTACATACACCCCCCTTGTTCGCTAGGGCCATATGTTTTACAAAATCATTTGTGAAGTGGCCTCTAATTGTTCAATTATACCTTGGCGTGCATCCCTGTTTATAGTTAACAAACCTCTGTTGATCATAGCAAATATAATTAATCCAATCTACATTCCCATTGGAACCTTCTTTATCCCCATTACTAAAAATAAATTTCATAAAGCATCAGTTTCACCAGATTACTGTATTTTTCTTCTTACTATACTTTCAATCATAAGCATTTTAATTTTGAAGAAGAACATTAATTTTATATTGGGCCTTTTCCTAAAAATGTTATTTCCTAAAGAAACTTATTCATATTGAATGACACTAGTTTTCAGAACCAATCATACAGCATGATCAACTGAACAACATGTACTCTTGTCACATGACTGTTTAAAGAAACATAGCAGCCCTTGGTTCAGTCTTTAGTATGGACGAACATACGGAAAGTTTCATTGTACTCCTACATGGATCCAGTTATAAAAGCACAATATTCCTTCCCAATAAACACATTCGTCAATCCGAAGCCTGGAAAGTGACTTTGATTCACTGTGGCTCTATCACACTGCACCATCTGTTCATATTGGGCCAAATCCACAGCCAGCGGCGCAAAATAAGTTTTTTAAAACTTATATCATTTAAGTTACAGCGCCCTAAGTTGGTGTCGTAAGTACCGTATCCACAGCGCATTTGCGCACAAAATTGCGCCAGCCGTAACCTAAATTCGGAGGCGTAAGGCGGGGTTATGGCAAGTGGGAAGGAAGTGGGCGTGCTTCATTGTAATGAGCCGTGACCCCATGCAAATGAAGGTCCGGCCGTACTGCGCATGCGCGCAGGAATCTGCTGCTCACTGCGCATGTGCAGAACTTTGCTTGGCGCAATCAGTGAGATAGGTAAAAGGCCAAGTGTACTTAGTTTGAGGATCGCCCTGTGCTTAACTAGCCCCAGTCAAACACACTTCATTTGCAAAAGTATTTCCCTGTGTTCCCTTCCATGAGCAATTTGCTTCTGCTCTTAGTTTGTCAGTGTTTGTTGGTAAGTTGTGTGTGATAGAGAAGTGTTGGAGGAGTAGTAGATAGTAGTTGTTGTTTGTTTGTGATAAGTGTATTTTTTGTTGGATTGTTTCTGCTAAGTTTATTTTTTTTTTTCTGCTTGGATTTTGTGTTTGGTTTTTGTGTGTTTGTATTTGACTTTGTAGTAGCTGTCTGCGTCTGTGTGTATTTGTTTGGTGTGTATTTTTGTTTGTTTTCTTGTTGCTGTGTGGTGTTTGTGATGGCTCCCAAACGCAGGAAGCTGAATTTTTCCCATGTTGAAAAGCAAATCCTTGCCAGGTATATCATCCAATATGGAAGATATTTACATGGGCCTGATAGCCGGAACACCTCCCCGTCCCAAAGGAAGAGGATCTATGCCAAAATTACAGATCACATAAATGCGGCGGGGGGAGGGGAGACGAGGACCCCCGCTGGCATTAAGAAAAAGATCAATGATCTGAGGAGCGTGGTCCGTAATAAGGTGACCAAGCTCACTGCGCATAGGAGGGGCACTGGAGGAGGGGGACCATGCCCCATCCGGCTGACTGAGGAGGAATGGGCAGTGGCCCGGTGTTTCGAGCCAGAGCAGGTGGTGGGCCTGCCTGGTTATCAGTCTGATGTTCCTGTGAGGCCAGGTAAGGTTTTTTTTTTTCTAGTTGGTGATTAGCATGTGTGGGTGGGGGAAGGGAACATGTGCCAAGTGTGTGGATCCTCAAACCTGTGATTGTTTGGTGTCTTCCACAGATGACCAGGAGATTGCTGGGCCATCAGGCCAGGCTGCTGCACCACCCCAAAGACAGGAGGCTGCTGAGGAGTCCCCAGGGGAGGGGAGTGGCCAAACCTCCCCTCATGAGGAGGCTGAGGGGGAGGAGGATGAGGGGGAGGAAGAAGAAGATCTCCAGATTGGCCGGGAAATCATTATTGCCACTGATCTCATGACATTTGACGATACCCTTGAGGCTAGCCTTGAGGCTCCCCCAGAGGCTGGCACCAGTCAGGCCACCATCAGGGGTAGCCCCTCCCACAACATGCCGCAACCCACAAGGGTCACTCTATCCCCTCCTCCCTGGCCACAAGCCTCAGGGGCAGGCAGGATGGCGACCCAGGAGACCAGGGGGGGGTCTGAGCATATGCCGGCCAGTCTGCTGAGGGACAATGCCCAGCAGACCCGCAGTCTGGGTGACATCAAAAAAACTATGGCCAAGATGGAGCACAGCCTGGATGTAATGAGGGAGTCACTCAGTGATGTGGCCACCAATTCATTGGGTGTCATCACCTGTTTGTGGTCCCTGCATACCGCCACAACAGGCGTGGCCCAGAAGGTGACTGCCCTCACCCGGGCTGTGCAGGACAACACCCGGGCTGTGCAGGACAACACCCGGGCTGGCCAGGCCAATACGGCTGCCATCACTGTCTGCCTGAACAGGATAGCAGTGGCCTTGGAGGGCAGGCCAGCCGGAGGTCAGACATCAGGGGAGGCTCCTCCCTCCCCTGCTCCCCCCCCCATGAAGATACTCCCTCCACTGCTCCCCCCCATGAAGATACTCCCTCCCCTGCTCCCCCCCCATGAAGATCCTCCAGGTGCCCGTGGCCGTGCCCCTGCCCGTGGGCAGCCCAGACGGAGCACTCGCCGCCGGACTTAAATACCAGGGGTACTTTTTTTTTTTTTTCGTTTTATAATTTTGTTTATTATACTGTACTTATGATTTGGTTTATGTGTGTGAATGATGTGTGAATGTGGGGGGGGGTGGCATTCCTGACAAAATAAGGGTGTCACCCTCAGTTTTGGTGGAGAAGGGATCCCCAGGACCAGGGAGAAGTGATCCTAGGTTCCTGAATGGTGTATGAATGCACAGTGACATAATTGGAGCCGTGGCGTGGCGTTACTGCTCCCAAGTACCAAAGGGGGGGGGGTACTTGGATCTAATCCAATTCGATGTGCATGTGATGTGTCTGTGCTAGGGACCACAGTGGTGTGCATTCATGCATTCTCATTGTGACATAAATCATGTGCGTTTCCAGAGACAAAAACATTCTCAATGTGTCATTATTCATGTACGTTTACTGTGCAAAGCAACATTCTCATTGTGACATAATTCATGTGCGTTTGCAGTGAAAACAAATAATATCATTGTGACATGATTTATGGCCATTTACTGTGAAAAGATGCCTTCTGCGAGGCGTCTCCTGGCTACTGTGCCCTCAGTAGACCGGGTAGAGTGGGCTAGGGGGGGATTGCCTGGGTGGGGGGTCAGGTCAGCACGTAAGTTAATCTCCAGTCCCCTTCTCATTGCAAAGTTGTGAAGAATACAACAAGCCCCTATTATTTGGCACACAAAGTCTGGGGAATACAACAGTGTACCCCCAGACTTATCCAGGCATCTGAAGCGGGACTTCAGCAGCCCAAATGTGCGCTCCACTACTGCCCGGGTGCGAATATGAGCCTTGTTGTAGCGTTGCTCTCCTGGGGTTTGGGGGTTCCTGAAGGGGGTCATCATGTGAGGTCCCAGGGCATATCTAGAGTCACCTGGAAGGGAAAAGACAGGAGGATATTAGTCATGCATGTGCCCCTTGTGATGTCTGCATCATGGGGGGGACAGTCATACCTGACACCCATGTCACTCACCAACCAGCCAGCTGTCTCCATACACGTTCAGCTCCAATTCACGTGATATGTTGGTCTGCCTGAAGATATAGCTGTCATGGCACGAACCCGGAAATTTGGCACAGACATGCCAGATGAGGCCATGGGCATCTACGATTACCTGCACATTTATGGAATGCCAGTTTTTGCGATTCCTGAACAGGTGCTCTGTATCATGGGGGGGCTGTAGTGCCACATGGGTACAGTCAATGGCCCCGATGGTCCGTGGGAATCGGGCAATCTGATAAAAGTCGGCCATGCTCTTCATTCGCTGGTCCTCCTGGGTGGGCTTTTCAAATTGACTGCCCATGCATCTCAGTATTGCAGGGACAACCTGGTGCACACACCTGCTCATCGAGGACTGTACCATCCCAGCCAGACCTCCACATGTTCTTTGAAAAGACCCAGTGGCCAGAAAATGCAGGGTGGCCATAACTTTAATGTGAGCTGGCAGGGCATGGGATCGTTGGGTTGGGGTGTTCAGATCATCCTGCAGGATCCTGGTTAATTCCAGGATGGCTTCCTGGTTAAATCTGAAGTTGCCAATGACCTCAGACGCAGTCATGCCAAAGAGATCTTGGCGTGGGCGGTATACCCTCTCCTGTGCCCTCCTCCTCTGTGCCCTCCTCCTTCTCTGCGCCTGTAAAGTTGCGAGTGCCGTTATAATCATGGATGGGCCGGGCATTTTGGCAGTCAGAATGAAGTCCAGCAAAGAAGTGTTGGCAGCTCTTCCTCAATGGTGTTGCTTCAGCAGACCTTTACAGGGCTGGTGTAAAATTAGGGCTGCTTTTATAAAGTCTAATTTTGCTCCAGAAAACTAACAGGTGCGTACAGGGCGTAATCTACGGCGCACAGGGCGTAATCTACGGCGCACACACTTAATTTTGAGGATCGCCCTATCTCCCTCATTTGCATCTTTGCCTATCAAATAAAGCGGCGTGACTAGCGTAATTTGCGTCAGAGGATGCGCCGGAGTAATTATTTTAGGTAGGACGGAAAAAACGGATTTTTCGTTTTGAGGATCGGGCGCAAAGATACGCGCGGAGTAAAATTAGAAATCTCGAGTTAAGTCGGCTCATCTGCTTTGTGGATTTGGCCCATTGTATCTATAATTACACTATTTTAACAACCTTTCTTTTTAACATTCAGTTGTCACTAGACAGAGCTTAATCAAAGCTGCGTATACTGACAATTCCCATTCTCCTTAAAACAACACCCTTAAAGTAAGATGTTCTTCAAAACAAATGGTGCAAAAACCCACATTTTAATAAAAATATGAGAGAGAGAGAGAGAAATAGAGAAAAAAAGAGAGAGAGAGAGAGAGAGAGAAAGAGAGAAGGAAAAAAAAGAGAGAGAAAGAAAGAGAGAAACACTTAGAAAGTCACATGTTCTCTGGTTTCAACACCGAGGCCGCGTACACACGGTTGGTCCAAACCGATGAAAACGGACTGAAGTCCAGTTTCATTGGTCCAAACCGACCGTGTGTACGGCCCATCGGTCCGTTGTCCTTCGGTCAAAAATTTTAGAACTTTCTTTAAAATCGAACCGATGGACCGCTGCCCGATAGGTCCAAACCGATGGTTAGTACACAAAAGCATCGGT
The DNA here is from genome assembly GCF_905171775.1 of Rana temporaria. Taxonomy (NCBI): domain Eukaryota; kingdom Metazoa; phylum Chordata; class Amphibia; order Anura; family Ranidae; genus Rana; species Rana temporaria. The sequence continues at coordinate 7,296,729 of NC_053490.1, read as the reverse complement.
TCAAAACCCGCGCATGCTCATAATCAAGTCGACGCATGCTTGGAAGCATTGAACTTCGTTTTTTTCAGCACATCGTGTGTTTTACGTCACCGCGTTCTGACCCGATCGGTTTTTGAACTGATGGTGTGTACGCACATCAGACCACTTCAGCGGTGAACCAATGAAAACGGTCCGTCGGACCATTCTCATCGGTTTGGAGCGACCGTGTGTACGCGGCCCAACATTCAGCGTGTCAGGCTGTGTAACTTGATCTGCGTCTCTGCTAGAGGAGAGAGAGCCTTTTGTTCCCTGGTCTCCAGAGAGAGAGAGAGAGAGAGAGAGAGAGAGAGAGAGAGAGAGAGAGAGAGACATCTGCTGGCTATTTAAACCGAATCTTACTGCTTTGAACAGATCGTACAACCTTTATATGCCATACACCATACAATGTGACTACAATCAAATTTTATAGTTTTTCTCATTTTTAACCCCTTTTTTTAAAAACTTTTAAACATATTTAGTTTGTACATCTGCCAAAAATCATGTACATTACATTATAATATGACATTTCTTGACTACAGCAGCGACAAAAGATCGTTTAGAAGACAAACTCGTGAAATTCACAGACTAGCTCCAGCCTAATAAACTGTGAATTGGCCATTTTCACGAGAAACTCTTCTTCCCAACCAAGATCTCCACTTTTAATCAGAAATATCAGATTACAAAGACTTGTAACACTTGTTTGTTTTTGTTTTGTTTTTACTATTTTTATATTTTTTTTTTAGATTGAACATAACTTTCATATTTTAATATTTTTCCTGGGGAACCTTAAGGAAATTAGAACAATCTACTACCTTAATTTAACAACCAAACCCAAGCTTAGAATCTGTTGTAAACATTGCTCAATCCTCAACTTATTATTAATTCTTGCAACCAGATCTGTAGGATTTTCTGTTAAATACTAAATACCATGTTGTTTACCATTATCTGATTATTTTAAACAACTCTTTACACAATCTTAATCAATAATTTTCTCTTAAAACTATGTTCTGATCCCATGTTTGTGCTTTGAATGACATATAATAACACATTTTCAGTTGTTTAGGCCAACATATTCATAAACATTTACAGGCAATATTAAACTTAATTTTCTCATTAACCACTTGCTTACTGGGCACATATACCCCCCTCCTGCCCAGGTGAAATTTCAGCTTCCGGCACTGCGTCGCTTTAACTGAGAATTGCGCGGTCGTGCGACGTGGCTCCCAAACAAAATTGACGTCCTTTTTTCCCCATAAGTAGAGCTTTCTTTTGGTGGTATTTGATCACCTCTGCGGTTTTTATTTTTTGCGCTATAAACAAAAAAGAACGACAATTTTGAAAAAAAAATACAATATTTTTTACTTGTTGCTATAATAAATATCCCAATTTTTTTTAAAAAAAAAAAACTTTTTTCTCAGTCTAGGCCAATACGTATTCTTCTACATATTTTTGGTAAAAAAAAATTGCAATAAGCGACTGGTTTGCGCAAAAGTTATAGCGCCTACAAAATAGGGGACAGAATTTTTTTTTTTCTAGTAATGGCGGCGATCTGCGATTTTTATTGGGACTGCGACATTATGGCGGACCCTTCGGACACTTTTGACACATTTTTGGCACCATTCACATTTATACTGCGATCAATGCTATAAATATGCACTAATTACTGTATAAATGTGACTGGCATTGAAGGGGTTAACACTAGGGGGTGAGTAAGGGGTTAAATGTGTACCCTGCATAGTGTTCTAACTGTGGGGGAAGGGGGGTGACTGGGGGAGGTGACTGATCTGTGTCCCTATGTACAAGAGACACAGATCGGTCTCCTCTCTCCCTGACAGGACGCTGTCTCTGGGAGAGCCGGCAATGAGAAATGATCTCATGTGTTTACATATGAGATCATCTCTCATTGGCCGCACAGATCGCCTACCAAACAGCCACTCAGATTGGCTGTTCACGGTGATCTGGGATTGGCTGTGTCCAAGGGACACGGCCAGCACACAGTTTCCCCGATGCACGCTCGGGAAACGAGGAAAGGGGCGGACGTCAATTGACGTCCTGTTGGATTTTCAGGTCCGCGCTGTAGCCGTCATTCAGCTATAGCGCGGGCCTCAGGTGGTTAAAGAACTTCTTTACACTCTGACATTAATTAACTAATTATCCTATGAAATATATTGCAGTGATTATGGGACTCAAAACCTTTAGTTACTTGGTCTCTTGCTTTAAACTCATCCGAGACCACCCTTGGGACCCCTCTATATATGTCAGGGCCTATATCACACATATATCAACTATATTCCAACCCACAAATTCCCAGTGGTCCCAATCACACGTATATGAAAAAAGATATATAGTTTCATTCTGATGTGGGTGGCACAGTCCATCATATCTCATCTCCAGAGAATGTTTTTCGAAGGAACCTCTCAACCATCACCCAGGGAGTATACAGTGAATATCGGTACCTACATCAGAAATGCGAGAAAAAACTCGTACACGGATATTAGTTAATTATTTTCCAAGAGCGGTCACATAATTTCTCAAAGTTCCAGACTGTAATTGCAACTGTCATAGATTATAACAACCTAACCTAGAGACTGTCTCAAACAAGATTTAAAAAGAGGATAATAAATGCCCCCCCCCCTTGGGGAAATACCGTACACTATGCTTGAGGGTGGTATGGTATGTGATTTTTTTTTTTTAAATGTGGTACCCAGAACCTTTCATATTTCTTTTGTAACTGTAGCAGTGAACGCAAGGCCTTACTCACTCTCTACCACCTCAGTTACCCCATAGAGCCATCAACATACAAGGTGAGTCAAGGCATTGGGGTCAGGGCACACAGGACAACAAATGAACGGATTCTACCTGCATGAGTTCAGAACAATCATGTTCATCCAGGGTAGGAATAGGTAGGTCTGCATCATTCTCTTCCTTCCTTGCTTGTCCAACGACATGTCATGATTCCCCCCATTGGACAAGAGGAAGAAGAGAAGAAGGGCCGGTGGGCCGCAGAGCACAGAATCCGGTATGGGCAATGGGCAGCGGGCAGGAGAGGACACCATCTGCGTTCACAGGGGATAGTGCAATACTGAGCGCATGGGGTTGGGGCAGGACGGGGCAAGTTGGAGCAAGGCCTCCAGCAGAGAACAGCATCCGGGCGGGGCCCATGCTTCCACCAGCCGGGGGGGCACCAGTCCATAGATGGACAGCAGGCATGGTCTTGAAGGGGCAATAACCGCACAGCCCGTGGGCACCACATTATAACAGTATAACAGGCAAAAAGCCCTTTATGTATCAGGTCATGAGTCACATACCACCATCAGGGTAGGTAGGTAGGTCATGCGAGGCGGTCTCAGCTAAGGTGGCAGGGGCGTTTAAGTGGCAAAAGGGGAGGTTGGCCTGGAACTCAATGCTAAATAGATCACACAATCTAACCGATAAAATGATAAAAATCAGTAAAGGCTAGCCACCATTGAACAGCCAAATAAAGCTCAGCGGAAGAAAACAAGCTACAAAGGCAAGCACTGTGAGTTACTAAAAATCCTTCTTATGCCTCAATACTATCAGTTGCTGTGAACGTGAAACATTTAAAACTCACATAAATTTATCTAACAAAGAAACAGTTGCAATACACCAGTCTGTCTTTTTAAAAACCTGTCTCCTATGCATTTCTTTTTTCCCTTGGCTTCTAACAGCCAGCAGACGCATGGTTGACCAAGCTACTCCTAGGGACAGATTCTCAAAGGCGTTACGACGGCACAACACCATTAGCGCCGTCGTAACTCCTCATCTGGCCCCGGGTATCTATGCGACTGATTCTCAGAATCAGTTGCGCATAGATAACCATTAGATCTGACATGCGTAAGGCTGTTACGCTGTCAGATCTTAAAAGTAATTTTTTTTCCCGCCGCTAGGTGTCGCATCGTCGTTTTCCCTGTCGTCTATGCAAATGAGGTAAGTACGCGAGATTCCCGAACCTACGCGCGTCCGACGCTGAGAATTTACGTCGTTTCCGTAGCGTACGCGACGCGTAAGGTTGCCCCTGCTATTAGCAGGGGCAACCAATGTTAACTACGGCCGTCGTTCCCGCGTCGAAGTTTTAAAAAAATACGTCGTTTGCGTAAGACATCCGTGAATGGCGCTGGACGCCATTTACGTAAACGTTGCTCTTTGTTGAATGCCAGCCAGGACGGACGTCCAGGGGGCCTACACGCCATTTCACTGCCCAAGATCGTTCCATCTGCTAGTCAAGCATTGGCTGATTGCTGTTCCACTGTGGGGGTTTCCTCACTCCTCGTTCCAGCCTAACGCTCAACGCTGCCATCTTGTGGCAATTTTTGTGAATTGACTTGTTATCCAGTCCTTTATTATCAAGTTAGGAGGGGATTCACATGGACCCTTTACCTTCTGTTGTCCCAGTATTTTCTCTCTAAGGGCGTTCCCCTTTTCCAGCTCCTGGAATTGTCCTCTGAATGCCTAGGCCCTTATACCTCTTTCAAGATACCCCAACTGGTTCAAACCTGCCCGGCGGTGCATGGTCAGTGTGGTTATGACCCTTGGTATCTCATTTCATCTGACTAAGGTAGTTGGTCTGATCATATATTTAACTCTGGACGCTGCTGAGCACTCTTCAAAGTTACTAAACACCGTTTCTCGAAGCTCCCGAAGAAGCGACAACGTCGCGAAACATGTTGAGCTGATCCCCACTTTTATCCAAACTCATCCTGCACCATCTCTTGAAGTCTACAACGCCACCCAGCGCTTATTGTGTAATTTTTACATCTAGCCCTGTGGCTATCAGCGGTGTCTTTCAGAAAGGGACAGGAATTGAGTTATTTGTGTATCACATTGTATTTTGTGTTGTTCTTCTTTTTCTCATTATCAAATTGAGCAATTGTTCAGTGTTTTTTGTGCTAATGTACTGTTCAAATTAAAATTATTTATATCTTTTTTAAAAAATCTGGTGCCTACAAAGTCCACTTTCTCCTAGTCTCAGACTTCACAGTCTTTTTCTATTTGTCTAAGCAAATGACGTCGGGGCGACGTCATTTAGCGCAATGCACGTCGGGTAATTTACCCGACGGAGCATGCGCAGTACGCTCGGCGCGGGAGCGCGCCTAATTTAAATGGTGCCCGCCCCATTTGAATGGGGCGGGCTTGCGCCGAGCGAATTAACGATACACCGCCGCAAGTTTACAGGTAAGTGTTCTGAGAATCAGGATGTAAACCTGTAAACCTGCGGCGGTGTAGCGTATAGCACATACATTACGCTGCCCAGGAGCAACGTTAATGTATGAGAATCTGGCCCCTGTCTACAGACACAGAGAAACCTGATATTCCAAGCTTGTCAATAGGGTTTTTTTTTTTTTTTTGTAACACCAAAGAGTCAGGAAGCCACAGACAAGGGGGGGGGGGGATTTTTAGCTGGCAGCAAAAGGAACAGGAGAACACACAGACTGTTCCTTGAAATGAACTTTACAGAGCTGGAAATTAGATGCATTTCAACTTTAAAGAACTGTAGCTGACGACAGAAACAAACAATAAAACAATACACACAGATAAAATATAACCATTTCAGCCTCTCTGTCTGTAAAGCGTCAATTACCCCTAACCCCGATATAAATATATAAAAAAAGATATTTAACGTGTTCACAGAGCTCTTCATCTGTACACACATTAAATACAGTGGCGGTTCGTCTATAGAGGGCGCTGGAGTGCCGCCCCCTCTGGCTCTCACCGCCACCGAGTCTAATAACATAGATTCATGCATTGTACGAATCTATGTTATTATCGCCGCTGCCGCTGTTCTATTCAGATGGCCGGCGCTCATGTCCGGCCATCTGAATAACGGCAGCTGGTTGGCTGTACGGAAGTGCCTCGGGTCCCGGAAGCTTATACAAGGAACGCACTAGGGATGCGGTCCTTGTATAAGACTGACAGGCGTCTCAGCCAATCAGGTTGGCCTATTCTGGCTACCGGTAACCTGATTGGCTGAGACGTCTGTCAGTCATCGAGGGCGGTAGAAGACATAGAGGGACGTGGATGGCTGACTCCAGTAAAGGTAAGTGCCGGGCGGGGCGGGGGGGGAAAAGGGGAACTTTACAGGGCACAGCGGCGACATCAATGGGTACAGTGGCGACAATAGGCACAGTGGGGACAAATAAAGGGCACAGCGGCGACAATTAAAGGGCACAGTGGCTGTGTTTGATGGCATGGCACAGTGGCTGCGTTTGATGGCCTGGCACAGTGGTGACAATTGATGGCACAGTGACTGCGTTTGATGGCATGGCACAGTGGCTGCATTCGATGGGCACAGTGAGGCTGCAATTTTTTTTTTCGTTTGCGCCCCCCCAAAAAAATTTGAGCACCAGCCGCCACTGATTAAATACAAGTAAGCTGTGAAGGGTATTACCGGGTTTACTTCATTACCAAACCACCTCATCCTAATCAACAGCCTATTTTGACACCTCGCAGAGCCCAGAGCTTCACTTCTGTGACTAACCGTAACCTCATTTAGACCCCTCTCTTCAGACCAGACATATCCATATGTGCATTCACATATAGACATCTCTACCCCGAGACACGCCATCTTGCGTCACCGGCCCAGGACCCCTGAAGAGAAGATACTGTCCACCCGCCACCTACAGACATACACCTGAAATAGTCACATTCAAACCAACATAAAACATAGACGTCAACCCGGCAGAAACAGGGACGACAAGTCCACTTTAAAAGATACTTTGCTCAAGAATTACTCTTTGGTCGGAAAAGTGCAGCACACGACTGAGAGAATGAAGGGCGCCTGTACGTGGACTGCAGCAAGAAGCATTAAAGAAACGTTTCTTACCGCATTAATGAAGGTGATCAGCCTCTGTCCGCACAGACGCACCCCACCGACATCTCGGGGTGCCGCGTCTCCCCAATAAAGCAAAAGTACTAATCCACCGCCAGGGTCCCGGCTGCAGATACTCCGGTGATTTGCAGGATGTTTCTTTGATAAAATTCCCCCCTCCGGGGTCACCATCTCATCCCCCCCAATCCAGTCCCTTTCAGACTCCTATTGTGAGACTCATCATAGTGTCTCTGGAGGGGCGCTGATCATTCCCGTGTAAAATTTTACATAACTCTTCCCTAATCCCAACCTTTAATTATCATTTCATTCCCCCCCCCCCCCCCCCCCCACATACTGGGCCGGATTCAGAAAGAGATACGACCGTATCTCTGAGTTCCGACGGTCGTATCTATGCGACTGATTCAGAGAATCAGTTACGCATAGATATCCCTAAGATCCGCCAGGTGTAAGTGTTTTACACCGTCGGATCTTAGGCTGCAATTCCAGGCTGGCCGCTAGGTGGCGCTTCCGTATTTTTACGCAAGGAATATGCAAATGAGGATTTACGCCAATTCAGAAACGAACGACCGCGCGCCGCTTTTTTTTTATGTCGTTTGCGTTTCGGCTTTTTCTGGCGTATAGTTACCCCTGCTATATGAGGGGTAGCTAATGTTAAGTATGGCCGTCGTTCCCGCGGCGAGTTTTGAAATTTTACCTTGTTTGCGTAAGTCGTTCGCGAATACGGCTGGACGTAATTTACGTTCACGTCGAAACCAATGACGTCCTTGCGACGTCATTTACAGCAATGCACACTGGGATATTTTACGGACGGCGCATGCGCCGTTCAAACAAAACGTAGAAAACGCTGGGTCAAGACACATTTAAATAAAACACATCCCCTACATCCCCATTTGAATTACGCGGCCTTACGCCACAACACATACGTTACGCCCTAATCGCGGCGTTTTGTCCCGCGAATTGCGGCGACAAATTGCGGCGTTTTGTACCGCGATTTGCGGCGACAAAACGGCGCGATTGTGAATGCAGCCTTACCCCAGGTCCACATCTCCTATGCCGAACGCTGAAGCCGCCTGAAAAAAAGGGTCCGGGACTTGTTTTGAGCTTCAGGCGTGCGGCGTTTCAGCGTTCGGCGTGGAGATGTGAACCATCTCCATAGAGGGCAATGTAAAATCATCCCTCCAGCGTATTAGGGGCTGCTGCGGCGTCGCGCTTCAGGCGTATATACGCCTAGGTGTGAACAGAGCCTAAAAGGAACAAGTCTCTGCCACAGACTTAGCTCTGATAGAAATAGGAGTGGGACCCCTGCCACAGGCCCGTGCTCTGAAACATAGATGATAGAGCGAATCCTTCTCATTAAATGCAAATTTGACTGAATCTCCCTCAGGTAGCTTTCCTTAGTTTTGGGTCACTGACTGACAAGTTGCAACGCACAACTTTCCAGTGTCCAGTGACCCCGATGGATTGTCTAGGCCCTGTTGGATCGCCTGCCTCCGGGCTCACCTCAGACTGACTCCCCATCGAACAGCACAACTCGCTTGGGATCTTCCTCTCAAAATGTGGGGGACCCAGTCGATTACTGGGGCCCCTCCATAGCTTCTGTTGCCCCGGGCCATGAGGGCCCAGAACCGAGACCTCCACGTATAGCACGTGCGCCCCGGCCTGGTAGGCCATATCGCCAGGGCCCGTGATGTGCGCACACCCTAAAGGTGGGTGCCGCACCTGGAACCAGGAACACCAGAAGACTCTCCAAAATGGCGTCTGCCCCAGAAGTACCCTCCCTCAGCATGCCCCGCGAGGGAGAAACTCCTCTGATTGGCTGCTGGCAGGAAGGCGCCACCGCCTGGACTCCTCTGGCGCCACCTGTCACCTATAGATGGAAAGGTATCTCTGGGACACAGAATGGAATCACAGGACAGCCCAGCCTGGCAGAAACCTAATTTAAATGAATCAACCGGATGAGAGCAAAATAACTCTCTCATCCCCCTCTAAATTTAACACCTGGACTGAAAGTACACAGGCGCTACACAATCATACAATATTTTGAGCTCAATATAGTGTTATCTGCAAGTCCACTGCTTCCACTTTGCATCTACTTCAAACTGATTTTCTTAAAAAAAACAATCAATGGAAAGTTGATAAGGTGTGAAAGTTCTCCATCCTCCAAACTGTGTCAGCTGTAGTGTAGCCACGCCTTCTTCCTCCTCTTACACACGTGATGGTGAGGGCGCCCCCTTAGTAGTGCTTCCCCACTCACCAGAGCAATATGACTCCCAGCTTTTCATCTCCCAGAGTCACCAACATCCTTCACACTCTCCTCACCTCCGATGGATCCTCCTCGCTCACTCCTGCAAGTCTGCTGCGGTTTCTGTCAGTCTCCCTCCTAGACTCGGCTTCCTCCTCCGACCGCTGTTCCAGCAGGAGCTCCGCCTCTTCATGCACACTCAGAGCTCCGCCTCTTCATGCACACTCAGGAGCTCCGCCTCTTCATACACACTCAGAGCTCCGCCTCTTCATGCACACTCAGGAGCCCCATATCTTCATACACACTCAGGAGCTCCACCTCTTCATACACACTCAGGAGCTCCGCCTCTTCATACACACTCAGGAGCTCCACCTCTTCATACACACTCAGAGCCCCGCCTCTTCATACACACTCAGGAGCTCCGCCTCTTCATACACACTCAGAGCTCCGCCTCTTCATACACACTCAGAGCCCCGCCTCTTCATACACACTCAGGAGCCCCACCTCTTCATACACACTCAGGAGCTCCACCTCTTCATACACACTCAGGAGCTCCACCTCTTCATACACACTCAGTGCTCGCCTCTTCATACATACTCAGGAGCTCCACCTCTTCATACACACTCAGGAGCTCCACCTCTTCATACACACTCAGTGCTCGCCTCTTCATACACACTCAGGAGCTCCACCTCTTCATACACACTCAGGAGCTCCGCCTCTTCATGCACACTCAGGAGCTCCGCCTCTTCATAAATAAACTCAGGAGCTCTGCCTCTTCATACACACTCAGGAGCTCCACCTCTTCATACACACTCAGAGCCCCACCTCTTCATACACACTCAGGAGCTCCACCTCTTCATACACACTCAGGAGCTCCGCCTCTTCATACACACTCAGGAGCTCCACCTCTTCATACACACTCAGGAGCTCCACCTCTTCATACACACTCAGTGCTCGCCTCTTCATACATACTCAGGAGCTCCACCTCTTCATACACACTCAGGAGCTCCACCTCTTCATACACACTCAGAGCTCCGCCTCTTCATACACACTCAGGAGCTCCGCCTCTTCATACACACTCAGAGATCCGCCTCTTCATACACACTCAGGAGCTCCGCCTCTTCATACACACTCAGGGATCCGCCTCTTCATACACACTCAGGGATCCGCCTCTTCATACACACTCAGGAGCTCCACCTCTTCATACACACTCAGTGCTCGCCTCTTCATACACACTCAGGAGCTCCACCTCTTCATACACACTCAGGAGCTCCGCCTCTTCATGCACACTCAGGAGCTCCGCCTCTTCATAAATAAACTCAGGAGCTCTGCCTCTTCATACACACTCAGGAGCTCCACCTCTTCATACACACTCAGAGCCCCACCTCTTCATACACACTCAGGAGCTCCACCTCTTCATACACACTCAGGAGCTCCGCCTCTTCATACACACTCAGAGCTCCGCCTCTTCATACACACTCAGAGATCCGCCTCTTCATACACACTCAGGAGCTCCGCCTCTTCATACACACTCAGGAGCTCCGCCTCTTCATACACACTCAGGGATCCGCCTCTTCATACACACTCAGGGATCCGCCTCTTCATACACACTCAGGAGCTCCGCCTCTTCATACACACTCAGAGCCCCACCTCTTCATACACACTCAGTGCTCCACGTCTTCATACACACTCAGGAGCTCCGCCTCTTCATACACACTCAGGAGCTCCACCTCTTCATACACACTCAGGAGCTCCACCTCTTCATACACACTCAGTGCTCCGCCTCTTCATACACACTCAGGAGCTCCGCCTCTTCATACACACTCAGAGCTCCGCCTCTTCATACACACTCAGGAGCCCCACCTCTTCATACACACTCAGGAGCTCCACCTCTTCATACACACTCAGAGCCCCACCTCTTCATACACACTCAGGAGCTCCACCTCTTCATACACACTCAGTGCTCCGCCTCTTCATACACACTCAGGAGCTCCACCTCTTCATACACACTCAGGAGCTCCGCCTCTTCATGCACACTCAGAAGCTCCGCCTCTTCATAAATAAACTCAGGAGCTCTGCCTCTTCATACACACTCAGGAGCTCCACCTCTTCATACACACTCAGAGCCCCACCTCTTCATACACACTCAGGAGCTCCACCTCTTCATACACACTCAAAGCCCCACCTCTTCATACACACTCAGAGCTCCGCCTCTTCATACACACTCAGAGCCCCACCTCTTCATACACACTCAGAGCCCCACCTCTTCATACACACTCAGAGCCCCACCTCTTCATACACACTCAGGAGCTCCGCCTCTTCATACACACTCAGGAGCTCCGCCTCTTCATACACACTCAGGAGCTTCGCCTCTTCATACACACTCAGAGCCCCACCTCTTCATACACACTCAGAGCCCCACCTCTTCATACACACTCAGAGCTCCGCCTCTTCATACACACTCAGAGCCCCACCTCTTCATACACACTCAGAGCCCCACCTCTTCATACACACTCAGAGCTCCACCTCTTCATACACACTCAGAGCTCCGCCTCTTCATACACACTCAGGAGCTCCACCTCTTCATACACACTCAGTGCTCGCCTCTTCATACACACTCAGGAGCTCCGCCTCTTCATACACACTCAGAGCTCCGCCTCTTCATACACACTCAGTGCTCGCCTCTTCATACACACTCAGGAGCCCCACCTCTTCATACACACTCAGGAGCTCCGCCTCTTCATACACACTCAGAGATCCGCCTCTTCATACACACTCAGAGCCCCACCTCTTCATACACACTCAGAGCCCCATCTCTTCATACACACTCAGAGCTCCGCCTCTTCATACACACTCAGAGCCCCGCCTCTTCATACACACTCAGGAGCTCCGCCTCTTCATACACACTCAGGGCTCTGCCTCCTCATACACACCCAGGAGCTCCGCCTCATCATACACACTCAGAGCTCCGCCTTTTCATACACACTCAGGAGCTCCGCCTCCTCATACACACTCAGGAGCTCCACCTCTTCATACACACTCAGGAGCTCCACCTCTTCATACACACTCAGGGCTCCGCCTCTTCATACACACTCAGGAGCTCCGCCTCTTCATACACACTCAGGAGCTCCACCTCCTCATACACACTCAGGAGCTCCGCCTCTTCATACACACTCAGAGCTCCGCCTCTTCATACACACTCAGAGCCCCACCTCTTCATACACACTCAGAGCCCCACCTCTTCATACACACTCAGAGCCCCACCTCTTCATACACACTCAGGAGCTCCGCCTCTTCATACACACTCAGGAGCTCCGCCTCTTCATACACACTCAGGAGCTTCGCCTCTTCATACACACTCAGAGCCCCACCTCTTCATACACACTCAGAGCCCCACCTCTTCATACACACTCAGAGCTCCGCCTCTTCATACACACTCAGAGCCCCACCTCTTCATACACACTCAGAGCCCCACCTCTTCATACACACTCAGAGCCCCACCTCTTCATACACACTCAGGAGCTCCGCCTCTTCATACACACTCAGAGATCCGCCTCTTCATACACACTCAGAGCCCCACCTCTTCATACACACTCAGAGCCCCATCTCTTCATACACACTCAGAGCTCCGCCTCTTCATACACACTCAGAGCCCCGCCTCTTCATACACACTCAGGAGCTCCGCCTCTTCATACACACTCAGGAGCTCCACCTCTTCATACACACTCAGGAGCTCCACCTCTTCATACACACTCAGGGCTCCGCCTCTTCATACACACTCAGGAGCTCCGCCTCTTCATACACACTCAGGAGCTCCACCTCCTCATACACACTCAGGAGCTCCGCCTCTTCATACACACTCAGGAGCTCCACCTCTTCATACACACTCAGGAGCTCCACCTCTTCATACACACTCTGCTAAACTGCAGTTCCTCTGAGCTCCACAAGGTGGCGATCTCACTTCTACCCAGACAGGAAGACTATGGATAACAGACAGGAAGTGATGTCAGATACAGACAGTACATTCTATTTGGAAGGACGTAGAGAAAAGACAATGCAGGATTTGGCGGCAGAGGAGGTAATATGTAGATTAACCCCTTCAGGGGGATCAGTTGATGATTAATATATTTTGCTTCCAAAGCTGGCCATACATGGTTAAGTTTTATCAGGTTGTCACCTCATCCCTTTAATCCCGAGCACATATTGATTACACAGGTTCTGTGGCTTATTAAGGTGGTAATTAAACTCACTTGGTGCCTTATCTGCATTAAAATTAGCCTCAGAACCCGTGTAATTCATATGTGTTCGGGTTTAAAGGGATGAGGTGGCAACCCTAGGGCTGAGTGAAAAAGTTGAACTGCTTCCCCCATCCACACATTGGAGGGGGATGGGGAAATCCTCCCCTCTGAACGATTGTATTCTGACAATGGGGGGCGCTCCTCCGCTCTCAGAATACACAGATCAGTGATGAAGCTGTTGGCTGCAGCCGCTGATCGAGTGACTTTTATCGGGCAGTGACCACACATGGATGGAAATGTGACTGATCCCTGCTGAACCAGCTGAATTTCCATAATCTCCCATTGGCTGAGCAATATTCTCATTTGTCTGTGAGCTCCTTCTTGCTATTATTCCTCGTCCTGCCTGTTGTTTCCTTGGATTGATTTTCTGTGTAGTGACCCCGGCTTCATCTCTTGGATGCGCTCGTCTGTTGCTTGTGTAGCAGTACCACCGAAGGAGCTGCTGGTTTGGATTTGGGCCTGCACTCTGTTGGTCAACCCCCAGAATTTGGCTCGATCCCCCCTTGCCACAAATGCACAATAATGTGATTGTGGGACCCAATGGCAGTAGGGAACTACAATGATACCGTACAATAATATGCAGAGATTATATATATATATATATATATATATATATCGCTACCCCCGAAGGAGCCGCTGGTTAGATTTGGGATCTACTCTCAGTAACTGTTTAACCCCTCTTTAACTAGCTCTAGCCCTCCCTTGGCACACCGAATGAATATAAAAGTATTGTGACCCCTACTTGGTTGAGTCCGCAATAGCATACACATACCGTATTTATCGGCGTATACCGCACACTTTTTTGCCCTTAAAATCAGGGCAAAATCGTGGGTGCACGATATACGCCGATACCCGCTTCCCGCGCCGTGTTTGAACCACTGCGCCGACATATACCGAGCGCAGTACACTCGGGTATACTCGGGCAGGCTCGGCTCCTCTCGCGGTCACGTCCTGTACGTCCTTTACGCGAGAGAAGCCGAGCCTGCCCGAGTATACCCGAGTGTACTGCGCTCGGTGTATGTCGGCGCAGTGGTTCAAACACAGCGCGGGAAGCTGGGATCGGCTAAAGAAAACAGCGAGAAGGACACCACGATGGCCGCAGAAGAACGCCAGACCGGGCAAGACATCGACGAGGGCTATCCAAACTGTAAGTATTTCTTTTTTTCCCGGGAATTTTTCTTTTAGGTTGGGGGTGCGCGCTATACGCCGGGGCGCGGTATAGGAAGATAAATACGGTACATAAAACATGCAAAAGGCAATGCAATGATGTTATTACCTTTTCCTGCAGGCGATTCCCCAGAGTAAACACACGTCACACATTTACTATATTCAAACCAAAGAATAACTTTACTGTGCATATGGTAAAGCGAATGAAAAGGGTTTGAATGACATGCTAATCATACACAGGTATTAACACACAATGGCCCGGATTCAGAGAGCAATTGCGCCTGCGTAATAGTTACGCAGCGCAATTGCTGACTTGCGCCGGCGTTACGAATGCTCCTGATTCAGGAACATCGTAACGCCGACTGCAGCCTAAAATCTGCGTGGCATAAGGCTCTTATGCCACGCATATTTTAGGCTGCATTCTTGCGATGGCCGCTAGGGGGCGCTCCCATTGTGCTCAGTGTATAGTATGCAAATTGCATACTAACACCGATTCACAATGTTGCGCGAGCCCTGCGTACGCAAGTTACGTAGTTTCCGTACGGCGTGTTTAGCGTAAGGCTGCCCCTTCTAATAGTAGGGGCAGCCAATGCTAAAGAATACCCGTCGTTCCCGCGTTGCCAAATTTGAATGTTACGTACTTTGCGTAAGTGATTCGTGAATGGCGCTGGACGCCATTCACGTTCACTTTGAAGCAAATGACGTCCTTGCGACGTCATTTGCCGCAATGCACGTCGGGAAAGTTTACCGACGGAGCATCCGCGCTACGATCGGTGCGGGAACGCGCCTAATTTAAATGATTCCCGCCCCCTACGGGATCATTTAAATTGCGTGCTCTAGCGCCGGGCAATTTTGCCGGCGTGCCCTCGCAATTTACGGAGCTACTGCTCCGTGAATCGAGGGCAGGGGAGCAAATTTGCGGGGGCGCAGGGCAAAATCGTTGCCCTGCGCCTCCGCAAAAAAAGCGCAAATCACTTTGAATCCGGGCCAATGACTCTGCAAGGCCCTTGCATGAGTCAGCAAGCAAATAAAGGAAATCTAATACTAAAGGGAAAAAAACAAGGGTAATGCTATAGGCTTATGTTACTTAGGCAGTCTGTGCCCGCGAGCTCCCCCTAGTGCATGGGTGCTCAACCTGTGGCTCTCCAGCTGTTTCAGAACTACAATTCCCATGAGGCATTGCAAGCTACTGACTGTTACAAGCATGACTCCCAAAGGCAGAGGCATGATGGGACTTGAAGTTCTGCAACAGCTGGAGAGCCACAGGTTGAGCACCCATGCCCTAGTGGGTAGTTCTGCAAAACAGCTAATGTGAAGAACCTCTGGCCAGGCCTGGCTGTAACAGTTCCCAGATGTCTTCTTAGAACAAATTTACGTTGCAGCCATTGGTGCACTTTTAAAGCGGAGGTTCACCCGCACATAACACTTATTCCCCTTAGATGGATGCTCGTTTTGTCTACCGGAATCGGCTAGTTGTTTTAAAATATGAGCTGTACTTACCGTTTACGAGATGCATCTTCTCCGCTGCTTCCGGGTATGGTCTGCGGGACTGGGCGTTCCTATTTTGAGTGACAGTCTTCAGAGAGGCTTCCGACGGTCGCATCCATCGCGTCACGATTTTCCGAAAGAAGACGAACGTCGGTGCGCATGCGCAGTATAGAGCCGCACCGACGTTTGGCTTCTTTCGGCTACTAGTGACGCGATGGATGCGACCGTCGGAAGCCTCTCGGAAGACTGTCAATCAAGAAGGAACGCCCGCTCCCGAAGACCCATACCCGGAAGCGACGGAGAAGATGCATCTCGAAAACGGTAAGTACGGATCATATTTTAAAACAACTAGCCGATTCCCCTAGACAAAACGAGCAGGAATCTAAGGGGAAAAGAGAAAAAAAAACATCATTGGGTGAACTCCCGCTTTAAACTGTAATCCAAAAGGGTGAAGAAAGAACAATCTCAGTCAAACGGGGTATAACAAACACCCAATGTTCCTCCAGTGGTGGTCAGTAGTATTGCAGGCTGTGAGAACTTTATCAGAGCTTATCTTCCCAAACAAACCAATCCTTCATTTCTCCTCCACCAATCAAGACTCTCACTCCAGTGAGAGCCCATTCACACAGGGACGACTTTGGATCTGACTTCAAGTCGCCCCAAGTCGCCCTGCATGAGAAAATCAATGTAAGTGAATGGAGCCGTCATAATGTACACTACTGCAGTCGCTCCGACTTCAGAAAAGGTTCCTGTACTACTTCAATCCGACTTCTAGGCAACTTGTACCCATTGATTTCAATGGAAGTCGCCTCAGAAGTCGGATCACTGTCTTAACCAGGGGTCCTCAAACTACGACCCGCGGGCCGCATGCGGCCTGCCGAGGACCTTTATCCGGCCCACTGCATGCAGGGCCGGTAGACTGCTGTGTCAGGAGCTCACTGAAAAGTTCGGGCGCGCTGTGATAAAAGTCCCGCCCTCCTCTTAGACCAGGTCGTGTGATAGACGCAGTGTTCTGTCTATCACATGAGCTAGTCTAGGAGGAGGGCGGGACTTTTATCACAGCGCGCCCCGAACTTTTCAGTGAGCTTCTGACACAGCAGAAGCAGGAGATCCCGATGCATACACTGACTGGTGAGACATCGTTTGGCACAGTAAGGCTGCAATGGTAAGGGGGGCTTGCAATGATGGTGGGGGGGCTGCAATGGTAAGGGGGGCTTGCAATGATAGTGGGGGGAGCTGCAATGGTGGGGGGGGCTTTGTAATGATGGTGGGAGGCTGAAATGGTGAGGGGGGCTTGTAATGATGGTGGGGGGCTGCAATAGTGAGGGAGGCTTGTAATGATGGTGGGGGGCTGCAATGGTGAGGGGGGCTTGAATGGTTAGGGGGGCTTGTGATAATGGTGAGGGGGGGCTGCAATGGTGAGGGGGGCTTGTAATGATGGTGGGGGGAGCTTGTAATGATGGTGGGAGGCTGGAATGGTGAGGGGGGCTTGTAATGATGGTGGGGGGCTGCAATGGTGAGGGGGGCTTGTAATGATGGTGGGGGGGTTGTAATGATGGTGTGGGGCTGCAATGGTGAGGGGGGCTTGTAATGATGGTGGGGGGGTTTGTAATGATGGTGGGGGCTGCAATGGTGAGGGGGGCTTGTAATGATGGTGGGGGGCTGCAATGGTGAGGGGGGCTTGTAATGATGGTGGGGGGGTTTGTAATGATGGTGGGGGGCTGCAATGGTGAGGGGGGCTTGTAATGATGGTGGGGGGCTGCAATGGTGACGATGGCTTGTAATGATGGTGACGGGGGCTTGTAATGATGGTGAAGGGGGCTGCAATAGTGAAAGGGGCTTGCAATGATGGTGAGGGGGGCTGTAATGATGGTGAGGGGGGGCTTGCAATGATGGTGAGGGGGGCTGTAATGATGGTGAGGGGGGCTGTAATGAGGGCACAGTAAGGCGGCATTGAAAGTGAGGCTGCAGTGAGAGCACGGTAAGGCTGCAATGATGGGCACAGGTTGGGGGACTTTCAGTTTTTTTTTGGCGGGGGGGGGGGGGGGGGGCAGTGAAGGACCCGGCCCTCTAACGGTCTGAGTGACAGTGAACTGGCCCCCTGTTTAAAAAGTTTGAGGACCCCTGGTCTTAACTGAAGCAACAATAGAGGAAGTGAACATACATTTCTCAGGAAAACCCCTCCCTCCCACAGAGCTGATTGTTATTTGATTGGCCACTGGAAAGCCTCCTGTCCCGGAGGCGACTTGAAGTTGCCTTGTACTATCCTGGAGGCAACTTGAAGTTGCCTTGTAAGTTGCCTGATGATTCATAGTCAAGTCGTGTCCAAGTTGCCTCCCAAAGTCATGCTGGAAGTCGTGTTGCCCCTGTGTGAATGGGCTCTTAGCAAGTCACTTTGAGGATGATTTCCTCGACATTCAACATTGGTGTCAGTGAGATAAAATCAGCCCCATTGTTGGTGTCAGTGGAATAAAATAAGTCCCATCATTGGTGTCCCTGTGATAAAATAAGTCTCATAGTTGGTGTCGGTGAGATAAATTAAGCCCCGTTGTTGGTGTCAGTGAGATCAAATAAGTCCCATCATTGGTGTCCCTGTGATAAAATAAGTCTCATAGTTGGTGTTGGTGAGATAAATTAAGCCCCATTGTTGGTGTCAGTGAGATAAATTGCTTATTGTTGGTGTCAGTGAGATAAATTAAGCCCCATTGTTGGTGTCAGTGAGAATAAAGTGTAACCTCCCGCTGCCTCTGTTGATGTCGGAGTTCTACTATCACTGTCGGAAAGGAGATCACTGCTCCCCACAGTCGGCTATAATTGCAGTGCATGGTGATGGATCCTACAGAGTGTTCCAGCAATCATCACCTCACTGACACTCTGGCCTGGATTCAGAAAGAAGATACGACGGCATATCTCCGGATACGCCGTCGTATCTCTGAGTCCGGCCGTCGTATCTATGCGCCTGATTCATAGAATCAGGTTACGCATAGATCTCCCTAAGATCCGACTGGTGTAAGTGACTTACACCGTCGGATCTTAGGCTGCAATCTCACGCTGGCCGCTAGCTGGCGCTTCCGTTTGTATACGCGAGGAATATGCAAATGAGGAGTTACGCCGATTCAGAAACGAACAACCGCCTGGCGCTTTTTTTTTACGTCGTTTGCGTTCGGCTTTTTCCGGCGTATAGTTATCCCTGCTATATGCGGCGTATCCTATGTTAAGTATGGCCGTCGTTCCCGGGTCGAATTTTGAATTTTTTACGTCGTTTGCGTAAGTCGTTTCGCGAATACGGATGGACGTAATTTACGTTCACGTCGAAACCAATGACGTCCTAGCGACGTCATTTAGAGCAATGCACGCTGGGAAATTTCACAGACGGCGCATGCGCCGTTCGTTCGGCGCGGGGACGCGCCTGATTTAAATTTTACACGCCCCACTAGCCGCGGAATTTGAATTCCGCCGGGGGATTTACGATACGCCGCCGCAAGTTTATAGGCCAGTGCTTTCTGAATAAAGCACTTGCCTCAAAAACTTGCGGCGGCGTAACGTAAATCA
This sequence comes from Rana temporaria, assembly GCF_905171775.1. Taxonomy (NCBI): domain Eukaryota; kingdom Metazoa; phylum Chordata; class Amphibia; order Anura; family Ranidae; genus Rana; species Rana temporaria. The sequence continues at coordinate 7,277,117 of NC_053490.1, read as the reverse complement.
GATCTAAAGATCCGCTCACCTATCTGAATCTAGCCCTCTGAGTCCTGGAACCTGTGAGATGAGGACATGAGGGGGAACAGAGGAATAAATCCCGAGACTGTCCATCATCTGGAAGCAATGGCAAGGCTGTAATCATATTATGAGATATTTCTCTGGGCTGCAGTTCCTCTGAACTCCACAAGATGGTGATCTCACTTCTACTCAAACAGGAAGTATCCAATGGGAGACAGACAGGAAGTGATGTCAGAAACAGACAGCAAGTGATGTCAGGTACAGACAGGAAGTTCCGGGTGAGAGGTGAGTCGGGAGGAAGTAGAGAGGAGACATTACTGGAAGATGCAGCAGAGGAGGTAATAAGATCTTGGGCCAGATTCACAAAGAGATACGACGGTGTATCTACAGATATCTACAGATCCCCCATCGTATCTCTGACTTACACTGGTCCTATCTATGCGCCTGATTCATAGAATCAGATACGCATAGATAGGGCTAAGATCTGACAGTGTTACACTGTCGGATCTTTTTTTCAATTTAAAAATGGCGCCGGGGGCGTTCCCGCTGATTTACGATAAATAATATGTAAATCAGCGAGATACGCAAATTCACGAACGTACGCGGACCCGACGCAGTGTTCTTACGTCGTTTCCGTAGCGGCTTTCCCGTCGTATACTTACCCCTTCTTTTATCAGGCGCAGCCAATGTTAAGTATAGCCGGCGTTCCCGCATTGAATTTGAATTTTCTAACGTCGTTTGCGTACGCCGATTCACGAACACGCGCGTCGCAAGTCCCGCTCACGTCGAAACCACTGACGTCCTAGTGACGTCAGTGGGAGCAATGCACGCCGGGAAATTCCCCGGACGGCGCATGCGCATTTAAATCGGCGCGGGAACGCGCCTGATTTAAATAGTACACTCCCCCTAGCCGCGGAATTTGAATTCCGCTGGGGGATTTAGGATCCGCCGCCGCAAGTTTGGAGGTAAGTGGTTTGTGAATTAGCCACTTGCCTCTCAAACTTGCGGGAGCGGATCTTAAATCAGATAGATCACGCGGATCTATAGATCCGCTGATCTACGTGAATCTGGCCCCTTATTTTCTATTTACACCCAGTAAACCCCTGTCATGTCCGTCCTCTTCCTCCATAGTCACTGTGACGTCTTTTATCTCCAGCAGATGATGATACACACATATAGAGTGTGGAAATGTAGAATATCCCTGTATATTACAATGAGGGAATTTATGGTCTGTACCACGAGGGGAGTTATTGATGTCAGTAAATGTCGGCTCCAGACATTGTATGTGGGGGGGAATGAAATGATAATTAAAGGTCGGGATTAGGGAAGAGTTCTGTAAGATTTTACACGGGAATGATCAGCGCCCCTCCAGAGACACTATGATGAGTCTCACAATAGGAGTCTGAAATGGACTGGATTTTGGGGGGGATGAGATGTGAACCTGGATTGGGGGGGGGGCAATTTTATCAAAAAGATGTCCAGATGGGAATCAAAATTGATTTTTCAGATTAGTATAATACAGGGGTGCCCAACCCTTTGAAGAGCGAGGGCCACTTAAGCGACTTGGTAACCGGTCGTGGGCCACAAAGAGCGGAGCAGGTGGATAGCAGCCCACTCTACTTTTTTTTGCTGATCGGATTGGAGGTAGGCGTTTGTAAACGGACACAAGTGCATTTACATCTGCTACTTCTTAGAGGTGAATGGAGGGTCCAATTGGGTCGGACTGACCGTGTAAAAGGGGCTTATGGCTCTGTGCAGGTGATTTAGATCTGCCATGATTCACTGCTATAATCTGTGGAAATAAGCAAAGACAAACGAACACACACACACACACACACAGAGATGCAGGGGGTAAAAATGTGAGCAGATGCTGATGGCAATCTTCTCATCCTTAGCTTTATTCTCCTTATGTCGTCACAGAATACACACCCATCAATCCCTCCCAATAACCCTTTACTCCACCCAGTTACCCTCCCATTCTGTTAATCCACATGGCAAAGTCTTTGTTTTATCATAAATGATAGGGGTCTCTCGATCAGAACTGCAAGGATGTAGTGAGGTGGGCTGGAAAGGGGCATGTCCAGGACAGGAGGAAGAATATTCGTTGGGAAATAGTTCCAGCAAATCGCCCATTTAGAAATCCATACACAGGAAACCAGCACGTTGCCTTTCAAGGGAAAAACAGTCCAGGCTACAAATTCCTTTTCCATCTCCAAAAGGCAGGATGTAGCAAAGTCACAATTTCCTCTTGAAATGATCAGGAATGCACGGAAGAGTGAATACAATGGGGGATGGGGAAGCTTCATATAGCATATATCATTTCTAATATAAACTATTTTCAAGGAAAATAAACACTTATTGTGATACATATATTTCACACATGCATAAATATACTTATATATAAAAAGGTATCAAAAATAATATGAAGAATAATACTAAACATTATTAATAATTCTAATATAAAGATTAGCACAGCTTATCAAATAGGCATTATTACAGAAATCTATCACAATCCCCCCTATAAGGTCTATTTGAAAAGCAACATCCCTACATTCTCTTTGCCCTTTCTTTCACTTGAGAATGTTGTAAGCAGTCTCAACAGTCAAGGATGGTAACAGAGGATAAGGTCCTTCTTCTACTTTCTTCAATGAATCTCCTATTTCACCCAAATTTACAAAAGTAGGAGTTACCTCTTCAGCTGCTTTCCCTAACAGTTTCTTTATACAGGGCAGAATACAATAAAACATCACCACAACCAATATAACCAAAATCAAAATTGCTATACCTATTTGAGTACAAATGCGTTGCCACCCTTTCATCCATCCAAAATACTGGTCCCAGGGATCTGTCAACCCAGAATTTCTTTTTAATTCTTTGGAGAGTTCCTCTAATTTCTTAATGGCCAATGTTACCTTGCCATTTGGACCTGTATTGTCCGGAATGTACGTACAACATGTACTTGTACCAGGTAAGATTTTACATACACCCCCCTTTTCAGCTAATATCATGTCTAGGGCCATGCGATTTTGAAAAGTCATCCGTGAAGTGGCTTCTAGTTGTTCAGCTATTCCCTGGAGTGCATCCCTGGTGTAGTTAACAAACCTCTGTTGGTTATAGTAAATATAATTGATCCAATCTACATTTACATTACTAAGTTAAATTTCATAAAAGCATCCGTTCCCACCAAATTACTATATTTCCCTTCATTAGCATTTTAATTTTATATTGGGCTCTGTCCTAAATATTTTATTTCCTAAAGAAACTTTATTACATTACACTAGTTTTCAGGACTGATCATGCAGCATGAATATTCTTGTCGCATGTCTGTTTAAACAAACATAGCAGCCTTTGGTTCAGTCTTAAAGATTCACTGTATCTCATAGGGATCCTTCTACAAAACACAACTTCCCTCTCTGACTGAACACCTTCGTCACTCCAAAACCTGGAAGATGACCCTTTAATCCATAAATATGGCTGTATCATACCGCATAATCTATCCATGTATTTTATTTTTAAACTATTTTAACTGACTTTTCTTAAGCTATGCAGATTAACACCATATTTCATTCTCTTTAAAATGACACCCTCAAAGTAAGGTATTCTTCAAACCAAATGGTGCAAAAACCCACAGTTTAGTAACATATGAGAGAAAGAAAGAATGAGAGAGAAAGAAAGAAAGAAAGAAAGAGAGAGAGAAGGAGAGAGAGAGAGAAAGAAATAAAGGAAAAGAAAGAGAGAAAAAGAATATTTTATTAATAAGGGCTTTCTTTCAGATCTTCTAATGATTGTGTAAAATTACCTTTTATTATAAAAGAAAGATTTACCCTATAATATGCTTTATAGTCTACTTAACATAAACTCTGATATTTATTTATTTTTCCCTTCAAACTTGCAAAGAGACATTTAAATCACAGCAGCTGAGGTGTCTGGTTTCAACGCTAGCACTCACTCCAGATAGAAGGGTAATTCACCACAGCCTGTAACCTGATCTGCTGTTAATGACCTCTGAGGCCCCATACACACCATAGAATCTATCCGCAGATAAATCCGTGCAAACGGGTTTCAGCGGATAGATTCTATGGTGTGTACACTCCGTGGGATATTTATCCGCAGATAAATCTCCCCTGGGATGGATTTCCAGCAGATGGATATTTGCTGACATGCTCAACAAATCCATCTGCTGGAATCCATTCCAACGGATGGATCCGCTCGTCTGTACAGACTTACCGGATCCATCCGTCTAAAGGGATTCCCCGCACGCGTCGTAATGACTTGACGCATGCGTGGAATTCCTTATATGACAGCGTCGCGCCCGTCGCCGCGTCATAATAGCGGCGACGGCGCGACACGTCATCGGCAGAGGATTTCAGCGCGGATTTCAATGCGATGGTGTGTACACGCCATCGCATAGAAATCCTCTGAAATCTTTGAGAGGATTTATCCGCGGATACGGTCCGCTGGACCGTATCTGCGGATAAATCCTCTCGTGTGTATGGGGCCTAAGGGAAAACATCTGTTCCCCCCCATGCTTGGAGCAGATTGTACAAGTTTTAGACCATATACAATCCAATCGAATTGCATCGTTTTTCTCATTTTTAACTCTTTTTCAAAAATTTTAAAACATATTTGGTTTGTACATCTGCCAAAAATCATGTACACCACATTATAACATGACATTCCTTAACTTCCAATAGCGACAAAAGATCGCTTAGAGGACAAATCTCATGAAATCCACTGACCAGTCCCTGCGCATGAACCGACCATTGTTTTCTACTGATAAAGTCACTCATAATTACTCACAATCTATATTTTATCAGAAATGTCATTTTATAATAACTTTTAACACTTGTTTATTTTTTAATTTTATTTTTACAATTTTTATAATAATATTTTTTATAAAGTTTTTTAGATTGAACATAACTTTCATATTTTAATATTTTTCTCTGGGGAACCTTATAATAAACCAAACCCAAGTTTAGAATCTGTTGTAAACATTGCTCAAACCTCAACTTATTAATTCTTACAACCAGATCTGTAGGATTTCAGTTAAACATAAAATACCATGTTGTTTACCATTTACTGAATTGTATACAATTCTTCACACAATCTCAATCAACAATTTTCCCATTAAACCTTTGTTCTAATCCCATGCATGTTTTGACATGTCATAATACATTTTCAGTTGTTGGGGTAAACATATTCATAAACATTTACAGGCAGAATTAAACTTAATTATCTCATTAGAGAACTTCTTTACACTCTGACATTATTTAACCAATTACCCCATGTAACCGGGACCCCCCTTTGAGATATTCCAACCCACAAACCCCAGTGGTCACAATCCCATGTATTTGAAAAAAGATATATAATTTCATTCAGGTTTGGGCACAGTCCATCATATCACTCATCTCCAGAGAATATTTTCGAAGGAACCTCTTAATCATCACCCAGGGGATATTGGTAATTATCGGTACCTACATCAGAAATGTGAGAAAAACTCGTACACGAATATTAGTTACCTATTTTCAAAAGCGGTCACATAATCATAGCTCATAACAATCTAATCTAGAGACTGTCTCAAACAAGATTTCAGAAAGGGATAATGTATTGAATGCTCCCCCCTTGGGGCCACTTACCCACTTAACCCTGAGGATGGCATGGCACAGCATGTGGAATAAAACCATTTAAATGTACTATGTAAAATGTTCTACTGTTCCAATGTGATACCCAGAATCTCCTCATCCCTCATTTGTGACTTGTGAACACAGCTTCTGTAGTCATGAACGCCAGGATTTACACACTCTCTCTACCGCTTTTGGGCACCCCATGAGGTCAAGGCATTGAGGTCTGGGCACACGTGACAGCATATGAGCGGATTCTACCTTCAGGTAGGTCTGCCACTCCCATCTACATCATTCTCCTCCCTTACGTGTCTGTCCAGCGAAGTGGCATTGTAGTTACCCCCCCCTGGACAGACTAAGGAGGGCATGAAGAAGAAGGCCCGTGGGCCGGAGGGCACAGAATCCAGTAAGGGCAGCGGGCAGGAGGCGACACCATCTGCGTTCAGAATGAGGCAAAGCCTTCAGCAGGGAAGAGCATCCGGGCAGGCCCATGCTTCCTCCAGCGGGGCATACAGTTGGGCAGAACGTAAGGGGAAGGAAGGGGCACGGCCTCAAGCAGTCGGGCGGGGCCCATGCTTCCAGCAGGCATCGTGGGCAGAACATGAGGGAAACGAAAAGACAATAACAGGCCCTGGGTATCACATTATAAATTTCAAAACTGGCAAAAAGCCCTCTATGTATCAAGTCAAAATACAGTGCATGGCATCGTCGGTGTAAGTGGGCAAATCAGATGGGACAGGTCCCCACAGAACACGCATTCAATCTATCCGATTAAAAGGATAAAAAAAAAACGGGACGAAATAATTCACCTAAATTAATTCACTGTAGAAGATTTTAACTGTAAAATAAAGACTTAACAATTGCTTATTATGTGCATCAAATGTCTGTTCCATATTTTTTAAACCTCAGGAGAAATATTATTCTAGTTAAATCGAATTATCTGATAAATCAGCGTACAATGTAACAGGCATATTCAGACCAATTTTAATTGTACAGAAACAGTTGCAATATCCCAAGTCAACCTTTTGTTAAAAAAAACTCTGTGTTACAAAAAAAACTGTCTCCTAGGTTGTCGTCCCTGGGGGGGAAGAGGGGGGCTATCCTCCAACTTGCAAATGTGGCAGAGCCCAGGGCGGGCAGGATGCAGGGGTCTGGACCGCCCACATTCCTCACACACCCAGTTCTATCCCCCCACCAGGGAGGGGGCAGGAGTATATATTATATCAGGGAGGCATCCCAGAAATATAAAAAAAAAAAACAGCAAAAATAATAATAAGAAGAATTCATTCACCACTTGCCAACAAGGAATTGGGAAAAGGGATCAATGAATTTCAATGGGAAGAAGAAAAAAAGGGTTGAAGAAAGGAGAAAGAAATAAGAAAGAAAGAGTTCGATTCCAGCACAGAGTTGAGAACCCAAACGAAAAGTGCATGCAAAGAAAGACACCATAAGTTATATGTTACAGACACAATGTACCATTAGACGCAATCAAATCACTTCTAGCACAGTCAGTACAATCAGCATGCTACATAGAGGGAGGGGAAGATAGGGGGCTGTGTAGTAGGCAGCAAAGAAAGGGTTGGACGGGAGGATCTAAGAAGAAAATGGTGGAGAGGGGAGGAGCTATGAAAAAAGGGAGAAGAAAGGGAGGAGCTAAGAAAAAGATGGCAGAGGGGGAGGAGCTTTTCAGAAAAGGCGGGAAAAATCTAAAGCCAAAGAAAAGCAAAATGGAAGACGAAGAAGAAGGGGAGTCAGAAGTTATAAAGAAAAACTTCAGACTTCTGTAGATGAAAAACAAAAGTCAGTGCCAACAGCAGTCAATACATACAACAAGAAAGCCAGGTATTCTATTCAGTCAAACACAGTTATCCAGCATAATAAAAACACATACATACTGAGAAAGACAAAAGGATCATCCCAGCAAAAAAAATTAACTAGGAAAGGCACAGAAATGAAAAAGTTTCCTGTTCAGACTGCAAAGAGTTAAGACTGCTAGGCAGAAAACCCTTAATTGGTATCCAGCTGTGATGAAAGGCATAGGGTTTCAGGTCACAAATCAGCACAGTTAGCAGAGCAAGAAGCCACAGACGAAAGAGTTAAGAATGCTAGTTTAGAAAGACCAAGAGTTAATTGCTTAGCCAACTGTGACAAAAGGCAGAAGTGCAAGAAAAGAAACAATTTAGATACGAGAATAGAAACAGCTTTACAGCTTAGCAGAGGACACATGCAACAACCTCCTCCAGCTTTCGACCCCCACCTTTCCTTACAGAGGAAAACTTAGTAAGCAAAAAAAACCCCGCGAAATTCAAAGCAAGGCAGATGGGAGATATCTGACTCCACACATATATCTCACTACATTCATACACAAATAATCCCCAGTATCCCAATGTACCCCAATTTATCTAAAAGGGGTTTTGAAATATTTATCACAAGCCTAAATATAACAAAAGCCCATATATACATCTTCGCAGCCAGCTTCCTTAGGGCTGAACCCAGGCTATTCCGAGCCAGCATGCACTCCCCGTGCACACCACCTTTATCACATCGGCTTAATCCGAGACGATGCACGACCAGTACCTCACTTAGTAGGCCGATTTCACACACAGCTCACAAGCTACGCACACCCTTCACACACCCCACAAACAGACAGCAAACAACCCACAAACTCGCACCCTTCTACTCAAGCTACTCGCACCCTTCTACTCACACCCTTACAGCGCACCCTTCTACTCACAGGCAGCAAGACACCAAAAAAAAATTAATAGCAGTGAATCAGCACAAGCCGGGGTTCACTTCTGGACCAGAATTATTCCGTCTGTTTCAAAGGCTCGGAATTTGCAGACAAACTAGATGGGAATAGAGGCCGTCCAGCCTGTAACACGGTGTAAGGGAGCCAAAAAAAACTCGCACTTACCGTATTTAGGGGTTCATGACGCCCCTTTCAATGGTAGACGGTCCCTCAATTCTCAGCCAGTTTCTTGTGCGTCCACAAAGTCTGTCCTTGAAGTCCAAAAGAAGCACGTGGACGCCAATTGATTTAGATCTGCCATGATTCACTGCTATAATCTGTGGAAATAAGCAAAGACAAACGAACACACACACACACACACACACACAGAGATGCAGGGGGTAAAAATGTGAGCAGATGCTGATGGCAATCTTCTCATCCTTAGCTTTATTCTCCTTATGTCGTCACAGAATACACACCCATCAATCCCTCCCAATAACCCTTTACTCCACCCAGTTACCCTCCCATTCTGTTAATCCACATGGCAAAGTCTTTGTTTTATCATAAATGATAGGGGTCTCTCGATCAGAACTGCAAGGATGTAGTGAGGTGGGCTGGAAAGGGGCATGTCCAGGACAGGAGGAAGAATATTCGTTGGGAAATAGTTCCAGCAAATCGCCCATTTAGAAATCCATACACAGGAAACCAGCACGTTGCCTTTCAAGGGAAAAACAGTCCAGGCTACAAATTCCTTTTCCATCTCCAAAAGGCAGGATGTAGCAAAGTCACAATTTCCTCTTGAAATGATCAGGAATGCACGGAAGAGTGAATACAATGGGGGATGGGGAAGCTTCATATAGCATATATCATTTCTAATATAAACTATTTTCAAGGAAAATAAACACTTATTGTGATACATATATTTCACACATGCATAAATATACTTATATATAAAAAGGTATCAAAAATAATATGAAGAATAATACTAAACATTATTAATAATTCTAATATAAAGATTAGCACAGCTTATCAAATAGGCATTATTACAGAAATCTATCACACAGGTAACCCGCAGGTGCACTGCTCTGCACTAAGGATGAGCTCTGGCGTGTTCGCATAGAACACGTGCAGAGCCCGCCAGGAAGTGAGCACGGCGCTGTGCTAATCACAGCCAGGGAGACATTTCCCGATGCTCGGCTGCAGGGATCGTGAAATGTCTCCCTGGCTGTGATTAGCGCAGCGCCGTGCACACTTCCTGGCGGGCTCTGCACGTGTTCCATGCGAACACACCAGAGCTCATCCTTACTCTGCACCTGCGGATCAGTTTAAAAGCAGCCCAGTAACCACTGCAGAACAGATAGTCCCATATATACACTGGGGTAGATTCAGTAACATCTGTGCTTTTTTTACGTAGGCGCAGGGCACCGTTTTTGCCTTGCGCCCCCCCCCCCAAATTTTCTGCGCTACCCGCGATTCACGGAGAAGTAGCTCTGTAAATTGCGTGTGCGCTCCGGCAAAATGCCCGGCGTAAGCGCGCGCAATTTAAATGATCCCGTAGGGGGCGGGAATTATTTAAATTATGCGCGTTCCCGTGCTGAGCGTAGAGTGCATTCTCTGTCGGGAAACTTTCCTGACGTGCATTGCGGTAAATGACGTCGCAAGGACGTCATTTGCTTCAAAGTGAACGTGAATGGCGTCCCGCGCCATTCACGATTCACTTACGCAAACTACGTGAATTTTAAATTTTGCGACGCGGGGAACGACGGGTATACGTAACATTGGCTGCTCGGTACGCAGGGCTCGCGTAACGTTGTGAATCGGCGTTAGTATGCAATTTGCATACTATACGCTGAGCACAACGGGAACGCCACCTAGCGGCCATCGCAAGAATGCAGCCTAAGATATGCGGGCATACGAGCCTTATGCCACGCATATCTTAGGCTGCAGTCGGCGTAACGAGCTCTCTGAATCAGGAGCATTCGTTACGCCGGCGCAAGTAAGCAATTGCGCTGCGTAACTATGGTTACGCAGGCGCAATTGCTCTCTGAATCCGGGCCACTGATTTTAGTAATAAACTTACCTTTAACAGCAGTATTCTATTCTATTCCATCCCGGAGCAGGAGGTCGTGGGCCACATCAGAGGGCTCCGCGGGCCACTGGTTGGGCACCCCTGGTATAATAGTTTCGGCTGGACTGAATATTGATATTGAGCTGTTTGCTTTTGATTCATCTTTTTTATAGTATTTCTATATTGTGTTACCACATATTGATGATTATAAATAAAGTTTTGTATGAATTTAGTGATATATGGTGATAAAGAAGTTTTATATTAAGACATTCTGGGCTTATAAATGGTTTAGGAATCTGGGAGAGGGGGGGTAGGATCGATTTTTAGGAACGCTTTCCCTGGCAATTGCCCTCCAGGACAAAGATTGGCGTTTTCCAATCCAAAAGCGTTAGATGTCACCAGGTTAGGAGAGGAGTCTTCTCTGTTTACATCAAAGGGTATCCGGCCCGCCATCCAATGGAGTATCTGCTGCCGGGATCCTGGCAGTGGATTAGCTCTTCTGCTCCTAATGCTGGCATTGCCCATTTACTCCTATTGAGTAGGGATGAGCTCCGGCGTGTTCACACAGTCCACGTGCAGAGCCCGCCAGGAAGTCAGCATGGCTCTGCGCTAACCACAGGCAGGGAGACATTTCCCGATCTCTGCAGTCGAGCATCGGGACAATGTCTCTCTGCCTGTGATTAGCGCCGTGCAGACTTCCTGGCGGGCTCTGCACGTGGACTGTGCGAACACGCCGGAGCTCATCCCTACTATAGAGGTGTCTATTAATTCACAGGCACCACAAACTCTGAGGGACTACACAGCCCAGCACACCTAGTCATCTACAGCCAGAGTTTTTCTGAGTTATGCCGCGTACACACGATCAAAAATTCAAACAAGAAAACCGTGGATTTTTTTCCGACGGAATGTTGGCTCAAACTTGTGTTGCATACACACGGTCATACAAATGTTGTCGGAAATTCCGAACGTCAAGATGAGCCGAGAAAAATTAAGCCCAATAGGCAGTGTGATGCAAATGGGGGCAGTGTGATACAACAATGGGGCTTCCTCTGATTTGTATCAGAGGAAGGAAAATACTAAAGGTTTTGAGGGAAGTAGAGGCGCTCAGAGGTCTCTGAGGAGGTAGTGTGACTAAAGTGAGCCTCTGAGAGTTTACTGTATCTGAAGGACTTTGGGGCCCCTGAGGAGGAAGTGTAGCTGAGGGACTTTGGGACTCCTGAGGAGGAAGTGTAACTGAAGGGCTTTGGGAGCCTCTTGTAGAGTAATAGGGCTGAAGAACTTTGAGAAGCTAGTGGGGCTGAAGGGTTGTTTGGGCCCCTGAGGGGGTAGTCAGGCTGCAAGGCTTGAGGTAAGGGGGGCTTTAGGACTCATAGGTGCTCTTGGTATCCTATGATCCATCCTCCCCACCTGCACTTATTTTTTTTACCTCCTTAAAGTGATTGTAAAGGCTCGTTTTTGTTATTAAAAAAAGTTATACTTACCTACTCTGTGCAGTTGGTTTTGCTCAGAGCAGCCCGGATCCTCCTCTTCTCGGGTCCCTCTTTGCTGCTCCTAGCACCTACCTCCTTTGAGTGCCCCCTCAGCCAGCAGCTTACTACAAGGGGCACCTAAGCCAAGTCAGAGCTCTGTGTATCCATTCAGACACAAAGCCCTGACCTGTCCCTGCCCCCTCTCCCCTGATTGGTTGCCTGACTTTGATGGACAGCTGCGGGGGCCAATGGCGCCAATGCTCTGTCTCGGCCAATCAGGAGGAGTGTCCTGGATGGCTAAGGGGATTGTGGACATCGCTGGAGAAAGAAGAGACTCAGGTAGGTAATTCCTTTAAAGAACACCTGCCAGGAAGTGAAGGAAACCTTAAAGGGGTTGTAAAGGTAAAAATGTTTTCCCCTAAATAGCTTCCTTTACCTTAGTGCAGTCCTCCTTCACTTACCCCATCCTTCCATTTTGCTTTTAAATGTCCTTATTTCTTCTGAGAAATCCTCACTTCCTGTTCTTCTGTCTGTAACTCCACACAGTAATGCAAGGCTTTCTCCCTGGTGTGGAGTGTTGTGCTCGCCCCCTCCCTTGAGGGGGGAGGGGGCAAGCAGGAGAGTCAGGACGCCCACTAACACACAGCTCTTTTTTTCTATCTGCAATGTAGAGAGCGTCCTGACTCTCCTGCTCACCCCCTCAAGGGAGGGGGCAAGCACGACACTCCACACCAGGGAGAAAGCCTTGCATTACTGTGTGGAGTTACAGACAGAAGAACAGGAAGTGAGGATTTCTCAGAAGAAATAAGGACATTTAAAAGCAAAATGGAAAGATGAGGTAAGTGAAGGAGGACTGCACTAAGGTAAAGGAAACTATTTAGGGGAAACATTTTTACCTTTTACAACCCCTTTAACCTCACCATCTCACTGGTCAAGAAATATGTTGCAGGACACAAAATAGATCAAGACCAAGAGAACAAAATCCCTCCCCCGCTGTCCTCCTCCTACCCACATTGGGATGCCATTAAAGGAAGGAGAACAGGCTCCTCCCTCACAGCTCTCTACTCTGCCACCACCATTCTCCTGCTATCCAGTCCAATCCCTTCTCTTTCTGTAGAGAGTGACAGTGACATCACTCCTTCCAGTCAGCAGACTGCCAGAGATTGGAGCCTTGCAGCCAGAGTTCTGGCAATTATCCTGATTATCTGGCAATCCCGGCCAAGCCCCCTCTCCCCCGCCACTAGCCGTTTTACTTTATTGGAGTAGAACGGCTGGTACTGGTACTCTTATAGGCAGTACCAGTGGGGAAGCTAGACATTATTTCCCCCGGGGCAAAGAATCAGGTCGGTGCCCCCCCTTATGGGACAAGATTAGGCAGAAGTCAGAAACTCCCAGGCCATAGCTGTTGAGTCAGCTGTTTGTCCCCTCCCCCCATGCTCCTCTGTGGGCAGGGAGATGAGGTGAGCGCTGCGGGAAGGGAGAGACAGAGGAGCGGAAGGGGGCGGCGGTCCGCTGTCACTGAAGACGGCCCACTGAGCCATCGGCCCACCGGGAAACTCCCTGTAGTCCCAATGCCCAGTCCATCCCTGGCCAACAGTCAGCAAGTTCTCCTTCCTGGACATCATGATGATCCTACATTGTCCTCACAGCACTGCCTCAGAGCAAACAAGTCAAAGGAATGATCGTATTTTTCATTCCTTGCCTTCAGATCTAAAACAAATCAAATCCAGTTCAGAAAATAAAATAAACGCAACAGAGAAAAGGGAATTTCTGATCCGGCAGATCAAGAGGGTCCCGGGACATCAAGAGTGTAGCATTTGGGCAGTACTTCTTAAATGTACAGCAATCCTCCTATTACACCCACATCCTATTATTGTGTGACCAATACCATCCAAGTAATACTTGCTTATATTTCCCAAAGTTATCCGTCTACAAGAAGACCTGTATAGATCAAATGACACCACCAATGAGGATGGAGGAGGACCGGAGTCACATGACTGAGAAGATTCTAAACCTCACCCTGGAGATCATCTACCTGCTGACCGGAGAGGTGAGGAGGATTCTGGGAGGTCACATGACATCACTCGTATCTCTATTAATAAAACACAGACCTGACCGGAGAGGTGAGGAGGATTCTGGGAGGTCACATGACATCACACTTATCTTTATTTATAAAACACAGACCTGACCGGAGAGGTGAGGAGGATTCTGGGAGGTCACATGACATCACTCTTACCTCTATTAATAAAACACAGACCTGACCGGAGAGGTGAGGAGGATTCTGGGAGATCACATGACATCACTCTTATCTCTATTAATAACACACAGACCTGACCGGAGAGGTGAGGAGGATTCTGGGAGGTCACATGACTTTATTCTTATCTCTATTATTAAAACAAAGACCTGACCGGAGAGGTGGAGGAGGATTCTGGGAGGTCACATGACATCACTCTTACCTCTATTAATAATACAGACCTGACCGGAGAGGTGAGGAGGATTCTGGGAGGTCACATGACATCACTCTTATCTCTATTAATAAAACACAGACCTGACCGGAGAGGTGAGGAGGATTCTGGGAGGTCACATGACTTCACTCTTATCTCTATTAATAAAACACAGACCTGACCGGAGGGGTGAGGAGGCTTATGGGAGGTCACATGACTTCACTCTTATCTCTATTAATAATACAGACCTGACCGGAGAGGTGAGGAGGATTCTGGGAGGTCACATGACATCACTCGTATCTCTATTAATAAAACACAGACCTGACCGGAGAGGTGAGGAGGATTCTGGGAGGTCACATGACATCACACTTATCTTTATTTATAAAACACAGACCTGACCGGAGAGGTGAGGAGGATTCTGGGAGGTCACATGACATCACTCTTATCTCTATTAATAACACACAGACCTGACCAGAGAGGTGAGGAGGATTCTGGGAGGTCACATGACATCATTCTTACCTCTATTAATAAAACAAAGACCTGACCAGAGAGGTGAGGAGGATTCTGGGAGGTCACATGACATCACTCTTACCTCTATTAATAAAACACAGACCTGACCGGAGAGGTGAGGAGGATTCTGGGAGGTCACATGACATCATTCTTACCTCTATTAATAAAACACAGACCTGACCAGAGAGGTGAGGAGGATTCTGGGAGGTCACATGACATCACTCTTATCTCTATTAATAAAACACAGACCTGACCGGAGAGGTGAGGAGGATTCTGGGAGGTCACATGACATCACTCTTATCTTTATTTATAAAACACAGACCTGACCAGAGAGGTGAGGAGGATTCTGGGAGGTCACATGACATCATTCTTATCTCTATTAATAAAACACAGACCTGACCGGAGAGGTGAGGAGGATTCTGGGATTCTAACATGATATTCCTATTGGTTCCTCAATACAGAGATTTCCTCTTGTGAAGTCAGGTGATCATATGACCATCACAGTGCCTCCATGTGACTCCCTAAAACATGAGAGACACAACATGGAGAAGATTCTAGAAGTCACCAAGAAGATGATGGAGCTGCTGACAGGAGAGGTGAGGAGGATTCTAGGACATTATCCAGTAACAGACAAGGGGTGTGTCTGGATGGTGACTGTATCATTGTGTGTGTCAGGTTCCTATAAGGTGTCAGGATGTCACTGTCTATTTCTCCATGGAGGAGTGGGAGTATTTAGAAGGACACAAGGATCTCTACAAGGACGTCATGATGGACAATCAGCCACCCCTCACATCACCGGGTAAGAGGAGACTTTATTGTAAAGGAGAGAGCAGTTCGGAGGCTCCACCTAGATCCCCCATCATCTGATAAACACATAGAAACAATGGATCCAGTCAGTGTGTGTGTTTCCTACAGATGGATCCAGTAATAGGAACCCACCAGAGAGATGTCCCCGTCCTCTGTATTCCTGGGATTCCACACAGGAAGGTCACACCATCCCCCACCATCATCAGGTAGGTGAGGAACAATCACTGATAGTATCATTAGAATCTGTACATTATCTGCATTGTTACTATTGATGTCATGTTTATTCTATATTCAGAGTGGAAACCTGAGAGAGTCTAAAGTTGAGATTAAAGCGATAAAAGAGGAGGATGATGAGGATGGGGTGATGGAAGAGTCAGAGTTTCTAAAAGAACACAAAGATCTGTACCAGGACACCATGGTGGAGTCATCCAGCTACAGAAACCCACCAGAGAGATGTCCCCGTCCTCTGTATTCCCCCATTTCCATAAAGGAGGATACCATCATTCCTCAACATTACAAGGTTGGTGGCATCTAGAACATGGAATCATAGAGGTGATGTGTTTGATTTTGATTTGATGTCACAAGATACAAGCTTATGCCTTACAGTTGTTATTTTCTCTAATTCTCTTGGTTTAGAGTGGAGATCCAATCGATATAGAATTTGAGGTGAAATCAGAAGAAGAAGAGAGGTATGTGAGGGATGATCAGCAGTCTATGGAGGAGGATGGAATAACGGGGACATTTATAGAGGAGGACACCCCTACAGAGATCAGCACAGGTGGGTCATTCACACTAAATACATTCCTCCACCCATACTGCTCACTGATTGGCCCAGAGTAGGGCGGGGACTGGGTGATATCAGCCTGTAATCCCCTGGTCACTTTCCTGAGCTGTGTTCCCCGTCCTGTATTCCTGTATTTCTCTCGGATAATCTTCCTTCTCTGTGCTGCAGACAAATTTATGTATCTAGACTGGATTTATGGAGATTCTGGGGTTCAGCTGGCAGAAGAATGTTGATTTTCACCATAGGCGTTACTAGATCTAGGCACCTGGGGTATGGACTTTGGGTTTTCTTCCCCATGCCCGAATCTAGTAAGATCTCTGACAGAACAATTCTCCCAGGATTACTTGCTCTGTTGTCTGCTGGCTGTGCCGGGTGGAGGGATATGTCTGTATAGTCTTAGGGCCTGATCCACAAAAACCCGGCGTAACTTAATTTTTCCCGTTTAAGTTACACCGCCGCAAAATCTCTACCTAGGTGCCCGATCCACAAAGCACTTACCTAGAAATTTTGAGCGGTGTAACTTAAACCGGTCCGGCGCAAGGCGTTCCTAATCTAATGGGGCGTGTCCCATTTAAATTAGGCGCGCTTCCGCGCCGGACGTATTGCGCATGCTCCCGACGTGATTTTCCCGACGTGCATTGCGCGAAATTACATTACGCCGAGTTTTGTGAATCGCGCCGGGGAAAAAAAGAGATGCGGCGGAAAAAAAAAAATTTGACAGCGTCGCGGGAAAGAAGGGTCTACTTTTACATGGTGTACTAACTTTACACTTTGTAAAAGCAGCCCTAATTTTGCGAGGGCAAACTAATACTTACGGAGAAAAAACGAAGCGTAAAAGCTTCGTGGATCTCCGTAAGTGCTAATTTGCATACCCGACGCTGGATTTCGACGAGAAATGCCCCCAGCGGCGGATGCGGTACTGCATCCTAGGATCCGACAGTGTAAGTCCCTTACACATGTCGGATCTTCTGCCTATCTATGAGAAACTGATTCTGTGGATCAATTCCATAGATAGAAACAGGGATACGACGGCGTATCAGTAGATACGCCGGCGTATCCCTTTTGTGGATCAGGCCCTTAGTTACTGACTTCAGTCTCGGGAGATGGGAGGCAGCGGTGTGGGAACTGTGCAACTTGTCTCAGTTAGGGTCCTTTCACACGGAGCGGACCGTTTCTGTGTCCGCTCCGTGTGTCCGCAGGGATCCTCCGTCATCCCCGCTGAGCTGTCGGCGGATAGGGCGGTCCCCGCACACCGTCTGTCCGTCTGCATCCAATCCGTTCCGCCGAACGGAAGAAAAATAGGGTTTCTTCCATTCGCAAAAGCGAATCCCGACGGACGCGGACGCTAGCAGATGCTCCATCCGCTAACGGACGCGATCCCATAGGGATTCATTACAAGTCCGTTAACAAACTTGTAATGAACGGTCCGCTCGTGTGAAAGGACCCTGAGGTAAACCATTAACCTTCCACTGATTATTGAATAAAAATATAGGCCCATTCCAGGCCCTTATCCAAGCATGCAGCCTGGCAGAGCAGGAAATGGGGGGACAAGCAAGTGGACCCCTCCTCAACCATACCACATGCCATGAGCATGGGGGGGTGCTTTAAGGCAAGGGGGCTCTGCCCCTCCACCCCAAAGTGCAGTGTTCCCATGTTGAAGGGGACAAGGGCCTTTTCTCCACAACCCTGAGAGGTGGTAATGGGGGTCTTTAACAAAGGGCCCCCAGATCCTGCCCCCCATGTGAATGAGTATGGGTATAGTACCCTTACCCATTCACCCCAAAAACTGTGTAGTGTAAAAAAAAAAAAATATATATATATATATATATATATATTTTATGATCAATGTCCCCTGCCGCACCGCCACCCAAAAAAACATAACGCTCCACCTGTGATAAAAGCTAACCTTCGATTGCCTGCTCTGCCACCTGACAGTTCTTAAACAGGGCCACCTGTTGATGGACCCTTTCCCTTACCTATTTAACTGCTTGCTGACCAGCCGCCAGTTTTACGGTGGCAGGTCAGTTCTGCTGGGCGAGAGCACGTAGCTCTACGTCGCCTCGCCCAGCAGCCACTAGGGGCACGCGCGCACCGCCAGAGGCGCGCGCCCCCCGCTCGTCCCTGACTCCCGTGCGCGTGCCCGGCGGGCACGATCGCCACCGGGCACCCGCGATCGCTCGTTACAGAGCGGGGACCGGGAGCTGTGGGTGTAAACACACAGCTCCCGGTCCTGTCAGGGGAGAAATGCCTGACCGTCTGTTCATACAATGTATGAACAGCGATCAGTCATTTCCCCTAGTGAGTCCACCCCCCTACAGTTAGAACACACTCAGGGAACATACTTAACCCCTTCCCCGCCCCCTAGTGTTAACCCCTTCCCTGCCAGTGGCATTTTTGTAGTAATCAATGCATTTTTATAGCACTGATCGCTATAAAAATGCCAATGGTCCCAAAAATGTGTCAAAAGTGTCCGAAGTGTCCGCCATAATGTCGCAGTACCGGAAAAAAATCGCTGATCGCCGCCATTACTAGTAAAAAAAAAATATTAATAAAAATGCCATAAATCCATACCCTATTTTGTAAACGCTATAACTTTTGCGCAAACCGATCAATAAACGATTATTGCGATTTAATTTTTTTACGAAAAATATGTACAAGAATACGTATCGGCCTAAACTGAGGAAAAAAATCGTTGTTTTATATATTTTTGGGGGATATTTATTATGGTAAAAAGTAAAAAATATTAATTTTTTTCAAAATTGTCGCTCTATTTTTGTTTATAGCGCAAAAACTAAAAACCGCAGAGGCGATCAAATACCACCAAAAGAAAGCTCTATTTGTGGGGAAAAAAGGACGCCAATTTTATTTGGGAGCCGCGTCGCACGACCGCGCAATTGTCAGTTAAAGCGACGCTTGGCCGAATCGCAAAAAGTGCTCTGGTCTTTGACCAGCAATATGGTCCGGGGGTTAAGTGGTTAAGAACAGGTGGAGGAGCAGGCAGTCAGAGGTTATCCTTCATCGCTCCTGGAGTGTTTTTTTTTTTTTTTCTTTTTTTTTTGTCCAGCGGTGCGGCAGTTGCTATGATCTATATTGGGAGACTTGTCAAAAGATACTCACGCCATTTTTTAAAATTTTTTGTATTTTGCTTGCAGCCGCTAGGTGTCGCCTCTGTCGTTTTCCCCGTTGAGTATGCAAATTAGCTAAATACGCGAATTCCTGAACGTATGCGCGGTCGACGCAGTGAAGTTACGACGTTTACGTTAGTTTTGCGCGGCGTAAAGTTGCCCCTGCTATATGAGGGGCAACCAATGTTAAGTATGGCCGTCGTTCCTGCGTCTAAATTTTTAAATTTACGTTGTTTGCGTAAGTCGTCCGTGAATGGGGCTGGACGCCATTTACGTTCACGTCGAAACCAATGACGTCCTTGCGACGTCATTTGGAGCAATGCACCCTGGGATATTTTCCGGACGGCGCATGCGCAGTACGTTCGGCGCGGGAACGCGCCTAATTTAAATGCTCCACGCCCCCTACCCGGCTAATTTGAATTAGGCGGGCTTGCGCCGGGTTATTTACGCTACGCCGCCGCAACTTTACAGGCAAGTTCTTTGTGAATAAAGCACTTGCCTGTAAAACTTGCGGCGGCGTAACGTAAATCAGATACGTTACGCCCGCACAGTTTTACGCCCATCTACGATAATCTGGGCCTATGTTTTTTTATGTTTGCATTGACACATGTTCCCCAGGGCAGCACCCAGGTCCCCATACACCTTTTATGTTTTTTCAATTTCAGGTCCCATAGACTTTAATAGCGTTTGCAGCTCGGGTCTGAACTTTTAACATGTTCGGGAGTACTGGTGCAAACCAAGGGGTATTTGGCCCATCACTACTTACACTATATCATTTATATTATACTTTATATATTTGTCACCTGTACAATGTATATTGCAGATTACATAGAACTCACCTCTGCCCATCATTCTAGATTTTGTACATTTAATAGTCCTGACCCCTGCACTATATACTCTATGTTGTACATTACAAACTCCTGACCCCCTGCAGTATATACTCTATGTTGTACATTACATACTTCTGACCCCTGCACTATATACTCTATGTTGTACATTACATACTCCTGACCCCTGCAGTATATACTAGATATGTGCATTCCCGTTCGTACGAATGTTATTTTCGTACGAAAATGTTCATTTTCGTACCCGCAGAATAATGTGTACATACGAAAAAATTAAAGCACCAAAATACGAAAACGACGGGATTACGAATGAGCGGCATAACGAACAACCGCAAATACGAACGAACGATCCGACGAAAATACGACAAAACGAAAACGGCAAAAGAACGAAAATGACAAAAAGACTTGCATTCTGTATTTTGTTTAAATCCTTGTTCTGTTCGTATTTTGATTTTCAGTCGTATGTTCATATGACATCTAACAAAAGATTTTCGTTCTGTATTTTGTTTGAATCCTTTTTCTGTTTGTATGTTCATATGACATCTTATAACAAAAGATTTGTATTCTGTATTCTGAATTCCTTTTTTCTGTTCGTAATTTGGTTTCAAAATACAGAATACAAATCTTTTGTTATAAGATGTAATATTCGTTTTTTTGAATGGGCAGTGAGTGTAGTTAGTTAGTGAAGCAGCTTCTCTTTTGTGCTGAGTAGTACAGAAAGAGACAAATAAACTTTTCTGTGGATTTTCGTCTGAAGGGAGATCAGTTGGCCAGACTTTTGAACCTGGAACCCAAAAATGGTTTTCTGATGGAGTTTAAAAACGAACGAACGTTCGGTAAAACGATCGTTTTTATGTTTGTTGTTAAAAAAGTCTGACCAAGTGTATGGGGCTTAACAATAGTTAATATGGATGAGCCGCGTGTTGAAAGTGCCGCGAATCCCGCGATATATTTACGAAAGTACAAAATGACGAAAATTCACGAAAATTATTGTCTAACAAGTAACGAACATGAATTAAACAGAATAACGAACCATCCCGCACGTACGAAAATAAAACGGTAACCAAAATACTAAACGATCGGAATACGAAAAAATTGCGTCGTACGAAAAACGAACGGGAACGAACAGGAAAACGGGCGACTTACGAAAAACGAACGGGAACGAACCTACGGAACGATTCGAAACGGAACAAAAAAAAACTAAATATTTTTCTGTGCACATGTCTAGTATATACTCTATGTTGTACATTACATACTCCTGACCCCTGCAGTATATACTCTATGTTGTACATTACATACTCCTGACCCCTGCACAATACATTCTATGCTGTACATTATATAGTACAAACCCGTGCACTATACATTCTGTAAAACCAAAACTCTCTGCAAAGCTACGTGAAAACCAGGCTGTGGTTGATATATACCTGTGCACCACAAAATATATTTCTGCTGTGTTTACATCAATACAAATAATTTTTTAAAAATCACTAATTGTACAAATATGAAGTGCAATAAAAAATGAACTCATACAATTGTTCATAAAATGTATGTGCAACATAAAGTCCACACCCAGCTTCCACAAATAGTATGTTGCATAGTCCTGACCCCTGCACAATATGTTCACCATGTTGTACATTACATACAGTGCTTTGCGACCTTTTGCCACATTTCAGGCTTCAAACATAAAGATATAAAACTGTCATTTTTTTTTTGAAGAAACAACAACAAGTGGGACACAATCATGAAGTGGAACGAAATTTATTGGATATTTCAAACTTTTTTAACAAATAAAAGACTGAAAAATTGGGCGTGCAAAATGATTCAGCCCCCTTAAGTTAATACTTTGTAGCGCCACCTTTTGCTGCGATTACAGCTGTAAGTCGCTTGGGGTATGTCTCTATCAGTTTTGCACATCGAGAGACATTTTTGCCCATTTCTCCTTGCAAAACCGCTCGAGCTCAGTGAGGTTGGATGGAGAGCGTTTGTGAACAGCAGTTTTCAGTTCTTTCCACAGATCCTCGATTGGATTCAGGTCTGGACTTTGACTTGGCCATTCTAACACCTGGATATGTTTATTTGTGAACCATTCCATTGTAGATTTTGCTTTATGTTTTGGATCATTGTCTTGTTGGAAGACAAATCTCCGTCCCAGTCTCAGGTCTTTTGCAGACTCCATCAGGTTTTCTTCCAGAATGGTCCTGTATTTGGCTCCATCCATCTTCCCATCAATTTTAACCATCTTCCCTGTCCCTGCTGAAGAAAAGCAGGCCCAAACCATGATGCTGCCACCACCATGTTTCACAGTGGGGATCCCGGTGAGTTCAGGGTGATGAGCTGTGTTGCGTTTACGCCAAACATAACATTTTGCATTGTTGCCAAAAAGTTGGATTTTGGTTTTCATCTGACCAGAGCACCTTCTTCCACATGTTTGGTGTGTCTCCCAGGTGGCTTGTGGCAAACTTTAAACGACACTTTTTATGGATATCTTTAAGAATTGGCTTTCTTCTTGCCACTCTTCCATAAAGGCCAGATTTGTGCAGTATACAGGGACTGATTGTTGTCCTATGGACAGAGTCTCCCACCTCAGCTGTAGATCTCTGCAGTTCATCCAGAGTGATCATGGGCCTCTTGGCTGCATCTCTGATCAGTCTTCTCCTTGTATGAGCTGAAAGTTTAGAGGGACGGCCAGGTCTTTCGTAGATTTGCAGTGGTCTGATACTCCTTCCATTTCAATATTATCACTTGCACAGCGCTCCTTGGGATGTTTAAAGCTTGGGAAATCTTTTTGTATCCAAATCCGGCTTTAAACTTCTCCACAACAGTATCTTGGACCTGCCTGGTGTGTTTCTTGTTCTTCATGATGCTAAATGGACCTCTGAGACTATCACAGTGCAGGTGCATTTATACGGAGACTTGATTACACACAGGTGGATTCTATTTATCATCATTAGTCATTTAGGTCAACATTGGATCATTCAGAGATCCTCACTGAACTTCTGGAGAGAGTTTGCTGCACTGAAAGTAAAGGGGCTGAATAATTTTGCACACCCAATTTTTCACTTTTTTATTTGTTAAAGTTTGAAATATCCAATAAATTTCGTTACACTTCATGATTGTGTCCCACTTGTTGTTGATTCTGAGCCTGAAATGTGGCAAAAGGTCGCAAAGTTCAAGGGGGCCAAATACTTTTGCAAGGCACTGTAGTTCTTTCTTTACTATATACTCTATACTGTACATTATATAGTCCTGACCACTGCAGTATATACTTTTTTCTACATTACATACTGTCATTACATGACATCTGCACAATATACTCTGCTTTGTATGTTACATAGCCCTGGCCCCTGCACTATATACTCTATGTTTTACATTACATACTACTACCCCCTGCACTATATACTTTGTTGTACGTTACATAGTGCTGCTGACCCCTGTACTATATACTTAGTTTTTTACATTATATAGTCCTGACTCCTACATTATATACTTTATAATGTACATTACATAGTACTGACCCCTGCACTATATATTCTATGCTGTACATACAATAACCCAATGATGGTGGTCTTCAGGATCAGTCCAGTCTTCATCTTGGTTGTTCTCGCCACATCCTCACTCTCTGACCTCTGGTTGGGCTCAGCCCCTCTATTTATGACTAAATCATGGACTGAACAAGGATGTGCAGGACTTCTTGTGTTGGGAAGATGGCAATGAATGATAGAGGGGGTGGGGACACTCGTCCTATAATCCCCTCATCACTGTCACTCCTATAAAAGACAGTTCTCGTTGTTTCCTCACTCTCTGACTAAGGTCCGTGAATAAAGAAATGATCTGGTAGGAGATCAGAGGACACATTTACTAGTTACCTTGAGGGGGAATTGTAAGATCCTCAGAGACAAAGCCGCCTGATGTGGGCGGAGTCCTGGTTTAGGAGAACCAATCTGCTCATGTCTAGTAATAATCTTTGTATTTCTATTTTAGTAGATGGACGGGAGATGAGGAAAACCTCAGAGGATTGTCTCACGTTGTCTCCAGACTGTAAAGTAGAAGATGAGGACATCGCACAGTATAGTCCAGGAGAAAACCCGACTACCTCAAATGTCCATCCGACACCACACAGTGTAGATGGACCATCATATTCCTCTTATCCTGAGGAACCTCAGACTGTGCGGGACGGTGCCGGACCATCGTATTCCTCTTATCCTGAGGAACCTCAGACTGTGAGGGACGGTGCCGGACCATCGTATTCCTCTTATCCTGAGGAACCTCAGACTGTGCAGGACGGTGCCGGACCATCGTATTCCTCTTATCCTGAGGAACCTCAGACTGTGAGGGACGGTGCCGGACCATCGTATTCCTCTTATCCTGAGGAACCTCAGACTGTGCGGGACGGTGCTGGTTCATCGTATTCCTCTTATCCTGAGAAACCTCAGACTGTGAGGGACGGTGCCGGACCATCGTATTCCTCTTATCCTGAGGAACCTCAGACTGTGCGGGACGGTGCCAGACCATCGTCTTCCTCTTATCCTGAGGAACCTCAGACTGTGCGGGACGGTGCCAGACCATCATCTTCCTCTTATCCTGAGGAACCTCAGACTGTGCGGGACAGTGCCGGACCATTGTATTCCTCTTATCCTGAGGAACCTCAGACTGTGCGGGACAGTGCCGGACCATCGTATTCCTCTTATCCTGAGGAACCTCGGACTGTGCAGGACGATGCTGTTCTTCCAACAGATAAGAGCTTTTCCTGTACTGAGTGCGGGAAATGTTTTTCACGGAGGTCCCATCTTTACACACATCATAGATTACACACGGGGGAAAACCCGTATTTCTGTCCTGAATGTGGTAAATGTTTTTCACAGAAGGTTAGTCTTTACACACATCAGATATCTCACACAGGGGAGAAGCCGTATTTCTGTCCTGAATGTGGGAAATATTTTTTAGACAAGTCCAATTTTTACAGACATCAGAGATTGCACACAGGGGAGAAGCCATATTCCTGTCCTGAGTGCGGAAAATGTTTTTCACAGAAGTCTGATCTTTACAGACATCAGAGAACTCACACGGGGGAGAAGCCATATTCCTGTCCTGAGTGTGGGAAATATTTTTCAAGGAAGTCCAATCTTTACAAACATCAGAGATTTCACACAAGAGAGAAGCCACTTTCCTGTCCTGTGTGAGGGAATTGTTCCTCACTGAAGTCCTGTCTGGCCATGTCCATCTTGAGTAAGGGCAGATGCATCATGTAGCAATTATTTCCTGGAATCCAATCCATCTGCCCTTAGTTCAGGCATGCACGAAGGAGAGTGTGCGTAGCTGAGAAAACTCTTCCTAAATTATATCAATTTCCTTGACCTGGAATCCAGGAAATAACTTGAGCAAAGACCCCCAAGGGTCAGTTGACACTTTACAGACTCCAATGCTGCTTGTCCCGGGGTTAGGAAAATCCAGTTATTTCTCTAGTAATCTCAGATATGTAGCTGAAAAAAACATAACAAGGACTCCCATTGTGCAGTAGTCTATGAAAAAGTAAAAAAAAAACGATAAAAAAGCCACTCACAAAAGGTATTGGAGCCATCAGACTCAATTAATGCATCAAAGTAATACCAATATGGCCAACACAGGAAATGATGTCACCCACTTCTCTTCCTACGCGTTACGTCACATGACTTCATCAGGGTTCTTATTGCACTTTATGTCATATACAAATGTTTACTTATTGAGTTATTATTGCACTTTATGGTGTGTATAAAATATATTTATATATTGTGAGGGGGTGTGTGTGACCCCCTGGATGGGTTCAGCACACAAAAAGTAAGGCACAGCAGACAATGGTAAGTGGAAAACAAAAAAGGTGTGGTTTTATTTGAACTATATACAAAAAAATAAATCTTCCCCTGGTGGGGATGCTCTTTGCCCTCCATCCCCCGCTTGTTCTGTTCGAGCCCTCGGCTTCCGTCCGTCGGCTCGTTCTTGACGCACATGCGCAGTGGCGCGGAATCGCGCGCCTGCTCTGTGCGGGGAAACAGACCATGTGATGTCAGACGCCGCCGATCAGCGGCGTCATGAGCGTCCCATGGTTGGGGAGCTCATTTAAGTGGCCTTTGGGCCCTGGGATGAGCATGGTGGATTCCCTCAGCGGTGGTTGCTGTGAGGCATTAACAGGATGGACGTGGCTGGCAGCTGAGGAGGCTTTTGGGTACCTATACCCCCCGCCCCAGTAACGCCATTACCGTGCCTCTGAGGCTATCAATATTATTTTTTAACCCTTATATTCAAGTCCATATTTTTTGCTGTCTTGTTAGCAGCAATATTGGATCCATTTACCTTCTCCCCATTACTCCCCGTGCAACTGAGTGAGTGAGTGAAAAACTTGTATAGCGCAACACATGCGAACTGAATCGCCTCTGGGCGCTGTATCCATTCCGCGAGTGAGACCCTTTGACCTCAGAAGAGGTGGGTTTTAATCCTTCTCCTGAAGGCCAAGTGGTCCATCTCCAGTCGAGTGGTGGTTGGAAGAGCCAACTGTACTAGCCGGCAACCATCTGTCCACCTGTTTCTTAGTCCCCACAACCCCAGCAGCCTTTTATCCTCTGGGTTATCTCCTGATATACCCGTCGGGGTGAGTTAAAACTTTAACCTTTTTAATGCAACTTGCCACCAGTATTGGCAACCTTCTATCATCCCCAACACCCGTCTTCTACTCCCGTTTCTCCTTGTCCGTCTTTCCCTGCACCCTCTTGTCTCCCTCCCCTCCTCCCCCCTTTCTTCCCCCCCCTTTTCCTTGTGCCCCCTTCCCTCCCTTTTCCCTCCCCTCCTCCTTCCCCTCCCCTCCTCCTTCCCCTCCCCTCCTCCTTCCCCTCCCTTTCCCCTCCCCTCCTCCTTCCCCTCCCTTTCCCTCTCCCTGTTCTGGGGTGTTCTTTCCCCTCCCATCCCCCCCCCCTTTTATTGTTGCCATATACTCTGTATGGGTTTAAACCCCCCCTCCTTTTTACTTTTTATACCTTATATCATAGAGACCCACCTACAATCTCCTTGTCCGCCGCTGGGGGAATTTTGATGGCGACCACGATTCAAACACTAATTTCCATTCATTGGGTTAAGCTACCCATTTTTATTTATGTATCGCATGCTGTAGTTATACTTAATGTTTTCTTTATGTCCTTACTGTATTATCTGATTTATAGATTTGGTTCTCCTGAGGAAGCGGGTCACCGCAAAACTAGGAGAGATTTCGAACCAATCTATCAACTGACAATCTCAGATGTCTCTTGGGTGTTCTACGAGCGTCTGTTTTTCTCATTTTAATTCATGTCAACTGTATATTTGTTTTTTATCCATAATAAAGCTTTTTATTACTATATTCTGCTATTATCAGTACCGAGATAGTCCATTAATTGCTTGGGTGGGAACGTTACAGGGCTAGTCTCAGCAACTATTTTCCTGGCTCCCACCTCTCCCTGTTTTGCTTTAGTAATCTGGATGATGGTACGCTGCTATTTATTATTATGCCTTTTAAATGAAGCCATACTCCACTTTTTTGCAAAAAAAGAAATATAACAGAAAGCAAAAGAAACACAAAAACAAACCCTGGTGTATCCAAGATATTTGGCCTCTTCCTGTCCAATGGTACACTTCTTTGGGTTGGCCGTAAACCCAGCTTCCCGGATAAAGTCTAGGGGCCAGATTCACGTACCTCGGCGCATCATTAGGCGGGCGTAGCGCAACACAGATACACTACACCGTCGAAACTTAGAGAGGCAAGCAGCCTATTCAGCAAGCAAATGCGCGCTGCGATGCGCCATCGTAACTTAATTTAGACGGCGTAACCCGACGTAATTCAAAGTGGGAAGGAGGTGGGCGTGATCCATTTAAATGAAGCGTGACCCCATGCAAATTAAGGTCCGAACGAACGGCGCATGCACCGCCACGTGATCGCATGCCCCGCGTCCCACTGCACATGCGCCCCAATTCGCCTATCGTATTCCCCCACGATAACCCAACCCACCGTTTCCGCCCAGGGCATAAATCCGCCCAGACATGCGCCAGTCAAGTGCAAAAGTACACCTGCTGGTTTTGGTCGTTTGGTGTGGCTACTTTTGCCTTGTTCTTATCCAAAAAGATGTCTGAAGCTGCGTCTAAAGATAGGAGGGATAAAAACTTTAATAATGAGGAGAAGGCGGTCATTATTGATGCCATGACAAAATATAATAAGTTCCTCCACGGCAAGGAAAGTGGCTCGACCAGCAAGGTCCGTAAGGATCAAATATTGGCACAGATTGCAGCGGAGGTGAGTGCCATTGGCTATGCCAACCGGACCCCAGACAAGATAGCCAAGAAGATCAACGACCTGCGGCGTCTTGTGAAGGAGAAGGTGGCCAAGATCAAGAAACACAGAAGGGGCACCGGAGGTGGACCAGCCCTGAAGATCAGCCTGACACCTGATGAGCAGGTCATTGCCAGGTGCCTGGAGAAGGAGCAGGTGGAGGGCCTGGAGGGCTTTCAGTCTTTTGATCAGCCCTTGAGGACAGGTGAGTGTGTTTTATCTTTTATCTGGTGTCTAGCATGTGGGGGGGGGGGAGTGAATATGTGACAAGTGTGTGGGTCCACCAACATGTGAATGTTTTGTGTCATCCACAGATGTGCAGGATGAAGCGGGCCCATCCTCGGCTGCTGGGCAACCAACCCCATCCCAGGATACCAGTGTCCACACCTCTCCATTAGAGGAAGTGGAGGAGGAGCACGGGCACCTGGATGATGGCATTTATCTGGGGGATGAGACCACCGTCGCTGGACCCTCCCATACCTCCACCTCCATAGGGGATACCCCCCCAAGGGACTCCAACTTCATGGGAACCCCCCCAAGGCCCTCAAATGTGGGATCCCCCCCAAGGGCCTCCACCCTTTTGGGAAGCCCATCCTCCCTAAGGGAAGTGCCCTCAGGGGCCTCCCCATACTGTCGTCCACAAGCCTCACCTGCACCCAGGAAGGCAACTAGGAAGATGAGGGGTGATCCTGACGCATTAGAAGCCACTTTGGCTATGGACCTGGCCAGGCAGACCCACCATGTGGGTTCTGTGGCATGTGATATGCGCCGGGTGGCAGCCAGCCTGGCCTCCATGCAGCAGACCCAGGCTGCTTTCACTGCGGCCATGACCGAAAATGTGCAGGAGGTCAGTGCCAACAGCACTGCGGTGGTGACCTGCGTTAGGGACCTGGATGACACAAATTCAGGCCTTGTGGCAGAGGTCAGGAGCCTGGGAGTGGCCATACAGGCCAATACAGCAGCCATTGAGGCAGTGGGGAATCAGACCACTGCGGTTCTCACCCGCATAGCCCTGGCTTTAGAGGGTATCCAGGCAGCCAGGGAGAGACCGGGGGATGTTCCTCCTCCCAATGACCCACCCCCCCACCCGCGGCTGCCCCCAGGCAACAGAGGGCACGGAGCCTTGGCACTAGGCGTAGTCCACGTCGGGCCAGATGAGTGCCAGTTAGATTATTTTCTTTTTATACTCAATATGATTTTTTTTTCATAACTGATACTCATGAAATGAGTCTGATTAATTTGTTATGATACTCATGATATGAGTGATATTATGTTATTATGATACTCGATTGGAGATGTATTTATTTTATTATTATTCTGGATATATTTTTTGGAAATTATTTTCTGAAAAAGATACAGCAACATAATTGGAGCCTTGACGTGGCGTTGCTGCTCCCAAGTACCGCACGGTGTACTTCGGTCTAATCCAATTTATTGTGGTTTGGGGGGGGGGGGGGGGGTTGGGGACCACAGTGGTGTGCATGCGTGCATTCTCATTGTGACATGTTTCATGTGCGTGTTGCACGTGGAAATAAGCCTTCCACGAGGCATCTCCTGACTGCTCTTCCCTCAGCAGATGGGGGACCCTCGGTTGGGGGGGGGAATGTCTGGTTCGGGGGTCAGGTCATGACGGAGTTCAACCTGCAGGCCCCTTCTCATGGCGAAATTGTGCAGAATGCAACATGCACCGATAATCTGGCACACAAAGTCTGGGGCATACAACAGTGTACCCCCAGACCTATCTAGGCAGCGGAACCGTGACTTCATGAGGCCAAACGTGCGCTCCACCACTCCCCGGGTACGTATATGTGCCTCGTTGTAGCTTCTTTCTCCTGGTGTTTGTGGGTTCCGGAATGGGGTCATCAGGTGGGGTCCCAGGGCATATCCAGAGTCACCTGGAAGGGAAAAGACAGGAGGATGTTAGTCATGCATGTGCCCCTTGTGATGTCTGCATCATGGGGGGGACAGTCATGCCTGACACCCATGTCACTCACCAACCAGCCAGCTGTCCCCATACACGTTCTCTTTAAATTGTCTTGGGATGTCGCTTTGCCGGTAGATAAAGCTGTCATGGGTGGCCCCGGGGTGTTTAGCACAGACGTGCCATATGAAGCCTTGAGCATCGGTTATTACTTGTACATTAATGGAATGCCAATTCTTCCTGTTACGGTACATATGCTCAGCGTCACGGGGGGGCTGGAGGGCCACATGAGAACAATCAATGGCCCCCACAGGGCGTGGAAATCTGGCTATTTTATAGAAATCGTATCTTGCCTTCGCCTGCTGGACCTCCTGGGTGGGTCTCACAATGTGGTGGGACATCCGTCTCAGGATAGCGGGTACAACTTGGTGCACACATCTGCTCATTGTGGATTGGGACATCCCAGCCAAATTTCCACTGGTTCTTTGAAATGATCCACTGGCGAAAAAATGCAGGGTTGCCATGACCTTGAGCAGTGGCGGCACTGCTTGTGATCGATGTGTTGGGCTGGTGAGGTCATCCTGCAGGGATCGTACTATTTCCATGATGGCTTCAGTGTCAAATCTCAACAAGCGAAACACCTCCGATTCAACCATGCCAAAGAGGTCCGTGCGATCTCGGGGTACCCTCTCCTGTGCCCTCCTCCTCCTGCGTGCGTGTAGACGCCGTAGTACTATGACCACGGCTGCCCCTGACATGTTGGCACACAGATGTGTTGTCCTGCAAGTGTTGTTGCTCAGCTCCTCTGTCACGCTGCTGCTGTTGCTGCTCTCCAGCTGACCTGTGCAAGTCCGTTGCAAAGTTACCCCTGCTTTTATGAAGGGTAACTTTAGATCGGGCGAGCAGCTTACGTGCACTGCGCGTAGCCTACGACGGACAATCGTACGCATGTGAATCTGCATTTCTCCCTCATTTGCATAATTGAATAGCAAATCAATGGGAACGAAGAATACGCCTAGCCTAAATATGCGCCTAAGTTTCGCCGACGGAGGACAGTTGCGTTGGACGGGTGAAGCCTAATTTTGCGTGTATGTGCTTCTGTGGGTACGGCGCATAGATACGACGGCGCACATCTACACTTACGCCGCGTATCTCGAGATACCCCGTCGTATCTCTTTGTGAATCTGGCCCTAGGACTGCTTGCACTTTTGGCAGAAGTGAGGCCCAATCTGGGCTATGGATAATTACATCATCCAGGTAAGCTGCAGCATATTTCTGATGGGGCCTCAGAATCTGGTCCGTTTTCCGCTGGAAGGTTGCCGGGGCATTCTGTAACCCAAACGGCATTCTTTAATACTGGAACTCCCCATCTGGGGTTACAAACGCAGTTTTCTCCTTGGCCGATTTAGCCAAGGAAATTTGCCATTACCCTTTTGTGAGATTGAGAGTTGTCATGTACCGGGCTGCTCCCAGCCAGTCGATTAACTCATCTATACGTGGCATGGGGTAGGTGTCAAATTTTGTTACTTTGTTCAGTTGTCAAAAATCATTACAAAAACACCAGCTCCCATCCGGTTTAGGCACTGAGGGCTGGATTCACGTAAATCGGCGCATTTTTACGGTGGCGTATCGTTATTACGCTACGCAGCCTTAAGTCAGAGAGGCAAGTGCTGTATTCACAAAGCACTTGCCTCCTAACTTACGGCGGCGTAGCGTAAATGGGGCCGGCGTAAGCGGGCCTAATTCAAATGAGGATGAGGGGGGCGTGTTTTATGTAAATGATTGGTGACCCGACGTGATTGACGTTTTTTACAAACGGCGCATGCGCCGTCCGTGTACATATCCCAGTGTGCATTGCTCCAAAGTACACCGCAAGAACGTATTGGTTTCGACGTGAACGTAAATTACGTCCAGCCCCATTCACGGACGACTTACGCAAACAACGTAAAATTTTCAAATTTCGACGCGGGAACGACGGCCATACTTAACATTGGCTACGCCACCTAGGGGGCAGCTTTATCTTTACACGGCGTATGTCATACGGAAACGGCGTATCTTTACTGAGACGGGCAAGCGTACGTTCGTGAATCGGCGTATCTAGTCATTTACATATTGTATGCCGAAATCAACGGAAGCGCCGCCTAGCGGGCAGCGGAAAAATTGCACCCTAAGATACGACGGCGGCGTAACTCTTTGTGAATGCAGCCCTAAGACTATAGGACTGGACCAATCACTTTGGGATTCCTCTATTACCCCCAACTTAAGAATTTTCTGCATTTCCTCACGTATTGCCTCCCGTCGGGCCTCTGGGATGCGATAGGGTTTTAGCTTTACCCTCTTACCGGGCGGGGTAATAATATCATGCTCTACCCCAGACGTTTGTCCCGGCAACTCAGAGAAAACCTCTTTGTTGCGAAGCAAACTCCTTAACCTCCTGTTGTTGGGGCTTTGACAAGGTGACTGCTATTCCAACCTCAGGAATCACGCAATCAGACTGAGCTGATGACAACGTTTCTGCGACTAGGGATTCCCTTTATGAGAAACACAAAAAGAAACCCTGGTCACTCGACCGCTCACTATACATGTTGGTATTCCTAACTAACACCTGGGTACAGTCTAGTGCTGCCCCAGTCCCTAACTCCCTGCTGTTTAAGGGCCAGATTCACAGCGGAGATACGACGGAGTATCTCAGATACTCCGTCGTATCTCTCAGAGTATCTATGCGACTGATTCATAGAATCCGTTACGCATAGATATCCCTTAGATCCGACAGGTGTAATTGTTTTACACTGTCGGATCTTAGGATGCAATACCGCAGCCGCCGCTGGGGGGAGTTTGCGTCGTAAACCAGCGTCGGGTATGCAAATTAGTAGTTACGGCGATCCACAAAGTTTTTTCGCGTTCGCTACGTCGCTGCTAGTCTGGTTTCCCATCGCAAAGTTAGTCGTCGTTTTAGGTGCCCTAACTTTACACAGCACACGTATGTGCTGTATAAAGTATGGCCGTCGTTCCGCTTCGAAATTTAAAATGTTTTCCTTCTTGCGTAAGACGTCCGGGAATACGGAAGTAACCTACGCACGCCGCCGTTCGAAAAAATTACGTCACTTTGCGCAAAGCACGGCGGGAAATTCAAAAGGGAGCATGCGCAGTAGGTCCGGCGCGAGAGCGCGCCTAATTTAAATGGCACACGCCCCTTTGAATTACGCGGGCTTACGCCGGCGGAAGTTTTCTCGCAAGTGCTTTGTGAATCAGGCACTTGCGATGAAAAATTGCGGCGGTGTAACGTATCTACGCATCTCTCCTAGCATGCTGGGAGTTTTTGTAGATTCAGCTGGGCTCATCAAGTCTTTCCAGCACTCCCCCTAGAGGTATAAACTGGCATAAAGCCTGAACCTAGGGCATATATATACTGCATCCTGGATGCAACCAGGGAATTTAACCTGTCTGCTGCCACTATATATATATATATATATAATGTGCTAATAAGTGGCAGCCAATCCCCGACGACGTCCTGTATGTGACGAAACGCGTAGGCGTGGCCTAGCTTGTGACGTCATCACGCACCACCCGGAGACACACGACGACGGAGTGCTGAGCGAGACGGAGGAAAAACAACAGAGGAGACGCCACTCCATACACAACCCCCCCTATTTTTATGCTGGTTTACGTTCTTCTAACTGGATCATTTTTGGTGGTATGCACCCAGCACATGAGAATAATTACAGCATTCAAGGCATTCTTTTGGGAGGACTTTTAAATATCCCTGGGCCTAATTAAGACCGCTGCAATATCGGTCTTACCATCTGGTAAGGAGACTACAACTTTACTTTTATCGGGTGTCTTCTACGGTGGAGGATCTCTACTCTCAAACATCACTGTTTATTTATATACTATGGACTCATACCATATTTCTTAGTCCTCTTATGGACCTTTATTGAACTTTTTTTGTTCTCATTTTCACTAATCATTCAATTATTTTTGGTGATCATTTTATATGTAGCGCCGTACCTTTTTTTATTTTTTATGATCTCATTGATTGTTACATAGCGGTGGGTGGAGCACTGTGAGTGTTTAAGCTAGCAACTTGAAAAACACATTAATATAATTTTTATAGCTTTACTTTAGGTTTTCTTTTTCCTTAGTTGAACAAATGTGACCAGCATTCACCCAACCATGATGAATATTGGCCTTATTTAATTTTGGACAGTGATTTCCTTGGCTCCATCTAGTGGCCATAGTGTATTATTCAAATAAATCATATAAACCCCCACTCAGACTCTTTTCGACGCGGGAACGCCGGCCATACTTAACATTGGCTACGCCACCTAGGGCCTAGCTCTAACTTTAGGCGGCCTATCTCTTATGTAAACGGCGTAAATTTACTGCGTCGGCCGGGTGTACGTTCGTGAATCGGCGTATCTACTAATTTACATATTCTACACCGACCGCAATGGAAGCGCCACCTAGCGGCCAGCCTCAATATTGCAACCTAAGATAGGACGGCGCAAGCCGTCGTATCTTAGATATGTTTAAGCGTATCTCTGTTTGAGCATACACTTAAACATAAGTCGGCGTAGATTCTGAGTTAGGTCGGCTTATCTACTGATAAGCCGGCCTAACTCTTTCTGAATCTACCTATAAATAATCAAAATCAAACCCCAGAATTAAGACCCTAATGCTGCGTACACACGATCGTTTTTCGGCATAAAAAAACGACGTTTTTAAAAACGTCATTTAAAATGATGGTGTGTGGGCTTCACATCGTTTTTGGGCTTCTGAAAAACGGCCAAAAAAAAAAAATTCGAACATGCTGCATTTTTTAACGTTGTTTTAAAAAAAATGTTTTTCGGGTTGTAAAAAATGATCGCGTGTGGGCAAAAATTACGTTTTAAACCAGCGCATGCCCAGAAGCAAGTTATGAGACAGGAGCGCTCGTTCAGGTAAAACTACCATTCGTAATGGAGTAAGCACATTCATCACGCTGTAACAGACAAAAAAGCGCGAATCGTCTTTTACTAACAAGGAATCGGCTAAAAGCAGCCCAAAGGTGAATAGAACTTCCCCTTTAGAGTGCTGTCGTACGTGTTGTACGTCACCGCGCTTTGTTCATCATTTTTCAAAAACAATGGTGTGTGGGCAACACCATTTTTAATGATTTAGTTGGAAAAACTTTGTTTTTTGGACGTGCTGAAAAACAACGTTTTTTTTCATGCCGAAAAACTATCATGTGTGTACGCGGAAAAAGCCTTAAAGGGGAGTTCCAGCCAATTTGTATGTTTATTAAAAGTCAGCAGCTACAAAAACTGTAGCTGCTGGCTTTTAATAAACAGACACTTACCTGCTCCAGCGCTCCAGCGACGCGCCGGCCGGGGCTCCGCTCCTCTCCCCCCTCCCCGGCCGGCGTCTTCATTCTCAGTGTGGGCACCCGGCCGTGACAGCTTTCGGCTTCACGGCCGGGCACCCACTGCGCATGCGCGAGCGGCGCGGCCCGGCGCTGCGCCGTGTAATTGGCC
Organism: Rana temporaria; assembly: GCF_905171775.1. Lineage (NCBI taxonomy): Eukaryota > Metazoa > Chordata > Amphibia > Anura > Ranidae > Rana > Rana temporaria. The sequence continues at coordinate 7,240,944 of NC_053490.1, read as the reverse complement.
AGGAGATCGCCTAGGACCTGTGACGTGTCCTAGGCGATCGCCTACAGCAGCCCCTTCCTGTAGGTAAATAAGCTTAGTCGCCTACAGGAAGGAGGAAGTGGGACAGGAAGTCCCACTCTTCCTGAAGCCCCCACTCCCCCCCCCCCAAAAAAAATTACATGCCAAATGTGGCATGTAAGGGGGAGAGGAGTGGGTTAAGAGGAAGTTCAAATTTGGGTGGAACTCCTCTTTAAAGCGGGGGTTCACCCTTAGAGGGCACTTTTTCCCCTTAGATTCCTGCTCGTTCGGTCTAGGGCAGGGGTCTCAAACTCAAATTACCTGAGGGCCACAAGACAAGTTTTCATATGCCATGGGGGGCCGCATGCAAACTTTCAGACTTCAAAAACAACAGTACTGGTGTCAGCGAACACATTATTAACCCCCAGCACTGGTGTCAGCGAGCGCATTATTACCACCAGCACTGGTGTAAGTCAGGGTTTGACAAATTTGCTTGGAATCTAGGAGCCAGCTAAAAAAGTTAGGAGCCAGAAAACGCGCCCCGTCCCGACGAGCTTGCGCGCAGAATCAAACACATACGTGAGCAGCGCCCGCATATGTAAACGGTGTTCAAACCACACATGTGAGGTATCGCCGCGATTGGTAGAGTGAGAGCAATAATTCTAGCTCCTCGGTAACTTAAAACATGCAACATGTAGATTTTTTTAAACGTCGCCTATGAAGATTTTAAAGGGTAAAAAAGTTTGTCGGCATTCCACAAGCGGACACAATTTTGAAGCGTGACATGTTGGGTATGAATTTACTCGGCGTAACATTATCTTTCATAATATTAAAAAAAATGGGGATAACTTTAATGTTGTCTTATTTTTTAATTTAAAAAAAGTGTAATTTTTTCCCAAAAAAGTGCGCTTGTAAGACCGCTGCGCAAATACGGCGTAACAGAAAGTATTGCAATGATCGCTATTATATTCTCTAAGGTGTTAGGATAAAAAATATATATAATGTTTGGGGGTTCTAATTAGAGGGAAGAATATGGCAGTGAAAATAGTGTAAAATGACATTAGAATTGCTGTTTAACTTGTAATGCTTAACTTGTAATACCAACGGCCACCACCAGATGGCGCCAGCTCACATCTGGTGGTAATAACTTGTAATACCAACAGCTCACCACCAGATGGCACCAGCTCAAAAAAAATAAAACATTTTTTTTTGCTCCCCTCACTTCCACCCTGCCTGAGGGCCATTTATAACTGGTCCGCGGGCCGCAAATGGCCCGCGGGCCGGTACTTTGAGACCACTGGTCTAGGGGAATCGGCTATTTGTATTAAAATATGTGCAGTACTTACCCGTTTACGAGATGCATCCTCTCCGTCGCTTCCGGGTATGGGCTGCGGGAATGGGCGTTCCTTCTTGATTGACAGTCTTCCGAGAGGCTTCCGACGGTCGCATCCATCGCGTCACGATTTTCCGAAAGAAGCCGGACGTCGGTGCGCAGGCGCAGTATAGAGCCGCACCGACGTTCGGCTTCTTTCGGCTACGAGTGACGCGACGGATGCGACCGTCGGAAGCCTCTCGGAAGACTGTCAATCAAGAAGGAACGCCCGCTCCCGAAGACCCATACCCGGAAGCGACGGAAGAAGATGCATCTCGAAAACGGGTAAGTACTGCTCATATTTGCATCGCCCAGACATCACATGAGATTTGCACAACAGTGCGGTGCGAATCACATGTGATGTTTGACATTGCAGCAGTGTGAACTGGCCCTAAATGCGCCCCCTCTTCTATTGAGGGAGATTCACAGCAACCAGGCATGCAGAGAAAGCAGGGACAGGAGGTGTGCAGTCTGTGAGGCTGAAAAGGAGCCATTGCAGTGACCTCTGTTATCAAGCCCATGTAGAGGAGGGGGAGAGCCCAGGGGAGGATCAGAGAGGCACCGTGCAGTGGTTGGAAGAACATCAGAGACAGTAGCTGGCTGGAGCAGACTTCACATCCATTATCAAGCACAGGGAGAGGAGGGGGAGCGCGTGGGAAGGATCAGAGGCATCTGTTCTGTGGCTGCAGGGCTAGAGTTTTGTCAGGGACAGGCTGGATCAGTGTGATATCAGGTGTACTCACCGGCACAGCTCTTCTACTTGCTGTTATTCCCAAAGGAGTGCGGGAGGGAGAGTAAAGTTAGCAGCCAGTGTGCAGCTGCCCGGGAAAGCTTCAAATCAGGCAGTCACTGGAGAGTGAAGACCAGTCCCTGCTAAAAGCCGCTGGGCGCCGGAGGAGGAGGAGCGGGCCCGCAGAGAGATGTGCAGAACTAAGCGCAGGCTTCGCTGCTGGCCTGTCTGATAGTATGTGACATCACTGGTTACTAGACGCCAAGCGGGGCCGGCCCTAGCAACCAGTCCAGGAAATACAGTGGCTGACAGGCTGTGTCCTCCATTTCATTCCGGGACACTGTATTCTCCCGGAATGAAATTGCCCGGGACCTGGGACATACATGGCAATTGTGAGATAGTCCCGGGCAATCCAGGACACATGGGCACCCTAATATGGGGGTACCTGACACTAAATAAAAACCTGGCAGTGAACCTAAATAGCCAACTGGCTAACTAGCGTCACCAGTGGTACTTGTACAGTGATCACTGGTGAAAGGGTTAACTTGTTAGGTAATATATGGGGGTACCTGACGCTATAAAAACCTGACGGTGAACCTAAATAACTAACTGGCTACCTAGCGTCACCAGCGACACTAATACGGCGATCAGAAAAAAGATCGCTTAGTGACACTGGCGACAGGAGTTGAAAGGGTTACCTGGAGGGTGATCAAGGGGTTAAACCTTTATTAGGGGGGTACCCTGGACCTAACATTTATATCCCTGACACTTTTTACAGTCACAAATTACACTAAATACAGTGATTAGTAAAAAAAATTACCATTGCAATCAGTGACACTGTGACTGGGGGTGATCTGGGGGGGGGGGGGGGGGTGGAAAGTGTGCCTATGTGTACTGGTGTCAGTGTAGTGTTGGTGCACTTACTCGATGTCTTCTCTCCTCGAGCTCGGGGCGAAAAGTCCACCGCGAGGAGAGATGACATCACTTCCTCCTGCCTGTGTTTACAATTCACAGGCAGGAGAAGCTTCTCATTCGCCAGGAGCGATCATGAGGGCGTAGCCAGAAATCAATGGCCGCCCCCTCATCACGGATCGCTCCTGAAGCGATACCGACCACCGCAGGCACCATTGGGGCTTGGTCGAGCCCCCCACCCGCTGGGAGGCAGGGACGTATATATATGCCCATCTGCCTGCCCGTGCCATTCTGTTAACGTATATAGTCGTGCGGCAGTCGGCATTGGTTAAACTTATATCCATAGATCACTCTTTCTAAATTAATCCCTCTATGTCGGCATTGGTGCAACTAATGTTATGACATCACTTTCAAGGCCCCTTTTCACATGGGGCGGATCAGTAATGATCCGCCCCGTGAACCTCCGCTTGCTCAGCAGGGATCGCTCCGTTGATCCCCACTAAGCCGGCGGATGACAGGTCGGTTCCTGCACACTGTGCAGGCACCGCCCTGTCTTTTCTTCGCTCTCCCCTATGGGGGGGATCGGATGAACAAGGACTGTCTGTCAGTGTTCATCCGACCCGATCTGCAGACGGAAGGTAAAATAGGGTTTTCCTCCGTCTGCAGAATCGGAGGAATGCGGAGGCGGGCGAGATCGGGTGTCAGCGGATGTACACCCGCGATCTCATAGGGACCAATGTATGTTCCTTTTTCATCCGTACATGGATGGATGAAAAAGCGGACATACGGTCCGCTCGTGTGAAAGGGGCCTTAGTCTCATTGAGTAATCACATACACTGATACTGGCATGTTAGACCTGTCTAATATGGTATCTATACATCTTTTCACACAAACCAGTTCACTATAAACTCACCATAACACAACATTCATTCACACTGGGGCAGATTCAGAAAGAGATACGACGGTGTATCTCTGAGTTCTGCCGGTCGTATCTATGCGACTGATTCAGAGAATCAGTTACGCATAGATATCCCTAAGATCCGCCAGGTGTAAGTGTCTTACACCGTCGGATCTTAGGCTGCAATTCCAGGCGCCGCGCCGAGTTTTGAATTTTTTACGTCGTTTGCGAATACGGATGGACGTAATTTACGTTCACGTCGAAACCAATGACGTCCTAGCGACGCCATTTAGAGCAATGCACGCTAGGAAATTTTACGGACGGCGCATGCGCAGTTCGTTCGGCGCGGGGACGCACCTGATTTAAATTTTACACGCCCCCTACCCGCAGAATTTGAATTCCGCCGGGGGATTTACGATACGCCGCCGCAAGTTTACAGGCAAGTGCTTTCTGAATAAAGCACTTGCCTCAAAAACTTGTGGCGGCGTAATCTAAAGATCCGCTCACCTATCTGAATCTGGCCCATTATATATAATGCAACACAATTTTTTGGGCTTTATCGAGTACTATACATTCATCTCATTCACAGTAATGTTATAGTTTCACTACATTATTTTTTATATCATGTTTGATCGGGTGACCTATATATTTCAATTATGGTTATTATAAATACAAATTCACTTTCTTCCATCAAATATTAAGATCATGTTGCATTTTTTCTAAATAAACATTCCCCTGGAGAGACAGGGTTAAAATCCTCCGATCTCCCCATAATAAATTCATAAATAGATTCACAAAGCACTTGCGCCGACGTATCTCCAGATACGCCGCGTAAGTGCAAATATGCGCCCGTCGTATCTGTGCGCCGTACCCACAAACTAAGATACGCCTAAAAACAGGCTTCATTCCACCCACGTAACTTGCCTACGCCGGCGTAGAGTGGGCGCATATTTACGCTGGACGCATGTGTCGCTCCCATTGATTTTCTATTCAAATATGCAAATAATGGAGATACGCCGATTCACGAACGTACGTGCGCCCGACGCAGCTACGAGTGGTGGGCGTAAGTTGTACGTCCGGTGTAAAGTTAAGCCCCATAAAGGAGGTGTAACCCGGCAGCAGACATGCAAAGGGCAGCCCGGCACCCGGCAGCAGACATGCAAGGAATACAAGCCGGCGTATTTTACGTTGGACGTGAATATGACTAGGCGTAGGTTACGTTCACGCCGTAGGCAGTGATCCGGCATATCTTAGGCAGTTGTTCCGACGTGTTTGTGAGCATACGCACTGGGATGCGTCCACGGGATGGTGCATTCGCCGTTCGTTATACGTATCTGTCTGGCACTCGGCCCATCATTTGCATGGGGTCACGCCTCATTTGCATGGCTCACGCCCACTTCCACCTACGCCGGCTTACGCCTAGGAAACCCAGCACAGTTTTGGGAGCAAGTGCTCTGTTAATTCCATGCTTGCCTCTCTGCGCTGCGTCGGCGTAGCGTACAGGAGATACGCTACGGCAGCATAAATGTGCGCCGCTGTCTGTGAATCAAGGCCATAGTATGCAGTAAAAAATATAAAATAGAACTCCCTAGATCAAACTGGGTGGGTTATCTAAAGTCCCATACACATGATCAAACTTTTCGACAACAGCGGTCCGATGGACGTGTTTTTTCGGACAATACGACCATCTGTATGCTCCATCAGACAATTGTTTTCGGTCTTTCAACGGAAAAATGTTTGCTGTGCATGCTCTCAAACTTTCCGGCAACAAATGTCTGATGGCGCATCATTCGATCGTGCGTACACAAGTCCATCGGACTAAAGTCCAAACACGCATTCTTCGAACCAATGCTAAAGATCAGACAACAATAGCAGAAGTTGCCCAAAGGGTGGCGGTAAAGAGCTGAAAAACCACGTGGTTTGGTGATTTTGGGCTGAGAAAGTTCTGCTGTGTATATGCATACCAAGTTCACGGTCAACGCCCCATCGGACCAAAATCCACGGAAAAGTCAGATGGAAGTCCAATCGTGTGTATGAGGCTTTTGCAGAGAATCCCCTCGGAGCATCCTTTGATCCCCTCAGAGCATCAATTGCAACGTTTCGAGGCCGCGCAGGACCTCTTCGTCAGGCACTGTGCGGCCTTGAAACGTTGCAATCCTTGTGATGTTTTCACTGCATTAAACTTTTGGACGTCTTGTACGATCCGCGGTGTGCTGGCGAATATGTTCGTATGATTTGTTGTTCCAGTTCCCAGCTGGTGATCGCTTTAGCACCCATTTTTGCACTTATTGGCTGTTTTTCCAGGAAGGTGTGCGATTGGAATATTAACTAAGAGGGTCTCTGTCATGTCATGTCTATGGGTCCCTTATTGTACTATAACCCATCCTCCTCCACCTCCTGACCTGTACTGGGAAATATCCGGGCTGTGATTGGTGAAGACAATACAGCTGTTATCAACAATGGCCCAGATTCTCGTATCTGGGCGTAAAACTGTGCAGGCGTAACGTATCTGGTTTACGTTACGCCGCCGCAAGTTTTACAGGCAAGTGCTTTATTCACAAAGAACTTGCCTGTAAAGTTGCGGCGGCGTAGCGTAAATCACCCGGTGCAAGCCCGCCTAATTCAAATGAGCCGGGTAGGGGACGTGGAGCATTTAAATTAGGCGCGTTTCCGTGCCGAACGTACTGCGCATACGCCGTGCGGAAAATATCCCAGGGTGCATTGCTCCAAATGACGTCGCAAGGACGTCATTGGTTTCGACGTGAACGTAAATGGCATCCAGCCCCATTCACGGACGACTTACGCAAACAACGTAAATTTTTAAATTTCGACGCGGGAACGACAGCCATACTTAACATTGGTTGCCCCTCATATAGCAGGGGCAACTTTACGCGGCGCAAATCTAACGTAAACGTCGTAACTTCACTGCGTCGACCACGCATACGTTCGGGAATTCGCGTATTTTGCTAATTTGCATACTCGACGGGGAAAACGAAGGAGGCGACACCTAGCGGCAAAAAAAAAATTGCATTTAAGATCCGACAGCGTAAGAGCCTTACGCCTGTCGGATCTAATGGATATCTATGCGTAACTGATTCTAAGAATCAGGCGCATAGATACGACGGCCCAGATTAGGACTTACGACGGCGTACATTGCGTTGCGCCGTCGTAAGCCCTTTGAGAATCTGGGCCAATATTGTTCTATGGGTGTGATTTGTAGGAAGATTCTCTACAGAGGCTCCTATTCATTCACAAAACTGAAGCACAGCAAACACTCTTTACTAGGCTTCAGTGATGTATAAACACAGAAGTGATCAGTACCAATCTCTCACTGTATGCATTCAGGAGGGGGCTGGTTAACATGACACATGCCAACCCCATGCACTCTCCATCCTGAACACTGCACTGATCTCCAACCCCAGCAGAAGCTGCAGCCAGCAAGTGGGGGAGGAGGGGAAGTTGACCAGCAGCACTGCGAGGAGGGGGCTCTGGGGCATCTGTAGGAGGATCCAGCACAGGGGGGAGTTTCAGGGATGTATTTAGACATTTTGACCTTCCTGTGGCTCCACTGCAGCAGCTGAAGCCGTTTGGATGGGAGAGAAGAAGCCAGCAGCAGGGGAGCCACAGGTGGATCAGAGCTGCGGGGGAGGGGGGTGCTGTGGGGGATGTTAGAGCTGCGGGAAGCCATCTTAGAGAACAGGCAGAGGAGCTGTGGAGTCGATGAAAGCTCAGGAGACCAGATAGCAGGGAGTAGAAGGGAGTAGATCCATAGCAGTGAAAGGGTTAAAGTGTCACCAATGGGCCGATTTTTAATAACCAAAGTTTTTCATATTTTCAGTGGCACACACAATTTTTAGGATGGTATCTGTAACGGAACCCCAAATGGGACAGGGGTTAAAGCTGTTTAGGATAAGGCAGCTATCGACACTCCACAATCCGGCGAACACGACCCATACAAATTCCCCCATTAACGAGATACACATCTCTGTTTGAGGTTCAACAGGAATACAGCTCTTTATACAGTTTAGGATACTGCAGTAACCAAATGAACAATGACCCAACTCCACCCACAACATCACACAATTTACATGAGCTAATTAACTACAGCTGATGACTCATACACCTGACCTTTAGGCTGTCTTTTTATTTTTTTCATTTAAAGTGTATTTTGTGCGTGTACTCGAGAGAGGAGCCGGACTGCAGGAGTTGGGAGTAGGCAGGCCTCCCCCAGAGGCAATCTGCCACCTTTCTCCATGCCCCGGGTGGCAATGGTGGGTGTGTGAGGGGGTCCTCCCACACAGCACGCCCTACCTGCTCCGCTTTGAAGCCCAACGGGGCAGAGGAACTCCCTATAAGGGAGTGAGACGATCTAGCCCGCTCAACCAGCCCCGTTAGTCCTTCGCCTCTCTTTTAAGAGACCGCATGGTCAAAGTGCGTGCATGTTAACCCAATTTTGAGTGCGTGTAAGTGTGGTGGTTTTTGTGGGAGGGGGTGGGCGTACTAAGCGCAGGCTTACCTCGCATAGCACACCCACCGGCACACATTTATCATCAATAGACCTTCACACAATACAGGGTCAATTGGCACAAGCACAAGCCACAATGAAAGACCCATAGAAGCTATCCTAGATTAATTTACATCACAACAGACAGACAGGTGGGCAGCAGTCCAAGACATGTCCATTATTTTCTGGCTCAATTTGTGCCCAAAAGTGACTCCCGTTACAGTATCTATTTACTCAGCACAACCTCATATTTTACCAAAACAATGAGGTAAAATATTGCATCTTTACCCTTTATATCGTTCAGTGTGCACTGTACTGAGTATGATCTCGGGTATTGGTATGAATCCTGCCGGATGAAGGAAACTAAGGAGTCTACTTGTAGAAATTCATTGGATGAATGAGACAAGCATTCAGCTCAGCCTTGAAAAATTAGCACTGTATTTTAATGACACAGTGATTTCCTATGATGGTGAGGTCCATCTAGTGGCCATAATACGGTATTTTCCTGAAATACCTCCATCAGTATAAATAGTGCAATACGACTTTACAGCTACTAGATTAATCCAATGATCATATGACATAAAACATGGCCAGAACTTGTCACAGCTGGGTGAGTGCCGGTAAATGTAGTGCAAATAGACCTCTAAGTGTTTGTGAAATCTTCCACCACAAAATGTACTCAGCCAATGAAAGGTAATGACTCAATTTTTATTTTTCTACTGCTATCAATGGCCAACACGGTACAACACATCATCCATGTCTATGATGATCTTTGATCTCCTTATGAACCGTTTCTTACATGATGAAGTTCAGCCATGGAGTATATCTGAGGTGTATATCAGGGAGTGCTTCTTCCCCACATGAGAGCTGTGATGTCCAGCAACATTCATATAGAAGACATTTCCCGCACTCAAGGCACTAATACACCTCAAGGGTTGTGTGGGATCCCTGGTGTACAGGAAGACAGGACTTCAGTGAGGAACAATTCCCTCACTCAGGACAGGAACGTGACTTCTCCTCCCATGTGAGATCTCTGATGTCTGCAAAGATTGGACTTATCTGAAAAACATTTCTTGCACTCAGGACAGGAATATGGCTTCACCCCTGTATGCGATCTCTTATGTCTGTAAAGATTGGACTTATCCGAAAAACATTTCCCACACTCAGTACAGGAGTACGGCTTCTCCCCCGTGTGAGATCTCTGATGTCTGTAAAGATCGCACTTCCGTGAAAAATGTTTCCCACACTCAGGACAGGAATATGGCTTCTCCCCCGTGTGAGATCTCCGATGTGTGTAAAGACTGGAATTGCGTGAAAAACTTTTCCCACACTCAGGACAGGAATATGGCTTCTGTCCCGTGTGAGATCTCTGATGTATAATAAGGTTGGATTTATCTGAAAAACATTTCCCGCACTCAGAACAGGAAAGTGGCTTCTCCCCCGTGTGAGTTCTCTGATGTGTGTAAAGACTGGACTTTCGTGAAAAACATTTTCCACACTCAGGACAGGAATACGGCTTCTCCCCACTATGAGATCTCTGATGTGTGTAAAGATTGTACTTCTGTGAAAAACATTTCCCGCACTCAGGACAGGAAAGTGGCTTCTCCCCCGTGTGAGATTTCTGATGTCTATAAAGATGGGAAAAATTTAAAAAGCATTTTCCGCACTGAGGACAGGAATACGGCTTCTCCCCTGTGTGAGATCTTTTATGCACAGTAAGACCAGATTTAAAATGGAAACATTTCCCACACTCAGTACAGGAAAACCTCTTATCTGTTGGAAGGACGGCACCGTCCCTCACAGTCTGAGGTTCCTCAGGATAAGAGGAATAGGATGGTCTGGCACCGTCCCGCACAGTCTGAGGTCCCTCAGGATAAGAGGAATACGATGGTCTGGCACCGTCCCTCACAGTCTGAGGTTCCTCAGGATAAGAGGAATACGATGGTCCGGCACCGTCCCGCACAGTCTGAGGTTCCTCAGGATAAGAGGAATACGATGGTCCGGCACTGTACCGCACAGTCTGAGGTTCCTCAGGATAAGAGGAATACGATGGTCCGGCACCGTCCCGCACAGTCTGAGATTCCTCGGGATAAGAGGAATACGATGGTCCATCTACACTGTGTGGTGCCGGATGGACATTTGAGGTAATCGGGTTTTCTCCTGGACTATACTGTGTGATGTCCTCATCTTCTACTTTACAGTCTGGAGACAAAGTGAGACAATCCTCTGAGGTTTTCCTCATCTCCCGTCCATCTACTAAAATAGAAATACAAAGATTATTACTAGACATGAGCAGATTGGTTCCCCTAAACCAGGACTCCGCCCACATCAGGCAGCTTTGTCTCTGAGGATCTTACAATTCCCCCCTCAAGGTAACTAGTAAATGGGTGTTTAGTTGCACACATTTGCAAATACATGTGCAAGCTGCAGGTCCCGGCAAGATACCCTGTATCCTGCAGACCCTGGCCCGGATTCAGAAAGGAGACACGACAGCGTATATCTACGTATACGCTGTCGTATCGCTGAGTGTGCGGGGTTGTATCTATGCGACTGATTCATAGAATCAGTTACGCATATATTTCCCTAAGATCCGACCGGCGTAAGTCTCTTACACGTCGTATCTTAGGCTGCATATTTACGCTGGCCGCTAGGTGGCACTTCCGTATATTTCCGCGAGGAATATGCTAATTAGGTAGATACGCCGATTCAGAAACGTACGTCCGCCCGGCGCATTTTTTTACGTCGTTTACGTTCGGCTTTTTCCGGCGTAAAGTTACCCCTGCTATGTGAGGGGTATCCTATGTTAAGTATGGACGTCGGTCCCGCGTCGAGTTTTGAAAATGTTACGTCGTTTGCGTAAGTCGTTCGCGAATAGGGCTGTACGTAAGTTACGTTTACGTCTAAAGCAATGACGATTTGCGGCGTAATTTTGAGCATGCGCACTGGGATTCTTTCACGAACGGCGCATACGCCGTTCGTAAAAAATGTAAAATACGCGGGGTCACCATTCATTTGAATAAAACACGCCCACATCATTCCCATTTGAATTTGGCGGGCTTACGCCGGACCACAGACGTTACGTCGCCGTAACTTAGGGCGCAGGTTCTTTCTGAATACGGAACTTGCGCCCTATTTTCCGGCGGCGTAACGTATCTGAGATACGTTACGCCCGCCAAAAGATACACCAATGTATCTGAATCCGGGCCACTACTTCTAACTTTTAGGAGTCCCCATAGTGGGAGCACATGCATTCTGATGGATAGTCGGAGGGCAGATGACTGGAGGGAGAACACCCCTCCATAACCACTTCCAGCCCAAGGACGTCATATGACGACAGTGGGGTAGATTCAGGTAGATTTGCTCAGTTTTTACGGAGGCGCAGCGCACTGTTTTGCCGCTGCGCCTCCGCAAATTACCTGCGCTACCCTTGATTCACGGAGCAGTAGCTCCGTAAATTGCGTGAGCGCTCCGGCAAAATGCCCGGCGTAAGCGCGTGCAATTTAAATGATCCCGTAGGGGGCGTGGATCATTTAAATTAGGCGCGTTCCCGCGCCGAGCATAGTGCGCATGCTCCGTCGGGAAACTTTCCCGACGTGCATTGCGGTAAATGACGTCGCAAGGACGTAATTTGCTTCAAAGTGAACGTGAATGGCGTCCAGCGCCATTCACGATTCACTTACGCAAACAACGTAAATTTCAAATTTCGCGCCGCGGGAACGCCGGGTATACGTAGCCTTACGCAAAAACCGACGTACGCAAACGACGTAAACTGCGTACGCAGGGCTCGCGTAGGGTTGTGAATCGGCATTAGTATGCAATTTGCATACTATACGCTGACCACAACGGGAACGCCACCTAGCGGCCTGCGTAAGAATGCAGCCTAAGATATGACGGCATAAGGAGCCTTATGCCTGTCATTTTATAGGCTGCAGTCGGCGTATAGAGGTTCCTGAATCAGGAGCATTCGATACGCCGGGGCAAGTAAGCAATTGCGCTGCGTAACTATGGTTACTCAGACGCAATTGCCCTTTGAATCTACCCCACTGGGAATATCTGAATGATGGGTGCAGCTACAGGCATCATTCAGATATCCTTGTTTTCAGTCGGGGATTCTGTGCACCATAAGAATGATCATAGCGGTAGTTCCACCGCTTGATCGTTCTTACAGGTGACGAGAGTTGACATCCCCCGCCTGCCGCCATCCGGTGCTTCTCCGGGCTCTCCAGTGCCATTGGGGGCACCCAGAGAAAGAATCGGCCGCCGCCGCCGGATGACGACTATATGAGATTTCCGGTGATGGTCATCACGTCCGGCCCGCAGTTGTAAACAAAGCTGCGATCGCAGCTGGTAAGCATGAAATCGTGATTTTATTGACCCCACATCTCTCCATAAAGAGGACATGTCACAAACAATTCCTATGACATTCCCTGTGATAGAAATAAAAGTGATAAAAAAAAATGTAAAAGAAAGTGTAAAAAAAAAATTAAGTAAAAAAAAAAAAAAAACACACATTAAAACACCCCTGTCCCCAGTAGCTCGTGCTCACGAGCAAACGCACACGCAAGTTCCTGCCCACCATATGTAAACACCATTCAAACCACACCACATGTGAGGTATCGCCGTGTACGTTAGAGCGCGAGCAACAATTCTAGCACTAGACCTCCTCTGTAAATCTAAACTGGTAACCTGTCAAAAAAATGTAATTGCCGCCTATGGAGATTTTTAAAGTACCGAAGTTTGGTGCCATTCCATGAGTGTGCACAATTTTAAAGCGTGACATGTTGGGTATCTATTTACTCGGTGTAACATCATCTTTCACATTATACAAAAAAATTGGCCTAACTTTACTGTTTTTTTTTTTTAAATTCATGAAACAGTTTTTTCCCCCCAAAAAAACGCATTTGAAAAATTGTTGCTCAGATACCATGCGAGATAAAAAGTTGCAAAACCTGACATTTTATTCCCTAGGGTGTCTGCTAAAATATGATGGAAAATTGTTATCCATACTTCCCGTAATTTTCCTTTCCTGGCTCTGCCTCAGGACAGCACAACCTCGGGTCAACCCTGCACCTTCACCCCGTATAGGACACCCCTGTCTAGAGAGATAAAAGGCAGGCAGTACCTGGTGGAGGTGTTCTTATGAATGGCTTGCGATGGCCCAGGGAGGGTGTGTGCTGTCCTGAGGCAGAAGCCAGGAAAGGAAAATTACGGTAAGTATGGATAACAATTTTCCAGTTTCCTGGCTCAGCCTCATGCCAACACAACCTCATGACCTAACTAACACACACCAAGAGAGAGAGAGAGGAGAAGGAAGAGGGCACGCAGATATTGGATCCACCCCGTCATTGCTGGTCGGGAAGAGAGAGGCCAATTTTGGGTCATGTACAATGACCTGCATGACCATGAGGAGAAATTTCTGGACTACACCAGGATGTCCATAAAAAGGTTAGTCAAAATTATCTGGATTCATGCTTTTTGACATTGTACCTTTCCATGTCCACTAAAAACCCCATTTATCTTTAACCCCTTCCCGACCGCCGCATGTACATATACGTCGGCAGAATGGCACGGACAGGCACATTGGCGTACCTGTACGTCCCTGCCTAGACGTGGGTGGGGGGTCCGATCGGGACCCCCCGCGCGACTTGCGGCGGTCGGGTCCCCTCGGGGAGCGATCCGGGACGACGGCGCGGCTATTTGTTTATAGCCGCTCCGTCGCGATCGGTCCCCGGAGCTGAAGAACGGGGAGAGTCGTATGTAAACACGGCTTCCCCGTGCTTCACTGTGGCGCTGCATCGATCGAGTGATCCCTTTATAGGGAGACTCGATCGATGACGTCATTCCTACAGCCACACCCCCCTACAGTTGTAAACACACACTAGGTGAACCCTAACTCCTACAGCGCCCCCTTGTGGTTAACTCCCAAACTGCAACTGTCATTTTCACAATAAACAATGCAATTTAAATGCATTTTTTGCTGTGAAAATGACAATGGTCCCAAAAATGTGTCAAAATTGTCCGAAGTGTCCGCCATAATGTCGCAGTCATGAAAAAAATCGCTGATCGCCGCCATTAGTAGTAAAAAAAAAAAAAAATAATTAAAATGCAACAAAACTATCCCCTATTTTGTAAACGCTATACATTTTGCGCAAACCAATCGATAAACGCTTATTGCGATTTTTTTTACCAAAGATATGTAGAAGAATACGTAACGGCCGAAACTGAGGGAAATTTTTTTTTTATATATGTTTTTGGGGGACATTTATTATAGCAAAAAGTAAAAAATATTGCATTTTTTTCAAAATTGTCGCTCTATTTTTTTTTATAGCGCAAAAAATAAAAACCGCAGAGGTGATCAAATACCACCAAAAGAAAGCTCTATTTGTGGGGAAAAAAGGACGCCAATTTTTTTTGGGAGCCACGTCGCACGACCGCGCAATCGTCTGTTAAAACGACGCAGTCCCGAACTGTAAAAACACCTTGGGGCTGATTTACCAAGCCTTTACTCCATGACTCATGGAGTAAAAGCAGGAGTAGCAGCCGTTTTGCCATTTACTAAAGAAATACGCTGCTAGTGCAGTGTATTTCCCTAGTTACTAATGTGCTCCGTGCGCCCAGGAGAGGGTGCATTGTGCACCAGTACAGACCTGGCGCACGGCACATTAAACTGTAAATTGCGGGGGTTCGGGCGGGAGTTTATTAGGGGGGGAGGTGGGGGGATGCAGGGGAAGTGAAGTGACATGTGTTTTGAAGTGTTTGGCGGGCCGAATTGAAAGGGAAAGTGTTTTTTGAAAACAGATCGCTTGCACAGTGCGCCTGAACCTCGGGAGGTTCATTTGCATACTGGGCATGCGCAGAGAGAAAAGTCAGGGATTCCCGTGCGCCTTGTCAGTACGCCGTGAAAATCTTGGTAAATACCAAGCGGCGTACCCGTGAATGCGCTGCGTGACGCGGCGCACGGGAATCTCCGAGCTGTTTTCAGCCCTGAAGGGGAACTCCGCGCCAAATTTCAAACTTGAAATCGGCGCGGGTCCCCCTTCAGGGCTACATTAGGCTCTTAGGCTTGGTCCGGAACGTGAGGGGTTAAACCCGCGCCAATTCGGCGCGGGGGTCCCCCCCAGATCCAAACCAAGCCCTCATCCCAAGCATGCAGTCTGGCCCGGACAGGAATGGGGGCGGGGACGAGCGAGCGCCCCCCCCCCTCCTGAGCCGTACCAGACCGCATGCCCTCAACATGGGGGAGTGTGTGCTGTGGGGGAGGGGGGCACTGCCCCCCCACCCCACAGCACTCTTGCCCCCATGTCGATAGGGACAAGAGCCTCTTCCCGACAACCCTTGCCATTGGTTGTCGGGGTATGCGGGCGGGGCTAATCGGAATCTGCGAGCTCCCTTTAATAAGGGGGCCCCCAGATGCCGGCCCCCCACCCTATGTGAATGAGTATGGGGTACATCGTACCTCTACCCATTCACATGGGGGAAAAGTAAAGTAAAATAAAACACCACACAATAAAATATTTTATTAATCTGCTCCGGAGCCCCCCCTTTCTTCTTTAGCTCTCTTAGAAGGGGGGGTTTCTTCTCTCCCGATCTTCTGCCGGGACCCTGGGCTTCGGTGATTTCTGCCGGGGGAGGGCGCCATCCCTCGGTCCTCTCCGGAGCCTTCCGCCGGATGCCCCCACCCCATTTAAGCTCTTTTTCATTAGGGAGGGGCATCCGGACTTCGGGGTCTTCTGCCGGGGGATGGCGCCTATCCCCCGGTCTTTCCGGTGCCTTCCGCCAGGGTTCCGGTCTTCCTGGTCTTCTGCCGGGGGTGCGCCAACTCCCCGGTCTTTTCTCTGCTCCCTCTTCTGCCTGGCTCCCCCGCGGAGCCAGGGCTTTCTTCCGTCTTCTTTCTTCTCTCTTCCTTCTTCTGCCTGTCTCCTCCGGGAGCACAGGGCTTGTCTGCGCTGTCCTCTCCCTTCTCTTCCATTGGATGTTGACACGACGAGGTTCCGCGCTGACATGCCGTGTCAGCGGCGGGCATGGACTTATATAGGGTAATGCCACCATGTGACCTCAACCCATGTGACATCACATTCCCTGGGCATGATGGGAATGTGATGTCACATGGGTTGAGGTCACATGGTGGCATTGCCCTATATAAGTCCATGCCCACTGCTCAGACGGCATTCCAGCGCCGGACCTCGTCGTGTCAACATCGAATGGAAGAGAAGGAAGAAGACAGCGGAGACAAGCCCTGTGCTCCGCGGAGGAGACAGGCAGAAGCGGAAGGCATCGCAGAAGCCCGGAGAGTGGCGCCCTCCGGCGGAAGACACCGTACAAGCCCGGGACCCTCCCCCAAAGGCAGGAGCCTCCCTGGTGAAGGGGGTCCCGGTGAATTACGTCGCTGAAGACGGGGGTGGGGTGCCAGTGCACCCCCCCCCGCAGAAACCGTCGTGGAAGCCCGGGACCCTCCCCCAAAGGCAGGAGCCTCCCTGGTGAAGGGGGTCCCGGTGAATTACGTCGCTGAAGACGGGGGAGGGGTGCCAGTGCACCCCCCCCCCCGCAGAAACCGTCGTGGAAGCCCGGGACCCTCCCCCAAAGGCAGGAGCCTCCCTGGTGAAGGGGGTCCCGGTGAATTACGTCGCTGAAGACGGGGGAGGGGTGCCAGTGCACCCCCCCCCGCAGAAACCGTCGTGGAAGCCCGGGACCCTCCCCCAAAGGCAGGAGCCTCCCTGGTGAAGGGGGGTCCCGGTGAATTACGTCGCTGAAGACGGGGGAGGGGTGCCAGTGCACCCCCCCCCCGCAGAAACCGTCGTGGAAGCCCGGGACCCTCCCCCAAAGGCAGGAGCCTCCCTGGTGAAGGGGGTCCCGGTGAATTACGTCGCTGAAGACGGGGGTGGGGTGCCAGTGCACCCCCCCCGCAGAAACCGTCGTAGTAGCCCGGGACCCTCCCCCAAAGGCAGGAGCCTCACTGGTGAAGGGGGTTCCGGCAGAAGATGGCGAAGCCCGGGGCCTAATGGGGTGGTGGTGGGGGGCCCCGGCAGAAGACCCCCGGCTGACTAATAAATTAATTTATTCATGTGTGGTGTATTATTTTTTTCCATTTTTTTCCCCAGGTGAATGGGTAGGGGTACAATGTACCCCCATACTCATTCACATAGGGTGGGGGGCCGGAATCTGGGGACCCCTTTATTAAAGGGGTATCTCAGATTCTGATAAGCCCTCCGCCCGCATACCCCGACAACCAACGGCCAGGGTTGTCGGGAAGAGGCTCTTGTCCCTATCGACATGGGGACAAGAGTGCTTTGGGGTGGGGGGGCAGTGCCCCCCTCCCCCACAGCACACACTCCCCCATGTTGAGGGCATGTGGTCTGGTATGGCTCAGGAGGGAGGGGGGCGCTCGCTCGTCCCCACCCCCATTCCTGTCTGACCAGACTGCGTGCCTGGGATAATGGCTTGGTTTGGATCTTGGGGGGGACCCCAAGCTATTTTTTTTTGCGCGGGTTTAACCCCTTATGTTCCAGACCAAGCCTAAGAGCCTGGTATGCACCTGGAGGGAACCCACCTTATTTTTTTTTTTTGGGGTCTGGAGTTCCCCTTCATGAACAGCGATCTGTCATTTACACATGTCAGTCCCACCCCCCCCTACAGTTAGAACACACCCAGGGAACATATTTAACCCCTCCCTCGCACCTAGTGTTAACCCCTTCCCTGCCAGTGGCATTTTTAGAGTAAGCAATGCATTTTTTACAGCACTGATCGCTAGAAAAATGCCAATGGTTCCAAAAAAGTGTTCGATGTGTCCGCCATAATGTCGCAGTACCGATAAAAATCGCTGATCGCCCCAATAACTAGTTAAAACAAAAAAAAAAAATATTTTGTAGACGCTATAACTTTTGCAAAAACCAAACACTAAACGCTATTTGCGATTTTTTGTAACCAAAAAGATGTAGAATACGTATCGGCCTAAACTGAGGGTTTTTTTTAGTTTTTACAATATATATTTTTGGGGATATTTATTATAGCAAAAAGTAAAAATAATTTTTACATATGTGGGCGGGACTTACGCAAGTCCCGCCCACATATATAAACATCGTTCAAACCACACATGTGAGGTATTGACGCGTGCCTTAGAGCGAGAGCAATACTTTTACCACTAGACCTTCTTTGTAACTATAAACTGGTAACCTGGAAAAAAAAATAAAAGGTCGCCTATGGGGATATTCACGGAATTCATTTTGGCCCCATTGCAGGAGTGTTTCCAATAGTAAAGCGTGACATGTAAGGTATCTATTTACTCAGTGTAACATCATCTTTCACATTATCCCCAAAAATTGGGCTCACTTTTGTGTTTTGTTAATTTTTAACCACTTGAGCCCGGACCATATTTCTGGTCAATGACCGGGCAAGTTTTTGGGATTCAGCACGGCGTCGCTTTAACTGACAATTGCGCAGTCGTGCGACGTGGCTCCCAAACAAAATTGGCAACCTTTTTTTTCCCACAAATAGATTATTAAATGTGCGTGTTTACTTCTGTCTTTAACACCTCCCCTTCAGGCTGGAAAGCATCAGATCAGGGGAAACAAAAAAAAAAAAAAGCTCTCATTCCATTGCAGCTTGGTTCCTACATGTGTGATGAACTGAGCATGCTCAAACACTTAGAAAAAAATTATCCTTTCTTTTTAAAAGGTGAAAAACACTCCTTGGATGCTCATAGAGCGTGGTTTGGGTTAATTGCAGGTGTGCCCAATTACAAGCTCACCCAAACTAGAGACTGCAATTTGTTCATGTGATTTCAATTGCTTCATTACTAGCACTGTTATAAAAAGCAGGGATCGATCAGTCCTCAGCTGCCCTCAGAAGGGGCAGGCTGGCAGAAATGCTGTTGCTAAACACAAATGTGGTTTGTTGCATGGGTTTTGTTTTATTTTGCCAATGGTTTTGGTTTATTTTTAAATGATGTTCACTTTGATGTATTTGTCTATGTGGCCTTATTTTATGAAAAATGTGTGAAGCTATGGTTGTTTAGAATTTTGAAATGTATTTTTGTTTGTGTTCTTTTTTCGCTTTCCTTGTTTTGTTGACCAATAAAAATTACTTTAAAATTGTTAAGTTTGTCTTTTGTTACTTTTTCATGCTACATATGTTGACAGCTGCAGCTGAAATCGGTTTGGGCCTAACAAATTATGTGTGTCTAAGCTTCTTTCCTGGTGTGTAATCATGAAATGTTTGCCATGTTTATTCCCCATGACTTTAAAGACAAAAACTGGTAAGTATTTTATTTTTTCTGCAGTGGTCCTCAGCCCTCAAGTACCCCCGACAGGACATGTTTTGTGGATTTCTCTTATCAAGAATTGCTGTCCAGACTGTATTTTAAAGCACATGTGCAAGATGAAGGAAAACCTGCAAACATGGCCTGTGGGGGGGGTTTGCTATTGGTGGACAGGCTTGACGTGCTGATTTACAGCACTGTGCTTAAATCTAGCGCAAGGCAATCCTATTCAAATTGTGGGTGTTTGAGGGAAGCCAAGTGAGTGTTAGAACCCCTGCTTTGTGTTTTTTTATTTTTGTGTTGAGCTTTGTGTCCCTTTTCTTAAAATTGGCTTCACTTCCTGTCACACAGCTGAACAGGAAGTGAGGTTAAAACCCTACCAGTGTCATTTCTTGGGGACACAGGTCAATCTAACTAGTGTCCCCATTAAGCAAATTGCACTCCAGCACTGCTGTGTACACCCCAAATCATGGGTCTTCAAACTACGGCCCTCCAGTTGTTCAGGAACTACAATTCCCATCATGCCTGGTCATGTCTGTGAATGTCAGTGCATTACAAGGCCTCATGGGATGTGTAGTTCTAAAACAGCTGGAGGGCCGTAGTTTGAGGATCCCTGCCCCAAATGATTATTTAGTTTGGGGTTTAGTAAAGGCAAAGCCACTCTGCAGTACAAGCATAGTTGCTGAAAATCAGAGAGGAAGCACTGATGGTTTTAACATCCAATCCTGTAGAAGCAAAGTTGTTTTGTTTTCTTTCTTCCTTGCTTTGCACTTGTAGTGCAAAGTGGATTTGCCTTTAGTCAATGGACCCCAAAGTCCAAGATCCCTAATAATTTGGGGTGTACACAGCAAAATGCTAGAGTGCAATTTACATAATGGGAAACTATTTAGCTTGATCTCTGTGTCCCCAAGAAAAGATATTAGTAAGGTTTTACCCTCACTTCCTGTTTGGCTATGTGACAGGAAGTGAATGAATTAGAAAGGGTGAAGACACCTCACAAATGTTGTCACTATCAGGGGTGCAGACATCCCCAAAAAATGAGCAGATAATACTTATTTGCAAATTAATAATTTTTTAGTTAACATTGGGTGGGGTGCTCTAACACACACATTCCTACATATTAGCAACGCTCTATCCTGGCCTATTGGCATGGTTATATTTTTTGGGGCTCTCAATAAAACTCTATGAAATTTGTGCTTAAACTAGAACCAGGGGCGGACTGACAACTCATGTGGCCCCTGGGCAATAGAAGATTATGGGGCCCCTCTGGCTTACAGATGACCACCACGCCAGGAGGTAGTGCAGAGGCGGGCAGCTAAAATCTTGGGATATTCACATTAAAAGCATGTCATTTTCGGACATATCAGGGACAGATCTAAAAAAAACACAGATTTTTACATACTGTCCCTGGTTTTACTGAGCCTGGCAACCCGGATGGGGCCCCCTAGTGGCATGGGGCCCTTGGGCAGTGCCCGAGTGACTCAATGGTCAGTCCGCCCCTGACAAGAACTATAATCAACCAGTTTTCTTTTCTTTAATTTTGGATAGAGTGAGGGAGGGTTATAGGCCCTGTCAGTTTATTTTGTATTATCTGTGTCCAATTGGGGAGATTTGCCTTCACTTCCTGCCCCATAGCCAAACAGGAAGTGAGAGAAAAACTATGCTAATTAACCACTTCCCGCCCAGCCTATGGCCGATTTACGTCCGGGAAGTGGTTACACAATCCTGACAGGACGTCCTGCAGGATTTCATGCCGCACGCGCCTGTGGGGGCACGCAGTGCGGCGATCGGTGATGCGGGGTGTCAGTCTGACACCCTGCATCTCCGATCTCGGTAAAGAGTCTCTCACGGAGACGGAGACTCTTTACCACGTGATCAGCCGTGTCCAATCACGGCTGATCACGATGTAAACAGGAAGAGCCATCGATGGCTCTTCCTCACTCGCGTCTGACAGACGCGAGTATAGGAGAGCCGATCGGCGGCTCTCCTGACAGGGGGCGTTCGCGCTGATTGTTTATCAGCGCAGCCCCCCCTCGGATCACCACACTGGACCACCAGGGATGCCAGGGTGTGCAAAAACAAAAAAAATATAGAACAAAAAAACAAAAAGCAATAAAAAATAAGAAAAAAGATGCCAATCAGTGCCCACAAATGGGCACTGACTCGGAAAATCAGTGCCACCCCACAGTGTCCATCAGTGCCACCCCACAGTGCCCATCCATGCACAGTGCCCACCTATCAGTGCCCACCTGTGCCACCCATAAGTATCCATCAGTGCCACCCATAAGTGCCGCCCATCTGTGCCGCCCATGAGTGCCCATCAGTGCCGCCTATGAGTGCCCATCAGTGCCGCATAGCAGCGCCGCCAATCAATGCCACCTCATCTGTGCCGTCAGTACTACCTCATCGATGTCCATCAGTGCCATCTCATCGGTGCCCATCAGTGCCGCCATATCAGTGCCCGTAATTGAAAGAGAAAAACTTATTTACAAAAAAATTAACCTAAAAAAATAAAAACTTTTTTTTGTTTCAAAATTTGCAGTCTTTTTTTAGTTGTTGCGCAAAAAAAAAACCGCAGAGGTGATCAAATAACAACAAAAGAAAGCTCTATTTGTGGGGGAAAAAGGACGCCAATTTTGTTTGGGTACAGTGTTGTATGACCGCGCAATTGCCATTCAAAGTGCGACAGTGTTGAAAGCTGAAAATTGGCTTGGCGGGAAGGTGCGTAAGTGCCTGGTATGGAAGTGGTTAAGGGAATCCAGTGCCCCCCCAGAACTAGTGTGTGGGTCCCCTGAAAATTACTGGGCGGGGTTATACAAAAACAGGGTGTGACCTTGACAGGAAGGGGTGGGTCATTTTTCTATTAGGAGGTGCAGATATGTAGTCAGGCCTAGGGCAGAACCAAACCTAAATATACTACTGCATATTAGGGCTTATTTAGACCGGAACCGATTTACAGCGTGTTTTTATATTGTGGGAGGAAACCCACGCAGGCACAGGGAGAACATGCAAACTCCATGCAGATGCTGTCACGGGCGGGATTCGAACCAACGACTCTTTTGCTGCTAGGTCAAAGTGCTATACACTACACCACTGTGGTGAACGAACATGATTGCAGCTGAAAGCATGAGAACTTTTATTTTTTTTTTCAATACCATGCTTTCCAGCCTTATTGACCCCGCCTCTCTCCATAAAGAGGACCTGTCACACACTAGTCCTATTACAAGGGATGTTTACATTCCTTGTAATAGGAAGAAAACTGATCATTTTTTTTTTATTTTTTTATTTCAGTGTAAAACATTATAAAACTAAATAAAAATAAATAAGAAAACCCCAAAAAAAAATTTTAAAGCGCCCCGTCCCGACGAGCTCGCGCACAGAAGCAAACGCATACGCGAGTAGCGCCCGCATATGAAAACGGTATTCAAACCACACAAGTGAGGTATCGCCGCGATCGTTAGAGTGAGAGCAATAATTCTAGCCCTAGACCTACTCTGCAACTCAAAAAATGCAACCTGTAGAATTTTTTAAACGTCGCCTATCGAGATTTTTAAAGGGTAAAAGTTTGATGCCATGCCACGAGCGGGCGCAATTTTTAAGCGTGACATGTTGGGTATCATTTTACTCGGCGTAACATTATCTTTCACAATATATAAAAAAATTGGGCAAAATGTATTGTTGTCTTATTTTTTAATTCAAAAAAGTGATTTTTATCCAAAAAAAGTGCGCTTGTAAGACCGCTGCGCAAATACGGTGTGACAAAAAGTATTGCAATGACTGCCATTTTATTCCCTAGGATGTCTGCAAAAAAAATATATAATGTTTGGGGGTTCTGATTAATTTTCTAGCCAAAAAATTGTGATTTTCACATGAAGGAGAGAAGTGCCAGAATTAACCCGGTGGGCAAGTGGTTAAAGTACTCATGGCTATAAAGAATAGAGTCATTGCTCATTAAAAAAAAAAAAAAAAAAAAAAAGGGGGTCCCTCCAAATTAAATTACCAGGCCCTTCAGGTCTGGAATGGATATTAAGGGGAACCCCGCCGTAAAAACCCCCCCAAAAAATGGCGTGGGGTCCCCCCAAATATCCATACCAGACCCTTCAGGTCTGGTGTGGATTTTAAGGGGAACTCCACCCCAAATTGAAAAAAAAAATGGCGTGGAGTCCCCCTAAAAATCCACACCAGACCCTTATCCGAGCACGTTGACCTGGCCGGCCGCAGAAAAGAGGGGGGGACAGAGTGCGGCCCCCCCTCTCTCCTGAACCGCACCAGGCCACATGCCCTCAACATGGGGAGGATGTCCCCATGTTGATGGGGACAAGGGTCTCATCCCCACAACCCTTGCCCGGTGGTTGTGGGGGTATGCGGGCGGGGGGCTTATCAGAATCTGGAAGACCCCTTTAACAAAGGGGACCCCCAGATCCTGGCCCCCCCCCCTATGTGAAATGGTAATGGGGTACATTGTACCTCTACCATTTCACCCCAAAAAAAATGTCAAAGTGTTAAAAATGACAGTAGCCGGTTTTTGACAAATCTTTTAATAAAATCTTCTTTTCTTCTTTCCTTCGGGTTTCTTCCGCTGCTTCTTTCTTCTCGTTCACATCTTGCCCGACGTGTTCTTCTATCTTCTCCGTCCGTCCTTCAGCCTTCTGGTCCCGCATCTTGCCCGTTGTCTTGTCCTGTCTTCTTCTCCGTCCGCCTCCTCGTCCGCATCTTGGGTCTTCTGCGGTGTTCTTCTCGTCCCCGGACCCAGCGTTTGAATTTGATTTGGCCGCCGTTTTCCCGCTCCTGGGACCCGCCCCCCTCTGACGCCACAAGTAAACTCCTTAGAAGGTCATGTGCGTCAGAGGGGGCGGGGTCACATGAGTGTGACACGGCGGGAACTTCTTCTCCGGGCGGCGCGATTGAAATTGAATTCCCCCGCTGTGTGACGCTCTGCGACCCCGCCCCCCTCTGACGCACATGACCTTCTAAGGAGTTTACTTGTGGCGTCAGAGGGGGGCGGGGTCACATGAGTTTGACACGGCGGGAACTTCTTCTCCGGGCGGCGCGATTGAAATTGAATTCCCCCGCTGTGTGACGCTCTGCGACCCCGCCCCCCTCTGACGCACATGACCTTCTAAGGAGTTTACTTGTGGCGTCAGAGGGGGGCGGGTCCCAGGAGCGGGAAAACGGCGGCCAAATCAAATTCAAACGCTGGGTCCGGGCACGAGAAGAACACCGCAGAAGACCCAAGATGCGGACGAGGAGGCGGACGGAAAAGAAGACAGGACAAGACAACGGGCAAGATGCGGGACCAGAAGGCTGAAGGACGGACGGAGAAGATAGAAGAACACGTCGGGCAAGATGTGAACGAGAAGAAAGAAGCAGCGGAAGAAACCCGAAGGAAAGAAGAAAAGAAGATTTTATTAAAAGATTTGTCAAAAACCGGCTACTGTCATTTTTAACACTTTGACATTTTTTTTGGGGTGAAATGGTAGAGGTACAATGTACCCCATTACCATTTCACACAGGGGGGGGGTCAGGATCTGGGGGTCCCCTTTGTTAAAGGGGTCTTCCAGATTCTGATAAACCTCCCGCCCGCATACCCCCACAACCACCGGGCAAGGGTTGTGGGGATGAGACCCTTGTCCCCATCAACATGGGGACATCCTCCCCATGTTGAGGGCATGTGGCCTGGTGCGGTTCAGGAGAGAGGGGGGGCCGCACTCTGTCCCCCCCTCTTTTCTGCGGCCGGCCAGGTCAACGTGCTCGGATAAGGGTCTGGTGTGGATTTTTAGGGGGACTCCACGCCATTTTTTTTTTCAATTTGGGGTGGAGTTCCCCTTAAAATCCACACCAGACCTGAAGGGTCTGGAATGGATATTTGCCGGGAACCGCACGTCTTTTTTTTTTTTGTTTTTTACGGCGGGGTTCCCCTTAATATCCATTCCAGACCTGAAGGGCCTGGTAATTTAATTTGGGGGAACCCCTACACATTTTTTTGTTTGTTTTATGAATGAATCCCTTTAGAATTGTCAGAGCCGACAATTCATTATAGCCGCGTGTGAATTTTTAAATGACTTTTTTCCTTCTGAATGTCACTTTGTGCAGGGGGAGTTCTAAGTGCGGGAAAAATGCGCTATTTCACATGCTGACATTACACCCCCCCTAGGTACGAAATTTAAAGGAATATTTCACTTTTATTGTTTCACTTTAAGAATTATTAATTTCACTGCTCCCGAAAAAACGGCCGTTTTAAAAAATAAAAAAAGCATTGATACATGTTCCCTGGGACAGGACTGAGGTCCCCAAACACTTTTTAGGACAAAACTTGCAGATTAGCCTTTAAAATGAACACTTTTGATTTCTCCCATAGACTTCTATAGGGAGTTCGGCGCGGCTTTACATATTAGTTTCAATGCGCCGGCTGCTACGCTGGTTCATGCGCCCAATTAAGCCTCCACCCGGAGTACTAATTAATGCATGAACCAGCGCAGCGCACATAGCTTAGTAAATCAGGCCCCTTGGGTCTTTAGGCAGCATTATGGTCTGGGGCTTAAGTGGTTAATAACAGCTTTGATGAGTTGCTTGAACTACTCAGCAGTAGATTGCAGAAGATGGACACCTACTTCCGCAATAGTATACCCGCTGTGGAGCGATTTATTATCACACCCGAGGTAATTTTAAAAATCTTTTTCAAATATATCATGCTGATATACGTCTCTTTTTAAAAATTGTTCAAAACTGATGCTCTATTCTTGCCAATAGCGCCAAAAGAAAAAAAAAAAAAAACAGAGGTGATGAAAAACCAAAAGAAAGCTATATTTTAGTGACAAAAAGGACGCCAATTATGTTTAGAGCCACGTCGCATAACCGCGCAATTAATTGCAAAAAAAAATGGCCGGGTCCTTCAGCTGACTAGGTCCGGGTCTGGTTACAGACTATTGCATGTATTAACAAAAACAAAAAGTGCAGCGCTAAACTGAAAATGGAGTGAAAATGTTGCCAAAATCACATAACAAATGGAAGCGAATTTGGCCAAGGACTATAGAAAATGTGAATGGGAATTCACTCAGCATGAGGACAATGTTAATAATGGGGTGGATTCAGGTACGAATTGCGCCCTCTTACGGAGGCGCAGCGTACCGTTTTAACACTGCGCCTCTCCATAAATTACCTGCGCTACGCTTCATTCATGAAGCAGTAGCTACGTAATTTGCGCGGGCGCTCGTTAAAACTGCCCGGTGTAAGGGCGCGTAATTTAACCACTAGCCGACCGCGCACCGTCATTATACGGCGGCAGGTCGGCTCTCCTGGGCGAGAGCCCGTAGCTCTTTGAGCCGCCACTAGGGGGCGCGCGCTCGCCCCCGACTCCCGCCGGGCACACGCGATCGCTCATTACAGAGCGGGGACCGGGAGCTGTGTGTGTAAACACACAGCTCCCGGTCCTGTCAGCAGGGGAAATGCTGATCTTCTGTTCATACAATGTATGAACAGAGGATCAGTGTTTCCCCTAGTGAGGCCCCCCCCCCCCCCACAGTAAGAACACACCCAGGCATACTTAACCCCTTCCCCGCCCCCTAGTGTTAACCCCTTCACTGCCAGTGGCATTTTTATAGTAATCCAATGCATTTTATCGCTATAAAAATGCCAATGGTCCCAAAAATGTGTCAAAAGTGTCCGATGTGTCCGCCATTATGTCGCAGTACCGAAAAAAAAAATCGCTGATCGCCGCCATTACTAGTAAAAAAATAAAAAAATAAAAAAATACCCCCTATTTTGTAAACGCTATAACTTTTGCGCAAACCAATCAATAAACGCTTATTGCAATTTTTTTTACGAATAATATGTAGAAGAATACGTATCGGCCTAAACTGAGGAAAAAATTTTTTTTTATATATTTTTGGGGGATATTTATTATAGCAAAAAGTAAAAAATATTAATTTTTTTAAAAATTGTCGCTCTATTTTTGTTTATAGCGCAAAAAATAAAAACCGCAGAGGTGATCAAATACCACCAAAAGAAAGCTCTATTTGTGGGAAAAAAAGGACGGCAATTTTGTTTGGGAGCCACGTCGCACGACCGCGCAATTGTCAGTTAAAGCGGCGCAGTCTCGAATCGCAAAAAGTGCTCTGGTCTTTGGGCAGCAATATGGTCCGGGGGTTAAGTGGTTAAATGATCCCGTAGGGGGCGTGGATCATTTAAATTAGGCGCGTTCCCGCGCCGAGCGTAGTGCGCATGCTCCGTCGGGAAACTTTCCCGACGTGCATTGCGGTAAATGACGTCGCAAGGACGTCATTTGCTTCAAAGTGAACGTGAATGGCGTCCAGCGCCATTCACGATTCACTTACGCAAACGACGTAATTTTCAAATTTCGCGACGCGGGAACGACGGGTATACTTAGCATTGGCTGCGCCTGCTAATAGCAGGAGCAGCCTTACGCGGAACCAGACGAACGCAAACGACGTAAAATGCGTACGTAGGGCGTGCCTACGGTTGTGAATCGGCGTTAGTATGCAATTTGCATACTCTACGCTGACCACTACGGGAACGCCACCTAGCGGCCATCGTAAGAATGCAGCCTGAGATACGACGGCATAAGAGCCTTATGCCAGTCATATCTTAGGCTGCAGTCGGCGTAACGAGATTTCTGAATACAGAAAAGACGTTACGCCGGCGCAACTAAGCAATTGCGCTGCGTAACTATGGTTACGCAGACGCAATTGCTTACTGAATCCACCCCAATGAGTCCATACGTGTGTTACCAAACAGGTGGATGGAAACACTGACCAGGTGCAATGAACAGTGAAAAGTTCAGTGAACAAATGGAGAAAGTTCATGGGTATGCTTCACAGTGGAAAGAAAAAACACTTCACAAGTAATGCCAATTTAGATAATCATGGCTTGTCTGTAGCGATCTTCAAGATATCATATAGAGGATGGGTACTCTTACCAGCTATGGTGGACTTGCATGTTAGTACTAACATCAAGTCAGATAAGGCAGGGTGGTCACAGCGGACCCTGGGCTCTGTGCGGATGGCTCTGCGGGATGGTCACTCCAGCTTGAATGATGGGACCGATCGGGTCAGATACCTCTCTCAGGAACAGGAACCCGGATGGACAAGGCCAAAGATCAGAAAGGCCACACTCTTGTTCACTGAACTTTTCACTGTTCACTGCACCTGGTCAGTGTTTCCATCCACCTGTTGTTTGGTAACACACGTATGGACTCAGTGGCCCAGGTTCAACAAGCAATTGCGTCTGCGTAACCATAGTTACGCAGCGCAATTGCTTACTTGTGCCGGCGTCTCGAATGCTCCCCGATTCAGGAACCTCGAGACGCCGACTGCAGCCTAAGATATGACTAGCATAAGGCTCTTATGCCAGTCATATCGTAGGCTGCATTCTTACGATGGCCGCTAGGGGGCGTTCCCGTAGTGGTCAGCGTATAGTATGCAAATTGCATACTAACGCCGATTCACAACCCTACGCGAGCCCTGCGTACGCAGTTTACGTCGTTTCCGTTCGTCGGGTTCCGCATAAGGCTGCTCCTGTTATTAGCAGGGGCAGCCAATGCTACGTATACCCGTCGTTCCCGCGTCGCGAATTAAAAATTTAACGTCGTTTGCGTAAGTGAATCGTGAATGGCGCTGGACGCCATTTACGTTCACTTTGAAGCAAATGACATCCTTGCGACGTCATTTGCCGCAATGCACGTCGGGAAAGTTTCCCGACGGAGCATGCGCACTACGTTCGGCGCGGGAACGCGCCTAATTTAAATGATCCACGCCCCCTATGGGATCATTGAAATTACGCGCGCTTACGCCGGGCGTTTTTCAGGAGCGCCCACGCAAATTACGGAGCTACTGCTCCGTGAATCAAGCGTAGCGCAGGAAATTTACGGAGGCGCAAGTCGTACCTGAATCTGGACCATTATTAACATTGTCCTCATGCTGAGTGAATTCCCATTCACATTTTCTATAGTCCTTGGCCAAATTCACTTCCATTTGTTATGTGATTTTGGCAACATTTTCACTCAATTTTCAGTTTAGCGCTGCACATTTTGTTTTTGTTTATACTTGACTTTGTTTGTTTGTGTGCTGGCTGCTACATGGTATATTTTTTCTAGCTAGCGCAGTTTTTTTCCCCCCACAATTTCCTTATTGCATGTATTACCCAATATTAATATTTTTGTATATGCATCAAATAAAAACCAAACACACGTTTTTGAAGGTCAAAAAAATTTTACTTTTTTTTTAAACAATTCCAAACATTTTGTACATCAAATTTTTTATGTTCTTTTATTCGTTATTTACATATCCAAAGAAATAGAGCCAACGTTGCTCATAGAACAATTTTATTCAAAGGTGATGAAAGGTTTGCGAGGAGTCCTCTCGCTCATCTGGTGACATCACCACATTCATGGCTTGGCCAAAATGTGACCAGCTGGAGGTGGAGGGGCTATCATGCGGCCAACGAGAAGGTGGTGGTGGTGGTGGAGGATTATAAGTTGGTAGTGTAGGCAGATGGGGATAAGCAGAAGGGGCCAGATTCACAAAGAGATACGACGGTGGATCTACAGATACACCATCGTATCTCTGACTTACATTGGTCCTATCTATGCGCCTGATTCATAGAATCAGATACGCATAGATAGGACTAAGATCTGACAGTGTTACACTGTGTTACACTGTCGGATCTTTTTTTCAATTTAAAAATGGCGCCGGGGGCGTTCCCGCTGATTTACGATAAATAATATGTAAATCAGCGAGATACGCAAATTCACGAACGTACGCGGACCCGACGCAGTCTTCTTACGACGTTTCCGTAGCGGCGTACCCGTCGTATACTTACCCCTTATTTTATCAGGCGCAGCCAATGTTAAGTATAGCCGGCGTTCCCGCGTCGAATTTGAATTTTTTAACGTCGTTTGCGTAAGTCGTTCTCGAATACGGACGGACGTCGTTTACGTAAGCGTCGAAACCACTGACGTCCTAGCGACGTCAGTGGGAGCAATGCACGCCGGGAAATTTCGCGGACGGCGCATGCGCATTTAAATCGGCGCGGCAACGCGCCTGATTTAAGTAGTACACTCCCCTAGCCGCGGAATTTGAATTCCGCCGGGGGATTTAGGATCCGCCGTCGCAAGTTTGGAGGTAAGTGGTTTGTGAATTAGCCACTTGCCTCCTAAACTTGCGGGAGCGGATCTTAATTCACGTAGATCGAGCGGATCTATAAGATCCGCTGAGCTACGTGAATCTGGCCCAAGAAGTTGTCGTCGTCGTCAGAGGAGGGTAAGTAGAAGGTGGTGTCGGCAGATGAGGGTATGCAGAAAGTGTTGTTGTCATCAGAGGAGGGTAAGTAGAAGGTGGTGTCGGCAGATGAGGGTAAGCAGAAAGTGTTGTTGTCTTCAGAGGAGGGTAAGTGGAACGTGGTGTGGGCAGATGAGGGTAAGGAGAAAGTGTTGTCGTCAGAGGAGGGTAAGTATAAGGTGGTGTTGATCGAGGTAGGTGGGTGGGAATATGTGGTGCTGACAAAAGAGGAAGGGGTGGTGCTGACAGATACTGCGGGGGGGTGAGTAGCATAGGGACCATAGGGTGGTGGAGGTTCTGAGGATTGATAGGGTTCGGTTGGTGGTATAAATGTTGCAATGTTCCTTATGGTACCGGCCAACATATCTGCCTGAAGATTTTTGGGTACCCTGTCCATCAGCTTCCCCAGACATCTAGCTGACATTTGACCGTATGAACGGTTGCTTGACATTCTGTCTGACATGTTTGACATGATGTCCAACAACATTCTGTTAAAATCGGGTTCTGGAGCTGGAGCCTCCCTTCTCGTCCCTCTTGCAGGTCCACGAGGAAACACTGTTGGCGTGGACTCGTCGTCTCCCACCGGTGTAGCCGATGTGGACCGCGACGAAGTTGACAACTGGCTTTCCGGCTCCTGACCCGCCAGAGCCTGATCGCCTGAAGCTAGACTGGCATTATCCGTGTCGACAGGTGCGGTTGGAGCAGCTTCCTCCCAGCAGTTTTCAGTACTGAAAATAGAAATTAGTTATTCTAACTTGCTTATTAACATTTCGTTTACTGACCTTAGTATAGATAATAGCTTACCTCCCCAAAGCCAGCAATGGTCTTAAGAACTCCAATTCTTTTGAATATATGTAGTCCTTCGGGGCACACGCTGACGATCCACTCCTGCGTTCACGTTGTACCCTCAAATGACGAGTGAAGGCATCACGGATGCTCTTCCATTTCGTCTTGAGCATTTTAACTGTCAAAAATAAAATAAAATAATATATATTATTTTCTTTGTAGGTATCTATCAACTGGACAATCCCTAGCAAGCTTACATTATGCCTTCCGTATAGGAAAGTCAACTGCGAGCTACATTATCCGTGACACCTGCTCCGCAATTTGGGAAGTCCTAAAGAAAATTGTGTTTAAAAAACCTACAGCAGAGGAATGGGCACAGATTTTTTTTTTTTTAATAAAATCCTAAACGTCCGTTTACCAGCAGCAGTGTACATTTTTTTTTCAATGTGTATTTTGTGCGTGTACTCGAGAGAGGAGCCGGACTGCAGGAGTTGGCAGTAGGCAGGCCTCCCCCAGAGGCAATCTGCCACCTTTCTCCATGCCCCGGGTGGCAATGGCGGGTGTGTGAGGGGGTCCTCCCACACAGCCCGCCCTACCTGCTCCGCTTTGAAGCCCAACGGGGCAGAGGGACTCCCTATGAGGGAGTGAGAGGATCTAGCCCGCTCAACCAGCCCCGTTAGCCCTTCGCCTCTCTTTTTAGAGACCGCGTGGTCAAAGTGCGTGTGTGTTAACCCAATTTCGAGTGTGTGTAAGTGTGGTGGTTTTTGTGGGAGGGGGGTGGGCGTACTAAGCGCAGGCTTACCTCGCATAGCACACCCACCGGGAGCCGGGCTGAGACTACCAAACTCAATTCACATGTAGCCGAG
Source organism: Rana temporaria (assembly GCF_905171775.1). Taxonomy (NCBI): domain Eukaryota; kingdom Metazoa; phylum Chordata; class Amphibia; order Anura; family Ranidae; genus Rana; species Rana temporaria. The sequence continues at coordinate 7,208,331 of NC_053490.1, read as the reverse complement.
ACTGAGATCCGAACCTCTAGCTGCAGAGGTGAATGGCTTGTCAGCGCAGTGCCAGTTGCATTGAGCCCTTTGCATGGATGCTGCCGAGTTACACCTCCTTTATGGGGCATAACTTTACGCCGGACGTATGACTTTACGCGCACTGCGTCGGGCGCACGTACGTTTGTGAATCGCCGTATCTCCCTCATTTGCATATGTAAATAGAAAATCAATGGGAGCGCCAAATGCGTCCAGCGTAAATATGCGCCCACTCTACGCTGGCGTAGGCAAGTTACGTCAGTCGGATGAAGCCTGTTTTTAGGAGTATCCTAGTTTGTGGGCCCGGCGCATATTTGCACTTACCCGGCGTATCTGGAGATATGTCGGCGCAAGTGCTTTGTGAATCCGGGCCCAGATGATTTCTTGTTCGATGGAACGCGTCAGGACGAGCTCCACTGATAACATTGCGTCATTTGTACCAAAATTGCTTTTTTATCTTCTCAAATGTGAGTGTTCCTTATTTTAATAAGTACTCATTGATGGGCACAGGTGAGGCTGCATTGATGGGCACAGGTGAGGCTGCATTGATGGGCACTGGTGAGGCTGCATTGATGGGCACTGGTGAGGCTGCACTGATAGGGGCTGCATTGTTCGGCACTGGTGAGGTGACATTGATGGGCACTGATAAAGTTGTTGTTTATATCTATTTTTGTAACTTAATTCTGCATAATACATTTTAGAGTGTAATTTCATGAGATCATTTATGAGGACATGTTTAGAGGCGGAACTGGGACTCGGCTCTATACGGCGCCTGCGTACAGACTAGGAGCCGTGCAGAGCTGACTGCGCAGGCGCCGTATAGAGCCGACTCCCAGTTCGGCTATTTTCGGAACGCGTGACGTGCCTTATCCGCACGTCAATCATCTACGCCTCTTCATAGGAACGCCTATTCCCCGCGGGAGTGAGAACCCGGGTGAAAAAGAACTATAAGATGGTATGTACAGCGAAAAAAAAAAAAAATACCAGCATACTGTACATGTCGGAAGTATGCTGGATGTAATGGTATATAATTGCTTTAGGGTGAACCTCCGCTTTAAGGCCTGGCTAGTAGCCCAGGACTTGAAATTCTGAGCCCTGACAATCATAATACGGGTAGTCAGTAATCGGTGGAAGCTTAAATGTTTACATGAGACAAGTTGCAGAGATCCCACACCGCTGCCTCCCATCTCCTGAGACTGCACCCAGTCACTTGGGTCTGAGACTATACAGACATATCCCTCCACCCGGCACAGCCAGCAGACAACAGAGCAAGTAACCCGGGAGAATTGTTCTATTGGAGATCTTGCTAGACTCGAGCATGAGGAAGGAGACCCAAAGCACAAACCCCAGGTCTAATAACGTCAAATGGTCAAAATTAGGGTTGTCCCGATACCACTTTTTTAGGACTGAGTACGATACTTTTTTTCCAAGTACTCGCCGATACCGAATACCGATACTTTTTTTTAAATGTGTCCCCAAATGCAGCCATGTCCCCCCACAGATGCAGCCATGTCTCCCCCCATATCCAGTCATGTCCCCCATATGCAGCCATGTCCCCCCATGCAGCCATGTCCCCCCCCATGCAGCCATGTCCCCCCATATGCAGCCATGTCTCCCCCCCATATGCAGCCATGTCATCCCCCATATGCAGCCATGTCATCCCCCATATGCAGCCATGTCATCCCCCATATGCAGCCATGTCTCCCCCCCATATCCAGCCATGTCCCCCCATATGCAGCCATGTCTCCCCCCATATGCAGCCATGTCTCCCCCCATATGCAGCCATGTCTCCCCCCATATCCAGCCATGTCTCCCCCCATATCCAGCAATGTCGTCCCCCCATATCCAGCAATGTCGTCCCCCCATGCAGCCATGTCCCCCATATGCAGCCATGTCCCCCCCCATGCAGCCATGTCCCCCATATGCAGCAATGTCCCCCCCCATGCAGCCATGTCTCCCCCCATATCCAGCCATGTCTCCCCCCCATGCAGCCATGTCTCCCCCCATATCCAGCCATGTCTCCCCCCATATCCAGCCATGTCTCTCCCCATATCCAGCCATGTCTCCCCCCCCATATCCAGCAATGTCGTCCCCCATATGCAGCCATGTCTCCCCCATGCAGCCATGTCTCCCCCCATATCCCAGCCATGTCTCCCCCCATATCCCAGCCATGTCCCCCTTACCTGCATCCCGCTGCCGCCGACTGCTTAATACGCGCGGGGAACATTAACGCTATCATTTGAATAGCTGTAATGATTCGCGCCGCGCTGCGTATAGACACTCCCCCTTGCTCGGGATTGGTCAGTTCACCCGAGCAAGGGGGAGTGTCTATACGCGGCGCGGAGTGAATCATTACAGCTATTCAAATGATAGCTGTAATGTTCCCCGCGCGTATTAAGCAGTCGGCGGCAGCGTGGATGCGGCGTAACGGCGGCGGGATGCGGCGTAACGGCGGCGGGGGGATAAGTATTCTATTTCGGCATCGGGGGTATTTGCGGGAGTACGAGTACTCCCGCAAATACTCGTAATCGGTCACGATACTAGTATCGGTATCGGGACAACCCTAGTCAAAATGAAAAATTTGCTACCATCTGAACCCCAGAATCTCCATAAATCCAGTCTAGAGACATAAATTGTGTCTGCAGCACAGAGAAGGAAGATTATCCGAGAGAAATACAGGAATACAGGACGGGGAACACAGCTCAGGAAAGTGACCAGGGGATTACAGGCTGATATCACCCAGTCCCCGCCCTACTCTGGACCAATCAGTGAGCAGTATGGGTGGAGGAATGGATTTAGTGTGAATGACCCACCTGTGCTGATCTCTGTAGGAGTGTCCTCCTCTATAAATGTCCCCGTTATTCCATCCTCCTCCATAGACTGCTGATCATCCCTCACATACGTCTCTTCTTCTGATTTCACCTTAAATTCTGTATCGATTGGATCTCCACTCTAAACCAAGAAAATGAGAGAGAATATCATCTGTAAGATATAAGCTTTATTATTCATCACATAAAAAATCCACACATTGGCCCAGATTCAAGAAGCAATTGCGCCCGCGCAACCATAAGTTACACGGCGCAATTGCTTACTTGCTCCGGTGTAACGAGTGCTCCTGATTCAGGAACCTCGTTACACCGACTGCAGGCTAAAATCTGCGCGGCATAAGGCTCTTATGCCTCGCAGATTTTAGGCTGCATTCTTGCGGGGGCCGCTCCCATTGTGATCAGCGTGTAGTATGCAAATTGCATACTACCACCGATTCACAAACTTGCGCGGGCCCTGCGCAAGCCAGGTACGGAGTTTCCGTACGGCAACTTTAGCATTGGCTGCCCCTACTATTAGAAGGGACAGCCTCGCGCTAAAGTATAGCCGCCGCTCCCGCGACGTGAAATTTGAATTTCACGTCGTTTGCGTAAGTGATTCGTGAATGGCGCTGGACGCCATTCACGTTCACTTTGAAGCAAATGACGTCCTTTGCGACGTCATTTGCCGCAATGCACGTCAGGAAAGTTTCCCGACGGAGCATGCGCTGTACGCTCGGCGCGCCTAATTTAAATGATTCCCGCCCCCGGCGGGATCATTTACATTGCGCGCGCTTACGCCGGGCAATTTTGCCGGCGCGCCCTCGCAATTTACGGAGCTACTGCTCCGTGAATCGAGGACAGCGCAAAATATTTGCGGGGGCGCAGGGCAAAATCGTTGCCCTGCTCCCCCGCAAATATCGCACAAACGTACCTGAATCTGGGCCATTGTCTCTATAAGTGCGTTTTATAATCTCCGTCCCACCAACCTTGTAACAGTGGGGGATGGTGTGACCTTCCTGTGTGGAATCCCGGGAATACAGAGGACGGGGACATCTCTCTGGGGGGTTCCTGGTATTAGGTGGCTCCATCATATCCTTGTGTCCTTCTGATATCTCCTCCATCACTCCATACTCCTCATCCTCCTCTTTTACCTCTTCTTTAACCTCAATATTATCATCCCCGAGGTTTCCACTCTGAATATATAATAAAACATTCAATGTAACAAACATGCTGTGTATAAATCAGAACTACCAATAATTGTCACTCATCTACCTGATGATGGTGAGGGATGGTGTGACCTTCCTGTGTAGAATCCCGGGAATACAGAGGACGGGGACATCTCTCTGGTGGGTTCCCATTACTGGATCCATCTGTAGGAAACACACACACTGACTGAATACATAGGGCCAGATTCTCAAAGGCGTTACGACGGCGCAACACCATTAGCGCCGTCGTAACTCCTCATCTGGCCCCGGGTATCTCTGCGACTGATTCTTAGAATCAGTTGCGCATAGATACCCATTAGATCTGACATGCGTAAGGCTGTTACGCTGTCAGATCTTAAAAGTATTTTTTTTTCCCGCCGCTAGGTGTCGCATCGTCGTTTTCCCTGTCGTCTATGCAAATGAGGTAAGTACGCGAGATTCCCGAACCTACGCACGTCCGACGCTGAGAATTTACGTAGTTTCCGTAGCATACACGACGCGTAAGGTTGCCCCTGCTATTAGCAGGGGCAACCAATGTTAACTATGGCCGTCGTTCCCGCGTCGAAGTTTAAAAAAAATACGTTGTTTGCGTAAGACGTTCGTGAATGGCGCTGGACGCCATTTACGTAAACGTCTAAGCAAATGACGTCGGGGCGACGTCATTTAGCGCAATGCACGTCGGGTAATTTACCCGACGGAGCATGCGCAGTACGGTGCCTGCCCCATTTGAATTGGGCGGGCTTGCGCCAAGCGAATTAACGATACACCGCTGCAAGTTTACAGGTAAGTGTTCTGAGAATCAGGATGTAAACCTGCGGCGGTGTAGCGTACAGCACATACATTACGCTGCCCAGGAGCAACGTTAATGTATGAGAATCTGGCCCATAGTTTCCATTAGGTGGATTCAGGTAGGCGGGCGCATAGTTGCGGCGGCGTAGCGTATGGCATTTACACTACGCCGCCGTAAGTTTGCAAGGCAAGTACTGTATTCACAAAGTACTTGCCTGCTAAGTTACGGCGGCGTAGCGTAAATCGGGCGGGAGCGTAATGGCGCCTAATTCAAATTTAGCTGAGGGGGCGTGTTTTATGGTAATGGGGGGTGACCTTACGTGATTGACGTATTTTACGAACGGCGCATGTGCCGTCCGCCTACATATCCCAGTGTGCATTGCGGCAAAGTACGCCGCACGGTCCTATTGGTTTCGACGTGGACGTAAATTACGTAAATCCCTATTCACGGACGACTTACGCAAACGATGTAAAATTTTTGCATTTTGCCGCGGGAACGACGGCCATACTTAACATTACTATTCCAGCAATTTGATGGAATAACTTTAGGCCTGATAAGGCGTTACGTAAACGGCGTATCTGTACTGCGTCGGCCAGGCGTACGTTCGTGAATAGGCGTATCTAGTGATTTACATATTCTACGCCGACCGCAATAGAAGCGTCACCTAGCGGTGAGCCTAAAAATTACACTTTAGGATACGACGGTGTAAGACACTTACACCACTCGTATCTGAGCCCAAATTAAGCGTATCTGGTTTCCAGAATACGCTTAAATTAGCGCCGGCGCCCATTCAGACTTAGGCTGGCGTATCTACTGATACGCCAGCCTAAGTCTTTCTGAATCCACCTACATGTGTTTATCAGATGATGGGGGATCTAGGTGGAGCCTCCGTACTGCTCTCTCCTTTACAATAAAGTCTCCTCTTACCCGGTGATGTGAGGGGCGGCTGATTGTCCATCATGACGTCCTTGTAGAGATCCTTGTGTCCTTCTAAATACTCCCACTCCTCCATGGAGAAATAGACAGTGACATCCTGACACCTTATAGGAACCTGACACTAGAGGTCGACCGATATATCGGTCGGCCGATATATCGGCCGATATTTGGCCGTTTTTAAGAAATCGGCATCGGCCGATTATTGTAAAAAAATCGGCCGATTTTCGGCTGCCGCGCTAAAACCCCGCTCCACCTACAGCAGCACGAGAAATGAATCCTTCAGCCACGCTGCTGGTAGCCTGCGCGCCGGCCCCGCCCCCCCTTACCTCGGCGGGCTGTACTGTAGCAGAAAGCAAACTTGTCACAAGCCCGAGCAGCTGCAGTACAAGTTGTCTGCGCAAAGAGATCACAAAAGCTTCCTGCATGCTGGGACGTTGGCGGGATTACTGAACATGGGCTCTAGGCTACGGCTCCAGCCGTAGCCTAGAGCCCATGTTCAGTAATCCCGCCACCGTCCCAGCATGCAGGAAGCTTTTGTGATCTCTTCGCGCAGACAACTACTGCAGCTGCTCAGGCTTGTGACAAGTTTGCTTTCTGCTACAGCCCGCCGAGGTAAGGGGGGGCGGGGCCGGCGCGCAGGCTACCAGCAGCGTGGCTGAAGGATTCATTTCTCGTGCTGCTGGAGACTGGGGTAATGTACAGTATTCCTATTACCTCTGATAGGTGCCTCGGCTCTCTAGTGATTGTACATAGTACTCCAACTCACGTGGGAGCTCACAGGTGTCATCCAATGGGCAGTGCTGGAGGGAACAGTGTGTACATGTCAGAGCACACCCCTCTCCTGTATACACACTCATTTTATATATATATATCCATCCCCACCCACGGCCAGCTCCATCCATCCACCCCCCTCTACAAAGCATCTCCCACCCACGGCCAGCTCCATCCATCCATCCCCCTTCACAATGCATCCCCCACCCACGGCCAGCTCCATCCATCCATCCCCCTTCACAATGCATCCCCCACCCACGGCCAGCTCCATCCATCCATCCCCCTTCACAATGCATCCCCCACCCACGGCCAGCTCCATCCATCCATCCATCCCCCTTCACAATACATCCCCCACCCACGGCCAGCTGCATCCATCCATCCCCCTTCACAATGAATCCCCCACCCACGGCCAGCTTCATCCATCCATCCCCTTCACAATACATCCCCCACCCACGGCCAGCTGCATCCATCCATCCCCCTTCACAATGAATCCCCCACCCACGGCCAGCTTCATCCATCCATCCCCCTTCACAATACATCCCCCACCCACGGCCAGCTGCATCCATCCATCCCCCTTCACAATACATCCCCCACCCACGGCCAGCTCCATCCATCCCCCTTCACAATACATCCCCCACCCACGGCCAGCTCCATCCATCCATCCATCCCCCTTCACAATGCATCCCCCACCCACGGCCAGCTGCATCCATCCATCCCCCTTCACAATACATCCCCCACCCACGGCCAGCTTCATCCATCCATCCCCCTTCACAATACATCCCCCACCCACGGCCAGCTGCATCCATCCATCCCCCTTCACAATACATCCCCCACCCACAGCCAGCTCCATCCATCCATCCCCCTTCACAATGCATCCCACGGCCAGCTGCATCCATCCATCCCCCTTCACAATACATCCCCCACCCACGGCCAGCTCCATCCATCCCCCTTCACAATGCATCCCACGGCCAGCTGCATCCATCCATCCCCCTTCACAATGCATCCCCCACCCACGGCCAGCTGCATCCATCCATCCCCCTTCACAATGCATCCCCCTTCACAATGCATCCCCCACCCACGGCCAGCTGCATCCATCCATCCCCCTTCACAATGCATCCCCCACCCACGGCCAGCTTCATCCATCCATCCCCCTTCACAATACATCCCCCACCCACGGCCAGCTGCATCCATCCATCCCCCTTCACAATACATCCCCCACCCACGGCCAGCTCCATCCATCCATCCCCCTTCACAATGCATCCCCCACCCACGGCCAGCTGCATCCATCCATCCCCCTTCACAATACATCCCCCACCCACGGCCAGCTGCATCCATCCATCCCCCTTCACAATGCATCCCCCACCCACGGCCAGCTGCATCCATCCATCCCCCTTCACAATACATCCCCCACCCACGGCCAGCTGCATCCATCCATCCCCCTTCACAATGCATCCCCCACCCACGGCCAGCTGCATCCATCCATCCCCCTTCACAACACATCCACCGCCAGCACCATCCATCTATCCCCCTCCACAACACATCCCCCACCCACACCCAGCACCATTCATCCATCCCCCTCCACAATGCATCCCCCACGCACAGCCAGCACCATCTTTCCCCCTCCACAACGCATCTCCCACCCACGCCCAGCACCATCCATCCTCCTCCACAATGCATCCCAATCCAAAAATCGGCCCAAAATATCGGCCGCAAAAATCGGCCTCATATATCGGCCATCGGCTGCCCCGATTTCTAAATATCGGCATCGGCATCGGCCAGAGAAAAACCCATATCGGTCGACCTCTACCTGACACACACAATGATACCGTCACCATCCAGACACATCCCTTGTCTGTTACTGGATAATGTCCCAGAATTCCCGGCGCCGCTCACCTCTCCTCCATCATCTCTCTGGTGACTTCTAGAATCTTCTTTGTATTTCTCTATTCTATCAGGGAGGGGGGTGGAGGCAATGTGATGGTCATATGATCTCCAGACTTCACAGGAGGAAAACTCTAGATCTGAACACAAATATTAAAATGAAATGATATTCCCAGAATCCTCCTCACCTCACCATTCAGGTCTCCATTTTATTAAAGGGTCACTAAAGGAAAAAAAATGTTTTGCTGAAATGACTGTTTATTGGGTATAGAGACATAGGGCCATATTCTGAGTAAATATCCGCCTGCTTCGCTTAGGGCACTTACACTCCGCTGTCCCAACTTACAGGAGCAGGTGTTGTATTCCCCAAACACTTGCTCCATAAGTTGGGACAGCGGAGTGTAAGTGTCCCGGCGTAGCCTGGCGGATCTCCAAGGGGGTGGCTTCTATTCAAATGAAGCGCGCCCCCGATACAAAAGAACTGGGCATGCGCCGGGCTGCAAAAAGCCCAGTGCGCATGCTCCAGTTCTCGGCGGAAAACGTCAATGACGCCGACGTGTGCGTCATTGACGTAAAGTCGTATTCAAGAACGACTTACGTAAACGACGTATCCGACGAAAAAACACGACAGGGACCCGACGTCATCCGTAACATGGCCTACGCGAGACTTGCGGAAACTTACCCCTCATATAGCAGGGGTAAGTTTCCGCTTACGCAAACGACGTTAGCGACGGTTACGCGACGCGAACTCGTTCGTGAATCGGCGTAGAAGGATCATTTGCATATGCAAATGACTCCTTCATGTAAATGCCATCTAGCGGCGGCCGGCGCCATTGCATTTAAGATCCGCCAGTGTAAGTGACTTACAGATGGCGGATCTTAAGTGTATCTATGCAAAAATGATTCTAAGAATCAGGAGCATAGATACACGGGCCAAAAAAGGGAGTTACGATGGAGTATCCTGAGTTACTCCATCGTAACTTTACTCAGAATATGGCCCATAAACGTTAACTGATTGCTTTTAAATGATTAAAAATTGAATGTAATCTATCATATAATGTGCCTCTAGTTTCACTTTCGGTTTTAAAGGTACATACATGAAGTTCCGGGTGAGAGGTGAGTCGGGAAGACTCACAGAACAAAAACAAACAAATCCAGGGCAGTGTTTTGTTTTTAAAATGAATCCGATTGTTTCTGAGGAGTTTTAGACACACAGTAATGACAGCTTAGACCACCGTGAAAATCTCCCAGTATGATGGATATAAGGAAACAGGCAACCAGGAAGTGTGGAGATCACAGCAGAATTACAGCCACTTCAAAGCAAAAACAAACAATGAGGACATGAAACCAGTACTGCAGTAAGGTAAAGGAAGCTATTTAGCTATAAAAAAAAATTCCTTTAGTGACCCTTTAAAGCCCCACTTGAGGTTGGGGTATTATTTTCTCACACAGGACTCCCACACTACTCAGGTTAAAAGCTTGTAGCAGGTATTCTGATGTCATTACATACAATGCAGGACCAACAGTCCTACTTTGTAAGTGAGGATGCCAAGGGACCGCCCACATCCTAAGAGCATCACAACAAAAAAAATGCAGATGGGGGGACATTGGGAGGAGGAGCTGTGAGGTCAGTGTGATGTCATAGGATTCTCTGACTCTGGATGGAGGGACATTGGGAGGAGGAGCTGTGAGGTCGGTGTGATGTCATAGGATTCTCTGACTCTGGATGGAGGGGCATTGGGAGGAGGAGCTGTGAGGTCAGTGTGATGTCATAGGATTCTCTGACTCTGGATGGAGGGACATTGGGAGGAGGAGCTGTGAGGTCAGTGTGATGTCATAGGATTCTCTGGATGGAGGGACATTGGGAGGAGGAGCTGTGAGGTCAGTGTGATGTCATAGGATTCTCTGGATGGAGGGACATTGGGAGGAGGAGCTGTGAGGTCAGTGTGATGTCATAGGATTCGCTGACTCTGGATGGAGGGACATTGGGAGGAGGAGCTGTGAGGTCAGTGTGATGTCATAGGATTCTCTGACTCTGGATGGGGGGACATTGGGAGGAGGAGCTATGAGGTCAGTGTGATGTCATAGGATTCTCTGACTCTGGATGGAGGGACATTGGGAGGAGGAGCTGTGAGGTCGGTGTGATGTCATAGGATTCTCTGACTCTGGATGGGGGGACATTGGGAGGAGGAGCTATGAGGTCAGTGTGATGTCATAGGATTCTCTGACTCTGGATGGAGGGACATTGGGAGGAGGAGCTGTGAGGTCAGTGTGATGTCATAGGATTCTCTGGATGGAGGGACATTGGGAGGAGGAGCTGTGAGGTCAGTGTGATGTCATAGGATTCTCTGACTCTGGATGGAGGGACATTGGGAGGAGGAGCTGTGCAGAATGCAGAACATAGGGCGCAGGGTGTAGAACATAGAACATGGGGTGCAAGGTGCTGGACATGTGGTGCAGAACACATGACATGCGACAAGAAATTGTGACCTGGCGCCCGTGCAAAGCCGCGGCCTCAATTACCGGCCGTCGCAGGCCCGCGGCGAGGTGAGGTGAGGGCCCACCTCCATTGCCGCGGGCCCGCGACGGCCGGTAATTTAGGCTGCGGCTTTGCAGCCTTGTGACGGCCAAGCTTCCTTCTGTGACCTAGCGCCATCTGGTGGTGGCCGTTGGCATTACAAGTAAAGTAAAACAGAGGTTGTAATGTGTGTTTTTTTTTACTGTTTTCACTGCCATCTCCTTCCCTCTAATTAGAACCCCCAAACATCATATATATTTTTATTCTAACACCCTAGAGAATAAAATGGCGATCGTTGCAATACTTTCTGTCACACCGTATTTGCGCAGCGGTCTTACAAGCGCATTTTTTTGGGGAAAAAATTCACTTTTTTTAATTAAAAAATAAGACAACAGTAAAGTTAGCACAATTTTTTTTATATTGTGAAAGATAATGTTACGCCGAGTAAAATTATACCCAACATGTCACACTTCAAAATTGCGTCCGCTCGTGGAATGCCGACAAACTTTTACCCTTTAAAATCTCCATAGGCGACGTTTAAAAAATTCTACAAGTTGCATGTTTTGAGTTACAGAGGAGAGGTCTAGGGCTAGAATTATTGCTCTCGCTCTAACGATCGCGGCGATACCTCACGTGTGGTTTGCATACCGTTTACATATGCGGGCGCAACTCACGTATGTGTTCGCTTCTGCGCGCCCGATCTTGGCGGGACGGGGCGCGTTTTCTGGCTCCTAACTTTTTTAGCTGGCTCCTAGATTCCAAGCCAATTTGTCAAACCCTGGTCATAACAACTATAAAGTGCCTAAAAAAACATTCTGTCATTATAGATAGAATGTCAACATCATCTAATTTATATTGAGAAGAGCTTGACGTGTTTCGCAGTTTCTTATATCGCCCGCTTCTTCAGGAGCATTACTCATACATATCCCCTCAGGAGCCGCTGGTTGTTGTTGGGATCGGCGTATTAAGTTACCTTCTTAGTGTTGTCTAGGGGTGAAGTTGATGAGTAGAGTAGTGAGCGAATGTCCAGTCAATGAATAAAGGTTTTCAAATGCTTTATTTCCAAGCCCAACATGGCCAACATCAACATGAGGTAGAGCAAGAAGGTTGATGAAGCAAGAGAGAGAACTTTGCGGTATCAGGCCTGGATATGGGAAAGAGCAATCCTGCTCTCAACAGCACAGTAGTAGTAGTTACAGTTCGTCGCCACTCTAGCCAGAGTGGGTGAAGTGCCCCCGGACAGACTCCTGCCACGAGCCTGGCAGCCGAAGTGTCACTTTAGGTTGCTGGGAGGAACAGGCCTCTGCCACAGACCTGGCTCTGGGGACCTCTGCCACAGGCCTAGTACTTTAAATGAACCGAATGGATTGAGCAAATCCTCCCAGTAGATTAAGTAAGGGTCACCGGGTGACAGTTGAAGTGTACCTGTCAATGTCCCGGTCACCGGATCCCCGATGGTTCGTTCAAGCCCTGTTGGACAACCTGCCTCCGGGTTCTCCTCAAGCCGACCCCCCATCGAACGGCGCACAGCCTGGGATCTCCTCAATAGAGTTGGGAACCCAGTAAGTCACTGGGGTCCCTCTCAGGAACATGGAACTCCGCGTAGCACGCGACCCCGGCCTGGAAGGCCATCGCCGGGGTCCGTTGGATGCCGCACCTGGAACCCACGAAGAACCACACGAAATGGCGTCTGCCACAGATATACTCTCCCCCAGCATGCCCCACAAGGGAAAACTCCTCTAATTGGCTGCTGGGGAAAAAAAATTGGCTCTGCCAGAACCCCTCTAGCGCCAACTGTCGCCCAGGGATGGGATCGCATCCCTGGAGCGCAGACTGACCCACAGGACCGTTCAGGAATGACAGCAGACCAAATTTAGCAAATTGTGAATGGGAGCAAAAATAACTCTCCCATTCTCCCACTAACTTTAGCGTAGTGCCCATACTGAAAGTAAGGGGGCGCTACACATACACTTTGTCAGATGATGTATAAAAGGTTGTCATGAGACTATGAATAAAGAAAAACAACATTAACAAAAATATTACAATGTGAATACAATAAGGGTTGTCCCGATACCACTTTTTTAGGACCGAGTACAAGTACCGATACTTTTTTTCCAAGTACTCGCCGATACCGAATACCGATACTTTTTTTTAAATGTGTCCCCGAATGCAGCAATGTCCCCACACATATGCAGCCATGTCCCCCCACATGTGCAGCCATGTCCCCCCACATGTGCAGCCATGTCCCCCCACATGTGCAGCCATGTCCCCCATATATGCAGCCATGTCCCCCATATATGCAGCCATGTCCCCCCATATATGCAGCCATGTCCCCCCATATATGCAGCCATGTCCCCCCCATATATGCAGCCATGTCCCCCCCATATATGCAGCCATGTCCCCCCATATATGCAGCCATGTCCCCCCCATATATGCAGCCATGTCCCCCCCATATATGCAGCCATGTCCCCCCATATATGCAGCCATGTCCCCCATATATCCAGCCATGTCCCCCATATATCCAGCCATGTCCCCCCATAACTAGATGCCATGACAAATATGCTGTAAGCACTGCCACATTACACAAACAAATTGTATTTCTTTCCCCGCCGCCTGGTTAAACAGCGTGCGGGGAACATCACAGCAACACCACCGCCGCCGCCTGGTTAAACAGCGTGCGGGGAACATCACAGCTTTCATTTGAATAGCTGTAGTGTTCCCCGCTGCGCCACGTATAGACACTCCCCCTTGCTCGGGATTGGACAGATCACCCGTCGAATCCCGAGCAAGGGGGAGTGTCTATACGCGGCGCGGCGGGAAACACTACAGCTATTCAAATGAAAGCTGTAATGTTCCCCGCACGCTGTTTAACCAGGCGGCGGTGTTGTTGCGGTATGCCGCGGCGGCCGTGGCATTCGTTGCGTTGGCGGCGGCGTGGGGGGGGGGGGGGGGGAAGTATCGGATGAGGCATCGGGGGCATTTGCGAGAGTACAAGTACTCCCGCAAATACTCTGTATCGGTCCCGATACCGATACTGGTATCGGGACAACCCTAAATACAATCATAACATATCAGATAAAATAGGAGAGGCGTTCATCCCACAAAAACCCCCCTAGAAAAAGGACCACCCATGAAAGTCTCACCGTGTCTTGTTTTAAAAAAAAACAATTTCTTTTTATACTTCCCTCCTCTGTGCAGTTGGTTTTGCACAGAGCAGGCCGGATCCTCCTCTTCTCAGGTCCCTCTTTGCTTCTCCTGGCCCCTCCCTCTTATCAAAGGCCCCCCACAGCTAGCAGCTTTCTATGAGGGCACCCCGAGCCAAGGCAAAGCTCTGTGTATCCATTCAGAGACATGGAGCCCTGGGCCCCGTCCCCTCTCTGAACCATGAATGGCTAGCATTGGAAACAAGATATATTAATCATCAACTGATCCCCCCTTAAGGGGTTAATCTAGGTTTCCACACTCTATATGTGTGTATCATCATCTGCTGGAGATAAAAGACATCACAGTGACTATGGAGGAAGAGGACGGACATGACGGGGTTACTGGGTGTAAATAGAAGATAAGATCTTATTACCTCCTCTGCTGCCTCTTCCAGCAATGTCTCCTCACTACTTCCTCCCGACTCACCTCTCACCCGGGAACTTCCTGTGTGTACCTGACATCACTTCCTGTCTTCCATAGAGCCTTCCTGTCTGGGTAGAAGTGAGATCACCACCTTGTGGAGCTCAGAGGAACTGCAGCTCGGAGAAATGTCTCATAGTGTGAACACGGCCTTGTGCTGTGTGTGTATGTACTGTATATCCTTATAGATGGGTCATCTCAACTCCCACCAAGGGGGGATAGAAATATATTACTGCTCGGGGGGGACATTTCGGCCCCTTTGATTTTGCTGTAAAATTGATGTCAGATTTAGTCATGTAGAACAGTGGTCATCAACCCTGTCCTGCAGGGCCCACTAACAGGCCAGGTTTTATGTATTACCTTGGGGAGATGCAGACTAGAATACTGCAATCACTGAGGAGCAAATGATATCAGCTGTGATGTATTTCAGTTATCTTGCAAACCTGGCCTGTTAGTGGGCCCTGCAGGACAAGGTTGATGACCACTGATGTAGAACATATGTTATATGGATACAAAGAACCCCAGCCGAGAGTAAAGGGTGGAAATGGCTCCTGATCCCCAGATTTGGGCAATTATGTCACCAATATAAATAGAAAAAACCTGCGCTATGTCTATGTGTAACAACTCAAATACCTACAAAAATAACTTCTACCGGACTGCTGCTGTAACAAAGGTAAGTCTTCCCTTTATCACCTAGAAGAGCATTATGTGTCACAGCGCTGTCCTATTGCATAGCTCCCAACTAGGGTTGCCACCTCATCCCTTTAAAAAGGAACACATATGAATTACACAGATTCTGAGGCTAATTTAATGCAGATAAGGCACCAAGTGAGTTTAATTACCACCTTAATCAGCCACAGAACCTGTGTAATTAATATGTGTTCCTTTTTAAAGGGATGAGGTGGCAACCCTACTCCCAACTGTCCCTGATTTTGAGGGACTGTCCCTCTGTCCCTCTTTCCTCCTCATTTGTCTCTCATTTTGGTCTGATCTATATAGTTGTATATAAAATTCACTTTTTAGTTATCAAAAAGTGTATTCCAGTGCTAAACCTGGCAAATCTTTCTAAATTGCTGTAAATCCCGAAAGCCAATATAAAGGAATAGTAGTGGTAAAAAAAAAAAAAAAGCACTTGTGAGTTTAACCAATCTTGTTTTTTTTCCCCCCCTTTAAGGGGGTGTGGTAAGAGGTGTGTCCTATGCCTGCATATTTTTGCTGATAGGTGACCCTCATTCCCATCTCAATAAGTTGGGAAGTATGCTATTGTGTGTGCACATAAATTATCACAGATACACTAAAATATGTGGAGACATTCATATATAAAGTGAAATAATAATTGAATGATCTATTGCGTTACTGCGAGTGCTGAAAGTGAAAATCAAAAGAATATCTGATATATAATAAATGTATAGCAGTAATAAATACTAGAGCTGCTATATCTGTGGGTGCACAAAACCAATAACAAAAGAGATAAAAAAGTGATAAGCGCTAAAGTATAAGTGTAAATCACTGGTGGCAGATAGCCAACACACTATGACTAAAGTGAAAGGATGAGCTGGGGGAGCCCAAAAACTGTGAGAGTGCTGTCTCACTAAGAACCAAGGAAACAATAAACAAATAATTGAAATATTAAAGTCTATGTGCAAAATAGCCAGTAGAGATTTTGAAGGATCAGTGGATGGATCATCTAGACAGGTTGAAGCAGTCCCACAACTTATCTCCTATTGCCCTTACCTTTAGCCAGTGGTAAATACGCGTAGGGCAAATATTTTCTCCTCCTGTTGGATCTGCGCCGCCACTCCTGGATCAGTTCCAATGGTGTCCTGGAAGGTTGAAGGTCCTGGGATCCGTGTGTCCGTGGTCCCAGGGATGGAGCCGACCGATCGCCAAAGAGTGCAATAAAAAATATACCACAATGGTGAAGTATGTTGGGACCGCTTAAAAATGTATTCCAAAAAACGTATCCATAAGGTAAAAAACAAAAAATCAAACATTCGCGCTACAGCATATGTCAGCGTCGGACGCGGCGTGATGACCAGCCGACTTACTTCCGTTGGCCTCCGGCTGCTTGCATAGGTCTCACTTCCTACGCCGTTACGTCACTGTCTCGTGACTTCTTCAGGGATGGTGATTGGCTGTGCAGCCTGACCTTTTATTGTGAATGGCCGGAAGTAAACAAAGCGCCATGTTTTTGAAGTCCATGGCGAGGACTTAAATACAGGGCTAAACAGAGCCATGAATCGGATCGATTCCAGCTAAAAATAATACAAATAGTTATACATAATCGTCCTACATGCTAAAATTACGGTGCACTGATGTGCTAGCTAAAATGTAAATGCATAGAGGGCGATGGTAGGACCAGCCTATAATTAAAAATAAATAAAAAATAGTAGTAAAACAGGTGACTGAAATTGCACCCTATAATATGAAACAATGGGAACATGTCATTATTACCATCGGGAGGTAGTAGCCGTCTGTGAGATACATTGGGAATGGTTCAAACCGAACCATCCGCTACTACACCAGATGTAAAATCCCCATAAGGTGAAGGCCCATTGTATGGATACCATATAACTGGGCTAGCATAAGGGTGATGGACTAAGGCCTAGTACACACGAGAGGATTTATCCGCGGATACTGCCGACCTACTGCTTCCACTTTACACCTACTTCATCCATCTTATGGTGTTTATCTATGAATTAAATAAACTGATCCATGTGCAAATTCATATACAACATAAAGTGCTTTGTACTGCTGTTCCCTGCAGATCCACTGCTTCCACTTTACACCTACTTCTTTAATCTTATAATGTTTGCTGTTATATTAAATAAATTAAAAATAATAAATTAAAAACTTGTGCAAATTCATGTAATCATACAATATTTTGTTCTCAATATAATATTCTCTGCAAGTCCACTGCTTCCACTTTGCATCCACTTCAATTAACTTATTAAAAACAATCCACCAATCAATGAAAAGTTGATAAGGTGTGAAAGTTCTCGGTGCTCCAAACTGTGTCGGCTGTAGTGTAGCCACGCCTTCTTCCTCCTCTTACACACGTGATGGTGAGGGCGCCCCCTTAGTAGTGCTTCCCCACTCACCAGAGCAATATGACTCCCAGCTTTTCATCTACCAGAGTCACCAACATCCTTCCCACTCTCCTCACCTCCGATGGATCCTCCTCACTCACTCCTGCAAGTCTCCTGCGGTTTCTGTCACTCTCCCTCCTAGACTCGGCTTCCTCCTCCGACCGCTGTTCCAGCAGGAGCTCCGCCTCTTCATACACACTCAGAGCTCCGCCTCTTCATACACACTCAGGGGCTCCGCCTCTTCATACACACTCAGGGGCTCCGCCTCTTCATACACACTCAGGAGCTCCGCCTCTTCATACACACTCAGGAGCTCCGCCTCTTCATACACACTCAGGAGCTCCGCCTCTTCATACACACTCAGGAGCTCCGCCTCTTCATACACACTCAGGAGCTCCGCCTCTTCATACACACTCAGGAGCTCCGCCTCTTCATACACACTCAGAGATCCGCCTCTTCATACACACTCAGGAGCTCCACCTCTTCATACACACTCAGAGCCCCGCCTCTTCATACACACTCAGGAGCTCCGCCTCTTCATACACACTCGGGAGCTCCGCCTCTTCATACACACTCAGGAGCTCCGCCTCTTCATACACACTCAGGAGCTCCGCCTCTTCATACACACTCAGAGATCCGCCTCTTCATACACACTCAGGAGCTCCGCCTCTTCATACACACTCAGGAGCTCCGCCTCTTCATACACACTCAGAGATCCGCCTCTTCATACACACTCAGAGATCCGTCTCTTCATACACACTCAGAGATCCGCCTCTTCATACACACTCAGAGATCCGCCTCTTCATACACACTCAGGACCTCCGCCTCTTCATACACACTCAGGAGCTCCGCCTCTTCATACACACTCAGGAGCTCCGCCTCTTCATACACACTCAGGAGCTCCGCCTCTTCATACACACTCAGGAGCTCCGCCTCTTCATACACACTCAGGAGCTCCGCCTCTTCATACACACTCAAGAGATCCGCCTCTTCATACACACTCAGGAGCTCCGCCTCTTCATACACACTCAGAGATCCGCCTCTTCATACACACTCAGGAGCTCCGCCTCTTCATACACACTCAGAGATCCGCCTCTTCATACACACTCAAGAGCTCCGCCTCTTCCTACACACTCAGGAGCTCCGCCTCTTCATACACACTCAGGAGCTCCGCCTCTTCATACACACTCAGGAGCTCCGCCTCTTCATACACACTCAAGAGATCCGCCTCTTCATACACACTCAGGAGCTCCGCCTCTTCATACACACTCAGGAGCTCCGCCTCTTCATACACACTCAGGAGCTCCGCCTCTTCATACACACTCAGGAGCTCCGCCTCTTCATACACACTCAAGAGATCCGCCTCTTCATACACACTCAGGAGCTCCGCCTCTTCATACACACTCAGAGATCCGCCTCTTCATACACACTCAGGGGCTCCGCCTCTTCATACACACTCAGAGATCCGCCTCTTCATACACACTCAGGAGCTCCGCCTCTTCATACACACTCAGGAGCTCCGCCTCTTCATACACACTCAGGAGCTCCGCCTCTTCATACACACTCAGGAGCTCCGCCTCTTCATACACACTCAAGAGATCCGCCTCTTCATACACACTCAGGAGCTCCGCCTCTTCATACACACTCAGAGATCCGCCTCTTCATACACACTCAGGAGCTCCGCCTCTTCATACACACTCAGAGATCCGCCTCTTCATACACACTCAGGAGCTCCGCCTCTTCATACACACTCAGGAGCTCCGCCTCTTCATACACACTCAGGAGCTCCGCCTCTTCATACACACTCAGGAGCTCCGCCTCTTCATACACACTCAAGAGATCCGCCTCTTCATACACACTCAGGAGCTCCGCCTCTTCATACACACTCAGAGATCCGCCTCTTCATACACACTCAGGAGCTCCGCCTCTTCATACACACTCAGGAGCTCCGCCTCCTCATACACACTCAGGAGCTCCGCCTCTTCATACACACTCAGAGCCCCGCCTCTTCATACACACACAGAGATCCGCCTCTTCATACACACTCAGAGATCCGCCTCTTCATACACACTCAGAGCTCCACCTCTTCATACACACTCAGAGATCCGCCTCTTCATACACACTCAGGAGCTCCGCCTCTTCATACACACTCAGGAGCTCCGCCTCTTCATACACACTCAGGAGCTCCGCCTCTTCATACACACTCAGGAGCTCCGCCTCTTCATACACAGGAGCTCCGCCTCTTCATACACACTCAAGAGATCCGCCTCTTCATACACACTCAGGAGCTCCACCTCTTCATACACACTCAGGAGCTCCGCCTCTTCATACACACTCAGAGATCCGCCTCTTCATACACACTCAGGAGCTCCGCCTCTTCATACACACTCAGGAGCTCCGCCTCCTCATACACACTCATTAGCTCCGCCTCTTCATACACACTCAGAGATCCGCCTCTTCATACACACTCAGAGATCCGCCTCTTCATACACACTCAGGAGCTCCGCCTCTTCATACACACTCAGGAGCTCCGCCTCTTCATACACACTCAGAGCTCCGCCTCTTCATACACACTCAGGAGCTCCGCCTCTTCATACACACTCAGGAGCTCCGCCTCTTCATACACACTCAGGAGCTCCGCCTCCTCATACACACTCAGAGATCCGCCTCTTCATACACACTCAGGAGCTCCGCCTCTTCATACACACTCAGGAGCTCCGCCTCTTCATACACACTCAGGAGCTCCGCCTCTTCATACACACTCAGGAGCTCCGCCTCTTCATACACACTCAGGAGCTCCGCCTCTTCATACACACTCAAGAGATCCGCCTCTTCATACACACTCAGGAGCTCCGCCTCTTCATACACACTCAGAGATCCGCCTCTTCATACACACTCAGGAGCTCCGCCTCTTCATACACACTCAGGAGCTCCGCCTCTTCATACACACTCAGGAGCTCCGCCTCTTCATACACACTCAGGAGCTCCGCCTCTTCATACACACTCAGGAGCTCTGCCTCCTCATACACACTCAGGAGCTCCGCCTCTTCATACACACTCAGGAGCTCCGCCTCTTCATACACACTCAGGAGCTCCGTCTCTTCATACACACTCAGGGCTCCGCCTCTTCATACACACTCAGGAGCTCCGCCTCTTCATACACACTCAGAGATCCGCCTCTTCATACACACTCAGGAGCTCCGCCTCTTCATACACACTCAGGAGCTCCGCCTCTTCATACACACTCAGAGATCCGCCTCTTCATACACACTCAGAGATCCGTCTCTTCATACACACTCAGAGATCCGCCTCTTCATACACACTCAGAGATCCGCCTCTTCATACACACTCAGGACCTCCGCCTCTTCATACACACTCAGGAGCTCCGCCTCTTCATACACACTCAGGAGCTCCGCCTCTTCATACACACTCAGGAGCTCCGCCTCTTCATACACACTCAGGAGCTCCGCCTCTTCATACACACTCAAGAGATCCGCCTCTTCATACACACTCAGGAGCTCCGCCTCTTCATACACACTCAGAGATCCGCCTCTTCATACACACTCAGGAGCTCCGCCTCTTCATACACACTCAGAGATCCGCCTCTTCATACACACTCAGGAGCTCCGCCTCTTCATACACACTCAGGAGCTCCGCCTCTTCATACACACTCAGGAGCTCCGCCTCTTCATACACACTCAGGAGCTCCGCCTCTTCATACACACTCAAGAGATCCGCCTCTTCATACACACTCAGGAGCTCCGCCTCTTCATACACACTCAGAGATCCGCCTCTTCATACACACTCAGGAGCTCCGCCTCTTCATACACACTCAGGAGCTCCGCCTCCTCATACACACTCAGGAGCTCCGCCTCTTCATACACACTCAGAGCCCCGCCTCTTCATACACACACAGAGATCCGCCTCTTCATACACACTCAGAGATCCGCCTCTTCATACACACTCAGAGCTCCACCTCTTCATACACACTCAGAGATCCGCCTCTTCATACACACTCAGGAGCTCCGCCTCTTCATACACACTCAGGAGCTCCGCCTCTTCATACACACTCAGGAGCTCCGCCTCTTCATACACACTCAGGAGCTCCGCCTCTTCATACACAGGAGCTCCGCCTCTTCATACACACTCAAGAGATCCGCCTCTTCATACACACTCAGGAGCTCCACCTCTTCATACACACTCAGGAGCTCCGCCTCTTCATACACACTCAGAGATCCGCCTCTTCATACACACTCAGGAGCTCCGCCTCTTCATACACACTCAGGAGCTCCGCCTCCTCATACACACTCATTAGCTCCGCCTCTTCATACACACTCAGAGATCCGCCTCTTCATACACACTCAGAGATCCGCCTCTTCATACACACTCAGGAGCTCCGCCTCTTCATACACACTCAGGAGCTCCGCCTCTTCATACACACTCAGAGCTCCGCCTCTTCATACACACTCAGGAGCTCCGCCTCTTCATACACACTCAGGAGCTCCGCCTCTTCATACACACTCAGGAGCTCCGCCTCCTCATACACACTCAGAGATCCGCCTCTTCATACACACTCAGGAGCTCCGCCTCTTCATACACACTCAGGAGCTCCGCCTCTTCATACACACTCAGGAGCTCCGCCTCTTCATACACACTCAGGAGCTCCGCCTCTTCATACACACTCAGGAGCTCCGCCTCTTCATACACACTCAAGAGATCCGCCTCTTCATACACACTCAGGAGCTCCGCCTCTTCATACACACTCAGAGATCCGCCTCTTCATACACACTCAGGAGCTCCGCCTCTTCATACACACTCAGGAGCTCCGCCTCTTCATACACACTCAGGAGCTCCGCCTCTTCATACACACTCAGGAGCTCCGCCTCTTCATACACACTCAGGAGCTCTGCCTCCTCATACACACTCAGGAGCTCCGCCTCTTCATACACACTCAGGAGCTCCGCCTCTTCATACACACTCAGAGCTCCGCCTCTTCATACACACTCAGGAGCTCCGTCTCTTCATACACACTCAGAGAGGAGAGACAAGGGAATCCCACAACTTGTAACTTGATTGACCCATCAGAATGTGTAACAGAAGTGATGTTCTATCGCCGCCATCTTGCTACACCCCGCTCTTCTCCATAGTAAGGATACACTGAGAAGGGGGAAAGCGGACATCTTGTTACACTCACCGGAGTTTTGCATTTTACACTTATTTTTAACAGTAAAGTGAGTTTATATAGTGAAATACAAGACTTCGAACTCCGTCTGACTGGTTACATTGAATTTTAACCACTTCAGCCCTGAAAGATGTGGCTGCTCAATGACTTGGCCATTTTTTGCGATTCGGCACTGCATCGATTTTTCCTGACAATTTCGCGTTCGTGCGACGCTGTACACCAACAAAATTTACGTATTCCCCCCCCCCCCCCCACAAATAGAGCTTTCTTTTGGTGGTATTTGATCACCTCTGCGGTTTTTATTTTTTGCGCTATAAATGAAAGAAAAGCAACAATTTAGAAAAAAACACAATGGCCCGGATTCACAAAGCACTTGCGCCACGCCACGTAAGTGCAAATATGCGCCGGCGTATCTGTGCGCCGAACCCACAAAGTAAGATACGCCTAAAATCAGGCTTCATCCCGCCGACATAACTTGCCTACGCCGGCGTAGGGTGGGCGAACATTTATGCCGGATGCATGGTGGCGCTGCCATTGATTAGTCATTCAAATATGCAAATTAGGAAAATGCGGCGATTCACGAACCTGCGCGCGCCCGACGCAGGCTACGAGAGGTGCGCGTAAGTTATACGTCCGGCGTAAAGTTAAGCCCCATAAAGGAGGTGTAACTCAGCAGCAGACATGTAAAGGTCTGCATCAAGGAACACAAGCTGGCGTATTTTACGTTGGACGTGTCTGGATGGGCGTAGGTTACGTTCATGGCGTACGCAGTGATCCGGCGTATCTTAGGCAGCTGTTCCGACGTGGTTGTGAGCATGCGCACGGGGATGCGTCCACGTCACGACGCATGCGCAGTTCGTTTAACGTACTTGTCTGGCTCTCAAACCATCATTTGGGGTCACGCCTCATTTGCATGGGTTTGCATGGGGCAAGCCTACTTCCACCTACGCTGGCCTGCGCCTTCTAAACCTACGCCACGCCGACGCAGCGTTGGGAGCACTGGCTTCCTGAATTCCATGCTTGCCTCTCTGCGCTGCGTCGGCGTAGCGTACATTGATTTGCGCTGCGGCGGCGTAATGTGCGCCCGCTCTCTGTGAATCTGGGCCTTTATCTTTTACTTTTTGCTATAATAAATATCCCACTTAAAAAAAAAAAAAAGTTTTTTTAAAGAAAATCACAATAAGCGTTTATTGATTGGTTTGTGTAAAAGTTATATATATTGTCTACAAAATAGGGAATAGATTGATAGCATTTTTATTATAATTTTTTTTTCACTAGTAATGGCGGCGATCTGCGATTTTTATCGGGACTGCGACATTATGGCATACAGATCGGACACTTTTGACCCATTTTTGGGACCATTGACAATCATACAGCGATCAGTGCTATAAAAATGCACTGATTACTGTTTAAATGTCACTGGCAGGGGCGGGGTTAACTGTGTTCCCTAGATGTGTTCCAACTGTAGGGGGGATAGGAGTGACTAGGGGAAGAGAGAGATTGGTGTTCATACATTGTATGAACACACGATCAGTCTCCTCTCCCCTGAGGCCTCGTACACACAACCGGATCTATCCGCTGGAATTGATCCGCGGATCAGTTCCAGCGGACAAATCCGGTCGTCTGTACGGCCTAGCGGATATTTATCCGCGGAGATTCCTCGGGCTGGACCATTTCAAGCGGATAGAAATTTCTTAGAATGCTAAGAAATCTATCCGCTTGAATCGGGTCCAGCGGATTGATCCGGTGGTCTGTAAAGACTCACCGTATCAATCCGTCCGCTCCCCTCCCTCGCATGCGTCGTAATGATTCGACGCATGCGTGGAAGTACTTACCTTACAGCGTCGCGCACGTCGCCGCGTCATCATCGCGGCGACGGCGCGACACGTCACCGCGGATGAATTCCGCGCGGATTTTGATCCGATGGTGAGTACAAGCCATCGGATCCAAATCCGGAGGAGGAATCTCCGCTGGAAACGGTCCGGCGGACCGTTTCGAGCGGAGATCCCCTCGTGTGTACGGGGCCTGAGAGAACTGGGATCTGTATGTTTACACACACAGATCACGGTTCTCGCTCTGTCACAAGCGATCGCGGGTGCCCGGCGGTCATCGCACCCACCAGGCACTCGCTCCTTGTATACGCTGCGGTCGTGCACCCCTAGCGGCCAAAGGGTGAAGCAACAAAGATAACAATGTTTCGCCCAGCCGTGTCATTCTGCCGCAGTAAAACTGCAGCGGCTGGGCAGCAAGTGGTTAAAAGCAGCACCGTTCTGTCAGATTAGCAAACCTATGTGATGAGCAGGTTTGCCGCTTCTTTTAAAATTCAACATTTAAGCAGTCAGACGGAGTTCTAAGTCCTGTATTTCACAAAATAAACTCACTTTACTGTTAAAATTAAAGCGGGGGTTCACCCTATCGACGGGAAAAAAAAATATTTTTTTTTCTTTTACATTTAAATCAGGCATTGTAGCGCGAGCTACAGTATGCCTGTCCCGAATTTTTTCCCCCCATACTCACCTTGTAGTCGTCCATCGAAGATACCGGGGAATGGGCGTGCCTCTGGAGACGGAGGATGATTGACGGCCGGCTCTGGCGCGTCACGCTTCTCCGGAAATAGCCGAAATAGGCTTGGTCTTCACGACGCGTGCGCATAGCCTGTGCGCACGCGCCGTGAAGAGCCGAGACCTACTCCGGCTGTCTTCGGGGAGAGTGACGTGCCAGGGCCGGCCGTCAATCATCCTCCCTCTCCATAGGCACGCCCATTCCCCGCGGGAGCCGGAATCTACGATGGACGACTACGAGGTGAGTACGGGGTTAAAAAAATCGGGACAGGCATACTGTAGCTCGCGCTACAATGCCTGTCTCGATGGTAAAATCAACTATGAGAGGGTGAACTACCGCTTTAAGCGTAAAATGCAAAACTCCGGTGGGTGTAACAAGATGTCGGCTTTCCCCCTTCTCAGTGTATCCTTACTATGGAGGAGTGCGGGATGTAGCAAGATGGTGGTGACGGAACGTCACTTTTGTTACACATTCTGACTGGCCGCCTAACCTGATGAGACAACTGCTACAGTGTGTTCAGGCGACAACTGAGCAGGGGCAGGTCTTGCAGAGGCGGTGCCTGAGCATGTCGTGTGAGCCAAGCAGAGCGTCCGGAGTAGGGTTGACACCTGCCTGGGATTCAGACTGCCTGGGAACCAGACACAATATTCATAATGGACTGTGGCTCCCCAACCGCCGAGTGCATAGGGGTGCGCACGGGCCCCATCCCCATACACGGACCGGAGAGGAGAAAGGGCTTGACCTGCTCCTCCTCCTCCCACCCCTACCCCTCTGTCTACCCACCCACGCTCCAATCTCCAGCGTTCTGTGCCTCGGCAAAGAGATGTGTGGGCTGGAAATTTGAAGCTTATGAACCGGCCGATACATCATGGATGAAAGGTGTCGATAACTGAGGCTCCATCCTCGGGTGACTGAGCTCACCATCCAATGTTTGTGACTAGAGTTTAGCGGACAACTGGATGTTCGGGTTCGGCCGAACTTCGGAAAAAAGTCCGGGTTCGGGACCCGAACTTGACCCCGAACCCCAATGAAGTCAATGGGGACCCGAACTTTTCAGTACTAAAATGTCTCTAAAAAACGAATGGAAAGGGCCAGAGGGCTGCAAATGGCAGCACAATGTTGGTAAGAGCATGGCAAGTACTCTGCAAACAAATGTGGATAGGGAAATAACATAAAATAAAAAAACACTGCAAAATATTTATTTTTGTCCTAAATGGGTGTTTTTTTGAATAGCACAATAGAAGAACACTAGCTAAAGTGTTTATCTCACACGTACCGATATGGAAGAAACACTGAAGGAAACACTGCAAAAAAATTGTTTTCCCCTAAATAGATGTTTTTTGAATAGCACAATAGAAGGAAAGTATCTAAAGGGTGTATCTCACAGTAACATATGCAGTGCTGGTGTAATTTGATTTCTGAAGCAGGACTGACTCCTATATATTTCTCTCCCTATAAGAAAAATCAGGAACCTTTCCCTAAAGTATCTAATGCAGAGTATCTCACAGGAACATATGCAGCTATTGTGTAATATGATTTCTGAAGCAGGACTGACTCCTATATATTTCTCTCCCTATAAGAAAAATCCGGAATCTTTCCCTTAAAGTATCTAATGCAGAGTATCTCACAGGAACATATGCAGTGCTGGTATAATATGATTTCTGAAGCAGGACTGACTCATATATATTTCTCTCCCTATAAGAAAAATCAGGAACCTTTCCCTAAAGTATCTAATGCAGAGTATCTCACAGGAACATATGCAGTGCTGGTGTAATATGATTTCTGAAGCAGGACTGACTCCTATATATTTCTCTCCCTATAAGAAAAATCAGGAACCTTTCCCTAAAGTATCTAATGCAGAGTATCTCACAGGAACATATGCAGGGAGTATGTATCATGAAACTGCAGCACTCTCCAAAAAAGGATTTGGCCAAATCTTTCCTTCCATTCAGTACAAAAAGGATGTATGTTCTGTACAGGCACTGAAATATACTAGCAGTAGTGGTATTATACTACCATGTGTGATATAACCCCGCCATACAAGTGCCCCACCATACAGGTACCCCGCCTGTAAAATAACTATTTTTATGCTTTTCTATCTTAAATTAATCTAAACATTCTGGCCCAGATTCTCAAAGACTTACGAGGGCGTATCTCCAGAATGGCCGCAGTCGTATCTATGCGCATGATTCATAGAATCAGTTACGCATAGATTTGGCCAAGATACGAGCGGCGCAAGTCTCCTACGCCGTTGTATCTTGGGGTGCATATGTACGCTGGCCGATAGGTGGCGCTTCCGTTGATTTCCGCGTTGAATATGTAAATGAGCAAGATACGCCGATTCACGAACGTACGTACGCCATCGCAATTAGTTACGCCGTTTACGTAAGACATACGCCGGCGTGAAGATAAAGCTGGTCTCTAGGTGGCGCAGCCGATGCAAGGTATGGACGTCGGCACAAGCGTATCTTTTTACGTCGTTTACGTAAGTCGTATGTGAATGGGGCTGTGCGTAGGTTACTTTCACGTCAAAGGCACTGAGCCGGCGTATCTTTGGGCGTAAATACGACGTGATACTGAGCATGCGCGCGCATGCACCGTTCGTTCGGCCATGCATCTACATGGGGTCACGCTTAATTTAAATACAACACGGCCACGACCTGCCTACTTTGAATTACGCGCGCTTACGCCGGCCGATTTACGCTACGCCGCCGTAACTTAGGACGCAAGTGCTTTGTGAATACAGCACTTGCCTGTCTAAGTAGCGGCGGCGTAGCGTAAATAACATACGCTACGCCCACACAACGTAAAACCGCCCTACGTGAATATAGGCCTTAATGTTACAAATTGTAATTTAATTTATATTAATTCACACATACACACTGTCCATCTACTCTTGGTCCGGCCCCCGGGTCCAATATATGAACCCATTGCGGCCCTCGAGTCAAAAAGTTTGCCCACCCCTGGTCTAGAGGCAACAGTGCTGGTCGTCTACATGGTGCATCCTCATCAGCACGTGGCCATTGGACACGCTCGTCCTTGTTTTCGGCAGCTGGCTGTTTTGAGCCGCAACATGCCGAATACTTGGTAGAGTGGATGACCAAGCCGTCCTCATCCTCTCTCACCCAGGCTCAGGGTACTTTGTCTGGCAATGTAGCTGCCAAGGCGTCCTCTTCCCTCTGCTCAATGGCATCACTCACTTCTTCCCTTGCCCCACCATGTCCTCCTGAGAAGTCCCCCGAACTGTTTGACCACAGTGTTGGGTACATGCTGCAGGAGGATGCGCAGCGTTTTGAAGGCTCCGATGATGGTACCCAGCTAGAGGAAGGCAGTAACGTGAGCCCAGAGAGAGGGGGTGCCCAAGGACAGCAATCTGGCAGTCATGTTCCCCCAGCTGCAGCATACTGCCAGGTTTTATACAGTGATGAGGAGGGAGGGGATGATGAGGTCACTGACTCTATGTGGGTGCCTGATAGGAGAGAGGAGGAGGAGGAGGCACATCTCCAACGAGGCAGGATGCCCTCCAGGGGCCAGCTTAAGGGCAGCACACTGACAGCATCACAACGCAGAGCTACGCACGTGCAGGGCGCTGCTGTGTCTCAGCGTTATTCCAAAAGCTCTTTGGTGTGGGCCTTTTTTGAGACGAGTGTATCAGATCGCACCACTGCTATTTGCAACATATGTCTCAAGCATATCTCGCGTGGCCAAAACATCACCCGCTTGGGCACCATATGCTTGACCAGACATATGTCGACCTGCCATGCAGTTCGTTGTCAAGCGTACCTCAAAGACCCACACCAAAGAACAAAGCGGACCTCCTCTTGCCCCTCATCAGCTGGGATCTCCAACCCCACTATACCCTCAGTCCTCTCTGAAGCCTGCCCTGATAGGACTGAAGGTGTAGAATTAGGTGTGTCACAGCCTAGTACGTGCGGGCAATCTACTATCGGTACACAGATTGTACCAGGCAAATTTCCCTGACCCAGCTGCTGCAGCGCTGAAAGAAGTTCTCTCCCAGCCATCCACATGCCCAGCGGTTGAATGCTAGCTTAGCTAAATTGCTATAACTTTAACTGCTGCTTTTTAGTTGGTAGATTCTAACCCCTTCCATGAGTTTGTGGAATGTGCGGTACCTCAGTGGCAAGTTCCCAAACGCCACTTTTTCTCACGGAAGGTGATTCCCGCTATCTACCGGCATGTGGAAGGCAATGTCCATGCCTCGCTTGACAGGGCGGTCAGTGGTAAGGTGCATATTACTGCTGACTCATGGTCCAGCAGGCATGGACAGGGACGTTACCTATCTTTCACGGCGCATTGGGTGACTCTGCTGGCAGCTGGGAAGGACGCAGGACAAGGTACAGTAGTGTTGGAGGTTGTTCCGCCACCACGCCTCCAAAATGCTACTACTGGTTGTGATACACCTCTCTCCTCCACCTCCTCCTCTTCTTCCTCTGTGGCCTCTTCCTGTGCTGATGTGTCCTCGGAACCAGCGGTGCTCCGTAGGCGTTCAAGGTACGTAGGCAAAGAGATGCCATGCGGTGCTAGAGCTGGTGTGCTTGGGAGACAGGATCCACACTGGGGCAGAGGTTCTGTCAGCTCTGCAGGGGCAGGCTCAGAGGTGGTTGACGCCACGCCAGCTTAAGCCAGGAATGGTGGTTTGCGACAATGGCACCAACCTCCTCTCCACCCTTGCGACAGGGACAACTGACCCATGTGCCTTGTTTTGCTCATGTCCTTAATTTGGTGGTGCAGCCGTTCTTGGGCAGGTACCCGGGCTTACAGGATGTCCTGAAGCAGGCCAGGAAAGTCTGTGTGCATTTCCATCGGTCTTATAATGCCAGTGCTCGGCTGGTAGACCTCCAAAGGGAATACAACCTGCCCAAGAACTGCCTAATCTGTGACATGCCCACCAGGTGGAACTCTACGTTGGCCATGCTGCAGCGGCTGCACATGCAGCAGAGGGCCATCAATAAATATCTGTGCCAATATGGCAGCAGAACTGGGTCAGGGGAGCTTGTTTTTTTTTCCCTACGCCAGTGGGCCTTGATCAGGGATGCATGCAATGTCCTGTCACCATTTGAGGAGGCCACGAGGATGGTAAGCAGTGACAGTGCATGCATCAGTGAGACTGTCCCTCTTATTCACATGTTGGAGCACACGCTACGTGGAATAATGGACAGGGCCCTTGAGGCAGAACAGAGGGAGGAAGAGGAGGACTTCCTTACCTCTCAAGGCCCCCTCTATACAGACAGTGTTCCTGCTTGCCTGCCTATTACACGAGGAGGAGGTGGAGGAGGATTGTGTCAGCATGGAGGTGGAGCCTAGCACTCAGCATCAGAAACTGTGTTCAAGGGATCAATTACAGTTCCAAGGAACCCATGGACTTTTATGTGGCTGGGATGAGGTGGCTGCGGATCATGTCGTCCTCAGTGACCCAGAGGACTGCGCACCGAATGCCTCAGCAAACCTACGCTGCATTGCTGGCATTACTGGCTGGCAACTCTCCTTGATACACATTACAATAATAAGGTTGCAGACCCTATCTTGCTGGCGCAGAAGATGAAACATCTTCGGGAGGCCTTGCAGAAAGGTCTGTGCAACGCATTCCCAGAGACTGGGGGGTTACAAAATCCTGGTCCTGGACAACATGTTGCTGAGGCTTCAGTCAGTCACAGAAGGAGCGGTGGAGAAGGTGGCCGTCTGACCGATGCGTTCAGACAATTTTTTAGTCCGCAGCCCCAAGGTATGACCGGTTCCAGCAACCATCGCCAGCGTCTGTTTTACATGGTGCGGGAATACCTAGGGGCAAGATCAGACTTGGACACCTTTCCCACCGAAAATCCTCTGGCTTACTGGGTCTTGAGGATAGATCACTGGCCAGAGCTTGCACAGTAAGCAATTAAGCTACTGGCTTGCCCTGCATCCAGCGTTCTTTCAGAACGCACATTCAGTGCTGCTGGAGGCTTTGTAACCGATCACAGGGTGCGCCTCTCTACCGACTCGGTCGATCGACTGACCTTCATAAAAATGAATCAGGCTTGGATCACCACCAGCTACCAAGCACCTGATGCTGATGTAACTGAATAATTTTTGAAATGTCAGATCCCTTCAAGACTGCCTATGCTGAGTGACTATCCTGTTATGCTGAGTGAATATCCTTTTACTCCTCAATGATCTTGCTGATGGCTTGTAAGAACATTGTTGGTTCTGGGCACCGCCACCAGTGGCTGAGGCCCAATTTTTCTGCCCGTTTAACAGGGGCGTGTAATTACAATTTTTGATGCAATACTTTGCAGCGGGCTCATTGCTGTGCTCCAACTAGAGTATCTAAGGGGTTGCAGTGTTGTGGCACCAGCACCTAAGGCCCAATTTTTCTGCCCCAGTTTAACAGGTGCGTGTAATTGCAATTTTTGATGCAATACTTTGCAGCGGGCTCATTGCTGCGCTCCAACTAGAGTATCTGTGAGGGGGTGCAGTGTTGTGGCACCAGCACCAGTGCCTAAGGCCCAATTTTTCTGCCCCTGTTCAACAGGGGCATGTAATTACAATTCTTGATCTAAAATTTCACAGCAGGGCGTTCCAGCGCCCAACAAGACCAACTGTGAGGGCTTACAGTGTTGTGGCAACCTAGGGCCTAAATTTCTGCAGAGTATATACGGCAGGCCCCTACTTTCAAACATCCAACTTACAAACAACTCCTACTTGCAAACGGAAGGAGACAACAGGAAGTGAGAGGAAATCTACCACTAGGAAGGGAAATTCTCTTATGTAAAAGGTGTCTCCTGTCCACTGATGCTTTATCACAATCCTTGAAAAAAAAAAAATTTGTCTTTGGGACAGAAAGTGAGGTGCAATCTTCTGAACAGATGCACACAGACAGCAAAACAAATGTTACAGGGGTGATAACCCTTCTCTATGTTTTCAGAAAAGCTTAAAAAATAGATTTTATGGCTGGAGCTACACTTTAAAGAAGTACCATTTAAAATATACAAACAGATTCTACTTAACAACAAACCTACAGTCCCTGTCTTGTTTGCACCGCCTGTATAATGCTGTTCAAAGTATATAGGGCCAAAGGGGCTTGTAATGACCTGGGGGGAGGGGGGGCGGAGAAACCCATGCTATTTTTCTCAGTGATTTTCATCCATATTGCAGGGACCAAACATTACATTAAAGCCGCAAGCAGTCTCAAATTACTTTTTTCTTATAGTAATCTCATTTTTGTGCAGGGACAGTTCTAAACACGTGCCACTACTATAGACACCCAGCAGGTACGGTATTTAACCGCCTGGCGCCCGTGCAATAGCCGAATGACGGCTACAGCGCGGACCTGAAAATCCAAGTGGACGTCAATTGACGTCCGCCCCTTTGCTCGTTCCCCGCGCGCTCTCCCGAGCGCGCAGCGGGGAAACTCTGTGTTGGACACAGCCAATCACAGATCGCGGCAAAGGCCAATCAGAGTGGCCGTTTGCTATGCGATCTGTGCGGCCAATGAGAGATGATCTCAAATGTAAATATTTGAGATCATCTCTCATTGCCGGCTTACACAGAGACAGCGTCCTGTCTCTGGAGAGGAGACCGATCTGTGTCTCTTGTACATAGGGACACAGATTGGTCACCTCCCCCCCAGTCAACCCCCCCCCCACCTACAGTTAGAACACTATATAGGGAACATATTTAACCCCTTCCTCACCCCCTAGTGTTAACCCCTTCAATGCCAGTCACATTTATACAGTAATTAGTGCATATTTATAGCACTGATCGCAGTAAAAATTTGAATGGCGCCAAAAATGTGTCCGATGTGTCCGCCATAATGTCGCCGTCCCAATAAAAATCGCAGATCGCCGCCATTACTAGTAAAAAAATAAAAAAAAACAATTCTGTCCCCTATTTTGTAGGCGCTATAACTTTTGCGCAAACCAGTCGCTTATTGCGATTTTTTTTTTTGATTTTTTTACCAAAAATATGTAGAATACGTATCGGCCTAAACTGATCATTTTTTTTTTTTTAATTGGGCTATTTATTATAGCAACCAGTAAAAAATATTGTATTTTTTTTCAAAATTGTCGCTCTTTTTTGTTTATAGCGCAAACAATTAAAACCGCACAGGGGATCAAATACCACCGAAAGAAAGCTCTACTTGTGGGGAAAAAAGGGCGTCAATTTTGTTTGGGAGCCACGTCGCACGACTGTGCAATTGTCAGTTAAAGCGACGCAATGCCGGAAGCTGAAATTTCACCTGGGCAGGAGAGGGGGTATATGTGCCCAGTAAGCAAGTGGTTAAAGGAATTTTTCATTTTTTCCCATTTTAAGCATCATTAAAATCGCTGCTCCAGAAAAAACAACCGTTTTTAAACCTTTTTTTTCCATTGATACATGTTCCCTGGGGCAAGACCCGGGTCCCCAAACCCATTTTCCGACAATAACTTGCATATTAGGCTTTAGAAATGAGCACATTTAAATTTGATTGTTCGAGTCTCATTGACGTCAATGGGGTTCTAAATGTTCGTGCAAGCGTCTGGTCCGTTCGAAGGTTCTGGTGTGAACCGAACAGGGGGGGGGGGTGTTCGGCTCATCCTTACTGATGAAGGGAAATAAGAGGTCTGTTTTTCAAAGAGTTTACTGGATTAATGTGACAATCATTCATCCAGCTGTTACAATTTCTGGCTGTGATGTAACGCAGTGATTTCCTATGATCATCAGCTTCATCTAGTGGCCATAATCGTGTATTTTTCCTGAAATACCTCAATTAGTGCAATACTGCATTATGGTCATTAGATGGAGTCAAGGAAATCAGAGTGTGAAATAAAATACGGCCAATATTCATCACAGCTGGGTGAATGCCGGTCATAACCGTTCAACTATTTTTTTTTAAAACAGACCTCTGAGGCCGCATACACACGGTCGATCCATCCGATGAGAATGGTCTGACGGACCGTTTTCATCGGTTCACCGCTGAAGCAGATTGATGGCCTGATGTGCGTACACACCATCGTTCCAAAAACCGATTGGGTCAGAACACGGTGACGTAAAACACACAACGTGCTGAAAAAAACGAAGTTCAATGCTTCCAAGCATGCGTCGACTTGATTCTGAGCATGCGCGGGTTTTGAACCGATGCTTTTGTGTACTAACCATCGGTTTGGACCTATTGGTCAGCGGTCCATCGGTTCGATTTTAAAGCAAGTTCTCTAACTTTTGTCCGAAGGACGAAAGACCGATGGGGCGTACACACGGATGGTTTGGACCGATGAAACAGAACTTCGGTCCGTTTTCAGCGGTTTGGACCGACTGTGTATACGCGGCCTAAGTGTTTGTGAAATCTTCCACCACAAAATGTACTCAGCCAATGAGAGGTTATGACTCCATTTTTATTTTTCTACTACTATCAATGGTCAACACGGTACAACACGTCATCCATGTCTTTGGTGATCTTTGATCTCCTTATGAACTGTTTCTTACATGATGAAGATCAGCCATGGAGTATATCTGAGGTGTATATCAGGGTGTGCTTCTTCCCCACATGAGAGCTGTGATGTCCAGCAACATTCATATACAAGATATTTCCTGCACTCAAGGCACTAATACACCTCAAGGGTTGTGTGGGACCCCTGATGTACAGGAAGACAGGACTTCAGTGAGGAACAATTCCCTCACACAGGACAGAAACATGGTTTCTTACCCGTGTGAGATCTCTGATGTCTGAAAAGATTGAACTTCTGTGAATAACATTTCCCACACTCAGGACAGGAATACGACTTCTCCCCCGTGTGAGATCTCTGATGTCTAAAAAGATTGAATTTCTGTGAATAACATTTCCCACACACAGGACAGGAATGTGGCTTCTCCCCCGTGTGAGATCTCTGATGTCTGAAAAGATTAAACTTCTATGAATAACATTTCCCACACTCAGGACAGAACTTCAGTGAGGAACATTTCCCTCACTCAGGACAGGGAAGTGGCTTCTCCCCAGGGTGAGATCTCTGATGTTTGGAAAGACTGGACTTCCCTGAAAAACATTTCCCGCATTCAGGACAGGAATACGGCTTCTCCCCCGTGTGAGATCTCTGATGTGCGGAAAGATTGGACTTTCCTGAAAAACATTTCCCGCACACAGGACAGGTATATGGCTTCTCCCCTGTGTGAGATCTCTGATGTTTGGAAAGACTGGACTTCCCTGAAAAACATTTCCCACATTCAGGACAGGAATACGGCTTCTCCCCCGTGTGAGATCTCTGATGTGCGGAAAAATTGGACTTAT
Source organism: Rana temporaria (assembly GCF_905171775.1). Lineage (NCBI taxonomy): Eukaryota > Metazoa > Chordata > Amphibia > Anura > Ranidae > Rana > Rana temporaria. The sequence continues at coordinate 7,172,687 of NC_053490.1, read as the reverse complement.
ATGAAAAACATTTCCCGCACACAGGACAGGTATATGGCTTCTCCCCCGTGTGAGATCTCAGATGTCTGTTCAGAGAAGTCTTCCGTGAGAAACATTTCCCGCACTCAGGACAGGAATACGGCTTCTCCCCCGTGTGAGATCTCTGATGTTTGGAAAGATCGGACTTCCACGAGAAACATTTCCTGCACTCAGGACAGGAATACGGCTTCTCCCCTGTGTGAGATCTTATATGAACAATAAGATGACATTTAAAACGAAAACACTTCCCGCACTCAGTACAGGAAAACCTCTTCTCTGTTAGAAGGACGGCACTGTCCCGCACAGTCTGAGGTTTCTCAGGATAAGAGGAATACGATGGTCCGGCACCGTCCCGCACAGTCTGAGGTTCCTCAGGATAAGAGGAAGACGATGGTCCATCTACACTGTGTGGTGCCGGATGGACATTTGAGGTAGTTGGGTTTTCTCTTGGACTACACTGTGTGATGTCCTCATCTTCTACTTTACAGTCTGGAGACAAAGTGAGACAATCCTCTGAGGTTTTCCTCATCTCCCGTCCATCTACTAAAATAGAAATAAAAAAAATATTACTAGACATGAGCAGATTGGTTCCCCTAAACCAGGACTCCGCCCACATCAGGCAGCTTTGTCTCTGAGGATCTTACAATTCCTCCTCAAGGTAACTAGTAAATGGCTCCTTTGATCTCCTACCAGTTTATTTCTTTATTCATGGACCTTAGTCAGAGAGTGAGGAAACAATGAGAAATGTCTTTTATAGGAGTGAGAGTGATGAGGGGATTATAGGACGAGTGTCCCCACCCCCTCTATCACTCATTGCCATCTTCCCAACACAAGAAGTCCTGCACTTCCTTATTTAGTCCATGAATAACAGCGAGGCTGAGCCCCACCAGAGGTCAGAGAGTGAGGGAGAACAACCAAGATAGAGACTGGAGTGATCTTGAAGACCGCCATCATTGAGTTATTGACTCTTCCCTCATTATCACTTTCTGTTTAAGGTTCCAAAGTCTGAAGATGTTATCACATTATTATCAACATGTAAAAGTCTGGGCTCCATCCTTTTTGCTCATCCTTATCATCTTCATTATCATTAGCCTTAACCTCATCATCCGTTCACGATCTCAAACTCATTAGCTCATCGCACCGGCTCACCATCTTCATTCTCATCCTCATCAGCGAATCTTCCTGACAACTAGGAAAGTATAACTGGGCACAACTCAATATAAGTAGTTGATCCACGGCTAACCCCAATCGCCTCTCGGGGATCAGGAAGACATTTTTTCCAATGCTGAAGCAAGTTGGATCGTGCTCGGCTGGGGGTTTTCACCTTCCTCTGGATCAACTGGGGGGGTGGGGTAGATCAGGTATACGGGATTGTCGGCGTCATCAACAGCAACACCTTCAACATCATCATCATTATCATCATCGACATCACCATCTCATCATCATCTTATCATCCCATCACCATCAACATTCTCTCACCATGTTCAACATCAAATACTCAGCTGACACCCTCTGCAGCCTAATGAATACCGCCTCAACTTTACCAACCTCCACCCAAAAAATACTACGGAAAGAACAACTTCTAATAATCAATCAACCGCCAAAAATCGGAATGCACCACTTCAACCTCAACACCTATCAGGCGCCCTGATCAACACCTGATCTGCAGTCAAGCACAAACAGGAAATTTTTATGACTTCACTCAACACAACACAGACTGTGGGCCAGATTCATCAATAGATACGCCGGTGGATCTCCTGATCCGCCGTCGTATCTGTGAGACCCGACGGTCGGATCTGTGAGATCCCACGGTCGGAGCTATGCGGCTGATTCATAAGAATCAGTTCCGCATAGATCTCCCTTAGATCCGACTGGTGTAAGTGACTTACACCAGTCAAATCTTAGGCTGTAATCTCCCGCCGGCCACTAGGTGTCGTCGCTTTGTTTTACACGTCGCATATGCAAATGAGGAGAACCGCCGATTCACGTCCGTATGCCCGCCCGTCACTCTTTTTCAACGTCGTTTGCGTTCGGCTTTTTCCGGCGGAGAGCTACTCCTGCTATATGAGGGGTAGCTAATGTTAAGTATGGCCGCCGTTCCCGCGCGAGATTCTAAATTTTTACGTCGTTTGCGTAAGTCGATCGGGAATCCCGATGGCCGCAATTGACGTATCCGCCGCTAACAATGACGTCCTAGCGACCTAACCTATGTGAATCTGGCCCATTGCCTTTCATGGAAACACTCACCCTGCAACTTCAAACAACACCCGAGGAAACCATCCACATACTGTTATGCTACAGACCACCGGGACCAAAGACAGACCTCTTCACACCTTTCACCGAGTTCATCTCGACTTACACCTTGAAAACAAAAAACCTCCTGCTACTCGGGGACTTCAACCTCTGGGCCAACTCCTCCCATGAACCCATCACCACCGCCTGCATCAACCAACTGGAAGAACTAGGTCTGCAGCAACTGATAAATGCTCCCACGTATGTTTCGGGTCACACCCTCAACCTCATCTTTAGGGGTGCAACGGATCAAAAAACTCACGGAAATCCTTGGATCAGAGACACGGATCGGATCATTTTTCGGATCAGCAAAAAAAAAAAATGTTAGCCTCACTGTGCCCCCATTGCAGCCTCACTCTCACCTCTACCTGACGCTCCTCTCTTCCTCCACCTTCTCCCCCCGATGCTCATCTCCTCCTCTGACCCTCCTTAGCCCATGAGCATGTCTCCCCCCCAGGTGGTGGAGGACAGTCGGGTCATACTTGGCTCCTATGATGGGGTGGAGGGGGGATACGCTGAGTGTGGGTGTTTATACCTCTATATTCCCTCCATATGTCTGCACCTCACCCCCCAGGCTGGTGTCATGTGCCCTCCACTACCTTTCTCCTTCCTGGAGAGGTAAACAATCCCCCCTGGGAGGTAAATTCTTCCATACCTACGCGACCCCGCACACATGGAGCTTTACCTGCCGCCATGCACCGCCCCCCCCCCCCCGCTTCTCTCACAGCTCACCGCGGGACAGCCGCTCACCTGCAGCGGCGTTTATCACTCAGCAGTTATCCACACTGGGGGAGTGGCAGGACACACCAGAAGGTGATTGGCTGTGGCGCACATTCTGTGTATACAAGCGCGGGGTAAGGAGAAGGCGGGGCTGTGCGAGCAGAGCAGAGACTATTTCAGTGTCAGCCTATACAGCGTGTTTTACCGCTCTGCTCGCCCCCCTCCACCTGCGCCGTGGATCATGTGTGTGCCGATCCGTAGTCATTGATCTGGGCGGATTACGGATCAATGACAATCCGTTGCACCACTACTCATCTTCAATCAAAATATGGACATCAACATACTGGACAACACCCCTGTACCATGGACGGACCACCACGCCATCAAATTTTAAATAACGACCAACACCATCTTCCAAAAACCTACACACTCAACAACACACTGAACAAGATCACAGAAGAAACTACACTCGCAACTCTTCAAAACCACACTATCCAACAAAATAGCAAAGTTAAATCAAAACCACTCAACGGAAGAAACACTCAACTCCCTTAACAAAGCATTACTACAGACAGCAGACACAGTCGCTCCAAGACGTAGAGCACTTATCCGCAAAATAAATTTGGGTTGGTTCAATGACGCTCTTACATCACGAAGCAAGAACGCAGAAGAGCTGAAAGAGCCTGGAGAAGAAACTTAACTAGCAAAATCACACAAACTACAAATTTACAAAACTACAAAACAATCTTCAAAGCAAAAAAAGAACATTTCTCTAACACTATCAGAAAAGCCCTAAACTGACCTCGCAAACTTTTCAAACTAGTCGCTCAGACAATGAACCCTACCTGCCTATGTGCAATGAAACACAAGAATTCTGCAATCAACTATCTGATTTTTTTATTGACAAAATCGAAAACATTCGGGAAATAATTAAGAAGAAAAAAACACCAATCTCACTCGGCCAGAGCAAGAAGAAAAAAGTCACATAAATACTCTACAATCAACAAAATTTATTCTGGTCCCAATCACCATCGACACCACCAAAATCATCATCAAAAATCTCCGAGACAGAACATCACCAAATGACATTGGGCCAGATTCTTGTAGTTTTCCCGCGGCGGTAGCGTAAGCCCTTTACACTACGCCGCCCCAACTTACAGGAGCAAGTGCTGTATTCCCCAAACACTTGCGGCGTAGTGTAATTGGCCCGGCGTATCCCTGCGTAATTCCAAGGGGGCGGCTTGTATTTAAATTAAGCGCGCCCCCGTTTCGATCGAACTGCGCATGCGCCGGGCTAAAAATAGCCCAGTGCGCATGCTCCAGTTCTCGGCGGAAAACGTCAATGACGCCGACGTGTGCGTCATTGACGTAAAGTCGCATTCAAGAACGACTTAGTAAAACGACGTACCCGACAGGAAAAGACGACGCGGACCCGACGCCATACTTAACATGGCATACGTGGGACTGGCGTAAGGTTACCCCTCATATAGCAGGGGTAACCTTACGCTTACGCAAACGACGTTAGCGACGGTTACGCGACGCGATTTCGTTCGGGAATCGACGTATCAGGCTAATTTGCATAAACAAATGAGACCTGAACGTAAACGCCACCTAGCGGCGATTTACATTTAGGATCCGACAGTGTAAGTGACTTACACTAGTCGAATCGTAGCCTAAATCCGGTGTATCTTGTTTTGTGAATACAAAATAATCATACGCCGGCGGGAAATTCAATTTACGCCGGTGTATCAGTAGATACACCGGCGTAACTTGTTTGAGAATATGGCCCATTATCTCTACAAAACTCCTGAAAGAATGTACCGACATCTTGGCACCCACCATAACACTCCTCATAAATCAATCGTTCAAAGAAGGTTCCGATCTCCCTCAACTAAGGCCTCGTACACACGATCAGTCCATCCAATGAGAACGGTCTGAAGGACCGTTCTCATCGGTTAACCGATGAAGCTGACTGATGGCCAGTCGCGCCCACACACCATCGGTTAAAAAAACGATCGTGTGAGAACGCAGTGATGTAAAACACAACAACGTGCTAAAAAAAATGAAGTTTAATGCTTCCAAGCATGCATCGACTTGATTCTGAGCATGCGTGGATTTTTATCCGATGGCCGTGCCTACTAACGATCGGTTTTGACCTATCGGTTAGGAACCCATCGGTTAAATAAAAAGCAAGTTGGCTTTTTTTTAACCAAAGGTTAAATAACCTATGGGGCCCACACACGATCGGTTTTGACCGATGAAAATGGTCCATCAGACCGTTGTCCTCTGGTTAACCTATCGTGTGTACGAGGCCTAAGGCATAATCAAACACCTCCTAAAGAAAGCCAACCTCAACCCCAAAGACCCAAACTAACGCAGACCGATAACAAGCCTTAAGACCATCTCCAAGTCCATGGAGAAAGCAGTAGCACAACAGCTACAACTCTATTTGGACACCTACAAACTCCTGGACCCACTACAATCAGGTTTCCGTTCAGGCCACGGGACAGAAACTGCACTTCTCAAAATATGGGATGACGCCCTCGAAGCAGCAGATGACGGAGAATCATGTCTCCTGGTGCTGCTGGGCATTTTTTGAAACAGTAGATCACAAAACTCTGCTCACTCGTCTCACAGAAGTAGCCGGAGTCACAGACTCTGATCTACCCTGGTTCGCATCCTTCCTAGAGAATTGATCCCACACAGTGAAACTAGGACCTTCCACTTCGGAAGCACGTACAATTACATGCGGAGTCCCTCAAGGATCACCCCTGTCGCCCGCATTCTTCAACATCTACCTCCGCCCACTCCTCAAAATCATCAGCAAACGGGACCTGCTCTATCACTCCTACGTTGATGACACTCAACCTTCGCATCACCGAAAAAAAAGACCAATTCCACACACTAGAAAATTTCCTCTTATTGATCGATAATTGGATAACGGAGAGCTCCCTCAAACTTAATGGATCAAAAACAGAACTCCTCTTTCTCCACGCAAACCAAAAGAAAAACTCTAGGACAACAGGCACACCACCCACCATCTTTGGACAAACCATCACCCCAAGCACCAAAGTCAAACGCCTCAGGCCTCGTACACACGACAGAGTTTCTTGGCAGAATTCACCGAGAAACTCGGTCAAAACCCGGATTCTGCCGAGAAACTCTGTCGTCTGTACACTTTTGGCTCGATGGAGCCGCCGAGGAACTCGACGAGAAAATAGAGAACATGTTCTCTATTTTCTCGTTGTCCTCGTTCTTCTATGGGAGAAGCCGGCCCGCCGAGCTCCTCGGCGGCTTCATCCCAAAACTCGACGAGGAACTCGACGTGCCAAGCACGTCGAGTTCCTCTGTCGTGTGTACGGGGCCTCAGAGTTATCTTTGAGTCAGACATGACAATGGACGCACAAATAGGATCAGTAGCCTTACAATGTTCTCCGCCTGCTACGTAGACTCATCCCCTTCATCCCGGAAAAGGACACAGCAGTAGTAGTTGGATCAGCCATTAATTCCCGACTCGACTACGCAAAGACTGGTAATGGGAAAAAAACCTTGGGAATCAATCACCCCATCCCTGAGGTTCATACATTGGCTAACTGTAAAGGATCGGGTTACATTCAAGACCCTCTGCCTCACTCACAAATGCACACAAGGAAACACTCCTCAATACCTATGCAAGAAAATAAAACACTACGCCCCTAATCGGCCCTCCGGTCAACTAATCAAAACCTCCTCCACATCCCCAAGACCAGCTACAAATCTAAAGGAGACTAATGCCGGGTACACACGAGAGGATTTATCGCGGATAAATCCTCTGAGGATTTCGATCCGCTGGATTGTACTCACCATCGGATCGAAATCCGCGCCGAATTCACACCGCGGTGACGTGTCACGCCGTCGCCGCGATGATGACGCGGCGACGTGCGCGACGCTGTCATATAAGCAATTCCACGCATGCGTCGAATCATTACGACGCATGCGAGGGATAGTTTCGGACGGATCGATCCGGTGAGTCTGTACAGACCACCGGATCGATCCGCTGGAGCCGATTCCAGCGGATAGAATTCTTGGCATGCTAAGAAATTTTTATCCGCTGGAAATCGGTCGGCCCGAGAAAAATCAGCGGAAAAATATCCGCTGGGTTGTACACACCAGCGGATCTATCCGCTGGAACTGATCCGTAGATAAATTCCAGCGGATAGATCCTCTCGTGTGTACGGGGCCTGAGACTGCACTCAGTGACTTGGGTCTGAGACTATACAGACATATTCCTCCACCCGGCACATCCAGCAGACAACAGAGCAAGTAATCCTGGGAAAATTGTTCTGTCAGACATCGTGTCATATTCGGGTATGGGGCAGAAAACTCAAAGCACATACCCAGATGCCTAGATCTAGTAACATCTATGGTGAAAATGTATATTTTGTTACCAGCTGAACCCCAGAATCTCCATAAATCCAGTCTAGAGACATAAATTGTGTCTGCAGCACAGAGAAGGAAGATTATCTGAGAAAAATACAGGAATATAGGACGGGGAACACAGCTCAGGAAAGTGACCAGGGGATTACAGGCTGATAACACCCAGTCCCCGCCCTACTCTGGACCAATCAGTGGGCAGTATGGGTGGAGGAATGTATTTAGTGTGAATGACCCACCTGTGCTGATCTCTGTAGGAGTGTCCTCCTCTATAAATGTCCCCGTTATTCCATCCTTCTCCATAGACTGCTGATCATCCCTCACATACCTCTCTTCTTCTTCTGCTTTAACCTCAAATTCTATATTGATTGGATCTCCACTCTAAATCAAGAGAATGAGAGAAAATATCATCTGTAAGATATAAGCTTTATTATTCATCACATAAAAAAATCCAATGTTCTAGATGCTCCATCCCACCAACCTTGTAACAGTGAGGGATGGTGTGACCTTCCTGTGTGGAATACAGAGGACGGGGACATCTCTCTGGTGGGTTCCTGGTATTAGGTGGCTCCATCATATCCTTGTGACCTTCTGATAACTCCTCCATCACTCCATCCTCCTCATCCTCCTCTTTTATCTCTTCTTTAACCTCAATATTATCATCCCCGAGGTTTCCACTCTGAATATATAATAAAACATTCATTGTAACAAACATGTTGTGTATAAATCAGAACTACCAATAATTGTCACTCATCTACCTGATGATGGTGGGGGATGGTGTGACCTTCCTGTGTGGAATCCCGGGAATACAGAGGACGGGGACGTCTCTCTGGTGGGGTCTCATTACTGGATCCATCTGTAGGAAATAAACACACTGACTGAATACATTGGGCTAGATTCAGAAAGCTTTTACGCTGGCGTATCTATTGATACGCCGCGTAAGTTAAAAGTTGCGCCGTCGTATCTATGCGGGGTATTCTGGAACCTAGATACGCCTGAAATCTGGCTTCAGCCGACCAACTTAAGTTGCCGTACGCCGTTGTATCTAGGGTGCATATTTACGCTGGCCGCTAGGGGCGCTTCCGTAGATTTACGCGTAGAATATGTAAATGAGCTAGATACGCCGATTCACGAACGTACTTGCGCCCGCTACGCCGTTTACATAAGGCTTACGTCCGGCGTACAGTTACCTCTGCTATATGAGGCGCAGCCAATGTTAAGGTATGGACGTCGGAACAGCCGTCGAATTTTACATTGTTTACGTAAGTCGTACGTGAATGGGGCTGTGCGTAGGTTACGTTTACGTCGTTCGCATTGAGCCGTCGTATCTTAGTGAGTATATGCGACGTGATTCCGAGCATGCGCGTGCATGCGCCGTTCGATCGGCCCTTCATTTACATGGGGTCACGGCTGATTTAAATGAGGCACGCCCACTACCTGCCTAGTTTGAATTAGGCGGGCTTATACCGGCACATTTACACTACGCCGGTGCAACGTACGGCGCAAGATCTTTGAGAATACTGTTCTGGGCTCCCTGTTTTAAGTCGACGTAGCGCATATGAGATGCGCTTCGCCGGCCAAAAGATGCGCCGATGTACCTGAATCTAGCCCATTGTTTCTATGTGTTTATCAGATGATGGGGGATCTAGGTGGAGCCTCCGTACTGCTCTCTCCTTTACAATAAAGTCTCCTCTTACCCGGTGATGTGAGGGGCGGCTGATTGTCCATCATGACGTCCTTGTAGAGATCCTTGTGTCCTTCTAAATACTCCCACTCCTCCATGGAGAAATAGACAGTGACATCCTGACACCTTATAGGAACCTGACACACACAATGATACAGTCACCATCCAGACACACCCCTTGTCTGTTACTGGATAATGTCCCAGAATTCCCAGAATCCTCCTCACCTCTCCTGTCAGCAGCTCCATCATCTTCTTGGTGACATCTAGAATCTTCTCCATGTTGTGTCTCTCAGGTTTTATGGAGTCACATGGAGGCACTGTGATGGTCATATGGTCACCAGACTTCACAAGAGGAAATCTCTGCATTGAGGAACCAATTGGAATACGTTATTTTAGAATCCTAGAATTATCCTCAACTCTCCAGTCAGGTCTGTGTTTTATTAATAGAGATAAGAGTGATGTCATGTGACCTCCCAGAATCCTCCTCACCTCTCCGGTCAGCAGGTAGATGATATCCAGGGTGAGGTTTAGTATCTTCTCAGTCATGTGACTCCGGTCCTCCTCCATCCCCATTTGTGCCATCATCTATGAAGGTTTCCCTGTAGAGAGATAACATTGGTAACAGAGAATTATCTGGATTGGTACAATATTAAAATGAGGATATCAGGAGGTAATATGAAGGTCGGTATGTATTTAAGCACTATGGTCACCAGTGGGAAAATATGTAATCGGGACAGTTTAGTGTTCACTATGATTCTTGGGGTCCAGGAGTCTGGTAAAATTTGGCCTTCTGGATCACAAATTCTATTCTCTGGGCTAGATTCAGCAAGAAGATACGGCGGCGTATCTCCAGATACGCCGCCGTAAATTCAAATCAGCGCCGGCGTATCTTTACGCCAATTCTCCAAGGCAGATACGTCGAAAAAATAGGCTTCCTCCGCCGACGTAGCTTGAATGCGGCGGCGTATAATTGTGTGCATTTTTACGCTGGCCGCTAGGGGCGCTTCCGTTGTTTTCGGCGTAGAGTATGCAAATTACCTAGTTACGCCGATTCACAAATGTACGTGCGCCCCGGCGGTAGTTTTTTCCGTCGTTTGCGTAAGGCTTTTTCGGTGTAACGTTGCTCCTGCTTCTATGAGGCGCACGCAATGTTAAGTATGGACGTCGTTCCCGCTTCGATTTTTTACGTCGTTTGCGTAAGTCGTTCGCGAATAGGGCTGGACGTAATTTAAGTTCACGTCGAAACCAATACGTCGTTGCGGCGTACTTGGGAGCAATGCACACTGGGATATATGCACAGACGGCGCATGCGCCGTTCGTAAAAAAAACGTCAATCACGTCAGGTCATCACACATTAACATAAAACATGCACCCCCTTCCACATTTGAATTACGCGCGCTTACGCCACGCCGCCGCAACTTACAGAGCAAGTGCTTTGTGAATACTGCACTTGCTCCTGTAAGTTGCGGCGGCGTAGCGTAAATACGATACGCTGCGCCGCCGTTAAAATGCGTGCCCCTACCTGAATCTAGCCCTATATGTTTGGTGTGAGATGAGGAGGAGATCCAGGAATCAGGATAAAGGTCGGGACAAGCAACAGGCGAGCGCATCCAAGAGATGAAGACGGGGTCACTACACAGAAAATCCATCCAAGGAAACAACAGGCAGGACGAAGGAATAACAAGAAGGAGCTCAGAGACAAATGAGAATATTGCTCAGCCAATGGGAGATTATCTCAGCATGACCTAAAGTGGCTCTAAAGGCTCAAGGTTTCTTACCTTTATGCATTCTATAAATGAAGGTAAATAACCTTCTGTGTGCAGCAGCTTCCCAGCCCCCTTTATACTCATGAGAGCCCCATTGTGAATCATGTGCACAAAATCCTCAACTCTCCCTCCTTATTGGATGAGACAGCTGCGGCAGCTGTCAATCACTGCCAGTGGGCCAATGAGAAGAGGGGGGCTGAGCTGCGGATTTGTGTGTGAATGGACCAACAGAGCAGCAGTGAGCATGTTCGGGTGCCCCCAGAGCAACCTGCTTGGTCTGGGGGCACTTGGTAGGAGGGAGGGGCTAGGAGCATCAGCATTTCATCCGTGTGTGGTCACTGCTGGATAAAAGTCCCTCGATTAGCGGCTGCATCACTGATCTGTGTATTCTAATAGCTGAGGAGCGCCCCCCATTGTCAGAATACAATAGTGCAGCCACGTTGGGTTGCCGCCTCATCACATTAAAAACAAACACATATGAATTACACGGGTTCTGAGGATAATTAAATGCAGATAAGGCACCAAGCGAGTTCAGCCTCAGAACCTGTGTAATCAATATGTGTTAAATTTTAATGGGATGAGGTGGCAACCCTTGTGCTGATCCCCCTGAAGGGGTTAATCTAGGTCTCCACACTATATATGTGTGTATCATCATCTGCTGGAGATAAAAGACGTCACAGTGACTATGGAGGAAGAGGACGGACCTTCTCTGCTTCCACTTCCAGCAATGTCTTCTCTCTACTTCCTCCCGACCCACCTCTCATCCGGAACTTCCTGTCTGTACCTGACATCACTTCCTGTCTGCCATAGAGATTTCTTGTCTGTATTCCATAGATAATCCCTGTTTGGGTAGAAGTGAGATCACCACCTTGTGGAGCTCAGAGGAACTGCAGCCCCTGCGCTATGTGTAACAACTCAAATACCTCCAGAAATAACTTCTACCGGACTGCTGCTGTAACAAAGGTAAGTCTTCCCTTTATCACCTAGAAGAGCATTATGTGTCACAGCGCTGTCCTATTGTGTGCACATAAATTATCACAAATACACTAAAATATGTGGAGACATTTTATATATAAAGTGCTAGGGGCTCCAATAATATTTCATGCGGATCTACTGCGTCCTCTTTAGACCTACTTCATTCATCTTATGGTGTTTATCAATAAATGAAGTAATCTGATCCATCTGCAAATTCATATACAACATAAAGTGCTTTGTACTCAAGATGCTGTTCTCTCCAGATCCACTGCTTCCACTTTACACCTACTTCTTAATCTTATAATGTTTCCTGCTATATTAAATAAACAAAAAACCTGTGCAAATTCATGTAACCATACAATATTTTGTGCTCAATATAATGTTCTCTGCAAGTCCACTGCTTCCACTTTGCATCCACTTCAATTAACTTATTTTGCTCCAAAAACAAGTCAACAAATCAATGAAAAGTTGATAAGGTGTGAAAGTTCTCCATCCTCCAAACGGTGTCAGCTGTAGTGTAGCCACGCCTTCTTCCTCCTCTTACACACGTGATGGTGAGGGCGCCCCCTTAGTAGTGCTTCCCCACTCACCAGAGCAATATGACTCCCAGCTTTTCATCTACCAGAGTCACCAATATCCTTCACACTCTCCTCACCTCCGATGGATCCTCCTCGCTCACTCCTGCAAGTCTCCTGCGGTTTCTGTCAGTCTCCCTTTTAGACTCGGCTTCCTCCTCCGACCGCTGTTCCAGCAGGAGCTCCTCCTCTTCATACACACTCAGGAGCTCCACCTCTTCATGCACACTCAGGGCCCACCTCTTCATGCACACTCAGAGCTCCGCCTCTTCATACACACTCAGGAGCTCCGCCTCTTTATACACACTCAGGAGCTCCGCCTCTTCATACACACTCAGGGCTCCGCTTCTTCATACACACTCAGGAGCTCCGCCTCTTCATACACACTCAGGAGCTCCGCCTCTTCATACACACTCAGGAGCTCTGCCTCTTCATACATACTCAGGAGCTCCGCCTCTTCATACACACTCAGGAGCTCCGCCTCTTCATACACACTCAGGAGCTCCGCCTCTTCATACATACTCAGGAGCTCCGCCTCTTCATACACACTCAGGGCTCCGCCTCTTCATACACACTCAGGAGCTCCACCTCTTCATACACACTCAGGAGCTCCGCCTCTTCATACAGCTCTTTTTCCGGTTGACTAGCCAGCAAAAGTCCTGAAGAGTCGGGATTAAGATCTCCCGCTGATGGAGCAGCGTTTCCCGATCTTCTGCTAAGAGCAGAATGTTGTCCAGGTAATGGTGTACCCGTAATCCCTTCTCCCTGAGGAGTGCGATCAGAGGTAGGAGGACTTTGGTGAACGTCCTGGGTGCCGAAGAGATGCCAAAAATGGATTGAAAATGATGTTGGTTGATAGAGAAGCGGAGAAACTTCTGGAATGCGGGATGAATCGGGATGTGAAGATAAGCGTCCGATAAATCTACTGACAGCATCCAGTCTCCCAGGTTCACTGCCAGCAGAATAGATTGGAGGCTTTCCATTTTGAAGGCCTCTATCTTGATCCTTCTGTTGAGCCTTTTCAGGTCCAGGACAAGATGTAAGTCCCCCGATTTTTTTCGTACCAAAAATAAAGGGGAATAAAATCCCCTCCCTTTTTGGTGTGGTGGAACTTCTATGACTGTCCCCTTTTGTTTTAATTCCGTTACATACTGAAGAAGTAACTCCCTCTTGTCTGGGGAAGATGGTATCTTGGTAGGCTGGAAGACATTCCCCGGTAATGTCCCCATAAAGTTCCATTTGTGGCCGTATTTGACAGTGGAGAGTGTCCATGGGTTCTTTATGTGGTTTGACCAAATCCGAGCAAAACTCCTGAGTCTGGCGCCCACCTGAGCTGGGTGGGCGGGCGAACTTTCAAAAGGACTTCTGCTGGTCCCCAGCGGTGATGGCCTTGGCCTTCTGTACTTTCATAAAGGAGGGACGAGTATTTTTCCAGTCCCTCCTGAATTCTCTGCCGGGACGATAGGACCTAGCTTCCTAGATTAGATTATGTTTGAAGGCAGGACCTTTTTGAGGCTTGGGTCTCCTATCGGAGGGGATAAGCCCCGACTTCCCTCCAGTGACCTTGGAAATCTCTGAATCCAGCTTTGCGCCAAAACAAGTTTGCGCCGTCGTACGGAATCTTACACCAATTAGATTTAGAAGCCGCGTCAGCTATCCAGGGCTTCAGCCATAAGGCTCTTCGTGCCATGACTGAGGCTAGCATGGATCTAGCAGAGGACCGAATGATGTCGACTGAGGCCCCTGCCATGAAGTCGCCTGCTAATCTAATTTCCTGCAAGGAAGAGATTACTTTTTCTTGGTCGGTCCCGTCTAGAAGGGACCTCTCAATATTGGCCGCCCATGCAGAGATGGCTTTAGCTACTGCAGCTGTGGTGATAGCTGGTCTGCAAGCACCTCCTGCCGTTGAATACGCCTTCTTTAGCCCTAGATCGATTTTACGATCGAGTACGTCTCGGAAGGTGACTGCGTCCTCGATCGGCAGGGTAACGTGCCTAGCAAGCCACATTAGGGATGAGTCCACAATGGGAGCATTAATTAGGGAATTGACCTTGGATTCCTTTAAAGGATACACCTTGGCAAGTTTATTTGAGAGACTAGGCCGCTTGTCTGACCTTTCCCATTCATCTTTAATGAGATCTTCCAGCTCCTTAATGAAGGGGAATAGCTTGGGGTCCCTCCTTAGTTCTGGGAAGTATTTCTGGATCTTTTGAAGTATTTCCGGATCTTTTGAGGTTCCATCTTGTCATCTTCCCAGCCGATCGCCTCCTTGACTGAGCGGGCGAACGGCTCGACTAAGCCAAAGTCGAATCCTGATGCCGTCTCACGTTCCTCATTTTCAGAATGGGTTTCTGAGACCTGTGATGTGCCCAGGGTAGGGTCATTAGCTAGAGGGGTCGTGGTTTCCAGGATTGACTCCCGTACCGACTCTCTTATGATCTCTGTAGCTACTCTCCTTCCTTCTCATTGAAGCAAGAGCGACAGGCTAACTTTCCTGGCAATGCTGGAGCACCGCAAACCCAGCAAGCATTTGCTGCGTGACGGGTATGGTATCTCCGTTCATGGGGAGATGAAGGTGACCATCTGCGGTGGGACCGGCTATGACGGGAGCGGCTGCGGCGTGAGCGGCTATGCCTTGATCGGTGGTAGCGGGAAGGTGATCTTGAGCGGCTTCTGCGGGATCTTCTGCTTGAAGCATGGCTTGATCTCCCTCTATGCTGCGGGCTTGCGTCTCTTGACCTGATAGGACTGCCAGAAATGCAGCGTTAGTGGTCAGGCTCTCTTTTTTGTCTCTTCTCTACTTACCACTTCTGGACGGCCTCTTACCTAGTTTGCTGGTGGTGGTCTGCGAGGGCAGTGGCCTCCATGAGGGGATAGAGAGACAGCCTAGGACAGTCTGGAAAAATAGGAAAAGAAAAGGGAAGGAAGACATTTTAATTATATATGTCCCCCCATATTTTATTTATTATTTTTTTTGTTATTTATTTTTATATTCTATTTTAAATAATTCCCAGGGCCAACATACATGACCTGGAGACATTAGAGGCACCTACCTTTACAATTTCCTGCTTCTGATTAATGCAGAGCAGCAGCCTCTGTCACACAGCCATAGAGCTGTGTTTTTAAAGTCGGTGCCGCCGTCGCGGAAGTGTCCCGCTCGTCCGGCGCCATCTTGGAAGAGGGCAGAGGAAACAGACGACGTCATCATTGTGCTGCGCACCTGCGCAGAGCGGTGAGAAGGACGTGGCGGTGAGGAGCGCAGTATGGGGGTGCCCAGAAGGACTACAAAGCTCAGAGTGAGCTGGAATACAGTAAAAGGTACCAGACATTAAATTTAATACTGGATGGCAAATATAAACAATAAAATGAAAGGAAAAGGTAAAAAAAAAAAAACGCCCCTGTCCCTAGTAGCTCGCACTCAGAAGCGAACGCCCATGTAAGTCCCGCCCACATATGTAAACGCTGTTCAAACCACACATGTGAGGTATTGCCGCGTGCATTAGAGCGGGATCAATAATTCTAGCCCTGGACCTCCTCTGTATCTCTAAACTGGTAACCTGTAAAAAAAAAAAAAAGGTCGCCTATGGAGATTTTTAAGTCTTGAAGTTTGGCGCCATTCCATGAGTGTGTGCAATATTAAAGGTATCTATTTACTCGGTGTAACATCATCTTTCACATTATTCCTAAAAATTGGGATAACTTTACTGCTTTGTTATTTTTTAATTCATGAAACCGTTTTTTTTTTGGCAAAAAAAAAGGCGTTTGAAAAATGATTGCGCAAATACCATTGGAAATAAAAACATTTAATGACCGCCACTTTATTCCCTAGGGTGTCTGCTAAAAAATATATATGTAATGTTTGGGGGCCCTAAGTAATTTTCCAGGAACAAAATATAATTTTTACATGAAGGAGAGAAGTGCCAGAATAGGCGCGGTATGGAACTGGTTAAAGTGAAACAATAAAAGTGAAATATTCCTTTACATTTCATAGAGGGGGGTATAGCATGCCTGTGAAGTAGTGCATGTTTCCCGTGCTTAGAACTGTCCCTGTACAAGATGTAATTTCTGAAGGGAAAAAAAAGTAATTTAAAAGTACTCATGGCTATAAAGAATACAGAGAACAGTCATTGCTCATAACAAAAAAAAAAAACGTGGGGGTCCCCCCAAATTCAATTACCAGGCCCTTCAGGTCTGGTATGGATTTTAAGGGGAACTCCACCCCAAATTTAAAAAAATATATGGCGTGGAGTTCCCAAAAAATCCACACCAGACCCCTTATCCGATCACGCAAGCTGGCTGGCCGTAGAAAAGAGGGGGGACGAGAGAGCGCCCCCCTCTCCTGAACCGTACCAGGCCACATGCCCTCATCATGGGGAGGGTGCTTTGGGGTCAAGGGCCTCATCCCCACAACCCTGGCCGGTGGTTGTGGGGGTCTGCGGGCAGGGGGGGGTTATCGGAATCTGGAAGACCCCTTTAACAAAGGGGAACCCCAGATCCCGGCCCCCCCTGTGTGAAATGGTAATGGGGTACATTGTACCTCTACCATTTCACCAAAAAAAGTGTCAAAAATGTAAAAAAATACAATAGCCGGTTTTTGACAATTCCTTTATTATTGTCTTCTTTCCAATTGAAGTTCCCGCCCTGTGACGCTCCCGTTCTTCAGACAGTACTTTTATCACTGAGGACGCGGCGTCATCCGGTGACCCCACCCCCTTCTATGACACCACGGGGAAGGCCATAAGAAAGTACCCGTGTGGTACATGTGCGTCATGTACCACACGGTGATGGTGATGGTGTTTATGCGGCATAAAGGAAGGAGAAGAAGATGGAGCAAGAAGCCGGTGCAAGATGCGGACGAGAAGACCCAAGAAAGAAGCAGAGGAAGAAGAAGAAGATGGAAGAAGAAACCCGAATGAAAGCAGAAAAGAAGAAGATGGAAGAAGAAGAAGCGTGGAAAGAAGACATTAATAAAGGAATTGTCAAAAACCGGCTATTGTCTTTTTTTTTACATTTTTGGTGAAATGGTAGAGGTACAATGTAACCATTACCATTTCACAGAGGGGGGCCGGGATCTGGGGGTCCCCTTTGTTAAAGGGGTCTTCCAGATTCCGATAAGCCCCCACGCCCGCAGACCCCCACAACCACCGGCCAAGGTTGTGGAGATGAGGCCCTTGCCGCTCTCGTCCCCCCCTCTTTTCTGCGGCCGACCAGGTTACGTGCTCGGATAAGGGGTCTGGTGTGGATTTTTGGGGGAACTCCACGTTATATTTTTTTTATTTGGGATGGAGTTCCCCTTAAAATCCATACCAGACCTGAAGGGCCTGGTATGGATATTGGGGGGACCCCACGCTTTTTTTTTTTTTATGAATGAATATGCTCTGAATTGCCAGGAGCCGACAATTCATTATAGGCGCGAGTGATTTTTTAAATGACTTTTTTTCCTTCAGAATGTCATTTTAAGCAGGGACAGTTCTTATGCCGCGTACACAATCATTTTTCGGCATGAAAAAAAATGACGTTTTTCGGCATGTAGAAAAAACGAAGTTTTTCCAACTTCATCATTAAAACAACGTTGCCCACACACCATCGTTTTTAAAAAATGCTCTAGCAAAGCGCGGTGACGTACAACATGTACGACGGCACTATAAAGGGGAAGTTCTATTCGCCTTGGGGCTGCTTTAGCTGATTCCGTGTTAGTAAAAGACGATTTGCGCTTTTCTGTCTGTTACAGCGTGATGAATGTGCTTACTCCATTATGAACGGTAGTTTTACACCCCCCTAGGTACGAAATTTAAAGGAATTTCACTTTTATTGCACTTTCAGCATTATTAAATTCACTGCTCCTGAAAAAATGGCCGTTTTAACAAATAAAAAAAGCATTGATACATGTCCCCTGGGGCAGGACCCAGGTCCCCAAACACTTTTTTGGACAAAAACTAGCATATTAACCTTTAAAATGAACACTTTTGATTTCTCCCATAGACTTCTAAAGGGAGTTCGCCGGCGGCTTTACATATTACCGTATTTATCGCGGTATAACGCGCTCTGGCGTATACCGCGCACCCCCAAAGTGGCCCCCAATCCTGTGGGAAAAAAAGATTTTTTGTTTTTTTGTACTTACAGTTTTGGTGTCTTGCGCGGCGTCCATCTGCGGCCTCGTCGGGTCCGGCGTCCTTCTGCGGCTTCGGGTGTCCTCTTCGGCGGGTCCGGCGTCCGTCTTCGGCGGGTCGGGCGTCCATCTTCGGCGGGTCCGGTGTCCATCTTCGGCGGGTCCGGTGTCCATCTTCGGCGGGTCCGGCGTCCATCTTCGGCGGGTCCGGCGTCCTTCTGCGGCGTCCTCCCGCTCGTTTCCCGCCACGACTTTGAATACTGCGCCCGCATATAGCGAGCACAGTACACTCGTGAATCTTCGGGCAGGCTCGGGCGCCTCTCGCACTGACGTCCTGTACGCTCAGGACGTCAGGACGTCAGTACGAGAGGCGCCGAGACTGCCCGAAGATTCACGAGTGTACTGCGCTCGCTATATGCGGGCGCAGTATTCAAACTCGTGGCGGGAAAGCGGGTATCGGCGTATATCGCGCACCCACGATTTTGCCCTGATTTTCAGGGCAAAATAGTGCGCGGTATACGCCGATAAATACGGTAATTGCATTGCGCTGGCTGCTGTGCCGGTTCATGCGCCTAATTAAGGATTCATCCGGCGTGCCAATTAAGCCATGAACCGGCGCAGCGCATTGTTTTTAGTAAATCAGCCCCATAGACTCCTATGGTGGTGGTGGTATTTTGAAGCACCTGATTAGAGCCAGTGGCTCTAATAGGCTTCAAAAAAGGGTGGGCTTGGTGCGCAGAGAGTGCGCCCTGATCCCACCCTGTTGTGTGACCATAGTGAATGAGTTTTCACTATTTTCACACCACAGTGCCTCCCTGCCAATCAGGAGATAGGTCAGTGGGGTTGGGGTTAACTGTCAGTGTGCCAGCGAGACCCACGCAGGGTGGGTGGTTTGGGCAGTGCTTTCAGTCCTATCTATCTATGATACTGCTCTATATACCCTTTCTGTGATGCTGACCTATATACCCTGATTTATGAGGCTGAGCTATATACTCTGTCATGTGATGCTGATCTATATGCTATCTATAATGCTGATCTATATACAGTATCTGTATTGCTGACCTGTTGTATATACCCTGATCTGTGAGGCTGAGCTATATATTCTGTCCTGTGATGCTGAGCTTTATACTCTTTCCTGTGATTTTGGGGCTGTATACTTCTGTCCTGTGATTCTGGGGCTATATACTCTGTCCTGTGATTTTGGGGCTGTATACTGTGTCCTGTGATTCTGGGGCTATATACTCTGTCCTGTGATTTTGGGGCTGTATACTTCTGTCCTGTGATTCTGGGGCTGTATACTCTGTCCTGTGATTTTGGGGCTGTATACTTCTGTCCTGTGATTCTGGGGCTATATACTCTGTCCTGTGATTCTGGGGCTATATACTCTGTCCTGTGATTTTGGGGCTGTATACTCTGTCCTGTGATTTTGGGGCTGTATACTTCTGTCCTGTGATTCTGGGGCTATATACTCTGTCCTGTGATTCTGGGGCTATATACTCTGTCCTGTGATTTTGGGGCTGTATACTGTGTCCTGTGATTTTGGGGCTATATACTCTGTCCTGTGATTTTGGGGCTGTATACTTCTGCCCTGTGATGCTGGGGCTATATACTTTGTCCTGAGATGCTGAGCTGTATACTCCTGATACTATGTATGGAAGCAAGTGGAATACAGGGGACGTAGTTGGTGGATTATATATATATATATATATATATATATATATATATATATATATAATAAATTAGGCCAAAAATATATATTTTTTTCTTTTTTTTAGATGTACAAAGTAAAAAAAAAAAAATCTGAAACATATAAAAGTATACATCTACTAAGACAATAAGAATAAAACAATAAATAAATAAATAAAATGGGCAGACCACTTGATGGACAGCTTGGTCTGCCATCACTCTTCTATGTTTCTCTTAATTTGGAAATACAATGTAAGACTCATTACTAAATTAGGAAAATTGCTCCGGTACATAAGGGGTGTACATGTGCAGGACCTGAAAATGTTCAATATGTCAAAGAATTTCTCAATTTTGGAGGGTCTTATCTATGTTTAGTGAGTTGTAAGTATGTGTCTTTTTATTTTTTATCTTTTTATATTTTATCTGGTTCTGAATGAATTGATCAGCTCTTGTAGGACATAATGGTCTAATTATCATTACAGACTGTCATCACTGCACTGCCTCCTTTCCCTCGAGGATCCTCCTCTGTGACTCTCACAATTATCCTAACAAGCTGGACATGCCTTTCCAGCCTCGGTCAGTGTAATGAAGGCTGCTGGGAGGCCGCTGTTTCCTCTGGGCAGTGCTCTGTCCCCGATCCCCGCTCTATTGAGTCATCATTAATTGTCTGATCAGCGGCTCTGTAATGTTCAGGGAATCCTCAGGGGCGGTCCCTAAGGACCCTGTGCTTAGTAAACAGTTGGAGCTCTGGAGGCCACTTAGACCTCGGACATATTAAGGTCTTGTAATTAAAACTTTTAGCTGATTATCACAGACCCCGGCAGATCTCCACTGAGACTCAACTATCCACATCACTGAATACAGAAATACTATTATCATGTATCTCAGTAACTCATGGTGGACAATCAGAAGATTTTATTTACTATACCTCACACAGACCTGTATAGAAAGTTTTTTTTTATAATTTTTTATAATATTATAATCAAAATATCACATAATTATGTTATGCTTACAATAAATAATAATTCATAATTTATGAACTTGAATCATTTACAATATATCATCATCCTACCACAGAAAAAAAAGGAACATTTTTTTTTTTTCTTTTTTTGTGTGTATTTTATTATTAGATCTTTTTACATAAAAAAAATGCACAAAAAAATAAAAAATAAATAAAACATTTTTGTTGCACTGTGAAAAAAGTCAAATAGCTACAAAATGCACCAAAACAAAAGGAAACAGTGAAACGTCAGAGGTTTCTTTTATTTTATAACTGTAGCGCCCCCTTACTTTCAGTATGGGCGCTACGCTAAAGTTAGTGGGGAATGGGAGAGTTATTTTGCTCCCATTCACAATTTGTTAAATTTGGGCTGCTGTCATTCCGGAACTGTTCTGTAGGTCAGTCTGCGCTCCAGGGATGCGATCCCATCCCTGGGCGACAGTTGGCGCTAGAGGGGTTCTGGCAGAGCCGCTTTTCCCCAGCATGCTGGGGGAGAGTATATCTGTGGCGGACGCCATTTGTGTGGTTCTTCGTGGGTTCCAGGTGCGGCACCCACCTTCAGGGTGTGCGCATCTAACTGACCCCGGCGATGGCCTTCCAGGCCGTGGTCGCATGCTACGCGGAGCTCCATGTTCCTGATAGGGGCCCCAGGGACTTACTGGGTTCCCAACTCTACTGAGGAGATCCCAGGCTGTGTGCCGTTCGATGGGGGGTAGGCTTGAGGAGAACCCGGAGGCAGGTTGTCCAACAGGGCTTGAACGAACCATCGGGGATCTGGTGACCGGGACATTGACAGGTACGCTTCAACTGTCACCCGGTGACCCTAACTTAATCTACTGGGAGGATTCACTCAATCCGTTCACCTTATTCAAGTACTAGGCCTGTGGCAGAGGCCCTAGAGCCAGGCCTGTGGCAGAGGCCTGTACCTCCCAGCAATCTAAAGTGACACTTCGGCTGCCAGGCTCATGGCAGGAGTCTGTCCGGGGGCACTTCACCCACTCTGGCTAGAGTGGCGACGAACTGTATCTACTACTATTGTACTAGTGAGAGCAGGATTGCTCTTTCTCATATTCAGGCCTGATACTGCAAAGTTCTCTCTCTCGCTTCATCAACCTTCTTGCTCTACTTTATGTTGATGTTGGCCATGTTGGGCCTGGAAATAAAGCATTCGAAAACCTTAATTCGTTGACTGGACATTCGTTCACTACTCTACTCATCAATTACACCCCTAGACAACACTGAAAGGTAACTTATATGCCGATCCCAGCAACAACCAGCGGCTCCTGAGGGGGTAGCGCTACATAACATTATAATCAAAATGTCATACAATACAATTTAATTGTATGGCATTATATGTGTATGTACTCCTCATATACACTTCTACAATATTCAGACACGTGCTATTGTGAAAAAAAATATTGAATGTATCTTGAATGAGCATAGAGAAAATCACATATGTAGATAGCCAACCTACATAACACACGTGTAAGGCCTCGTACACACGGCCATTTTCCTCGACAGAATCCATCAAGGAACTTGGTGGCAGAGCTTTTTTGCCGAGGAAAACGGTCGTGTGGATGTTTTTCATTGAGAAAACTGTCGTGGAACTCGATGAGAAAAAAAGAGAACAAGATCTCTTTTTCCTCATCGGGAGTCTCAATTTCCTCGTCGTGTTCCTCATCATCGGGCTGGTTTTTGACGAGAAACACGTTCATGTGTATGCTTAGAAACCCGTGCATGCTCAGAATAAAGTATGAGACGGGAGCGCACCTTCGGTAAAAGTAGTGCCTGTAATGAAGATAGCACATTCGTCACACTGCAAAAATTATGGCATTGTTTAAATTCTGCGCATTTAAAGTGGTTGTAAACCCACTATTTGGACTTTTACCTACAGGTAAGCCTACAACAAGGCTTACCTGTAGGTAAGGGGAATATCTCCTAAACCTGCACGGTTTAGGAGATATTACCCCCGCAATGCGGGCGGCGCATGCGCAGGGGGGAATCCACGGCTGAAGGACCGGCATCGCCGGACCCTGCCGATTTTAAATCTCCCGCGCGCACGCGCGGGAGTGACGTCATCGCCGCTCCAGCCAATCACAGCGCTGGAGCGGCGATACCCGGAAGACACGCCGGAGCAAGATGACATCCTGCTCGGCGTGGACCAGGTAAGTGGTACACACCTCGTTCCGAGGTAAGTATTTCATAATAGGCTAGTATGCGGTGCATACTAGCCTATTATGCCTTTTGCATTGCAGGTTTGGGGGAAAAAAAAAAAAGTTTATGCGGTTTACAACCGCTTTAAATCTTTTTTAGAATGGGACACAAATTAAACATAATGGGGTAGATTCAAGAAGCACTTGCGCCCGCGCAACCATAGGTTGCGCGGCGCAAGTGCTTACTTGCTCCGGTGTAACGAGTGCTCCTGATTCAGGAACCTCGTTACACCGACTGCAGCCTAGGATGTGACAGACATAAGCCTCCTTATGCCTTCACATCCCAGGCTGCATTCTTGCGTTGGCCGCTAGGGGGCGCGGCCATTGTGATCGGCGTATAGTATGCAAATTGCATACTACCACCGATTCACAAAAGTTGCGCGGGCCCTGCGCACGCAAGGTACGGAGTTTCCGTACGGCGACTTTAGCGCAAGGTTGCTCCTGCTAATAGCAGGGGCAGCCAATGCTAAAGTATAGCTGCGCTTCCCGCTCGTGAAATTTAAATTTCACGTCGTTTACGTAAGTGATTCGTTAATGGCGCTGGACGCCATTCACGTTCACTTAGAAGCAAATGACGTCCTTGCGACGTCATTTGCCGCAATGCACGTCGGGAAAGTTTCCCGACGGAGCATGCGCTGTTCGCTCGGCGCGGGAGCGCGCCTAATTTAAATGATTCCCACCCCCGGCGGGATCATTTACATTAGGTGCCCTTACGCAGGGCTAATTAGCATAGCGCCCGCGCAATTTACGGAGCTACTGCTCCGTGAATCGCTGGGCAAATCGAAATATTTGCGTGGGCGCAGAGAAAAATCTTTGCTCTTTGCCCACGCAAATATTGCTCCAATCTACCTGAATCTGGGCCAATGATGTTCTTTTGCAGCTGATATTCACACAGAGTTCTGACTAACTTTTTCTAACATTTTTCATGCTGATATCATGAATATTTTTGAATAACTTATATAGCCCGAAAATATTTTTTTTTTCAAATACAGATCTTCATTTGTAATTCTTATTTAAAGGGAAGGTTCACCCTAAAAGCGACTTTCTCTTATTACACTTGCCCCCCACATTACAATACGATTATGCCTATTAGTTTTTTTTTTATGCTGTACATACCTTGGTACAGCTATTCACCCGTGGCTTCCGGGTTGCGAGTCCCGCTGGAGTGGGCGTTCCTAACATGCTGGTGATTGACGTTTTGACAAAAAACGAGCTCCCCCCGTCGCGTAAGCCGCGTCACGATTGGCGAAAGGAGCCGAACGGCGAGTCGGTGCTATACTGCGCCTGCGCATCGCCGTTCGGCTCCTTTCGCCAATCGTGACGCGGCTTACGCGACTGGGGGGACCTCGTTTTTTGTCAAAACTTCAATCACCAGCATGTTAGGAACGCCCACTACAGCGGGACTCGCAACCCGGAAGCCACGGGTGAATTAGCTGTACCAAGGTATGTACAGCATAAAAAAAAAACTAATAGGCATAGTTGTATTGTAATGTGGGGGGCCAGTGTAATAAGAGAAAGTCGTTTTTAGGGTGAACCTCCCCTTTAATTATTATATAATTTCTAGTAATCTCCATGTTTTTTTTTTTGGTGTCAAGTTACCACCATTGTAACATTAGTGTTTGGTCTTATCTGATCTGTCTCTTTATAATTAGGGGAAAAGAAAAATCGCACTAACCACACCAATTGTAATCAAAATAAATAAATATGTGAAAAGGCAGCAAAAAACGTGACAAAGCACCAGTACATATGGAAAAGAAAATTTTGCGCCAATCTAATTAATAACATTCAAGTCCATTGTGAACAACACAAATAAATAAATCAAAAGTCCAAAAATTAATGAAGTTCTTGTGACAAACAACACCCGGTGCACCGATATTGATAGTGAGCCACCACCACACGGACAGAGGCTTACCAGATGGTAGGTAAATAAAAGCGTTGTTATACAATCCACAGCAGGATATCCAGATAGCATGAACACACACAGGTTGGGAGCAGGGATACAGCTCATCCACGGAGGGATGTGGTTGGATCAGCACAGACATTTAGAATTAGACCTTTTGTAGTTTTTTTAAAGTTAACCTGCCTACTCACAAGCTACATTTTTGGTTTGATTAAAAACACATAGACAAGTATGAACTGTAAACAAAAAATTACCTTTTATTTTGGTAAAGAATATAAATAAAATAAATACAAGGCAGCACTGAAGAACCTGCTGCCATTTGTGCACTTGTGGGTGGACACTAAAATTGGGACATTGAGAAGCACATTCAGGAGGGAGCCCAATCTGGTCTTGGACTCCCAGAGGTCAGGAACAGCAGCAGGTCATGTCCCAAGGTTGTGGTACTACAGCAGGCTGCCTTCTGTCAGACCACCTTGAAGCAAGGCCATCACTTCCTGGTCTTCCTGGTAGCCTTCCCTGCAGCCTTCCTTGCTGCCTTCTCTGCAACCTTCTCTGCAGCCTTCTCTGCAGCCTTCCTTCTTCGCTTGGCTGGAGGCTGTGCCTCTGGAGGTGTACTCGGGCCAGGAGGAGGAGAAGAAGGTGGAGGAGGTGGAGGAGATGAAGGTGGAGGAGATGAAGGTGGAGGAGATGAAGGTGGAGAAGAAGAAGGTGGAGGAGAAGAAGGTGGAGGACATGAAGGTGGAGGAGAAGAAGGTGGAGGAGGTTGAGAAGAAGAAGGTGGAGGAGAAGAAGGTGGAGGAGGAGGTGGAGGGGATGAAGGTGGAGGAGATGAAGGTGGAGGAGATGAAGGTGGAGGAGAAGAAGGTGGAGGAGGTTGAGAAGAAGAAGGTGGAGGAATAGAAGGTGGAGGAGGTTGAGAAGAAGAAGGTGGAGGATGAGGTTGAGAATAAGCTGGTGGGGGAGGATGGCCGTGGCTACAAATGACCGTGTCCTCAGTAAGTAGCCCCCTCACCTCCTTATTCAGCAAACTTACTAGTAGTGGCTCAAATATGAGGCGTTGGTCCTCGGTCATTTGGCTCATTTTGGCCATTATGAGGATGCCATAGCCCTCTTCAGGGATGGTTGGCTGCTGGAGGGTGGCCTGTGCCTCTCTAATCAGGGCCAGTGCTGCCTCGCTCACCCTCATATCCCTCCTGGCCTACTTGTAGGAGGGCGGATGGGAGGCACCTGGCACCTTGTGCTGCCACTTGGCCCTGCCACCTCCTCTGTGCCACTCACTCCTGCCACCTCCCCTGTGCCACTCACCCTGGCCTCCTCCTGCCTGACACTTTCCAGACCCTCATCCTGGCTGATGTCCTCCTGTGTTTAAAAAAGGGACAGTTTGAGTTTTGGGTTCAAAAATCACAAACAATTTTCAGCTCATGACTGTTGCAAATTGATTGTAAATAAATAGAAAAGACAATCATTCTGACCCCAGCAGTTTGCATTCTCTTCTCCCCAACTTTTTCGGCCACTACTGTCTCTTGATATGGAAAACACTTTTAGATCAAACATTAGATATTTTTTACATATTAACATCTATTTTAAAGCTTTCCCCCCCCAAGAAATACATTTAAAATACTATACCTGGCTCCAGACAGCCAAATGCGGGTCTTCCTCCAGGATGGAAGGCCCATCTTGCTCCTGAGAGGGCTCACCTTGAGAAGGATCAGCTTGGCTGCAGGGAAGGCTGGAGGCTTGGCTGGAGGGAAGGCTGGAGCTTTTTCTTGTGCTTTTTCTGGAGGGTTGTCTGGGGGGAAGGCTGAAAAGTGAATCCCTTGTTTCAAGGTGGTCATCCAGAAAGGACATTCTGCTGTAGTACCACAACTTCGGTACATATACCCTCCCTGCTGCTGCTCCAGACCTCTGAGAAGCCAGTACCTTGTTACGCGCAGTCCTGTATGTGCCTTTCAAGGTCCCAATTTTAGTCTCCAGCTGTGCAGCTGTTACATGGGGCATGCGAGCGAGCACAAATGGGAGCAGGCTATTCAGTGCTGCTGTCCTTAGTTCTTTATTCCTGTGGTCGGAGTCTTTTGTCGCCCAAAGAACGGGCAGCTCCCTTAGCCTATCAATAAATTCACCCAGGAACTCCTTTTCATTGAATGGATTCATATTTTCTGCCAGACAAAACCAAAGACAAATATACTAATGCCAATCACAGTCTATAAACTCTAGTAATCTTTATCCCCATATAGCCCTTAAATCTCTTTGCAGTATAGGCCACTGATGTCCCAAGTTCAAATCATACCTTCGTCCACACGTTTGTCGCTCTAACGTCTTCCCCCGCACACCGAACGTACGTACGTACGTACGTACGACACATGTGTGTTAAGCTTTATCTACACTACGCATGCGGGACACTCCGCACACGTCACCTGCCCATGACGTTCTTACTTGATGTTTCCCCGCCCCTTCTCTTTCGGCGTGCAAACGACATGGCGGAATTAGATGAGCAGGTGTGTGATACTCGGCCAAGTTCGTCTACTTTTTTCCTACTTTTCTCTCTGTTGCTGTTACGCAGAATCAGGCCAGGCATTCAGGCTTGAATGCCTTTGTTAGGACACTGGGGACAGTGTCATTTCAAGTGGGGGGAGTGTGTAGCGCCTGTGTACTTTCGGTCCAGGTGCTGTGTTGAATTTGGAGGGGGATGAGAGAGTTATGTTGCTCTCATCCGGTTAATTCAGGTAAATTGGGTTTCTGCCAGGCTGGGCTGTCCTGTGGTTCCATTCTGTCTTCCAGAGATGCCTTTCCATCTCTGGGTGACAGGTGGCGCCAGAGGGGTCCAGGCGGTGGCGCCTTCCTACCAGCCAATCGGAGGGGTTTCTCCCTCGCGGGGCATGCTGGGGGAGGGTACTTCTAGGGCAGACGCCATCTGGGAGAGTTCTGTTCCGGGTGCGGCACCCACCTTCAGGGTGTGCGCACATCACAGGCCCTGGCGATATGGCCTACCTGGCCGGGGCGCACGTGCTATGCAGTGTTCCAAGTTCTGGGCCATGGCCCGGAGCAACTGAAGCTGAGAAGGGGGCCCCAGTGATTTGCTGGGTCCCCTAGTTCTATGAGGAAGATCCCAAGCGAGTTGTGCTGTTCGATGGGAGGTCAGTCTGAGGTGAGCCCGGAGGCAGGCGATCCAACAGGGCCTAGACAATCCATCGGGGATCAAGGTGACCGGACATTGGGAGTTTGTCTTTTGGCATCCTGTCAGTCAGTGACCTGCTAACTAAAGACTACCTGAGGGAGATTCAGGTGTCGTCATTACTGAGAAGGATTCGCTCCAATTAAGCTGTGTTCTAGAGTAAGGGCCTGTGTCAGAGGTTCCACTCCTATCCCTATCTTAGCCAAGTCGGTGGCAGAGACTTGTTCCTTCTCAAGTTCCCCGAGTGATACTCTGGCTGCCAGGTCGGTGTGAGAGGCCTGTCCAGGTACACTATACCCCCTCGGCTGAGGGGCGACGAAAGTAGAGTGTTTTGCGAAGGAGGATTGCTTCTGTTCTAATCTATTGCCAGATGATTCTATGATCGATGACTGTGACCATCTCCTGGAGTCGCAAGGCTCCAAGGAATCCAGTACCTCTGATGATACTCGGGGGAGGAAGAAACGCTCCGGCCGGAGCACACCGAGCGGGTTCCAGCAGCCGTCCGTGGATGTCCCGCGCCTGACTTGGGGAGTCGGTGAGTCAAGTTTTGTGTCTGTTGCTACCCTCACTACCCCCGTGCCCCTTGTTGCTCCTGTTTTGAAAATGGCACCGGACGCTTTGGCGTTGCCGGGACGCGGAGACCCGCGGATCCTGCCTAAGTTGACCCGCTTGCAGCATGTGGTGATCCAGAAGGTTGCCACTGAATATGGGTATGAATACCCATATGTGCCACCCCCTCTCCTTTACCAGATTGATCAGGAGAGGGTGAAGTGTTGTCGGAATGCTGTGTGGAGTCGTTTGAATGTCCCACCAGAGGAACGTGAGACCCCTTACGCCTTTATTTGTGTGGGGAAACGTTTCGAGGATTGTTTCCGAGATTGGAGCTGGGGCAGACACATTTACCGGGATCGGGTTGTGTTAAAGTACCCCGGACAAAAAGACCAGATCTTTACAGTGCAATATATTACTCCAAGAGGAGACACCGTTTGGTTGCCTAAACCTTGTTATTATAAATAAGAAGCATGCGGACTTTGCATGGTTTACTGACTCTGCAGAAGTTTTGGGCGAGGACTTTGCCCCTACTCCGTTTGAACTTTTCTCCCGGTTTCCCTTTCCCCCCCTGCTCCTCCAGATCCACATAGACATTTGTGTGCAGAACTCTTGGGAGGGGTTTGGGTTCAGTCAGTTAGAGTGGGACATTGAAAACCTCTTTATAGCAGCTCTGGAAAATTCAGCGAGGAAAAATAACTATTTTTCCATATTTATTTACTTCCCTTTGCTGCTACTTCTTCACCTTTGAGTTTTGAACTGCCACAGTACCAGCGCACTGACCGCTAGGGGCAGTGTTCTGCACCGTTACTTTGAAGAAAGAGAAAAATGTAAAGTCTTATTGTTTTGAATTTCTTGCATAGAAAAGAGTATTTCTCTCACAGCACTAACACCTTAGGACTCCTCGGGAGGGAGGAAGTTTTGCACTCGGGCTCGAGTGCACAGCCTCAATCCTGACCCTGGAGGTTGTAAATACATAAGAAATTATTTTGATATGCATATCAGAATGCATATTGTATATTTGTATGCCAATTTATTTTTCCTATACAGTTTTTTTTTGGACCCACCTACTATCAACACTGCGGAGAATGGGCAGCTAGATAGATAGGGTTGTGTATGTTGTATGTCTTATGCTATTTAGATATTGTAATACAATGTGTGAATCCTGTCCTTCCTTCTTTTCCTCCTTTTTCTGTCTGTTAGCAGGTATCAGGCCAGCATTCGGGCTCGAATGCTTTAGGACACTGGGGACAGTGTCATTTCAAGTGGGGGGAGTATGTAGCGCCCCCTTACTTTCAGTATGGGCACTACGCTAAAGTTAGTGGGGAATGAGAGAGTTATTTTGCTCCCATTCACAATTTGCTAAATTGGGACTTCTGTCATTCCAGAAAAATCCACTGAGTCAGTCTGTGCTCCAGGGATGCGGTACCATCCCTGGCCAGCAGTTGGCGCCAGAGGGGTTCTGGCAGAGTAAGTTTTCCCCAGCAGCTAATTAGAGGAGTTTTTCCCTCGCGGGGCATGCTGGGGGAGGGTATATCTGTGACAGGTGTCATGTGCTAATCAAGTTTTCGCGGGGTCCCGGTTCCAGGTGCGGCATCCATGGACCCCGCCAGCGCGGCCCACCAGGCCAGAATTGCAGGCTACACAAAACCTCATCCGGAGGTAAAAGGGGACTCCAGTGACTTACTGGGTCCCCGGTTCTATTGAAAGGATCCCAGGCTGGGTGCCGTTCGATTGGGGGGTCGGCTTGAGGGGAACCCGGAGGCAGGTTGTCCAACAGGGCTTGATCGAACCAATCGGGGATCTGGTGACCGGAATGCTGACAGGTACTCTTTGCTGTCATCTGCAACTCCAACTCCCCAGTGATCAGACAAGTACTCACCCACACCAAGTCCTCCTACTCCATTTCCCCGGTGATCAGACAAGTATTCACCCACACCAAGACCTCCTACTCCATTTCCCCGGTGATCAGACAAGTATTCACCCACACCAAGACCTCCTACTCCATCTCCCCAGTGATCAGACAAGTATTCACCCACATCAATACCTCCTACTCCATTTCCCTGGTGATCAGACAAGTATTCATCCACACAAAGACCTCCTACTCCATCTCCCGGGTGATTAGACAAGTACTCACCCACACCAAGACCTCTTACTCCATCTCCCCAGTGATCAAACAAGTACTCACCCACATTAAGACCTCCTACTCCATCTCCCCGGTGATCAGACAAGTACTCACCCACACCAAGACCTCCTACTCCATTTCCCTGGTGATCAGACAAGTATTCACCCACACCAAGACCTCCTACTCCATCTCCCCAGTGATCAGACAAGTATTCACCCACACCAAGACCTCCTACTCTATTTCCCTGGTGATCAGACAAGTATTCACCCACATCAAGACCTCCTACTCCATCTCCCGGGTGATCAGATGGTCACTCATACACTCATATGCCTCTCACTCCATCTCATCCATCAGATGAGCACTTATCCACTCATAGACCTCCTACTCCATCACCCTGGTGATCAGACAAGTACTCACCCACACCAAGACCTCTTACTCCATCTCCCCGGTGATCAGACAAGTACTCACCCACACCAAGACCTCCTACTCCATCTCCCTGGTGATCAGACAAGTATTCACCCACACCAAGACCTCCTACTCCATCTCCCTGGTGATCAGACAAGTACTCACCCACACCAAGACCTCCCACTCCATCTCCCTGGTGATCAGACAGGTATTCACCCACACCAAGACCTTCTACTCCATCTCCCCAGTGATCAGATAAGTACTCTTACTCCATTTCCCCAGTGATCAGACAAGTATTCACCCACACCAAGACCGCCTACTCCATCTCCCCAGTGATCAGGCAAGTACTCACTCACACCAAGACCGCCTACTCCATCTCCCCAGTGATCAGACAAGTACTCACCCACACCAAGACCTCCTACTCCATCTCCCCAGTGATCAGACAAGTACTCACCCACACCAAGACCTCCTACTCCATTTCCCCGGTGATCAGACAAGTATTCACCCACACCAAGACCTCCTACTCCATTTCCCCGGTGATCAGACAAGTATTCACCCACACCAAGACTGCCTACTCCATCTCCCCGGTGATCAGACAAGTACTCACCCACACCAAGACCTCCTACTCCATTTCCCCGGGGATCAGACAAGTATTCACCCACACCAAGACCTCCTACTCCATTTCCCCGGGGATCAGACAAGTATTCACCTACACCAAGACCTCCTACTCCATCTCCCTGGTGATCAGACAAGTATTCACCCACACCAAGACCTCCTACTCCATCTCCCCAGAGATCAGACAAGTATTCACCCACACCAAGACCTCCTACTCCATCTCCCCAGAGATCAGACAAGTATTCACCCACACCAAGACCTCCTACTCCATCTCCCTGGTGATCAGACAAGTATTCACCCACACCAAGACCTCCTACTCCATCTCCCCAGAGATCAGACAAGTACTCACCCACACCAAGACCTCCTACTCCATCTCCCCGGTGATCAGACAAGTACTCACCCACACCAAGACCTCCTACTCCATCTCCCCAGTGATCAGACAAGTACTCACCCACACCAAGACCTCCTACTCCATTTCCCCGGTGATCAGACAAGTATTCACCCACACCAAGACCGCCTACTCCATCTCCCTGGTGATCAGACAAGTACTCACCCACACCAAGACCTCCTACTCCATTTCCCTGGTGATCAGACAAGTATTCACCCACACCAAGACCTCCTACTCCATCTCCCCAGTGATCAGACAAGTATTCACCCACACCAAGACCTCCTACTCTATTTCCCTGGTGATCAGACAAGTATTCACCCACACCAAGACCTCCTACTCCATCTCCCGGGTGATCAGATGGTCACTCATACACTCATATGCCTCTCACTCCATCTCATCCATCAGATGAGCACTTATCCACTCATAGACCTCCTACTCCATCACCCTGGTGATCAGACAAGTACTCACCCACACCAAGACCTCTTACTCCATCTCCCCGGTGATCAGACAAGTACTCACCCAGTCAAAGGCTAAATGAGTACGCACCCATTTATAGACCTTACACTCCACCTTTTGTTTAATAAGATAACTAATGCATTTAACTACTTAAGCCTCGGACCATTTGGCTGGCCAAAGACCAGAGCACTTTTTGGGATTCGGCACTGTGTCGCTTTACCTGACAATTGCGCGGTCGTGCGACGTGGATCCCAAACAAAATTGACGTCCTTTTTTTCCCTCAATTAGAGCTTTCTTTTGGTGCTATTTGATCAACTCTGTGTTTTTTATTTTTTGTGCTATAAACAAAAAAAGAGCGAACATTTTGAAAAAAAATAGCAATATTTTTTTCTATTTGCTATAATATCCTCATTTTTTTAAAAAAAGCAATTTTTGTCAGTTTAGGCTGATACATATTCTTCTACATATTTTTGGAAAAAAATCGCAATAAGCGTATATTGATTGGTTTGCACAAAAGGTATAGCGTCTACAAAATAGGGGATAGTTTTATGGCATTTTTATTATTATTATTTTTCTTTACTAGTAATGGCGGCGATCTGCGATTTATATCATGACTGAGACTTTATGGCGGACATATCAGACACTTTTGACACATTTTTGGGACCATTGTAATTTTTACAGCGATCAGTGCTATAAAAATGCACTGATTATTGTAAAAATTACACTGGCAGTGAAGGAGTTAACCACTAGGGGCGCTGAAGGGGTTAAGTGTGTCCGAGGGAGTCATTCTAACTGTTAGGGGGAGGAGCTACCAGTGACACGTAAGCAATCACTGTTCCCGATCCATGGGAACAGTAGATCTCTGATGTGTCACTAGGCAGAATAGGGGAATGCCTTGTTTACAATGGCATCCCCCTGTTCTGCCTTTGCCGACCGCAATCGTGGGCTGCTCGGGAACATCGAGTTCCCGGCGACCCGCAGGCGCACTCACAAGGGCGGCAAATTTAAAGGGACGTACAGGTACGCCCATTTGCCTGCCCATGCCATTGTGTCGACAAACATCGTCGTGCGGTGGTTAAAGACCTCACTCCATCTTCTGAGTGATTATATGAGTACTTACCCACTCAGAGACGTCCTACTCCATCTCTTGAGTGATTACATGAGGACTCACTCACAGACCTCTCTCTCCATTTCCTGATGATCAGAAAAGCCATCACTCAATATATGGTCTCTCATTCTTAATCAATCCACCTGTATGGAGACACTCATGAGGGAGTAAGTGTAATGGACTACCCATACTTACTGTCTGATCACTTTGAGCCATACTATGACCATGGGCAGATGGTTGCTGACTACGGAATGTCTCATCAGAAACAAGGGGAAGATGTTTCATTTTAATCGAATATAGCTGTAACGGTCACCACCGTTTACGACCTTCCATCCCATCCAAGACAGCTTATCGACACTCCAACCAACAGGCAGACCCAATCGATTCCATAAGAATTCCCTCAATAAACGAGACACACAGCTCTGTTTGAGGTTTAAACCAGGGAATGAATCTTTATTATCTGCACATGGTAACACATATCTCTTCAAAATACATCCCTCCCACCCTTGGGAAACAGGGTGGGTTAAATTGTCCAATGACAATGGTGATACAGGTCAGGTGTGTTCAAACTTCTCCTTCAGCAAACAGTCTTAGCAGGGGGGGGGGGGGGTTGCTGGAGTGATTCCCCCCCTTTCCTCACAGCAAGACACTGAAACATCCCATAATAGGTATCCAGACTGTCTACCAAGCTCCAATCCACATAGCAGACTTAATTACCACAATAGACAATGGAATGCAATCACACCCCACCCCTTTCATCACAGCAAGCTTACTAGTATACATCAGCCAACACACAATATATATACAATATATACAATATCTGACCGCATTAAATGTGACTAGCACAGACCATAGTGGGGTTCTCATTCACCCTGTGCCCCTAAAGTGACTCCCGTTACATGGCTCCCTCCTTGTGGAACACTCCGGCAGACCCGGCTTGATCCTTTTCGGGTCAACTTGGGGATGTCCGGAACTAGGAGGCCGGGATGACGTCTGTTTGCCGGGATAACCCATCAGCATTGCCATTTGGCTTACCAGGTCGGTAGCTGATGGTGAAGGTGAATAATGGAGTTCAGCTCTGGAACAGTCACTTGCTTTGCTCTCTCAATGGCTCCCAAAACCTGTTGCTGATGCTCTTGGGACAGATAAGGCACCACCTGCATGCAAATCCCATTTAATCTTTTGACAATTTCCGCCTGTTTGTGCATTTCAATGTTCAAGCCACGGGACATCTCATAATACATGACATAGTGTCGTTGCATCTCTGATTTCTCACTGGCCAACTTGTCACATTCCCATTTTAGACTGTGATATTGTGCCGGATCTACAGTACATGTCGGGGAAGGTAGTCTTACCCGGGTCTCAGCAGCAAGCGAGTTGGTTCCAGCAACGCGGGTCTGGGCACAGGTAGTCACTGTGTGGGCTTCAGCGGGGCACATCGGGGCGTACGCAGAAACAAGGGGGGCCAAATCATTCCCCAGTAGTACATCTGCTGGCAAATCCTTCATCACCCCCACATTCACATGTCCTGAACCAACCCCCCAATCCAGGTGAACCCGGGCAACGGGTAACCGGAAGACGGTGCCTCCCGCTACTCTTACGGCTATGGTGTCTCCGGTGTGCTGGCTCTCTGGGATGAGTTTCTTCTGTAGCAGGGTCATCGTGGCCCCAGAATCGCATAGTCCATTGGCCACCTTTCCATTGACCCAGACAGTCTGCCTGTGTTGCTGCCTGTTGTCCTGGTTAGCTGCTTGTATCGGATCTGCCTCGTGCAGAACGCCCCAATGTTCTTCCTCCTCAACACAGTGGGCCGCAGGCATGGATGTGCGGGGGTTCCCCCTTTCTGGCTGTCTCCATGACTGTGACTGCCTGGGTGGATTCAATGGACAGTCTAGCTTTCTGTGTCCTAGCTGTTTACACCCAAAACACCTGATGGGCTGTGAGTAGTCCTGGGAGTTGAACCTAGGCTTCTGAGGATAAGTGGCCGCTGGAGGTGGTGTTGTAGGACGGTCCGACTGGGGTTTGTAGGCAATAGCCGGCGGGGGTGCCGCTGATCGATAATCCACCCGAGCTGTGGTCTTGACCACAGAGTTATCCAGTTTGCGGGTGTCTGTGTATTCGTCCGCCAGGCGAGCTGCTTCAGACAAGGAGAAAGGGTTTCTGTCCCGGACCCATTCTCTGACTTCCCGAGACAGTTTGTCAAAGAAGTGCTCCAGCAGGAACACCTGCAGCACCTATTCCCCGGATTCTGCTTGGCATCCATCGACCCAGTGGGATGCTGTGCGGTGTAGGCGGCATGCCCACTCGGTATATGAGTCTCCAGTCTGCTTGCTCGTCTCTCGGAACCGCCTCCGGTATGCCTCCGGTGTGACGGCATACCTGGCCAAAAGTGCTTCTTTTACCAGTCCATAGTTCATAATATCCTTGTCTGGGATGGCCCTGAACGCTTCACTGGCCCGGCCGGACAATTTCCCAGACAAAATGGTAACTCATTCCTCTGTGGGCACCCGGTGTAGGGCACATTGCCGTTCAAAATCAGCAAGATACCCATCAATCTCCCCTTCAGTTTCAATAAAGTTCTTAAAAGCAGCAAAATGTATCTTTCTCCTTTCAGTTGGTGCTGCTGTGACTTCTGCTGCTGCAGAAAGTCTTTGCTGTAGCCAATTTGCATCCACAGCAGCTATAACCCGGTCTATGATCTCCGGTGGAGGGATAGGACCATAGTGTGCCAGTCTTAGTTTGACAGCCCGATCAAAGCTTGCCTCCTCCGGGGTCCTGTCTGTTACGCTGGGCCTTTCCGTTAAGTTGGGTCTTTCCGCTCCATCCATTTGGATCAGTTCTGTGATCACGTCCATCTTCTTATGGTTGCTGGCTGGTCTGCCACGGTTCTCCAGTAGTCCTTGTAGCTGTCCTTTAAGCGATGGAATTATCCCGCTGCTAGCCACCAATTGTAACGGTCACCACCGTTTACGACCTTCCATCCCATCCAAGACAGCTTATCGATCCAAGACAGCTTATCGACCCAATCGATTCCATAAGAATTCCCTCAATAAACGAGACACACAGCTCTGTTTGAGGTTTAAACCAGGGAATGAATCTTTATTATCTGCACATGGTAACACATATCTCTTCAAAATACATCCCTCCCACCCTTGGGAAACAGGGTGGGTTAAATTGTCCAATGACAATGGTGATACAGGTCAGGTGTGTTCAAACTTCTCCTTCAGCAAACAGTCTTAGCAGGGGGGGGGGGTTGCTGGAGTGATTCCCCCCCTTTCCTCACAGCAAGACACTGAAACATCCCATAATAGGTATCCAGACTGTCTACCAAGCTCCAATCCACATAGCAGACTTAATTACCACAATAGACAATGGAATGCAATCACACCCCACCCCTTTCATCACAGCAAGCTTACTAGTATACATCAGCCAACACACAATATATATACAATATATACAATATCTGACCGCATTAAATGTGACTAGCACAGACCATAGTGGGGTTCTCATTCACCCTGTGCCCCTAAAGTGACTCCCGTTACAATAGCTATCCTTCTTTGCTGTCCTGTACTGTTCAGAAGGTTCAGGTTGGCACTCAGGCCTGAGACGCCAAGGTTATGACACTGAGGACAGTGTCTACTTAAGTGGGGGGGGGGGGGAGTGTGTAGCGGGCAGCTGTTTTCTTTGCTGTCCTTGCTTTAAATTTAGAAGTTAATCAGAGTTTAGTTATCTCTGATTGTGTTATTGTCAAAATTTGGGCCTCTGTTCCAGCCATGGCTGTACTTCAGGTGACCACTATTGTTGTCTGGGGTGTCGGTCCCACCCCAGGCCAAGGGTGGCAGCAGTTAGATCCAGGCAGATTGACTATCCTTTCTCGGTAGCCTATCAGTGGGGTTGATCGCCTTGCTGTGCATGCTGGGGATGGGTATTTAAGGAACAGACGCCATTGGTTCTGGGTCGTCGTTGTTCGTCCTGGGCAGTCGTCCCACCACCCCTGTGTGTGGCCCTCCTGGCCGGGGGTGCGTGTTCAAGAGTTCTTGACTCCGGAGCCACTTTGGTCCGGAGTCGTGATCCAGCAGGTGAGCCCAGTAGTCAGACTGGGTCTACCTCCACCAAGTGGTCCTGGGCTGTCCATCCTGGAGGGAGGAAGCCCTCTGGTGAAGCACTTGTTCTGGGGAGCACCGAGCACGAGGCTGGTACACCCAAGAGAGGCCTAGAACTTCACTGAAGGACCCAATGATACTGAGAGACTGAGTACAGATCGCCTGTCAGTCTCCTGAGTTAACAAGGAGTTAGCTCAAGAGAATCAAGAGATCCGGGTGCTTAATCCTAAGTTGAAAGGATTCTGGACCGAACGTATCTCCACTTTTGGAAGGTCGGTGGCAGAGACTTTACCAAAGTTCCCTGTGACACCCTGGCTTCTAGGACTAGTGAGAGAGGCCTATCCAGGTGCAAAACACCCAGTCTGGCTAGAGTGGCGACGCAGATTTTATGGCTGGAAGCAAGAGTGTTTTTGACTGATTATTATACCTGAACCTATCACCTATACCCCTTTCCACCTCTTCAATCTCTTGTTTGTTCTTTTACCACGTTGGTAAATAAAAGCAGAGAAAAAGGAACGCAACGTGTGGACATTGACTTTCTTACAGCTCTCATCAAGCACCCTAGACGGCAGAGAAATAGAGGTAATGTGCCACCCAAATCAAACCAGCAGCTCCTTCGGGGGTATTGCTACACTTTTTTATGCTAAATTAGAATTTTGTTATATTTTTTTCTCATGAAAGTGGAGTTGCCCTATGAGAGAAATGGCAAAATACCATGGGGCGAACTTCACATTTAGCATCAGATAGTGAGGGACACATTCCTTCAGAAAAGCAGGTCAGATACACCTTTACGGCACACAAAAAGTACAGGAGTACAAAAAGTTGTCTTCAGGCAAATGTCTGTTTAAAAGTATCCTTACCCACCCAATATTATCTGTGGAACGCATTATGGGAAGTCTCTCCCTCACAGGGGTACAATCAGAAAAAAAAAAACGAAATCTCTTCTCCCTGAGGGCTTCACATTTTCCAAATGTACTAAACCTGCCAAGAAGTGGTGGCCAATGAACTCTTCACATTGTCAGGGAACCCACATACTCTTCACCTGACTAGGGAACCAACCAACTCTTCCCCTGGCAAGGGAACCCACCCACTCTTCTCCTGGCCAAGGAACCCACCCACTCTTCAGCTGACTAGGAAACCCACCTACTCTTCCCCTGGCTAGGGAACTGACCACCAACTCTCATCCTGGATAGTCAACCAACCCACTCTTCCACACTTTCCTTAGCCAGGGAATTCACCATAGCCTGCAGGCACATATACTCCATCTAATATTACCACTGGGTTCATTTAACACAGTTCTCACCAAAAAATATGTCAATGGAATGGCAGATATCCGAGAATATCTGATTGCATTACAGGAGTGGATTGCTGGGGTTCTCCAATTAGTTTATATAAGTCGCTCATCCCAGTTGACTTTCTTCAGTGAGCATATTTGAAAATAATGGCTAAGTGTCATCTGGGTATCTAGAAGTCAATGACCTCAGGTGATAAGGGGTTAATGTTAAATAAGGAAGAGGGGGATAATATCTGGTTTTGTTTTGGAAATATTTATTTTTTTGTGGGAAGACAAGGATTGTATGTTTCCGAAAATTCATAATGCAGAACGTGATTGACTTTAGATCCCCAGTGACAGATATTATTTGCTTTCATGTCACCTTATAAATCCCGAAGGTGTCATTAAAGTGTCCCAGCTTACCTATAAAGACTTTCCTAAGATCGGCATCAGACTTATTGTGGCCTCAGCACTGCCTGCTCCGGGATCTGATACAGGTGAGCGAGCTTCCTACATGGGACAGGAGGCGGAGGGTGCAGCTATCTAATACCGCCATACAGACACCACACAGACACCACACTGTACATACATCATACACAGGTATGTAATAATTCTGCTTTAGTTTCATTATTTTATGTCCAGAGATGTTTGACCCATTGATGATGGGAATAAATTTAGTGGTGTCTGTATGCTTTGGTTAACTTCACAATAACCAGAGGGACACATACCAAGGGGATGCATACTGAGGTTCCATGAAAGAAGTGGGGTTCTTTAAATACGTGGCACTTCTGCAGCTGCTCTTTGTTGTAATATTAATATATATGTGTAGGTATGTATGGCACAATATATTGTATTGCATTACCGTATTGACCAGGAATTCAGTTGAACTGTGCAAGCCAGCTGAATTCTAACATATCAAAGGTACAGAAGACCCTTAGGCCCCGTACACACGACCGAGTTTCTTGGCAGAATTCAGCGAGAAACTCGGTCAGAGCCGGATTCTGCCGAGAAACTCTGTCGTCTGTACACTTTTGGCCCGATGGAGCCGCCGAGGAATTTGTCGAGAAAATAGAGAACATGTTCTCTATTTTCTCGTTGTTCTATGGGACAAGTCGGCCCGCCAAGCTCCTCGGCGGCTTCATCCCTGAACTCGCCGAGGAACTCGATGTGTTTGGCACGTCGAGTTCCTCGGCCGTGTGTACGGGGCCTCAGATGTGTTAATCTTATGCAAGACTACCTAGGTGTGTGTGAAGTATGGCCCGTTAACCTCAAAGGTTATATTGTTTACATACGTTAGGAAGTATTTATTGATGGTAATTAGACTTGAGGGGGTATTCATTCATGAGAAACATTTGGTTGGGGTCATTATCTGTCACTCTGAAAGACAGGATGTAGATCAAAGATGGCCAATCAAATTGCTCAGCTATTCAGTGGATAGGGAATATA
Source organism: Rana temporaria (assembly GCF_905171775.1). Taxonomy (NCBI): domain Eukaryota; kingdom Metazoa; phylum Chordata; class Amphibia; order Anura; family Ranidae; genus Rana; species Rana temporaria. The sequence goes on along the minus strand of NC_053490.1, from coordinate 7,131,696 downwards.
ATCCTGAAGGTGAGTTTTGTCACTCAGAATATTCTCTGTGTATTCTCTGGGTATGGCACAGGTCTAGAGCTGGGACTTTTAATTACTCTGTTGGATTTGTATCATCTGTGGAATTTGGACTTTATTCTGTATTGGAAGTCAAATAAATGCACTCTCTGGAGAGCCTGGTGTGTTTGCTGCGGAACAACATAATTTATAGTCATCATACTAACACCTAAATATCAATTATCTTACCGGACTCCAATATATATGACTTCACTACATTGGTGCCGTGACCCGGATGTTGATATCACTACACTCTTGATCATCTGAACATCTCTTCTCTCTCTTCACAGGTAAACCTGCATTTATATTCCTGCTATTCCCATCCACCTATAACTCTGTTCACATTATTCACTCTTGTGCGACTTGTTCTGTGACTTTGGACTGCATGACAAGTCATTACCATTCATATCTGTGCGACTTCAAAGTAGTCCCTGCACTACTTTGGTCCGACTTTGATGCGACTTGAGGTCTATAGACCTCAAGATTAACAGGCGTTGCTTCAAGTCGCGTCAAAGTTGCAGCAAAATCGTGTCAAAGTGGTAGCAAAATTGCGGGAAAAATTGTGGCAAAGTCATGTGACTTTCAGGTTGCACAAGTGTGAAAGGGGTCTTACTCCTGATTGATTGTTAGGCAAATTCCATCCACACCCATCACAGTATAAAACAAGAGCATCTTTATTGAGGACACATACCAGGGGGACGCATACCAAGGGGACACATACTGGGGTTCTTCCAAAGAAGTAGGGTTTTTCTCTTGCACAAAGTGAACATCTACAGCAAACTACTTTACAAATCACCAGACTGCAGGTTTTTCCATTCAGCTCTCCTTTCTCTCAGTAACATGAGTTCTGTACCTCTCCTTTTTTCAGTTGAGCCTTAAACTCTCTTTCCTTCACCCCTCTTCTCCACCCCACAATCTGTGTATATCACCCTCACTTCTGCCCATTCCTTATTACTGCACTCATCACCTCCTCCTAATTCTAATCCCACATGCTAATCAAACCCCTGGGATGCTGAGGCATGTCCCTTCATATACAGTCATGTCCGTAAATATTGGGACATCGACACAATTCTAATCTTGTTGGCTCTATACACCACCACAATGGATTTGAAATGAAAGGAACAAGATGTGCTTTAACTGCAGACTTTCAGCTTTAATTTGAGGTTATTTACATCCAAATCAGGTGAACGGTGTAGGAATCACAACAGTTTGTATATGTGCCTCCCACTTTTTAAGGGACCAAAAGTAATGGGACAGATTAACAATCATAAATCAAACTTTCACTTGGTTGCAAATCCTTTGCAGTCAATTACAGCCTGAAGTCTGGAACACGATGACATCACCAGACGCTGGGTTTCATCCCTGGTGATGCTCTGCCAGGCCTCTACTGCAACTGTCTTTAGTTCCTGCTTGTTCTTGGGGCATTTTCCCTTCAGTTTTGTCTTCAGAAAGTGAAATGCATGCTCAATCGGATTCAGGTCAGGTGATTGACTTGGCCATTGCTTAACATTCCACTTCTTTCCCTTAAAAAACTCTTTGGTTGCTTTCGCAGTATGTTTCGGGTCATTGTCCATCTGCACTGTGAAACGCCGTCCAATGAGTTCTGAAGCATTTGGCTGAATAGGAGCCGATAATAATATTGCCCGAAACACTTTAGAATTCATGATGCTGCTTTTGTCAGCAGTCACATCATCAATAAATACAAGAGAACCAGTTCCATTGGCAGCCATACATGCCCACGCCATGACACTACCACCACCATGCTTCACTGATGAGGTGGTATGCTTTGGATCATGAGCAGTTCCTTTCCTTCTCCATACTCTTCTCTTCCCATCACTCTGGTACAAGTTGATCTTGGTCTCATCTGTCCATAGGATGTTGTTCCAGAACTGTGAAGGCTTTTTTAGATGTTGTTTGGCAAACTCTAATCTGGCCTTCCTGTTTGAGGCTCACCAATGGTTTACATCTTGTGGTGAACCCTCTGAACCCTCTGTATGAAGTCTTCTCTTGAATGTTGACTTTGACACACATACACCTACCTCCTGGAGAGTGTTCTTCATTTGGCCAACTGTTGTGAAGGGTGTTTTCTTCACCAGGTAAAGAATTCTTCGCTCATCTACCACAGTTGTTTTCTGTGGTCTTCCGGGTCTTTTGGTGTTGCTAAACTCACCGGTGTGTTCTTTCTTTTTAAGGATGTTCCAAACAGTTGATTTGACCACACCGAATGTTTTTGCTATCTCTCTGATGGGTTTGTTTAGTTTGTTCAGCCTAATGATGGCTTGCTTCACTGATACGACAGCTCTTTGGATCTCATATTGAGAGTTGACAGCAACAGATTCCAAATGCAAATAGCACACTTGAAATAAACTCTGGACCTTTTATCTGCTCCATGTAAATGGGATAATGAGGGAATAGCACACACCTGGGCATGGAACAGCTGAGCAGCCAATTGTCCCATTCATTTTGGTCCCTTATAAAGTGAAAGGCACATATACAAACTGTTTTAATTCCTACACTGTTCACCTGATTAGGATGTAAATACCCTCAAATTAAAGCTGCAATTCTGCAGTTAAATAACATCATGTTTGTTTCATTTCAAATCCATTGTAGTGGTGTATAGAGCCAAAAAGATTAGAATTGTGTCGATGTCCCAATATTTATGGACCTGACTGTAAATCCTACTCTCATATTACCCTCACCCTTCTGCTTCTCCTAACCTCTGGAGATATATTCCCAAACCCTGGGTCTCCCTTATTTAACTGTACCCAAAGCAGCCATCACCCTGTACCCTTTGGCAGCATTAGCAAACTACGCAATTTAGTCTCCATTCCTTATTCCCAAAACCAGCTTCCCATTCTCCTGTGCCCTCTAGAACACCCTTTCTATCTGTAACAAACTCACCGCTGTTCATGACCTGATTGTCACTAACTCCTTTCATTTACTTGCTGTCACCGAAACCTGACTTCATGAATCCGACACTCCTTCTCCTGCTTCCCTCTCCCATGGCGGCCCTCTCTGGACTCACCCCCCCAGATCCAATGGACGCAAGGGAGGTGGAGTGGGAATCCTCCTATCCACACAGAGCACCTTCAAGGTTCCTCACTCTCCTCCCTCTATTTTCCTCTCATCATTTGAAGCTCATTGTATATTTCTATTTTCTCCAATTTCCTTAAGATTTGCTGTGATCTACCACCCCCTGGGCCGGTATCAACTTTCCTTGATGGCTTTTCTGCCTGGCTACCCTACTTTCTCTCTTCACAATCATTCTCGGTGACTTTACCATCCCTGTTAATACGAACACTCCTGGAACTTCTAAAATTCTTAGTCTAACTTCCTCATTTGACCTGAAGCCATAGGTACAAGTTTCTACTCACTCTGATGGCAACACCCTTGACCTTGTATTCTCCTACCTATGCACTCCATGTAACCTCTCCAACAATCCTTTTCACCACCTTATCAGTTTCGCTCCCTCCCTCTCTTACACTACCTTTCCCTCCATTTGTCAAACAATCACCCGTAGAAACCTTGGCCACTTCAACCCTTCTCTTCTCTATTCTACTACTGACCACCTCTATGACAAAATCTCACCCCTATCCTAGCCCAACCTAGCCACTTCTGGGTGAGCTAGCCCCTCACTACGCACAGAATCAGACCCCTACAACCCTGGTAAACAGATGACACCAGAAGTGTTAAAAAAACATAGCCACGCTCTTGAGCATCTGTGGTGTAAGACCAAGTCTCACAAAGATTTCAATCAATACAAATCTGCCCTCCAAAAATACAATTCTTGCTTCCACACTGCCAAGCAGACCAATTTTATCTCTCCCATTAATACCTTCTTATCAAGTCCCCATCAACTCTTCTCTACCTTTAACTCTCTACTTCGTCCTCCACTTTCTCCACCCACTAACTCACTCACTGCCCAGGAGATAACCAATCACTTCAAACATAAGATTGATTCAATTTGTGATGAAATCTCCACTTTACTGATATCTTCCCCACTTAACACCTCATGTCAACAGGTACTGTATAATCAATACTCCCCTTATACAACTCTGCTGCTATAGACAAGGTTGCTAAACTTATTTCTAATGCCCATCTAACCACCTAATACTACGGTCACCCTCTGACTATCCTACACTCTCTAACCCACATCTTTAATCTCTCCCTCTCTTCTGGCATCCCCAACTCTCTAAAACATGCAATAGTCACTCCCATACTTAAAAAGCCTTCCTTGGACCCCACCAGTGCTTTAAGTGGGCCGGAACGCGGCGGTACTCAGTACCGCCAGTTCCGAAAATTGCCCTGGAGAGTACCAGCACCTCTCCGTGCGCCCAGTACGTGGGTTTCCGGTACCGGAGCGCAGCGGAGAGCTGGCCGTCTCTCCTCCCTAATGTCATTGGCTGGGCAGCTAGTGGAGGGGGGCGGGTCGCGTGCAGAGTACGGCTCAGGCAGGCGCAGGCAGGGAGTTGACCTCACGTTAGGTGACGTCAACTCCTTTCCGCGCGCCTGTGAGGAGCGATCAGTGCGGCGACCTGGAGTCTCCGAGTCCCGCCCGCCCTGGGGCTGCAGCAATGTGTGTCACGAGGAGGGAGTGAGTCTCAGTCTGGCTCACCTCCTCACCTCAGCCGACAGCCGCCGACATCTCCCCGCTCCACCATCCACCGCCGGTCCGGAGTCACCTCACCTCGCCAGCAGACCTACCAGCATTGCACCGACCGACCGTGGCCCTGCGCAGGTAAGGAGCCAAGCGGCATCGGATTGCTTGGAACGGGGAGTGGGGGCCTGGGGGGGAGCGGCCTAGTACCAGAGAATCTTTTTTTTTTTTAAATAGCTGCAGACTGGGGGGTGTGGGTGTAAAGAATTGGACTTTTGTATCAATGGCTGAATTAGCAGGGAGTGCCAGGGACAGCAATGAGCACAAGTAATTAGGATGTGCTGCCTGGGCACACCCCGCATGTCAGTATTGCTGGCGCAGCCTGGGCAGTGGGCATGGGCACTGGGGCAGGTGGAGTTGATATAATTAATTGTACACAGTATTGCATTTGCTGGGCATGTGGAGCAGTCCGGTGGACTGTGTCACACAGTGTGACACTCTACCGGACCGCTCCACATACCCCCCTGCACATCAGACCCCCCCCCCCTCATCACACACACACATTCGTTCCTCTCTGTACCAGTACCCCCCTGCACATCAGACCCCCCCATCACACACACATATATATATATATATATATATATATATATATATATTAGTTCCTCTCTGTACCAGTACCCCCCCCCTTACCACACACACACACACACCAGGGGGGGGGGGAGCACCGGCGCCTAATAGAGTACCGGCACCTCTTTTGGCCCACTTAAAGCACTGGACCCCACCAATCTTGACAATCTACGTCCATCCCATACACATATGATAATTATTTTACCTGCCAAAGAATTTGTATTTCTGTCCACCCAGCACACATCTGTATACTTTCAACAGACAAGTGCTGCCAGTCAGTATCCCTGATTGCCACTGCACCAGTCAGTGTCCCTAATCACTGTCACACCAGTCATATTGTCCCTGATCACACCACACCAGTCCCAGTGTTACCAGGCCAGTTTATGCCAGGAACAGTGTTCCTTATCACCACCACATCAGTTGCAGTATCACCACACCAATGTAAGCCAGCAACGGTGTCTCTGATTGTCACCGCATCAGCCCCAGAGTCACCAGACCAATGTAACCAGAAACAGTGTTCCTGATCACCACCACATCTGTACTAACCCTATTTATTGACCATTTTTCTGCCTGTTGCCTGCACCAATCCTTTGCCTGTTTGCTGACCATTTCTCTGTCTGCACCTGGACTGACCGTGCATCCAACTGACTATGTGCCTGCGAGACACCAGTCCCTGCCATCTCCTGAAGATAACTGCACTGCTGGAACCAAAGGAAGTTTTTTGTTCTTCCTTTCTTCAGCCTCCTGTTTTACCTGGCCAGCAGTGACGGCTGGTGCTCAACATTTTTGGGGGGGCTCAAATAAACTTAAAAAAAATAAATAATTTGCAGCCACTGTGCCGCATCAAAATGCAGCCACACGTTCTCCAGCAAAAGCACTGACCTTGTGATGTGTAATAGCGGGTGGGTCTCGACCACAGCCGTGGGAGACCTTGACGGGGCCCATCTTTTCAGGGGCGAACCAGTCGGGGACTACCGTCATACACACAGTCTCAGTTGCAGCATCCATTTTCACAGTAGACACACAATTTTTGTCTTCATTGTCGCTTACCTCCGGTGACACGATCGGAGTAGCAGCTGATGGCAGGGTCAGCGTAGAAGAGACAGTCTCTAGCTCCGGATCGGCGACAGCTTGCGTGGAGGAGGGTTCAGGCCATGGGACCTCTTCCTCGGTGGTCACCGTTCCGGTGATCCAATCCACCTGATACTCACGGGGAGACTCAGCTGGTGGTTCCACTCGGAACAGGTAGTCCCGGCATTTCTTACACCAGGCGAAAGGCAGGATCCGGATGGCCAGCTCCAAACAGCGGGGGCAGGACAGTCTGAGGGCCTCCACGCTACCGCTGAAAAACAAGACAAACTTCCCCTGGGTCCGCATTCAGATCCCGGTATCGGGCAGGGGGGACTCCAGTGGTAGCAGACATCGGGGTAACATCCGGGGCAGACATCGGAGGTCGCAGCCTTTTAAATGGCGTCGGTGGCACAGACATGGTTGCACGTCTCTCTCTCGTGGGCGGGCAATCACTCTGTCCTTTGGCGCCAAACTCGACCTACGTCTCATGCAGGGGTGGGTAACTCCTCCCACTCAGAGTTATTTTTTGTCACACGATGTAGGCACACGTCACTGCGCTGCACGTGCGCCCAAACTTCAATAGCGACGTTAACTTTTTCCTTTCTAGCACAGTCCAACACCACAACATTTCCTTGTATTAATGGCGGAATAAAACTTCTGAATTAGGTTTTTCGAGGTAACAGCCTATCCCGGACAAGCCCCCACGTGTAGCACTACCCCCGGAGGAGCTGCTGGTTTGTTTTGGGTGGCACATTTACCTCGTGGCTCTCCGAATTCCTAGGGGTGTATGGTGCATATAGCCGTAGTAAAGGAATGTCTGCAACAGGTGTCTTTTGCTGTGCTCTTTATTACCCAGCCGGGTAAAAACAATAAACTGGTGATGAAAGGATAGAGTTGAAGGAAGAAGGAGATCAGCAGATTCAGGCGTATGGTATTTGGAAACAGTCCTGCTCCCATATGTAACACTTTCTGCAGCACTCCTGCCTGAGTGGGCTTAGCGTAGCCGGACAGGCCTCTCTCACTGACCTGGCAGCCGGAGTATCGCTCAAACCTTTTTCTGGGAAAAGTCTCTGCCACAGACCCTCCAGGAATGAACTTGAACTTGAGGAAAAGTCTCTGCCACATACCCTCCTGGAATGGACTCAGGAAGAGACCTCTGCCACAGGCCCCCGCTGATTACAATTACGGAGACAATCCTCCTTGAAAAATTGCGCCTGGATCTCCTTCAAATAGTCGCCCAGGTACCGACTGACAGGGTATCAATCCTTCAGTGTCCGGCTACCTTGATCCCCGGTGGTTTGTCGTAATCCTCTTGGATCGCCAGCCTCTCATTGGCTCTCTGCAGATGGACTCCCCACTGAACAGCGATACCGCTTGGGATCTTCAAAAATTGGAACCCAGTCGATCACTGGGTCCCTGCCGCTGTTTTAAATGTTCCGGACCAACATGGTCCCCGAACCAGGAACACCACGTAGCACGCACGCCCCGGCCAGGTAGGCCATAACCCCGGGTGCCGTGATGTGGTCACCCTAAAGGTGGGTGCCACACTGGAAGAAGAAGACCCAGACTCAATGGTGTCTGTCCCATAAATACCCTCTCCCAGCATGCCCAGCAAGGAAACTTCCTCCTGATTGGCTGCTGGGAAAAAGCACCCAAGTCTCGACTCCACTGTTGCCACTTATCGCCTTGGGGTGGAACATCACCCCAGCAACAACAGAATGAGCCCACAGCACAGCCAAGCTGAGACAGAGACCCTGTTTGGAACATAACAATTTGGATCAGAGTCTACTAAAACTCTGATCACCCTCTAAATTTTAATAGCACCGGTACTTGGAAATAACCAGGCGCTACATAGCTATAGACAGTTTAATTGACTTAACCTCAATCTACTCATTATCATATAACTACAAACATATCACCTTTATAAGGTACCAGAAACAGATCTATGTGCAATAAGGGAAAAGAACATGGATTTTTTGGGTGGAAGAATAGACTACATTGGTAATTTGGGTTTACTTTTCTCTTCTGCCGTTCATGTAAACCTATGTACAATTATACAGTTATCAATTGTTTTCCTTTTGTGACAGAAGCCAGAATTTGTCCATGTACTGAAGATAAGACATGCCTGGAGCCAACTCTTCAGACCAGCTTCCAACCCATTTCATCCTATTAGGCTTCCCGGGTCTGGAGCGCTCTTACTTTTACATTGCCTTCATCTTCACCATAGTTTATGTGACATCTGTTATTGGAAACTTCACTCTTCTTTTCATCATCAAGATAGACCGGACTCTCCATGAACCCATGTACTTCTTTCTCTGTATGTTGTCTGCTATTGACCTGGTCCTGTTCAACTCCACCACACCCAAGATGTTGGGGATCCTTTGGTTCGGCATCCACGAGATTTACTTTGAGGCCTGTCTCACACAAATGTTCTTCCTCCATACCTTTGCTGTAATGGAGTCTACGCTACTCCTAGCCATGTCCTTTGATCGATATATTGCCATTTGTCAGCCCTTAAGATATAATTCAATATTGACAAAATTGCTCATTACCAACATTGGACTGTTGGCCATCGGTAGAGCCGTTGCACTAACAATTCCATTACCGTTCCTTATAAAAAGACTACCCTTCTGCTCTACCAATGTCATCCACCATTCCTACTGTGAGCACATGGCTGTTGTGAGATTGGCCTGCACTGATACCACCTTCAACAGTATCTATGGCCTTGTGGTGGCCATGGGTATTGTGGGGCTAGACCTGATCCTCATCATCTTGTCCTACGTCTTCATTCTTCAGGCTGTGTTCCAACTGGCCTCAACAGAAGCCCGGTATAAGGCCCTCAGTACATGTGCATCTCATATTTGTGCCATCCTTTCACTCTACGTGCCTGTTGTCGTCTCCTCGGTGGTCTACCGCCTCGGGAAAGATGTCCCAATCCACATTCACATCTTGTTGGCCAATGTCTACCTGATGCTTCCACCTCTAATTAACCCTATTGTGTACGGTCTGAGAACCAAACAAATTCGGAACAGAATTAAATCCATCGTTAAAGTGGATTTTATGTGTTTTATAAGAGTCAATGCTGAAGAAATTGCAATAAAAACTATGCAAGTTCCAAAATGGGAACAGAATTAATAGTTAACTCACAACAGTCCTTCAGTCTTGTACAAAAGTTGAGACTCTCTGTAAGCAAACCACTTGTATTATGAACTGATTAAAAGACATTGTTGGGTTGTTTAGGATTGTCCTCTCAAAGCCATACTCATCATGTCGTTTTTTTATCCGACTGTGACAAACTCTTGTCCTCAACAGGTCTATGTCCACCGTAAATGCTTTCTCTGTCCGGTACCACATGATCCAAGATCTTTTAGCCCACCCAGTCACCAGCCATAACACAGCGTAGGGTGAACATCAAACTGCTTTATTATCACACATGGACACAGACATCTCACTCGGGACCATCACCCCCCCCCCCTTTGGAATTCAGGGCAGGGGAAACTGTCCAATCAGCAAGGAGAGCTGTTGGAGGAACCCCCCCCACATCAAGGGCAGACAGAGACAATAAAACAATGGAATACAACCACACCCCAAATGATCTTAGCAAAAGAGTCCAACCGCATGAGACAACACACAATATATACATTTTACAAGGTTGCAGTCTGGCTGTAAAGAGAGTCCAACTAGTACAGATCAGAATGGAGTTCTCAGGCACCCCACCCAAAGTGACTCCTGTCACACCGACAATACAGTGGGGATCGAAAGTTTGGGCACCCCAGGTAAAAATTTGTATTAATGTGCATAACAAAGCCAAGGAAAGATGGAAAAATCTCCAAATGGCATCAAATTACAGATTAGACATTCTTATAATAATATGTCAAAAAAAGTTTTATTTCCATCATTTACACTTTCAAAATTACAGAAAACAAAAAAATGGCGTCTGCAAAAGTTTGGGCACCCTGCAGAGTTAAATTTCTTGTACTGCCCCCTTTGGCAAGTATCACAGTTTGCAGGGGTGGACTGGCCATTGGGACTACAGGGAGTTTCCCGGTGGGCCGATGGCTCAGTGGGCCGGCTTCAGTGACAGCAGACCGCCGCCCCCTCCACTCCTCTGTCTCTCCCTTCCCGCAGCGCTCACCTCCTCTCCCTCCCAGCAGCGCTTACCTGGGGGGACAAAGAAGCAGGGGGAGGACCAGAGGAGCAGGGGACGACGATAGAGGAGTATGGGGGAGGGGACAGACAGCTGACTCAACAGCTATGGCCTGGGAGTTTATCACTTTTGCCTAATCTTGTCCCATAAGGGGGGGCACCAAACTGATTCTTTGCCCCGGGTGAAATAATGTCTAGCTTCCCCACTGGTACTGCCTATAAGAGTACCAGTACCAGCCATTCTACTCTAATAAAGTAGAACGACTAGTGGCTAGTGAAGGGGGAGAGGGGGCTTGGGTGGCCGGGTGCGGGAGTTGTCTGGCCGCCATGGGAGAGACCTGTCAAAGTGGGCCAGTCTGGATGAAGTCCAGGGCCAAATTTTTGTTCCAGTCCAGCCCTGACAGCTTGTAAACACTTTTTGTAGCCAGTCAAGAGTCTTTCAATTCCTGTTTGAGGGATCTTTGCCCATTCTTCCTTACAAAAGTCTTCCAGTTTTTTGAGATTTCTGGGCTGTCTGTCACGCACTGCTCTTTTAACCACTTAACCCCCGGACCATATTGCTGCCCAAAGACCAGAGTACTTTTTGCGATTCGGGACTGCGTCGCTTTAACAGACAATTGCGCGGTCGTGCGACGTGGCTCCCAAACAAAATTGGCGTCCTTTTTTTCCCACAAATAGAGATTTCTTTTGGTGGTATTTGATCACCTCTGCGGTTTTTATTTTTTGCGCTATAAACAAAAATAGAGCGAAAATTTAGAAAAAAATTAATATTTTTTACTTTTTGCTATAATAAATATCCCCCAAAAATATATAAAAAAACATTTTTTTTCCTCAGTTTAGGCCGATACGTATTCTTCTACCTATTTTTTGTAAAAAAAAATCGCAATAAGCGTTTATTGATTGGTTTGCGCAAAAGTTATAGCATTTACAAAATAGGGGGTATTTTTATGTCATTTTTATTAATATATTTTTTTTACTAGTAATGGCGGCGATCAGCGATTTTTTTCGGTACTGCGACGTTATGGCGGACACTTTTGACACATTTTTGGGACCATTGGCATTTTTATAGCGATCAGTGCTATAAAAATGCATTGGATTACTATAAAAATGCCACTGGCAGTGAAGGGGTTAACACTAGGGGGCCGGGAAGGGGTTAAGTATGTCCCTTGTGTGTTCTTACTGTGGGGGGGGTGGCCTCACTAGGGGAAACACTGATCTTCTGTTCATACATTGTATGAACAGAAGATCAGCATTTCCCCCCCTGACAGGACCGGGAGCTGTGTGTTTACACACACAGCTCCCGGTCCCCGCTCTGTAACGAGCGATCGCGTGTGCCCAGCGGCGATCGCGCCCGCCGGGCACACGCACGGGAGTCGGGGGCGAGCGGGGGGCGCGCGCGCGCGCCCCTAGTGGCGGCTCAAAGAGCCGACGTAGAATGACGTGGTCTCGCCCAGGAGAGCCGACCTGCCGCCGTAGAATGACGGCGGCTGGTCGGCTAGTGGTTAAGGTCTATCCATAGATTTTCAATTATGTTGAGGTCAGGAGATTGTGAAGGCCATGGCAAAACCTTCAGTTTACGCCTCTTGATGTAATCCCCCGTGGATTTTGAGGTGTGTTTAGGATCATTATCCATTTGTAGAAGCCATCCTCTCTTTAACTTCAGCTTTTTCACAGATGGCATCAAGTTACCATCCAAAATTTGCTGAAATTTTATTGAATCCATTTTTCCTTCTACTCGTGAAATGTTCCCTGTGCCACTGGCTGCAATACAACCCCAAAGCATGATTGATCCACCCCCATGCTTCACAGTTGGACAGAGGTTCTTTTCATTAAATTCTGTGCCCTTTCTTCTCCAAACGTACCTTTGCTCATTCCGGCCAAAAAGTTCCATTTTAACCTCATCGGTCCACAGAACTTGTTTCCAAAATGCATCGGGCTTGTCTATATGTTCATTTGCAAAGTTCAAACGCTGATTTTTGTGGTGAGGACGTAGAAGAGGTTTTCTTCTGATGACTCTTCCATGAAGACCATATTTGTACCAGTGGCGGATCCAGAGTCTAGTCTCAGGAGGGGCACTGCCAAAAAATAAGGCGATCGCTCCCCCTGTGGGATAGAACAGCGTTCTGCCGATGTAAACAATGCAGACCGCTGCTCTGTCAGAGATGAACAGAGTGATCTTCTGTTTCTGCTAACCAGGAACACGGATCACTCTTTTCATCTAGTGAATCCATCCCCCCCCACAGTTAGAAAGCACCCCCTAGGGATACAGTTAACCCTTTGATCGCCCCTGATGTTAACCCCTTCCCAGCCAGAGTCATTAGTACAGTGAGGCCGCGTACACACGATCAGTCCATCCGATGAGAATGGTCCGAACGACCGTTTTCATCGCTTAACCGATGAAGCAGACTGATGCTCTGATGTGCCTACACACCATCAGTTCAAAAACCAATCGAGTCCAAAGCGGTGACGTAAAACACAACGACGTGCAGAGAAAAATTAAGTTCAATGCCTCCAAGCATGCGTCGACTTGATTCTGAGCATGCACGGGTTTGTGTGTGACCGATGGGGCCCACACACAGTCGGTTTGGACTGATGAAACTGAACTTCAGTGCGTTTTCATCGGTTTTGTCCGACGTGCTGAAAAAAACGAAGTTCAATGCTTCCAAGCATGCGTCGACTTGATTCTGAGCATGCGCGGATCGGTTAAATTTAAAACAAATTGGCTTTTTTTTTAACTGATGGATAAATAACCGATGGCGCCCACACACGATCGGTTTGGACTGATGAAAATGGTCTTCTACACTATAAGGGGAGTCAGGGGTGTCAGTAGATCTGTCTATCTGGAGCACGAGCCCCAGATTTCCTGTGTAGTGTCCCGGGTTACTGATGCCCAGATTTCTGCAGGTCGACTGATCTGCCCCCTACAATTCCTACATAGTATCGTTACCAAATGTACTTGGTAATCAGAGCCAGCAGCACAGGACATGGAGTATCTGCTCTCATCACTCAGGTAAATAATCCAATTACACATATGTAGCGCTACCCCCTCAGGAGCCGCTGGTTAGATTTGGGATCTACTCTCATCAATTGATTCACCCCCTTTAATTGGCTCGAACCCTCCCTTGGCACACCAGATAAAATGCAATATTATTGTGACCCCGAAGAAAGTAGCTCATGTATAGTGGCATGTGGTTGCCATCATCCCTTGAATCAATTGAAAAACTGAAAACCTCAGTGAGAATGGGATTTTTTAGGCAACAAAATATAGGTGACAACCAAGGTCAAAAAAAGTTTATAATTTATTACAATACATAATTATATCAAAAAACAGAAATATCAAGGACAAGAATAAAAACGTTTCAAAAGAATACTGTAAGTCACCGCATGCCCAATAACAATAGGCTGTGAGCGTGTAGGACAATTTTCCAACGCGTTTCAAATGATATACATCTTGCTGAAACAAGGTATAATAAAACCAATCCTAAAAAAAAACACCCTCGACCCAAAAGATCAAAAAAAAACGTCGACCCATAACAGGCCTAAATGTCTTCTCCAAGGTAATGGAGAAAGAAGTTGTACAACAGCTACAACATCATTTAGACACCCATAAATTACTCGATCCGTTTCAATTGGGTTTCCGTCCTGGTCACGGAACAGAAACAGCACTGCTCAAAATATGGGATGACGCCCTTGAGGCAGCAGACGAAGGAGAATCTGGTCTTCTGGTACTGTTGGACCTAAGCGCAGCTTTTGACACGGTAGACCACGGATTACTACTGACTCGGCTAACAGAAGTAGCCAGAGTCGCGGAATGTGTATTAGCTTGGTTCTCCTCCTTCTTGGAAAACCGATCACAAATAGTGAAACTGGGGCCTTTCACTTCTGAAAAACAGACGGTATCATGTGGAGTCCCTCAGGGATCCCCTTTGTCGCTGGTTCTGTTCAATATTTATCTCCGCCCTCTTTTTGAAATCATCAGCAACCAGAAGTTACTCTATCACTCTTATGCGGATGACACACAACTGTATTTTCGCATATGCAACAAAAAGGATCATCATCTCAGTCTAGAGAAATGCCTTACTTTGATAGAAAACTGCATGACAAAGAGTTATCTTAAACTCAACGGTTCAAAAACAGAACTTCTCCTGTTTCAAGCCAATCGGAAAAATCATCCAACGACAACATGGACCCCCCTCCAATCCTGGGTCAAACTATCACCCCTAGCACCAAAGTCAAAAGTCTCGGAGTCACTTTCGATACCTACATGACAATGGATGCACAAATAGCGTCAGTAGTCAGCGGATCCCACCATCTGCTGCGCCTACTACGCAGACTCACCCCCTTTATCCCGAAAGAAGACATAGCAGTCGTGGTGGGAACAATTATCAATTCCAGACTTGACTATGCAAACGCCCTCTACCTCGGACTCCCCAAATTCTAAATCACTCGTCTACAAGTCGTTCAAAATACGGCCGCTCGATTAGTGACCGGCAAAAAAACCATGGGAATCAATCTCACCTTCTCTGAGATCCCTTCATTGGTTGCCGGTAAAAGACAGAATCTCCTTCAAGGCACTCTGCCTAATGCATAAGTGTATTCAAGGAAACGCCCCCCAATATTTAATGCGAAAAAATAAAAGCTCATAACCCCAATCGCATTCTGCGATCCACCAATCAAAACCTTGTTCAGATACCCAAAGCCAGATACAAGTCCAAAGGAGATCGAAGGTTTGCAGTCCAGGGTCCCCGACTGTGGAACGCTCTACCAACCACCATCCGATTGGAGTTGGACCACTTGGCCTTCAGGAGAAGGATTAAAACCCATCTCTTCTGAGGTCAAGGGGTTCCTTACCCAGAGAATGGATACAGCGCCCAGAGGCGATTCAGTTCGCATGTGCTGCGCTATATAAGTTTTTCACTCACTCACTCACTCACTCCTCAGGGAAAAGTTTGTACAGTATCAATTTCTACAAAGAATAAAAAACAACAGCCGGTTCACACTGGGGTGACTTGGGATCCGACTTGAAGTCGCCTCAAGTCGTCCCAAGTCGCGCTGTCGAGAAAAACAATGCAAGTGAATGGGAGCGGTGTTAATACACACGACTCAAGTCGCTCCGACTTCAAAAGAAGTTCCTGTACTACTTCAATCCGACTTGTAGGCGATTTGTACCCATTGATTTCAATGGAAGTCGCCTCCAAGTCTGATCCAAGTCTGATCACTGTCTTAACTGAAGCTCACTTTCCAAGAAGATGACATACATTTCTCAGGCAAACCTCTCCCTCCCCCTCCCTCCCCTAGAGCTGATTGTTGTTTGATTGGCCACTGGAAAGTCTCCTGTCCTGGAGACGACTTCAAGTCCTGTTGTAAATCGCCCCAGATCGCCCTGTGGTTCATGCTCAAGTCGTGTCGGAGTCGCCTCTGAAAGTCGCGCTGGAAGTCGTGTCGCCCTAGTGTGAACCGACTCTAAGTAATCAAAAAACAACCAAAGACAAAAAACATGTTAGGCATAGGGAAAGAGGGCTGTCATCCACAAATCCCCCAACATCAGTTGACAGAAAACATGACTCACCCTCTCTTCAAAGGAGATATGCGCCCAAGCATCCGGGGGGTGCACTCCCAAAACCCAAGCAAACAATGTCAGGAAGGGCACCGAAGGTAGAAAGAGCGGTGTTCCCCAATCCTCCAATCCATAGGGGGCAGAATAAGAAAAGATTCCTTTTTCACCAGCATCCAAAAGGACAGCTCCTCTCCTGCTGTATAACTGGAGAGGGAATATATATGTATGTGTATCAGTATCTAAAAATTAGGAAAACATTATGATAATAAAAAATTAATGGGGTATATAAAAATCCCCAGAGGGAAGAAAAGGGGGTACATTTGGTTTTAAAAGTCACTCACCAGCCTCAGAGAGGACAAAGATGAAGACCTCTGTCCATCCAGAATGGGAAGCCCCAACCGAATCTTCCGTCACATACAGATGCTCCCACTCCTTCAGGAGCTGGGAGAGGAATGGATGCCAAAATGCCCCCTTGGCGTCCTTAAGTACTTACCTTTGTCCCGGGTCCAGCTGATGGCAACCTCCTCTAATTAAGCCTAATTAGTAAGGTGGGGGAAGGAGGTGGATCTGACAGGAGACCTCATTCCAGATTTGGATCTAGTCCTTTAGGATTTAGAAATAGGATTTTTTATTTTTTCCTTTTTTTTCCTTTTTTTCCTATACAAGGAAAACGTATTACCGTATTTATCGGGGTATTGCGCGCTCCGGCGTATAGCGCGCACCCCTAAAGTGGACCCGCATTCCTGTAAAAAAAAAAACATTTTAGTACTTACAGTTTTGGTGTCTTGCGTCATCGTCGGGTCCGGCGTCCTTCTGCGGTGTTCTCCCCGCTCGATCCCCGTGCTGAGTTTGAACTACTGCGCCGGCATATACCGAGCGCAGTACACTCGTGTATAGTCGGGCAGGCACGGCTCCTCTCGCGGTCACGTCCTGTGCGTCCAGGACGTGACTGCGAGAGGAGCCAAGCCTGCCCGACTATACACGAGTGTACTGTGCTCGGTATATTCCGGCGCAGTAGTTCAAACTCAGCGCGGGAAGTGGGTATCGGCGTATATCGCGCACCCACGATTTTGCCCTGAATTTAAGGGCAAAAAAGTGCGCGGTATACGCCGATAAATACGGTATATAATTTTGTTTATTGATAGGTAATTTTCAAGTGTAATGGCTTTTATATTTGTAAATTGCATTTGTATACAACAGCCAAGTGTTTTCTGCTTCAAACATGTGGGCACTCATTGGAGGGGTGTGCTTGAGACTCCTGGCCCTTGCTCATTGTTCGGTTGGGTGCAGGATGTGGAATTTTGGGCTCCCTGATTCCTCTTCCATCCACTGCCGGGGGGGGGGGGGGGGGGCGCAACACAGGTTATCCTGTATTTCCCTGCCCATTGGGATGTACACTACATCCATCAGGGCACTCCAACCCCCCGGCAGTGGTGTTTTTTGTTCCTTATTTTGAATACTCTGCTTGTCCATCAGCTTTGAGTTTTTTTTCATATTGTTTAGGGAATTTTCATTTCCCTTTTGTTGTTCCCGTTCACAGGGTCAGTTAGATCTGTCTCTTTCCTTCCTTCTCGTTTGTGATTAGGATAGAAATAGAGACTTCAGACCCCTTTCCAGCCTCCCCTAGTCTATCTTTTTATGTTGACCCCCTTTTCCCAGCCGTCAACATAGTCCAGGTATTTCGATAGCCGGATTATGGAAGATTTTCTTATAATGCCATACAAAGAGTGAGGGTTTTTCTCCGTTTTTAATTTTTATATTTATTTATTCATTTTTTGTTTGGGATGTCTCCTCATTTTGTCTCCCCTCTTTTGGAGACCTTTTGCCCTCTACCAAAATGGTTGTTATGTCGTTTCTATCTGAAAACGACCTAAATGGAGAACCATGGAGTGCCCTATTGTATCACCTGTCGCACAATTACGACGCGGCACATTTGTTATGCCTGCGCCTGCATTGATGTGGCTGAATGAGGAGGTTCTTCCGGGATTGTAATCACGGAGTTTTTAATGTCCTGTGACGCGGCACGCTGGGGTCACCACTGACTGTGTGTCGCATCTGAATGATGCGGCATGCATACAACGTAGGACGCATGCGTCGCCACTCACTGACTGTGACGCATGCATCACCACTGACTGTGTGTCGCGTCTGAATGACGCGGCACGCATACGACGCGGGACGCATGCGTCGCCACTCACTGCATGCATCGCGTCTGAATGACGTGACGCACATGGTGGAGATAGGAGACGGGATTGGCGTTTTGGGCGTCTTGGGTCTGTTTGTTGACCCGCCTACCCCCTTCCCCCACCTTACTAATTAGGCTTAATTAGAGGAGGTTGCCATCAGCTGGACCCGGGACAAAGGTAAGTACTTAAGGACGCCAAGGGGGCATTTTGGCATCCATTCCTCTCCCAGCTCCTGAAGGAGTGGGAGCATCTGTATGTGACGGAAGATTCGGTTGGGGCTTCCCATTCTGGTTGGACAGAGGTCTTCATCTTTGTCCTCTCTGAGGCTGGTGAGTGACTTTTAAAACCAAATTTACCCACCTTTCTTTCCTCTGGGGATTTTTATATACCCCATTAATTTTTTCAGTATCATAATGTTTTCCTAATTTTTAGATACTGATACACATACATATATATTCCCTCTCCAGTTATACAGCAGGAGAGGAGCTGTCCTTTTGGATGCTGGTGAAAAAGGAATCTTTTCTTATTCCGCCCCCTATGGATTGGAGGATTGGGGAACACCGCTCTTTCTACCTTCGGTGCCCTTCCTGACATTGTTTGCTTGGGTTTTGGGAGTGCACCCCCCGGATGCTTGGGCGCATATCTCCTTTGAAGAGAGGGTGAGTCATGTTTTCTGTCAACTGATGTTGGGGGATTTGTGGATGACAGCCCTCTCTCCCTATGCCCAACATGTTTTTTGTCTTTTGTCTTTGGTTGTTTTTTGATTACTTATTTTGTTGTTTTTTTATACTTTGTAGAAATTGATACTGTACAAACTTTTCCCTGAGGAAGGATGTATATCATTTGAAACGCGTTGGAAAATTGTCCCGCACGCTCACAGCCTATTGTTATTGGGCATGCGGTGACTTACAGTATTCTTTTGAAAAGTTTTTATTCTTGTCCTTGATATTTCTGTTTTTTGATATAATTATGTATTGTAATAAATTATAAACTTTTTATGGCCTTGGTTGTCACATATATTTTGTTGCCTAAAAAATCCCATTCTCACTGAGGTTTTCAGTTTTTCAATAGTATTGTGACCCCTACCTGGCTGGGGCCACAATAGCATACATAAAACATGCAATGGTAATACAGTAATATTGTTACCTTTTCCAGTTGACGGCTCCCAAGAGTAAACACACCTCACACAATGAATATATTCAAACCAAAAGAATAACTTTATTTTGAGTATGGTAAAGAGGATAAAGGGGTTTGAATAACAGGTCAAACATACATAGGTATTAACATAAAAATGACTCTGCAAGGGCCCTTGCAAGAGTCAGAAAATAAAGATAAGAAAATCTGAACTACAAGGGTAATATTGCTAAGTATGAACTAGTCTAGGCAGTATTTGCTCGCGAGCTCCCCTTAGCGGGCAGTCCAGCAGAACAGCTAATGTCAAACTCTTTGCAGGCCTGGCTCAAACAGCTCCCAAATGTCTCCTAAGAACAATGTTTATGTTGCAGCCGTTGGTGCACTTTTAAATTGTAATCCAAAAGGGTAAAAGAGGGAATAAACTCAGTCAAACAGGGTATGACGAACACCAATGATCTGATCTCTAGTCAGCGTCAGTCAACTCTGCGGGTATAACTCTCAACTTGTTAGGCCTCTCTAATTCAGTCAGAGATCAAACATGTGGCTCCGGATTATGGAGTAACACTAAGTTATCAGCTGAAGTGGGGTTTGAAGTTTGGGCATGTGCCCTCTCACCCGAACAGGCCCGATCTGCCTGAGTTCTTCACAAAGACGCGCCGATCAGTCACTGCTCCGCAACACACGGTCTCCGGTATCAGGCTCTCCACTGTTACGATCGTCAGCTGGCGAGCTTCTCCGGTCTCCTGGAACACGAGCTGGACACCCTTGGTCTTGCTTCCCTCCGGATGGTTGGTCTTCCGGTGAATCCAGGCCCAGGCTTCAGGCCTAGCAGCTCGACTGTGCTGCTCTCCACAGCTCCGCAGAGGAGAAGATGCAGGTCCAGAGAGAGTGAACTCAGCTTCTGCCTGTCTTTAAGTAGCATCCCCCATAAGTCTGTGCGGAGGTGTCATGTGCTCCAATAAGGCAGGGCATTGTGGGAAGTGTAGTCTGATCCTACTAAGTGTCAATGGAGTCCATATCTCCTGGTACTTCTGATCCCACAATGCATTGCTTTTAAATAAATATCAACATATATGTATAAATGTGGCTGGAGCTCCGGTGGGGATTCAGGCTATCAGTAGTCCATGATAGTGTGACCCCGCTACACACTCCCCCCACTCAAAGTCTTTGGTCCCCAAAGAGGACAACAGTATGTATCCTGATACATGCTTTGCAAATACAAGCGGAGAAAAGTTTGTTAGATTATGCAAGGCAATAAACACTGTGCATTATTCCTAACATTACTCAGAGCTAAACAACTCATCTTCTGGCATAGAGTAGATAGGGCATCCTCCCACCAATTGTCATGTAAGGGCAAGCTACTCTGTCCACTGCTTACTAACACTGAGGTGTTTTGTTCAGATGTGCCAGGGGGTGAGCTGGGGTTGTCCTCTACCAAATTTGTGTTGAGAGAACTAGGTAAAATATTGGACCGTTTAGAGGTAATGATGGCCTCTTCAGAGCATTTCCCCAATTGGTCATAGGTTAGTCTCTTTGGTGGGTGAATGATCCTTCTTTCCCTCTGTTCTTTAGGCATAGCGGGTTCAGGAAGGGTAGGATCAATCTCACTGTTCTCAGAGTCAGGCATAATAGATTCCTCATCTCCTGAATCACTTAATTCTCCATCAGGCAGGCTTGAGGCCTCTATGAAATCTTCTATGGATGATGAATCAGCATTCTCCTCCAACTCCTCAGTAAACATGTTGTGAGGTACAAATTTAGGAGCCTCTGGCCTAAGTGTCCCACTATTTGTCACTTTAGATGAGGGCAGGAATGAAGTACTAGGCTCTGGTTGTTGAGAGGACCATAACCACTCTTTAAGTCCATTACACTGAACCATTTGGCTCCTGACAGACTTTGTAAAGCATCTTCAATCCGAGGTGTGGTGTACTGATCAGGTATTGTTCGCTTGTTGAGGGTTCTGTAATCAATGCATAACCTCAATGAGCCGTTCTTCTTCCTCACCACCACTATGGGAGAAGCATAAGGGCTTCGGGACTCTCGGATGGTTCCTGTCCTTTTTAACTCTGCCAGTTGCTCTCTGAGGTCTTCCAAATCCGTCAGAGGGACTCTCCGGACTCGCTCCCTGAAGGGTTTATCCTCCTTTAGTCGAATCCTGTGGGTGGCACTCTTCGCACACCCAACATCAAACTCAGTTTTTAAAAAGATTTTCTGCCACCTGTCAAGTTGGGCTTTTGCCCTTTCTTCCTATTCTGGTGGGAAGCTGGTGCCATTAGGTTGGTGTACCTTCTTTAGATCTTCAATCTTCTTCCCTTCCTCTAGGTCAGAAGGGGTGACTGGGGTGGCTTGGTGTACCCGGCCCAGTAGCATTCTGGCTGGCACCTCCACAGGGCTGGCAGTAGCATTCATTATGCTGACGGACACTCTTCCACGATTTCTCTCCAACACCTTTAACGGAATCACTTCAGGTATCACTTCCATTCCTTCCGAGTGTCCGGCAGGGTCAGGCTCAAGGACAAGAAACGGGCCTGGCTAAGACCAGGTAAGCTTTACCGAGGCCCTCAAACAGGTCACTTCGCCTGGTTGTAAGATCTTCACTGTCTTGTCCAGCCGCCATATCTTTCCCACTCCTTCAGGGGCCTTCTTCTCCATCACCAACTGCTGGTAGACTCTTCGCAACATCATTGGGTGGACTTTTCGTGATGAAGCCTCTGCTACTTCAGTTAACGGGAGCAAAAGTCTCCTGACCAAAGCAGTGTTGGTCCCTATGATGAGGGAGCTCTTGTGAGCCCCTGGTGGCTGGGGGCAGACTAGACTACTGCTAGGGTATCAAAGGTCTCTGCTGCTCCTGCCACCGAGGTGTCGAAGGTCAGACGGATGGGCACCTAATCTTCGTAGGGAAAACTCTGAGTCCCAATACCCCATATTTCCAGCTCTTCCAGTTTTTGCAAGGGCAGATGAGAGAGGTATCGATCATAAAAGTCTCTATACAAGAGAGTCACTTGAGCTCCAGTATCCAGGAGGGCCTTTGTGTAGATTCCCTCTACTTGGATGGAGACTAATGGGAAAGGCCCTATTAAGTTTTCAGGAAACTTCCGGGGTGTAGATTTCCTCTTTTGTTCCGTGACCTGTACCCTCACTCCCTACTTATTAGGGCTTTTCCTGGCTCCCTTCTGTCCATGCAGGGGAGGGGTATAAGGTGGCCTTGGACGAGGTTTTTCTTCCTTGTTTTGCCTTTCTGCTTCTTTTGTTACTTTGGAGTTGTCTACAGTAGGGGGGCACCCGGTTGACTCCTTCACCGGGACCCTCTGAATTTTTCCGCCGGCTTGTACATTGGTTGGCCATTCTTGGCTGGGCTGGGGCAAACTTCCTTTGTATGTTCTACTCCTCCACAGTTGAAACAGAAGATGAATCTCCTGGGTCTCCTTGATTGATCATTCTGCCTATAGGCGGGCTTCTCCAGCTCTTCCTTCCTGGCTTGGTAAGGAGGAAACTCTGCTTGATTGGTCAAGGCGACCACCATCTCCATCAGTTGAGACACTTGTGTCCTCAGTAGCTCAACTTGAGAGTCACTGTCTTCAGTGGCCACCCATAGGCGTGCGCACATTGTGTGCTGGGTGTGCCCAGGCACACCCTAATCACCCCATGCACATTAGTAATATTACTCTGTGCAGCAGCAGGAACATGTGAAAGATCTACCCCTTATCTGCTCTGCCATAAGAGAAGTGTCTATGCTCTTTCTTTCACTGTGGCGGCAGGGAGGTCAGTGTTCCGGGTCATATAAATGTAGACACATACACATGCATGTGTGTTTGAGCTTTAGGGTGCACACCCTAATGCAATAGGCTGCGCACACCTATGTGGCCACCACACGAACTCGTGCCAGGGGCGCTGAAGGTTGGTGCACATTTTTCTGATCCAGTAGGACCTCCTCTTGTCGGATCATCCGAATCAGGTCAGGGTATTTCAACACTCCTCCTTGTTGGGTTCATAACTGAAGAGCAATGGGATCCATTGGCTGGGCCCCTCTTATAACTTGGTGCGCCCTGAACTCATCCACTTTTGTCGGATCCATTCCCTTCTTCAGTAGGATCTGATGCAAGATTTTGTCAAGGCGGCCGACAAATTCAGATAACTTCTCCCCTTGTTTCTGAAAACCGTGCTCCAACTGATAATGGAGCTCACTGGCGTTCTCAGTCCTTCCAAATACACTCTGCAAAACATCTAGATAGTCCTGTGCAACACAGTCCTTTTTGCTGAGTTTAAGGTTATGTATGGCCTCTAACGCGGGTCCCCTGAGGCTCTCCATAATCCTTTGTTTTTTATGCTTCTCGGGAATGGCATGGTCCAGTCATTCTTCAAATCCGTCCTCCGAGGATGGTACTGGTTGCCTCCCTGAGAAGGTCCTGAGCTTCCTGTATCCTGTTATCAGGTAGTCTGGGGAATCCTTCTTACACTGAGCCACAATTTCCCCCAAAACAGCACGTAATTCTGGGCCAAGAGTTTTTAGTGGTGTGGGGTCAGACCCCTCTGTCTTCTGCTTCTCAACCCCTTTGGGGGCCGGTGCACCAGAAGAAGTAGGAGCGTCTTGTTCTTCTGCAGGGTGTGTTAAAAAGAATTCAACACTGTCCGACGCCTTTACACTGGCACCTTTGAAATTATCTGGAAGTTCTGTTTTCCATTCACATAAGGCATATGTGTGAGGGTTTGTGTTGTCTACCCATAGGTCTATTATCCATGGCTTTCTATCTTTGGATAAAGTTCTTAAGACTGGGAGTAACTTGTCCTCTGTCCAGACTGCTCCCCTTATTTCGACCGCTAGGCCATTTTTCAAGGTAACATTCTCTTCTCTGCACCATTTGGATGCAGCAGCGGCATCCATGGCTGGTCTTTGCGAGGGTTGAGGTCAGGGCCGTCTTTAATATGGTTTGGGCCCTGGGCAAACATTTTTTTTGGGCCCCTCTCCAGCTGGGCCTGGGGACCTCTGGGCCCTTTAATATTTTTTTTTTTTATATATATAAAAATTAATTACAAAAAAAGGGGGGTTGCCATCTGGGACCTCTGGGCCCTTTAATAAAAAATAAAATAAAAAAAATATATAAACAAAACAAAAAAAATAAACATTTATAAAAAAAAAAAAGGGTGTTTACCACATGGGGCCATGGGGACCTCTGAGCCCTTTAATAAATATATAAATATATATATATATATATATATATATATATATAAAAATTATAAAAAAAAGGTGGGTTGCCATCTGGGGCCCTGGGGACCTCTGGGTCCTTTATTAATAATAATAATAATAATAATAAAAAATAACATTTATTTTATATATATATATATATATATATATATATATATAATATAAAAAAGAAATATATAAAAAAAATAATTTTTTTATAAAAAAGGGGGGGTTGTCATCCGGGGCCCTGGGGAACTACGGGCCCCTGGGGGCCTCCAGACCTCTAAAAAAAAATAAAAAATTGGCCCTTTAATAAAAAATAAAAATATATTAAAAACATATATTTTTTCATTTAAAAATAAATAAAAAAAGGGGGGGGTTGCCACCTGGGGCCCTGGGGGGCCTCCAGGCCCCTGGGGACCCCTAAAAAAAATTGTCCCTTTAATAAAATATATATTTTTTTTTAATTTAAAAATAAATAAAAAAAGGGGGGTTGCCATCTGGGGCCCTGGGGACCTCCGGACCCCTAAAAAAAACTAAAAAACAAAAAAAAATGTTTTTTTTTCCAAAGGGGATTGCTTTGGGCCCCCAACAGTGACAGGGCCCTGGGCAGCTGCCCCTGTTTGCCCTATGGTAAAGACGGCAATGGTTGAGGTTCAAGATGAGGGGAATTTATATTTTTGAGAAGTACAATCCCGGACGAGCCCCCACATGTAGCGCTACCCCCTCAGGAGCCGCTGGTTAGATTGGGATCTACTCTCATTAATCGATTCACCCCCTTGAATTGGCTCAAACCCTCCCTTGGCACACCAGATAAATGCAATAATATTGTGACCCCTACTTGGCTGGGGCCACAATAACATACATTAAACATGCAATGGTAATAAAATAATTTTGTTACCTTTTTCCAGTTGGCGGCTCCCAAGAGTAAACACACCTCACACCAGGCCCGGACTGGGATAAAAAATAGGCCCGGGCATTTTGGATTGAGCAGCCCGTGACATGTTAACCGGCCCTTTCCCCACTCTCCACCCTGACGGAATCCCGCAAGAGGTGTGTGGTTAGGCAAGGGGGGACCAGGAAAGAGCATAGGGGGGTGGAGAGCACAGGGAATAACCTTGAGAACATGGGTTGGGGTGAGAGCACAAGTGAGGCAGAGAACACAGGGAGGAAGAGGAGAGCACAGGGGGGCAGCGGAGAGCATGGGGGAGGTGGAGAGCACAGGGAGGTGGCGGAGAGCACGGGGGGGGGGTGTGTGTGGAGATCACAGGGGGTGGGCAGAGCATGGGGGGGGCGTGGAGAGCATGGGGGGGATGAGGAAACCACAGGGGGTGATGTGAAGAGCACGGGGGGGGGATGTGAAGAGTGGAGAGCACAAGGGGGATGTGGAGAGTGGAGAGCACAAGGGGGATGTGGAGAGTGGAGAGCACAAGGGGGGTGTGGAGTGTGGAGAGCACAAGGGGGATGTGGAGTGTGGAGAGCACAAGGGGGATGTGGAGTGTGGAGAGCACAAGGGGGATGTGGAGTGTGGAGAGCACAGGGGGAGTGTGGAGAGCACAGGGGGAGTGTGGAGAGCACAGGGGGGGGGTGTGGAGAGCACAGGGGGGGATGTGGAGAGCATGGGAGGATGTGGAGAGCACAGGGGGGGATGTGGAGAGCACAGGGGGGGGATGTGGAGTGTGGAGAGCACAGGGGGGATGTGGAGAGCACAGGGGGGATGTGGAGAGCTTGGGGGGATGTGGAAAGCACAGGGGGTGGCGGAGAGCACATGGGGGATGTGGAGAGCACATGGGGGGGGGATGTGGAGAGCACAGGGGGGGATGTGGAGTGTGGAGAGCACAGGGGGGGATGTGGAGTGTGGAGAGCACAGGGGGGGATGTGGAGTGTGGAGAGCACAGGGGGGGGGATGTGGAGTGTGGAGAGCACAGGGGGGGGGATGTGGAGTGTGGAGAGCACAGGGGGGGGATGTGGAGTGTGAAGAGCACAGGGGGGGATGTGGAGAGCACAGGGGGGATGTGGAGTGTGGAGAGCACAGGGGGGATGTGGAGTGTGGAGAGCACAGGGGGGATGTGGAGAGCACAGGGGGGGATGTGGACAGCACAGGGGGGGGGATGTGGACAGCACAGGGGGGGGGGGGATGTGGACAGCACAGGGGGGGGGGGATTGTGGACAGCACAGGGGGAATGTGGACAGCACAGGGGGAATGTGGACAGCACAGGGGTGGGGGGAATGTGGACAGCACAGAGGTGGAGGGAATGTGGACAGCACAGAGGTGGGGGGAATGTGGACAGCACAGAGGTGGAGGGAATGTGGACAGCACAGAGGTGGGGGGAATGTGGACAGCACAGAGGTGGGGGGGATGTGGACAGCACAGGGGGGGGGAATGTGGACAGCGCAGGGGGGGGGATGTGGACAGCACAGAGGTGGGGGGAATGTGGACAGCACAGAGGTGGGGGGAATGTGGACAGCACAGAGGTGGGGGGAATGTGGACAGCACAGAGGTGGGGGGAATGTGGACAGCACAGAGGTGGGGGGAATGTGGACAGCACAGAGGTGGGGGGGATGTGGACAGCACAGGGGGGGGGGAATGTGGACAGCACAGAGGTGGGGGGAATGTGGACAGCACAGGGGGGGGGGAATGTGGACAGCACAGGGGGGGGATGTGGACAGCACAGGGGTGGGGGGAATGTGGACAGCACAGGGGTGGGGGGAATGTGGACAGCACAGAGGTGGGGGGAATGTGGACAGCACAGAGGTGGGGGGAATGTGGACAGCACAGAGGTGGGGGGAATGTGGACAGCACAGAGGTGGAGGGAATGTGGACAGCACAGAGGTGGGGGGGATGTGGACAGCACAGGGGGGGGGAATGTGGACAGCACAGAGGTGGGGGGGATGTGGACAGCACAGGGGGGGGGAATGTGGACAGCGCAGGGGGGGGATGTGGACAGCACAGGGGGGGGGATGTGGACAGCACAGGGGTGGGGGGAATGTGGACAGCACAGGGGTGGGGGGAATGTGGACAGCACAGAGGTGGGGGGAATGTGGACAGCACAGGGGGGGGTGTGGACAGCGCAGGGGGGGGATGTGGACAGCACAGGGGGGGGGTGTGGACAGCACAGGGGTGGGGGGAATGTGGACAGCACAGGGGGGGGGGATGTGGACAGCACAGAGGTGGGGGGAATGTGGACAGCACAGGGGGGGGGGGATGTGGACAGCACAGAGGGGGGGGGATGTGGACAGCGCAGGGGTGGGGAGAATGTGGACAGCGCAGGGGTGGGGGGAATGTGGACAGCGCAGGGGGGGGGGGGATGTGGACAGCACAGGGGGGGGGATGTGGACAGCACAGGGGGGGGGGGGATGTGGACAGCACAGGGGGGGGGATGTGGACAGCACAGGGGGGGGGGGATGTGGACAGCACAGGGGGGGGATGTGGACAGCACAGGGGTGGGGGGAATGTGGATAGCGCAGGGGTGGGGGGAATGTGGACAGCGCAGAGGTAGGGGGAATGTGGACAGCGCAGGGGTGGGGAGAATGTGGACAGCGCAGGGGTGGGGGGAATGTGGACAGCGCAGGGGTGGGGAATGTGGACAGCGCAGGGGGGGGGAATGTGGACAGCGCAGGGGGGGGGGGTGTGGACAGCGCAGGGGGGGGATGTGGACAGCACAGGGGGGGGGGGAATGTGGACAGCACAGAGGTGGGGGGAATGTGGACAGCACAGGGGGGGGGGGATGTGGACAGCGCAGGGGGGGGGATGTGGACAGCACAGGGGGGGGGATGTGGACAGCACAGGGGTGGGGGGAATGTGGACAGCACAGAGGTGGGGGGAATGTGGACAGCACAGAGGTGGGGGGAATGTGGACAGCACAGAGGTGGGGGGGATGTGGACAGCACAGAGGTGGGGGGAATGTGGACAGCACAGAGGTGGAGGGAATGTGGACAGCACAGAGGTGGGGGGGATGTGGACAGCACAGGGGGGGGGGGGAATGTGGACAGCACAGAGGTGGGGGGGATGTGGACAGCGCAGGGGTGGGGGGAATGTGGACAGCGCAGGGGGGGGGGATGTGGACAGCACGGGGGGGGGATGTGGACAGCACAGGGGTGGGGGGAATGTGGACAGCACAGGGGTGGGGGGAATGTGGACAGCACAGGGGTGGGGGGAATGTGGACAGCGCAGGGGGGGGGGGGGACAGCGCAGGGGGGGAATGTGGACAGCACAGGGGGGGGGGGAATGTGGACAGCACAGGGGGGGGGATGTGGACAGCACAGAGGTGGGGGGAATGTGGACAGCACAGGGGGGGGGGATGTGGACAGCGCAGGGGTGGGGAGAATGTGGACAGCGCAGGGGTGGGGGGAATGTGGACAGCGCAGGGGTGGAGGGAATGTGGACAGCACAGGGGGGGGGGAATGTGGACAGCGCAGGGGGGGGGGATGTGGACAGCACAGGGGGGGGGATGTGGACAGCACAGGGGGGGGGATGTGGACAGCACAGGGGGGGGATGTGGACAGCACAGGGGGGGGGATGTGGACAGCACAGGGGTGGGGGGAATGTGGATAGCGCAGGGGTGGGGGGAATGTGGACAGCGCAGAGGTAGGGGGAATGTGGACAGCGCAGGGGTGGGGAGAATGTGGACAGCGCAGGGGTGGGGGGAATGTGGACAGCGCAGGGGTGGGGGGAATGTGGACAGCGCAGGGGTGGGGGGAATGTGGACAGCACAGGGGGGGGGTGTGTGGACAGCACAGAGGTGGGGGGAATGTGGATAGCGCAGGGGTGGGGGGAATGTGGACAGCACAGGGGGGGGGGTGTGGACAGCGCAGGGGTGGGGGGAATGTGGACAGCGCAGAGGTAGGGGGAATGTGGACAGCACAGGGGGGGGGATGTGGACAGCGCAGGGGCGGGGAGAATGTGGACAGCGCAGGGGCGGGGGGAATGTGGACAGCGCAGGGGTGGGGGGAATGTGGACAGCGCAGGGGTGGGGGGAATGTGGACAGCACAGGGGGGGGGATGTGGACAGCGCAGGGGTGGGGGGAATGTGGACAGCGCAGAGGTAGGGGGAATGTGGACAGCACAGGGGGGGGGATGTGGACAGCGCAGGGGCGGGGAGAATGTGGACAGCGCAGGGGCGGGGGGAATGTGGACAGCGCAGGGGTGGGGGGAATGTGGACAGCGCAGGGGTGGGGGGAATGTGGACAGCACAGGGGGGGGGAATGTGGACAGCGCAGGGGTGGGGGGAATGTGGACAGCGCAGGGGTGGGGGGAATGTGGACAGCGCAGGGGTGGGGGGAATGTGGACAGCGCAGGGGTGGGGGGAATGTGGACAGCGCAGGGGTGGGGGGAATGTGGACAGCGCAGGGGTGGGGGGAATGTGGACAGCGCAGGGGTGGGGGGAATGTGGACAACGCAGGGGTGGGGGGAATGTGGACAGCACAGGGGGAATGTGGACAGCACAGGGGGAATGTGGACAGCACAAGGATGGGGGATGTGGACAGCACAGGGGGGGGGGGTGTGGACAGCACGGGGGGGGGATGTGGACAGCACAGGGGGGGGGATGTGGACAGCACAGGGGGGGGGATGTGGACAGCACAGGGGGGGGGTGTGGACAGCACGGGGGGGGGATGTGGACAGCACAGGGGGGGGGATGTGGACAGCACAGGGGGGGGGATGTGGACAGCACAGGGGGGGGGGTGTGGACAGCACGGGGGGGGGATGTGGACAGCACAGGGGGGGGGATGTGGACAGCACAGGGGGGGGGTGTGGACAGCACAGGGGGGACCTTTCCGAGACCTGCAGGAGGAAGATTGTTCTATATGCAGCAGCCCCCACTGCTCCTTTTATCCAGGTAACAGGAGGGGGGCTGTACTCACTGTTTCTGTCATCCTGTGTGTGCAGTACAAGGCGGGCATCGTGGGACCTTTCTCGGCTGGACACAGCAGCTCTAGCTCCTCCCCATTCTTAGTCACGCCCCCGGCACCGACGGCTGACCAATACGGGCGGCCGTATCGTAGGTGTCATCTAGCTCTTCCCTCTTTTGTTCCGTCCTCCCGGCGCCGATGGCTGAGTGTAGCTGACAGCCGGGCGGCCGCGGAGAGGAGAGCTGAGTGGCGCGGGCTTAAAGCGCAGCCCAGCTCTCTTGGGCCCTGCGAGGACTTGCGGCCTGGTGGCCCTAGCGGCCGCGGCCGACCGGGCATTTGCCCGGTTTGCCCTATGGCCAATCCGGGCCTGCCTCACACAATGAATATATTCAAACCAAAAGAATAACTTTACTTTGCGTATGGTAAAGAGGATAAAGGGGGTTTGCATAACAGATTAATACCCAGATTCAGGTAGAGATACGACGGCGTATCAGTAGATACGCCGTCGTAACTCTGAATCTGCGCCGTCGTATATTTAAGCATATTCTCAAATTGAGATACGCTTAAATGTAGCTAAGATACGACCGCCGGCGCCGTCCTATCTTAGCTGTCTATTTATGCTGGCCGCTAGGGGCGTGTACGCTGATTTACGCATATAATGCATAAATCAGCGAGATACGCTTATCCACGAACGTATGTTTGCCCGTCGCAGTAAAGATACGCCGTTTACGTAAAGCGTTTTCAGGCGTAAAGATAAACCACCAAAAAGATGGCGCAGCCAATGTTAAGTATGGATGTCTGAACCGCGTCGAATTTTTAAATTTCTACATCGTTTGCGCAAGTCGTCCGTGAATGGGGCTGGGCGTAATTTACGTTCACGAAACCAATGAGTCTTTGCGGCGTAATTTGGAGCATGAACACTGGAATACGTCTACGGACGGCGCATGGGCCGTTCATTCAAAACGTCATTTACGTGGGGTCATGCTTTATTTACATAAAACACGCCCACCTCTTCACAATTTGAATTAGGCGCGCTTATGCCGGCACATTTACGCTACGCCGCCGTAACTTAGGACGCAAGTACTTTGTGAATACAGCACTTGCCTCTTTAACTTACGGCGGCGTAGCGTATAGGAGATACGCTACGCCTGCCTAACGTTAGGCACGTCTACCTGAATCTGGCTATAAGTATACACAGGTATTAACATAAAAATGACTCTGCAAGGGCCCTTTGCAAGAGTCAGCAAATAAACAAGGCAAATCTAAACTAAAAGGGGTAATATTGTTGAGTATCAGTTATTATAGGCAGTCTATGCTCGCAAGCTCCCCCTAGCGGGCAGTCCTGCAGAACAGTTAATGCAAAGAACCTTTTGCCAAACAGCTCACGAATGTCTCCTAAGGACAAAGTCTATGGGCCAGATTCAGAAAGGACTTACGACGGCGCAGCGCCATGTACGCCGTCGTAAGTCCTAATCTGGCCCGTCGTATCTATGCGACTGATTTTTAGAATCAGTTACGCATAGATATCCTTTAGATCCGGCAGGCGTAAGTCCATTACGCCGTCGGATCTAAACTGCAATTTTTTTTCCCCGCTAGGTGGCGCTTCCGTCGATTTCCGCGTTGAGTATGCAAATTAGCTAGATAAGCGAATTCCCGAACGTACGCGCGGCCGACGCAGTAAAGTTACGACTTTTACGTTAGGCTTTTCCCGGCGTATAGTTGCCCCTGCTATATGAGGCGCAGCCAATGTTAAGTATGGCCGTCGTTCCCGCGTCGAAATTTTAAAAAGTTACGTCGTTTGCGTAAGTCGTCCGTGAATGGGGCTGGACGTCATTTACGTTCACGTCGAAACCAATGACGTCCTTGCGACGTCATTTGGAGCAATGCACACTGGGAAATTTTAGGGACGGCGCATGCGCAGTTCGTTCGGCGCGGGGACGCGCTTCATTTAAATGATACACGCCCCCTACCCGCCGAATTTGAATTCCGCCGGGGTGATTTACGCTACGCCGCCGCAACTTTACAGGCAAGTGCTTTGTGAATAAAGCACTTGCCTGAAAAACTTGCGGCGGCGTAACGTAAATCGGATACGTTACGCCGCCGCACAGATACGCCCGATGTACCTGAATCTGGCCCTATGTTGCAACCGTTGGTGCACTTTTAAATTGTAATCCAAAAGGGTAAAAGAGGGAATAAACTCAGTCAATTAGGGTATGATGAACACCAATGCTGATGATCTGATCTCCAGTCAGCGTCAGTCAACTCTGCTGGTATAACTCTCAACTTGTTAGGCCTCTCTGATTCAATCAGAGATCAGACACATGGCTCCGGTTTATGGAGTAACACTAAGTTATCAGCTGAAGTGGGATTTGAAGCTTGGGCATGTGCCCTCTCAACCGAGCAGGCCCGATCTGCCTGGGTCCTTCACAAAGATGCGCCAATCAGTCACTGCTCCATAACACACGGTCTCCGGTATCAGACTCTCCACTGCTACGATCGTCAGCTGGCGAGCTTCTCCGGTCTCCTGGAACACGAGTTGGACACTCTGGGCCAGATTCAGAAAAGAGATACGACGGCCTATCTCCTGATACGCCGTCGTATCTTTGAGTGCGGGAGGTCGGATCTATGCGCCTGATTCAGAGAATCAGTTACGCATAGATATCCCTAAGATCCGACAGGTGTCTTACACCGTCGGATCTTAGGCTGCATTTTCTGGCTGGCCGCTAGGTGGCGCTTCCGTTTGTTTACGCGAGGAATATGCAAATTACTATTTACGTAGATTCAGAAACGAACGACCGCCCCGGCGCTTTTTTTTTACGTCGTTTGCGTTCGGCATTTTCCGGCGTAAAGGTCCCCCTGCTATATGAGGGGTATGTGCGGCGTATCCTATGTTAAGTATGGCCGTCGTTCCCGCGCCGAGTTTTGAAATTTGTACGTCGTTTGCGTAAGTCGTTCGCGAATACGGCTGGACGATCGGGACCCCCCCCCCCCCTACATGCGGCGGTCGGATTCCTGCGGGGAGCGTTCCGGGACGACGGCGCGGCTATTCATTTATAGCCGCTCCGTCGCGATCGCTCCCCGGAGCTGAAGAACGGGGAGAGCCGTATGTAAACACGGCTTCCCCGTGCTTCACTATGGCGGCTGCATCGATCGTGTGATCCCTTTTATAGGGAGACTTGATCGATGACGTCAGTCCTACAGCCACACCCCCCTACAGTTGTAAACACACACTAGGTGTACACTAAATCCTACAGCGCCTCCTGTGGTTAACTCCCAAACTGCAACTGTCATTTTCACAATAAACAATGCAATTTAAATGCATTTTTTGCTGTGAAAATGACAATGGTCCCAAAAATATGTCAAAATTGTCCGAAGTGTCCGCCATAATGTCGCAGTCACGAAAAAAATCGCTGATCGCCGCCATTAGTAGTACAAAAAAAATAATTAATAAAAATGCAATAAAACTATCCCCTATTTTGTAAACACTATAAATTTTGCGCAAACCAACCGATAAACGCCTATTGCGAAACTATTACCAAAAATAGGTAGAATACGTATCGGCCTAAACTGAGGGAAAAAAAATGTTTATATGTTTTGGGGGATATTTATTATAGCAAAAAGGAAAAAATATTGCATTTTTTTTAAAATTGTCGCTCTATTTTTGTTTATAGCGCAAAAACTAAAAACCACAGAGGTGATCAAATACCACCAAAAGAAAGCTCTACTTGTGGGGGAAAAAGGACGTCAATTTTGTTTGGGAGCCACGTCGCACGACCGCGCAATTGTCTGTTAAAGCGACGCAGCGACGAATCGCAAAAAAGTGCTCTGGTCTTTGACCAGCAATATGGTCCGGGGGTAAAGTGGTTAAAAATGCATTTTCTGACCGGCCAGACATGACATTTCCCGCTCCCGGCCTCAGATAAGATGGCGAGATGTTGTGAAATGCTTCAAAGTTCTATTGACACAAATCACTGCCGGGGGTTACATAGGATGAAAACAGACATAAGTCCATACAGTTCTTTGTATTGTGATAAATAGGCTGATAACATAATACAGGAGATGGTCAGAGACTGCAGACATAATACAGGAGACGGTCAGAGACTGCAGACATACTAGAAGAGATGGTCAGAGACTGCAGACATACTAGAAGAGATGGTCAGAGACTGCAGACATAATACAGGAGATGGTCAGATAATGCAGATATAATAGAGGAGATGGTCAGAGACTGCAGACATTCTACAGGAGATGGTCAGAGACTGCAGATATAATAGAGGAGATGGTCAGAGACTGCAGATATTCTACAGGAAATGGTCAGAGACTGCAGACATTCTACAGGAGATGGTCAGAGACTGCAGACATAGTACAGGAGATGGTCAGAGACTGCAGACATAGTCCAGGAGATGGTCAGAGACTGCAGAAATAGTACAGAAGATAGTCAGAGACTGCAGACATAGTACAGGAGATGGTTAGAGACTGCAGACATAATACAGGAGACGGTCAGAGACTGCAGACATACTAGAAGAGATGGTCAGAGACTGCAGACATAATACAGGAGATGGTCAGATAATGCAGATATAATAGAAGAGATGGTCAGAGACTGCAGACATTCTACAGGAGATGGTCAGAGACTGCAGATATAATAGAGGAGATGGTCAGAGACTGCAGATATTCTACAGGAAATGGTCAGAGACTGCAGACATTCTACAGGAGATGGTCAGAGACTGCAGACATAGTACAGGAGATGGTCAGAGACTGCAGACATAGTCCAGGAGATGGTCAGAGACTGCAGAAATAGTACAGAAGATAGTCAGAGACTGCAGACATACTAAAGGAGATGGTCAGAGACTGCAGACATACTAGAGGAGATGGTCAGAGACTGCAGACATAATACAGGAGATGGTCAGAGACTGCAGACATGGTACAGGAGATGGTCAGAGACTGCAGACATAGTACAGGAGATGGTCAGAGACTGCAGACATACTAAAGGAGATGGTCAGAGACTGCAGACATAGTACAGGAGATGGTCAGAGACTGCAGACAAAGTACAGGAGATGGTTAGAGACTGCAGATATGATAAAGGAGATGGTCAGAGACTGCAGACATAGTACAGGAGATGGTCAGAGACTGCAGACATAGTCCAGGAGGTGGTCAGAGACTGCAGAAATAGTACAGAAGATGGTCAGAAACTGCAGACATACTAAAGGAGACGGTCAGAGACTGCATACATACTACAGGAGATGTTAGAGACTGCAGACATAGTACAGGAGATGGTCAGAGACTGCAGACATAGTACAGGAGATGGTCAGAGACTGCAGACATAGTACAGGAGATAGTAAGAGACTGCAGACATAGTACAGGAGATGATCAGAGACTGCAGACATAATACAGGAGATGATCAGAGACTGCAGACATAGTACAGGAGATGATCAGAGACTGAAGACATAATACAGAAGATGGTCAGAGACTGCAGACATAATACAAGAGATGGTCAGAGACTGCAGACATAATACAGAAGATGGTCAGAGACTGCAGATATAATACAGAAGATGGTAAGAGACTGCAGACATACTAAAGGAGATGGTCAGAGACTGCAGACATAGTACAGGAGATGGTCAGAGACTGCAGACATAATACAGAAGATGGTCAGAGACTGCAGATATAATACAGAAGATGGTCAGAGACTGCAGACATACTAAAGGAGATGGTCAGAGACTGCAGACATACTAAAGGAGATGGTTAGAGACTGCAGACATAATACAGGAGATGGTCAGAGACTGCAGACATAATACAGGAGATGGTCAGAGACTGCAGACATAATACAGGAGATGGTCAAAGACTGCAGACATAGTACAGGAGATGGTCAGAGACTGCAGACATAATACAGGAGATGGTCAGAGACTGCAGACGGTCAGAGACTGCAGACATAATACAGGAGATGGTCAGAGACTGCAGACATACTAAAGGAGATGGTCAGAGACTGCAGACATAATACAGGAGATGGTCAGAGACTGCAGACATAATACAGGAGATGGTCAGAGACTGCAGACATAGTACAGGAGATGGTCAGAGACTGCAGACATACTATATTATAATGACAGCTGCAAATTTAGAAAGATTCAACTTTTGAAATGTGAATAAAGTGACCTTCACTATGGGGCATAGGAAGAGCTTTGCCTGCAAGCAATAAAACGCCGGACTCCATGGACTAGTAAGGATGTTTATGTTTTTATACAAAAACAAGCATTAAACTTTTACGTCAGCATATGTCTGATTATGTGCTCGTGTGCCCGTCCGTCTTCCCCTTTCTGGAGCTCTGCAGATGGTTCCTTATCTTCTTCCCCTCACACTGCCATCTCTCTTCCCCTTTTCTGCACAGACACTTCCTCCTTCTCTGTTATTTACAATCTACACCGTGACACCCCCCTCCCTCCCCACTCTCTGACAGCCGGACGGTACAAATCACAGGAGAGTCCCTATGGCTTCAGGATAGATCCCCTGAATAAGACAATCCATCATCCTCCGAGCGTTACATCCGATCCTACCAATGTATTCATCCTCCAATATTACTATACTGAGGGTCCCGATCATTACATCTAATAGAGAACAGAAGGTATGAGGGTCCCGATCATTACATCTAATAGGGAACAGGAGGTACGAGGGTCCCGATCATTACATCTAATAGGGAACAGGAGGTATGAGGGTCCCGATCATTACATCTAATAGAGAACAGGAGGTATGAGGGTCCCGATCATTACATCTAATAGAGAACAGGAGGTATGAGGGTCCCGATCATTACATCTAATAGAGAACAGGAGGTATGAGGGTCCCGATCATTACATCTAATAGGGAACAGGAGGTATAAGGGTCCCGATCATTACATCTAATAGGGAACAGGAGGTATAAGGGTCCCGGTCATTACATCTAATAGGGAACAGGAGGTATGAGGGTCCTGATCATTACAGCTTACATCTGTAGCACCCTCTAGTGTGCTATTAGAAGGCAAGAAGGCAAGGCAGGCAAACTATCGACTCATGGTAAGTGTGAGTCTGGAATTGGGTCAGGGTTTACTGCAGGTCAGGCTGGGTGACTACAGGCAGGTCCCTGGTGCCTCCCCTTGATTATGGCAGTTTGGAGGTTAGTGGGTAGAGGCCAGGAGGGATAATCTGCATACGTGAGGGAACTTGGCCAATGCCCAGGCATACTGTCCTGGCAGGATGGCTGAGCAAGCCCTTAAATATGGATGAGTCATACTAGCAGGGGAGTCAGGTGGAAGATAGAGTGCTGAGGAGGCTGTGGGTGGCCTAGGAGGAGTCACTTAGGTCTCGAAGATGTCTCTACCTCCAGGCTGGGCTCGGGCTGGTTTAGGAAGATCATTTCAGCATCACGGTTTGTCTAGGAATAGAGATGGCCTGCCGGTTCGCCCGGTGGTCGTTTCGTGGCGAACTTCGGTCGTTCGCAGCCCGCCAAACCGTCGGACATCTGGCGATGTTCGCGGCGGTCCGCAATGTTACATGGGTAAGAACTTTGACCTATGACACATCCATCAGGTGGTGCAG
Organism: Rana temporaria; assembly: GCF_905171775.1. Classification (NCBI taxonomy): domain Eukaryota; kingdom Metazoa; phylum Chordata; class Amphibia; order Anura; family Ranidae; genus Rana; species Rana temporaria. Next base: position 7,093,748 of record NC_053490.1, on the reverse strand, counting down.
GACAGCCAATTGAGACATTTCAGGACATGGACATGCCCCCTACCTTATAAATAGACCTGATCTGGCGGCCATCTTACATTCTGCTTTTTGTCAGTGTAGGGACAGGGTGCTGTTTGGAGCAGGGACAGGCTGTATTCATTCAAATAGCTATCTAAAGGTCCACAAAAGTCCTTTTAACCACTTAACCCCCGGACCATATTGCTGGTCAAAGACGAGAGCACTTTTTTCGATTCGGCACTGCGTCGCTTTAACTGACAATTGCGCGGTCGTGCGACGTGGCTCCCAAACAAAATTGGCGTCCTTTTTTCCCCACAAATAGAGCTTTCTTTTGGTGGTATTTGATCACCTCTGCGTTTTTTATTTTTTGCGCTATAAACAAAAATAGTGCGACAATTTAAAAAAAATTCAATATTTTTTACTTTTTGCTGTAATAAACATCCCCAAAAATATATAAAAAAACATTATTTTTCCTCGGTTTAGGCCGATACGTATTCTTCTACCTATTTTTCATAAAAAAAATCGCAATAAGCGTTTATTGATTGGTTTGCGCAAAGGTTTACAAAATAGGGGGTATTTTTATGGCATTTTTATTAATATTTTTTTTTACTAGTAATGGCGGCGATCATCGATTTTTTTTCAGTACTGCAACATTATGGCGGACACTTCGGACACTTTTGACACATTTTTGGGACCATTGGCATTTTTATAGCGATCAGTGCTATAAAAATGCATTGGATCACTATAAAAATGCCACTGACAGGGAAGGGGTTAACACTAGGGGGCGGGGACGGGGTTAAGTATGTTCCCTGGGTGTGTTCTAACTGTAGGGGGGGGGGTGGAGTGACATGGGTAAATGACTGATCGCTGTTTATACATTGTATGAACAGAAGATCAGCATTTCTCTCCCTGACAGGACCGGGAGCTGTGTGTTTACACACACAGGTCCTGGTCCCCGCTCTGTAACGAGCGATCGCATGTGCCCGGCGGTGATCGCACCCGCCGGGCACACGCACGGGAGTCAGCGGAGAGCGGGGGGCGCACGCGCCCCTAGTGGCCTGCGCGAGAGCCGACGTATAGATACGGGCTCTCGCGCAGGGGAGCCGACCTGCCGCCGTAAAACGACGGCGGCTGGTCGGCAACCAGATAAGTAATGGTATAGGTGTGCTACTTGCTCTGCTCTGCAGTACATTCATATACTTTTTGTCAGTGTAGGGCGAGGTTGGCGTTTCCAGCAGGGACAGAGTTTAGCGACACAAATCGCTACCTAACAGGTCCACAAAAGTCCTTTCAAGCACTGGTATAGGTGTGCTACTTTCTCTGCAGTATATAGGTGTAATATACACTTATAATATACTTTCGAATATAGAAAGCATATTATAGCGGATTTGTATTGTGCAGCATTGTGACTGGCGGTGTATTTGGTTACTGCTGGATTTTTGCCTCTTTCATTGCGTTTCCTCTGCTACACACATTAAAAAAAATCCTGAAAAAAAAGTTTCATAACTGGTGCGATAAACCAGTGGCCCCCCAAAACGACAGATTTTGTTATATACCTTCTTCCACATATACTGCGCTTCTCTAGAGACTTTTGTCACAGGGTCATTTAAAAAATGACAGGCAGAGGAAGAGGCAGGCCCTTCCTCAGGGGTGGTAGGGGTAGGGCAGGAGCTCCAGGCCGGAGCCAAAGTGGGAAGTGGCACAAGGTGCGTTCGATTACGTCAAAGGACGCACCAGACTTGGTTGAGTGGCTCGCCACCAACACCACCACCACCATATACCCTCCGCTTGAGTCACAGGAATTATTTTCCGATCCATCAGAAGACATTTCGGGTGCGCAGCCATTCTTGGCATTGGATCAGGAAGAGGAGGTAGCAACAGCCGCCACTCAGCAGTCTGACGACAGTACTCAGATCAGCCCAAGGAGGTTGATGCCCGCTGTTGCTGCCTACTCCGAGATCTCTACTCTTAGGCCCCGTACACACGACCAAACATGTATGCTGAAACTGGTCCGCGGGCCAGTTTCAGCAGACATGTTTGGTCGTGTGTGGGCGCGAGCGGGCCGAATTCCAGCAAACATTTGCCCGCCGGGCCTTTTCCCAGCGGACAAATATTCCTGGACGTGTTTTAAAACCGTCCGCTGGAATCCTGCCCGCTCGGACATGTACGGTCGTCAGTACAGACCTACCGTACATGTCCAGGCGCCCGCCGTCCCTCGCATGCGTCGAATGACTTCGACGCATGCGTGGAAGCCTTTAAATGGCAGGCCCGCCCACGTCTCCGCGTCATCGCCGCGTCATCGTCGCGGCGACGACGCGGACACGCCCCGCGTATTGTTTACGCGCGGACTTCTGTACGATGGTGTGTACAACCATCGTACAGAAGCCCTCTGGCAGGCATGTACGGTGAAAACGGTCCGATGGACCGCTTTCACCGTACATGTTTGTTCGTGAGTACCCGGCCTTAGTGATGGGGAAGGTGACGTCGATGATGACGTGTCTACGCCCACAAGAGAGGAAGAGGAGGGGAGTTCAGAGGAAGAGATGGACCAGCAGATAGGGAGGAGAAGCAGGCCGAACTTACATTGCACAGGAGGGACAAAGCAGACTACTAATGTATCAGGAGCGAGCCATCAACCATGTACGCTCCCAGGACGCTGGCCCATGGCTCCGCAGTGCAAGCTTTTTTTTAACGTGTCCGCTGCAGACAATAGTGTTGCCATCTGCAGCCTTTGCAGTCAACGCATAAGTCGTGGTAAGCCCAACACTTACCTAGGGACGACTGCCTTAAGAAGGCACCTGGCCTCCCATCACCGAGCCCAGTGGGAGCAACGCCATCGGAACCCACAAAGCCACACTCCAGGCTCTCACCGTCCAGCCTCTTCTCCTTGTCCTTACCCTCTATGCTCACAATTGTCCTCCACTCCACCTTCCATCATGCCTTCCTCACGCTTCCGTGGCCCAAATGTTCGATCGTAAAAAAACGATGACGCCGGATAACCCTCTTGCCCAACAGTTGACCGCTGGCTTGTCGGAACTGATAGCCCACCAACTACTGCCATATAAACTGGTGGACTCGGAGGCCTTTTGAAAATTTGTGGCCATTGGAACACCACAATAGAAGGTCCCAGGAAGGAATTTTTTTTCACAGAAGGGCATCCCAGAGCTATATGGCCATGTTCAGCGGCAAGTGAATGTATCTCTGGCACACAGTGTCGGTGCCATGATACATCTGACCACAGACACGTGGTCTAGCAAACACGGGCAGGGAAGGTATATAACTTTCACTGCCCACTGGGTGAACCTTCTGACGGCCGTCAAGCATGTAACCCGTGGCACCCATGTAGATTTGGTTTTACCGACACGGATTACATGCAGGCCTGCCTCTTCTTCTCCTCCTACTCCTTCTACTCCATCCTCCCTCTCTTCCTCGGCTGACTCATTTTCCAATGCTACCGTCTCTTCCGCTGCGCCGCCCAAGGTCCCCCGAACTTATTCGACATGCCAGGTGAGACTTTGCCATGCTGTGCTGCATCTGTTGTGCCTGGAAGACAAGAGCCACAACTCAATTTGACAGTTGGTAAAGTGGTGTGCGACAACGGTGCCAATCTGCTGAGCGCGCTGAAACAGGGCAAAATTACACACTTTCCAAATACCCTGGGGTCCAGGACGTCTTGCGGCAGGCCAGGAAAATCTCGGCCCATTTCAGAAGATCTTACATGGCCATGGCTCGCCTTGCTGACATTCAGCGGCGACACAACCTGCCCATCAGACGTCTTATTTGTGACTGCCCAACGCTATGGAACTCAACATTGTATATGCTTGATAGGCTGCTCCAGTAGAAACGTGCAGTTAAAGTGGAGGTTCACCCTATAAAAAATTTCTAACACTAAATCCAGCCCAGTCCTGCATATAAAATGACACTGACCTTTTTTTTTTCTTTGCCGTAGATAGCGTTAAGTCGTGGAATTCACCGCGGCTTCCGGGTAGGGAATCCCGCGGGAGTGGGCGTTCCTATTGTCATGCCAATTGATTGACATGCTAAATGACGGCGCACACAGCGCGTCACGACTTCCCGAAAGAAGCTCGGGTCGACTCGGCTCTATTCGGCGCCGGTGCGAACTCTACGGCAGGACAGGTTCTGGGAGCTTGTTTTTTTTGCACCACGCCAGTGGCTGCTCATGCGCGACTCATGCAGACTTCTGCGGCCATTTGATGAGATCTCCAAACTGGTCAGTCCCAGCCAGGGCGCCATCAGTAACATCGTACCTTACGCCTTCTTTCTGGAGCGTGCATTGCGGCGTGTCATTGATTAAGCCATCGAGGAGCAGGAAGATGAGGAAGTCGCAATGCTGGATGAATTCCCAGGGGGGGCTACTCCACCTGAGACAAGTCAACAACGGGAGTCTGAAGAGGAGGAGGAGGAGGATGGTGCCGGGGGGAGGAGGAGGAGCAAGAAGAGCATGCTTAAAAGCTTTTTGGGATCCCTGGTGTTGTCCGTGGATGGGGGGGGGGAGAACGAGGACGACATTATCCTGGATGATGAGCAGGAGCCAGGCCGGTACAGCTCTTCCAGTTTAGTGCAAATGGGGGCCTTCATGCTCCAGTGTTTTAAGAGGGACCCCCGTATAAAAAGCATAAAGGGCAAGGACCAGTACTGGGTGGCAACATACTTAGACCCCCGGTACAAACAAAACATGGCGGAAATGTTACCGCCATCACAGAAGGCTATCAGAATGCAGCATTTCCAGGCCTTGCTTCGAGAAATGCTGCATTCTGCTTTTGTGTCCGCTGGCAGAGGAATTTACACTCACAGAGAAACAGTTTCGGGTACCAATCCAACAGCGCCTGCAAGAAGAGGGCGGTTTGAAGATGTCTTGGTCACTAATGATATGAGATCATTCTTTCAGCCGACCCATCGACAGCTGTCCTCCGGATCCAGCATCAGGGAACGCCTAGACCGACAGGTGTCCGACTACATCGGGTTAACGGCCGATGTGGACGCACTGAGAAGTGATGAACCCCTGGACTACTGGGTGGGCACGCTTGACCTCTGGCCAGAGCTTGCACAATTTGCAATGGAACTGTTGGCTTGTCCCTCATCCAGTGTCCTGTCCGAAAGGACGTTCAGCGCAGCAGGGGGAGTCGTGACCGACAAGCGCACTCGCAAGCTCATAACAGTGTTGACAGTCAGGGCTGGGCTCAGCCCTTCCTTCTCTGTGCCGGCAGCTCAGCTATCATCTAATTGCCAGCTCCCATCTCTCCACAGTGACTCACCTGTTGATGATCCTGTTTGTCAGCTCTGCCTACTTAAAGCCTTCCAGTTCATTTGCTCTTTGCCTTCGCATGTGTTAACATCACAAGAGACTCTCTCCTGCGTTCCTGTTGAAGACCTGCTTGACTACGTTCCCTCTGGCTACAGATCCTGCTGGCTGTATGTCTACCTTTATCGCTGGCTCTTGGACATTGGCTTGGCCGACTACCCGATTCAAAGTAAAGTTGAAGAAGAAAGGAGAACAGCAGATTCAGGCGTAATGATAGGAAACAGTCCTGCTCCCAAACGTAACACTTCTTATCACCACTCCCGCCGGAGGGGGTTTAGTGTACCTGGACAGGCCTCTCTCACTGACCTGGCAGCCGGAGTATCACTTGGACAATTGTAGGATAAAGTCTCTGCCACAGACCCTCCTTGGTGAACTTGAACTTGGGAGAAAGTCTCTGCTACAGACCCCTCTCAAAGAGCCTCAGAAGATACCTCTGCACAGGTCCCCTCTGGGTTGAATTCTTGGAGATGTGCCTCCTTAATTGAGTTACGTCTGGATCTCCTTCAACTTGTCGCCCAGGTACCGACCGACTGGTGATCAATCCCTCGGTGTCCGGCTACCTCATCCCCCGGTGGTTTGTCCAGGCCTTTTTGGACCGCCAGCCTCTTAATGGCGCTCCTCAGACTGACTCCCCACCGAACAGCAGTACACCTTGGGATCCTCAAAGGTGGGAACCCAGACACTCACTGGGTCCCCGTCACTGTTCAGATGCTCCGGGCCAGCACGGCTCCGGAATTAGGAACACTACCTGGCACTCACGCCCCGGCCAGGCAGGCCATAGAGCCGGGGCGCCGTGATGTAGCCACCCTAAAGGTGGGTGTCACACTGTACGAAGAAGACCCAGAACCAATGGCGTCTGTCTCATAAATACCCCTCCCCAGCATGCACAGCGAGGCCCAAACCCTCCTGATTGGCAGCTGGGAAGAGCACCCAAACCTTGACTCCACTGCTGCCACCTACAGCACCGGGGTTGGAAGAACACCCCAGTACAGCAGAATGGGCCCACAGCACAGCCCAGCTGAGACAGAGACCCTGTTTTGCAACTAACAATCTGGATCAGAGTTTAACTACACTCTGATCTACCCTTAAATTTAACTAGCACCAGTACTATAAAGTACACAGGCGCTACATACAGAAGAAGGAGGTTGTCCCCCTTTTCGTTGTTCTCGGATTCAAGTTGGGCATCCCATCAATCCCTTCTCCCCATCCATGTTGTTACCCCTAATAAAACATCAAGACAAAGCCAAGGGATTGACTTTTTGTGTTTGGATGCAAGCAGAGAATGCGTTAAAGTGGAGTTCCACCCAAAAATGTAAATTACACTTTTTGGTTCCCCCCCCCTCCCGTGTCACATTTGGCACCTTTCAAGGGGGAGGGGGGAGCAGATACCTGTGTGTAATGGAACATCCCACACGCCAGATATTCCAGATGCTCTCCAGCACACAACGAGACAAGACTTGTTAGTCTGCTGAACATGGAGTGTTTATTAGAACCAAGAATACAACCTTATATACAGTTAAAGAGGAGGTAACCAGAACATAAATTAACATGAGCTAATTAACTAATTATTTACCCAGACTAGGCGACTCATAGATATGACCTTTCACGTCACGTCTCCTTACTCACCTGCTATACAATACACAGTATCATAAGTGTAAACACAGGACATCTTCACACAATAGCAGGGTCAATTAGCACAGAGATGGATCTATACATTAGACACCCTCCAGCCGGCAGGTATGAATATTGATGTAGACCTGAACTGCTTTTTAACCAATTTTTAACTATTAATTTTTACATTATTGGAAATGTGAACTGACACATTACAACACTTGCCATTTTTATTCATATCTTCATTACATTTTTATTGCTTTTTATAGCCTCCCCACTTCAAACATATACATTATATTACAGTTATATTTTATTATTATAGATATCATATTTTCTTTTATATTTTAAAGAATTTTAATTTTTTACTAATATACTAATATTATCATCATTTACATATGTCTTAATTTATATATTTACGGTCTAATTGTAATGATCTATAGGATCATGAAATTTTTTACTGTGGCACTTTATGTCTGAATGATATATGCTTTTATGTTTCAAATATTATGCCACAACACGGTTCTGTTTACAACCGCAAAGTATATTTATTTATATCCATTAATATAACAGGGAGATTCGTTGCTGTTTACTCCGCTGTTTAAATATATAGAGTAACCTTAGATCAGGACTCCGGTCTCCAAAAAGCCACAACATGGCGGACGTTTCCATTAATATAACAGGGAGATTCGTTACTGTTTACTCCGCTGTTTAAATATATAGAGTAACCTTAGATCAGGACTCCGGTCTCCAAAAAGCCACAACATGGCGGACGTTTCTTAGAGCATGCTCAGTTTAGCACTAAGAGAAGATTACAGGATCTCTAGAGGTTGGTCTTCTGTCTGCCACAATCTACAATATGGCGGACGCGTTTTTTTACAATATAGGGCCTCTAGCGGCTGGACTTCTGTCCTCAAAAAACTACAACATGGCGGACGTTTCAGACATAACGTCCCATATAAATAAGGAAGTGCTGGGGGCTTAGAGGCGCGCTCCAGATGACGTCAGATCGACGAAACCGGTAGAGCAGACGCTATTCTAAGCCACAGCACGTTTTTATGTTATATGTTTGTTAACCTTTCTACTAAATGTGAGTACCCTGTTATATGTGAATAAAAGTTGTTTATCACTTCAAAAACGGTATCACGCTATTGGGCAATCTATTTGTCTCCTCTTCTGAGCGGTCGAGATTTTTAGATTCTGGGAAGATCCAGGGATTTTGTCAGTATATCATACTGTGAACGCCCGTTACCCCTGTAGGGGTTCAAGTATCTGGTGAGTGCGGGACCACAGGGAGTGAGCACGTTTTTGCACAGAGGATTTAGATCAACGTTGTTTCACGTGGAAGAAGCACACAGCACTTTTTATTTATTTATTGCATGGAACTTTTGCATAAAGACTTTTCACTTTACAGTATGAGTACTGTCTGTTGAAAGCACACAGCACTATATATATATTTATATTTACTGATTCACTCAATTTGTGCATGAAGCAGAAATGGAATGAGGATTTTGTTTTAGCACTGGAACATATTTGAATTTTTTTGTTTGTTATTTGGATTATCACTAAGCGTTTTTGTTTTGTTTTGTTTTTATATTGTACCACCCACACACTATTATTAATTACTATTGACACTAGTCTACACTCTACACTTTAGGGTGGCGCCACCACCTGCTTTTCATATTATTTCATACCCTTCTCCATTTTGTGGGGATTCTTTTGCAGGGGCAGCCCCTCATACTTATTATATATATTTTTTAATCACCTGAGAGTCTATCCGAGGGCTCCAGACTATTTTTAAATATTCTGTGGCGCAGATTCATATTTTCTTTTCACACAACGAGACAAGACTTGTTAGTCTGCTGAACATGGAGTGTTTATTAGAACCAAGAATACAACCTTATATACAGTTAAAGAGGAGGTAACCAGAACATAAATTAACATGAGCTAATTAACTAATTATTTACCCAGACTAGGCGACTCATAGATATGACCTTTCACGTCACGTCTCCTTACTCACCTGCTATACAATACACAGTATCATAAGTGTAAACACAGGACATCTTCACACAATAGCAGGGTCAATTAGCACAGAGAACAGACAGATGGCTATAGGGGATGGCATTAGCATCTCCTTACACTGTATGTCCCAACAGTATGAATCAGTCACTCTAATATGGCATATACAGGATCCCCAGGCATACAGCTCACAAAGAGCACCATTCCCCCAAATGCCAGGGCCCATGATCGCAAGGCAAGAGGCAAGCATTCAGTCCCCTCCAAAAGCCTCTGTCCCGGGTGAGTCTGTCACACTGTGTAATAAAGGTATTTGCTCCCACTTCCTGGCAGAGATCACCACAGTGATCGCGGTCACCTACGTCATTTCTGGCCCCTACACTGTCCTCCCCCGCCGTCTTCTGGGAAACACACAGGTCCCAGAAGATAGCGGGGACCAGAGAGGACACGCAGCGCGACTCACGCATGCGCAGTAGGGAAACTGGGAAGTGGAGCCACAAGGCTTCATTTTCTGATTCCCTCACCGAGGATGGTGGCGGGGGCAGCCGAGAGCCGAGCGATTGATCGGCTTTGGCTGCCGACATCGCGGGCACCCTGGACAGGGGAGTGTCCATTTGATAAAAGTCAGCAGCCGCAGTATTTGTAGCTGCTGGCTTTTAATATTATTTTTTTTTAGGCGGAGCTCCGCTTTAATTTCCGATTGCTAGCTCTTTGGACAATCACCCTCTTTTCTGCCTCTTTCTAAAAAACAAAATTCTGATATCAGTGTGATACACAGAGCCAGGGCTGCTGTTAGAAATCATGGGGCCCCATAGAGCCTACCTGGCAGGCCCCACCCCCCTCAAATATATTTAACCACTTAAGGACCGCCTCCTGCACATATACATCGGCAGAATGGCACGGCTGGGCACAAGCACGTACAGGTACGTCCGCGACCCGGTCCGAAGCTCTGTGACCGCGGGACCCGCGGACCCGATCGCCGCTGGAGTCCCGCGATCGGTCCCCGGAGCTGAAGAACGGGGAGAGCCGCGTGTAAACACGGCTTCCCCGTTCTTCACTGTGGCGGCTGCATCGATCGTGTGATCCCTTTTATAGGGATTCACAATCGATGACGTCACACCTACAGCCACACCCCCCTACAGTTGTAAACACACTTCAGGTCACACATAACCCCTTCAGCGCCCCCCCTGTGGTTAACTCCTAAACTGCAATTGTCATTTTTACAATAAACAATGCATTTTAAATGCATTTTTTGCATTGTCCGCCATACTGTCGCAGTCACGAAAAAAATCGCTGATCGCCGCCATTAGTAGTAAAATAAATAAATAAATAATAAAAATGCAATAAAACTATCCCCTATTTTGTAAACGCTATAAATTTTGCGCAAACCAATCGATAAACGCTTATTTTTTTCACCAAAAATATGTAGAAGAATACGTATCGGCCTAAACTGAGGAAAAAAAAAGTTTTCTTTATATATTTTTTGGGGATATTTATTATAGCAAAAAGTAAAAAATATTGCATTTTTTTCAAAATTGTCGCTCTATTTTTGTTTATAGCGCAAAAAAATAAAAACCGCAGAGGTGATCAAATACCACCAAAAGAAAGCTCTATTTGTGGGAAAAAAAGGACGCCAATTTTGTTTGGGAGCCACGTCGCACGACCGCGCAATTTTCAGTTAAAGCGACGCAGTGCCGAATCGCAAAACCTGGCCGGGTCCTTTAGCTGCATTTTGGTCCGGGTCTTAAGTGATTAAAAAAATAATTTTCACAATAAATATACTAAAATCATTCTTGGCGGACACACATTTTTGAACAAAAACATTTTATAATATTTTTATAAATAAATAAATTATTAATTATTTTTATACAATTTTCTATTTTTTTTTTTTTTACAAGAGATTAAAACAATACAGGGTTACAATTTTTTTTTTTTTAACAGGACAAGGAAGCCGGCAGTTGTGTCTGTGTCTCTCCCTGCAACAGCTAAAAGTCAGCTGGAGGGTTTTCAGCTGCTGCCGAGAGCCGCACAGGGCATCCTGTAATTGCCCCTCCCTCCCTCTGGTGTTTGGGCCCCCCTGTGTGCCCGGGCCCCCTACAGGAGGACTGGTGGTCCCCCCCTATCAGCGGCCCTGCACAGAGCAATCACCGACCAATACCCCGTTCACACATATAGCTAGATTCAGGATGGCAAGCGCATACTTGCGGCGGCGTAGCTTAAGGCATTTAGGCTACGCCGCCGTAAGTTAGCGAGGCAAGTACATGATTCACAATGTACTTGCCTGCTAAGTTACGGCGGCGTAGCCTAAAGCGGGCGGGCGTAAGGGCGCCTAATTCAAATTTAGCTGAGGGGGGCGTGTTTTATGTTAATGGGGCTTGACCTTACGCTTTTGATGTTTTATTTAAACTGCGCATGCGCCGTGCGCCTACATTTCCCAGTGTGCATTGCGGCAACGTACGCCGCACGGGCCTATTGATTTAGACGTGGATATAAATTACGTAAATCCCTATTCACGGACGACTTACGCAAACGACGTAAAATTTTCGAATTTCGAAAGCGGGAACGGCGGCCATACTTTAACATTACTATTCCAACTATTTGTTTGAATAACTTTAGGCCTGGTAATGCGTTACGTAAACGGCGTATCTGTACTGCGTCGGCCGGGCGTACGTTCGTGAATAGGCGTATCTACTGATTTACATATTCTACTCCGACCGCAATGGAAGCGCCACCTAGCGGCCAGCCTAAATATTGCAACCTAAGATAGGACGGCGCAAGCCATCGTATCTTAGATATGTTTAAGCGTATCTCTGTTTGAGAATACACTTAAACTTAGGTCGGCGCAGATTCTGAGTTAGGTCGGCGTATCTACTTATACGCCGGCCTGCTATTCCATCCCGATCAGTCCAGCTGCTCTATGAAAATTCACTTCTTGGTGACTTCCCTTTTTCTCCATGGATAGCGCACTCCGGACTTTCCTCCTCTCACATTTTGTGGTTGATTTATAGTCAGAGGTCACTTACCCCTTCTGTCCCGTCTATAGAAGACAGTTTTTATTTTAAATCAAGACTTCCCTTTAAATAAAATTGGCTTTTGTTTTAGGAATGATATTTTGGCATCTCATTTTTTTTGGGTGTATATTGAATTTTATTATATGCTGATAAGGTTTTTTTTAGGTCATGCATACAGGAATTATGGGGCCCCTTACACAGCTTCAGGCATGGGCCCCCTGGAGCAGAGAACCAGGGGGGGGGGGGGGGGTGTGCTGCCGCCTGAAATTGAGAAGCGGGGAGGGGGGCCTTTACAAAAAAAAAGAAATAAGGAAAAATATATATATATTTTTTTAAATTATAAAAAAAGGGGGGGGGGGGTAGCCATCCGGGGCCCTGGGAACCTCTGGGCCCTTTAATAAAAAGAAGAAAAAAAAGAAAGAAAAAATATATATAAAGAAAATATTTTTTTTTATAAAAAAAATAGGGGGGTTGCCACCCGGGGCCCTGGGGACCTCTGGGCCCTTTAATATAAAAATATATATATATATATATAAAACAAAAATTTTATTTAATTTTATAAAAATAAATTACAAAAAAAGGGGGGTTACCATCCGGGACCCTGGGGACCTCCGAGCCCCTGGGGGCCTCTGGGCCCTTTAAAAAAAAAAAAAAAAAAATAAACCTCTGGGCCCTTTAATTAAAAATAAATAAATAAATATATATATAAAAAAAATAAACATTTATAAAAAATATATAAAAAAAAGGGAGGTTGCCACATGGGGCCCTGGCGACCTCTGGGCCCTTTAATAATAATAATACATATATATATATATATATATATATATATATATATATATATATATATATATATATATATATATATATATATATATATTAAAAAAAAATAAAGAAAAATAAATAAATAATAGAATATATATATATAAAAAAAAAAAAATTATAAAAAAAAGGGGGGTTGCCATCCAGGGCCCTGGGGACCTCTGGGCCCTTTAATATAAAAATATATATATATATATATAAAACAAAAATTTTATTTAATTTTATAAAAATAAATTACAAAAAAAGGGGGGTTACCATCCGGGACCCTGGGGACCTCCGAGCCCCTGGGGGCCTCTGGGCCCTTTAAAAAAAATAAAAAAATAAACCTCTGGGCCCTTTAATTAAAAATAAATAAATAAATATATATATAAAAAAAATAAACATTTATAAAAAATATATAAAAAAAAGGGAGGTTGCCACATGGGGCCCTGGCGACCTCTGGGCCCTTTAATAATAATACACACATATATATATATATATATATATATATATATATATATATATATATATATAAAAAATAAAAATAAAGAAAAATAAATAAATAATAGAATATATAAAAAAAAAATTATAAAAAAAAGGGGGGTTGCCATCCGGGGCCCTGGGGACCTCTGGGCCCTTTAATAAAAAGAAAAAATTAAACCTCTGGGCCTTTTAATAAAAAAATAAAAATAAAAAAATATATAAAAAAAAATAAACATTTATAAAAAATATATAAAAAAAAGGGAGGGCCTTTTAATAATAATAATAAAATATATATATATATATATATATATATATATATATATATATATATATATATATATATATATATATATATATAAAAGAAAAAAAAAAAGAAAGAAAAAGAAAAAAAAGAAATAATGGAATATATTAAAAAAAAATTATAAAAAAAAGGGGGGTTGCCATCCTGGGCCCTGGGGACCTCTGGGCCCTTTAATATATATATATATATATATATATATATATATATATAAAAAATACAAACATTTTAAAAAAAAGGGGGGGGTTGTCATCCGGGGCCCTGGGGACCTCTGGGCCCTTTAGTGTAAAAAATAATATATTATATTTTTAATAAAAAAAAAGGGGGTTGCCATCCGGGCCCCTGGGGACCTTCGGGACCCTTACAGGTGTACTGCCTGTACCCCCCTGATGGCGGCCCTGCATGCATAGGAGTCATCTTGGCTGCTTAAAGGGTTAATTAGTTAATTAGCTCATGCGCAGGATATGTATGCACCTCCTCTTTTACTGTATATAAGCCTGTAGTCTTTTCAATAAAGATTGTGATTCCTGCTTGAACCTCATACAGAGCCTCGTCTCTTATTTGGGGGAGAATTATTCGTATGGGTTTCTTGTTCGCCTGACTGGAGTGTCGGTAGCTGCCTTGGTATTCGGGAATGGAATGTCCTAAATGTCTTTAACCCCTCTCATACTCGGGGGGGCGTTACAAAGTGGTACTGGGCTCAGTAACCAAACGGATGGCTAGCACTGGGACTACCTACCTTTTGCTAAACCATAAGGGCCCACGTAGGGGTGACCACATTTCCAAACTGCCATTCAGGGACACCCCCCCTTCCTAAAAATCAGCTTGTGCCGTAACGAATCACAGCACAGCCGGGGCAGCGGGTGTGCGCTTTACCCAGAAGCACTGATCAGGCCCCCCCCCCAAAAAAGGCTGCCACTTTACTCACTGACAGCACTTGTCCTGGCCGGCCCCTTTTACCTTGTTCCGCTGGCTCTACAGTGATTGGACACAAGAGGCGGGATTTATGATTTCTCCAATCACAGGCAGGGGGGGTGGAGATTGTGCCTCTCCAGACATTCCTGGTCAGGACAAGCCCTGTCAGTGAGTAAAGTAGCAATTTTTTTGGGGGGCATCAGATCAGCTCTGGGGGGGGGGGGGGGTGGTTGTGTCAGTTTTATTCTGGGACACTGTATTGTTCTGGTATTAAGGTGCCCGGGACAGACCTGCAAAATGTAATCCGGGACACTTGGTAACCCTAGGCCCACGGTCCCTGCCTGTGAAGGGCATCTGCTTTAGGCCTGGCTGAGCCAGTGTCAGGCCTATCTATCAGTGCTGGCCCTGAAGAGTGAGACCGGCGCGAGCTGGGCGGGACGGGGCGCTTACATTACATATTAATGTTTGGGGGTTATAAGTGATTTTATAGTAAAAAAAAAAATACAGATTTAAACTTGTAAACAAAAAGTTCCAGAAAAAGGCCTGGGGCTAGATTCAGCAAGGATTTACGCCGGCGTATCTATAGATACGCCGTGTAAATTCAAAGCTGCGCCGGCGTATCTTTCTGTATTCAGAAAACAAGATACGCCGAAATTAGCCTAAGATCCGACTGGCGCTCGTATCTTAGGGTGCATATTTACGCTGGCCGCTAGGTGGCGCTTCCGTCGTTTTCGGCATAGATTATGCAAATGACCTAGATACGCCGATTCACAAATTTACGTACGCCCGGCGCTATTTTTTTACGTCGTTTACGTTAGGCTTTTTTCGGCGTACGCAATGTTAAGTATGGACGTCGTTCCCGCGTCGAATTTTGAATTTTTTACGTCGTTTGCGAATAGGGCTGGACGTAATTTACGTTCACGTCGAAACCAATGACGTCCTTGCGGCGTACTTTGGAGCAATGCACACTGGCCGCTAGGTGGCGCTTCTGTCGTTTTCGGCGTAGAATATGCAAATGACCTAGATACGCCGATTCACAAACGTATGTGTGCCCGGCGGAATTTTTTACGTAGTTTGCGTTAGGCTTTTCTGGTGTAACGTTGCTCCTGCTTCTATGAGGCGTACGCAATGTTAAGTATGGCCGTCGTTCCCGCGTCAAATTTTGAATTTTTTACGTCGTTTGCGAATAGGGCTGGACGTAATTTACGTTCACGTCGAAACCAATGACGTCCTTGCGGCGTACTTTGGAGCAATGCACACTGGCCGCTAGGTGGCGCTTCCGTCGCTTTCGGCGTAGAATATGCAAATGACCTAGATACGCCGATTCACAAACGTACGTGCGCCCGGCGGAATTTTTTACGTCGTTTGCGTTAGGCTTTTCCGGCATAACGTGTGTCCTGCTTCTATGAGGCGTACGCAATGTTAAGTATGGACGTCGTTCCCGCGTCGAATTTAGAATTTTTTTACGTCGTTTGCGTAAGTCGTTCGCGAATAGGGCTGGACGTAATTTACGTTCACGTCGAAACCAATATGCGTCCTTGCGGCGTACTTTGGAGCAATGCACACTGGGAAATGTCCACGGACGGCGCATGCGCTGTTCGTAAAAAACGTCAATCACGTCGGGTCACCACCCATTTACATAAAAAACGCCCCCCCCCCGTTCCTCATTTGAATTAGGCGCGCTTACGCCGGCCCCATTTACGCTACGCCGCCGTAACCTAGGAGGCAAGTGCTTTGTGAATACAGCACTTGCCTCACTTACTTACGGCGGCGTAGCGTAAATTCGATACGCTACGCCGCCCTAACAATGCGCGATTCTACCTGAATCTAGCCCCTGGTCTTCAAGTGGTTAAGGAGATGGTGCAATCAGATTGTGACGTGTGTGTGCTGAGCTTGATTGTACAAAGATTTGATAAGGTGAGCTGACCATACACTGTACAATCTGATTTTACAATCTCCTTTAGTTTTACCAACAACTATGTAGTAGAAGGGCCAGCCTGATTGGATAAGATTGGATAGTTTAAGCAGGTCCTGATACTATATCATTTTGGTAAATCTTTGTACCAGGGGCTGCCCGTCCATTGTGGGCGCCCGGGTGCCGCCAGGGCCGGACTGGCCAACCGGGATCCCGGGAGATATCCCGGTAGGCTGCCTGTTCTGAGGCCGGATTGAGCTGAGCCGCGGCTGTCCCGCTCCTCTCCCGCCTCCTGTCACACACGCTAGCACTAAGTTCATTGTGAAATATTCGGCCGCGCTGCCTGTGACAAACGTCCCGCCCTCCTCCTAGACCAGCTCATTTGATAGACACAGTATTCTGTCAATCACAAGTGCTAGTCTAGGAGGAGGGCGGGACTTTTGTCACAGGCAGCGTGGCCTGCTGAGGGAAGGACAAGATAGCGCCGCTATGATAGCGGCATAGTCGCCGGGAGACGGTCGGAGGTAGGTCCCGATCCCTCGGCAACAGGCCACTTCCCTGAGCGGCAGCAACAACTTTAAACCGAGGGAGAGGCGTCCGCAGGTTAGAGCACCAGCAAAGCCCGCCCCCTCCCTCCCTGCACACAAACTCGCCCACCTATGTGTCTACACAGCCACCTTCACCTGCTTCCCATCACTGCAGCGGAGCGCCCACATAGGCAGTGGCGGTGCTGCACATGGAGCAGAGGGTGGGGGCAATATTTACTTGCCAAAGGTGGAAGATCTGTTGTGACAGCAAGTCGTTCAGAGAAGTGGCTTGTTCATGAGACATTTGGATTTTATTATTATATATTTATGTGTGTATTTATTTATTTATTTTTGTATGTATTTATTTTTATTTATTAATGTATTTATTTAGCTAAGGACAAACGCAACTGTCTGTAGTACACGGATGAAAGGAACTACGGGTGTCCGCACACACACTATAAGGCCTCATTCACAGGGACGGACCGTTCAGGTCCGCCTGTCAGTTTTGATGGAGGACCTGAACGGCCGCTCCATGCATCCCTATGGAGCGTCGGATGTCAGCGGAGACATGTCCGCTGACATCCGATCCGCTTAAAACAAACGTATGGGGGGCACGTCCCCATCCATCCATGCGGATCGGGTAAGATCTGATGAAAACGGACATGCTGTCCGTTTTCATCAGATCGCTCCATAGGAGGACAGCGATGCCCGACAAGCCCTTCGCCGCTCAGTGAGTAGAGAGGAGCTTGTCATCCGTTGGCTCTGCGGACTGATCTCCCGCTGACTTGACGGGAGCAGGCGGACTCCGTTGCGACGGAGTTTGACGGAGTCCGCCTCATGTGAATGGGGCCTAATAAACAATCAATTTATTTACTGTACAGGATTTATAATTTCATCAACAGTTTGCGCAGCACTTTACACCAATGAGGGCAGACCGGACAATTATTATACAATTCATGCGCAGCACCACCACTGCCTATGGGGGCACTCCAGTGATGGGAAGCAGGTGAAGGTGGCTGTGTAGACACATAGGTGGGCGAGTCTGTGTGCAGGGAGGGAGAGGGCGGGGCTTTTCTGGTGCTCTGACAAGCGGATGCGTTCAGGTGATAAAAAAGGTAATTACTGGGGAATGAACTGATGGAGAAAATGGAATTGAGCGATCGTGCGACTCTGTTTCCAAAAAGCATAAATTGATTGGTTTGCGCATAAGTTATAGTGTCTACAAACTATGGGATATTTTTTTTTTGCCATTTTTTTTTGCTGCAATGATGGACATGGTGAGGCTGCAATTATGGGCACTGTGGGGCTGCTATGATGGGCAAAATGAGGCTGCAATGATGGGCACTGTGAGACTGCATTGATGGGTAAAGTGAGACTGCAATGGTGGGCACAGTAAGGCTGCAATGGTGGGCACAGTAAGGCTGCCATGGTGGGCACAGTGAGGCTGCCATGATGGGCACAGTGAGGCTGCATTGATGGGCACAGTGAGACTGCATGGACTGGCAGAGAGTCTGCATTGATGGGCACTGGTGAGGCTGCATTGATCTCCTGTACCATGCCCGCAGCCTCCGACATCTCCTGTACCATGCCCGCAGCCTCCGACATCTCCTGTACCATGCCCGCAGCCTCCGACATCTCCTGTACCATGCCCGCAGCCTCCGACATCTCCTGTACTATGCCCGCAACCTCTGACCATCTTTTCTTATATCATGTCTGCAGTCTCTAAGGGAGTCTGGAGAGGAGTCAAGAATGGGAGATATATATTATAGACCTATATGCTTTTATATCTGTCTTATCTATATATAATACGCTCTTCAAATCAGTTTTAAAGTGTATGGTTTTCCCTTTTATGAACAAGAAAATAATGACGTTATGCTGTTACGCTGGTATAATAATGTTATGGGGCTGGTATGAAATTTTTTCCAGGGCTGGTTTTTATTCCCAGTCCGGCCCTGGGTGCCGCCTCCCCTAACCATGGCCGCCGCCCATCACCCGATTGGCTAAAAGGACAGACGATCCTATTGGACGCCTAGGAGGAGGGGAGAAGACGCGTGGCAGAAGTGAGGAGGATAAGACACAGCAGCCTGCTGTCCACCGATGTCCAGATCTCAAAGGCTGCCCTATGTGCCCACTGATGCCCCTATCCCCAACGCTGCCAGATGTGCCCGCCAATGCCCCGAGCCCCAACACTGCCCGATGTGCCCGCCAATGCCCCGAGCCCCAACACTGCCCGATGTGCCTGCCAATGCCCTGAGCTCCAACACTGCCCGATGTGTCCGCCAATGCCCCGATCCCAAACGATGCCTGATGTGCCCACCAATGCCCCGAGCTCCAACGCTGCCTGATGTGCCTGCTGATGCCCCGATCCCCAATGCTGCCCGATGTGTCCCCTCCAAACCCCCGATCCCAAGCGCTGCCCGATGTACCCCCGATGCCCTGATCCCCAACACTGCCCAATGTGCCCCCTCCGATGCCCCAAACCAAAACACTGTCAGATGTGCCCTCCAATGCCCCGATCCCCAACGCTGCCTGATGTGTCTTCTGATACCCCGATCCCAAACGCTGTCCGATGTGCCCCTGATGCCCT
Source organism: Rana temporaria (assembly GCF_905171775.1). Lineage (NCBI taxonomy): Eukaryota > Metazoa > Chordata > Amphibia > Anura > Ranidae > Rana > Rana temporaria. The sequence goes on along the minus strand of NC_053490.1, from coordinate 7,074,270 downwards.
GATCCCAAACGCTGTCCGATGTTCCCTCTCCGATCCCCCGATCCCAAACGCTGCCCGATGTGCCCCCTCCGATGCCATGATCCCTAACGCTGCCCGAAATGCCCCTGATCCCCAATACTGCCCGATGTGCCCTCTCCGATGCCCCGATCCCCAACGCTGCCCGAAATGCCCCTGATCCCCAATACTGCCTGATGTGCCCCCTCCGATGCCCCGATCCCAAACACTGTCCGATGTGCCCCCTCCGATGCCCCGATCCCAAACGCTGTCCGATGTGCCCCCTCCGATGCCCCGATCCCAAACGCTGTCCGATGTGGCCCCGATGCCCTGATCCCAAACGCTGCCCGATGTGCCCCCTCCGATGCCCCGATCCCAAACGCTGTCCGATGTGCCCCCTCCGATGCCCTGATCCCAAACGCTGTCCAATGTGCCCCCGATGCCCTGATCCCCAACACTGCCCGATGTGCCCCCTCCGATGCCCCGATCCCAAACGCTGTCCGATGTGCCCCCGATGCCCCGATCCCAAACGCTGTCCGATGTGCCCCCGATGCCCTGATCCCAAACGTTGCCCGATGTTCCCCCGATGCCCTGATCCCAAACGCTGCCCGATGTGCCCCCTCCGATGCCCCGATCCCAAACGCTGTCCGATGTGCCCCCTCCGATGCCCTGATCCCAAACGCTGTCCAATGTGCCCCCGATGCCCTGATCTCCAACACTGCCCGATGTGCCCCCTCCGATGCCCCGATCCCAAACGCTGTCCGATGTGCCCCCGATGCCCCGATCCCAAACGCTGTCCGATGTGCCCCCGATGCCCTGATCCCAAACGTTGCCCGATGTTCCCCCGATGCCCTGATCCCAAACGCTGCCCGATGTGCCCCCTCCGATGCCCCGATCCCAAACGCTGTCCGAGATGCCCCCGATGCCCTGATCCCAAACGCTGCCCGATGTGCCCCCTCCGATGCCCTGATCCCAAACGCTGCCCGATGTTCCCCCTCCGATGCCCTGATGCCAAACGCTGCCCGATGTGCCCCCGATGCCCTGATCCCCAACACTGCCCGATGTGCCCCCTCCGATGCCCCGATCCCAAACGCCTATTTAAATTTTTATTTTTCTTTCTTTGCACGTGATTGGATATTCTTTGTAAAGTGAAGCTCTGGAGGAACTGTACCTGCAGAGCGCTCAGTCTATTTTGTATTTAGTAAATCAGCAACAATGTATCACCATATTATATGGATACAATCTCTGGTCACAGTGTAAACAGTCTGCATTGTCTGCACTTCCTGTCCGGTGAGCTGACACTCCACCAATCACAGCTCTGACTCCGCCCCTCTGCTGCAGTCTGATCTGCCAGTCCCCGCCCAGAACAGGGTGGGGACTGTGTCTCTTCCTGGTTGTCACAGGAGAGTCATATCTCCTATACAGAGAGAGAAGAGGAGAGAAGGAAAGAGAAGGAAAGAGAGAAGAGAAGAGAAGAGAAGAGAAAGGAGAGAAGAGAGGAGAGAGGAGGAAGAAGAGAGGAGAGGAGAGAGGAGAGAAGAAGAGAGAAGAGAAGAGAAGAGAAGAGAAAGGAGAGAAGAGAGAAGGAGGAGAGAAGAGGAGAAGAGAAGGAGGAGAGAAGGAGGAGAGAGAGAGGAGAGAAGAGAAGAAGAGAGGAGAGAAGGAGGAGAGAGAGAAGAGAGGAGAGAGAGGAGAGAAGAGAGTAGAAGGAGGAGAGGAGAGGAGAGAAGAGGAGAGGAGAGAAGGAGAGAGAAGAAGAGAGGAGGAAGAAGAGAGAGAGTCCCATCCATCCGGGAGGATCAGGGTGACGGTTGGTGTCCCCCCCCCCCCCTGATCTAGAGTCGCACCATGTCCCCCATGCTGGGATTGGTCGCTGTGCTGCTGCTGTTCTCCCCCCCGGGGGGGTCCGGGGTCCCCCTCTCCGCTCACACGCCCCCCATATCACTGGAATACAGCTGGCAGAATGTCACCTGCACCACCTGTAAGGCGCTCTTCACCGCCCTGGACATCAGCCTGCAGGTGAGAGGGGTTAATGTATTTCACTAAGTGCCTGGGGGGGGCGGGGTTGGTATATAGAGCTGGCAGTGAAGAGGTTAATGCACAGTGCTGGGCTGGGAATGATGGGGTCGGTGCCGATCCTGACCTCCCTGGGGCCCTAAGCAAAATGACATGTCACATTAAAGATTAAAGTTGAGAAGCGGGGGGAGGGGGTGTTCTGCTGTCGGAAATGACAGCAAGAAGGGGGGAGGGGGGTGCTGACTTCTCAACTCTTCTCCCATGCAGCCAGCAAGTTGAGAAGCGGGGTGAGGGGCCGAAAATCACTTCTTCGGCTTGCATAGTGAGCGTATAGGGCGGATCGGACCAGGATGGGCTTAATGCATAGGGCTGGGGTGGGGGTGATGGGGTTAATGCATAGTGCTGGGAGTGATGGGGTTAATGCATAGTACTGGGAGTGAGGGGGTTAATGCATAGTACTGGGAGTGATGGGGTTAATGCATAGTACTGGGAGTGATGGGGTTAATACATAGTACTGGGAGTGATGGGGTTAATAATGCATAGGACTGGGAGTGATGGGGTTAATGCATAGGGCTGGGAGTGAGGGGGTTAATGCATAGTGCTGGGAGTGATGGGGTTAATGCATAGTACTGGGAGTGATGGGGCTAATGCATAGTACTGGGAGTGATGGGGTTAATGCATAGGGCTGGGAGTGAGGGGGTTAATGCATAGTGCTGGGAGTGATGGGGTTAATGCATAGTGCTGGGAGTGATGGGGTTAATGCATAGTGCTGGGAGTGATGGGGTTAATGCATAGTGCTGAGAGTGATGGGGTTAATGTATAGTGCTGGGAGTGATGGGGTTAATGCATAGTGCTGGGAGTGATGGGGTTAATGCATAGTGCTGGGAGTGATGGGGTTAATGCATAGTGCTGGGAGTGATGGGGTTAATGCATAGTACTGGGAGTGATGGGGCTAATGCATAGTACTGGGAGTGATGGGGTTAATAATGCATAGGACTGGGAGTGATGGGGTTAATGCATAGTGCTGGGAGTGATGGGGTTAATGCATAGTACTGGGAGTGAGGGGGTTAATGCATAGTGCTGGGAGTGATGGGGTTAATGCATAGTGCTGGGAGTGATGGGGTTAATGCATAGTGCTGAGAGTGATGGGGTTAATGCATAGTGCTGGGAATGATGGGGTTAATGCATAGTGCTGGGAGTGATGGGGTTAATGCATAGTGCTGGGAATGATGGGGTTAATGCATAGTGCTGGGAGTGATGGGGTTAATGCATAGTGCTGGGAATGATGGGGTTAATGCATAGTGCTGGGAGTGATGGGGTTAATGCATAGTGCTGGGAGTGATGGGGTTAATGCATAGTGCTGGGAATGATGGGGTTAATGCATAGTGCTGGGAGTGATGGGGTTAATGCATAGTGCTGGGAGTGAGGGGGTTAATGCATAGGGCTGGGAATGATGGGGTTAATGCATAGTGCTGGGAGTGATGGGGTTAATGCATAGTGCTGGGAATGATGGGGTTAATGCATAGTGCTGGGAGTGATGGGGTTAATGCATAGTGCTGGGAGTGATGGGGTTAATGCATAGTGCTGGGAATGATGGGGTTAATGCATAGTGCTGGGAGTGATGGGGTTAATGCATAGTGCTGGGAGTGATGGGGTTAATACATAGGACTGGGAGTGATGGGGTTAATGCATAGTGCTGGGAGTGATGGGGTTAATGCATAGTGCTGGGAGTGATGGGGTTAATGCATAGTGCTGGGAGTGATGGGGTTAATGCATAGTGCTGGGAGTGAGGGGGTTAATGCATAGTGCTGGGAGTGATGGGGTTAATGCATAGTGCTGGGAGTGAGGGGGTTAATAATGCATAGTGCTGGGAGTGATGGGGTTAATGCATAGTACTGGGAGTGATGGGGTTAATAATGCATAGTGCTGGGAGTGATGGGGTTAATGCATAGGACTGGGAGTGATGGGGTTAATGCATAGTGCTGGTAGTGAGGGGGTTAATGCATAGTGCTGGGAGTGATGGGGTTAATGCATAGTGCTGGGAGTGAGGGGGTTAATAATGCATAGTGCTGGGTGTGATGGGGTTAATGCATAGTACTGGGAGTGATGGGGTTAATGCATAGTGCTGGGAGTGATGGGGTTAATGCATAGTGCTGGGAGTGATGGGGTTAATGCATAGTGCTGGGAGTGAGGGGGTTAATGCATAGGACTGGGAGTGATGGGGTTAATAATGCATAGTGCTGGGAGTGATGGGGTTAATGCATAGTGCTGGGAGTGAGGGGGTTAATGCATAGGGCTGGGAATGATGGGGTTAATGCATAGTGCTGGGAGTGATGGGGTTAATGCATAGTGCTGGGAGTGATGGGGTTAATAATGCATAGTGCTGGGAGTGATGGGGTTAATGCATAGTGCTGGGAATGATGGGGTTAATGCATAGGACTGGGAGTGAGGGGGTTAATGCATAGTACTGGGAGTGATGGGGTTAATGCATAGGACTGGGAGTGAGGGGGTTAATAATGCATAGTGCTGGGAGTGATGGGGTTAATAATGCATAGTGCTGGGAGTGATGGGGTTAATGCATAGGACTGGGAGTGATGGGGTTAATGCATAGGGCTGGGAGTGAGGGGGTTAATGCATAGTGCTGGGAGTGATGGGGTTAATGCATAGTGCTGGGAGTGAGGGGGTTAATGCATAGGACTGGGAGTGATGGGGTTAATAATGCATAGTGCTGGGAGTGATGGGGTTAATAATGCATAGTGCTGGGAGTGATGGGGTTAATGCATAGTACTGGGAGTGATGGGGTTAAGGCATAGTGCTGGGAGTGATGGGGTTAATGCATAGTGCTGGGAGTGATGGGGTTAATGCATAGTGCTGGGAGTGAGGGGGTTAATGCATAGTGCTGGGAGTGAGGGGGTTAATGCATAGGACTGGGAGTGATGGGGTTAATAATGCATAGTGCTGGGAGTGATGGGGTTAATGCATAGTGCTGGGAATGATGGGGTTAATGCATAGGACTGGGAGTGAGGGGGTTAATGCATAGTACTGGGAGTGATGGGGTTAATGCATAGTGCTGGGAGTGATGGGGTTAATGCATAGTGCTGGGAATGATGGGGTTAATGCATAGGACTGGGAGTGATGGGGTTAATGCATAGTGCTGGGAGTGATGGGGTTAATGCATAGTACTGGGAGTGAGGGGGTTAATAATGCATAGTGCTGGGAGTGATGGGGTTAATGCATAGTGCTGGGAGTGATGGGGTTAATGCATAGTACTGGGAGTGATGGGGTTAATGCATAGTACTGGGAGTGATGGGGTTAATGCATAGTGCTGGGAGTGATGGGGTTAATGCATAGTGCTGGGAGTGATGGGGTTAATGCATAGTGCTGGGAGTGATGGGGTTAATGCATAGTGCTGGGAGTGATGGGGTTAATGCATAGTGCTGGGAGTGATGGGGTTAATGTATAGGACTGGGAGTGATGGGGTTAATGCATAGTGCTGGGAGTGATGGGGTTAATGCATAGTGCTGGGAGTGATGGGGTTAATGTATAGGACTGGGAGTGATGGGGTTAATAATGCATAGGACTGGGAGTGATGGGGTTAATGCATAGTGCTGGGTGTGATGGGGTTAATGCATAGTACTGGGAGTGATGGGGTTAATAATGCATAGTGCTGGGAGTGATGGGGTTAATGCATAGGACTGGGAGTGATGGGGTTAATGCATAGTGCTGGGAGTGATGGGGTTAATGCATAGTGCTGGGAGTGATGGGGTTAATGTATAGGACTGGGAGTGATGGGGTTAATAATGCATAGGACTGGGAGTGATGGGGTTAATGCATAGTGCTGGGAGTGATGGGGTTAATGCATAGTGCTGGGAGTGAGGGGGTTAATGCATAGTGCTGGGAGTGAGGGGGTTAATGCATAGTACTGGGAGTGATGGGGTTAATGTATAGTGCTGGGAGTGATGGGGTTAATGCATAGGGCTGGGAGTGAGGGGGTTAATGCATAGTGCTGGGAGTGAGGGGGTTAATGCATAGGGCTGGGAGTGATGGGGTTAATGCATAGTGCTGGGAGTGAGGGGGTTAATGCATAGACTCTCTGATTGGCCCAGGCTCTCTGTGAAGGGGGAGGGGTGAGGTCTGTAGCTCTGGCAGGGAAGAGGTTAATACACAGAGACATGTGACCGGCATGTGGACCTTATTTACCCCCCCTGGTCAGGTCACGTGATCAGCCCTCCATCATATGACAGCCCTGGGGGGGTACAATGTAAGATCTGTGGGGTGATCGGTGTCACTCGATGGGAGGGGGGGGGTGGGGTCGGGTTTCCGGGTTCAGTTGAGGTGACATCTGACCGTCTTCTATAAGAACAGCCAATCAGGTGGAGGATGTAACCAGCTCACCGAGGGGGGGGGGGGGCAACACCGGCCTATCGCAGCCCCGTCCAATGAAGGACCCCGTGGCCCTTCATTGGACGGGGCTCCCCGACTTCTCCTCCCCCCCCTCCACACCCAGAGCGGTTTTTATTTTTTTTATGCTTTGTGAGATCTCTGTTCCACACATTGGCCGTACAATCTGATTGTACAATCTCCTACACACCGTACAATCTGATTGTACTACAAGGGCCCCCCCTGGGTATAAATCGACATACAATCAGATTGCACAGTCTATGGCCAGCCTGAGACGACTCCATTCAGATGGCAGTAGATTGGCCAGGATGGGGGGAAAAAAACGATCGATGGTATGTTTATGAATCTCACAAACACAATTGTATCTTAAGGCGACATCTAGGAGGTGCAAAAACAATAAGGATATGGACAGCCGCACTCCAGTAACTTGAAAAAAGACGTGCCCTTTATTGGGTACAGGAAAAAATGCACTACAGGTATCAGCACACAGTGGGATAAACAGCTGACGCGTTTCGCATTGAGTGTCAATGCTTAATCATAGCTGTTTAACCACTTAAGACCTGGTACAGCTATGATTAAGCATTGACACTAAATGCGAAACGCGTCAGCTGTTTATCCCACTGTGTGCTGATACCTGTAGTGCATTTTTTCCTGTACCCAATAAAGGGCACGTCTTTTTTCAAGTTACTGGAGTGCGGCTGTCCATATCCTTATTGTTTTTGCACATCCTGTGCATTGCCAGCACCCATCTGCTTCTGAGTGGACATCAATTACCTTAGTGAGCTCACCTGGAGCGGCAGCTCTCTTACCTGTTCGACATCTAGGAGGTGTGCCGGACCCATCGCTCCTTTAAAACCCCCCCCCCCCCCCCAGCCGCGCGATCGCGGCGGCCCCGGCCGGTAATTGAGGCCGCGGCTTTGCGGCCTTCTGCAGGCCTCAGCTTCCTTCTGTGACCTGGCGCCATCTGGTGGTGGGCGTTGGCATTACAAGTAAAACGGCAGTTATAATGTATCACTATTTTCACTGCCATCTCCTTCCCTCTAATTAGAACCCCCAAACATTATATATATTTTTATTCTAACACCCTAGAGAATAAAATGGCGGTCGCTGCAATACTTTCTGTCACGCCGTATTTGCGCAGCGGTCTTACAAGCGCACTTTTTTTGGGAAAAAAATACACTTTTTTTTTTATTAAAAAATAAGACAGCAGTAAAGTTATCCCAATTTTTTTTTATATTGTGAAAGATAATGTTACGCCGAGTAAATTGATACCCAACATGTCACGCTTCAAAATTGCGCCCGCTCGTGGAATGGCGACAAACTTTTATCCTTTAAAATCTTCATAGGCGACGTTTAAAAAACTCTACAGGTTGCATGTTTTGAGTTACAGAGGAGGTCTAGGGCTAGAATTATTGCTCTCGCTCTAACGATCGCGGCGATACCTCACATGTGTGGTTTGAATACCGTTTACATATGCGGGCGCTGCTCACGTATGCGTTCGCTTCTGCGCGCGAGCTCGGCGGGACGGGGCGCGTTTTCTGTCTCCTAACTTTTTTTAGCTGGCTCCTAGATTCCAAGTAAATTTGTCAAACCCTGCCCTAGAGAATAAAATGGTGGCCGTTGCAATATTTTATGTTGCGCCGTATTTGCGCAAACGTAATTTTATTGGGGGGGGGATTCAATAAAAAAAATAAGAAAACAGTAAAGTTGTTAGTTATTTTTTTTATATTGTGAAAGATAATGTTACGCCGAGTAAATTGATACCCAACATGTCACGCTTCAAAATTGCGTCCGCTCGTGGATTTGGCGACAAACTTCGGCGCTTAACCACTTAAGGACCGCCTCCTGCACATATACGTCGGCAGAATGGCACGGCTGGGCACATGCACGTACAGGTACGTGCTGTGCTGGTACCCGCAACCCGGTCCGAAGCTCTGTGACCGGGACCCGCGGACCCAATCGCCGCTGGGGTCCCCGGAGCTGAAGAACGGGGAGAACTGTGTGTAAACACAGTTCCCCCTGTTCTTCACTGTGTCGGCGCATCGATCGCGTCATTCCCTTTTATAGGGGGACACAGTCGATGAAGTCAGTCCTACAGCCACACCCCACTACAGTTGTAAACACACACTAAGTGAACACTAAATCCTACAGCGCCCCCTGTGGTTAACTCCCAAACTGCAACTGTCATTTTCACAATAAACAATGCATTTTAAATGCATTTTTTGCTGTGAAAATGACAATGGTCCCAAAAATGTGTCAAAATTGTCCGAAGTGTCCGCCATAATGTCGCAGTCTTGAAAAAAATCGCTGATCGCCGCCATTAGTAGTAAAAAAAATAAAAAAAATAAAAATGCAATAAAACTATCCCCTATTTTGTAAACGCTATAAATTTTGCGCAAAGCAACCGATAAACGCTTATTGCGATTTTTTTTTTTTTGCCAAAAATAGGTAGAAGAATACGTATCGGCCTAAACTGAGGGAAAAAAATCGTTTTTTTTATATATTTTTTGGGGGATATTTATTATAGCAATAAGTAAAAAATTGTCTGTTAAAGCGAAGCAGTGCCGAATCGCAAAAAGGGGCCTGGTCCTTTAGCTGCATTTTGGTCCGGGTCTTAAGTGGTTAAATATCTCCATAGGCGACGTTTAAAAAATGTCTACAGGTTGCCAGTTTAGAGTTACAGAGGAGGTCTAGCACTAGAATTATTGCTCTCGCTCTAGCGATCGCGGCGATACCTCACATGTGTGGTTTGAACATCGTTCACCTACGTGGGGGCGTGACTTATATGTGCGTTCGCTTAATCGCGGAGCTCGGAGGGATGAGGGCACTTTCCCGGTTTTTATTTTTTCTTATTTATTTTACTTTTCATTTAATTATTTTATTTATTTAATTTTATTTTTTATTATACATTTTTTTATTATTATTTTATTTATTTATTCTTATTTGTTTTCTTTTATTTATGTATTTATTTTTTATTGTTTTATTTATTTTATTTGTATTTATTTATTATTATTTATTTTACTTTTTTATTTATTTATTATTTTTTTTATTATTTAATTAATATATATATATTTTTTTAAATTTATTTATTATTTATTTTACTTTGCGGGACATCCATGTCTGCATATGAGGGGGTGGGGCGCTTTACTTTTTTTTTATTATTTATTTTATTTTAACATTTTGATACTGTCCCTTTTAAAAAAAAAAAAAATGGGGGGATAACTTTTATTACATCCCTTGTAATAGAAAAAAAAGAAAAAAAAAAAGAAGCACGACAGGTCCTCTTTATGGAGAGATCTGGCGTCAAAGGTGTCCTCTACAGGCTAGAAGGGTGTCCTCTACAGGTCAGAAGGGTGTCCTCTACAGACCAGAAGGGTGTCCTCTACAGGCCAGAAGGGTGTCCTCTACAGGTCAGAAGGGTGTCCTCTACAGACCAGAAGGGTGTCCTCTACAGGCCAGAAGGGTGTCCTCTACAGGCCAGAAGGGTGTCCTCTACAGGCCAGAAGGGTGTCCTCTACAGGTCAGAAGGGTGTCCTCTACAGGTCAGAAGGGTGTCCTCTACAGGTCAGAAGGGTGTCCTCTACAGGCCAGAAGGGTGTCCTCTACAGGTCAGAAGGGTGTCCTCTACAGGCCAGAAGGGTGTCCTCTACAGGCCAGAAGGGTGTCCTCTACAGGTCAGAAGGGTGTCCTCTACAGGTCAGAGGGGTGTCCTCTACAGATCAGAAGGGTGTCCTCTACAGGTCAGAGGGGTGTCCTCTACAGATCAGAAGGCTGTCCTCTACAGGCCAGAAGGGTGTCCTCTACAGGCCAGAAGGGTGTCCTCTACAGGTCAGAAGGGTGTCCTCTACAGGTCAGAAGGGTGTCCTCTACAGGCCAGAAGGGTGTCCTCTACAGGTCAGAAGGGTGTCCTCTACAGGCCAGAAGGGTGTCCTCTACAGGCCAGAAGGGTGTCCTCTACAGGTCAGAAGGGTGTCCTCTACAGATCAGAAGGGTGTCCTCTACAGATCAGAAGGGTGTCCTCTACAGGTCAGAGGGGTGTCCTCTACAGATCAGAAGGCTGTCCTCTACAGATCAGAAGGGTGTCCTTCCAGCTAAAAAAGTTAGGAGCCAAAAAACGCGCCCCGTCCCACCGAGCTCGCGCACAGAAGCGAACACATACGTGAGCAGCGCCCGCATATGTAAACGGTATTCAAACAGCACATGTGAGGTATCGCCGCGATCGGTAGAGCGAGAGCAATAATTCTAGCCCTAGACCTCCTCTGTAACTCAAAACATGCAACCTGTAGAATTTTTTAAAGGTCGCCTATAGAGATTTTAAAGGGTAAAAGTTTGTCGGCATTCCACGAGCGGATGCAATTTTGAAGCGTAACATGTTGGGTATCAATTTACTCGGCGTAACGTTATCTTTCACAATATAAAAAAAAATTGGGCTAACTTTACTGTTGTCTTATTTTTTAATAAAAAAAAAGTGTATTTTTTCCTAAAAAAGTGCGCTTGTAAGACGGCTGCGCAAAGACGGTGTGACAAAAAGTATTGCAACGATCGCCATTTTATTCTCTAGAGTGTTAGAATAAAATATATATATATGTTTGGGGGTTCTATTTAGAGGGAAGGAGATAGCAGTGAAAAAACACATTAGAACTGCTGTTTTTTGCTACTTGTAATGTAACCTGTAATGCCAATGGCCACCACAAGATGGCCACTCCTAGATTCCTTCTGAAGGCCTCAGCTTCCTTCTGTGAAGGCCGCAAAGCCACGGCCTCAATTACCGGCCGGCCCGTGCTGGCCGGTAATTGAGGCCGCAACTTTGCGGCCTTCTGCACACCTCAGCTTCTTTCTGTGAAGGCCGCAACGCCGCGACCTCAATTACCGGCGGGCACGGGCCTGCCGCGATCGCGCCCCGCACTTGCTGGTAATTGAGGCCGCGGCTTTGCGGCCTTCTGCAGCCCTAAGCTTCCCCAGGCGCCAGGTCACATTTCTTGTCGCACTTGCGACCTGTCGCCCGGATTTTGTTCTCTACAGGTCAGAAGGGTGTCCTCTACAGATCAGAAGGGTGTCCTCTACAGGCCAGAAGGGTGTCCTCTACAGGTCAGAAGGGTGTCCTCTACAGGTCAGAAGGGTGTCCTCTACAGGCCAGAAGGGTGTCCTCTACCGGCCAGAAGGGTGTCCTCTACAGGCCAGGAGGGTGTCCTCTACAGGCCAGAAGGGTGTCCTCTACAGGTCAGAAGGGTGTCCTCTACAGGTCAGAAGGGTGTCCTCTACAGGCCAGAAGGGTGTCCTCTACAGATCAGAAGGGTGTCCTCTACAGATCAGAAGGGTGTCCTCTACAGGTCAGAAGGGTGTCCTCTACAGGTCAGAAGGCTGTCCTCTACAGATCAGAAGGGTGTCCTCTACAGGTGAGAAGGGTGTCCTCTACAGGTGAGAAGGGTGTCCTCTACAGGTGAGAAGGCTGTCCTCTACAGGTGAGAAGGGTGTCCTCTACAGGTGAGAAGGGTGTCCTCTACAGGCCAGAAGGGTGTCCTCTACAGGCCAGAAGGGTGTCCTCTACAGGTCAGAAGGGTGTCCTCTACAGGTCAGAAGGGTGTCCTCTACAGGTCAGAAGGGTGTCCTCTACAGGTCAGAAGGGTGTCCTCTACAGGTCAGAAGGGTGTCCTCTACAGGTCAGAAGGGTGTCCTCTACAGGTCAGAAGGGTGTCAATTGCAGGTAAAATGCATCTGACAATAAAATCTGAATGATCTCAGCAGAGTCTCAATCTGATGCCATTGACACAAACCCAATCCCACCCAAGCGGGCCCCAGCACTGCCATGTGATAAGGTGTTATGGATATTTCGATCTTAGTCCCCTGACTCTCTCTCTCTCTCTGATTGCAGCTGGAGAGTAACATGGATCTGGTGGCATCGCTGGCGGTGAGGGTGTGCGACACTCTGCACCTGGCGGAGCCCAGCGTCTGCAAGCAGGCAGTGCAGCTCTTCAAGAAGGAAATGATCATGTCCTGGGTCCTCTCGGTGTTGCGCCCCTCTGAGGTCTGCGGTCTGCTCCTGGGCACTGACTGCGGCCACTGGGATATAGGCTTGGACTGGAATATTACTCTGCCCGCTGTGCCCAAACCCCCCGTACAGCCTCCCATCCCACCAGCTCCGGGGTCTCCAGTATCTCGGGTTCTCTTCCTGACGGATGTCCATTGGGATCACGGCTACTCCCCGGGGGGTCCGATTACCTGCAAGGAACCCCTGTGCTGCAGGAACCACCCATCAGGAGGACACGGGTCGGCTGGGTACTGGGGGGAATACAGCAAGTGCGACCTTCCCCTGCACACCATCGAGTCTCTTCTACGTCATGTTTCCAGCAGTGGCCCCTATGACCGGGTCTACCTGACAGGAGACATTCCGGCCCACAACATATGGGAGCAGACCCGGGGGGAACAGCTGGATGCCCTCAGAACCATTACTGGGCTCATCAAGAAATACCTGGGCCCAGTGCCTGTCTATTCTGCCGTGGGCAACCATGAGAGTGCGCCTGTCAACAGCTTCCCTCCCCCCTCTGTGCATGGAAACCTCTCCTCTAGCTGGCTGTACCAGGCCATGGCCGAGGAGTGGAAGGAATGGCTTTCCCCCGAAGCTCTGGAGACCCTCAGGTGAGATTACTATTGTCTTCTATATATGTTGTATTCCATGGAGGTCCTCAGTATGGAAGCGGAACCGGAGCCCGAGGGAACAGGAGGTATGAGGGTCCCGATCATTACATATAATAGGGAACAGGAGGTATGAGGGTCCCGATCATTACATCTAATAGAGAACAGGAGGTATGAGGGTCCTGATCATTACATCTAATAGAGGAACAGGAGGTATGAGGGTCCCGATCATTACATCTAATAGAGAACAGGAGGTATGAGGGTCCCGATCATTACATCTAATAGAGAACAGGAGGTATGAGGGTCCCGATCATTACATCTAATAGAGGAACAGGAGGTATGAGGGTCCCGATCATTACATCTAATAGAGAACAGGAGGTATGAGGGTCCCGATCATTACATCTAATAGAGGAACAGGAGGTATGAGGGTCCCGATCATTACATCTAATAGAGGAACAGGAGGTATGAGGGTCCCGATCATTACATCTAATAGAGAACAGGAGGTATGAGGGTCCCGATCATTACATCTAATGGAGGAACAGGAGGTATGAGGGTCCCGATCATTCCATCTAATAGGGAACAGGAGGTATGAGGGTCCCGATCATTACATATAATAGGGAACAGGAGGTATGAGGGTCCCGATCATTACATCTAATAGAGAGCAGGAGGTACGAGGGTCCCGATCATTACATCTAATCGGGAACAGGAGGTATGAGGGTCCCGATCATTACATCTAATAGGGAACAGGAGGTATGAGGGTCCAGCTCCTCTCTTCCATATCTAGCGGTTGAGGTTTCTCCATGTCCCGTCTCTTCCTGTGACCAGCCTGTCCTCTCCCGATCTTCTGCTCTCGGCCTCCTCTTCCTCTTTGTCTCTGACCCCTGGCCTTGTTTTTTTCAGTACGGTTGGTTATTACACAGTGAGGATCGGTCCCAACCTGCGACTGGTGTCCCTGAACATGAACTACTGTGCCAGCGAGAATTTCTGGCTCCTCATCAATTTCACTGACCCCGCCGGGCAGCTGCAGTGGCTGGTGGGAATTCTACAGGAGGCCGAGGACAACCATGAAAAGGTGAGGAGAGTTTCCGATCTTCTGGGATTGTATATCTAAAGCTTTGGTATCGTCCTGCTGGGATTAGAAGAAATGACATGGCTTCCCGGGAGGGAATTCTTCTCCAAGCTCCCCCCAGTGCAGCCCACGTGATCACAGGCATTTGGCCAAATGATTTTTGCCAAAGGGGGGAACCAGCCTTGTCCAGCGGAGGTGATTTGACAAATGGGCTAAATGGTTTCCCCCCATGGTGCCCGAGGAGCTACAGACTATGAGGTCTACTTCTGCCCATGTGATTCATGGTAGGCCCCGAAAGAGGATGTATCCATGACAAAGATATGGTGATATAATTAAGAGTTGTAGATGTTATGTGGTGATATGGTGGGGATGTGATGGGGATATGGTGGTGATATGGTGGTGATCTGGTGGTGATATGGTGGGGATATGGTGGTGATATGGTGGGGATGTGGTGGTGATATGGTGGGGATGTGGTGGGGATATGGTGGGTGTGATACATTTGCCTATATGTCTCAGTGTACTGCTCCCTGCTAGCCATGGGTAGATGTAGAAAGGAATTTCATGTGTGATTCATTCCTCTGACAGGTTATTGACGTGCTAATGTCCCCTCACTATTCTAAACGTTAATTGATCTATTGTGTTGTGTAAAGAAGATCTGTGTTTACCCTTAAAAGATGTGTATTGTATCATCAGGCTAAATGATTAGAGAAGTAGTATGTTAATTATTCTGATTGCTTCAGTGTAGTAATTAACTCCAGTGATGTCTTTATCTAAAGAAATGTGTCTGCATGGTCGGCTCCGACTTGTCTCCTATAATCTGTATGGGAAACCCCACTGTGTGAGGGGGGCGTTCCTAACAGGCTGTAACCACATATAAGCTGAGTTTTTGTGTCAATAAAGTGTCTTGGTTCCAGCATCCAGTCTTGACTCATGTGTGGGGAATCCTGTGATGTTCTTGTATGGAGAGGAGGGAATGTTTGACGGGGATATCATACCGATACCGTCACAAATTGGTTGGCAGCAGCGGGATCTTCCCTTCTACTCTCCTTCACACCCGGATTCCAAGCAGACACTGGAAGAACTACTGGAAGGATTTCTAGCAACAAAACCAAGCGGGTCATCATAGCGGAATCAATGGAGATAGACCAGGAGGACGGGATTGCAGCAACGCCAGCAGTACAAGAGATGGATACACCAGTGATTCAGGAGGAGGAATCGCCAGCCAACAAGCTAATGAGAGAGAATCTAGCGTGGTTCGGCCCGAACCCAACGCCGGATGTGGTGCTGAAAGTGATGGACCTGTTAGTAAACGCAGAACTACAGAAGGATAAACAAATAAGAGACGCAGAACTACAGAAGGATAAACAAATAAGGGACGCAGAACTACAGTTAAAACTGGCAGCAGTCCAACAAGCAGCCGCACCTTCTCCGAACAGTGAGTACAGCACAGCAGACGCAAGGAAGATTCCGTTTAGCGCTTTTAAAGCTTTTGATGAAAAGGACTGTGAAATTGATAACTACCTGGCGGATTTTGAGCGACAATGTAACCTGCACCGAATAGCTAGAGGAGAGTGGGTTGCAATATTGTCAGGCAAACTGTCAGGCAAAGCTTCTGATGCTTTCCGGACCGTGCCAGATCAGGATATCCATAGCTACGCCAGGGTTAAAGAAGTGCTCCTGGCTCGTTATGCGGTAACTCCAGAGTCCCACCGACAGAAGTTCAGGGACTCACGCAAAACCACGAAAGACTCTTACGCAGAATGGGCATGCCAGTTGTCCCTGTCGGCCTCTAACTGGGTTAACAGCAGCCAGGCCACCACCGCAGAGGACATTTTGCAACTAATGCTCCTGGAGCAATTTTACAATCACATCCAGACGGACGTCAAAGATTGGGTGAGAGATCGCAGGCCCATGACTCTACCAGAGGCCGCGAAGTTGGCGGATGAATATGCGGATACTCGCAAGACAAACCAGGTCACACCACGGGTACAACCCCCACAACCAACGGCGCCCTCACACCCACCAGCCGCTAGATACCAACCGCCTAACAGACCGATGACATATAGCCCTCGCTACCCACGCCAGGAGGACAACGAACAACGCTGCTTCCGGTGCAAACAGTTGGGTCACTTCAAGCAGAATTGCCCCATGAATGACAACACCAGGTCAAATTGGTCTCAACCTGGGTACCGCTCACCAGCAGCAGCCCATTGTGTAGACTCGGCTTGGGATCCCCAGGAGCTGGGTCAGGAAGAACCATTGGGCACCCCTTACGAAGCCCTCATGGTACAATCTGTTATTACGGACAACAGGGAACACCATTGTCAGCTGGTCATGGGCGACAACCATGAGCCGGAGGGGCCTTGGAGGGAGCTAGGCAGAAAGAGGCACCGCCAGCTACCCTCCAAGAAGAAGAGGTCCTGGAAGTCATATAACCAGCGGACCTGGGAGGAGAAGAAGCGACTGGAGGAGATGGAATCGCAGCGGGCGCCCCAGATGCGGGCCGAGATGTTCGCCAAGGGCCCACCGGTGGCCCCTTACACCACCACCCAGTTCCTGATGATGAAGGACCACGTGGAAAGCCTGCAGGACATGAGCAAGCAGGATCTGATCCGTGAGTACATAGAGCTGGAGGAGTGGATAAGCCGCATGGAGGAGGAGAACAACCACCTGAGGTCACAGCGGGCTGACCCCCCCAGGCTCCATGAACTGGAGATGGAGCTGGAGAAGCTCAAAGAGGAGAACCGGCGGCTGCGGAGGGAGCAGGGGGTGGCTGACCTTTATGGGGCTCTGAGTCCCCTCTTCCCCCCCCCGGACTCTGAGCACCGGTGCTACAGCATTTCAACAAATATAACTTTTTCTTTTTATGAATCTCCTGTGATTGTCACTTCAGAGCCATAACCTGCCCCTCCCATAGCGGGACACCTAGACGGCGGCGCACAGACCCATTCGCTGTCTTCACACTGACTTCTGGTGACTTTGCAGATCACACAAAGACTTGGGGACTGACCGGCGTGTGATCTGACGACCCGGTGACATACCTGAGTCTGAAGCAGTTGCCAAGGGAGGTCAGTCATGCCAAACGGAGTTAACCTCGGACTAAAAGCTCTAAACCCGTCAACCCTACTGGACCAGGAAAGGTCCAACCGGATTTGCCGGAGCAGGGAGCAAAAGGGGGGCCATTGTGATACATTTGCCTATATGTCTCAGTGTACTGCTCCCTGCTAGCCATGGGTAGATGTAGAAAGGAATTTCATGTGTGATTCATTCCTCTGACAGGTTATTGACGTGCTAATGTCCCCTCACTATTCTAAACGTTAATTGATCTATTGTGTTGTGTAAAGAAGATCTGTGTTTACCCTTAAAAGATGTGTATTGTATCATCAGGCTAAATGATTAGAGAAGTAGTATGTTAATTATTCTGATTGCTTCAGTGTAGTAATTAACTCCAGTGATGTCTTTATCTAAAGAAATGTGTCTGCATGGTCGGCTCCGACTTGTCTCCTATAATCTGTATGGGAAACCCCACTGTGTGAGGGGGGCGTTCCTAACAGGCTGTAACCACATATAAGCTGAGTTTTTGTGTCAATAAAGTGTCTTGGTTCCAGCATCCAGTCTTGACTCATGTGTGGGGAATCCTGTGATGTTCTTGTATGGAGAGGAGGGAATGTTTGACGGGGATATCATACCGATACCGTCACAGTGGGGATGTGGTGGGGATATGGTGGTGATATGGTGGGGATGTGGTGGTGATATGGTGGTGATATGGTGGTGATATGGTGGTGATATGGTGGTGATATGGTGGTGATATGGTGGGGATGTGGTGGGGATATGATGGTGATGTGGTGGTGATGTGGTGGTGATGTGGTGGGGATGTGGTGGTGATATGGTGGTGATATGGTGGTGATATGGTGGTGATATGGTGGTGATATGGTGGGGATATGGTGAGGATCTGGTGGTGATCTGGTGGTGATATGGTGGGGATGTGGTGGTGATGTGGTGGTGATATGGTGGGGATGTGGTGGTGATATGGTGGGGATGTGGTGGTGATATGGTGGGGATGTGGTGGTGATATGGTGGGGATATGGTGGGGATGTGGTGGGGATGTGGTGGTGATATGGTGGGGATGTGGTGGTGATATGGTGGGGATGTGGTGGGGATATGGTGGGGATGTGGTGGTGATATGGTGGTGATGTGGTGGTGATATGGTGGTGATATGGTGGTGATGTGGTGGTGATGTGGTGGTGATGTGGTGGTGATATGGTGGGGATATGGTGGTGATATGGTGGGGATATGGTGAGGATCTGGTGGTGATCTGGTGGTGATCTGGTGGTGATATGGTGGGGATATGGTGGTGATATGGTGGGGATGTGGTGGTGATATGGTGGGGATGTGGTGGTGATATGGTGGGGATGTGGTGGGGATATGGTGGTGATATGGTGGGGATGTGGTGGGGATGTGGTGGTGATATGGTGGTGATGTGGTGGTGATGTGGTGGTGATGTGGTGGTGATGTGGTGGTGATGTGGTGGTGATGTGGTGGGGATGTGGTGGTGATATGGTGGGGATGTGGTGGGGATATGGTGGTGATATGGTGGGGATGTGGTGGTGATGTGGTGGTGATGTGGTGGTGATGTGGTGGTGATGTGGTGGGGATGTGGTGGTGATATGGTGGTGATATGGTGGGGATATGGTGGGGATATGGTGGGGATATGGTGGTGATGTGGTGGTGATGTGGTGGTGATATGGTGGGGATATGGTGGTGATATGGTGGGAATATGGTGAGGATATTGTGGGGATGTGTGGTGATCTGGTGGGGATCTGTTGGTCATATGGTGGTTTATGGTTATTAGGGCTTTTAGGAGTTCTAGGTGGAGGGTGGGACTGTGAGAAGAGTGACCACCCCGGGATACATGGGTGAGATTATATGACCCCCGTCCCCTGGGCAGAGAGTGAATCTTCTCTTTTCTTTGGTCGCAGGTTCATATTATTGGACACATCCCACCCGGCCTGTGCCTGAAGAGCTGGAGCTGGAACTATTACCGGATTGTCAACAGGTGAGCCCATGTTATTTCCCAACACACTCCCATACCCCTCTTCATGGCACGTCAAGGGGTATTGTGTCACTTGTACCACCCCCTAAAGTGTCCTCTGTACCCCCAGCCATGACCATCCCTCCATAATCTCTGTACCCCCAGCCATGACCATCCCTCCATAATCTCTGTACCCCCAGCCATGACTATACCTCCTAATATCTGTACCCTCAGCCATGACCATCCACCCTAATCTCTGTACCCATGACCATCCCTCCTAATCTCTGTACCCCCAGCCATGACCATCCCTCCTAATCTCTGTACCCCCAGCCATGACCATCCACCCTAATCCCTGTACCCCCAGCCATGACCATCCACCCTAATCTCTGTACCCCCAGCCATGACTATCCCCCCTAATCCCTGTACCCCCAGCCATGAACTTCCCACCCTAATATCTGTACCCCCAGCCATGAACTTCCCACCCTAATCTCTGTACCCCCAGCCATAACCATCCACCCTAATCTCTGTACCCCCAGCAATGACCAGCCACCCTAATCTCTGTACCCCCAGCCATGACCATCCACCCTAATCTCTGTACCCCCAGCCATGACCATCCACCCTAATCTCTGTACCCCCCAGCCATGACCATCCACCCTAATCCCTGTACCCCCAGCCATGACCATCCACCCTAATCTCTGTACCCCCAGCCATGACTATCCCCCCTAATCCCTGTACCCCCAGCCATGAACTTCCCACCCTAATATCTGTACCCCCAGCCATGAACTTCCCACCCTAATCTCTGTACCCCCAGCCATAACCATCCACCCTAATCTCTGTACCCCCATCAATGACCAGCCACCCTAATCTCTGTACCCCCAGCCATGACCATCCACCCTAATCTCTGTACCCCCAGCCATGACCATCCACCCTAATCTCTGTACCCCCCAGCCATGACCATCCACCCTAATCTCTGTACACCCAGCCATGACCATCCACCCTAATCTCTGTACCCCCAGCCATGACCATCCCACCCTAATCTCTGTACCCCCAGCCATGACCATCCACCCTAATCTCTGTACCCCCAGCCATGACCATCCACCCTAATCTCTGTACACCCAGCCATGACCATCCACCCTAATATCTGTACCCCCAGCCATGAACTTCCCACCCTAATCTCTGTACCCCCAGCCATGACCATCCACCCTAATCTCTGTACCCCCAGCCATGACCATCCCACCCTAATCTCTGTACCCCCCAGCAATGACCATCCCACCCTAATCTTTGTACCCCCAGCAATGACCATCCACCCCTAATCTCTGTACCCCCAGCCATGACCATCCCACCCTTATTTCTACACCACAGCCCTTAAAATTTAGTTGGGTCTACTGGTACAGGGCTCAGGATTTCCTTTAATGTGAAAAGAGATCCATTGTTGTAACCCCGAAAACACTCGGCATATCTGACGGGGGGTCATGTCCGGGTCTTCCCAGAATCCTTTCCGTTGTCTCATTGTTTCTCTCTCCCCGCAGATACGAGAGCACCATTGCTGCCCAGTTCTTTGGACACACCCACCTGGATGAGTTTGAGATATTTTACGATGAAGAGACCCTCAGCCGCCCACTCTCTGTGGCCTACATCGCACCCAGCGTCACCACCTTCATTGACCTGAACCCAGGTAAGTACTGGGCACTGTGACCCTGTACTGAGCATGGCGATTGGGTGTGCCATCAGACAGGCCTAACCTTCAGTCTTGCACCATTGTACCCGGCCCCTCTCCTGGACTAAAACGGCTTCCTCTGATTTCACCGCACACTAGCAAATTAGTCTAGCGCCCCCATAAAGCGGCCGTACTGCTTCCTGTTTGGGGGGGGGGGGGCGCTGCTTCTAATTTTGACTGTCCTATCATCCTGGACCACAAACCTTCCTCACTGTGCTGCTGTATATGTTTTCTGCTGCACCATTGGCATGGTTAGTGGCGGCTGGTGCTAAAAACAATTTGGGGGGGCGCAAATTAACTGAAAAGAATTTGAAAAAAATACACCAAACGCTGCCACTGTGCCCACCAAACGCTGCCACTGTGCCCAGTGCTGCCAGTGTGCCATGTGCTGCCAGTGTTCCCAATGCTGCCAGTGTGCCATGTGCCCAATGCTGCCAGTGTGCCATGTGCCAAATGCTGCCAGTGTGCCATGTGCCAAATACTGCCAGTGTGCCCAGTGCTGCCATTGTGCCACGTGCCCAATGCTGCCAGTGTGCCCAATGCTGCAAGTGTGCCTCAAGTGCTGCCACAGTGCCCCAAACGTTGCCCGCCTTCTGCCCGGCCCTTACCTTGTCTCAAAACGGCAGCGGGTGGCGGGAGTGGCATCCTCCATTTCTTCCTCGATGAGGAAGACTCTTCTCCCGCCCGCTCCTCCTCCTCATCCTTCCAAGCCTGCCGCTTCAGCCAATCAGGTGACCAGTAACCAGACCCGATGAACCTGATTGGCTGAGAGGCGGGTCAGTGTTAGGGAAGCGATTCCCTAACGCAGCACTGTTTAGCCAGGGAACACACAGCCGTGTGCCCGCTGTTTAACCATTTGGAAGCCGATTAGAGCCCACAGGCTGTACTCCGGGAAACCTATTAGAGCTCTAATGGGGCACTTCCAAAACACGCCCACCGCTGCTATTTCAGATGGCCGGCGCTCAACAGGGGGCCGGACACCTCAATAGTGGGCGGCAGCGGCGACAATAGATAGATTCATGCAATGCATGAATCTATCTATTGGAGATTGATGGGTGCAGGAGAGAGGGGGCGGAGCTCCTGCACCCACTATGGACGCACCTCCACTGGGCATGGTTATATCTTCTTAGTCCTCGCCATAAAATTATAAGAAATTTGTGCTTAAAGTAGAACTATAGGAACACTTTTTTTTTTTCTTTTGGATAGAGTAAGGGAGGGTTAGAGCCCCTGTCGGTTTATTTTTTACCATCCCTGTCCCATTGCAGAGATTTCACTTCCTGCCCCCAAAGCCAAACAGGAAGTGAGAGGAAATCTATGCAAATTAAGGGAATTGATTGCCCCCCCCCCCCCCCCCAGGCCCTAAGAACTAGTGACCCCACTCAAAAATTTCAGGGCGGTCTGGCAAAAATGGCGGGGTGTGGGGCCTTGACAGGAAGGGGTGGGTCATATTTAAATTAGTGGGTGCCCGAGTTTAGTCAGGCCTAGGGCAGCACAAAGCCTAAATACACTTCTGGTCAAAATGTGTAGTGGATCTCACAAATGTCCTCTTTTCAGGTTACCGTGTGTACCAGATTGATGGTGAATACCCCAACAGCTCCCACGTTGTATTAGACCACGAGACCTACATCCTCAACCTGACCGAAGCCAACAAACAAAAGGAGGAGCCACGGTGGACTTTCTTGTACAGCGCCCTCAACACGTACGGGATGAAGTCGGCCTACCCATCGGACTGGGACAACCTGCTACAGAGATTCCTACAGGATGAAAAGCTTTTCCAGACCTTCTGGTTCCTCCATCACAAGGGTCACGTGGAAGAGGTATGTGAGCCAATGTGTAAGAGGACGGTCATCTGTATCCTTCGTACTGGAAGGTCCAGTGATCCCCAACTGTGCAAAGGTCTGGGACTTGACGGGAAACCCAACTGGAAGCGGAAATCTCTTTGCTGAGGCTGCAACTTCAGAGGACCTTGTTGATCTATAGTCATCTCCTGGAGGAGATGTAACTCATCTCATGGAGGAAAGGTTATAGACCTCCTGAAAAGCATTATATAAAAGCTAAGAAGCAACGAGTATTTATAAAACTGTGGCGGTTCCTCGGGAATGTCGACATTGGAGATGAACTTCAATGAAGGCAACGTAGACCAGATTGTTGGAGAACATCCTATCTCTCTGGGAAGTTCTGAGAAAGCAATGGGTCAAAACGCGTGGATTATTCACACGTCAACGCCTTCCTGGTGACTTCTGCATTCAGACACCTTCTGTGGTTCCATCTACAAGCTCAGGGGTTTTCTATTGAACTGACAATAAAAAAAAAAAAAAAAAAAGGGTTACTTGTAGAGTAACCTTCGGCCGGACCTTAGAGGCATGGAAACAATGTAGAAGTAGCAAAAATAAACAGTATTTATTGAAAAAAGTACATGGTATGATCACAATGTTCAAAGAATGAAAATCATAAAAAATGATACGATTTGTACAGTGAGCCCATGTGTCTACGCGTTTCACCGTTGGGCTTCTTCAGGACACGGTCAGAGTTCAAAGAGGTAACAAAGAAAGAGAGCGAATCTCACTATCCTAGAGTGGATTAAGCCTCATGTACACATTTCAATAGCCGGAAAGGTTTCCAAAATGTGGAATACTTAAAAAGACAGCGGAAGGGTAATCGGCACGCAGCTAGTTTCGCAACTGATCGTGTCCTGAAGTAGCCTAACGGTGAAACGTGTAGACACAAGGGCTCACTGTACAAATTGTATGATTTTTGTTTTTTTAGGATTTTTAATCTTTGAACATTGTGATCATACCATGTACTTTTTTCATCTCACCCCGTGCTTCCGAACCTCATAACGTTTCACCCTCTCTTATTAATGCTGTTACAATCTTGAACTTAATAACCCCTCACATCTCCAACTTCTCGTTTTGTTGCTTTCTAAATTCCCCACCATACCATGCGCAGCTCACCAATCTTCCACCACACCCAACATATTTCCACCCAATCCTCCCTATCATTATTTCACCATGCCATTCTCACCAATCCAACACACCCAATTCACCAATCTTCCCCCCCACCCAACATATTTCCACCCAATCCTCCCTATCATTATTCCACACAGCTCATCCATCCTTCACCAAGCCCAAAGTATCTCCTCCTCACTCCACTACACCATACCATATCCATCTCACCCAAAGTATGTCCATCTCACCCAACTGCACTTTACTCACCAATATTCCACTATACCCAAAGTATCTCCACCTCCTTCTCCCTCTCACTCTACCATAGCATACATAACTCTTCAAACCAACACGTCCATCACACCCAAAGTATCTCCACATTACTCAACAATCTTCTACTATACCCAAGGTATCTCCTCCCCCTCACTCCACCATACCATATACAACTCACCGATCTTACATATCCCCAAAGTATCTCCACCTCACCTAACTGCACTTTGCTCGTCACCTCTTTCTCCCTCTCACCCCACAACAACATACACAGCTCATCCATCTTCCACCAAACCCAAAATATCTCCCGCTCCTCACCCCACCACACCATACAAAGCTCATCCATCCTTTACAGACCCCAAAGTATCTCCTACTCACTCCACCACACCATACACAGCTCATCAATTTTCCACCAAAACCAAAATACCTCCTCACCCCACCACATCATACACAGCTAATCCATCCTACACCAAGCCCAAGTATCTCCTTTTTCTCCTCCTCATCATACCACACATTTCATTAATCCTCTTTCAAACTCAAAGGATGTCTTCCTCCTAACTCACTACTCCATACTCAGATCATCAATCCTCCACCAAGCCCAAAGTATCTCCTCCTCCTATGACACCATACACCACTCACCAATCCGTCATCAAACCCAAGGTATCTCTTCCTTCTCACCCTACCACATCATGCACAGCTCATTTAATCCTCCACCAAGCCAAAAAACCTTCTCCTCCTTAACCCACCACACCATACACAGCTCATCAATCCTCCATCAAGGCCAAAGTATCTCCTTCTCTTCCCCAACCCACCACAACATAGTGTACACAGCTCATTAATCCTCCATCAAGCCCAAAGTATCTCCTTCTCTTCCCCAACCCACTACACCAGGGATAAGCAATTAGCGGACCTCCAGATGTTGCCAAACTACAAGTCCCATGAGGCATAGCGAGACTCTGACAGCATCAAGCATGACACCCAGAGGCAGAGGCATGATGGGACTTGTAGTTTGGCAACAGCTGGAGGTCCGCTAATTGCTTATCCCCGCACTACACCATACCATACATAGCTCATCAATACTCCCCCGAACCCAAAGTATCTCCATCTCTTCTCCAATCCACTACACCATACCATACATAGCTCATCAATCCTCCACCAAGCCCAAAGTATCTCCATCTCTTCTCCAACCCACTACACCCCACCATACACAGCTCATCAATCCTCCCCCAAACCCAAAGTATCTCCATCTCTTCTCCAACCCACTACACCATACCATACACAGCTCA
Source organism: Rana temporaria (assembly GCF_905171775.1). Taxonomy (NCBI): domain Eukaryota; kingdom Metazoa; phylum Chordata; class Amphibia; order Anura; family Ranidae; genus Rana; species Rana temporaria. The sequence goes on along the minus strand of NC_053490.1, from coordinate 7,048,907 downwards.
TCAATCCTCCATCAAGCCCAAAGTATCTCCTTCTCTTCCCCAACCCACTACACCATACCATACATGGCTCATCAATCCTCCACCAAACCCAAAGTATCTCCATCTCTTCTCCAAACCACTACACCATACCATACACAGCTCATCAATCCTCCACCAAACCCAAAGTATCTCCATCTCTTCTCCAACCCACTACACCATACCACACACAGCTCATCAATCCTCCACCAAATCCAAAGTATCTCCATCTCTTCTCCAACCCACTACACCATACCATACATAGCTCATCAATCCTCCCCCAAACCCAAAGTATCTCCATCTCTTCTCCAATCCACTACACCATACCATACATCGCTCATCAATCCTCCCCCAAACCCAAAGTATCTCCATCTCTTCTCGGAACCCACTACACCATACCATACATAGCTCATCAATCCTCCACCAAACCCAAAGTATCTCCATCTCTTCTCCAATCCACTACACCATACCATACATAGCTCATCAATCCTCCACCAAATCCAAAGTATCTCTAAATCTTCTCCAATCCACTACACCATACCATACATAGCTCATCAATCCTCCCCCAAACCCAAAGTATCTCCATCTCTTCTCGGAACCCACTACACCATACCATACATAGCTCATCAATCCTCCACCAAACCCAAAGTATCTCTAAATCTTCTCCAATCCACTACACCATACCATACATAGCTCATCAATCCTCCATCAAGCCCAAAGTATCTCCATCTCTTCTCCAACCCACTACACCATACCATACATAGCTCATCAATCCTCCCCCAAACCCAAAGTATCTCCATCTCTTCTCCAACCCACTACACCATACCATACATCGCTCATCAATCCTCCACCAAACCCAAAGTATCTCCATCTCTTCTCCAAACCACTACACCATACCATACATATCTCATCAATCCTACACCAAACCCAAAGTATCTCCATCTCTTCTCCAACCCACTAGACCATACCATACACAGCTCATCAATCCTCCACCAAACCCAAAGTATCTCCATCTCTTCTCCAACCCACCACACCATACCATACATAGCTCATCAATCCACCACCAAGCCCAAGGTATCTCAATCTCTTCCCCAACCCACTACACCACACCATACACAGCTCATCAATCCTCCACCAAACCCAAAGTATCTCCATCTCTTCTCCAACCCACTACACCACACCATACACAGCTCATCAATCTTTTATCAAGCCCAACGTATCTCCATCTCTTCTCCAACCCACTACACCACACCATACACAGCTCATCAATCCTCCATCAAGCCCAAAGTATCTCCATCTCTTCTCCAATCCACTACACCATACCATACACAGCTCATCAATCCTCCACCAAGCCCAAAGTATCTCCTTCCCTTCCCCAACCCACCACAACATACTGAACACAGCTCATCAATCCTCCACCAAGCCCAAAGTATCTCCTTCCCTTCCCCAACCCACCACAACATACTGAACACAGCTCATCAATCCTCCACCAAATCCAAAGTATCTCCTTCTCTTCTCCAACCCACTACACCATACCATACATAGCTCATCAATCCTCCACCAAACCCAAAGTATCTCCATCTCTTCTCCAATCCACTACACCATACCATACATAGCTCATCAATCCTCCACCAAATCCAAAGTATCTCTAAATCTTCTCCAATCCACTACACCATACCATACATAGCTCATCAATCCTCCCCCAAACCCAAAGTATCTCCATCTCTTCTCGGAACCCACTACACCATACCATACATAGCTCATCAATCCTCCACCAAACCCAAAGTATCTCTAAATCTTCTCCAATCCACTACACCATACCATACATAGCTCATCAATCCTCCATCAAGCCCAAAGTATCTCCATCTCTTCTCCAACCCACTACACCATACCATACATAGCTCATCAATCCTCCCCCAAACCCAAAGTATCTCCATCTCTTCTCCAACCCACTACACCATACCATACATCGCTCATCAATCCTCCACCAAACCCAAAGTATCTCCATCTCTTCTCCAAACCACTACACCATACCATACATATCTCATCAATCCTACACCAAACCCAAAGTATCTCCATCTCTTCTCCAACCCACTAGACCATACCATACACAGCTCATCAATCCTCCACCAAACCCAAAGTATCTCCATCTCTTCTCCAACCCACCACACCATACCATACATAGCTCATCAATCCACCACCAAGCCCAAGGTATCTCAATCTCTTCCCCAACCCACTACACCACACCATACACAGCTCATCAATCCTCCACCAAACCCAAAGTATCTCCATCTCTTCTCCAACCCACTACACCACACCATACACAGCTCGTCAATCTTTTATCAAGCCCAACGTATCTCCATCTCTTCTCCAACCCACTACACCACACCATACACAGCTCATCAATCCTCCATCAAGCCCAAAGTATCTCCATCTCTTCTCCAATCCACTACACCATACCATACACAGCTCATCAATCCTCCACCAAGCCCAAAGTATCTCCTTCCCTTCCCCAACCCACCACAACATACTGAACACAGCTCATCAATCCTCCACCAAGCCCAAAGTATCTCCTTCCCTTCCCCAACCCACCACAACATACTGAACACAGCTCATCAATCCTCCACCAAATCCAAAGTATCTCCTTCTCTTCTCCAACCCACTACACCATACCATACATAGCTCATCAATCCTCTATCAAGCCCAAAGTATCTCCTTCTTTTCCCCAACCCACCAGACACAGCTCATCAATCCTCCATCAAGCCCAAAGTATCTCCTTCTTTTCCCCAACCCACCAGACACAGCTCATCAATCCTCCATCAAGCCCAAAGTATCTCCTTCTCTCCCCAACCCATCACACCATACACCGCTCATCAATCCTACACCCTACCCTAATATTTCCTCCCCACTTTACCAAACCATACACTAAATCCTCACTCCATCACACCATTCTCCTCCTCCTCACCCCACCACACCATACACAGCCCATTAAACCTCCACCAAACCCCAAATATCTCCTCCTCCTCACCCCGCCACTTCATACACAGCCCATTAATTATCTACAACACCCTGCAGTACATTCTATCCTCCCCACCACAGATTTCCATGATCAGCCTTCAAAATTCAAATGGAATTGTGCAATATGAATCCTATTGCAGTGATCATTTGTGTGCTTCTCTGCTGAGATTCCGGAAGTTAAAGGCGTAGAATCAGAAGAAGAATCTGGTAATAATTTATATAGAGAGTCTAATGAAAAAACGTAATATATAGCACTGAATTCTGAGATTCTGGATTGTTTGACTGAATACTAATGATGTGCACTAATAAATTCAAAAATGTTCTCAAGAAACCTGTCAAGACTGTTCTTTGTAAGGTGTGGAGTTCCTCTGGTTACAAGGATAGTTTTATACCAGTGTTTTTAGATTTACTTTTCTTTCAGGTGGCACTTTTGCCAGGTTGGGGCACTGGCGGCTGGTACTCAAAATCTTTTGGGGGGCGCAAACAAACGAAAAAAAAATAACACATCAATTGCAGCCTCACTGTGCCCACCAATTGCCGCCACTGTGCCCACCAATTGCCGCCACTGTGCCATCAAACGCAGCCACTGTGCCCATCAATTGTCGACTCGCCACTGTGCCATGCCATCAATTGTTGCCACTGTGCCATCAAACGCCAGCCACTGTGCCCATCAATTGTCGCCACTGTGCCATGTCATCAATTGTTGCCACTGTGCCATCAATTGTCACCACTGTGCCATGCCATTAAACACAGCCACTGTGCCATCAATTGTCACCACTGTGCCATGCCATCAAACGCAGCCACTGTGCCATCAATTGTCGCCACTGTGCCCATCAACTGTCGCCACTGTGCCATGCCATCAAACGCAGCCACTGTGCCATCAATTGTCGCCACTGTGCCCACCAATTGCCGCCACTGTGCCATCAAACGCAGCCACTGTGCCCATCAATTGTCGCCACTGTGCCATGCCATCAATTGTTGCCACTGTGCCATCAAACGCAGCCACTGTGTCCATCAATTGTTGCCACTGTGCCATCAATTGTCACCACTGTGCCATGCCATCAAACACAGCCACTGTGCCATGCCATCAAACGCAGCCACTGTGCCATGCCATCAAACGCAGCCACTGTGCCATCAATTGTCGCCACTGTGCCCATCAATTGTCGCCACTGTGCCATGCCATCAAACGCAGCCACTGTGCCATCAATTGTCGCCACTGTGCCCACCAATTGTCGCCTCTGTGCCATGCCATCAAACACAGCCACTGTGCCATGCCATCAAACGCAGCCACTGTGCCATCAATTGTCGCCACTGTGCCCATCAATTGTCGCCACTGTGCCCATCAATTGTCGCCACTGTGCCCATCAATTGTCACCACTGTGCCATGCCATTAATTGACGCCACTGTGTCCATCAATTGCCGCCAGTTTGTCCCGTAAAATGCCGCCAGATTGCCCCCACAAATACCACCAGATTGCCCCCCGCCCGGCACTTACCTTTCTCGGGTCAGCCATCCTCCCTCCACGATCCCTCGGTGTCTTCTCCCGCCCTCGATATCGCTTCAGCCAATCAGGTCACCGGTAACCAGACCCGGTGAACCTGATTGGCTGAGACGCGTGTCAGTGTTAACCAGGGAACACACACCCTGTGCTTCCCCTGGTTAACTATTTGGAAGCCGATTACAGGCCACAGGCCGCTGGCTCTGATAGACACTTCCAAAAACCAACCAACTGCCGTTATTCAGATGGCCGGCGCTCACCAGGGGGCCAGCCATCTGAATAGTGTGCGGCAGGGGCGCCGGCACCAATACATAGATTCATGCAATGCAATGACTTCAGTGACGGTGCAGAAGAGAGAGGGGGCGGCGCTCCTGCACCCACTATGGACGCACCGCCACTGGGTTGGGGGACATTGTCAGAAGACTACAGGTTGGTGTTGTAAGTCTCCATTAGAGATAAACAACATTCAAAAAAACATAACTTTATGACCGCGGAGTAACCCTCTATCTTTATCTAGAAAAGGTGCCACTCACCAAACCAGAGCATTAATATGTAGATGAATGTGGCCTCAGCCAGCACCGCTCCAGCCACACTCCCCTGACATGTTTCGTCCCGCTCACCAGGGACTTGGTCACTTGAACTACTTGTATGCACTTATGCCTGATGAAGGGGTCATGGATGGCCTCGAAACATTGCAATTTTCCGCTGTCATGCAAACACTTTTGAAGAAAACCTTTGGATGTTATTTGAAGATCCATGGTGTGCTTCATTACTGGGCACTTAAACCCCCTTCGTGCCCAGACCAATTTTCAGCTTTCAGCGCTGACGCATTTTGAATGACAATTGCGCGATCATACAACTCTGTACCCAAATTATATTTTCATCATTTTTTCCCCACAAATAGAGCTTTCTTTTGGTGGTATATGATCATCTCTGCGATTTTTTTTTTTTTTTGCGCTATGAACAAAAATAGACAAAAAAAAAATGAAAAAAAAAAACACATTATTTTTTACTTTTTGTTATAATAATATCCCAATTTAAAAAAAATAAATAAATAAAAATCCTTAGTTTAGGCTGATACGTATTCTTTTACATATTTTTGTTAAAAAAAAATCGCAATAAGCGTTTATTGATTGGTTTGCGCAAAAGTTATAGCGCCTACAAAATAGGGGATAGATTTATGTTTTTTTAAAAAAAAATTTTTACTAGTAATGGCGGCGATCTGCGATTTTTTTTTGTCTGGCCTGCGTCATTGCGGCGGACATATCAGACACTTTTGACACTATTTTGGGACCATTCACATTCATACGGCGATCCCTGCTATAAAAATGCACTGATTACTGTGTAAATGTGACTGGCAGGGAAGGGGTTAACACTAGGGGGCGAGGAAGGGGTTAAATGTATTCCCTGGGTGTGAATCTTACTGTGGGGGAAGGGGACTGACTGGGGGAGGTGACCAATGCTGTGTCCCTATGTACAAGGGACACAGATCGGTCTCCTCTCTCCCTGACAGGACGTGGAGCTCTGTGTTTACACCCCATCATTACACACATAGCTCCACGTCCCTGCTGTCACCGCCGATCGCGGGTACCCGGCACACATCGCGGCCACCAGGCACGCGCATCAGCACCTCAGCGATGCGCCGGGCCCAGTTTTTCCCCGCTGCGCGCCCCCAGCGGCGCACGCAGGGAATGCAAATAAAAGGACGTCCACCCGGCAGTTGAGAGCCGCGCTATGGATGTCTTTCGTCTACAGCACGGGTCTCAAGTGGTTAAAGGGGTTGTAAACCCTCCTTAAGAAAAAAATAAAATAAAATAACAAACATGTCATACTTACCTCCACTGTGCAGTTGCGGGCCAGATCCTCCTCTTCTGGGGTCCCCTGGCGGTGCTGGTGGCTCCTCCCCCCGCATGGAGTGTCAACAGTGGCTGCGTTTGGCATGGCACAGTGGTGACAATGGCATGGCACAGTGGTGACAATTGATGGGCACAGTAGCGACAATTTTATGGCACAGCGGCGACAATTTTATGGCACAGTGGCGGCAATTGATGTTTTTTTTTTTCATTTGTTTGCGCCCCCCCCCACCAGAAAAAAATGTTGAGCACCAGCCGCCACCGGTTAAGTTGCTATTAGTTAGATGTTATTTCAGATTTTTCTATTTTCGGGTTTTAGAATTTTCGGGCAAAATTTTGTTAAAACGGGCATTCGTTATTTCGGATAATTCGTAACTTCGGATAAATTTGTATTTGTTACGTTCACTAACAGACATAGGGCTAGATACGCCGACTGTAGCCTAAGATATGCCTGGCATAAGGCTCTTATGCCGTCGTATCGTAGGCTGCATTCTGCCGCTGGCCGCTAGGTGGCGTTCCTATAGTGGTCAGGGTAGAGTATGCAAATTGCATACTCACGCTGATTCACAAACGTACGTGCGCCTGGCGTTCAAGTTTTACGTCGTTTGCGTACGACGCTTCCGTCGTAAGGCTGCTCCTGCTATTAGGAGGCGCAGCCAATGCTAAATATGGACGTCGTTCCCGCGTCACGTTATTCGAAATTTGCGTCGTTTGCGTAAGTGGATCGTGAATGGCGCTGGACGCCATTTATGTTCCTGTCGAAGCAAATGACGTCCTTGCGACGTCATTTACCGCAATGCACGTCGGGAAAGTTTCCCGACGGAGCATGCGCACTACGTTTGGCGTGGGAACGCGCCTAATTTAAATGATCCACGCCCCCTATGGGATCATTTAAATTACGCGCGCTTATGCCGGCCACTTTTACGCAACGCCCCCGCAAATGCTTCGTGAATAAAGCGTAGCTCAAGTTTTTACGGAGGCGTAGCGTAAAAACGGTACGCTGCGCCTCCGTAGTAGTGTGCGCCCCTACCTGAATCCACCCCAGGGTTGCCAACCTCCCGCAGATTTTTTTACTTGCAAAGCATGGAAAATTTACTGACAGAACACATTTTTTTACTGACATCCTGAAAAATGACAGACAAACTAAGACAATCAATATTTATAGTATAAACACTATTGGCCAGATTCACAGATATCTGCGGCGGCGTAACGTATCGTCTTTACGTTACACCGCCGCAAGTTTTCAGCGCAAGTGCCTGATTCACCAAGCACTTGCGTGTAAACTTACGGTGGTGTAACGTAAAGCCATCCGGCGCAAGCCCGCCTAATTCAAATGGGGCGTGTACCATTTAAATTAGGCGCGTTCCCGCGCCGAACGCACTGCGCATGCTCCGTTTTGAAATTTCCCGCCGTGCTTTGCGCAAAATGACGTCGCCCCGACGTAATGTTTTGAATGGCGACGTGCGTAACGTACTTTCGTATTCCCGGACGACTTACGCAAACAAAAAATAATTTAAATTCGACGCGGGAACGACGGCCATACTTTTACACCACCTCAATAGCAGCCGTAACTTTGCGATGCGTAAAGACGACTAGCGACGACGTAACCAACGTGCATACCTTCATGGATCGCCGTAAAAGCTAATTTGCATACCCGACGCTGGAAAACGACGCAAACTCCACCCAGTGGCGGCCAAAGTATTGCATCCTAAGATCCGAAGGCATACGCCTGTCGGATCTTAGCCAAATGCCGTCGTATCTTTGTTTGTGAATTACAAATAAAGATACGACGCGGCAAATTTGAAAGTACGCCGGAGTATCAGCAGACCCTCCGGCGTACTTAGTCTATGGGCCAGATTCATAAAGACTTACGACAGGCGTATCAGTAGATACGCCGGCGTAAGTCCGAATCCGCGCCGCAACTTTAAGCGTATGCTCAAACGGAGATACACTTAAATGTTGCTAAGATACGACCGGCGTAAGTCTCCTACGCAGTCGTATCTTAACTGCTTATTTACGCAGGCCGCTGGTGGCCGCTAGGGGCTAGATACGCCTATTCACGAACGTACGCCCGGCCGTCGCAGTAAAGATACGCCGTTTACGTAAGGCGTTTTCCGGCGTAAAGATAAACCACCAAAAAGATGGCGCAGCCAATGTAAAGTATGGACGTCGGAACCGCGTCAAATTTTTCAAATTTTACGTCGTTTGCGTAAACTCGTTCGTGAATGGGGCTGGCCGTAATTTACGTTCACGTCGAAAGCATTGACGATTTGCCGACGTCATTTGGAGCATGCGCACTGGGATACGTCCACGGACGGCGCATGCGCCGTTCGTTAGAAACGTCAAATACGTGGGGTCACTAGTATTTTGCATAGAACACGCCCCCAACCAGCCTATTTTGAATTAGGCGGGCTTACGGCGGCCCAGTTACACTGCGACGCCGTAAGTTACAGCGCAACTTTTTTGTGAATACAGGACCTGCGGCTCAAACTTACGGCGGCGTAGTGTATCTGAGATATGCTACGCCTGCCGAAATCTATCTGAATCTAGCCCAATATGGAAATACTGACAATGCTCATAACAAGTCATTTGCCTGGTTTACACCAATAAAGTCAACACAGCATGACAAACTATCCGCCAGTAATATTTACTGACAGTTGTAAAAATCACAGATTTTTACAAACTGTTCATAAATTTACTAACGGTTGGCAACCCTAGATCCTATTGTATCCACTTCCCGCCCGGCCTATAGGCGATAGAAGTCCGGGAAGTGGTTTTGAAATCCTGACTGGACGTCCATAGACGTCCTGCAGGATTGCATGCCGCGCGCGGCGATCTGTGATGCGGGGTGTCAGTCTGACACCCTGCATCTCCGATCTCGGTAAATAGCCTCCGGCGGAGACTCTTTACCATGTGATCAGCCGTGTCCAATCACGGCTGATCACAATGTAAACAGGAAGAGCCGTTGATGGCTCTTCCTCACCCGCGTCTGACAGACATGAGTAGAGGAGAGCGGATCGGCAGGCTCTCCTGACAGGGGGGGGGGGGTTCGCGCTGATTGTTTATCAGCGCAGCCCCCCCTCGGATCGCCACACTGGACCACCAGGGAAGGGCAAACAAAAAAAAAGGGGGCAAAAAAAAAAAAAAGTCTAGGGAAAAAAAAGCATTAAAAAATAAAAAAGATGCCAATCAGTGCCCACAAATGGGCACTGATTGGCAACATGGGTAAATCAGTGCTGCCCCACAGTGTCCATCAGTGCCACCCCACAGTGCCCATCCATGCCCAGTGCCCACCTATCAGTGCCCATCTGTGCCACCCATAAGTATCCATCAGTGCCACCCATAAGTGCCGCCCATGAGTGCCCATCTGTGCCGCCTATGAGTGCCCAGTGCCACCCATGAGTGCCCATCAGTGCCGCCTATGTGTGCCCATCAGTGCCGCCTATGTGTGCCCATCAGTGCCACCTATGAGTGCCCATCAGTGCCGCATACCAGCGCCGCCAATCAGTGCCACCTCATCTGTGCCCGTCAGTACTACCTCATCGATGTCCATCAGTGCCATTTCATCGGTGCCCATCAGTGCCGCCATATCAGTGCCCGTAATTGAAAGAGAAAACTTACTTATTTACCAAAAAATTAACAGAAAAAAATAAAAACGTAATTTTTAATTTTAATTTAAAAAAAAAAAAAAAAATTATTTTTTTAGTTGTTGCGCAAAAAAAATAAAAAATCGCAGAGGTGATCAAATACCACCAAAAGAAAGCTCTATTTTTGGGGAAAAAAGGACATCGATTTTGTTTGGGTACAGTGTAGCACGACCGCGCAATTGTCATTCAAAGTGCGACAGTGCTGAAAGCTGAAAATTGGCTTGGGCGGGAAGGTGCGTAAGTGCCCGGTATGGAAGTGGGTATATACTACTTCCTATTAAGAGCTGTAAAAACTGTAAAGCCGTTAAATATCATTGGAGAGCCGGGGCACTACGAACCCAGGAAGTCAAGGAGAGACTAGAGCCAGTGGCGGTGCGTCCATAAAGGGCGCAGGAGCGCCGCCCCCTCTCTCCTGCACCCGTCTATCACCAATAGATAGATTCACGCATTGCATGAATCTATCTATTGTCGCCACGGCGGCCCCCTATTCAGGTGTCCGGCCCCTTGTTGGGTGGTGGGCATCTGAATTACAGCGGTGGGGGTGTTTTTTTGGAAGCGCCTGATTAGAGCCGTCGGCTCTAATAGGCCTTCCAAATTGGTAAACAGCGGGCGCAATGCTGTGCGTTCCCTGTTTACTCAGTGTTGTGTTAGGGAAGCGAATGAATCGCTTCCCCAACACTCGCCCGCCTCTCAGCCAATCGGGTGCTTAGGTCTGGTTACCTGTCACCTGATTGGCTGAAGCGACAGGTGCTGTGATTGGATCCTATCAAGCGTCCAATCATAGAAGAGGACAGGAAGGGGACGGGAGAAGACATCAAGGACAGCGTGGAGGACAGCGCCGTGACCCGAGACAGGCAAGTGCCGGGCGGGGGATGCACACTGGGGCAGCATTGGATGGGGCACAATAGCGGGAGTTGCTGGGGCACGGTAACAGCATTTGATGGGGAACGGTAGCAGCAATCGAAGGGCACAGTGGCAACAATTGATGGGGCACAGTAGCGCTAATTGATGGGCACAGTAGCGGCAATTGATGGACACAGTAGCGGCAATTGATGGACACAGTAGCGGCAATTGATGGGGCACACTGGCAGCAATTGATGGGTACAGTAGCTGCTTTTTATGGCACAGTGGCAGCAATTTATGGGTACAGTGGCTGCGTTTGATGGGCACAGTGGCAGCAATTGGTTGGGCACAGTGGCAGCAATTGGTGGGGCACATTGGCAGAAATTGATGGGGCACAGTGGCAGCAATTGATGGGCACACTGGCAGCAATTGATGGGCACACTGGCAGCAATTGATGGGCACACTGGCAGCAATTGATGGGCACAGTGGCTGCAATGGATTTTTTTTTTCATTTTTGGTATTTGCGCCCCCCCAAAAAAATTTGAGCACCAGCCGCCACTGGACTAGAGGTGACCCCTAGAGACCTGGATTAGAAAGACATCTATTTGCAGCTTCTTAAATTTCATGGTGTTTCTTCTTTTCTCCATAAGTGCACCCTAATGCCACGTACACACGGTCGGAATTCCCGTTGGAAAAAAATTTGATGTTTTTTTCCAACGGAATTCCGCTCAAGCTTGGCTTGCATACACACGGTCACACCAAATTCCAACCGTCAAGAACGCGGTGACGTGCAACACTACGGCGAGCCGAAAAAAATGAAGTTCAAAGATTCAGAGCATGCGTCAAAAAGTTTCCGAGCATGCATGTTTTTTTTTTCCCGTCTGGAATTCAATACAGACGAACGAATTTTCTGATAGGATTTTTTTCCAGGACATACAGGCCCAGATTCAGGCAGGGAGCGCGTATTTGTGAGCGGGCGTAACGTATCCTATTTACGTTACGCCTCCACAACTTTGACAGGCAAGTGCAGTATTCACAAAGCAAAGTTGCGGCGGCGTAGCGTAAATAGGCCGGCGTAAGCCCGCCTAATTCAAATGTGGAACATGTGGGCGTGTTTTATGTTAATTTATTGTGACCCCACGTAAATGACGCTTTTTACGAACGGCGCATGCGCCGTCCGTGAAAGTATCCCAGTGCGCATGCTCCAAATTAACCCGCAAAATGCCAATGCTTTAGACGTGATCGTAAATGACGCCCAGCCCTATTCGCGAACGACTTACGTAATCGACAGAAAATTCAATGCTGGCCCGACGTCCATACTTAACATTGGCTGCGCCTCATATAGCAGGGGTAACTTTACGCCGGAAAAAGCCGAACGTAAACGGCGTATCTGTACTGCGACGGCCAGGCGTACGTTCGTGAATTTGCGTATATCTAGCTAATTTACATATTCTAGGCGTAAATCAGCGTACACGCCCCTAGCGGCCAGCGTAAATATGCAGTTAAGATACAACAGCGTAGGAGATTTACGCTGGTCGTATCTTATACAAATTCTGGCGTATCTGATTCTTTGAATCGGGCGCCAAGATACGACGCCTCAGACTCAGAGATACGACGGTGTATCTCCTACAAGAATCGGGTGTTTTTCTTTAAATCAAAGCTGTACTTACCGTTTCAGAGATAGATCTTCTCCGCCGCTTCCGGGTATGATCTTCGGGACTGGGCGTTCCTACTTGATTGACAGGCTTCCGACGGTCGCATACATCGCGTCGCGATTTTCCGAAAGTAGCCGAACGTCGGTGCGCAGGCGCCGTATAGAGCCGGACCGACGTTCGGCTTCTTTCGGAAAATCGTGACGCGATAGATGCGACCGTCGGAAGACTGTCAATCAAGAAGGAACGCCCAGTCCCACAGCCCATACCCGGAAGCGGCGGAGAAGATCTATCTCTGAAACGGTAAGTACAGCTTTGATTTTAAAAAAAACACCCGATTCCCCTAGACAAAGTGAGCCTCAATCTAATGTTAAAAATAGTTTTTCGGGTGAACTCCCGCTTTAAGAACGTGACCCGGACAGTATTTGGGAGACACTTTAACACTGCCGGGGAGAGGGGGAGGGGAGTGAAGTGTCACAATAACAGGTTTTTCAGGGTTTTAGGAATGGGAATGTGAGAACACGGACTTCCCCCGGCCATGTTTATTTTGTCTCGGTCATGTTTGACCTCCATTGTAATGGGAGAGACATGTGCACACATCAGACATAACATGATGACCACCCACCATAACCCGTCCATGCATGGACTCCGCTAGACCTTTGGAGGTCTGCTGTGGTATCCGACACCAAGCCGTCACTGGTCGATCTTTTCACTCCTGTGAGGTGGGGCCTCCATGGATGAGAATTGTTTTTCCAGAGCATGCTCTGTGTGCAGGGCAGGACTTAGGGTGGTGGGGGCCCCTGGGCTTGAGTGTTGAAGGGGCCCCCTGGAGCCGAGAATTGGGGGGGATCGAAGTTGTTGAGCGGGGGGGGATTTTGCAGTTGTTGAGGGGGGGAGTGCCTCTCACCTGTGCCAACAGCCGGGGCCACAGACTGTCATTAGCCCGGCTGTCGGCTTTCTTCCCTTCAGCAGCCACAGTCCTCCACACACCACTCCGGTTCCTCCTGCTTCCGTGCTGCCTCCTCTTGCAGTGCGGGAAAATTAACCCTTTTGCGGAACTGCGGGAAGAAGCTGTCTGTGCGGGAAAGTCCCACAGAATCCGTGCGTGTTGGGAGGTATGCGCAGGGCCGCCATCAGGAATTTTGGGGCCCCTTGCACAGCTTAAGGCATGAGCCCCCTGAAGCAGAGAACCTAGGGGGGGTGGGGGTGCTGCCGCCTGAAATTGAGAAGCGTGGGGGCTGCCGCAAATTGAGAAGCGGGGGGGCCTTTACAAAAAAAAGAAGAAATAAAGAAGAAGACAAATATATATATAAATATATGTAGCCATCCGGGGCCCTGGGGACCTCTGGGCCTTTTAATAAAAAGAAAAAATAAACCTCTGGGCCCTTTAATAATAAAAAAAAAAACATTTATAAAAATTACATAAAAAAAGGGAGGTTGCCAAACCCAGGGGGCCCTGGGGACCTCTGGGCCCCTGGGAACCTCTGGGCCTTTTAATAAAAAAAATAAAATAAACAAAAATAAAAAAATAAACATTTATAAAAAAAGGGGGGGTTGCCACATGGGGCCCTGGGGACCTCTGAGCCCTTTAATAAAAAAAAATATATATATATATAAAAAAAAATGTAATTTTTTTTATAAAAAAATAAAAAAGGTGGGTTGCCATCCGGGGGCCCTGGAGACCCCTGGGCCCTTTAATAATAATAATAAAATATATATATATATATATATATATATATATATATATATATATATATATATATATATAATATATATAAAAAATATATAAAAAATACATTTTTTTACAAAAAATAAATAAAAAAAAGGGGGGTTGCCGTCCGGGGCCCTGGGGGCCTCCGGGCCCCTGGGGACCTCCGGACCCCTAAAAAAAAAAAAAAAAAAAAAAATTTTTTTTTTTTTTTTTTAAAGGGGGCCCCCTATTGGGTGGGGCCCCTGGGCTTGAGCCCAGTCAAGGCCAATGGTAAGTCCGGCCCTGTCTGTGTGTTCTGACACTTTTCTATCAGAACCAGCATTAACTTTACCCGCAATTTAATCTTCTATTGGATCAGACTACACAGGCCAGCCTTCGTTCATTGATGGAGGTGGGGAGGGGAGGCTCATTGATGGAGGTGGGGAGGGGAGGCTCATTGGTGGAGGTGGGGAGGGAAGGCTCATTGATGGAGGTGGGGAGGGAAGGCTCATTGATGGAGGTGGGGAGGGAAGGCTCATTGACGGAGGAGGGGAGGGGAGGCTCATTGACGGAGGTGGGGAGGGGAGGCTCATTGATGGAGGTGGGGGAGGGAAGGCTCATTGATGGAGGTGGGGAGGGAAGGCTCATTGACGGAGGTGGGGAGGGGAGGCTCATTGATGGAGGTGGGGGAGGGAAGGCTGATTGATGGGGAGGGAAGGCTCATTGATGGAGGTGGGGGAGGGAAGGCTCATTGATGGAGGTGGGGAGGGGAGGCTCATTGATGGAGGTGGGGGAGGGAAGGCTCATTGATGGGGAGGGAAGGCTCATTGATGGAGGTGGGGGAGGGAAGGCTCATTGACGGAGGTGGAGAGGGAAGGCTCATTGATGGAGGTGGGGGAGGGAAGGCTCATTGATGGGGAGGGAAGGCTCATTGATGGAGGTGGGGAGGGAAGGCTCATTGATGGAGGTGGGGAGGGGAAGGCTCATTGATGGAGGTGGGGGAGGGAAGGCTCATTGATGGGGAGGGAAGGCTCATTGATGGAGGTGGGGAGGGAAGGCTCATTGATGGAGGTGGGGAGGGAAGACTCATTGATGGAGGTGGGGGAGGGAAGGCTCATTGATGGAGGTGGGGAGGCTCATTGATGGAGGTGGGGGAGGAAAGGCTCATTGATGGGGAGGGAAGGCTCATTGATGGAGGTGGGGAGGGAAGGCTCATTGATGGAGGTGGGGAGGGAAGACTCATTGATGGAGGTGGGGGAGGGAAGGCTCATTGATGGAGGTGGGGAGGGAAGGCTCATTGATGGAGGTGGGGAGGGAAGGCTCATTGATGGAGGTGGGGGAGGGAAGGCTCATTGATGGGGAGGGAAGGCTCATTGATGGAGGTGGGGGAGGGAAGGCTCATTGATGGGGAGGGAAGGCTCATTGATGGAGGTGGGGGGGCTCATTGATGGAGATGGGGAGGGAAGGCTCATTGATGGAGGTGGGGAGGGAAGACTCATTGATGGAGGTGGGGGAGGGAAGGCTCATTGATGGAGGTGGGGAGGGAAGGCTCATTGATGGAGGTGGGGATGGAAGGCTCATTGATGGAGGTGGGGAGAGAAGGCTCATTGATGGAGGTGGGGAGGGAAGGCTCATTGATGGAGGTGGGGAGGGAAGGCTCATTGATGGAGGTGGGGAGGGAAGGCTCATTGATGGAGGTGGGGAGGGAAGGCTCATTGATGGAGGTGGGGGAGGGAAGGCTCATTGATGGAGGTGGGGGAGGGAAGGCTCATTGATGGAGGTGGGGGAGGGAAGGCTCATTGATGGGGAGGGAAGGCTCATTGATGGAGATGGGGAGGGAAGGCTCATTGATGGAGGTGGGGAGGGAAGACTCATTGATGGAGGTGGGGGAGAGAAGGCTCATTGATGGAGGTGGGGAGGGAAGGCTCATTGATGGAGGTGGGGATGGAAGGCTCATTGATGGAGGTGGGGAGGGAAGGCTCATTGATGGAGGTGGGGAGGGAAGGCTCATTGATGGAGGTGGGGAGGGAAGGCTCATTGATGGAGGTGGGGAGGGAAGGCTCATTGATGGAGGTGGGGAGGGAAGGCTCATTGATGGAGGTGGGGAGAGAAGGCTCATTGATGGAGGTGGGGAGGGAAGGCTCATTGATGGAGGTGGGGAGGGAAGGCTCATTGATGGAGGTGGGGAGGGAAGGCTCATTGATGGAGGTGGGGAGGGAAGGCTCATTGATGGAGGTGGGGATGGAAGGCTCATTGATGGAGGTGGGGAGAGAAGGCTCATTGATGGAGGTGGGGAGGGAAGGCTCATTGATGGAGGTGGGGAGGGAAGGCTCATTGATGGAGGTGGGGAGGGAAGGCTCATTGATGGAGGTGGGGAGGGAAGGCTCATTGATGGAGGTGGGGGAGGGAAGGCTCATTGATGGAGGTGGGGGAGGGAAGGCTCATTGATGGAGGTGGGGGAGGGAAGGCTCATTGATGGGGAGGGAAGGCTCATTGATGGAGATGGGGAGGGAAGGCTCATTGATGGAGGTGGGGAGGGAAGACTCATTGATGGAGGTGGGGGAGAGAAGGCTCATTGATGGAGGTGGGGAGGGAAGGCTCATTGATGGAGGTGGGGATGGAAGGCTCATTGATGGAGGTGGGGAGGGAAGGCTCATTGATGGAGGTGGGGAGGGAAGGCTCATTGATGGAGGTGGGGAGGGAAGGCTCATTGATGGAGGTGGGGAGGGGGAAGGCTCGTTGATGGAGGTGGGGAGGGAAGGCTCATTGATGGAGGTGGGGAGGGAAGGCTCATTGATGGAGGTGGGGAGGGAAGGCTCATTGATGGAGGTGGGGAGGGGGAAGGCTCATTGATGGAGGTGGGGAGGGAAGGCTCATTGGTGGAGGTGGGGAGGGAAGGCTCATTGATAGAGGTGGGGAGGGAAGGCTCATTGATGGAGGTGGGGAGGGAAGGCTCATTGATGGAGGTGGGGAGGGAAGACTCATTGATGGAGGTGGGGGAGAGAAGGCTCATTGATGGAGGTGGGGAGGGAAGGCTCATTGATGGAGGTGGGGAGGGAAGGCTCATTGATGGAGGTGGGGAGGGGGAAGGCTCGTTGATGGAGGAGGGGAGGGAAGGCTCATTGATGGAGGTGGGGAGGGAAGGCTCATTGATGGAGGTGGGGAGGGAAGGCTCATTGATGGAGGTGGGGAGGGGGAAGGCTCATTGATGGAGGTGGGGAGGGAAGGCTCATTGATGGAGGTGGGGAGGGAAGGCTCATTGATGGAGGTGGGGAGGGAAGGCTCATTGATGGAGGTGGGGAGGGAAGGCTCATTGATGGAGGTGGGGAGGGAAGGCTCATTGATGGAGGTGGGGGAGAGAAGGCTCATTGATGGAGGTGGGGAGGGAAGGCTCATTGATGGAGGTGGGGAGGGAAGTCTTCCCTCCCCACCTCCATCAATGAGCCTTCTCCTGCCCACCTCTATCAATGAGCCTTCCCTTCCACCTCCATCAGCGAGCCATCCCTCCCCCACCTCCATCAATGAGCCTCCCCTCCCCACCTCCATCAACGAGCCTTCCCCCTCCCCACCTCCATCAATGAGCCTTCCCCCTCCCCACCTCCATCAACGAGCCTTCCCCCTCCCCACCTCCATCAATGAGCCTCCCCTCCCCACCTCCATCAACGAGCCTTCCCCCTCCCCACCTCCATCAATGAGCCTTCCCTCCCCACCCCCATCAGTAAGGCAAAAAAATAAATGTGAAGCGCTATCTCTTTAAAATTGATAAACTTACTTCAATAATATGAACATATAATCATACATTTATAATGGTGCCCCTAGTGGCAGTGTTGCATATAGCACCTTTTCGTATTACAAATAACACAAATACAATGGCCTGGATTCACATACATAGGCGCATATTTATGCCGGCGTAGCACATCTAATATACGCTACGCCGACGTATCACAGAGAGGCAAGCACCGAATTCTCAAAGCACTTGCCTCCCAAACTGCGCTGTAGGTGGAAGTGGGTGTGAGCCATGCTAATGAGGCGTACCTCTGCATCCTTCAATATCTCTTTGTTACTACTGTGTACCCCCTCTCCACCACTGCACCGGCCTGAGACCCCCCCCAGTGTGTGGCACCCCGGTGCAGCCCGCCCCCCCCGCCTCCCACTTAGTACGCCTCTGCATGGCCCACCTGGTTTTTCAATGCAGCCTCACCAGTGCCCATCAGTGCAGCCTGATCACTGGGGCAGGTAACATGGGGTGTATGGGGGGAACGGCCTCCTGGGGGGGGTATGCTCCTGGTCCTGGGGTCAAGTTGCAGCCAACGCCCAGCCCTGCAGCCAAGCGTCCCGACTCCCTGGCAGGCACTGCCTCTGCCTGCTTCCAAGAATCCGGTCCCAGGGAGTTGTAGTTTCCTCTGCGCTGCTCTGATTTCCACCCACCGGGAGCTTGAGCGTGGACTACAACTCCCAGAATGCAACAGCTAGGGGTCAGCCGATGTGGCCGGACTTCCTAGAGCAGAATAAAAAAGAACCGTTTTGAACATAAGTTAGAGCGGCCTGGGAGGCAATTGCCACCCTGCCCCCCGGCCCAGCCCTCCCTCTATGTTACGGCGGCGTAACGTATGTGGTCCGGCGTAAGCCCGCCTAATTCAAATGTGGATGGTGTGGGCGTGTTTTATTTCAATTTAGTGTGACCCCAAGTATTTGACGTTTTTTACGAACGGCGCACGCGCCGTTCGTGAAAGAACCCCAGTGCGCATGCTCGAAATTACGCCGCAAATTGTCATTGCTTTCGACGTGAACGTAAATTACGTCCAGCCCTATTCGAGAACGACTTACGCAAACGACGTAAAATTTTCAAAACTCGACGCGGGAACGACGCCCATACTTAACATAGGATACGCCTCATATAGCAGGGGTAACTTTACGCCGGAAAAAGCCTAACGTAAACGGCATAAAAAAATTCGCCGGGCGCACGTACGTTTCTGAATCGGCGTGTCTGCCTAATTAGCATATTCAACGCGTAAATATACGGAAGCGCCACCTAGCGGCCAGCCTAAAGTTGCAACTAAGATACGACGGTGTAAGAGACTTACGCCGGTCGGATCTTAGTCAAATCTATGCGTAACTGATTCTATGAATCAGGCGCATATGTACGACGCCGCAATTCAGAGATACGCCGTCATATCTCCTATCTGAATCTACCCCTCTGTGTTTACAAGTTTAAAACAGTTTTTTTTTTGCTAGAAAATTACTCAGAACCCCCAAACATTATATATATTTTTTCAGACACCCTAGAGAATAAAATGGCGGTCATTGCAATACTTTTTGTCACACGGCAAGGTCGTACAAGGGCACTTTTTTTGTGAAAAAAATCACTTTTTTGAATTAAAAAATAAGACAACAGTAAAGTTAGCCCATTTTTTTTTTATATTGTGAAAGATAATGTTACGCCGAGTAAAATGATACACAACACGTCACGCTTCAAAGTTGCGCCCGCTCGTGGAATGGCGTCAAACTTTTACCCTTAAAAATCTCCATGGGCGACGGTTAAAAAAAATTCAACAGGTTGCATGTTTTGAGTTACAGAGGAGGTGTAGAGCTAGAATTATTACTCTCGCTCTAACGATCGCGGCGATACCTCACATGTGTGGTTTGAACACCGTTTCCATATGCGGGCGCTACTCACCTATGTGTTCGCTTCTGCGCGCGAGCTCGTCGGGACGGGGCGCTTTAAACAAAATAAGGAAGTAAGGACCCAATCGCCTTGGCCGCTACCGACGGCTCCGGTAAGCGGCGGGAAGCACGGGAGAGCGGCGGGAAGGGGGGCCCCTCTCCCGCCGCCGATAATGGTGATCTTGCGGCGAAATTGCAACGCAGACCACCGTTTTCGTTTACAGGACCGGCCAAGGAAAAGATGGATATCTCGGTTGTTGCAGCAGCTGCTGCCGTTACTGAGATACCCAACATGTCACGCTTCAAAATAGCGCCCGCTCGTGGAATGGCGACAAACTTTGACCCTTAAAAATCTCCATAGGCGACGTTTAGGCCAGGTTCACACCTAAGCGAATTGAGTGCGGTTTCAACCGCATCCAAATCGCAGGACATGTTAAAATACATTGTTTTCAATGAGGCTGGTTCACATATGTGCGATGCATCCGCACTGCGCATTGCCTCCAAACCGCGTGCGGTTTTTATGTCTTGCGGTGCGGCTCAGGTGCGAATTCAGTCCCATTATCTTCTATGGGTACGCATCTAAATCGCAGGTGTGTTGCGGTTTGAACGGAAGTTTTTTTTCCTCCTCCACCACCTCCCCCTTTTCCTAGTTCCTCCTCTGTCTGTTTCATGCTGCTGAGGTGAGTAGCCATGTCCAAAAAACGGAGCAAAAAAGTCACTGCTAAGGTGAAGGACTGTGTGGATTCCGAGGAGCTTATCCGCCTTGTCAGGGAGAACCCACAAATCTATGACACCCGGCATACTAAATATAAGGACAATGGGCCAGATTCACAAAGGTTAGCGGATCTTTAGATCCGTGTAACCTATGTGTTTTAAGATCCGCCCTCGCAAGTTTGTGAGGAAAGTGTCAAATTCACAACACACTTACCTCCAAACTTGCGACGGCGGATCCTAACTCCCCCGGCGGGAATTCTAATTCCGCGGCTGGGGGAGTGTACTATTTAAATCAGGCGCGCTCCCGCGCCGATTTAAATACGCATGCGCCGTCCGGGGAATTTCCCGGCGTGCATTGCTCCCACTGACGTCAATAGGACGTCAGTGGTTGCAACGTGAGCGGGACTTGCGACGCGCGTGTTTGTGAATCGGCGTACGCAAACGACGTAGGAAATTTCAAAATCGACGCGGGAACGACGGCCATACTTAACAATACTTACCCCTGCTTTTAGCAGGGGTAAGTATACGACGGGTACCGCGCTACGGAAACGACGTAAGAACACAGCGTCGGGTCCGCGTACGTTCGTGAATTTTGCGTATCTCGCTGATTTACATATTATTCAGTGTAAATCAGCGGGAACGCCCCAGGCGCCATTTTTAAATCCAAAAAAAGATCCGACAGTGTAACACAGTGTGACACTGTTGGATCTCAGCCCTATCTATGCGTATCTGATTCTATGAATCAGGTGCATAGATAGGACCAGTAAAAATCAGAGGGCCAGATTCACAAAGGTTAGCGGATCTTTAGATCCGTGTAACCTATGTGAATTAAGATCCGCCCTCGCAAGTTTGTGAGGAAAGTGTCAAATTCACAAAACACTTACCTCCAAACTTGCGACGGCGGATCCTAACTCCCCCAGCGGAATTCAAATTCCGCGGCTAGGGGAGTGTCATATTTAAATCAGGCGCGCTCCCGCGCCGATTTAAATACGCATGCGTCGTCCGGGGAATTTCCCGGCGTGCATTGCTCCCACTGACGTCAATAGGACGTCAGTGGTTGCGACGTGAGCGGGACTTGCGACGCGCGTGTTCGTGAATCGGCGTACGCAAACGACGTAGGGAATTTCAAAATCGACGCGGGAACGACGGCCATACTTAACAATACTTACCCCTGCTTTTAGCATGGGTAAGTATACGACGGGTACCGCGCTACGGAAACGACGTAAGAACACCGCGTTGGGTCCGCGTACGGTCGTGAATTTCGCGTATCTCGCTGATTTACATATTATTCAGTGTAAATCAGCGGGAACGCCCCCGGCGCCATTTTTAAATAAAAAAAAAGATCCGACAGTGTAACACAGTGTGACACTGTCGGATCTCAGCCCTATCTATGCGTATCTGATTCTATGAATCAGGCGCATAGATAGGACCAGTAAAAATCCGAGATACGATGGTGTATCTGAGATACACCGTCGTATCTCTTTGTGAATCTGGCCCTATGTTTTGAAAAAAACTACCTGGGTTGAAATTACCAAAAGCCTTTTGCCAGAGTGGAGCATGTGCTCATCCCAAGTTCAAGCTGACAAAGGTAAGTTTGATTTATTTTTTCATTCCCTAACTTCTTAAATTATAATTCTAAGTAGACCCCAATAACTACAGTGCGTACCCCCCACAAATCCAGAGCAGGCCTTTATCCAAGCATGCATTCTGTCAGGGCATGTAAAGTCTGCTAACCCATACCATGCCACATGTTTTCTATCTTGGCATGGTGTTTTAGCAAAATCCTAATGCACCCTGTCCCCATGTTGCTGGTGGCAAGGGACTCATTCCCACACCCTTGGTCATTGTTTGTATGAGTCTGCGTGTGTGTCTATCACCAAAATATGTAAACTCACTTTACCAAGTATGTTTGCAGATCCTTGGGGGAGTGACTATCTGTATTTGTCATCCTATTTTGACGTTATTGGCCATGGTGGTCTTACAAAGACATCATCCTCTGTACAATGACACCCAGCAGAACACACATAACAGTGTCACAAAGCCAATTTTTGGTGTTTTTGTCCAATTTCAGGTAGAGAATAACTTCGGAGTCCTTAATATTCTGCAAAAAAATAACTTTTTTTTTTTTTTTTTCAAGCTGCATTCAAATTACACATAGTGACATTTTTAGCTTAGTATTTTATGTTTTAATATTTAAAGGGCCATATATTTTGATGACAACACCACATTTTTTGTTTTTAAATTGCCTGCATCTGCCAAGGTAACTCGCCAGCTGGCGATAGAAAGTAATTTAGAAATTGATCTCGAATCAATTTCCCACTGCTAGTGCCCCTAGTCAAACTCCACTGTGCCGCCTCCATGTTATGCATCATGGAATCCTCATAATCAATTCCATCACGTTCTCGCACATAGTTGTGCAGTGCACACGCAGTTTAGACAGCAGAGACAGCATGCTCCAAACTGAGATTGATGGCGGTGTGCAATATTCTCCATTTATTGGCAAGAATTCCAAATGCACACTCTACTACTCGACGTGCCCTAGTGAGCCGATAATTAAATATTCTTTTATCATTGCTCAGCGCTCTACTTGAGAATGGTCGAAGAAGATTTTTACCAAGGGCAAACGCTTCGTCCCCTACAAAAACAAATGGGAGGGCTGGCTCATTTGTTCCGGGCAAGGAGGAATCGTTAGGTAAATCCAGACTATTTGCCCTTATCATTCTCCCAAATGTGGAATGATTAAATACACCAGAATCCGAGCTGCTACCATAAGCACCCACATCAATATAAATGAAATTATATTTGGCATCTACCACTGCCATTAATACATACGAAAAATATTTTTTATAATTAAAAAACTGACTCCCACTATCAAATGGCCTCAGGATGCATATGTGCTTGCCATCGATGGCTCCCACACAGTTTGGAAAATTACATCTCTCCCAGAATTCATCTGATATCTTCAACCAATCTTCTTTTGTAGGCTTTTTGAAGACCAATGGTTTTAGTACATTCCATAAAACAAGGCATGTTTCATGTACAATGCCAGATATAGTTGATTTTCCAACCTTGAACTCATAGTGGAGACTTCCAAATGAATTTCCTGTAGCTAGGTACCTTCAACAAATAAGAAATATTAAATAATTAGTATCTACTCTTTTTTTCAGTGGTATACATCAAGAATCGGTGGCGAAGCATGCGTGATGCCTTCAAGAAATACAACAAACATCTAAGAGAAGTGAGGAGTGGCTCGGGGGCACCAGCTAGAGTACCCTATATGTATGCAGAGGACCTTGCCTTCTTGAAACCACTCATAGAGATGAGAGAGTAAGTTATCCTCTACATCATCTATGTATCGTGACTATATATTTGGCATTAGTAATGTTTTTCTTTTTTAATAAAAACAGGACCGAAGCAAGTTGGGACGAACAGGATGTCCTGGAGGATCAACCAGAGAGCCAATCTGAGGCCCAATCGGTGGCAGCAGTTTGCATTGATCCAAATGAGGAAATACCTGAAATGCCACTTGGGTCAGATCTATGGGTCACAAACCCAGAGACTGATTCTGGATTGCCTGAGCCTATGCCTGGACCCTCCTCAGCTCCGACAACCATTGTGCGGCCTGCCAAAGTGGCACGTAAGCGAACGCCAGTATCGCAGATGGACATAAGCGAGCGTCTTCTAGAGATGTTACAACAAATGGCTGGAAAGGTGGATGCTTTCTTATGTCCAGCTACAATACTGGCGCTTAATTTTGTACCATTGATCAAAAAAGTTCTACCTGAGAGATATTTAGAAATGCGAACCACAGTAGAACACGTTCTGCAGTCATTTACAGTGCCAAGCGAGCAACCAACATTGGAAAGGCCATATGTAACAAAAGAAACAACACACATACACTTACCAATGTCAGGCCAGTACCCGGACCCAGGAAACCAACCTTACCCCTATGTTCCTCCATCCTACACTTCAAGCTTTCAGGAGCCAACTTCAATATATGAGGTACAACAGAGGCGAACTCCATATCCCATCCCATCCCCAATCCCTTCAATTATGCCACAAACACAAATGCAGGGGATGTATGTGCCACAGCAACATTGGCCACAGCAACATGGGCCTCAGACACATGGGCCACAGCAACATGGGCCTCAGACACATGGGCCACAGCAACATGGGCCTCAGACACATGGGCCACAGCACCATGTGCCACAGCACCATGGCCCACAGCAACATGTGCCACAGCACCATGTGCCACAGCACCATGGCCCACAGCACCATGTGCCACAGCACCATGGCCCACAGCAACATGTGCCACAGCACCATGGCCCACAGCAACATGGGCCACAGCACCATGGCCCACAGCAACATGGGCCACAGCACCATGGCGAGTCTAGCCATGCTTCAAGCACCGAGATTGATGAATCTACTTCAGCAAGTCAATACTCCTCAGACACACCATTATTTCCCAAAACATATCAACATCTCTAAAGTTTACGTTGTGCCCACAGTAAACAAGCATGTGTGCATATTTTGAATCAAAGTTTAATCCTGAGGTAAACTTGAAGGCAAAGTTTTTATTTTTTATATTAGTCCAAGCAAATATATGTTGTCTATTTCTTTATTTTTGGGAGAAAAGTAAAAAATAAATATATTTTTGGGCATCTTATGTCTGGTTGTTCATTTCTAATTACAGATGTTGGATAGTTGAACCCAAAAAAGATTACATGCTTCAACATAAATTTGAAAATGCACATAGGTGTGGAAAAGTACCTTAATGTGATTAATAATCTTTGTGCAGGCTGGATGCTTGCTCTGAAGCATGTGTTCTGGCGCTCCAAACTATGGTACGTTAGTCCTAACAATTCATCAAAACTTAAAAAAAAAAAAAAAAAAATATTAAAATATTTAATATGGAACAATGGAGAAAGAAAATGTTTAGCAAAATTAAATAAAAAATCACCTGGTTATTGACATGCGTGTATAATTAAAAAACTTGTCCTCATGCCCACGGAGATCTTCATATAATATCATGAACTGCCCTCTTTCATCCCTATTTGCAATGATAGGATGAACCCAGTATCTTCTTCTTCTCCTCCTCCTTCTCCTCCTCTCAACTTCCAGCAAGATTGCTGCTGTTGCAGCAACAACTGTAGGCATGATCATGGGCAGGGCAGCACACATTTCTTCTGAAATCCAAATCCAATTCCACACTATACTGAATGCTCGTGAAAAAGGAAGAGTCCAAGAAAGGTCACTCCCTTTTATTACCTACATCATCACACAGCTAACAATGATTGGCCCTCACCAAAAACGCAGCTCAGATAATTATTTCTTCTAAATCGCACCCGATCCGCAGCTAAACCGCAGTTGATCCGCAGAACACCCTCTAGAGAAATTCGCAACGGGAACGCAGCTCAAAAACGCAACGCACTAGTGTGATTCCGGCCTTAAAGAATTCTACAGGTTGCATCTTTTGAGTTACAGAGGAGGTCTAGGGCTAGAATTATTGCTCTCGCTCTACCTATCGCGGCGATACCTCACATGTGTGGGTTAAGCACCGTTTTCATACGCGGGCGCAACTTAGTATGCGTTCGCTTTTGCTTGCAATCTCGGCTTTAAATTTTTCTATTTATTTTTTCTTATTTATTTTACTTTTTATTTTTTATTTTTACATTACTCCCGTGATACAGCCGCCGTTTCAGAATTTGTTTCCTACGGTATTCTACCGTCAAAGTACCGGCGTGTAACGGCGGCGGTAAGTGGTTAAGAAAACCGGAAGAAGGAAATCCTTTCGAGGATTCCGGGGAGAGCCGACTGCATGTTCATCTCTCCAATCGTTTTATGTCCCTTCCCATCTCATCCTCCAATCCGTAACCACCTCTGTAGGTCAGGACCGCTTGGACCCGGAGGAAGAGGGAGAATGTGAAAACTTGTCCGGAAAAAGTCACTGGGCCAGATTCACAGAAGAGATACGATGGAGTATCTCAGATACACCATCGTATCTCGGATTTTTACTGGTCCTATCTATGCGCCTGATTCATAGAATCAGATACGCATAGATAGGGCTGAGATCCGACAGTGTCACACTGTGTTACACTGTCGGATCTTTTTTTTTATTTAAAAATGGCGCCGGGGGCGTTCCCGCTGATTTAAACTGAATAATATGTAAATCAGCGAGATACGCGAAATTCACGACCGTACGCGGACCCGACGCGGTGTTCTTACGTCGTTTCCGTAGCGCGGTACCCGTCGTATACTTACCCATGCTAAAAGCACGCCGATTCACGAACACGCGCGTCGCAAGTCCCGCTCACGTCGCAACCACTGACGTCCTATTGACGTCAGTGGGAGCAATGCACGCCGGGAAATTCCCCGGACGACGCATGCGTATTTAAATCGGCGCGGGAGCGCGCCTGATTTAAATATGACACTCCCCTAGCCGCGGAATTTGAATTCCGCTGGGGGAGTTAGGATCCGCCGTCGCAAGTTTGGAGGTAAGTGTTTTGTGAATTTGACACTTTCCTCACAAACTTGCGAGGGCGGATCTTAATTCACATAGGTTACACGGATCTAAAGATCCGCTGACCTTTGTGAATCTGGCCCACTTTGTGCAAAAAAAACAAACAAAAAAGAAGAATAAAGCCAAAGAAAGTGATATACAATGTGTCCACATGGGGGCACTGAAGAGTTGAATGCAGGACATAAGTCTGAGATCTGTGAACTCGCCGACTCGCTGGGCCAGATTCACAAAGAGATACGACGGTGTATTATCTACAGATACACCATCATATCTCTGACTTACACTGGTCCTATCTATGCGCCTGGTTCATAGAATCAGATACGCATAGATAGGGCTAGATCTGACAGTGTTACAATATGTTACACTGTCGGATCTATTTTTCAATTTAAAAATGACGCCGGGGGCGTTCCTGCTGATTTACGATAAATAATATGTAAATCAGCGAGATACGCAAATTCACGAACGTACGCGGACCCGACGCAGTCTTCTTACGACGTTTCCCTAGCGGCGTACCCGTCGTATACTTACCCCTTCTTTTATCAGGCGCAGCCAATGTTAAGTATAGCCGGCGTTCCCGCGTCGAATTTGAATTTTTTAACGTCGTTTGCATAAGTCGTTCTCGAATACGGACGGACATCGTTTACGTAAGCGTCGAAACCACTGACGTCCTAGCGACGTCAGTGGGAGCAATGCACGCCGGGAAATTTCGCGGACAGCGCCTGCACATTTAAATCGGCGCGGGAACGCGCCTGATTTAAATAGTACACTCCCCCTAGCCGCGGAATTTGAATTCCGCCGGGGGATTTAGGATCCGCCGTCGCAAGTTTGGAGGTAAGTTGTTTGTGAATTAGCCACTTGCCTCCTAAACTTGCGGGAGCGGATCTTAATTCACGTAGATCGAGCGGATCTATAAGATCCGCTGATCTACGTGAATCTGGCCCGCTGTCTGCAATTCTGAGAACCAGGAATGCAGGGAATGGAGGGAGTGGAGGGAATGCAGGGAATGGAGGGAGTGGAGGGAATGCAGGGAATAGAGGGAATAGATGGAATACAGAGAATGCAGGGAATAGAGGGAATAGGGGGAATGGAGGGAATGCAGGGAATACAGGGAATGCAGGGAATGGAGGGAATGCAGGGAATGGAGGGAATGGAGAAATGCAGAGAATGGAGGGAATAGTGGAAATGCAGGGAATGGGGGGAATGGAGGGAATGCAGGGAATGGAGGGAATGCAGGGAATAGAGGGAATGCAGGGAATATAGGGAATAGATGGAATACAGGGAATGCAGGGAATAGAGGTAATGCAGGGAATAGAGGGAATGGAGGGAATGGAGGGAATGGGGGGAATGGAGGGAATAGAGGGAATGCAGGGAATAGAGGGAATAGATGGAATACAGGGAATAGAGGGAATGGGGGGGAATGAAGGGAATGGGGGGAATGCAGGGAATGGAGGGAATGAAGAAATGCAGAGAATGGAGGGAATGGTGGACATGGAGGGAATGCATGGAATGGGGGGAATGCAGGGAATAGAGGGAATGCAGGGAATGGAGGGAATAGATGGAATACAGGGATTGCAGGGAATAGAGGGAATGCAGGGAATAGAGGGAATGGAGGGAATGGAGGGAATGCAGAGAATGCAGGGAATAGAGGGAATGCAGGGAATGGAGGGAATGGGGGGAATGGAGGGAATGCAGAGAATGGAGGGAATAGAGGGAATAGATGGAATACAGGGAATGCAGGAAATAGAGGGAATGCAGGGAATGGAGGGAATGCATGGAATGGGGGGGGGGGGGTGGAGGGAATAGAAGGTATACAGGGAAAGGAGGGAATAGAAGGAATACAGGGAAAGGAGGGATTGGAGGGAATACAGGGAATGGAGGGAATGCAGGGAATGGAGGGAATGGAGGGAATAGAGGGAATGCAGGGAATAGAGGGAATGGAGGGAATGGGGGAATGCAGGGAATAGAGGGAATGGAGGGAATGGGGGGAATGGAGGGAATGCAGGGAATAGAGGGAATGCAGGGAATGGAGTGAATGGAGGGAATGGGGGGAATGCAGGGAATGGAGGGAACGGAGGGAATGGAAGGAATGGAGGGAATGGAGGGAATGGAGGGAATGCAAGGAATAGAGGGAATAGATGGAATACAGGGAATGCAGGAAATAGAGGGAATGCAGCGAATGGAGGGAATGCATGGAATGGGGGGGGGGGGGGTGGAGGGAATAGAAGGAATACAGGGAAAGGAGGGAATAGAAGGAATACAGGGAAAGGAGGGAATGCAGGGAATGCAGAGAATGGAGGGAATGGAGGGAATAGAGGGAATGCAGGGAATAGAGGGAATGCAGGGAATAGAAGGAATACAGGGAAAGGAGGGAATAGAAGGAATACAGGGAAAGGAGGGAATGCAGGGAATGCAGAGAATGGAGGGAATGGAGGGAATAGAGGGAATGCAGGGAATAGAGGGAATGCAGGGAATAGAAGGAATACAGGGAAAGGAGGGAATAGAAGGAATACAGGGAAAGGAGGGAATGCAGGGAATGCAGAGAATGGAGGGAATGGAGGGAATAGAGGGAATGCAGGGAATAGAGGGAATGCAGGGAATAGAGGGAATGGAGGGAATGCAGGGAATAGAGGGAATGGGGGGAATGCGGGGAATAGAGGGAATGGGGGGAATGGAGGGAATGGGGGGAATGCAGGGAATGGAGGGAATGCAGGGAATGGGGGGAATGCAGGGACTGGGGGGAATGGGGGGAATGGAGGGAATGCAGGGAATGGGGGGAATGCAGGGAATGGGGGGAATGCAGGGAATGGAGGGAATGGGGGGAATGGAGGGAATGGGGGGAATGGAGGGAATGCAGGGAATGGGGGGGAATGCAGGGAATGGAGGGAATGGGGGGAATGCAGGGAATGGAGGGAATGGGGGGAATGGTGCTGACAGCAAATCTCACCCTGTGCTAAGTCAACACCAAGGAATTCATCCTGATAATGAGCTTTATATCTGCAGCGAAGGGGCCAACATGATCCCTACAACACAGCAGTGCGTGATCGGTGAACCCAACAATTTCTGTTCTGTTAGAGTGTTATGGGAGAGATAGAGAGATACAAAGTAACATTGTTTATATCTATCTCTGTGAGTGAGAAACTTGTAAAGCGCAACACATGCGAACCGAATCGCCTCCGGGCGCTGATCTGTCTGATCAATGTTTATAAACAATGTTACTTTGTATCTCTATCTCCCGTCTGATCAATGTTTATAAACAATGTTACTTTGTATCTCTATCTCCCGTCTGATCAATGTTTATAAACAATGTTACTTTGTATCTCTATCTCCCGTCTGATCAATGTTTATAAACAATGTTACTTTGTATCTCTCTATCTCCCGTCTGATCAATGTTTATAAACAATGTTACTTTGTATCTCTCTATCTCCCGTCTGATCAATGTTTATAAACAATGTTACTGTGTATCTCTCTATCTCCCGTCTGATCAATGTTTATAAACAATGTTACTTTGTATCTCTCTATCTCCCGTCTGATCAATGTTTATAAACAATGTTACTTTGTATCTCTCCATCTCCCGTCTGATCAATGTTTATAAACAATGTTACTTTGTATCTCTCTCTCCCGTCTGATCAATGTTTATAAACAATGTTACTTTGTATCTCTCTATCACACGTCTGATCAATGTTTATAAACAATGTTACTTTGTATCTCTCTATCTCCTGTCTGATCAATGTTTATAAACAATGTTACTTTGTATCTCTCTATCTCCCGTCTGATCAATGTTTATAAACAATGTTACTTTGTATCTCTCTATCTCCTGTCTGATCAATGTTTATAAACAATGTTACTTTGTATCTCTCTCTCCCGTCTGATCAATGTTTATAAACAA
Organism: Rana temporaria; assembly: GCF_905171775.1. NCBI lineage: Eukaryota > Metazoa > Chordata > Amphibia > Anura > Ranidae > Rana > Rana temporaria. Next base: position 7,017,907 of record NC_053490.1, on the reverse strand, counting down.
TGTTACTTTGTATCTCTCTATCTCCCGTCTGATCAATGTTTATAAAGTAACATTGTTTATAAACATTGATCAGACGGGAGGAGATTTGTAGATTCAGTAAGCAATTGCGTCTGCGTATCCATAGATACGCAGCGCAATTACTTAGTTGCGCCGGCGTACCGACTTTTCTGTATTCAGGAACCTCGTTACGCCGACTGCAGCCTAAGATATGACTGGCATAAGGCTCTTATGCCGTCGTATCTTAGGCTGCATTCTTACGCTGGCCGCTAGGTGGCGTTCCCGTAGACGTCATTTGCCGCAATGCACGTCGGGAAAGTTTCCCGACGGAACATGCGCACTACGTTTGGCGCGGGAACGTGCCTAATTTAAATGATCCCCGCCCCCTACGGGATCATTTAAATTACGCGCGCTTACGCCGGGCAGTTTTACGGAGCGCACACGCAAATTACGAAGCTACAGTTAATTTACAGAGGCCCAGTGTTAAAACGGTACACTGCGCTTCCGTAAGAGGGCGCAATTCCTACCTGAATCTACCCCACTGTTACTTTGTATCTCTCTATCTCCCGTCTGATCAATGTTTATAAAGTAACATTGTTTATAAACATTGATCAGACGGGAGGAGATTTGTAACTCTGTCTTTCAGATTCTCCAAGCAATATGAACATGAGGCAATGCAGTCCGCACCCTTGCTGAACGGCTGCTGCAATAAAATCAATCCTTGTGGAAGTGAACCATCATTGGAGTAGTCAGTAGTGGCCGCTGATCTCCAGATCCTGTTGCCTAGTAACCGCAGGGAGTCTCTTCAGACCATTCAGAGGAGGCCTTACATTTTTCTCAGCATTCTCTGATTGGACGAGGCGGAGATCATGAGGTCACCGCCCTGGCTTACACCGATCCAACCAGAAAATGTAACTATGCAAAAAAAAAATGTAGTCTGATTTGACTCCCAAATTTGCTCGACAAAACGGCAGAATGATCGTGCGGCAATACTAAGCAGCGAGCCGATCCTCTCTGCGGACAGGTGCGACCCCCCCCCGGAACGGGTTTATAAAAATCCCAGCTTATCAGTAAGATTATATATTTTTTTCTAAGCTGACCTACTTCACATGTAATAATAAAATAAAAAACTGAACAGACCAAAAATACCATTGGAGCCCCTGAGGGATTCTCGTGTTCTCCCCGGGGGGGGGTCATCACTTCATAGCGAACATTCCTCTTCACCTGACGCCTCTTCTACAGAACACACCTGCCTGCAGGACGCAGAACATTCCCCTACAAGAGAAATCGCAGACACCGCAGATTGGTCCGGACGGCCGCCGGGACCGTATACAGTGCCTGGAAAAAGTATTCACACCCCTTGAAATCTCCCACATGTTGCCGTGATAAAAAACGTAAATGTATTTTATTGGGATTTTATGTGTGGCGCCCCCTTACTTTCAGTATGGGCACTACGCTAAAGTTAGTGGGGAATGGGAGAGTTACCTTGCTCCTATTCACTATGGGCCAGATTCACGTAGCTCAGCGGATCTATAGATCCGCTCGATCTACGTGAATTAAGATCCGCTCCCGCAAGTTTAGGAGGCAAGTGGCTAATTCACAAACCACTTACCTCCAAACTTACGACGGCGGATCATAAATCCCCCAGCGGAATTCAAATTCCGCGGCTAGGGGAGTGTACTATTTAAATCAGGCGCGTTCCCGCGCCGATTTAAATGCGCAGGCGCCGTCCGCGAAATTTCCCGGCGTGCATTGCTCCCACTGACGTCGCTAGGACGTTAGTGGTTTCGACGCTTACGTAAACGACGTCCGTCCGTATTCGAGAACGACTTACGCAAACGACGTTAAAAAATTCAAATTCGACGCGGGAACGCCGGCTATACTTAACATTGGCTGCGCCTGATAAAAGAAGGGGTAAGTATACGACGGAAAACCGCTACGGAAACGTCGTAAGAAGACTGCGTTCGTGAATTTGCGTATCTCGCTGATTTACATATTATTTATCGTAAATCAGCGGGAACGCCCCCGGCGCCATTTTTAAATTGAAAAAAAGATCCGACAGTGTAACACAGTGTAACACTGTCGGATCTTAGCCATATCTATGCGTATCTGATTCTATGAATCAGGCGCATAGATAGGACCGGTGTAAGTCAGAGATACGATGGTGTATCTGTAGATATCAGGAGATAATACACCGTCGTATCTCTTTGTGAATCTGGCCCTATTTGTTTAAATTTTGGGGCCCGGATTCAGAAAGAAGATACAACGGCATATCTCCTGATACGCCGTCGTATCTCTGAGTCCGGCCGTTGTATCTATGCGCCTGATTCATAGAGTCAGGTTAAGCATAGATATCCCTAAGATCCGACAGGTGTAAGTGACTTACACCATCGGATCTTAGGCTGCAATCTCGTGCTGGCCGCTAGGTGGCGCTTCCGTTTGTATACGCGAGGAATATGCAAATGAGGAGTTACGCCGATTCAGAAACGAATGACCGCCCGGCGCTTTTTTTTACGTCGTTTGCGTTCGCCTTTTTCCGGCGGATAGTTACCCCTGCTATATGCGGCGTATCCAATGTTAAGTATGGCCGTCGTTCCCGCGCCGAGTTTTGAATTTTTACGTCGTTTGCGTAAGTCGGTCGCGAATACGGATGGATGTAATTTACGTTTACGCTGAAAACAATGACGTCCTAGTGACGTCATTTGGAGCATGCGCACTGGGAAAAATCGCGGCTGCCGCAGGCGCAGTACGATCGGCGTGGGGACGCGACTGATTTAAATAATACACTCCCCCTAGCCGTGGAATTTGAATTCCGCCGGGGGAGTTACGATCCGCCAGCGCAAGTTTCGAGGTAAGTGCTTTCTGAATACAGCACTTGCCTCAAAAAATTGCGCTGGCGGATCTAAAGATCCGCTGATCTATCTGAATCTAGCCCACCGACGTAACTCGCAATCTAAGCCCGTCGCATTTTTAAGTGTATGCTCAAACTGAGGCCCCGTACACACGGCCGAGGAACTCGACGTGCCAAACACATCGAGTTCCTCGGCGTGTTCAGTCCTGGAGCCGCCGAGGAGCTTGGCGGGCCGAGTTCTCCCATAGAACAACGAGGAAATAGAGAACATGTTCTCTATTTCCTCGCCGAGGTCCTCGTCGGCTTCCTCGGCCGAAAGTGTACACACGGCCGGGTTTCTCGGCAGAATTCAGCTCTGAACCGAGTTTCTGGCTGAATTCTGCCGAGAAACTCGGTCGTGTGTACGGGGCCTGAGATACACTTAAACCTACCTAAGATACGACAGCCTGCGCCGTCGTATCTTAGGGTGCAATATTTCTGCTGGCCGCTAGGTGACGCTTCCATTGAGTTCGGCGTAGAATATGCAAATTAGTAGATACGCCGATTCACGAACGTACGCTTGCCCGTCACAGTAAAGATACGCCGTTTCCGTAAGAGGTATGCCGGCGTAAAGATAAAGCTGCCCCCTAGGTGGCGTATCCTATGTTAAGTATGGCCGTCATTCCCGCGTCGAAATTTTGAAATTTTACGTCGTTTGCGTAAGTCGTCCGTGAATGGGGCTGGACGCCATTTACGTCCACGTCAAAACCAATGACGTCCTTGCAAGAGCAAGGCACGCCGGGATTTTTTTGGGACGGCGCATGCGCTGTTCGTTCGGCGCGGAGACGCGCTTCATTTAAATGAAAGATGCCCCTTACCCGTCGAATTTGAATTCCGCCGGGTGATTTACGCTACGCCGCCGCAACTTTACAGGCAAGTGCTTTGTGAATAAATCAGATCAAATACGTTACGCCCGCCCAAAAATACGTGAATCTGGCCCTATTTGTTTAAATTTTGGGACTTCTGTCATTCCAGAAATGTCCACTGGGTCAGTCTGTGGTCCAGGGATGCAATGTCATCCCTGGCTAGCAGTTGGCGCCAGAGGGATTCTGGCAGAGTAAGGGGCCAGATCCACAAAGAACTTACGGCGGCGTATCTATTGATACGTCGCGTAAGTTCTACGATGCCCCGTCGTATCTTTGTTTTGTATCTACAAAACAAAGATACGACTGAATGGGGGCTCGATCCGACTGACGTACGTCTTAGTACGCCGTCGGATCTTAGGTGCATATTTACGCTGGCCGCTAGGTGGCGCTTCCGTTGATCTCCGCGTAGAGTATGTAAATCAGCTAGATACGCCAATCCACAAACGTACGTCCGCCCGGCGCATTTTTTTACGCCGTTTACGTAAGGCTTTTTTTCAGCGTAACGTTACCCCTGCCTCTATGAGGCGTACGCAATGTTAAGTATGGACAGCGTTGAATTTTCCGTCGTTTACGTCGTTTGCGTAAATCGTTCGTGAATAGGGCTTTGCGTAAGTTACGTTCACGTCGAAAGCATTGACTATATGCGACGTGATTTCGCGCATGCGCACTGGGATACGTCCACGGACGGCGCATGCGCCGTTCGTAAAAAAAGTTAATTACGTGGGGTCATACCAGATTACCGTACAACACGCCCACTCCAAGCCTACTTTGAATTAAGCGGGCTTACGCCTGCAGATTTACGTTACGCCGGCCCGCATATGGGAGCAAGTTCTTTGTGGATACCCTACAAGCCACTCTGATTTACGGCGGCGTAGCTCATATGAGATGTGCTACGCCCGCCTAAATATACGCCCGTTTTTGTGAATCTGCCCCTAAGTTTCTCCAGCAGCCAATCAGAGGAGTTTTTCCCTCGCGGGGCATGCTGGAGAGGAGTATATCTGTGACAGGTGTCATGTGTTCTAAAATCTTCGCGGGGTCCCCGTTCCCAGTGCGGCATCCACCTTCAGGGTGCGCGCATCCATGGACCCCGCCGGCGTGCATACCTCCCAACTTTTCAACTTCAGAATGAGGGACAATACCTCCCAACAAAGTTGTTGAGCGGGGGGGGGGTTCCGCGGATCGTAGTTGTTGAGCGGGGGGGGGGGTTATCTAGCGCTGATGGCAGGACCGCGGGATTTAACACAATACGCTGGACAGTCCCGCGAAATAATCCGGGACGGTTGGGAGGTATGGGCGTGGCCCACCTGGCCATAGTTGCAGATCACATGGAACCACACCAGGAGGTACAAGGGGACCCCAGTCAATTGTATTGAAAGGATCCCAGGCTGGCTGCCATTCGATTGGGGAGTCGATTTGAGGAGGACCCGGAGGCAGGTCGTCCAACAGAGCCTGAACGAACCAATTGGGGATCCGGTGACCAGAGTGCTGACAGGTATGTTGCTGTCCTCTGGTGACCAGCGCAGAAATCTACTGGGAGGATTCGCTCCATCTATCTATCTAGCTCAGTTATTGCAATTGGCCTGTGGCGGAGGCCCTAGAGCCGGGCCTGTGGGAGTGGCCTGTTCCTCCCAGAAATCCTAAGTGACGTCTTGGCTGCCAGGCTTATAAAGAAGGGTCTGTCCGGAGGCACTTTACCCACTCAGTTGGAGTGGCGGCGAGTTACAAATTGGTACTATACAGAGCAGTACTGACTGTTCTATTTAATATCCAGGCCTGATACTGCAAAGTTCTCTCTCTCTCTATTCATCAACTTTGTCCTTCCCAATTGATGTTGGCCGTGTTGGCCTGGAAAATAAAGCATTGGAAAAAACCTTTATTCGCTGTCTGGACATTCGCTCACTGTTTGTCTCTACAATTGCACCCCTAGACAACGCCAGGGTAACTTAATAGGCCGATCCCAAATCAACCAGCGGCTCCTTCGGGGGTAGCGCTACACGTGGGGGCTCGTCCGGGATTCGGCTGTTACCGTTGGCAACCAGAAAGTGGGTGTTGTGTACTAGTACTAGAACTGTCCGGCAACAAGGGGGTTAACCTCGCATCGGTAAGCTTGGGCGTACGTGCGGCCTAGCACGCGCCTGCAGCGTGTCCGGACAAGTTTTTCCAAGTGGGCGGAGCCACCCTCCCCTGCGTGAGACGTGCAGTGTGATTTCGCGCCCCCCGGAGTCAATACTTTTTAGAACCCCCTTTCTCTGCAAGTCTTTTTGGGGGTGTCTCTACCAGCTTTGCACATCTAGAGAGGGACATTTCTCCCCATTCTTCTCTGTAAAATATCTCAAGTTCTGTCAGATTGGATGGAGAGCGTCTGTGATCAGCAATTTTCAAGTCTTACCACAGATTCTCAATGGGATTTAGGTCTGGACTGTGACTGGGCCCAGGGCCACCATCAGGAATTTTGGGGCCTCTAAGCGGGGGGGGTGTCACAAATTGAGAAGCGGGGGGGTGTCACAAGTTGAGAAGAGGAGGGGGGAGTGTCACAGTTTGAGAAGAGGGGGGGGTGTCACAAGTTGAGAAGCGGTGGGGGGAGTGTCACAGGTTGAGAAGCGGGGGGTGTCACAAGTTGAGAACCAGGGGGGAGGTGTCACATGTTGAGAAGCGGGGGGAGTGTCACAAGTTGAGAAAGAGGGGGGAGTGTCACAAGTTGAGAAGCGGGGGGGTGTCACAAGTTGAGAAGCGGCTGGGGGAGTGTCACAAGTTGAGAAGTGGGGGAAAAAAAAGAGGGAGCCCTGGGGATCACTGGGCCCCTTAGAGGTCAGGGGGGGGCTTTGGGTGCCGATGAAAAAAAAAAAAAGGGGATGCCATCCGGGCCCCTGGGGACCACCGGGCCCCTTACAGGTGTACTGCCTGTACCCCCCTGATGGTAGCCCTGATTGGGCCATTCTAACATATGAATATGCTTTGATCTAAACCATTCCATTGTAGCTTAGACGTGGGCGCCGTCAATAAATTTGTTTTGTTCCGTTCTGTTTCGTATTAGCCGGTACTTCGTATTCGAAAATGCGAATTTTCGTTAGATTCATAAACTTTTCGTAACAACTATGAACGTTCATTATGATGAATTTAAAAAGGAAACCCAGGAAGTCAGCAGTGCTGCATCTTAACGGATGTTCGTAATTGTTACGAAAAGTTGCCGAACCGAACGAAAATTTGTATTTCGTATTCAATCCAAATTGAATTTCGGACAGGAATTACGAGAGCACCACTAATAGTTGTCCTGTGGACAGATTTGTGGAGAGACCACTAATAGTTGTCCTGTGGACAGATTTGTGGAGAGACCACTAATAGCTGTCCTGTGGACAGATTCTCCCCCCTGAGCTGTGGATCTCTGCAGCTCCTCCAGAGTTACCACGGGCAGTGGCGGCTGGTGCTCAAGATTTTATTTGGGGGGTGCAAACAAACTGAAAAATACTGAAAAAAAACATCAATTGCAGCCACTGTGCCCATCAAATGCAGAAATTTGTGCCCATCAAATGCAGACATTTGTGCCCATCAAACGCAGCCACTGTGCCCATCAAATGTAGACATTTGTGCCCATCAAATGCAGCCACTGTGCCCATCATATGCAGCTACTTGTGCCCATAAAATGCAGACCCTGTGCCCATCATGTGCAGCCACTGTGCCCATCAAATGCAGCCACTGTGCCCATCAAATGAAGCCACTGTGCCCATCAAATGCAGCCACTGTGCCCATCATATGCAGCTACTTGTGCCCATAAAATGCAGACTCTGTGCCCATCATGTGGAGCCCCTTTCCCCTTTAAATAAAGCCACTTGGGCCCATCAAATGCAGCCACTGTGCCCATCATATGCAGCTACTTGTGCCCATAAAATGCAGACCCTGTGCCTATCATGTGCAGCAACTGTGCCCATCAAATGCAGCCACTTGTGCCCGTCAAATGCAGCCACTGTGGCCCCCGCCCACCCTCTATCTGCCCAGCAATTACCCCATCTTGGTGGCGGGTCAGGCAGCGGGTGACGGCGGCGAGCTGTGGGACCTCTCCTGTGTCCTCCATGCTTTGCCTTCTCTCTTCTTCTGTTTTGATACGGCGTCCAATTGGAGCGCATCTGCCTTTAATTGCAATGCATGAATCCATCCATTGGTCATATAGGGGGGTGGCTGGAGAGAGGGGGCGGCACCCTTAACCACTTCAATGCCAGGCACCCCCCCCCCCCCCTTCCTGCCCAGGACAATTGTCAGCTTTCAGCGCTGTCGCACTTTGAATGACAATTGCGCCGTCATGTAACACTTTACACAAACAAGATTTTTATCATTTTCTTCCCACAAGTAGAACTTTATTTCGGTGGTATTTGATCACCTCTGGGGTTTTATTTTTTTGCTAAACAAACAAAAAAATACCAACATTTAAACATTTTTTTTTTTTAGTTTCTATCATAAAATGTTGTTTTCCACCTTCACTGACGGGCACTGATAAGTTGGCACTGATCAGGAGGCACTGATATGTAGAATTGATGGGCACTGATATGCAGCACTGATGAGCACTGACAGGTGGCTGTCATGAGCACTGACAGGCGACACCGATTGGCACTGATAGGTGTTATTGCTGAGCAGTGATTGGCACTGTGGTGGGCAGTGATTTGCACTGTGGTGGGCAGTGATTGGTAGGTATTGGCACTGTGGTGGGCAGTAATTGGCACTGTGGTGGGCAGTGATTTTGCACTGTGGTGGGCAGTGATTTTGCACTGTGGTGGGCAGTGATTGGCACTGTGGTGGGAAGTGAGTGAAAGTGATTGGCACTGTGGTGGGCAGTGATTGGAAGTGATTGGCACTGTGGTAGGCAGTGATTTGCACTGTGGTGGGCAGTGATTTTGCACTGTGGTGGGCAGTGATTGGCACTGTGGTGGGAAGTGAGTGGAAGTGATTGGCACTGTGGTGGGCAGAGATTGTAAGTGATTGACACTGTGGTGGGCAGTGATTGGCACTGTGGTGGGCAGAGATTGGATGTGATTGGCACTGTGGTGGGCAGTGATTGGCACTGTGGTGGGCAGTGATTGGCGCTGTGGTGGCTAGAGATTGGAAGTGATTGGCACTGTGGTGGGCAGTGATTGTAAGTGATTTGCACTGTGGTAGGCAGTGATTGGCACTGTGGTGGGAAGTGAGTGGAAGTGATTGGCACTGTGGTGGGCAGAGATTGTAAGTGATTGACACTGTGGTGGGCAGTGATTGGCACTGTGGTGGGCAGAGATTGGAAGTGATTGACACTGTGGTGGGCAGTGATTGGCACTGTGGTGGGCAGTGATTGGCACTGTGGTGGGTAGAGATTGGAAGTGATTGGCACTGTGGTGGGCAGTGATTGGCACTGTGGTGGGCAGAGATTGGAAGTGATTGGCACTGTGGTGGGCAGTGATTGGCACTGTGGTGGGCACTGGCAGAATTTATTGTTTGTACATTGCTGGGCACTGGTTGGCAGGTGATGGGTACATTTGAGGGGGCTGTGCTGATAATCAATGTGCTGATTATCAGCACAGACCCCCCCCTCTGACAGAGAGAGCCGCCGATCGTCTCTCCCTGTCAGCGCAAACCTAGGATTGCCGTTTACTAGCACTTCCTGGTTCACGTGATGATCAGCTGTGATTGGTCACAGCTGATCACGCGGTAAGAAGCCTCTGACAGAGGCTCCTTATCAGGATCGGTGATGCGGCATCTCAGACCGACACGCCGTACTTGCGATCGCCGCGCTGCACACCCCCACGGGCCCGCGCCGGCATGTTATCCTGCTGGACGTCATATGACGTCCAGTCAGGATAACAGAACCACTTCCCGGCCGTCGGGTGGGCGGGAAATGGTTAATGAACGGGCCGCCCCTGACCACGGACCTCTTGGCTGCTTCTCTGATGAATGCTCTCCTTGCCCGGCCCGGTCAGTTTAGGTGGACGGCCGTGTCTTGGTAGGTTTGCGGTTGTGCCATACTCTTTCCATTTTCAGATGATGGATTGAACAGAAGCTCCGTGAGATCTTCAAAGCTTGGGACATTTTTTTTATAACCTAACCCTGCTTTATACTTCTCCACAACTTTATCCCTGACCTGTCTGGTGTGTTCCTCGGCCTTCATGATGCTGTTTGTTCACTAAGGTTCTCTAACAAACCTCTAAGGGCTTCACAGAACAGCTGTATTTATACTGAGATTATATTACACACAGGTGGACTCTTTTTACTAATTAGGTGACTTCTGAAGGCGATTGGTTCCTCTAGATTTTAATTACTGTATATACTCGAGTATAAGCCGAGTTTTCCAGCACATTTTTTGTGTGCTGAAAATTCCCCCCTCGGCTTATACTCCAGTCACCTTTTTGCACCTGATCTCCCGGATTTGGGGACCCAGTACCGGCCGGCCGTAGGTCCCCTGGACCCCAAACTTGGCAAACATGTAGCCCCACTCTTCCTCTACAAGTGTGCAAAGTTTGTTTTCCGGGGGACCTACGGCCAGGGAGCCCCGATTTTTCAAATTCGGGCACCCCTTCTATAGACTCCAATGTTAAATGGTAATTTCTCCGGTTAATTTGGGGGACCCGGTACTGGACGGTCATAGATCCCCCTGGACCCGAAACTTGGCACACATGTAGCCCCATTTCTCCTCTACAAGTGTGCAAAGTGTGTTGTCCTAGGAACCTACGGCCGGGGAGCACCGATTTTTCAAATTCGGCACCCCTTCCATAGACTCCCATGTTAAACAGTCATTTCTCTGGTGATTTTGGGTATCCGCTCCTGGCTGGTCGTAGATCCCCAGAACCCTAAACTTGGCACACATGTAGCCCCAAATGATCCTCTAAAAGTGTGCAAAGTGTATTGTCCGGGGTACATACGGCCGGGGAGCACCGATTTTTCAAATTCGGCACCCCTTCCATAGACTCCCATGTTAAACAGTCATTTCTCTGGTGATTTTGGGGATCCGCTACCAGCCGGTCGTAGATCCTCAGGACCCGGAACTTGGCACACAAGTAGACCCATTGCTCCTAGTGTGCACAGTTTGTTGTCTGGGGAATCTACAGCTGGGGAGCACCGATTTTTCAAAGCTAGGCACCCCTTCCATAGACTCCCATGTCAACCGGTAATTTCTTCCGGTGATTTTGGGGATCCGCTACCGGCCAGTCGTAGATCCCAGAGACTTGGCACACATGTAGACCCATTTCTCCTCTACAAGTGTGCAAAGTTTGTTGTCTCGGGGACCTAAGGCTGGGGAGCACTGATTTTTCAAAGCCGGGCACCCCTTCCATAGACTCCCATGTTAAATGGTAGTTTCTTCCGGTGATTTTGGGGATCCGCTACCGGCCGGTCGTAGATCCCCGGGACCCGGAACTTGGCACACATGTAGACCCTTTTCTCCTCTACAAGTGTGCAAAGTTTGTTGTCCGGGGGACCTATGGCCAGGGAACACCGATTTTTCAAAGTCAGCACCCCTTCCATAGACTCCCATGTTAAACGGTCATTTCTCTGGTGATTTTGGGGATCCGCTGCCGGCCGGTCGTAGATCCCCAGAACCCTAAACTTGGCACACATGTAGCCCCATTTCTCCTCTACAAGTGTGCAAAGTGTGTTGTCCTAGGAACCTATGGCCAGGGAACACAGATTTTTCAAAGTTGGCACCCCTTCCATAGACTCCCATGTTAAACGGTAATTTCTGAAAATGCCCCCCTCGGCTTATACTCGAGTCACCTTTTTGCACCTGATCTCCTGGACTTTGGGGACCCAGTACTGGCCGGCCGTAGGTCCCCAGGACCCCAAACTTATCACACATGTAGCCCCATTTCTCCTCTACAAGAGTGCAAAGTGTGTTGTCCGGGGTACATATGACCGGGGAGCACTGATTTTTCAAATTCGGGCACCCCTTCCATAGACTCCCATGTTAACCGGTAATTTATTCCGGTGATTTTGGGGATCCGCTACTGGCCGGTCGTAGATCCCCGGGACCCGGAACTTGGCACACATGTAGACCCATTTCTCCTCTACAAGTGTGCAAAGTTTGTTGTCTGAGGGACCTATGGCTGGGGAGCACCGATTTTTCAAAGGCGGGCACCCCTTCCATAGACTCCCATGTTAAATGTAAGTCTAGTCATGGGCACAGTGAGGCATGGGCACAATGAGGCATGCAGATGGACACCCTAGGCTTATACTCGAGTCAATAGGTTTTCCCATTTTTTTTTTTTTTTTGTAAAATTAGGTGCCTCGGCTTATATTCGGGTCGGCTTATACTCAAGTATATCCGGTAGTTGTATCAGAGTAAAGGGGGGCTTAATACAAATGCCCCCCGCACACACACACTTTTCACATATTTATTTGAAAAAAAAAAATTAAAACCATTTATCATTTTCCTTCCACTTCACAATTAGGTGACACGTTGTGTTGTGTCTCTCACATAAAATCCCAATAAAATAAATTTACGTTTTTTGGATGTGACATGACAAAATGTGGGACATGTTAAGGGGTATGAATACTTTTTCAAGGCTCTGTATAATTATGGTGGAATTGAAGCGGTTAAAGGACTTTACTAAAGCCCCTGGGGATTTCTAGGAAACCAGCGACTGTTGTGTCACTAAACACCTTTTCTTCAGAAGTGTGTATCGCCGAAGGGCTTTTGACTGACAAGCTTTGCATTTATGACCTAAATAAGGGTCATTTCTCCCTCCGGACCCTGCTTTATATGTTAGAGAGAGAGAGAGAGAAAGAGAGACTTGTAAAGCGCAACACATGCGAACTGAATCGCCTCTGGGCGCTGTTTCCATTCCATGGGTAAGGAACCCCTTGACCTCAGAAGAGATGGGTTTTAGGCTGCATTCACACCTCCGCGACAAGATACGCCGCGTACGCGGTGTATTTTGCCGCGAGTGTGTAACTTTTTTTTTTTTTTTAACAAAGCCTTCCCATTGCTTTGTATGGCCGAACGCCAATGCCGCCTGAAAAAAAGGGTCCGGGACTTTTTTACAGGCGACAGGCGTACGGCGTCTATGAGATGTGAACCATCTCCATAGACAGCAATGGGAATTCTCCCCTCCAGCGGCACGAGCGTCCGGCGTCGGGCGTTTTGTCGCGGAGGTGTGAATGGGCTCTTAATCTTTCTCCTGAAGGCCAAGTGGTCCGGCTCCAGTCGCATGGTGGTTGGTAGCGCATTCCACAGGCGGGGTCCCTGGACTGCAAATCTTCGATCTCCTTTGGACTTGTATCTGGCTTTGGGTATCTGGAGGAGGTTTTGATTGGTGGATCGCAGAATGCGATTGGGGTTATGGGCTTTTATTTTTTCGCATAGATATTGGGGGGCGTTGCCTTGAATACACTTATGTATTAGGCAGAGTGCCTTGAAAGTGATTCTGTCTTTTACGGGCAACCAATGAAGGGATCTCAGTGAAGGTGAGATTGATTCCCATGTTTTTTCCCAGTCACTAGTCGAGCGGCCGTATTTTGAACGACTTGCAGACGAGTGATTTGGTATTTGGGGAGTCCTAGATAGAGGGCATTTGCGTAGTCGAGTCTGGAATTGATGATTGTTCCCACCACGACTGCAATGTCCTCTTTCGGGATAAAGGGCGTGAGTCTGCGTAGTAGGCGCAGCAGATGGTGGGATCCGCTGACTACTGACCCTATCTGTGCATCCATTGTCATGTAGGTATCGAAAATGACTCCGAGACTTTTGACTTTGGTGCTAGGGGTGATAGTTTTACCCAGAATGGGCGGGGGAGTCCATGATGACGCGGGGTGATTTTTCCGGTTAGCGTGAAACAGGAGAAGTTCTGTTTTCGAACCATTGAGTTTAAGATAACTGTTTGTCATCCAGTTATCTATTAGAGTGAGGCATTTCTCTAGTCCAAGAGAATGATCCTTTTTGTGGCAGATGCGGAAATACAGTTGCGTGTCGTCTGCATAGGAGTGGTAAAGTAACTTCTGGTTGCTGATGATTTCAAAGAGAGGGCGAAGATAGATATTAAACAATACGGGCGATAAGGGAGATCCCTGAGGGACTCCGCATGACACCGTACGTTTTTCAGAAGTGAAAGACCCCAGTTTCACTATTTGTGATCGGTTTTCCAAGAAGGAGGAGAACCAGGGTAAAACACCTTCAGCGACTCCGGCTACTTCAGCTAGCCTAGCCAGTAGTAGTCCGTGGTCTACAGTGTCAAAAGTGTCAAAAGTTAGGAGACTTTATTCTTTGTGTAGCGCCTGGTTACTTTTCAGAACTGGTGCTAGTGTACATTTAGAGGGGGGGTCAGAGAGTTAAGTGTCTCTGACCAGGTTAATCAGTTCAAATTTGAAGCCTCTGCCTAAGCTTTGGCTGTGCTGTGGGTTCATGCTGTCGTTTCTGGGGTGCTGATCACACCCCGGGCCGACAGGTGGCAGCAGTGGAGTCAAGGATTTGGATACTTTTCCCAGCAGCCTATCAGGAGGAGTTCCCCTCGCTGTGCATGCTGGGGAGGGGTACTTATGTGACAGACGCCATTTTCTTGGGTCTTCTTTCCACGTGGCACCCACCTTCAGGGTAGCCATACCACCACACCCTGGCAAAATGGCCTTGTGCTACACAGTATTCCTGGTTTTACGGGACCACGTTGTCTTGGAGGAATTGAGCTGCGGCTGGGGCCCAGTGATCAACTGGGTCCCCAATCTGATGAGGTCCTGAGCTGTCCGTCCTGTTAGAGGAAGCTGTCCGGTGGAGAGTCTGCTCTGCTGCATGTACGCCCAAGCTTAGCTGTTTGAGGTTAACTCCCTCGTTACCGGACAGTTCAAAGTACAACACTCTTTGCTCTTAGTAGATCTTTACTCACAATTTTCCGTTGCCAGAAGTAACAGCCGAATCCCGGACGAGCCCCCATGTGTAGAGCTACCCCCTCAGGAGCCGCTGATTGACTTGGGATCGGCGTATTAAGTTACCTCTATGTGATGTCTAGGGGTGAAGGTAGTGAGCAGAGCAATAACCGAATGTCCAATCTGTAGTTGAAGTTTTCTGAATGCTTTATTTTTCTTGGCCCAACACGACCAACATCAACTTGAGGTAGACAGGTGTAGTGCTACCCCCGCAGGAGCCGCTGGTTGTTTTGGGATCGGCGTATTAAGTTACCTCTTACCGTTGTCTAGGGGTGAAGTTGATGAGTAGATTAGTAAGCGAATGTCCAGTCATCAAATAAAGGTTTTCTGAATGCTTTATTTTCGGCCCAACATGACCAACATCAACATGAGGTAGGGAGAAAAAGGTTGATGAAGCGATAGAGAACTTTGCAGTATCAGGCCTGGATATGAAAAGAGCAATCCTGCTCTCAGTAGTAGTAGATACAGTTCGTCGCCACTCTAGCCAGAGTGGGTGAAGTGCCCCCGGACAGACTCCTGCCACGAGCCTGACAGCCGAAGTGTCACTTTAGGTTGCTGGGAGGAACAGGTCTCTGCCACAGGCCCGGCTCTAGGGACCTCTGCCACAGGCCTAGTACTTGGATGAGCTGAATGGATTGAGCGAATCCTCCCAGTAGATTAAGTCAGGGTGACTGGTTGACAGTGGAAGTGTACCTGTCAATGTCCCGGTCACCCAGATCTCCGATGGTTCGTTCAAACCCTTTTGGAGAACCTGCCTCCGGGTTCTCCTCAAGTCGATCCCCCACCGAGCAGCATACAGCCTGGGATCTCCTCAGTAGACGGGGGACCCAGTAAGTCACTGGGGCCCCTTAGTAGCATCCATCACTCCAGGCCAAAAGGACCCAGAGTCTGGAACCCCGCGTAGCGCGTGACCCCAGGCCAGGTAGGCCATAGTGGTGGGGCCCGCGATGTGCAAACACCCTGAAAGTGGGTGCCGCACCTGGAACCAAGAACCCGCAAAGAACCAACAAAAATGGCGTCCGCCACAGATATACCCTCCCCCAGCATGCTCCGCGAGGGAAAACTCCTCTAATTGGCTGCTGGGGAAAAGTGGCTCTGCCAGAACCCCTCTAGCGCCAACTGTCGCCCAGAGATGGCATCCCTGGAGCGCAGACTGACCTACAGGACAGTTCTGGAAGGACAGCAGCCCAAAATTTAGCAAATTATGAATGGGGGCAAAATAACTCTCCCATTCCCCCACTAACTTTAGCATAGTGCCCATACTGAAAGTAAGGGGGCGCTACACAGAAAAGGTAGATGAAATAAAGTAACTCTGCAGTATCAGGCCTTGGATAAGGAAAAGCACTCCTGCTTTTCTACAGCTGTAACGATACGTCGCCACTCTAGCCAGAGTGGGTGAAGTGCCCCCGGACAGACCTCTGCCACAGGCCTGGCAGACAGGGTGTCACTTTAGGTTGCTGGGAGGAACAAGTCTCTGGCACCGACTTGACTCTGATTAAAATCATTTGTATGCCCTAAAAAGTCCCAATAAGAGGTTCCTTTTTCCAGTACATATCCCATATATAACTTTTAACTAGGGTTGTCCCGATACCGATACTAGTATCGGTATCGGGACTGATACTGCGCAAATGCTCCTAAAGCTTCACTAGGTAAAGGGTGCTACATAATTCTGATATATATACAGTTGTGCTCATAAGTTTACATACCCTGGCAGAATTTATGATTTCTTGGCCATTTTTCAGAGAATATGAATGATAACACCAAAACTTTTCTTTCACTCATGTTTGGCTGAAGCCATTTATTATCAATCAACTGTGTTTGAAACAACCCAAATGACCCTGAAGAAAAGTTTACATACCCCAGTTCTTAATCCCATGTATTGCCCCCTTTAACATCAATGACAGCTTGAAGTGTTTTGTGGTATTTGTGGATGAGGCTCTTTATCTTCTCGGGTGGTAAAGCTCCCCATTCCTCTTCCAGTTCCCGGAAATTCTTGGGCTGTCTCGCATGAACGGCATGTTTGAGATCTCCCTAGAGGGGCTCAATGATATTGAGGTCAGGAGACTGAGATGGCCACTCCAGAACCTTCACTTTATTCTGCTGTAGCCAATGACAGGTGGACTTGGCCTTGTGTTTTGCATTATTGTCATGTTGGAATGTCCAAGTACGTCCCATGGGCAGCTTCCTGGCTGATGAAGGAAATGTTCCTCCAGTATTATTTGATAACATTCTGTATTCATCTTGTCATCAATTCTGACCAAAGTTCCTATGCCTTTGTAGCTCACACATCCCCAAAACATCAGCGATCCACCTTCGTGTTTCACAGTAGAGATGGTGGACCTTTCATCATAGGCCTTGTTGTCTCCTCTCCAAATAGCTGTGGGCAAAAAGCTCAATTTTGGTCTCATCACTCCAAATGGCTTTGTGGCAGAAGGTTTGAGGCTTGTCTCTGTGCTGTTTGGCGTATTGTAAGCGGGATACTTTGTGGTATTTGCGTAGTAATGACTTTCTTCTGGAGACTCGACCATGCAGCCCATCTTTATTCAAGTGTCTCCTTATTGTGCATCTTGTACAGCCACACCACATGTTTTCAGAGAGTCCTGTATTTCACCTGAAGTTATTTGTGGGATTTTCTTTGCATCCCCAACAATTTTCCTGGCAGTTGTGGCTGAAATTTTAGTTGGTCTACCTGACCGTGGTTTGGTTTCACCAGAACCCCTCATTTTCCACTTTTTGATTAGAGTTTGAACACTGCTGATTGGCATTCTCACTTCCTTGGATGTCTTTTTATATCCATTTCCTGTTTTATACAGTTCAACTACCTTTTCCCACAGATCCTTTGACAATCCCCATGACTCAGAATCCAGAAACGTCAGCGCAGCACTGGATGAAAGATGCAAGGGTCTGTCAGGAGTCCAGAAACTCATTGACCTTTTATACACACACACTAATTACAAGCAAACAGATCACATGTGAGGATGGTGACCTTTAATAGCCATTCAAACCCCTTTGTGTCAAATTGTGTGCATGTTATCAGGCCAAAATCCCCATGTAAACTTTTGATCAGGGTAATTTATGTAATTTCTGTTGTGATTATGATAAACACAGTTGATTGATAATAAATGGCTTCAGCCAAACACTAACCAGGAGTGAAAGAAATGTTTTTGTGGTATCATTCATATTCTCTGAAAAATGGCCAAACAATCATAAATTCTGTCAGGGTATGTAAACTTATGAGCACAACTGTATAATATACAATATATATATACAGGGGCGGACTGACAACTCATGGGGCCCCTGGGCAATAGAAGATTATGGGGCCCCCGGGGCTTACAGATGGCCACCACTCCAGGAGGCAGCTAAAATCTCGGGATTTTCACATCAAAAGCATGTCAGTTTCGGACATATCAGGGACAGATCTAAAAAAAAACACAGATTTTTACATACTGTCCCTGGTTTTACTGAGCCTGGCAACCCTGATGTAGCCCCCTAGTGGCATGGGGCCCTCGGGCAGTGCCCGAGTGACTCAATGGTCAGTCCGCCCCTGTATATATATTTATATATTACATCAACGGGGTGAATAAGGTTCAGGAAGGCAGTTTTTTCCATACGAAATAAAAATCAAGAACACGGGGACATGACCTCAAACTAACTGGAGCAAAGTTCAAAACTAATCTTGGAAAGTATCATTTGACTGAAAGGGTAGTTGATGCTTGAAATAAACTACCAACAGAGGTAGTTAGGCAGTCAACAGTAAATGGCTTCAAACATTCTTGGGACAAACGTAGATTTATAACCAGCCAAAAAAAACAAACAAACAACCCCCCCCCTCCCCCCCAAAAAAGGGCAGACTTAATGGACTACTCTGTCATCACTTTTCTATGTTTCCTGGTCTACGGGATGTAGAACAGTTTGGTTCTACTTCAATAGATGGCAAGAGTAACATAATGATTTAAAAATTGGGGATTTTATGGTGGATTTTCGAAAACTTTCTCGAGTCAAGTCCACTAAACCCGGTTCTGTCCCTGAAAATTTGGGATACCTGGGAGTAGGGTTGTCCCGATACCACTTTTTTAGGACCGAGTACAAGTACCGATACTTTTTTTCATGTACTCGCCGATACCGAATACCGATACTTTTTTTTTAAATGTGTCCCCAAATGCAGCCATGTCCCCCATATATGCAGCCATGTCCCCAACATATCCAGCCATGTCCCCAACATATCCAGCCATGTCCCCCCACTGTCAGGGTACTAGCTCCATCTCTGAAAGATTCCCGCACATGCCCAGTAGAATGACATTTCGGCGCATGCCTGTGCGTGGTTTGCGCGCACGCATGCGCGGTACAGCAGCGCGCCGTGTGCGTGGAAGCGCGCACGTGCACGTATGCGGCAACCCTGGGGCCAATCAGAGGCCGGACATTCCTATTTAAACCAGCAGCCTTCCCTGAACAGGTTGCTGGTTTGTCTTCAGCTCCTATGTGTTTACCTGTTGCCGTACCTGCCTGTTTTGACCCGGAATTCCTGACGACTCTCCTCTCACCTGGAACCTCTGACCCTTTGGCTAACGTTACCTGGATTGCTGTTGTCTCCTGCCCCTTGACCTTGGCTTGCTCTCATGGACTCCCTCTGAACTCTCCTGCCCTTGACCCTCGGCTTGTGACTCGGATTTGCCCTCATCTCCTGTGGACCCTACCAGACTCACCTACCAGTTCCTGCCTGACCAACGCTTGTTTCCAGTCTTCTGCACCTGCCCTGCTGCTGTCAGCTGCACCAAGTCTTCCTGCCAGCTCCCGGCGCCGGTGCCTCCTTGTGCCGTCCCTCCTCTGTCCCAACTCCAGGGAGTGGTCTGCACAGGGTCGCAAAGGTGAGCCGCCCTCAGCATCTCGGTCTCGGTGAGTACAGGTTCTGACAGTACAAACCAGCCAGATGTCTGAGACCGACAGGGCGCGCTCACCCTTTGAGACGCTGTGCCAACAGGTCTCCGCCTTAACAGAGGCAGTCCAGAAGCTTCAGGAAGGCTACCTCCAGATTGATGGCCACCTCCAACAACTGGCCGGTTCCCCAGGTCCATCCACTGCGGCCCTAGCCTCTTCACCCGGACCTTCTGCTGCCCAAGCTCCTGCAAGCCCTGCCATGATGGGGAGTAATCCCGAACCCCGGGTCTCCATGCCCGAGCGATTCTCAGGCGACCGCCGGAAATATCGGGCTTTCAAGAATGCCTGTTCCCTTTACCTGGCCTTGCAACCTAGAACTTTTGCGACCGAAGCTGTTAAGGTTGGATTCGTAATCTCTCTCCTTTCTGAGGAGCCTCAAGCATGGGCACACTCCTTAATGGAACAACGCAGTCCAATACTTGACTCTATGGACACCTTCTTCACCCACATGGGGAAATTATATGACGACCCCCTACGTGCAGCCACCGCAGAGGGTACTCTGCACAGCTTAAATCAAGGGAGACGGCCGGTGGAAGACTACACCGCCGAATTTAGAAAGTGGTCTGCTGACACAGGCTGGAATGAGTTGGCCCTCAGGTACCAATACCGCCAGGGCCTCTCTGAGAACCTAAAGGATGAGCTTGCAAGGTCGGCACCCCCTGCCTCTCTGGAGGATTTAATCCAAACCGCCACTCAGCTGGATAGGCGCCTTCGAGAACGTCGTTCGGAGAGGTTCCAGTCCAACCGGCCTAACTGGGTTCCACCAAGATATGCTCCAGTACCTCCGCCTCACTCAGCTCCACCAAACACCTCATTACCCGACCCAGAGCCGATGCAGCTTGGTATAGTACGGGCCCCTCTGAGTCCAGAAGAAAGACTCCGGAGGCGTCAATCTAACCTCTGTCTGTACTGCGGAGCCGCCGGACACTTTTTGCGCACTTGCCCAGTAAGGCCTTGTAAGTCGAAACCTCCATCTGCTATCAATTTCCCTGTTACCAGTTTGCCTCAGACTTATGTTATCCTCTTTCTTTCCCTACAGCTCCCGGAAGGGGCAACACGTCTGCCGGCGATAATTGATTCCGGGGCCTGCAGCTGCTTCTTGGACTCATCCTTGGCCCAAAAGCTGCGTATCCCCTGCCGTACCAAGGATTTTCAGCTGCAAGTTCATCTGGCTGATGGCTCTCTTCCCCGTTCCGGATTGATTACCCAGGAAACCCTTCCTCTTTGTGCCATCTCAGATTCTGGGCACCGGGAGTTCCTCTGTTTGGACTTGATCCCGTCCCCCATGTTCCCTATCATTCTGGGTCTCCCTTGGCTACAAGTTCATCTGCCCTGCATTGATTGGCTCAAGAAAGAAGTCAGCTTCCCTTCCACCTACTGTTCCCAGCACTGTCTCGCACCCGCTCCAGTCGCCTGCTCCACGCTAGCTACTCCACCTGAAGACCTACAGCATGTTCCTCCAGCCTACCTAGACTTCAAGGATGTCTTTGACAAAAAACAAGCCGATTGTCTCCCACCACATCGGTCATATGACTGCCCCATTGACCTCTTGCCCGGATCTGAAATTCCCTTTGGGCGCATATTCCCCTTGTCAGAGACTGAGTTGAAGACCCTCAAGGTCTATATTGAAGAAAATTTAAGTAAGAAGTTCATCCGTCCCTCCTCCTCGCCAGCGGGGGCGGGGATCTTCTTTGTCGAGAAAAAAGATGGATCGCTTAGACCAGGGGTGGGCAATTATTTTTTCGATGGGGCCACATGAGAAACTAAAAATATTTTGGAGGGCCGGGCCAAAAGGCTAAACTCAATACTGCATAAAATCAATTGTATTTCTTTATAAAAAGCAGTAAATATCATTGTTGGAAAACTGGGGGACAGAGGCTGGGGACATGACACAGGAGGGGGACAGAGGCTGGGGACATGACACAGGAGGGGGACAGAGGCTGGGGACATGACACAGGAGGGGGACAGAGGCTGGGGACATGACACAGGAGGGGGACAGAGGCTGGGGACATGACACAGGAGGGGGACAGAGGCTGGGGACATGACACAGGAGGGGGACAGAGGCTGGGGACATGACACAGGAGGGGGACAGAGGCTGGGGACATGACACAGGAGGGGGACAGAGGCTGGGGACATGGCACAGGAGGGGGACAGAGGCTGGGGACATGACACAGGAGGGGGACAGAGGCTGGGGACATGGCACAGGAGGGGGACAGAGGCTGGGGACATGGCACAGGAGGGGGACAGAGGCTGGGGACATAACACAGGAGGGGGACAGAGGCTGGGGACATGACACAGGAGGGGGACAGAGGCTGGGGACATGACACAGGAGGGGGACAGAGGCTGGGGACATGACACATGAGGGGGACAGAGGCTGGGGACATGACACATGAGGGGGACAGAGGCTGGGGACATGGCACAGGAGGGGGACAGAGGCTGGGGACATGGCACAGGAGGGGGACAGAGGCTGGGGACATGACGCATGAGGGGGACAGAGGCTGGGGACATGACACAGGAGGGGGACAGAGGCTGGGGACATGACACAGGAGGGGGACAGACGCTGGGGACATGACACAGGAGGGGGACAGAGGCTGGGGACATGACACAGGAGGGGGACAGAGGCTGGGGACATGACACAGGAGGGGGACAGAGGCTGGGGACATGACACAGGAGGGGGACAGAGGCTGGGGACATGACACATGAGGGGGACAGAGGCTGGGGACATGGCACAGGAGGGGGACAGAGGCTGGGGACATGGCACAGGAGGGGGACAGTGGCTGGGGACATGACGCATGAGGGGGACAGAGGCTGGGGACATGACACAGGAGGGGGACAGAGGCTGGGGACATGACACAGGAGGGGGACAGAGGCTGGGGACATGACACAGGAGGGGGACAGACGCTGGGGACATGACACAGGAGGGGGACAGAGGCTGGGGACATGACACAGGAGGGGGACAGAGGCTGGGGACATGACACAAGAGGGGGACAGAGGCTGGGGACATGACACAGGAGGGGGACAGACGCTGGGGACATGACACAGGAGGGGGACAGACGCTGGGGACATGACACAGGAGGGGGACAGAGGCTGGGGACAGGCAGCCACTGTTTAATCAATAACAATTGATTAAACAGTGGCTGCATGTAATGGCACAGTGGCTGCGTGTGATGGCACAGTGGTTGCGTTTGATGGGCACAGTGGCGACAATTGATGGCACAGTGGCTGCGTGTGATGGGCACAGTGGCAACAATTGATGGCACAGTGACTGCGTGTGTTGGCACAGTGGCTGCATGTGATGGCACAGTGGCTGCGTTTGATGGGCACAGTGGCTGCGTGTGATTGGCACAGTGGCTGCGTTTGATGGGCGGAGTGGCTGCGTGTTATTGGCACAGTGGCTGCGTGTGATTGGCACAGTGGCTGCGTTTGGGCACAGTGGCTGCATGTGATTGGCACAGTGGCTGCGTGTGATTGGCACAGTGGCTGCGTGTGATTGGCACAGTGGCTGCATGTGATTGGCACAGTGGCTGCATGTGATTGGCACAGTGGCTGTCTTTGGGAACAGTGGCAACAATTGATTGCACAGTGGCTGAGTGTGATTGGCACAGTGGCTGCGTGTGATTGGCACAGTGGCTGCGTGTGATTGGCACAGTGGCTGCGTGTGATTGGCACAGTGGCTACGTGTGATTGGCACAGTGGCTGCGTGTGATTGGCACAGTGGCTGCGTGTGATTGGCACAGTGGCGACAATTTATGGTTGCGAAGTGGCTGCGTGTGTTGGCACAAGTGGCTGCGTGTGTTGGCACAAGTGGCTGCATGTGTTGGCACAAGTGGCTGCGTGTGATGGGCACAGTGGCTGAGTGTGATTGGCACAGTGGCTGAGTGTGATTGGCACAGTGGCTGCGTGTGATTGGGACAGTGGCGACAATTTATGGTGGCGAAGTGGCTGCGTGTGTTGGCACAAGTGGCTGCGTGTGTTGGCACAAGTGGCTGCGTGTGATGGGCACAGTGGCTGCGTGTGATTGGGACAGTGGCGACAATTTATGGTGGCGAAGTGGCTGCGTGTGTTGGCACAAGTGGCTGCGTGTGTTGGCACAAGTGGCTGCGTGTGATTGGCACAAGTGGCTGCGTGTGATTGGCACAGTGGCGACAATTTATGGTGGCGAAGTGGCTGTGTGTGTTGGCACAAGTGGCTGCGTGTGTTGGCACAAGTGGCTGCATGTGCTGCGTGTGATGGGCACAGTGACCCCTCCCGGCCCTGCCTACTGTTATCACCGCGGCAGGGAACATAACAGACAGTGTTCGTTTGAACAGCTGTTTTCCCCGCTGCGCATAGACACTCCCCCTTGGACGGATCTGTCCAATCGCGAGCAAGGGGAGTGTCTATGTGACTCCCCCTTGCTCGCGATTGGACAGATCCGTCCAAGGGGAAGTGTCTATGCCATAGACACTCCCCCTTGGCTGGATCTGTCCAATCGCGAGCAAGGGGGAGTGTCTATGTGACTCCCCCTTGCTCGCGATTGGACAGATCCGTCCAAGGGGGAGTGTCTATGCGCGGCGGGGAAAACAGCTGTTCAAACGAACGCTGTCTGTTATGTTCCCCGCCGCGGTGATAACAGTAGGTTGCGGCGGCGGGGGTGGGCCGGATTAAAAGGTCCGCCGGGCCGTATACGGCCCGCGGGCCGTAGTTTGCCCAGGTCTGGCTTAGACCCTGCATTGATTATAGGGAGTTAAACAAAATTACCATCAAGAACCGGTACCCGCTGCCTCTAATCCCCGAGCTCTTTCAAAGGTTCCGATCAGCTCAGGTTTTTTCTAAATTGGACCTCCGGGGCGCCTACAATTTGGTCCGAATAAGGGCAGGAGATGAGTGGAAGACTGCGTTCAGGTCCAGATTCGGGCACTTCGAGTATCTGGTCATGCCCTTTGGGCTCTGTAATGCGCCCGCCACCTTCCAGCATCTAGTCAATGACATTTTTCGACAATTTTTAGATGACTTCCTCGTAGTCTACTTGGACGATATTCTCATCTTTTCAGCCACAAAAGAATTACATCGGCAACATGTCAGGCAGGTTCTCACCATCTTGAGACAACACCGGCTTTATCTCAAATCAGAAAAATGCGAGTTCGAAAAGACATCAGTGCAATTTTTAGGATTTATCATTTCTGTGCATGGGGTAGCCATGGATCCCCAGAAAATCAGTGCTATTCAGGAGTGGGCACCTCCAACAGACAAAAAGGGCGTTCAGCGCTTCATTGGCTTCGCCAATTTTTATAGACGATTCATCATCGGTTTTTCATCAATTGTTTCTCCCATCACCAAGTTGACCCGCCAGGGGCACCGCTTCCAGTGGCCACAAGAGGCTCAGGAGGCCTTTATCAAACTCAAAACGGCCTTTACCTCGGCACCTGTACTTTGTCATCCGGATTCTACGTTACCTTTTGTTCTAGAAGTGGACGCCTCGGAATCTGCTACAGGCGCTATTCTTTCCCAGAGACAGGGACCGAAGTCGCTTCTTCACCCAGTAGCCTACGCCTCTCGGAAACTTAGTCCTCCTGAGCGCAATTACGACGTAGGCGATAGAGAACTACTGGCCATAAAATTTGCACTGGAGGAGTGGAGGTACCTGCTGGAGGGGGCAGCGCATCCCATTATCATTTTCACTGACCACAGGAACCTGGAATACTTACGGTCTGCAAAACGCCTTAGGCCCAGACAAGCCCGTTGGGCTCTTTTTTTTGCTCGCTTCAATTTCCATATTACCTATCGTCCTGGCGCAAAAAATGGAAAAGCTGATGCCCTCTCCAGGATGTTTCCAGAGACGCCCGATACTTCCGAGCCCAGCACGATCCTGTCACCTCAAAATTTTTTGCTTCTCCCTCAAACAGATTTGTTGACTGCTCTAAAGACCGCATGCCAACGGTGCCCTGATCATGAGGTTTCCTCCTTGGAGAAAAAGGACGACCTGCTGTGGTCTCGTGGGAAGATTTTTGTTCCAACAGAGGCAAGACAGTTAATCCTCAGCACCTTCCATGATCGTAAATTGGCTGGCCATTTTGGTACCCGTAAAACTTCCGAACTGATCTCTCGCTCCTTCTGGTGGCCTAAATGGAGGTCCGACTGCAAGGATTATGTCTCTTCCTGCATTCGCTGCCAGCGGAGTAAGGGGCCAAACACGAAGACCTGGGGGCTGCTGAAACCCCTTCCTATCCCAGAACGGCCCTGGATTGACATCTCCATGGACTTTATTGTCGATTTGCCTCCTTCAGCCGGGTTTACCACGATCCTAGTCGTGGTGGACCGTCTGTCCAAGATGGCGCATTTTTTGCCCATGGTGGGTACGCCCTCCGCGGCAGACACAGCCAAAATCTTTTTTAAAGAGATTATCAAGCTCCATGGAGTGCCCAAAAGCATAGTATCTGACAGAGGTACTCAATTCACATCCAAATTTTGGAAGGAACTTTGCAGAGCTTTGGAAGTGAAGATCTGTCTGTCCTCGGCCTATCACCCTCAAAGTAATGGCCAGACAGAGCGCACTAATCAAACGCTAGAACAGTATCTACGATGCTTTTGTCTCCCAAGACGATTGGTCCTCCTTGTTATCTACAGCCGAGTTCGCTTACAATAATTCCATACATTCTTCCACAAACCAAACCCCGTTCTGGGCTAACTTCAGTTTCCACCCTTCCTTTTTGCCGGACTCCATCCTGGAAACATCTGTGCCAGCGGTCCAGGAACGTGTGACCTGCATCCAGCAAAACTTTCAGAAGTTACAGGAAAGCATGCAGCAAGCTCAGCAGGACTATAAGAGGTTCCATGACAAGGGGAGGAAGGATTGCCCTGTCTTCAAAGTGGGTGAGAAGGTCTGGCTATCCGCCATCAACCTCAAGTTACCTATTCCCTCTCGGAAGCTGGGTCCAAGGTTCATCGGGCCATTTGAGATCAGGCGAGAAATCAACCCAGTAGCTTTTGAGTTGGCTTTACCCAGGTCCTACAAGATCCACCCTGTGTTTCACGCCTCTCTGCTTAAGCCCGTTGTGTCTGACCCCTTCAACGGTAGAGAAGAACTGCCACCTCCACCAGTGGAGATTGAGGGTGAAAAAGAATTTGAGGTGGAGGCTATCTTGAGCTGCAGGAAAAGAGGAAGGCAGTTGCAATACCTTATAAAGTGGAAGGGATATCCCCCTGAAGATAACTCTTGGGAGCCTTCCCGGAATCTCCATGCCCCTCGCCTGATTCGGGCCTTTCACCTGGAACACCCGGAGTTAATGACCAGTTTGGGCGTCCGGAGTCCGCCCCTTGGGGGGGGGGCACTGTCAGGGTACTAGCTCCATCTCTGAAAGATTCCCGCACATGCCCAGTAGAATGACATTTCGGCGCATGCCTGTGCGTGGTTTGCGCGCACGCATGCGCGGTACAGCAGCGCGCCGTGTGCGTGGAAGCGCGCACGTGCACGTATGCGGCAACCCTGGGGCCAATCAGAGGCCGGACATTCCTATTTAAACCAGCAGCCTTCCCTGAACAGGTTGCTGGTTTGTCTTCAGCTCCTATGTGTTTACCTGTTGCCGTACCTGCCTGTTTTGACCCTGACGACTCTCCTCTCACCTGGAACCTCTGACCCTTTGGCTAACGTTACCTGGATTGCTGTTGTCTCCTGCCCCTTGACCTTGGCTTGCTCTCATGGACTCCCTCTGAACTCTCCTGCCCTTGACCCTCGGCTTGTGACTCGGATTTGCCCTCATCTCCTGTGGACCCTACCAGACTCACCTACCAGTTCCTGCCTGACCAACGCTTGTTTCCAGTCTTCTGCACCTGCCCTGCTGCTGTCAGCTGCACCAAGTCTTCCTGCCAGCTCCCGGCGCCGGTGCCTCCTTGTGCCGTCCCTCCTCTGTCCCAACTCCAGGGAGTGGTCTGCACAGGGTCGCAAAGGTGAGCCGCCCTCAGCATCTCGGTCTCGGTGAGTACAGGTTCTGACACCCACATATATCCAGCCGTGTCCCCCCACATATATCCAGCCATGTCCCCCCATATATTGCAGCCATGTCCCCCCACATATTGCAGCCATGTCCCCCCATATATTCAGCCATGTCCCCCCACATATATTCAGCCATGTCCCCCCACATATATCCAGCCATGTCCCCCCATATATTGCAGCCATGTCCCCCCATATATTGCAGCCATGTCCCCACATATATTCAGCCATGTCCCCCCACATATATTCAGCCATGTCCCCCCACATATATCCAGCCATGTCCCCCCACATATATCCAGCCATGTCCCCCCACATATATCCAGCCATGTCCCCCCACATATGCAGCCATGTCCCCCCACATATATCCAGCCATGCCCCCCCACATATTGCAGCCATGTCCCCCCACATATATCCAGCCATGTCCCCCCACATATGCAGCCATGTCCCCCCACATATTGTAGCCATGTCCCCCCACATATGCAGCCATGCCCCCCCACATATTGTAGCCATGTCCCCCCCACATATATCCAGCCATGTCCCCCCACATATATCCAGCCATGTCCCCCCACATATGCAGCCATGTCCCCCCACATATTGCAGCCATGTCCCCCCACATATATCCAGCCATGTCCCCCCACATATATCCAGCCATGTCCCCCCACATATATCCAGCCATGTCCCCCCACATATGCAGCCATGTCCCCCCCACATATTGTAGCCATGTCCCCCCACATATATCCAGCCATGCCCCCCCACATATTGCAGCCATGTCCCCCCACATATATCCAGCCATGTCCCCCACATATATCCAGCCATGTCCCCCCACATATATCCAGCCATGTCCCCCATACCTAGTAGATGATGATGCCGCTGCCGCTGCCGCATTAATCAGCGTGCGGCGAACATTACAGTCAACTTTCGGTTGAATAGCTGTCCATTCCTTGCCGCGCCGTGTATAGACACTCCCCCTTGCTCGGGATTGGACGGATCTGTCCAATCCCGAGCAAGGGGGAGTGTCTATACACGGCGCAGTGGGGAATACAGCTATTCAAACGAAAGCTGCCTGTAATGTTCCCCACGCGCTGATTAACGCGGCAGCGGCGGCTTTGCGGTATGCGGCGGCGGGGGGGGGGCAAGTATTCTATTCAGGCATCGGGGGCATTTGCGGGAGTACAAGTACTCCCGCAAATACTCGGTATCGGTCCCGATACCGATACTGGTATTGGTATCGGGACAACCCTACCTGGGAGGTTTTGTAGTAATGGTCCAGCTTTGGTGGTGGTCCCATCTTTGGTCCACTCCATTCTCTTGCTATCATTGTCACCTTTTTATTCTTAGAGTCCCTTGGGCCATTTTAGCCTCCGTGTTCGGTCCCCCCCCCCCCTTCAGACTAGAAGAGTGTGGCACCTGACAAGGAAGGGTTGTGAGGCTTAAGAAAAATAAATGCTATTGGGTCATGGAAAATATTTGATGCTCTGCAGAATGTGCCCGAGGTATATAGAGGTGTCTGCAGAGATGGGCTGATTATTGTGTTCGCCGCATACTGTAGATGTTTGTAAATATCATGGCGGTAGAACTATGCAGTCCTGAGAGGCGAGTCATCCCCAGGCGTATTAATTGACATTTTTAAGCGAGTTATTCATATCATCTGTGCTAAATATATTCGACGGACGGACAATTCTGGGAGCAATTTTACCGTTCTTCTGACGATAGTAATAAAAGTATTATATTTATGCATAAGTAGACTTAAAGCTGAACTCCAGGCATGGCAGTTTTTCCATTACAAATGGTACAACTGGTGCCAAACCCACGGGATCCCTCCAGAACAGCGGTCACCAACCAGTGGTCCATGGACCACTGATGAACCCTGAGAAAATTTGGGTGGTCCCCAGTAGGGCTGAGCCAAAACCCAACCCCCCCCCCCCCCCCCCGTTCGGTTTGCACCAGACCAAAAGTTTGTGTGAACTTTAGAACTAGACATGTGCACAGAAAAAAAAATTGTTTTTTTTTGTTCTGTTTCGTATCGTTCCGTAGGTTCGTTTCCGTTCGTTTTTCGTAAGTCGCCCGTTTTCCTGTTCGTTCCCGTTCGTTTTTCGTAGGACGAGATTTTTTCGTATTCCGATCGTTTCGTATTTTCGTTACTGTTTTATTTTCATACATGCGGGATGGTTCGTTATTCTGTTTAATTCATGTTCGTTACTTGTTAGACAATAATTTTCGTGAATTTTCGTCAATGATTTGCATTCTGTGTTTTGGATTCCTTTTTCTGTTCGTGTTTTCGGTCGTGTGTTCGTGTGACATCTATGACAATTTGTTGTGGATGTCATATGAACATGCGACTGAAGATACGAACAGAAAAAGGATTTTCGTCGTTTTGTACTTTCGTAAATATATCGCGGGATTTGCGGCACTTTCAACATGCGGCTCATCCATATTAACGATTGTTAAGCCCCATACACTTGGTCAGACTTTTTTAACAACAAACATAAAAACGATCGTTTTCCGTTCGTTCTCAGAAAATGTGTTCGTTTTTAAACTCCATCAGAAAACCATTTTTGGGTTCAAAAGTCTGGCCAACTGATCTCCCTTCAGATGAAAATCCACAGAAAAGTTTATTTGGCTTTACTGTACTACTCAGCACAAAAGAGAAGCTGCTTCACTAACTAACTACACTCACTGCCCATTCAAAAAAACGAAAATTACATCTGTGGCAAGGGATTTGCATTCTGTGTTTTGGGTCCTTTTTCTTTTGGTGTTTTCGGTCGTGTGTTCGTGTGACATCTGTGGCAAAAGATTTGCATTCTGTTGAATCCAAAATACGAACAGAAAAAAGGAATTCAAAATACAGGGTGCGGGTCTTTTGTTGTGGATGTCGTGTGAACATACGACTGAGGGTGCGAACAGAGAAGGGATTCAAACAAGATACAGAATGCAAATCTTTTGTTGTGTATGTCGTGTGAGCATGCGACTGAGGGTGCGAACAGAGAAGGGATTCAAACAAGATACAGAATGCAAATCTTTTGTTGTGGATGTCGTGTGAACATACGGCTGAGGATACGAGCAGAGAGGGGATTCAAACAAAATACAGAATGCAAATCTTTTGTTATAGATGTCATTTTCGTTCTTTTGCCGTTTTCGTTTTGTCGTATTTTCATCGGATCGTTCGTTCGTATTTGCGGTTGTTCGTTATGCGGCTCATTCGTAATCCCGTCGTTTTCGTATTTTGGTGCTTTAATTTTTTCGTATGTACACATTATTCTGCGGGTACGAAAATGAACATTTTCGTACGAAAATAACATTCGTACGAACGGGAATGCACATATCTATTTAGAACCCCGTTAAAGTCTATGGGACTCGAACGTTTGAAATCTAAAGTGCTAATTTGAACTGGTTGTCGACCAGCCGCCGTCGTTTTACGGCGGCAGGTCGGCTCCCCTGCTCGAGAGCCCGTAGCTATACGTTGGCTCTCGCGCAGGCCACTAGGGACGTGTGCGTGCTGCCGGGCACACGAGATCGCTCGTTACAGAGCGGGGACCGGGAGCTGTGTGTGTAAACGCACAGCTCCCGGTCCTGTCAGGGAGAGAAATGCTGATCTTCTGTTCATACAATGTATGAACAGAAGATCAGTCATTTCCCGTAGTGAGGCCACCCCCCCTACAGTTAGAACACACCCATACTTTCACCCTTTCCCCGCCCCCTAGTGTTAACCCCTTCCCTGCCAGTGACATTTTTATAGTAATCGGTGCATTTTTATAGCACCGATCGCTATAAAAATGCCAATGGTCCCAAAAATGTGTCAAAAGTGTCCGCCATAATGTCGCAGTACCGAAAACAAATCGCTGATCGCCGCCATTACTAGTAAAAAAAAAAGTATATTAATAAAAATGCAATAAAAATACCCCCTATTTTGTAAACGCTATGGGTTGGATTCAGGTAGCTGCGCCCCTTCTTACGGCGGCGCAGCGTATCGTATTTACGCTGCGCCGCCGTAAGTTTGAGAGGCAAGTGCTGTATTCACAAAGCACTTGCCTCCTAACTTACGGCGGCGTAGCGTAAATGGGGCCGGCGTAAGCACGCGTCATTCAAATGATGTTGAGGGGGGCGTGTATTATTTAAATTAGGTTGACCCCACGTATGCGCCGTTCGTGAAAAAAATTCCAGTGCGCATGCTCGAAATTCCGACGCAAATCGTCATTGCTTTCGACGTGAACGTAAATTACGTCCAGCCCTATTCGCGAACGACTTACGCAAACGACGTAATAAATTCAAATTTCGAAGCGGGAACGACGTCCATACTTAACATTGGCTGCGCCACCTAATAGCAGGTGCAACCTTACGCCGAAAAAGCCTAACGTAAACGAGGTAAATTAATTGCGCCGGCCGTACGTACGTTTGTGAATCGGCGTATCTAGGTAATTTGCATATTCTATGCCGAAAACAACGGAAGCGCCCCTAGCGGCCAACGTAATATTGCACACAATTCTACGCCGCCGCATTCAAGTTATGTCGGCGGAGGAAGCCTATTTTTTTAGCGTATCTGCCTTTGAGAATCGGCGTAACGATACGCCGGCGCAGATTTGAAATTACTGGAGATACGCCGCCGTAAAAGCTTCCTGAATCTACCCCTATAACTTTTGCGCAAACCAATCAATAAACGCTTATTGCGATTTTTTTATGAAAAATATGTAGAAGAATACGTATCGGCCTAAACTGAGGGAAAAAAAAGTTTTTTTATATATTTTTTTATATATTTTTGGGGGATTTTTATTATAGCAAAAAGTAAAAAATATTATTTTTTTTCAAAATTGTCGCTCTATTTTTCTTTATAGCGCAAAAAATAAAACCCGCAGAGGTGATCAAATACCACCAAAAGAAAGCTCTATTTGTGGGGAAAAAAGGACCTCAATTTTGTTTGGGAGCCACGTCGCACGACCGCACAATTGTCAGTTAAAGCGACGCAGTGCCGAATTCTCAAAAAAGTGCTCTGGTCTTTGACCAGCAATATGGTCCGGGGGTTAAGTGGTTAAGGGCTAATATTCAAGTTATTGTCCTAAAAAGTGTTTGGGGACCCGGGTCCTGCCCCAGGGGACATGTATCAATGCAAAAAAAAAAGTTTTAAAAACTGATCTTTTTTTTATTTTTATTTTTTTATTTTTAATAAAGGACTTTCCCAACGGTGTCTGTGTGTTTTTTTTTTTTACAATTGTTACACTTTCTTAGTGAAATGGTAGAGGTACAATGTACCCCATTACCAATTCACATAGGGGGGGGCCAGGATCTGGGGGTCCCCTTTGTTAAAGGGGTCTTCCAGATTCTGATAAACCCCCCGCCCGCAGACCCCCACAACCACCGGGCAAGGGTTGTGGGGATGAGGCCCTTGTCCCCCATCAACATGGGGACATGGTGCTTTGAGGGGTCACAGACCCCCAAAGCATCCTCCGAATGTTTAGGGCATGTGGCCTGGTACGGTTCAGGAGGGGGGCCGCTCTCTCTCAGACCCTATTCCTGCGGCCTGCCAGGTTGCGTGCTCGGTAAAAGGGTCTGGTGTGGATTTTTGGGGGGAACTCCACGCCATTTTTATTTGTCTCCTGCTTTGTGTACTATTTGTTATTTGCAAAAGCTCCAAACCATTACTTGCGTATAATCCAACAAGCATAGAAAGTCCAAGGGGTTTAAATCCCAGAAAAATACTGACCTCCCCCAGCACACTTTACAGCTGGCCAGCACAAAGGGCCAGATTCACAAAAGAGATACGACGGCGTTTCTCCTGATACGCCGTCGTATCTCTGTTTCTATCTATGCGGCTGATTCATAGAATCAGTTACGCATAGATATCCATAAGATCCGACCGGTGTAATTGTTTTACACTGTCGGATCTTAGGATGCAGTACCGCGGCCGCCGCTGGGGGGAGTTTGCGTCGTAAACCAGCGTCTGGTATGCAAATTAGGAGTTACGGCGATCCACGACGGATTTTTGCATTCGCTACGTCGCCGCTAGTCTAGTTTCCCGTTGCAAAGTTAGTCGTCGTTTTGGGTGCCTTAACTTTAGTCAGCAATCGTATTGCTGTCTAAAGTATGGCCGTCGTTCCCGCGTTGAAGTTAAAAATTTAACGTCGTTTGCGTAACACGTCCGGGAATACGGAAGTACGCTACGCGCGTCGCCGTTCGTAAAAATGACGTCACTTCGCGCAAAGCACGGCGGGAGTTAAGAAACGGAGCATGCGCAGTAGGTCCGGCGCGGGAGCGCGCCTAATTTAAATGGCAAACGCCCATTTGAATTGGCCCGCCTTGCGCCGGACGTCTTTACGATACACCGCCGCAAGTTTCCAGGTAAGTGCTTTGTGGATCGGGCACTAAAACTGGAAACTTGCGGCGGTGTATCGTAAACGGGTTACGTTACACGGGCGCTCTTGTACGTGAATCTGGCCCAAAAAGCTTATATAGCGTAAGTTGGGCACTGAACGTGCTACACACTTACTTCAGAATACACAGCTTGTGTCAGGAGAAGAGAAGACTTGACTTAACTTTGCTTTGTTCGTCGGCACCAACCCCCCCCCCCCCCCCCCCGTCCCGCTTATCATCTTGCGGCAGGAGAGAGAAGAAAAGAGATGACACTTTCGTTACCACAACCCCCCCGCTTATTATCTCGCGACAGGAGAGAGGAGGCCCCTCCGGTACTCTGCATCAGGGGGGCCCTGCCTAAAGCTGTGTAAGGGGCCCCAAAATTTGTAATGGCTGCCCTGCGTTTCTTCTGCTCGGGATCCATTATTTAGCCGCAGCAAAAAAATAAGAATTCTTTCTATGGAGAATGTCTAGTTTCCAAGTTTCTTGGGTTGGTCATGGGTAGGTATGTGCAATTTTTTAAGTTACGAATACGTTTTCCGTCATTTTTCGTTATTTTAGTTGATTCGTTAACATACGAATGAACGAACGGTTTAGCGCAATTAACCACTTAAGCCCCGGACCAATATGCAGCCTAAAGACCCAAGGTGTTTTTACAGTGCGGGACTGCGTCGCTTTAACAAACAATTGCGCGGTCGTGCGACGTGGCTCCCAAACAAAATTGCCGTCCTTTTTTCCCCACAAATAGAGCTTTCTTTTGGTGGTATTTGATCACCTCTGCGGTTTTTAGTTTTTGCGCTATAAACAAAAATAGAGCGACAATTTTGAAAAAAATGCAATATTTTTTACTTTTTGCTGTAATAAATATCGCCCAAAAATATATATAAAAACATTTTTTTCCTCAGTTTAGGCCGATACGTATTCTTCTACCTATTTTTAGTAAAAAAAATCGCAATAAGCGTTTATCGATTGGTTTGCGCAAAATTTATAGCGTTTACAAAATAGGGGATAGTTTTATTGCATTTTTATAAAAAAAAATTTTTTTACTACTAATGGCGGCGATCAGCATTTTTTTTCGTGACTGCGACATTATGGCGGACACTTCGGACAATTTTGACACATTTTTGGGACCATTGTCATTTTCACAGCAAAAAATGCATTTAAATTGCATTGTTTATTGTGAAAATGACAGTTGCAGTTTGGGAGTTAACCACAGGGGGGCGCTGTAGGAGTTAGGGTGCACCTAGTGTGTGTTTACAACTGTAGGGGGTGTGGCTGTAGGACTGACGTCATCGATTGTGTCTCCCCTATAAAGGGGATCACTCGATCGATGCGCCGCCACAGTGAAGCACGGGGAAGCCGTGTTTACATACGGCTCTCCCCGTTCTTCAGCTCCGGGGAGCGATCGCGACGGAGTGGCTATAAACAAATAGCCGCGCCGTGGTCCCGGATCGCTCCCCGAGCGAACCCGACCGCCGCATGTAGCGGGGGGGGGGGGGGGGGGCCCGATCGGACCCCCCACCCGCTAATAGGCAAGGACGTACATTAACGCCCATGTGCCTGTACGTGCCATATTGTGGACATACATTTACATGCGGAGGTCGGGAAGTGGTTAATAACGAATAACGATATTTTCAAAATAACGAATATGAAAAACAACGAAGATACGAAAGATGAAAGAAACGAAAACATAGAAACAACGAAAATACCGAACCCAAAAAAATAATAATTACGAAAAACAAAATGAACGAAAATGCAAACTTACTAATATTCGAAGACCGAAAAGAAAACAACCGAAATGCCGAACAAAGACTAAAAAACGAAAATCAAAACTAACGAAAAATAAATTACGGATCTTCGGAAAACGGAAATGAAAACAACGAAAATACGAAATAATGTAAATTAGCTTTCGTTAGTACTGAAATATTTCTGGACATTGACCAATAGCCACTGAGCGCTGTCCCTTTCCTCTGAAGAGGTTTGTTCCTTCCCCCAATGAGCTTCTTTCTCATTACCTCCTGGCTCCTTGTGTCTTTTTCTGTGTTAGACTGCAGTGCATCTCATTTCTAGATTTGTATTTGTAATATCTGACAGATTTTAGTTTTCTTCTACGTCAGACTTCATTCTAGACAGGGTGTGTGTGCTAACTAAGACAGTCAAGTCAATCACAGTAAAGTACGAATTACAAAATTACGACGAGTAGTGTGTCGAATAAACGTAAAATGTATTCTAACAGAATTACGAATGCAATAAAATCGACAAAAGTAAGTTTTTACAATCAAAGGAAATTAGACACGAAAATACGAATGATCATAAAGCAACTAAGATATATTTCTTACGAAAATACGAACGCGGCATGATGGAAAATATAATGTAAATACGAATAGCAAAACAACGAAAATTAAACCAACGTAAAAACGAAGGAACGAATAAAATCATTTTAAAAATACGAACGCGGCAGAATACAAAATATAACGAAAATACGAATCTCGATTCAACGAAAAATAAACTAACAGAAAAAAACGGAAACGGAAGAAAGAGTGTTACGAAAATACTAAAGAGTACGAATACGATAACTAACGTCTTACGAAATTATGACTTGTTACGAATCGCGATAAACGAACAGAAACGAAACAGAAATAAACGAAAATTTTTGCTGTGCACATGTCTAGTCATGAGTCATTGTGTGGATATCGAAGATTGTTCGCTTGGGTGGTGTATCCACATTGTCCAAGTAGCATAACATTTGCCTAAGAGAAACACCATTGTTCATCTTCCATAATAGTATTAACCTTATGGATCCATTCTCCAATGGTTGGGGCTTCTTCCATAGGGCTGGCATTAGGCTTTTGGCCTTTTTATTTTATTTTTTTATATAATTTTATGGGCCCAGACGTGTTGTAGAGCAAGTATAACTGAAGGATCATCTGAAAGTGGAATTTCTAGGATTTGAGTTTGTAGAATATAAACTTTAACTTCAGTCCAAAACTGGGAAAGTGCAGGGTACTCCCACCAAATATCCAGAAAGGTACCCTTTAGGTCGCAGCCTCTCCAGCAGAGGTCTTCGGTATGAGGGTATATCATTTTTGATTTGGTTGGAATTCTGTACCATCAAGTCATTTTGGAAGCAAAGGAAGTCTGGTTTTCACCAAAGGGACCCCTGACGGGGCATTGGGCTGGTGCAGAGGACTCCACAAGGGAGCAAACCCCAGGCAGGAGGCAACCCAAAGTCATGCAGCTGGATTCAGAAAGACTTACGACGGCGTATCAGTAGATACGCAGTCGTAAGTCCGAATCCGCGCCGTTGTATCTTTAAGTGAATTCTCAAAATGAGATACGCTTTTCAGTTGCTAAGATACGACCGGCGTATCGGAGTCTCCTATGCCGTCGTATCTTAGCTGCCTATTTACGCTGGCCGCTAGGGGCGTGTACGTTGATTTACACCTAGAATATGTAAATCAGCAAGATACGCCTATTCACGAACGTACGTACGCCCGTCGCAGTAAGCTACACCGTTTACGTAAGGCGTTTTTCAGGCGTAAAGATAAACCACCAAAAAGATGGCGCAGCCAATGTTAAGTATGGACGTCGGAACAGCCGTCGAATTTCACGTCGTTTACGTCGTTTGCGTAGGTTGTACCTGAATGGGGCTGGGCGTAGGTTACGTTCACGTCGAAAGCATTGACTATTTGCGACGTGATTTTGAGCATTCGCACTGGGATACATCCACGGACGGCGCATGCGCCGTTCGTTAGGCGTGTCATTTACGTGGGGTCACGATTCATTACCATACAACACGCCCACTACCAGCCTACTTTGAATTATGCGGGCTTACGCTGGCCCATTTACACTACGCCGCCGTAACTTAGGACGCAAGTTCTTTGTGAATACGGTACCTGCCTTCTAAGTTACGGCGGCGTAGTGTATCTGAGATACGCTACGCCCGCACAAACTTAAGCCAGTCTTTCTGAATCTGGCTAATAGTATTTCAGGATCAAAGTCATATCAGGGTAATTCAGAATGGCTCATGAGGGTGAATTAGAATTACATCGAGCAGACAGGTCAGTTAGTGGTCAGACATTAATGGAGAGTGGAATGGGGATAGATGGGGGAAGGGTTATGGCAGGTGACAAGAAAGTTCCCATGTTGCAAACAGCCATTGGAAATAATAGTGCCATTTGTACTACTATAAATTATATGAAAAACACCAGAGAAAAAAAATGTAACAATACATTTAAGTGTTTGTTCACCAATGCCAGAAGTCTGCCAAGCAAAACAGGTGAGCTGGAAGCTCTGGTGCATGAGGAGAGCTATGATGTAATCGGTATTGCTGAAACTTGGCTTCAATCCTCACATGACTGGGCTATTAATATTCCTGGCTATGCTCTCTTTCGGAAAGACAGGGTAAAAAGGAAAGGTGGAGGGGTCTGTCTCTATGTGAGAAGTGACCTCAAAGCAAGCGTGAAAGAGAACCTGGTTGATGGAGAGTGTGATGAGGCTGAAGCATTATGGGTGGAACTGCATACAGATGTGCGTAGTTCAAAATTAATCATTGGAGTTTGTTATAAACCACCCAATGTTAATGAGGAGGTGGAGACTCAGCTCCTTGCACAGATGGAAAGGGCTGCAAGGTCTGGGACGGTGATAATAATGGGGGATTTTAACTACCCAGAAATTGACTGGATTAATGGCACTTCTGGGACAGTTAAAGGACAAAAATTTAAAAACCTATTGCAGGACAATTTTATGGTGCAGTTTATTGAGGCCCCAACTAGGAATGATGCTCTGTTGGACCTGATAATCTCAAACCATGCAGAGCTTATTACTAATGTTCAGATAAGGCAGTGTTTCTCAATTCCAGTCCTCAGGCCCCCCCAACAGGTCAGGTTTTCAGGATTTCCCTCAGATGAAAAGGCTGTGGTGATTACTAAGGCAGTGAAACTGATCAAATCACCTGTGCAAAATAATGGAAATCCTGAAAACCTGACCTGTTGGGGGGGCCTGAGGACTGGAATTGAGAAACACTGAGATAAGGGAACACCTGGGTAGCAGTGATCATAACATGATTTCATTTAATGTTAACTATAAGCAAGAAATACATACAGGAAATATTAAAACACTAAATTTTAAGAGAGCAAATTTTCCAAGGATGAGGGCTGCTCTCCAGGACTTGGACTGGGAGGGACTATTGGCACCGATGAACACAGAACAGAAATGGGAATTCTTCAAAAAGACTGTGTGGAACCTCACTGCAAAGTATGTTCCCATGGGCAATAAGTTTAAAAGGCTAAAAATAAAACCTATGTGGCTCACGGTCAAAGTTAAAAAAGCTATAAACAATAAGAAAGTAGCTTTTAAAAAATATAAAAATGAAGGAACACTAGTGTTGTTTAAATGTTACAAAGAATATAACAGGATATGCAAAAAGGAAATCAAGGATGCAAAAATTCAAAACGAACGACAGATTGCAAAAGATAGTAGGACAAACCCCAAAAAATTCTTTAAATATATTAATAGTAAAAAGGTGAAGTCTGAGCATGTAGGCCCCTTACAAAATAATCTAGAGTGGGTGACTGGGGACAAAGAGAAGGCAAATTTATTAAATGTTTTCTTCAGCTCTGTGTATACAATGGAGCATGGGGGAGCTCATGTCCAAAATGGGGGTGGGAGTGACACAGCCCCAAATCCACAATGGCTCAAAAGTGATATGGTCCAGAAATATTTAGACAGAATAAAGGTGGATAAAGCACCTGGACCTGATGGCATCCACCCACGGATCCTAGGTGAGTTGAGCTCTGTCATTTCAAAGCCACTGTATCTAATATTTAGGGACTCATTAAAGACAGGAATAGTACCACTGGATTGGCGCAGGGCCAATGTGGTGCCCATATTTAAAAAGGGAACAAAGTCTTTACCAAGTAACTATAGACCTGTTAGTTTAACTTCTATAGTTGGGAAGATACTGGAACGTTTAATAAAAGACCACATGGATGAGTTCTTGCAGGAAAAAAACTATTTAAGCAGCAGACAACATGGATTCATGAAAGACAGAAGTTGTCAGACAAACCTGATTTCCTTTTATGAAGAGGTAAGTAAAACCCTGGACACAGGCGTGGCTGTGGACGTGATATATTTGGATTTTGCAAAAGCGTTCGATACAGTTCCGCACACACGGCTCATGTGTAAGGTAAGGTCTACAGGATTGGATATATCAGTTTGTAAATGGATAGAAAACTGGCTGAAAGACAGAATTCAGAGAGTCGTGGTTAATGATTCTTACTCTGAATGGTCCAAGGTTATCAGTGGTGTACCCCAAGGTTCAGTGCTGGGACCCTTACTTTTCAATATATTTATAAATGATATTGGGTCTGAGATCAAAAGTAACATTTCTGTCTTTGCAGATGACACCAAGCTATGCAGTGGAATAATGTCCTTACAGGATGTCTCCAATTTACAAGCCGACCTCAATGCTCTGTCTGATTGGGCGACTGAGTGGCAGATGAGGTTTAATGTTGATAATTGTAAAGTTATGCACTTGGGGGCTAAGAATATGCATGCATCATACATGCTAGGGGGAGTACAACTGGGGGGATCTGTAGTGGAGAAGGATCTGGGGGTTTTAGTTGATCATAAGCTCAATAATGGCATGCAATGCCAAGCTGCGGTTTCCAAAGCGAGCAAAGTCCTTTCTTGTATAGAGAGGTATGGACTCCAGAGACAGAGATATAATTTTGCCCCTGTACAAATCATTAGTAAGACCTCATCTGCAGGGCCGGATTAACAATGGGGCTGATGGAGCTGCAGCTCCAGGCCCCTTTCTCAAGATAGGCCCATTTGCCCAAAAAAAAAAAAAAAAAAAAAAAATTTTTTTTTTTTTTTTTTAAGATTTTTTTTTTTTTAAGATCGAATTTGGGGGGTTGTAGCTCGATGACCAGAGGTCACAGAAACCCCACATTTGGGGGTAGGCATGGGAAGAGCTACCCCACAACTAGTAAAAATATGGGACGGCTATCATTTATGGTTCCGGAGATACGGGCCTGCTTGC
Organism: Rana temporaria; assembly: GCF_905171775.1. NCBI lineage: Eukaryota > Metazoa > Chordata > Amphibia > Anura > Ranidae > Rana > Rana temporaria. Next base: position 6,976,997 of record NC_053490.1, on the reverse strand, counting down.
ACAGCCTGTCAGAAGCTACATTCAGAGCGGCCAATATAAATACAAGCTGACACACTACAGCAGACTGATAGGATCACAGTGCTTATAATAATTATTTGTATATTACTCATGGTAATTAACCCCTTGCCACCCAGGCCAATTCTGACACTTCTCTACTACATGTAAAAATCATCATTTGTTTTTTGCTAGAAAATTACTCTATGGTGGTCTTTGCACTTTTTATGTTGCAGGGTACAGAGGCTGCACGATTCTGGCTAAAATGAGAATTGCAATTTTTTTGCTTAGAAGATAGATCACGATTCTCTCACGATTGTTGCGGCGTAACATCATCTTTCACAAAAAAAAATGGGCTAACTTCACTGTTTTGTTTTTATGGTTTTTATTATTCATTGAAGTGGGAAAATGCAGTGTGACATAAAATATTGCAGCAATAGCCATTGTATTCCCTAGAGTCTCTGCTAAAATATATATAATGTTTGGCAGTTCCAAGTAATTTTCTAGCAAATAATATTGCTTTCTAACATAAGAAACAAGTGTTGGACTTTAAGTGGTTAAATTTAGTTACAATGTTAGTTAGTTACAATGTTTCATTTTGTTTACAAACTTTGCAGACTGCCCAGATTTGTTCTTTACACACAGAAGTTTATCCCTTTGATCTAAGAAGGAAGTGTCAGTTACAATGTTTCCTGTTAAAAACTTGGCAGACTGCCCAGATATTTTCTTTTGACAGCTGAAAGTCTCTCCACTTGTTATATGAAAGAATCAGCAAACTCTGCATTGAAGATCGTCAGGGGGGTTGAATCGAAATCACGATTTTTTTAACGATTAATTGTGCAGCTCTAGCACGGTATTTGCACAGCAATTTTTCAAACATGTTTTTTTGGAAAATAATGTTTCATTCATTAAAAAAACAGTTAGTTGGTTAAGTTAGCACAATTTTTTTTGGTATCCTAAGCGATGCTTTACATTTTTTTAGGTTACATGTTTAGAGTTACAGAGGAGGTCTAGTACTAGAATTATTGTTCTCGCTCTAACGATCGTGGCGTATGTAACCTGTGTGTATCTGGCTCTGATACTACCAGTGCCTACCCAGCCACTGACTAGTATCTCTCCCCAGCCTGTCCCCACACACCCTCTCACCTGCTGACCTGTGGATGGGGGAATCACTCCTGCATTGTTATTGTGTTCTGCCAGTGCATATAATGATCAGTGTTGCTAACTTTAGCTGGCAGCACTGATTGTTTTAAGAAAAAAAAACAGGCTGGTTGTACTCAAGTTGATTAATAGATTGACTTGTGTAAAACCAGCTAGCCCATACATAGATTGACTATGGCTGGTCTCTGCATAATTGGCGTAATTTCAATCCATGTATGACCCGCTTAACCACTACTCAGTCCTTAAATATCCTTCCACTCCTGTACATAGTGCTCACTGTCATACTCTCCACACTCCTCTCCTGTACATAGTGCCCACTGTCATACCCTACACACTCCTCTCCTATACATAGTGCCTACTGTCATACCCTCCACACTCCTCTCCTGTACATAGTGCCCACTGTTAGACCCTCCACATTCCTCTCCCTCACCTGCACATACTTCCCACTTATATACCGTCCATACTCCTCCCCTATGTCGCTTACCCACAAAAACAGTTCTTTAAAATTATACTGAATATCCTCAATGTTACCAGCTCTAGAATGGACACACTTTTGTTAGTTCAACTAAAGGAAATCTCAGTTCTCATATTTGTTCTGCCCCATTATTAGTACTCATTTAATTTTGTGATTACTACTATGATGTACAGAGGAACATCGGGGATCTCAGCTACTCTAAATATAGCACTTATATAAAAAAGTGGCCCTGAAAATATTTTTTAAATGTTGGCAACTGTGCACTTAGGCCCTGCCCAAGGGCCACCGTCCACCGGGTCAGTAGGGGGCCCCATGAGAGGCTCCTGGGATCCTGTGATAATAAAGCGGTAGTAAACTTTCCTGACATTACTACTTTTTAGAGGCCCTGGGGTAGGTTATGCCACAACGTACAAGTATGCACAGCATATTAGCACATTAGTGTACACTTACATTTTCAGACTGAGCCCTCCAGTGCTGCGATGAATCAGGCGGGGCCTGGACACTTCCATCTTCACCCGGTCTTCCTTCTGGGTTCTGTGCCTTTGGTCACTTGCCTTGGCTGGGCTGCGTTCATGTCATTCCCACGCATTTATTTATTATTTATTACACCCCATTCACACCTCCGCGACAAAACGCCCGACGCCGGCCGCTCGTGCCGCTGGAGGGGAGAATTCCCATTGCTGTATATGAGATGGTTCACATCTCATAGACGCCGTACACCTGCGGCATGAAAAAAAGTCCCGGACCCTTTTTTTCAGGCGGCATTGGCGTTCGGCCATACAAAGCAATAGGAAGGATTTGTAAAAAAAAAGTTACACTATTCGCGGCAAAATACGCCGTGTACGCGGCGTTACTTGTCGCGGAGGTGTGAATGCAGCCTAAAAGGCCCCACCAAAATCCTCAGCACCAGGCCCATGATGTTCTTAATCTGGCCCTGCTCATCTGGAATTTGCAGTTCAGTTTTGGGCACCAGTTCTCAAAAAGGATAATAGTATTAACCTTATGGATCCATTCTCCAATGGTTGGGGCTTCTTCCATAGGGCTGGCATTAGGCTTTTGGCCTTTTTATTTTATTTTTTTATATAATTTTATGGGCCCAGACGTGTTGTAGAGCAAGTATAACTGAAGGATCATCTGAAAGTGGAATTTCTAGGATTTGAGTTAGTAGAATATAAACTTTAACTTCAGTCCAAAACTGGGAAAGTGCAGGGTACTCCCACCAAATATCCAGAAAGGTACCCTTTAGGTCGCAGCCTCTCCAGCAGAGGTCTTCGGTATGAGGGTATATCATTTTTGATTTGGTTGGAATTCTGTACCATCAAGTCATTTTGGAAGCAAAGGAAGTCTGGTTTTCACCAAAGGGACCCCTGACGGGGCATTGGGCTGGTGCAGAGGACTCCACAAGGGAGCAAACCCCAGGCAGGAGGCAACCCAAAGTCATGCAGCTGGATTCAGAAAGACTTACGACGGCGTATCAGTAGATACGCAGTCGTAAGTCCGAATCCGCGCCGTTGTATCTTTAAGTGAATTCTCAAAATGAGATACGCTTTTCAGTTGCTAAGATACGACCGGCGTATCGGAGTCTCCTATGCCGTCGTATCTTAGCTGCCTATTTACGCTGGCCGCTAGGGGCGTGTACGTTGATTTACACCTAGAATATGTAAATCAGCAAGATACGCCTATTCACGAACGTACGTACGCCCGTCGCAGTAAGCTACACCGTTTACGTAAGGCGTTTTTCAGGCGTAAAGATAAACCACCAAAAAGATGGCGCAGCCAATGTTAAGTATGGACGTCGGAACAGCCGTCGAATTTCACGTCGTTTACGTCGTTTGCGTAGGTTGTACCTGAATGGGGCTGGGCGTAGGTTACGTTCACGTCGAAAGCATTGACTATTTGCGACGTGATTTTGAGCATTCGCACTGGGATACATCCACGGACGGCGCATGCGCCGTTCGTTAGGCGTGTCATTTACGTGGGGTCACGATTCATTACCATACAACACGCCCACTACCAGCCTACTTTGAATTATGCGGGCTTACGCTGGCCCATTTACACTACGCCGCCGTAACTTAGGACGCAAGTTCTTTGTGAATACGGTACCTGCCTTCTAAGTTACGGCGGCGTAGTGTATCTGAGATACGCTACGCCCGCACAAACTTAAGCCAGTCTTTCTGAATCTGGCTAATAGTATTTCAGGATCAAAGTCATATCAGGGTAATTCAGAATGGCTCATGAGGGTGAATTAGAATTACATCGAGCAGACAGGTCAGTTAGTGGTCAGACATTAATGGAGAGTGGAATGGGGATAGATGGGGGAAGGGTTATGGCAGGTGACAAGAAAGTTCCCATGTTGCAAACAGCCATTGGAAATAATAGTGCCATTTGTACTACTATAAATTATATGAAAAACACCAGAGAAAAAAAATGTAACAATACATTTAAGTGTTTGTTCACCAATGCCAGAAGTCTGCCAAGCAAAACAGGTGAGCTGGAAGCTCTGGTGCATGAGGAGAGCTATGATGTAATCGGTATTGCTGAAACTTGGCTTCAATCCTCACATGACTGGGCTATTAATATTCCTGGCTATGCTCTCTTTCGGAAAGACAGGGTAAAAAGGAAAGGTGGAGGGGTCTGTCTCTATGTGAGAAGTGACCTCAAAGCAAGCGTGAAAGAGAACCTGGTTGATGGAGAGTGTGATGAGGCTGAAGCATTATGGGTGGAACTGCATACAGATGTGCGTAGTTCAAAATTAATCATTGGAGTTTGTTATAAACCACCCAATGTTAATGAGGAGGTGGAGACTCAGCTCCTTGCACAGATGGAAAGGGCTGCAAGGTCTGGGACGGTGATAATAATGGGGGATTTTAACTACCCAGAAATTGACTGGATTAATGGCACTTCTGGGACAGTTAAAGGACAAAAATTTAAAAACCTATTGCAGGACAATTTTATGGTGCAGTTTATTGAGGCCCCAACTAGGAATGATGCTCTGTTGGACCTGATAATCTCAAACCATGCAGAGCTTATTACTAATGTTCAGATAAGGCAGTGTTTCTCAATTCCAGTCCTCAGGCCCCCCCCAACAGGTCAGGTTTTCAGGATTTCCCTCAGATGAAAAGGCTGTGGTGATTACTAAGGCAGTGAAACTGATCAAATCACCTGTGCAAAATAATGGAAATCCTGAAAACCTGACCTGTTGGGGGGGCCTGAGGACTGGAATTGAGAAACACTGAGATAAGGGAACACCTGGGTAGCAGTGATCATAACATGATTTCATTTAATGTTAACTATAAGCAAGAAATACATACAGGAAATATTAAAACACTAAATTTTAAGAGAGCAAATTTTCCAAGGATGAGGGCTGCTCTCCAGGACTTGGACTGGGAGGGACTATTGGCACCGATGAACACAGAACAGAAATGGGAATTCTTCAAAAAGACTGTGTGGAACCTCACTGCAAAGTATGTTCCCATGGGCAATAAGTTTAAAAGGCTAAAAATAAAACCTATGTGGCTCACGGTCAAAGTTAAAAAAGCTATAAACAATAAGAAAGTAGCTTTTAAAAAATATAAAAATGAAGGAACACTAGTGTTGTTTAAATGTTACAAAGAATATAACAGGATATGCAAAAAGGAAATCAAGGATGCAAAAATTCAAAACGAACGACAGATTGCAAAAGATAGTAGGACAAACCCCAAAAAATTCTTTAAATATATTAATAGTAAAAAGGTGAAGTCTGAGCATGTAGGCCCCTTACAAAATAATCTAGAGTGGGTGACTGGGGACAAAGAGAAGGCAAATTTATTAAATGTTTTCTTCAGCTCTGTGTATACAATGGAGCATGGGGGAGCTCATGTCCAAAATGGGGGTGGGAGTGACACAGCCCCAAATCCACAATGGCTCAAAAGTGATATGGTCCAGAAATATTTAGACAGAATAAAGGTGGATAAAGCACCTGGACCTGATGGCATCCACCCACGGATCCTAGGTGAGTTGAGCTCTGTCATTTCAAAGCCACTGTATCTAATATTTAGGGACTCATTAAAGACAGGAATAGTACCACTGGATTGGCGCAGGGCCAATGTGGTGCCCATATTTAAAAAGGGAACAAAGTCTTTACCAAGTAACTATAGACCTGTTAGTTTAACTTCTATAGTTGGGAAGATACTGGAACGTTTAATAAAAGACCACATGGATGAGTTCTTGCAGGAAAAAAACTATTTAAGCAGCAGACAACATGGATTCATGAAAGACAGAAGTTGTCAGACAAACCTGATTTCCTTTTATGAAGAGGTAAGTAAAACCCTGGACAGAGGCGTGGCTGTGGACGTGATATATTTGGATTTTGCAAAAGCGTTCGATACAGTTCCGCACACACGGCTCATGTGTAAGGTAAGGTCTACAGGATTGGATATATCAGTTTGTAAATGGATAGAAAACTGGCTGAAAGACAGAATTCAGAGAGTCGTGGTTAATGATTCTTACTCTGAATGGTCCAATGTTATCAGTGGTGTACCCCAAGGTTCAGTGCTGGGACCCTTACTTTTCAATATATTTATAAATGATATTGGGTCTGAGATCAAAAGTAACATTTCTGTCTTTGCAGATGACACCAAGCTATGCAGTGGAATAATGTCCTTGCAGGATGTCTCCAATTTACAAGCTGACCTCAATGCTCTGTCTGATTGGGCGACTATGTGGCAGATGAGGTTTAATGTAGATAAATGTAAAGTTATGCACTTGGGGGCTAAGAATATGCATGCATCATACATACTAGGGGGAGTACAACTGGGGGGGTCTGTAGTGGAGAAAGATCTGGGGGTTTTAGTTGATCATAAGCTCAATAATGGCATGCAATGCCAAGCTGCGGTTTCCAAAGCGAGCAAAGTCCTTTCTTGTATTAAGAGAGGTATGGACTCCAGAGACAGAGATATAATTTTGCCCCTGTACAAATCATTAGTAAGACCTCATCTGCAGGGCCGGATTAACAATGGGGCTGATGGAGCTGCAGCTCCAGGCCCCTTTCTCAAGATAGGCCCATTTGCCCAAAAAAAAAAAAAAAAAAAAAAATTTTTTTTTTTTTTTTTAAGATTTTTTTTTTTTTAAGATCGAATTTGGGGGGTTGTAGCTCGATGACCAGAGGTCACAGAAACCCCACATTTGGGGGTAGGCATGGGAAGAGCTACCCCACAACTAGTAAAAATATGGGACGGCTATCATTTATGGTTCCGGAGATACGGGCCTGCTTGCACAGCCTGTCAGAAGCTACATTCAGAGCGGCCAATATAAATACAAGCTGACACACTACAGCAGACTGATAGGATCACAGTGCTTATAATAATTATTTGTATATTACTCATGGTAATTAATCCCTTGCCACCCAGGCCAATTCTGACACTTCTCTACTACATGTAAAAATCATCATTTGTTTTTTGCTAGAAAATTACTCTATGGTGGTCTTTGCACTTTTTATGTTGCAGGGTACAGAGGCTGCACGATTCTGGCTAAAATGAGAATTGCAATTTTTTTGCTTAGAAGATAGATCACGATTCTCTCACGATTGTTGCGGCGTAACATCATCTTTCACAAAAAAAAATGGGCTAACTTCACTGTTTTGTTTTTATGGTTTTTATTATTCATTGAAGTGGGAAAATGCAGTGTGACATAAAATATTGCAGCAATAGCCATTGTATTCCCTAGAGTCTCTGCTAAAATATATATAATGTTTGGCAGTTCCAAGTAATTTTCTAGCAAATAATATTGCTTTCTAACATAAGAAACAAGTGTTGGACTTTAAGTGGTTAAATTTAGTTACAATGTTAGTTAGTTACAATGTTTCATTTTGTTTACAAACTTTGCAGACTGCCCAGATTTGTTCTTTACACACAGAAGTTTATCCCTTTGATCTAAGAAGGAAGTGTCAGTTACAATGTTTCCTGTTAAAAACTTGGCAGACTGCCCAGATATTTTCTTTTGACAGCTGAAAGTCTCTCCACTTGTTATATGAAAGAATCAGCAAACTCTGCATTGAAGATCGTCAGGGGGGTTGAATCGAAATCACGATTTTTTTAACGATTAATTGTGCAGCTCTAGCACGGTATTTGCACAGCAATTTTTCAAACATGTTTTTTTTGGAAAATAATGTTTCATTCATTAAAAAAACAGTTAGTTGGTTAAGTTAGCACAATTTTTTTTGGTATCCTAAGCGATGCTTTACATTTTTTTTAGGTTACATGTTTAGAGTTACAGAGGAGGTCTAGTACTAGAATTATTGTTCTCGCTCTAACGATCGTGGCGTATGTAACCTGTGTGTATCTGGCTCTGATACTACCAGTGCCTACCCAGCCACTGACTAGTATCTCTCCCCAGCCTGTCCCCACACACCCTCTCACCTGCTGACCTGTGGATGGGGGAATCACTCCTGCATTGTTATTGTGTTCTGCCAGTGCATATAATGATCAGTGTTGCTAACTTTAGCTGGCAGCACTGATTGTTTTAAGAAAAAAAAACAGGCTGGTTGTACTCAAGTTGATTAATAGATTGACTTGTGTAAAACCAGCTAGCCCATACATAGATTGACTATGGCTGGTCTCTGCATAATTGGCGTAATTTCAATCCATGTATGACCCGCTTAACCACTACTCAGTCCTTAAATATCCTTCCACTCCTGTACATAGTGCTCACTGTCATACTCTCCACACTCCTCTCCTGTACATAGTGCCCACTGTCATACCCTCCACACTCCTCTCCTATACATAGCGCCCACTGTCATACCCTCCACACTCCTCTCCTGTACATAGTGCCCACTGTTAGACCCTCCACATTCCTCTCCCTCACCTGCACATACTTCCCACTTATATACCGTCCATACTCCTCCCCTATGTCGCTTACCCACAAAAACAGTTCTTTAAAATTATACTGAATATCCTCAATGTTACCAGCTCTAGAATGGACACACTTTTGTTAGTTCAACTAAAGGAAATCTCAGTTCTCATATTTGTTCTGCCCCATTATTAGTGCTCATTTAATTTTGTGATTACTACTATGATGTACAGAGGAACATCGGGGATCTCAGCTACTCTAAATATAGCACTTATATAAAAAAGTGGCCCTGAAAATATTTTTTAAATGTTGGCAACTGTGCACTTAGGCCCTGCCCAAGGGCCACCGTCCACCGGGTCAGTAGGGGGCCCCATGAGAGGCTCCTGGGATCCTGTGATAATAAAGCGGTAGTAAACTTTCCTGACATTACTACTTTTTAGAGGCCCTGGGGTAGGTTATGCCACAACGTACAAGTATGCACAGCATATTAGCACATTAGTGTACACTTACATTTTCAGACTGAGCCCTCCAGTGCTGCGATGAATCAGGCGGGGCCTGGACACTTCCATCTTCACCCGGTCTTCCTTCTGGGTTCTGTGCCTTTGGTCACTTGCCTTGGCTGGGCTGCGTTCATGTCATTCCCACGCATTTATTTATTATTTATTACACCCCATTCACACCTCCGCGACAAAACGCCCGACGCCGGCCGCTCGTGCCGCTGGAGGGGAGAATTCCCATTGCTGTATATGAGATGGTTCACATCTCATAGACGCCGTACACCTGCGGCATGAAAAAAAGTCCCGGACCCTTTTTTTCAGGCGGCATTGGCGTTCGGCCATACAAAGCAATAGGAAGGATTTGTAAAAAAAAAGTTACACTATTCGCGGCAAAATACGCCGTGTACGCGGCGTTACTTGTCGCGGAGGTGTGAATGCAGCCTAAAAGGCCCCACCAAAATCCTCAGCACCAGGCCCATGATGTTCTTAATCTGGCCCTGCTCATCTGGAATTTGCAGTTCAGTTTTGGGCACCAGTTCTCAAAAAGGATAATAGTATTAACCTTATGGATCCATTCTCCAATGGTTGGGGCTTCTTCCATAGGGCTGGCATTAGGCTTTTGGCCTTTTTATTTTATTTTTTTATATAATTTTATGGGCCCAGACGTGTTGTAGAGCAAGTATAACTGAAGGATCATCTGAAAGTGGAATTTCTAGGATTTGAGTTAGTAGAATATAAACTTTAACTTCAGTCCAAAACTGGGAAAGTGCAGGGTACTCCCACCAAATATCCAGAAAGGTACCCTTTAGGTCGCAGCCTCTCCAGCAGAGGTCTTCGGTATGAGGGTATATCATTTTTGATTTGGTTGGAATTCTGTACCATCAAGTCATTTTGGAAGCAAAGGAAGTCTGGTTTTCACCAAAGGGACCCCTGACGGGGCATTGGGCTGGTGCAGAGGACTCCACAAGGGAGCAAACCCCAGGCAGGAGGCAACCCAAAGTCATGCAGCTGGATTCAGAAAGACTTACGACGGCGTATCAGTAGATACGCAGTCGTAAGTCCGAATCCGCGCCGTTGTATCTTTAAGTGAATTCTCAAAATGAGATACGCTTTTCAGTTGCTAAGATACGACCGGCGTATCGGAGTCTCCTATGCCGTCGTATCTTAGCTGCCTATTTACGCTGGCCGCTAGGGGCGTGTACGTTGATTTACACCTAGAATATGTAAATCAGCAAGATACGCCTATTCACGAACGTACGTACGCCCGTCGCAGTAAGCTACACCGTTTACGTAAGGCGTTTTTCAGGCGTAAAGATAAACCACCAAAAAGATGGCGCAGCCAATGTTAAGTATGGACGTCGGAACAGCCGTCGAATTTCACGTCGTTTACGTCGTTTGCGTAGGTTGTACCTGAATGGGGCTGGGCGTAGGTTACGTTCACGTCGAAAGCATTGACTATTTGCGACGTGATTTTGAGCATTCGCACTGGGATACATCCACGGACGGCGCATGCGCCGTTCGTTAGGCGTGTCATTTACGTGGGGTCACGATTCATTACCATACAACACGCCCACTACCAGCCTACTTTGAATTATGCGGGCTTACGCTGGCCCATTTACACTACGCCGCCGTAACTTAGGACGCAAGTTCTTTGTGAATACGGTACCTGCCTTCTAAGTTACGGCGGCGTAGTGTATCTGAGATACGCTACGCCCGCACAAACTTAAGCCAGTCTTTCTGAATCTGGCTAATAGTATTTCAGGATCAAAGTCATATCAGGGTAATTCAGAATGGCTCATGAGGGTGAATTAGAATTACATCGAGCAGACAGGTCAGTTAGTGGTCAGACATTAATGGAGAGTGGAATGGGGATAGATGGGGGAAGGGTTATGGCAGGTGACAAGAAAGTTCCCATGTTGCAAACAGCCATTGGAAATAATAGTGCCATTTGTACTACTATAAATTATATGAAAAACACCAGAGAAAAAAAATGTAACAATACATTTAAGTGTTTGTTCACCAATGCCAGAAGTCTGCCAAGCAAAACAGGTGAGCTGGAAGCTCTGGTGCATGAGGAGAGCTATGATGTAATCGGTATTGCTGAAACTTGGCTTCAATCCTCACATGACTGGGCTATTAATATTCCTGGCTATGCTCTCTTTCGGAAAGACAGGGTAAAAAGGAAAGGTGGAGGGGTCTGTCTCTATGTGAGAAGTGACCTCAAAGCAAGCGTGAAAGAGAACCTGGTTGATGGAGAGTGTGATGAGGCTGAAGCATTATGGGTGGAACTGCATACAGATGTGCGTAGTTCAAAATTAATCATTGGAGTTTGTTATAAACCACCCAATGTTAATGAGGAGGTGGAGACTCAGCTCCTTGCACAGATGGAAAGGGCTGCAAGGTCTGGGACGGTGATAATAATGGGGGATTTTAACTACCCAGAAATTGACTGGATTAATGGCACTTCTGGGACAGTTAAAGGACAAAAATTTAAAAACCTATTGCAGGACAATTTTATGGTGCAGTTTATTGAGGCCCCAACTAGGAATGATGCTCTGTTGGACCTGATAATCTCAAACCATGCAGAGCTTATTACTAATGTTCAGATAAGGCAGTGTTTCTCAATTCCAGTCCTCAGGCCCCCCCAACAGGTCAGGTTTTCAGGATTTCCCTCAGATGAAAAGGCTGTGGTGATTACTAAGGCAGTGAAACTGATCAAATCACCTGTGCAAAATAATGGAAATCCTGAAAACCTGACCTGTTGGGGGGGCCTGAGGACTGGAATTGAGAAACACTGAGATAAGGGAACACCTGGGTAGCAGTGATCATAACATGATTTCATTTAATGTTAACTATAAGCAAGAAATACATACAGGAAATATTAAAACACTAAATTTTAAGAGAGCAAATTTTCCAAGGATGAGGGCTGCTCTCCAGGACTTGGACTGGGAGGGACTATTGGCACCGATGAACACAGAACAGAAATGGGAATTCTTCAAAAAGACTGTGTGGAACCTCACTGCAAAGTATGTTCCCATGGGCAATAAGTTTAAAAGGCTAAAAATAAAACCTATGTGGCTCACGGTCAAAGTTAAAAAAGCTATAAACAATAAGAAAGTAGCTTTTAAAAAATATAAAAATGAAGGAACACTAGTGTTGTTTAAATGTTACAAAGAATATAACAGGATATGCAAAAAGGAAATCAAGGATGCAAAAATTCAAAACGAACGACAGATTGCAAAAGATAGTAGGACAAACCCCAAAAAATTCTTTAAATATATTAATAGTAAAAAGGTGAAGTCTGAGCATGTAGGCCCCTTACAAAATAATCTAGCGTGGGTGACTGGGGACAAAGAGAAGGCAAATTTATTAAATGTTTTCTTCAGCTCTGTGTATACAATGGAGCATGGGGGAGCTCATGTCCAAAATGGGGGTGGGAGTGACACAGCCCCAAATCCACAATGGCTCAAAAGTGATATGGTCCAGAAATATTTAGACAGAATAAAGGTGGATAAAGCACCTGGACCTGATGGCATCCATCCACGGATCCTAGGTGAGTTGAGCTCTGTCATTTCAAAGCCACTGTATCTAATATTTAGGGACTCATTAAAGACAGGAATAGTACCACTGGATTGGCGCAGGGCCAATGTGGTGCCCATATTTAAAAAGGGAACAAAGTCTTTACCAAGTAACTATAGACCTGTTAGTTTAACTTCTATAGTTGGGAAGATACTGGAACGTTTAATAAAAGACCACATGGATGAGTTCTTGCAGGAAAAAAACTATTTAAGCAGCAGACAACATGGATTCATGAAAGACAGAAGTTGTCAGACAAACCTGATTTCCTTTTATGAAGAGGTAAGTAAAACCTTGGACAGAGGCGTGGCTGTGGACGTGATATATTTGGATTTTGCAAAAGCGTTCGATACAGTTCCGCACACACGGCTCATGTGTAAGGTAAGGTCTACAGGATTGGATATATCAGTTTGTAAATGGATAGAAAACTGGCTGAAAGACAGAATTCAGAGAGTCGTGGTTAATGATTCTTACTCTGAATGGTCCAAGGTTATCAGTGGTGTACCCCAAGGTTCAGTGCTGGGACCCTTACTTTTCAATATATTTATAAATGATATTGGGTCTGAGATCAAAAGTAACATTTCTGTCTTTGCAGATGACACCAAGCTATGCAGTGGAATAATGTCCTTGCAGGATGTCTCCAATTTACAAGCCGACCTCAATGCTCTGTCTGATTGGGCGACTGAGTGGCAGATGAGGTTTAATGTTGATAATTGTAAAGTTATGCACTTGGGGGCTAAGAATATGCATGCATCATACATGCTAGGGGGAGTACAACTGGGGGGATCTGTAGTGGAGAAGGATCTGGGGGTTTTAGTTGATCATAAGCTCAATAATGGCATGCAATGCCAAGCTGCGGTTTCCAAAGCGAGCAAAGTCCTTTCTTGTATAGAGAGGTATGGACTCCAGAGACAGAGATATAATTTTGCCCCTGTACAAATCATTAGTAAGACCTCATCTGCAGGGCCGGATTAACAATGGGGCTGATGGAGCTGCAGCTCCAGGCCCCTTTCTCAAGATAGGCCCATTTGCCCAAAAAAAAAAAAAAAAAAAAAATTTTTTTTTTTTTTTTTTAAGATTTTTTTTTTTTTAAGATCGAATTTGGGGGGTTGTAGCTCGATGACCAGAGGTCACAGAAACCCCACATTTGGGGGTAGGCATGGGAAGAGCTACCCCACAACTAGTAAAAATATGGGACGGCTATCATTTATGGTTCCGGAGATACGGGCCTGCTTGCACAGCCTGTCAGAAGCTACATTCAGAGCGGCCAGTATAAATACAAGCTGACACACTACAGCAGACTGATAGGATCACAGTGCTTATAATAATTATTTGTATATTACTCATGGTAATTAACCCCTTGCCACCCAGGCCAATTCTGACACTTCTCTACTACATGTAAAAATCATCATTTGTTTTTTGCTAGAAAATTACTCTATGGTGGTCTTTGCACTTTTTATGTTGCAGGGTACAGAGGCTGCACGATTCTGGCTAAAATGAGAATTGCAATTTTTTTGCTTAGAAGATAGATCACGATTCTCTCACGATTGTTGCGGCGTAACATCATCTTTCACAAAAAAAAATGGGCTAACTTCACTGTTTTGTTTTTATGGTTTTTATTATTCATTGAAGTGGGAAAATGCAGTGTGACATAAAATATTGCAGCAATAGCCATTGTATTCCCTAGAGTCTCTGCTAAAATATATATAATGTTTGGCAGTTCCAAGTAATTTTCTAGCAAATAATATTGCTTTCTAACATAAGAAACAAGTGTTGCACTTTAAGTGGTTAAATTTAGTTACAATGTTAGTTAGTTACAATGTTTCATTTTGTTTACAAACTTCGCAGACTGCCCAGATTTGTTCTTTACACACAGAAGTTTATCCCTTTGATCTAAGAAGGAAGGTTAGTTACAATGTTTCCTGTTAAAAACTTGGCAGACTGCCCAGATATTTTCTTTTGACAGCTGAAAGTCTCTCCACTTGTTATATGAAAGAATCGGCAAACTCTGCATTGAAGATCGTCAGGGGGGTTGAATCGAAATCACGATTTTTTTAACGATTAATTGTGCAGCTCTAGCACGGTATTTGCACAGCAATTTTTCAAACATGTTTTTTTGGAAAATAATGTTTCATTCATTAAAAAAACAGTTAGTTGGTTAAGTTAGCACAATTTTTTTTGGTATCCTAAGCGATGCTTTACATTTTTTTAGGTTACATGTTTAGAGTTACAGAGGAGGTCTAGTACTAGAATTATTGTTCTCGCTCTAACGATCGTGGCGTATGTAACCTGTGTGTATCTGGCTCTGATACTACCAGTGCCTACCCAGCCACTGACTACTATCTCTCCCCAGCCTGTCCCCACACACCCTCTCACCTGCTGACCTGTGGATGGGGGAATCACTCCTGCATTGTTATTGTGTTCTGCCAGTGCATATAATGATCAGTGTTGCTAACTTTAGCTGGCAGCACTGATTGTTTTAAGAAAAAAAAACAGGCTGGTTGTACTCAAGTTGATTAATAGATTGACTTGTGTAAAACCAGCTAGCCCATACATAGATTGACTATGGCTGGTCTCTGCATAATTGGCGTAATTTCAATCCATGTATGACCCGCTTAACCACTACTCAGTCCTTAAATATCCTTCCACTCCTGTACATAGTGCTCACTGTCATACTCTCCACACTCCTCTCCTGTACATAGTGCCCACTGTCATACCCTACACACTCCTCTCCTATACATAGCGCCCACTGTCATACCCTCCACACTCCTCTCCTATACATAGCGCCCACTGTCATACCCTTCACACTTCTCTCCTGTACATAGTGCCTGCTGTCATACACTTCTCTCCTGTACTTAGTGCCCACTGTCCCACCCTCCACACTCCTCTCCTGTACATACTGCTCACTGTCATACCCTCCACACTCCTCTCCTATTCATAGTGTTCACTGTCATACCCTCCACACTCCTCTCCTATACATAGAGCCCACTATCATACCATCTACATTCCTCTCCTGTACATACTGCCCACTGTCATACCCTCCACACTCCTCTCCTGTACATACTGCCCCATCATACCCTCCACACTTCTCTCTGGTACGTACTACCCTCTGTCATACCCCCTCACTCTTCCTGTACATACTGCCCATTGTCATACCCTTCACACTCCTCTCCTGTACATAGTGCTTTTTTCCGTACCCTTTGTACTCCTCTCCTGTACATAGTGCCCACTGTTAGACCCTCCACATTCCTCTCCCTCACCTGCACATACTTCCCACTTATATACCGTCCATACTCCTCCCCTATGTCGCTTACCCACAAAAACAGTTCTTTAAAATTATACTGAATATCCTCAATGTTACCAGCTCTAGAATGGACACACTTTTGTTAGTTCAACTAAAGGAAATCTCAGTTCTCATATTTGTTCTGCCCCATTATTAGTACTCATTTAATTTTGTGATTACTACTATGATGTACAGAGGAACATCGGGGATCTCAGCTACTCTAAATATAGCACTTATATAAAAAAGTGGCCCTGAAAATATTTTTTAAATGTTGGCAACTGTGCACTTAGGCCCTGCCCAAGGGCCACCGTCCACCGGGTCAGTAGGGGGCCCCATGAGAGGCTCCTGGGATCCTGTGATAATAAAGCGGTAGTAAACTTTCCTGACATTACTACTTTTTAGAGGCCCTGGGGTAGGTTATGCCACAACGTACAAGTATGCACAGCATATTAGCACATTAGTGTACACTTACATTTTCAGACTGAGCCCTCCAGTGCTGCGATGAATCAGGCGGGGCCTGGACACTTCCATCTTCACCCGGTCTTCCTTCTGGGTTCTGTGCCTTTGGTCACTTGCCTTGGCTGGGCTGCGTTCATGTCATTCCCACGCATTTATTTATTATTTATTACACCCCATTCACACCTCCGCGACAAAACGCCCGACGCCGGCCGCTCGTGCCGCTGGAGGGGAGAATTCCCATTGCTGTATATGAGATGGTTCACATCTCATAGACGCCGTACACCTGCGGCATGAAAAAAAGTCCCGGACCCTTTTTTTCAGGCGGCATTGGCGTTCGGCCATACAAAGCAATAGGAAGGATTTGTAAAAAAAAAGTTACACTATTCGCGGCAAAATACGCCGTGTACGCGGCGTTACTTGTCGCGGAGGTGTGAATGCAGCCTAAAAGGCCCCACCAAAATCCTCAGCACCAGGCCCATGATGTTCTTAATCTGGCCCTGCTCATCTGGAATTTGCAGTTCAGTTTTGGGCACCAGTTCTCAAAAAGGACATCGGAGAACTGGAGAAAGTGCAGAGAAGGGCAACCAAACTGATAAGAGGCATGGAGGAGCTCAGCTATGAGGAAAGATTAGAGGAACTGAATTTATTCACTCTTGAGAAGAGGAGAATAAGGGGGGATATGATCAACATGTACAAATATATAAGAGGTCCATACAGTGAACTTGGTGTTGAGTTATTCACTTTACGGTCATCACTGAGGACAAGGGGGCACTCTTTACATCTAGAGGAAAAGAGATTTCACCTCCAAATACGGAAAGGTTTTTTCACAGTAAGAGCTGTGAAAATGTGGAACAGACTCCCTCCAGAGGTGGTTCTGGCCAGCCCAGTAGATTGCTTTAAGAAAGGCCTGGATTCTTTCCTAGATGTACAGAATATAACTGAGTACTAAGATTTGTAGGTAAAGTTGATCCGGGGTAAATCCGATTGCCTCTCGGGGGATCAGGAAGGAATTTTTTCCCCTGCTGTAGCAAATTGGATCATGCTCTGCTGGGGTTTTTTGCCTTCCTCTGGATCAACTGTGGGAATGGAGTTGGGTGTATAGGATTTTACTGTGTTTTTTATTTTTGTTTTTTTATTTTTTGTGGTTGAACTGGATGGACTTGTGTCTTTTTTCAACCTGACTAACTATGTAACTATGTAACTATGTAACTATGAGTGGCTGGAATGCTTTCAGAAGCGGCAGGAGGGAACGTTCCCCCCTCCTGCTGCTCGACGTTGTTTCTCGGGCTTACCGTACCCAAGAAACAATCTGATGATGTGGCTGATTACAGAGGCGATAGAAGACCAGATCATCTTTTATTACCTCTATGGCCTTGGAGGACTGGAGCAACACCATGATGTCACTTCTGGTCTAGGGCGGAAGTAAAACATTTTTTTTTTTTTAAAGCAAAAGATCTAAAAAAAAAAAAGGTTTAAAGGTAAAGAAGAGATTTGTGGTCTTTTTGACCCCAGATCTCTCCATAAAGAGGCCCCTTTGATATCTATATTTCTATTATAAGGGATGTTTACATTCCTTGTAATAGGAATAAAAGTGATGAAAATAAAAATTGATTAAAGGGACAGTGTAATAACAAAAAAAATTTAATAAAATAAATAAGATATTTTTTTTAAAGAGCCCCCATCCCTAGAAACGAACGCATGCGCAAGTTGTGCACCCATATGTAAACGGTGTTTGACCTACACATGTGACGTATCGCCACGAATGTTAGAGCGAGAGCAATAATTCTAATGCCGCGTACACACGATCATTTTTCGGCATGAAAAAAACTACGTTTTTCAGCATCTCTAAAAAAACAACGTTTTTTTCCAACTTCATCATTAAAACGACGTTGCCCACACACCATCGTTTTTTAAAAATGCTGTAGCAAAGCGCGGTGACGTACAACACGTACGACAGCACTATAAAGGGGAAGTTCCATGCGGATGGCGCCACCCTTGGGGCTGCTTTAGCTGATTCCGAGGTAGTAAAAGACGATTTGCGCTTTTCAGTCTGTTACAGCGTGATGAATGCGCTTACTCCATTACGAACGGTAGTTTTACCAGAACGAGCGCTCCCGTCTCATAACTTGCTTCTGGGCATGCGCGGGTTTTTAACGTCGTTTTAGCCCACACACGATCATTTTTCACAACCCGAAAAACTACATTGTTTAAAACATCGTTAAAGAATGCAGCATGTTCGGAATTTTTTTTTTTTCGTTTTTCAGAAGCCGAAAAATGATGTGAAGCCCACACACCATCATTTTAAATGACATTTTTTTTAAAAACGTTGTTTTTTTAATGCCGAGAAATGATCGTGTGTATGCGGCATAATGCTAGACCTCCTCTGCAACTCTAGACTGGTACCCTGTAATTTTTTTTAAAGCATCGCCTATGGAGATTTATAAGTACTGTACTATGTCACCATTCCACGAGTGTGCGCAATTTTAAAGCCTGACATGTAAGGTATCTATTTACTGGGCATAACATCATCTTTCATATTACATTAACCACTTCAGACCCGGACCAAAACGCAGGTAAAGGACCCGGCCAGTTTTTGCGATTCGGCACTGCGTCGCTTTAACTGACAATTGCGCGGTCGTGCGACGTGGCTCCCAAACAAATCGGCCATATGCCGCGTACACACGATCTGACCTTGGATGTTTTTTTCTTCTACGGAATTCCGCTGAAGCTTGGCTTGCCTACACACGGTCACACAAAAGTTCTCTGAACTTTCGACCGCCAAGAACGCCGGTGACGTACAACACTACGACGAGCCCCAGAAAATTGACTTTAATGCTTCCGAGCACGCGTCCCGAGCACGCGTCGGAATTTCGCGCGTTAGAATTGCTACAGGCGATCGGAATTTCTGATTGGATTTTTTTTTCGGTCAATATAAGAACCGGCTCTCAAATTTTTGCGTGCGGAAATTCCGACACAAAAAGTCCGATGGAACCTACACACGGTCGGAATTTCTGATCAAAAGCTCACATCGGACTTTTTCTTGTCGGAAATTGTGATTTAGGTAGATTCACAGAGATAGCCGCAACTTTAAGGTGGCGTAGCGTATCGTATTTACGCTACGCCGCCTTAAGTCAGAGAGGCAAGTACTGTGAGCCAGATTCACAGAACAGATACGACGGCGTATCTCCTGATACACCGTCGGATCTTAGGATGCAGTACCTCGGCCGCCGCTGGGTGGAGTTTGCGTCGTATTCCAGCGTCGGGTATGCAAATTAGCAGTTACGGCGATCCACAAAGGTTTTTCCCGTCGTTACGTCGGCGCAAGTCTTAGTTTCCCGTCGCAAAGTTAGGGGTGCTTTAACATGGTGTAAAATTACTCCACCATGTTAAAGTATGCCCGCCGTTCCCGCGTCGCTTTTGATTTTTTATTTTTCCCGGCGTAAGTACGTTACGCACGTCGCGAGTCACAAACACGCCTCCGTAATTTTGCGCAAAGCACGTCGGGAAAATTGCGAACGGAGCATGCGCAGTACGTCCGGCGCGGGAGCGTGCCTAATTTAAATGGTACCCGCCCCATTTGAATTGGGCGGGCTTGCGCCGGACGTGTTTACGATACACCGCCGCAAGTTTACAGGTAAGTGCTTTGTGGATCGGGCACTTACACTGAAAACTTGCGGCGGTGTAACGTAAACGGGTTACGTTACACGGCCGCAATTCTACGTGAATCTGGCCCTGTATTCTCAAAGTACTTGCCTCCTAACTTACGGCGGCGTAGCGTAAATGCGGCGGGCGCAAGCGCGCCTAATTCACAATAGGCTGAGGGGGCGTGTTTTATGATAATATGCTTTGACCTGACGTGATTGAAGTTTTTTTGGAACGGCGCATGCGCCGTCCGCCTACATTTCCCAGTGTGCATTGCGGCTAAGTACGCCGCACGGTCCTATTGATTTTGACGTGGACGTAAATGACGTAAATCCCTATTCACGGACGACTTACGCAAACGACATAAAATTTTCGAATTTCGAAGCGGGAACGGCGGCCATACTTTAACATTGGCTATGCCACCTAGGGGGCATCTTTATCTTTAGGCGGCCTATCTCTTACGGAAACGGCGTATCTGTACTGCGTCGGCCGGGTGTACGTTCGTGAATTGGCGTATCTAGTGATTTACATATTCTACGCCGACCGCAATGGAAGCGCCACCTAGTGGCCAGCCTAAATATTGCACCCTAAGATTGGACGGCGCAGGCCGTTGTATCTTAGCTAGGTTTAAGTGTATCTCAGTTCGAGAATACACTTAAACTTAGGTCGGCGCAGATTCCGAGTTAGGTCGGCGTATCTACTGATACGCCGACCTAACTCTACCTGAATCTAGCTAATTGTGTGTACGGAGCAGTAGGATATCCTGAATTGCTCCTATGTTTATATAAAGTTGTGAAGAAACTTGAGCTGGTATTAGGGTGACTCCGGGGCGCCTCACCCATCAGCCGTCGAGAGTCATTTATCATTATAAGAATGTGCGGCATGTCTTTGTGTATTTCTGCCTGTGGCCCTCCCAGTTTTCAACATATGAGCGCAACTCCAGTTCATCGTCAACGACCCAACCACTATCCCTTCAACTTGAGTGAATCGGGACCTCAACTGATACTAAATAAAAATGTTTCAGAGAAGTATTATACTATTGGTACCTACTACCAACCGGCTTAGCACATTTTACTCTGCGTTACACAGGACGCCGTTTCCGCCGCTGCGCAGAACCTTTTGGACACATCTGGTGTTCGTGGGCCATATTCTCAAAGAATTTACGCCGGCGTATCAGCAGATACGCCGACGTAAGTCCGATCCTATGTTTAAGTGTATTCTCAAACTGAGATACACTTAAACATGCCTAAGATACGACGGCCTGCGCCGTTGTATCTTAGGCTGCAATATCTACGCTGACCGCTAGGTGGCGTTTCCTTTGCGGTCAGCGTAGAATATGCAAATGACTAGTCACGCCGATTCTCTAACGTACGCTTGCCCGTCGTAGTGATTTTACGTTGTTTCCGTAAGCGATACGCGGTGTAAAAATAAAGATGCCCCCTAGGTGGCGTACTCAATGTTAAGTATGGCCGTCGTTCCCGCGTCGAAATTTGAAAATTTAACGTCGTTTGCGTAAGTCGTCCGTGAATGGCGATGGACGCCATTTACGTTACCGTCAAAACAAATGACGTCCGTGAGACGTCATTTAGCGCAATGCACGTCGGGTAATTTACCCGACGGAGCATGCGCATTACGATCGGCGCGGAAGCGCGCCTAATTTCAATGATCCATGCCCCCTACCAGGATCATTTGAATTAGGAGTGCTTGCACGGGTGGACTTTACGCTACGCCGCCGCAAGTTTACAGGTAAGTGGTTTGGGAATCAGGCACTTGCTAGTTAAACTTGCGGCGGAGTAACGTAAAGGACATACGTTACGCCGCCGGAGATCTCTAAGAATATGGCCCTCTGAACCCAAATTTCGAATACACTATTAGCGAGATTCCGGTATGTGAGCCTAACGTTAGGCAGGTGTAGCGTATCGTATTTACGCTACACCGCCGTAAGTCAGAGAGGCAAGTGCTGTATTCACAAAGCACTTGCGTCCTAAGTTACGGCGGCGTAGCGTAAACGTGCCGGCGTAAGCGCGCCTAATTCAAATTGTGATGAGGTGGGCGTGTTTTATGCTAATGAATTGTGACCCGACGTGATTGACCTTTTGAACGAACGCCGTCCGTGGACGTATCCCAGTGCACATACTCCAAATTACGCCGCAAAGACTTATTGGTTTCGACGTGAACGTAAAATTACGCCCAGCCCCATTCACAGGTGACTTACGCAAACAGCGTAAAATTTTAAAAATTTGACGCGGTTCCGAAGTCCATACTTAACATTGACTGGGCCAGCTTTTTGTTGGACTAACTTTACGCGTGAAAACGCCTTACGTAAATGGCGTATCTTTACTGTGATGGGCAAGCGTACGTTCGTGAATAGGCGTATCTCGCTGATTTACACATTCTAGGCGTAAATCAGCGTACACGCCCCTAGCGGCCGGCGTAAATAGACAGCTAAGATACGCCGGCGCCGGCGGTCGTATCTTAGCTAGATTTAGGTGTATCTCAATTTGAGAATACACTTAAATATAGGACGGCGCAGATTCGGAGTTACGACGGCGTATCTACTGGTACGCCGGCGTAACTCTACGTGAATCTGGCTATTGGTATCTACTACCAACCGGCTTAGCACATTTTACACAGTTTCCGCCGCTGCGCAGAACCTTTTGGACACATCTGGTGTTCTTGTCTGAACACTCTGAACCCAAATTTCGAATACACTATGGCCCGGATTCACATACATCGGCGCATATTTATGCGGGCGTAGCGTATCTAATATACGCTACGCCGACGCAGCGCACAGAGGCAAGCACTGGATTCACAAAGCACTCGTTCCCACTCGCTCCTAAAGCCAGCGTAGGTGGAAGTGGGCGCGAGCCATGCTAATGAGGCGTGACCCCATGCAAATGATGGGGCAAGCGACATAGAAGTACTTAAAATGAACGTTGCGTGCGCCGTCCCGTGGCCGCATCCCAGTGCGCATGCTCAGAATCATGTCGGAACTACTCCCTAAGATACGCCGGATCACTGCCTGCGACGTGAACGTAACCTACGCCCAGCCCTATTCACGTCCTACGTAAACGACGTAAAATACGACGGATTGTGTTCCCTGGTCCATACCTTTGCATGGGTTGCGCCTCCTATATGGGGAATATCTTTACGCCGGACGTACGACTTACGCAAACCGCGTATATTATGCGCCGGGCGCAACTACGTTCGTGAATCGGCGTATCTCCCTCATTTGCATATGTGCATAGAAAATCAATGGGAGCGGCAAATGCGCCCAGCGTAAATATGCGCCCACGATACCACGCATAGGAAAGTGATGTCGGTCGGATGAAGCCTATTTTTAGGCGTTTCTCAGATTGTGGGCGCGGCGCATAGATACGACGGCGCATAGTTATACTTACGCGGCGTATCTCGAGATACGTCGGCGTAAGTGCTTTGTGAATCCGGGCCTACATTACCAAAATGATTGGATGGCTGTTCGATACCCCTTCCCATGCTTTATATTACATACACTATGGGCCAGATTCTGGTACATTTGCATCGGCGCAACGTAACCCGTTTACGTTACACCGCCGCAAGTTTTCAGTGTAAGTGCCTGATCCACAACGCACTTACCTGTAAACTTGTGGCGATGTATCGTAAACACGTCCGGCGCAAGCCCGCCCAATTCAAATGGGGCGTGTACCATTTAAATTAGGCGCGCTCCCGCGCCAGACGTTCTGCGCATGCTCCGTTCGAAATTTTCCCGACGTGCTTTGCGCGAAATTACGGCGGCGCGACGTGTTTGTGAATGGCGACGTGCGTAACGTACTTACGCTGTACTTACGTCGGAAAAAAAAATTCGAAGCGGGAACAACGCCCATACTTTAACATGGCTGGTGTAAAGTTAAGCAATGAAAAACTTTGCTTAACTTGCGACGGGAAAAAACGACGTTACGCATGCGAGTAGGTTCGTGGATCGCCGTAAATGCTAATTTGCATACCCGGCGCTGAAAAAACGCTGCAAACTCCGCCCAGCGGCGGCCGAAGTATTGCAGCCTAAGATCCGAAGGCAAACGAAGCCGTAAGCCTGTCAGATCTTAGCCAAAAGCCGTTGTATCTTGTTTGTGAATTACAAATAAAGATACGACGCGGCAAATTTGAAAATACTCCGGAGTATCAGCAGATACTCCGGCGTATTTGTTCTGTGAATCTGGCCCCAAGCTTTTACTGTTGTTTATTTGGTTAATGTTAAAACAGGCGTCGGTAACGTGAACTGACATTTCCTTTGAGATTGCGTAATTTCTCGCTCTGGAACACGTGTGGCTGTTCGATACCACTATGCATGCTTTATATTACATACACTGTATTACCAAAAGTATTGGGACGCCTGCCTTTAGACACACATGAACTTTATTGCCATCCCAGTCTTAGCCCGTAGGGTTCAATATTGAGTTGGCCCCGCCCCTTTGCAGCTATAACAGCTTCACCTCTTCTGGGAAGGCCGTCCACAAGGTTTAGGAGTGTGTCTATGGGAATGTTTGACCATTCTTCCAGAGAAGTGCATCTGTGAGGTCAGGCACTGATGTGGAAGGAGAAGGCCTGGCTCGCAGTCTCCGCTCTGATTCCTCCCAAAGGTGTTCTATTGGGTTGAGGTCAGGACTCTGTGCAGGTCAGTCAAGTTCCTCTACCCCAAACTCGCTCCTCCATGTCTTTATGGACCTTGCTTTGTACACTGAAGCAGTCATGTTGGAACAGGAAGGGGCCGTCCCCAAACTGTTCCTACAAAGTTGGGAGCATGAAATTGTCCAAAATGTCTTGGTATGCTGATGCCTTAAGAGTTCCCTTCACTGGAACTAAGGAACCCAACCCGTGAAAAACAACCCCACACCATAATCCCCCCCTCCGCCAAATGATTTGGGCCAGTGCACAAAGCAAGGTCCATAAAGACATGGACGAGTCAGTTTGGGGTGGAGGAACTTGACTGACCTGCCAATAGAACACCTTTGGGATAAATTAGAGTGGAGACTGCGAGCCAGGCCTTCTCATACAACATCAGTGCCTGACCTCACAAATTCCCTTCTGGAAGAACGGTCAAACATTCCCATAGACACACTCCTAAACCTTGTGGACGGCCTTCCCAGAAGAGTTGAAGCTGTTATAGCTGCCAAGGGCGGGGCCAACTCAATATTGAACCCTACGGACTAAGACTGGGATGCCATTAAAGTTCATGGCCTAGATTCAGGTACGGCCGATCTACGTTGCGCGGGCGTAGCGTATCGTATTTACACTACGCCGCCGCAACTTAGAGAGGCAAGTGCTGTATTCACAAAGCACTTGCCTCCTAAGTTACGGCGGCGTATCGTAAATGGGCCGGCGAAAGCGCGTGTATTTCAAAGAAGGCTGTAGGGGGCGTGTTGTATTTAAATGAGGCTTGACCCCATGTAGATGCATGGCCGAACGAACGGCGCATGCGCGTGCATGCTCAGTATCACGTCGTATTTACGCCGAAAGATACGTCGGCTCAATGCCTGTGACGTGAACGTAATTTATGCACAGCCCTATTCGCGTACGACTTACGCAAACGACGTAAAAAGATAGACCTGTTCCGACGTCCATACCTTGCATGGGATGCGCCACCTAGGGAGCAACTTTATCTTTACGCCGGCGTATCTCAAACGTAAACGGCGTTACTAATTGCGACGGGCGCACGTACGTTCGTGAATCGGCGTATCTAGTCATTTGCATATTCTACGCCGAACTCAACGGAAGCGCCACCTAGCGGCCAGCGTAAATATTGCACCCTAAGATACGACGGCGTAGGAGACTTACGCCGCTCGTATCTTAGCCTAATTTAAGCGTATCTGGTTTCCAGAATACGCTTAAATTTAGGACGGCGTAGATTCAGAGTTACGTCGGCGTATCTACTGATACGCCGGCGTAAAGCTACCTGAATCTGGCTACATGTGTGTATGCGCACACCATTTTTCCTGTGCTAATAAGCACACATTTAGTCTAATGATATAATGCATCTTACCTATCACTGTATTTCCCGTATATATCCCCAAGTAAACAGACATCACCATATCTTACGTTCTCTGCTCCGTCAGTCTGTTTGGCTCTTTTATTCGTAAAAGACAAAAGCTCTGACAAACAGGAAGTGATTGCCACAATAGCCAATCGCTTCCTCAATACAAAATGACATCACAGGATGTGACATCCACACAGGAAATGACCTAACAGGAAATCCTTCCAACAGGATTAGTTAATACAAACAACCAATGAATAATGGCTAAAATCTTATGGGAGTGTCTGGGCAGGGAAAGCGTGTAGGTATGTTTTTAACAAAGGAAGCCTTATGGCTTTCAAACATGGACTCTCTCCCTTACCATGACAATTCATAAGCTCCCGTATTTCCACTGATAGGAATCCCTATTTTGCATTATTCCAGAGAACAACGCATACCCGGATTATACTACCGTTCCTGGGGATCTTCGGGTGTATGCTACGAATCCCGACACGTGCTGATCAGACACAGCAGAGACAAGAGCGTACATCCACCTATACCCCGATAATGTCCTTGCAGAGGGAACATATCACCTCCAGATGAATGTCTGTGCAATGCACAGAGGCCCTTTCACTGGCAGACATATCCCCACTCTGCAAACACCTCTCTCCAACCTAGGGTTGCCACCTGTCCAGGATTCACCCGGACAGTTCGGGTTTGGAATCATTTATCCGGGTTTCAGAAAGCCTGAAACCCGGACACATTATTTAGTCTGGACTATGGCTTGCCAGCAGGGTTTATGGCTGCAGTTGTCTCTTTCACACTGCCTGAGAGAGGGCTCGATCTACACCTATCCCCCCCCCCACATCGTCCCGTCTGTGTCTGCCTACACTCCAATCCTCAGTGCTGTGCCTCAGAAAAGGAAAGTTGGGGCTGGAAATTTGAAGTCCAGCAGCCTCAGATACATATGGATGAGAGGTGCTGACTGCCAGGGGGTGAGTGAGCTCACCATCCATCCCTGTCTGTAAATGTCTCCCCCCTCTCCCTTTTCTCTCCTGCCTCTGATTGAGTACACAAAGGTGAGTCAGGGTTCTCAGAGCACCCCTTACATCGGAGTTCCCCTTTACACCAGAGGCCACAGCTTTCCCCCTTACATCAGAGTCTTCTCCTTACATTGGAGTTCTCAGTGTTCCCCCTTACATCAGAGTTCCCAGTGTTCCCCCTTAGATCATGATTTCCAGAGCATTCCTTATGTTAGAGCCCCCAGAGTTCCCCCTTACATCAGAGTCTGCAGAGTCCCCCCTTACAGTGAAAGGGAACTCTGTGAGTTCAGATGTAAAAGGGGAACTCTGTGGATTCAGATTTAAAAGGGTATCTCCGAGGACTCTGATGTAAAGGGGAACTCTTGATATTAACTTCATATGATCAGAAATGGTGTTTAATAGCAAAATATATGTATAGGTTATACTATAAAAAATTTTGCAGTGGGCCGCTAAAGTGTTCGGGTTTGACTTGAAGAAAAGGTGGCAACCCTACTCCAACCCCAGGAAGTTTTCCACTACCAGATGGGACTCAACCAGCGTCAGTCTGCCCCAGTCAGCTCTTTAGGAGTACTAACACCGGGCGACACTATGACAATACATATTACATACATCTTTAAAAAAAAATCCACAACAGGCATTACTCAACCTCAAACCAGATGGCCGAAGGAAATATCAGTTCAAATTACCAAAGCCTGTTTTAAAAAGCAACCAAATAAACAACAGAACAAGCTTGCTTCCAGTGAATAATAGGTAGACATGTGAAATTCGTTTTAACTAATCCAAAAAAAAATTATAACAAAATGAATTAATCAAATTAAAAAATGAAATGGAATTTGAAAAATAATTAAAATTTGAAAATGTATTTGGATTAGAAAATGTATTTGAATTGGAAACATATTGCAATGAATACGGTAAGGTACGGTATATTGTGAAATAAGATGAAGATTCCTACTTAGGCAGCTGGATAGGATAGAATTAATAATAAAGGAATAGAATAGAATAAAAATGTGGGCTAGTATGGTTCAGGAGAGGGGGGCACGCTCTTGTCCCCCCTGTTTCCTGTGGCCTGACAGGTTGCATGCTCAGATAAGGGTCTGGTATGGATTTTGGGGGGGGGGGGACTCCCACACCATTTTTCTTTTAATTTTGGTGCAGGGTTCCCCCTAAAATCCATATTGAAGACCTGAAGGGCCTGGTTTGGATTTGGGGGTAACCCCCACACCATTTTTTTTTTACGTTTTGGCACAGGATTCCCCTTAACCACTTCAAAACACTACATTATATATCAATGTGCCCTAGACATACACCTAGGGGAAAAGTGAGCACAGTGGATATTAGTGCTAAGAAGTGCAGAGAAAAATCTCAAAAAATATTGGTTGTAATGCCGCGTACACACCATCATTTTTCGGCATGAAAAAAACAAAGTTTTTCCAACTTCATCATTAAAACAACGTTGCCCACACACCATCGTTTTAAAAAAATGCTCTAGCAAAGCGCGGTGACGTACAACACGTATGACGGCACTATAAAGAGGAAGTTTCATGCGGATGGCGCCACCCTTGGGGCTGCTTTAGCTGATTCCGTGTTAGTAAAAGACGATTTGCGCTTTTCTGTCTGTTACAGCGTGATGAATGTGCTATCTCCATTATGAACGGTAGTTTTACCAGAACGAGCGCTCCCGTCTCATAAATTGCTTCTGAGCATGCGCGGGTTTTTAACGCCGTTTTTTTTCATGCCGAAAAATGATCGTGTGTACGCGGCATGAGTATTATGTAAACTAGACCAAAACCACAATATGTCAAAAGGTCAAATGACACCATATGATCTATAAATACTTGCATATAACTACATATTCTATTAATACTTTCATGTATGTTTACATTACACAGCCCCCCACAGTTTGTTAAAAACAGACACCCCCCTAATAGTTCTGGACCCCCTGCATGTTACACAGACCACCCTACAGTGCAGACCCCTTCCCTACAGTGCAGACCCCCTCCCTACAGTACAGACCCCCCTACAGTACAGACCCCCTCCCTACAGTACAGACCCCCCTACAGTACAGACCCCCTCCCTACAGTACAGACCCCCTCCCTACAGTGCAGACCCCCTCCCTACAGTGCAGACCCCCCTACAGTGCAGACCCCCCTACAGTACAGACCCCCTCCCTACAGTACAGACCCCCTCCCTACAGTGCAGACCCCCTCCCTACAGTGCAGACCCCCCTACAGTGCAGACCCCCCTACAGTACAGACCCCCTCCCTACAGTACAGACCCCCTCCCTACAGTGCAGACCCCCTCCCTACAGTACAGACCCCCCTACTTTACAGACCCCCTCCCCACAGTACAGACCCCTTCCCTACAGTGCAGACCCCCCTACAATACAGACCCCCTCTACAATACAGACCCCCCTACATTACAGACCCCCTCTACAATACAGCCCATACAAACCCCCCTTACATTACAGAGACGTGACCTTCGGCCCACGGGCCGCTGTGTGCCGCCGTAGCCCACCGGGCATATGCCCGGTATGCCCTATGGCCAATTCATCTTCCAATATTAACACTTCTATTTCTGAAAGCTTTCTTCATTTACAGCATTAGCATCACACCTGCCTATAACTTTTGCACAGTACTGTATATTTGTATTTGATTTGGAGGGATGTAAGAAGGTTTGTAGAAAGTAAAGTCGCCTATGATTACAATTAGGTAGATTCACGTACAGCGGCTTAACTTTGTGCGGGCGTAACGTATGTTATTTACGTTACGCCGCCGCAAGTTAGAGAGGCAAGTGCTGTATACACAAAGCACTTGCTCCGTAAGTTGCGGCGGCGTAGCGTAAATCGGACGGCGTAAGCCCGCCTAATTCAAATGTGGAAGAGGTGGGCGTGTTTTAAGGAAATTATTTGTGACCTCACGTAAATGACGCTGTGAACGAACAGCACATGCGCCGTCCGTGGACGTATCCCAGTGCGCATGCTCCAAATCACATCGCAAAAAGTCAATGCTTTCGACGTGAAAGTAACTTACGCCCAGCCCCATTCACGGACGAGTTCCGCAAACGACGTAAAACGTGAAAAATTTGACGGCTGTCCGACGTCCATACTTAACATTGACTGCGCCATCTTTTTGGTGGTTTATCTTTACGCCTGAAAACGCCTTACGTAAACGGTGTATCTTTACTGCGACGGCCGTGCGTACGTTCGTGAATAGGCGTATCTTGTTGATTTACATATTCTAGGTGTAAATCAGCGTACACGCCCCTAGCGGCCAGCGTAAATAGACAGCTACGATACGACAGGGTAGGAGACTTACGCCGGTCGTATCTTAGCAACATTTAAGCGTATCTCGGTTTGAGAATACGCTTAAATATACGACGGCGCGGATTCAGAGTTACGACGGCGTATCTACTGATACGCCGTCGTAACTGTACCTGAATCTGGCTATATACTGTATCTCTGAATAACTGCAATGGAAGATTTGGCAGCGGCTGAAAGGCGTCACTTGATACGTCTGATCTTCTAAACAATGAATGTATACCGTCTCTCATGGTGATTTGAACTCCTTAGTGACACTCGTCACTCCCTCCTCTTTTCGGGACAGTATGACGTGCCAGGTACATCATGATATGACTGGCCTGCAGCTTTCTACATTCCTTCACAATAGTGACGCAGCTGCTGACTCTCCGACAATTTCACCGTCCAACCCGATTGGGAATTTCCAACTGCTAATGTCACCAAACCTTCCATATACACCCCCGGACTGTACAACTTCTGGGGACAACCTTCCATATACACCCCAGACTGTCAACTTCTGGGGACAACCTTCCATATACACCCCCGGACTGTAAAACTTCTGGGGACAACCTTCCATATACACCCCCAGACTGTGCAACTTCTGGGGACAACCTTCCATATACACCCCCAGACTGTACAACTGCTGGGGACAACCTTCCATATACACCCCCAGACTGTACAACTTCTGGGGACAACCTTCCATATACACCCCCAGACTGTACAACTTCTGGGGACAACCTTCCATATACACCCCCAGACTGTACAACTGCTGGGGACAACCTTCCATATACACCCCCAGACTGTACAACTGCTGGGGACAACCTTCTATATACACCACCAGACTGTACAACTTCTGGGGACAACCTTCCATATACACCCCCAGACTGTACAACTTCTGGGGACAACCTTCCATATACACCCCAGGACTGTACAACTTCTGGGGACAGCCTTCCATATACACCCCCAGACTGTACAACTTCTGGGGACAACCTTCCATATACACCCCAGGACTGTACAACTTCTGGGGACAACCTTCCATATACACACCCAGACTGTACAACTTCTGGGGACAACCTTCCATATACACCCCCGGACTGTACAACTGCTGGGGACAACCTTCCATATACACCCCCAGACTGTGCAACTTCTGGGCACAACCTTCCATATACACCCCCAGACTGTGCAACTTCTGGGGACAACCTTTCATATACACCCCCAGACTGTACAACTTCTGGGGACAACCTTTCATATACACCCCCAGATTGTACAACTTCTGGGGAAAACCTTTCATATACACCCCCAGATTGTACAACTTCTGGGGACAACCTTTCATATACACCCCCAGACTGTACAACTTCTGGGGACAACCTTCCATATACACCCCCAGACTGTACAACTTCTGGGGACAACCTTCCATATACACCACCGGACTGTACAACTTCTGGGGACAACCTTCTATATACACCCCCGGACTGTACAACTGCTGGGGACAACCTTCTATATACACCCCCAGACTGTACAACTTCTGGGGACAACCTTCTATATACGACCCCAGACTGTACAACTTCTGGGGACAACCTTCCATATACACCTCCAGACTGTACAACTTCTGGGGACAACCTTCCATATACACCCCCAGACTGTACAACTTCTGGGGACAACCTTCTATATACACACCCAGACTGTACAACTTCTGGGGACAACCTACCATATACACCCCCAGACTGTACAACTGCTGGGGACAACCTTCCATATACACCCCCAGACTGTACAACTGCTGGGGACAACCTTCCATATACACCCCCAGACTGTACAACTTCTGGGGACAACCTTCTATATACACACCCAGACTGTACAACTGCTGGGGACAACCTTCCATATACACCACCGGACTGTACAACTTCTGGGGACAACTTTCTATATACACACCCAGACTGTACAACTGCTGGGGACAACCTTCCATATACACCCCCAGACTGTACAACTTCTGGGGACAACCTTCCATATACACCCCCAGACTGTACAACTTCTGGGGACAACCTTCTATATACACACCCAGACTGTACAACTGCTGGGGACAACCTTCCATATACACCCCCAGACTGTACAACTTCTGGGGACAACCTTCCATATACACCCCCAGACTGTACAACTGCTGGGGACAACCTTCCATATACACCCCCAGACTGTACAACTTCTGGGGACAACCTTCCATATACACCCCCAGACTGTACAACTTCTGGGGACAACCTTCCATATACACCCCCAGACTGTACAACTTTTGGGGACAACCTTCCATATACACCCCCAGACTGTACAACTTCTGGGGACAACCTTCCATATACACCCCCAGACTGTACAACTTCTGGGGACAACCTTCCATATACACCCCAGGACTGTACAACTTCTGGGGACAACCTTCCATATACACCCCCAGACTGTACAACTTCTGGGGACAACCTTCCATATACACCCCCAGACTGTACAACTTCTGGGGACAACCTTCCATATACACCCCCAGACTGTACAACTGCTGGGGACAACCTTCCATATACACCCCCAGACTGTACAACTTCTGGGGACAACCTTCCATATACACCCCCAGACTGTACAACTTCTGGGGACAACCTTCCATATACACCCCCAGACTGTACAACTTCTGGGGACAACCTTCTATATACACCCCCAGACTGTACAACTTCTGGGGACAACCTTCCATATACACCCCCGGACTGTACAACTTCTGGAGACAACCTTCCATATACACCCCCAGACTGTACAACATCTGGGGACAACCTTCCATATACACTCCCAGACTGTGCAACTTCTGCTGACAACCTTCCATATACGACCCCTGGACTGTACAACTTCTGGGGACAACCTTCCATATACACCCCCAGACTGTGCAACTGCTGGGAACAACCTTCCATATACACCCCCAGACTGTACAACTTCTGGGGACAACCTTCTATATACACCCCCAGACTGTACAACTTCTGGGGACAACCTTCCATATACACCCCCGGACTGTACAACTTCTGGAGACAACCTTCCATATACACCCCCAGACTGTACAACTTCTGGGGACAACCTTCCATATACGACCCCTGGACTGTACAACTTCTGGGGACAACCTTCCATATACGACCCCAGACTGTACAACTTCTGGGGACAACCTTCCATATACGACCCCTGGACTGTACAACTTCTGGGGACAACCTTCCATATACACCACCAGACTGTACAACTTCTGGGGACAACCTTCCATATACACCCCCAGACTGTACAACTTCTGGGGACAACCTTCCATATACACCCCCGGACTGTACAACTTCTGGGGACAACCTTCCATATACACCCCCAGACTGTACAACTTCTGGGGACAACCTTCCATATACACCACCAGACTGTACAACTTCTGGGGACAACCTTCCATATACACCCCCAGACTGTACAACTTCTGGGGACAACCTTCCATATACACCCCCAGACTGTACAACTTCTGGGGACAACCATCCATATACACCCCCAGACTGTGCAACTTCTGGGGACAACCTTCCATATACACCCCCAGACTGCACAACTTCTGGGGACAACCTTCCATATACGACCCCAGACTGTACAACTGCTGGGGACAACCTTCTATATACACCCCAGACTGTACAACTTCTGGGGACAACCTTCCATATACACCCCCAGACTGTGCAACTTCTGGGGACAACCTTCTATATACACCCCAGACTGTACAACTTCTGGGGACAACCTTCCATATACACCACCGGACTGTACAACTGCTGGGGACAACCTTCTATATACACCCCCGGACTGTACAACTTCTGGGGACAACCTTCTATATACACCCCCGGACTGTACAACTTCTGGGGACAACCTTCTATATACACCCCCAGACTGTACAACTTCTGGGGACAATATTCCATATACGCCCCCAGACTGTACAACTGCTGGGGACAACCTTTTATATACGACCCCAGACTGTACAACTTCTGGGGACAACCTTCCATATACGCCCCTAGACTGTACAACTGCTGGGGACAACCTTTTATATACGACCCCAGACTGTACAACTTCTGGGGGCAACCTTCCATATACACCCCCAGACTGCACAACTTCTGGGGACAACCTTCCATATACACCCCCAGACTGCACAACTTCTGGGGACAACCTTCCATATACACCACCAGACTGTGCAACTTCTGGGGACAACCTTCCATATACACCCCCAGACTGTACAACTGCTGGGGACAACCTTCCATATACACCCCCAGACTGTACAACTTCTGGGGACAACCTTCCATATACACCCCCAGACTGTACAACTTCTGGGGACAACCTTCCATATACACCCCCAGACTGTACAACTTCTGGGGACAACCTTCTATATACACCCCCAGACTGTACAACTTCTGGGGACAACCTTCCATATACACCCCCAGACTGTACAACTTCTGGGGACAACCTTCTATATACACCCCCAGACTTTGCAACTTCTGGGGACAACCTTTCATATACACCCCCAGACTGTGCAACTTCTGGGGATAACCTTCTATATACACCCCCAGACTGTACAACTTCTGGGGACAACCTTCCATATACACCCCCAGACTGTACAACTTCTGGGGACAACCTTCCATATACACCCCCAGACTGTGCAACTGCTGGGGACAACCTTCCATAAACACCACCAGACTGTACAACTTCTGGGGACAACCTTCCATATACACCCCCAGACTGTACAACTGCTGGGGACAACCTTCCATATACACCACCGGACTGTACAACTTCTGGGGACAACCTTCCATATACACCCCCAGACTGTGCAACTTCTGGGGACAACCTTCCATATACACCCCCAGACTGTACAACTGCTGGGGACAACCTTCCATATACGACCCCAGACTGTACAACTTCTGGGGACAACCTTCCATATACACCCCCAGACTGTACAACTTCTGGGGACAACCTTCCATATACGACCCCAGACTGTACAACTTCTGGGGACAACCTTCCGTATACACCCCCAGACTGTACAACTGCTGGGGACAACCTTCCATATACACCCCCAGACTGTACAACTTCTGGGGACAACCTTCTATATACACCCCCGGACTGTACAACTGCTGGGGACAACCTTCCATATACACCCCCAGACTGTACAACTTCTGGGGACAATCTTCTATATACGACCCCAGACTGTACAACTTCTGGGGACAACCTTCTATATACGACCCCAGACTGTACAACTTCTGGGGACAACCTTCCATATACACCCCCCAGACTGTACAACTTCTGGGGACAACCTTCTATATACGACCCCAGACTGTACAACTTCTGGGGACAACCTTCCATATACACCCCCAGACTGTACAACTTCTGGGGACAACATTCCATATACACCCCCCAGACTGTACAACTTCTGGGGATAACCTTCCATATACACCCCCAGACTGTACAACTTCTGGGGACAACCTTCCATATACACCCCCAGACTGTACAACTGCTGGGGACAACCTTCTATCTACACCCCCAGACTGTACAACTTCTGGGGACAATCTTCCATATACACCCCCGGACTGTACAACCTCTGGGGACAACCTTCCATATACACCCCCAGACTGTACAACTTCTGGGGACAACATTCCATATACACCCCCCAGACTGTACAACTTCTGGGGATAACCTTCCATATACACCCCCAGACTGTACAACTTCTGGGGACAACCTTCCATATACACCCCCAGACTGTACAACTGCTGGGGACAACCTTCTATCTACACCCCCAGACTGTACAATTTCTGGGGACAACCTTCCATATACACCCCCGGACTGTACAACTTCTGGGGACAATCTTCCATATACACCCCCGGACTGTACAACCTCTGGGGATAATCTTCCATATACACCCCCAGACTGTACAACTTCTGGGGACAACCTTCCATATACACCCCCAGACTGTACAACTTCTGGGGACAACCTTCCATATACACCCCCAGACTGTACAACTGCTGGGGACAACCTTCCATATACACCCCCAAACTGTACAACTCCTGGGGACAACCTTCCATATACACCCCCAGACTGTACAACTTCTGGGGACAACCTTCCATATACACCCCCAGACTGTACAACTGCTGGGGACAACCTTCCATATACACCCCCAGACTGTACAACTTCTGGGTGCCAAATGTGACACCGGAGGGGGGGAGGGTTCCGAAAAGCGGAGGTTCACTTTTTGTGTTTGTGTTTAAGAGTGTTGATGCTTTAAGTGCATCAACACTCTTAAAGGGCCCCAACGATAGCTGGAAGAAACTGTAAGCTGGAAGAAGAACATCTCAAAAGACTGCCCCTCCCATAATAATTATTCTGCAAGCCCCTTTGTTCCCCTACCCCCACTGCTACATCTTCCTTTTCTTTTGGACAGGGCATTTCCAGTCGGTCTAGGACTAGCATTTCCACCATAAATGCACTCTGGCAGTATAGTTCCAGCATTAATGTGGCCACTGTGGCTTATGAATGTATTTGCAAATGTGTGCAAACAAAACCCTCTGGGCCAGATTCTCAAAGGCGTTACGACGGCGCAACACCATTAGCGCCGTCGTAACTCCTCATCTGGCCCCGGGTATCTATGCGACTGATTCTTAGAATCAGTTGCGCATAGATACCCATTAGATCTGACATGCGTAAGGCTGTTACGCTGGCAGATCTTAAAAGTAATTATTTTTCCCGCCGCTAGGTGTCGCATCGTCGTTTTCCCCATCGTCTATGCAAATTAGGTAAGTACGCGAGATTCCCGAACCTACGCGCGTCCGACGCTGAGAATTTACGTCGTTTCCGTAGCGTACGCGACGCGTAAGGTTGCCCCTGCTATTAGCAGGGGCAACCAATGTTAACTATGGCCGTCGTTCCCGCGTCGAAGTTTAAAAAAAATACGTCATTTGCGTAAGACGTCCGTGAATGGCGCTGGACGCCATTTACGTAAACGTCTAAGCAAATGACGTCGGGGCGACGTCATTTAGCGCAATGCACGTCGGGTAATTTACCCGACGGAGCATGCGCAGTACGCTCGGCGCGGGAGCGCGCCTAATTTAAATGGTGCCCGCCCCATTTGAATTGGGCGGGCTTGCGCCGAGCGAATTAACGATACACCGCCGCAAGTTTACAGGTAAGTGTTCTGAGAATCAGGATGTAAGGGCCAGATTATCATACATTAACGTTGCTCCTGGGCAGCGTAATGTATGTGCTGTACGCTACACCGCCGCAGGTTTACAGGTTTACATCCTGATTCTCAGAACACTTACCTGTAAACTTGCGGCGGTGTATCGTTAATTCGCTCGGCGCAAGCCCGCCCAATTCAAATGGGGCGGGCACCATTTAAATTAGGCGCGCTCCCGCGCCGAGCGTACTGCGCATGTTCCGTCGGGTAAATTACCCAACGTGCATTGCGCTACGTGCATTGCGCTAAATGACGTCGCCCCGACGTCATTTGCATAGACGTTTACGTAAATGGCCTCCAGCGCCATTCACGGACGTCTTACGCAAACGACGTATTTTTTTTAAACTTCGACGCGGGAACGACAGCCATAGTTAACATTGGTTGCCCCTGCTAATAGCAGGGGCAACCTTACGCGTCGCGTACGCTACGGAAACGACGTAAATTCTCAGCGTCGGACGCGCGTAGGTTCGGGAATCTCGTGTACTTACCTCATTTGCATAGACGACGGGGAAAACGACGATGCGACACCTAGCGGCGGGAAAAAAAAATACTTTTAAGATCTGACAGCGTAACAGCCTTACGCATGTCAGATCTAATGGGTATCTATGCGCAACTGATTCTAAGAATCAGTCGCATAGATACCCGGGGCCAGATGAGGAGTTACGACGGCGCTAATGGTGTTGCGCCGTCGTAACGCCTTTGAGAATCTGGCCCTAAACCTGTAAACCTGCGGCGGT
Source organism: Rana temporaria (assembly GCF_905171775.1). Taxonomy (NCBI): domain Eukaryota; kingdom Metazoa; phylum Chordata; class Amphibia; order Anura; family Ranidae; genus Rana; species Rana temporaria. Next base: position 6,938,793 of record NC_053490.1, on the reverse strand, counting down.
GTAGCGTACAGCACATACATTACGCTGCCCAGGAGCAACGTTAATGTATGATAATCTGGCCCTCTGTTTTTAATGCAAACTGTTATGGCCTGTACACACGATCAGAGTTTCCATCGGAATAAAATCCGACGGGTTTTTCCGACGGAATTCCGTTCAAGCTGTCTTGCATACACACGGAGACATCAAATTTTGACAGTCAAAAACGCGGTGACCTACAACACTACAACGAGCCTAGAAAAATTAAGTTCAATGTTTCCGAGCATGCGTCAAATTGTTTCCGAGCATGCGTGTTTTTTTCTCCGCAGGAGTTCCATACAGACAAACAAAATTTCCGCTAGAAATTTTTTCTGTTGGAACATGTTCTCTTTCTAACTCCGTCAGAATTTCCGATGGAAAAAGTCTGATGGGACATACACACGGTCGGAATGTCCGAAGAAAAAATTCCGTCTGACCTTTTCCATCGGAAATTCCGATCGTGTGTACAAGGCATTAGACAAGGTTCATTTTTTTTTTTTTTCTGCTGGCTGGCTGGTGAATGTGTTGGAAAATCCTTGTTTGTTTAAGCATTTAAGGAGCCCTCCACGCCGATATACGTCGGCAGAATGGCACTGCTGGGCACATCCACATACCTGTACGTTGCCCTTTAAGCCCAGCTGTGGGGTCGCGCGTCCGAAGCTCCGTGACTGTGGCTGCGGGACCCGCGGACCCGATCGGCGCCGGTGTCCCGCGATCGGTCCTCCGGAGCTGAAGAACGTGGAGAGCTGTGTGTAAACACAGCTTCCCCGTTCTTCACTGTGGCGTCGTCATTGATCGTGTGTTCCCTGTTATAGGGAAACACGATCAATGACGTCACACGTCCAGCCCCGCCCCCCTACAGTTAGCAATGCATATGAGGTCACACTTAACCCCTTCAGTGCCCCCTAGTGGTTAACTCCCAAACTGCAATTGTCATTTTCACAGTAATCAGAGCATTTTTATAGCACTTTTTGCTGTGAAAATGACAATGGTCCCAAAAATGTGTCAAAATTGTCCGAAGTGTCCGCCATAATGTCGCGGTCACGAAAAAAATCGCTGATCGCCGCCATTAGTAGTAAAAAAAATATATTAATAAAAATGCCATAAAACTGTCTCCTATTTTGTAAAAGCTATAAATTTTGCGCAAACCAATCGATAAACGCTTATTGCGATTTTTTTTTTACCAAAAATATGTAGAAGAATACGTATCGGCCTAAACTGAGAAAAAAAAATGTTTTTTTTATATCTTTTTTGGAGATATTTATTATAGCAAAAAGTTAAAAATATTGTTTTTTTTTCAAAATTGTCGCTTTATTTTTGTTTATAGCACAAAAACTAAAAACCGCAGAGGTGATCAAATACCACCAAAAGAAAGCTCTATTTGTGGGGAAAAAAGGACGCCAATTTTGTTTGGGAGCCACGTCGCACGACCGCGCAATTGTCAGTTAAAGCGACGCAGTGCCGAATCGCAAAAACTGGCCAGGTCCTTTACCTGCATAAAGGTCCGGGTCTTAAGTGGTTAAGAGAAGAGCACAAGTGCAGACTGCTGAACCCACTCCAAACAATGTCCCTGATCAATTGGTGGGTCCCTCGCCTTTAGTCCCATTTCAAGTAGAAGAAGTCTACACCAAGGCTCTACTGGACATAGGGGCACAAGTGACATTACTGTATCAAGACTTTTATGACAAATTTCTGAAAAATATACCTTTACGGAAGTTGGAAGCCTTGAGAGATTTGAGGTATTGGAACATAGGATGGGTACCTCCCAATTCAACTGACATTCAGTCCTTCCACAGTTGGGAAAGCATTTAATACCTTAGGAGTTGTGTGTCCTCGCCATCTTGGGACAACACAGAACTGTTTGCTGATCAGTGGAGGTCCGTCCATAGAGGGCGCCGGAGTGCCGCCCCCTCTCTCTCCTGCACCGCCACTGATACAATACATAGATTCGTGCATTGCATGAATCTATGTATTGCCGCTGCCGCCAACTATTCAGATGGCCGGCCCCCTGTTGAGCGCAGGCCATCTGAATAATGGCAGCTGGTTGGCTGTGGAAGTGCCTATCAGAGCCAGCCCTCAGGCTGTAATCGGCTTCCAAATACTTATCCAAGGGACGCACGGGGGGTGCGTTCCTTGGATAAGACTGACAGGCGTCTCAGCCAATCAGACTCACCGGTTCTGGTTACCGGTAACCTGATTGGCTGAAGCGTCATCGAGGGCGGGAGAAGACATCGAGGGACCATGGAAGGAGGATGGCCGAACCCAGAAAGTTGTTTAGGATATTCCATTCCCGAACACAAAGGCAGCTACCGAACACTCCAACCAGCTGAACAAGAAACCCCTATGCAGGGCCGATCCTAGGCAGGGTGCACAGGGTGCTTTGCACCCAGGTGCCTGCAGAGGTGATGGCGCCAAAGTGGCAGAGTTCTCCCCTCCCTCCTTCTCTCCTTGTTTATGTCCACCCAGAACTAGTGTTCCGAGCATAGGTGTGTGTCCGTCCAGAACTGATGTGTCTCTGACCATCTCCTGTACTATGTCTGTAGTCTCTGACCATCTCCTTTACTATGTCTGCAGTCTCTGATCATCTCCTGTACTGTGTCTGCAGTCTCTGATCATCTCCTGTACTGTGTCTGCAGTCTCTGACCGTCTCCTGTACCATGTCTGCAGTCTCTGATCGTCTCCTGTATCATGTTTGTAGTATGTCTGGGGGTCTTTCTACTTTCATACTCTCTAACATAAGGCCTCTATGTGTCCATCAGAGAGGCCCCCTCCAGGTCCCAATAAAGTACTCTGCTTCTCTTCCTGTATTTTGTTTATTGTTAAGAGATCTTGTGAGGATCCCGGGGTAATGAAGACTTTGTAGGGGAGCATCTCTGTGTTTGAGTCATTGCCATAGAAGCATTGGTAAAGGGGAGGAGTTAGTAAAATGACCACGCCCATGTGGGGGCGCCAGAAATATTTCTGCACCCAGGCGCCTGTGACCCTAGGATCGGCCCTGCCCCTATGAATAATTCTCCCCCCCAAGTACGAGACAAGGCTCTGTGTTGAGGGTCAAACAGGAATGAGATTTTATTGAAAGGATTACCCAAGTCCATAGGTGTGCGCAGCCTATTGCATTAGGGTGTGCACCCCAAAGATCAAACATATTTGCATGTGTATATACAGTATACTGATGGTGTCAGCAGAGCCGTGGACGGTGTCAGTAAGGCAGTGGATGGTGTCAGCAGAGCGGTGGACAGTGTCAGTAGTTTTTATTTTTTTATTTGTTATTTTATTTATTTTTGGTGAAATATCAGGGGTCTATTTCTGTGCGTTACTGCACGTTTAACGCAGTATATTCCAGTGCGGTACTGCATGTTTAATGCAGTATATTTCAGTGCATTACTGCATATTTAACGTTGTATATTTCAGTGTGTTACGTGCCATTTAATGCAGTATTTTTCTGTGCGTTAGTGCACGTTTGAGACAGTATATTTCAGTGCAATCTGCACCACACAGGGTGATTAGGGTGTGCCTAGGCACATCTGGCACACCCTGTACGCACGCCTATGCCCAAGTCTTATATACAGTAAAAAGAGGACCTCCTGCTCATATTACTCTGGAAATACACCTGTGACCACAGACCTAATTAACATGAGCTCATTAACTAATCGTTTTAAGCAGCCTGGTCATTGTTATGATGAATCAGGATTTCACTACAGGTCAGACTTGTTGTCAACGAGCTTCACACAGTAGATTACACATTATCATACATATCAACACACTTCATACAATTGCAGGGTTAATTAGCCCAGACAACAATGGCTGAAAGAGAAGCCACACTAGACTCATTTACATTATAGAAGACAACAGACAGACAGGTGGCTGGAGTTGATGACATTAGCATCCCCTTACAGTATATGTCCCAACAGTATGAATCAGTCAGTCTTTCTAATATGGCATATACAGGGTTCCCAGAGTCTGTGTGTTTTGGGGGGACATGGACCTGAATCCAAAGTAACATCACTTCAAGGTCCCCAGGCAAACACCTCACAAAGAGTATTGTTCCCTTAAAATCCGGGGCCCATAATCGGAAGGCAAGAGGCCAGCATTCAGCCCTCTCCAAAAGCCTCTGTCCCGGCTAGGCCTATCACAGTTGCCAAACCCAAAATGAGTATGAAAGAGCAAATACCCCCCAAGGTAAGTATTAGGGACTTTCTAGGCAACAAGGGAAAAGATATATAAACAAAAATTATGTACCGTATATACTCGAGTATAAGCCAAGTTTTTCATCCCTTTTTTTAGGGCTGAAAATGCCCCCCTCGTCTTATACTCGAGTCAGTGTACCTGAAGGGCTGCGGACGTCCATTGTTTAAAAGCCACTGTTTCCACCTGGTCCCTTCCGTGATAGGCGTTTCCCAGCAGACACCGTGTTCAGTGTTCCGCCAATCACAGGCGTTCTCTTGTCCGAGGATGAAAAGACGTTTGTGATTGGCGGAACACTGAACACAGTGGCCCGGATTCAGATAGAGATACGACGGCGTATCTCTTGATACGCCGTCGTAGCTCTGAGTTCCGTCGGTCGGATCTATGCGGCTGATTCAAAGAATCAGGTTCCGCATAGATCTCCTAAGATCCGACAGGTGTAAGTGACTTACACCATCGGATCTTAGGCTGCAATTCCAGGCCGGCCGCTAGGTGGCGTTTTGTTTTTTACACGCGACTAATATGCAAATGAGAACTTGCGCCGGCGGATCGTAAATCAGATAGGTTACCGGATCTAAAGATCCGCTAACCTATCTGAATCCGGCCCAGTGTCTGCTGGAAAACTGAGTCCGAGGATGAGAAGACGTCCGTTAAATGCCTATCATGGAAGGGACCAGGAGGAGACCGCGACTTTTAAACTGCAGCCTGTCAAGAATTTCAGGTACACTGACTCGGGCACATGGAGGCTGCAATGGGCACAGTGAGGTTGGGCACAGTGATGTGGCAATGGGCACAGTGAGGTTACAATGGGCACAGTGAGGTTACAATGGGCACAGTGAGGTTGGGCACAGTGAGGTTGCACAGTCAGGTGGAAATGGGCACAGTGATGTTGGGCACAGGGAGGTTGCACTAGGCACAGTGAGGTTGCAATGGGCACAGTGATGTTGGGCACAGTGAGGTTGCAATGGGCACAGTGAGGTTGGGTACAGTGAGGTTGCAATGGGCACAGTAAGGCGTGCAAATGGGCACAGTGAGGCGTGCAAATGGGCATTGTTGACCCTCTTTTCCGCTTACAGTAGCTGCTGCATTCTCACCCTAGGCTTATACTCGAGTCAATACGTTTTCCCAGTTTTTTGGGGTAAAATTAGGTACCTCGTCTTATATTCAGGTTGGCTTATACTCGAGTATATATGGTAAATGGTATTTATTTATAGAAAATATAAAATTATTCAGGTGCAAACATCACCAATAATAAAATTCATAAAAACAACAAGGTACAATAATAAATCGTTAGTGCGTGCTAATTGTAGATATTCAGCCCGACGCGTTTCAGGACGACTGTAGGGTCCCTTCATCAGGGGAGTCCAAGGCAAGATGAAACTACCACAGAACATTCTAAAACAAAGAAAAGAATAATAATAATAGAAAACAGACAGGATGAAAAATAAAAAACAGCACATGCCCATCATGGACAAGGGCAAAGAGTAAGGAGCATCGTTGAGGCCGGGATTGAGAGATCACTGACCGATTAGATAGAATTAGCATTGCATGTACCTCCCGGTGCTATGCTGACTGATGTAGTGCGGCCGTGAAATCACAATGGATTCCATGGGGAATATGGGATAATGATGACTACTTAGGTATGAATAATCATCGTTTTATGTGGTTAGGCGCAGATTATCGTATTTATCAGGGTATAGCGCGCGCCGGCGTATAACGCGCACCCCAAGTTTAGAAGGGAAGTTTAAGGGAAAAAATGGATGTCTTGCCCGGCGTCCATCAGCGGCTTTGTGCGGCATAGCGGCCTTGTCCGGCGTCCGTCTGCGGCCTTGCGCGGGGTCCGTCCAGCATTGTCGGTATCCATCTGCTGTCTTGCCCGGCGTCCATCGGCGGCCTTGTCCGGCGTCCGTCTGTGGCCTTGCGCAGGGTCCGTCCAGCCTTGTCGGTGTCCGTCTGCTGTCTTGCTGTCAGGGTACCAATTTTACATGGACACATTCTTCCCAGCTTCACGGCAGGCCAGCTCTGTTGCGCGCGCAGCTGATGCACGCGCGCATGCACGGCGTGACCAGACGTCGCGCGCACGGGCGCGCTCTCGGGCGCGCACAAGCTCGCTCCACCTTGGGCCAATCAGAGGCCTGAGCGGCCTATTTAAACCAGCCCCTTCCTCCCTGCAAATTGCTGGTTCGTAACAGCTCTTGGATTTACCTTGCTGCTATATTTAACTTTGGATATCCTGTTTACCTGACCCTTGGCCTGCTTTTGGATTGTCGCTTTCTGTAACCATTTTGACCCCGGCTTGAACTTGGACTATCTGATCTCTCTAATCCCTGACCTCCGGCTTTGGACTTTGGATACTCTGTTTTGCTTCAGCCCCTGACTCCGGCTTGTTCCTGAAATTACCTCTCAGTCTTGTTTCCTGTGTGCACCCTCTATTGGACTGTTTCCTGTGCAACCCTCAGCAGTCCCCAGAGAGCCTCCGCAAAAGGTTCCCGGTCTACTTCGGATCTCCACCTGCCACTGGTCCCGGTTCCTCCTGGTGCGTCCTTCCCTCTGTCCCAAATCCAGGGGGCGGATCGCATCGGGTCGCAAAGGTGAGCCGCCCTTGGCATCTTGGCCTCGGTAAGTTATTTCCTGACACTTGCCCGGCGTCCATCGGCGGCCTTGTCCGTCGTCCGTCTGTTTGAGTTTGGCGCCTCGGTCGAGCTGTGCAGAGCCGGATTTCCGGTGTGTTCGGCTCCTCGTGGCTTCTCTCGTCTTCTCTCGCGTGGCTGCGGGCGGGGGGCCAAGCATGGCCGAGCCTAGCTGAGTGCCCAGTACACTCAGTTTGGCGATTTCCCCCTAATTTTAATTGAAAAAAGTGCGCGCTATACGCCGATAAATACGGTAAATCAGAGCCCAAGAAGACACAGGATATGAAAAATGTAAAATGTACGAATGTCACATGGGTAGGTGTTACAAAAAATGTAAAAAATGTGACTTTATAATTTTCCTTCACAGTCACACGTGACGAATAATGTGAATGATGTTCTCAGATTCATATTTGGACTTCCTGTGTTTCTTACATAGAGAACGTTTATGTCAACTTGAACGTAATAATTAACCTACATGAATCTGGGTGGACCATTGTCGTGTCTGCAGGCTACAATGGTCATTCTTTGCAATACGCACTGCAGTCCTAGAACCTGCCCAACCGCATAACTGCTAAAAGTAACGTTGCCTCCAGATTGGCCAACCTCACTGAGCCCCTCCCAGGAGAAAATCTTAAAATCTCAGGGAATTGGACCTTAGAGGACCATTACAAGGAGTGACGGTGCTGGAAGGCAAGGTAGGAGGAGGATGTGCCTCATATTTACTGATGCTTACTGAACATTTTGAAGATGAATGGTGTTTCGGTGTTTCATGGGAACTTCCCTGGGATGGGTCAGCCGCAGCTATCAGATTGAGATTGAGATTGGACTAAGAACATTTTAAAGGGTCATTGATCATCTACAACAAATGAGATGAGATCAGGTTAGCAGTAGATCAGGATTTAACTGAGTTATCATAGTTGAGTTACCAAAACCTCCCATTTATTTTAGGGCCCATTCACACATAAGCCATCCATTGCCTTGCATTTCGGCTTGTGAGTGAATAACTAACTGCGAACTGAATCGCCTCAAGGCGCTTGGCATCCATTCCTTCTATTTAGCCTTCAGAATAGGTGGGTCTTAAGTTTTTTCCTAAAGGCCTGGTGATTCCCTTCCGTTCAGATCTTAGTTGGCAGTGCGTTCCACAGTCGCGGTCCTTGGACTTCAAATCTTCGATCTCCTTTGGTCTTGTAGCGGGCCTTGGGGATTTGTAGTAGATTTTGGTTAGTTGATCAAAGAACACGATTGAGGTTGTGATATTTTATTTTCTTACATAAATTTTGGGGGCCGATTCCATGTACACATTTGTGTGTTAGGCAGAGGGCCTTGAATGTGATTCGGTCCTTTACGGCCAGCAAGTGGAGTGACCTCAGGGAGGGGGTAATTGATTCCCAGGGTTTTTTCCTGTTACCAGTCGTGCCGCCGGGTTCTGAACGACTTGTAGATGGGCAATCTGGTATTTTGGGAGTCTAAGGTAAAGGGAGTTTGCATAGTCGAGCCTGGAGTTGATTATTGTTCCCACCACTACTGCTGTGTCTTCTTTCGGGATGAAGGGAATGAGTCTTCGTAGCAGACGCAGAAGATGGTGCGATCCGCTGACTACTGACCCAATTTGTGCATCCATTGTCATGTCGGAGTCAAAAATGACTCTGAGGCTTTTGACTTTGGTGCTAGGGGTAATGGTTTGTCCCAAGATGGGTGGGGGCGTCCATGGTGTCCTTGCAAGTCTCTTTTGGTTTGTGTGGAGCAGAAGGAGTTCTGTTTTTGATCCATTGAGTTTAAGGTGACTCTCCGTCATCCAGTTGTCTATCAAAGTGAGGCATTTTTCTAGACTCAGGTATTGGCCTTTTTGTTGTTTATACGAAAGTAGAGTTGAGTGTCGTCAACGTAGGAATGATAGAGTAGGTCCTGGTTACTGATAATTTTTAGGAGTGGGCGAAGGTAAATATTGAAAAGCACGGGCGACAGGGGTGACCCTTGAGGGACTTCACAAGTCACGGTACGTGCTTCAGAATTGAAGGGTCCTAGTTTCACTGTCTGGGATTGTGTCGCATCAAGGTTACCAATTCAATATGAATGGGCTGCCAACACACCAGAAGGGATTAAAACACACTTATGCCTCATACACAAGGCCGGACTTTCCAAGAAAAAAGTCAGACAGGCTCCATCTGACTTTTTTTGTTGGACTTTAGACAGAGAACCTGTTCTCTTTCTTTCCCTCGGACTTCCGACGGACTCAAGGCGGACTTTTGCATGGCTAAAAGTCCAACCGTGTATACAAGGCAAAAGGAACCTTTTTCAGCAATGTAGAGCATCCAACACCCATGGATTGTTTGTTGTGGTGCGCTACGGTGAATCTTGTGTTTCACTCTACTGTATGATACAATGGGGTACAATTCACAATGAATGGCACCACACTACACATAGAGCCGATGCATTGTGATATGTTAGGGGAATGCCCATTCTAGCATGAGTTTTTTCACATTCCCGTGGCTGACCAACTGATTGCGAGACTCAGAGGCCAATCTTATTAAAGTTTTAGTAAACCCCAATGTATGAGGGGGGGGGGGTTGTATAGAATGTGGAAAGTTTAGAACACCTGCCAGGTTCTTATTACTGTCTATGGGTCCAAAGGGGATATTTACCCTCTTTCTATGTCTTGGTGGTCATTGCCAACGAGACACAAAGTGAAGGGAAATCCTAAATTGGAGTTGTCATAGGAACAGGAGATAAGGATACATCTTCCAATGGGGACACTAGTTCTGGGGAAAGCTGTCTGAGCTTGGACTCACACTTGAGTGGTTTTGTGTAATTTAGGAATGTTATTTTTGTATCATGCCCATTTAGACTTGAGTTTTTTCTGTTTTTAGCCAAAGTAAAGCTAGGTATCATGCACGATGGGAAATTCCGACAAGAAAAGTTTGATGTGAGCTTTTGGTTGGAAATTCGGACCGTGTGTAGGCTCCATCTGACTTTTTCTTTCGGGAATTTCCGTCAAGAAAAATTTGAGAACTGGTTCTCAAATTTTTCGAGAAGAAAAGTTCTTGTAGGAAAATCAGATGCAATTCCGACGCACCAAAAAATATGCATGTTCGGAATCAAGTTGACGCATTTTCTCGGCTCGTCGTAGTGTTGTACGTCACCGCGTTCTTGACGGTCAGAATTTGGTGTGACAGTGTGTATGCAACACAAGTTTGAGCCAACATTCCGTCTAAAAAAATCCACGGTTTTCTTGTCTTCTAATGCCGTGTGTACTTTTCCTGAGTGTTATGAGAGTATCTTGGAAAACCTGGTGTGGAGATTTAGTTTTTTCATGTACAGTGGTCAGAAACCACTGTTGGATACATTCCATAAATATATACGCTATATTACCAAAAGTATTGGGACACCTGCCTTTACATGCAGATAAACTTTAATGGCAGCCCAGTCTTAGTCCGTACCATTCAATATTGAGTTGGCCCACCCTGCTGATTGGTCGCCATTGGTTAGCGCACCATAGCGATTCCATTATCCTAGCACCATCTTACTTAACAAGCCTTCATGCCAAGCAAAATAATACATGGATATAGAGTATCTACCATAGGGGTAGGCGGCAAAGTGGACAGCTACTCACCACGTTCTGACACGATCGTTTTTTTAACCAATGGTGTGTAGGCACGACTGACCAGATCAGTCAGCTTCATCGGTTGACCGATGAAAGCGGTCCATCAGACAGTTCTCATCGGATGGACCGATCGTGTGTACAGGGCTTTAAAGTGGTTGTAAACCCACTTTTGAAAAAAAATAAAAATAACACCTGCAAGACAAGGGCATAATGAGCTAGTATGCATAGCATACTAGCTCATTATGAAATACTCACCAGGGATCGAACCCCCCGCTGTGGTGCCCGACACAGCACTGGCTGGCGACATGTCGTCCCGGAGTTATTTCTAGCTCGCAGTCTCCGCTCGAAATTATCCGAAAGTCTATCGGGTTGAGGTCAGGACTCTGTGGAGGCCAGTCAAGTTCCTCCACCCCAAACTCGGTATTCCATGTCTTCATGGTGGTTGCTTTGTGCACTGGTGTTCAAACAGGAAGGGACCATCCCCAAACTGTTTCCACAAAGGGATACACAAAGGGATACACAATGGGATACAATGGGAATCCTCAAACATTGAAGGCCTTCTAGAATAATGCTTCTGGCATTGATGGTCTGTGGAAAGAATGTCCCTTACATTGGTGATCAGTGGGAAGAATGTCCCTTACATTGGTGATCAGTGAGAAGAATGTCCCTTACATTGGTGGTCAGTGGGAAGAATGTCCCTTACATTGGTGATCAGTGGGAAGAATGTCCCTTACATTGGTGATCAGTGAGAAGAATGTCCCTTACATTGGTGATCAGTGGGAAGAATGTCCCTTACATTGGTGATCAGTGAGAAGAATGTCCCTTACATTGGTGATCAGTGAGAAGAATGTCCCTTACATTGGTGATCAGTGGGAAGAATGTCCCTTACATTGGTGATCAGTGGGAAGAATGTCCCTTACATTGGTGATCAGTGGGGAGAATGTCCCTTACATTGGTGATCAGTAAGAAGAATGTTCCTTACATTAGTGATCAGTGAGAAGAATGTCCCTTACATTGGTGATCAGTGGGAAGAATGTTCCTTACATTGGTGATCAGTGGGGAGAATGTCCCTTACATTGGTGATCAGTGAGAAGAATGTCCCTTACATTGGTGACCAGTGGGAAGAATGTTCCTTACATTGGTGATCAGTGAGAAGAATGTTCCTTACATTGGTGATCAGTGAGAAGAATGTCCCTTACATTGGTGATCAGTGGGAAGAATGTTCCTTACATTGGTGATCAGTGGGAAGAATGTCCCTTACATTGGTGATCAGTGAGAAGAATGTTCCTTACATTGGTGATCAGTGAGAAGAATGTTCCTTACATTGGTGATCAGTGAGAAGAATGCTCCTTACATTGGTGATCAGTGAGAAGAATGTCCCTTACATTGGTGATCAGTGGGAAGAATGTCCCTTACATTGGTGATCAGTGAGAAGAATGTTCCTTACATTGGTGATCAGTGGGAAGAATGTTCCTTACATTGGTGATCACTGTGAGAAGAATGTTCCTTACATTGGTGATCAGTGAGAAGAATGTCCCTTACATTGGTGATCAGTGAGAAGAATGTTCCTTACATTGGTGATCAGTGGGAAGAATGCTCCTTACATTGGTGATCAGTGAGAAGAATGTTCCTTACATTGGTGATCAGTGGGAAGAATGTTCCTTACATTGGTGATCAGTGGGAAGAATGTCCCTTACATTGGTGATCAGTGAGAAGAATGTCCCTTACATTGGTGATCAGTGAGAAGAATGTCCCTTACATTGGTGATCAGTGAGAAGAATGTCCCTTACATTGGTGATCAGTGGGAAGAATGTTCCTTACATTGGTGATCAGTGAGAAGAATGTTCCTTACATTGGTGATCAGTGAGAAGAATGTTCCTTACATTGGTGATCAGTGAGAAGAATGTTCCTTACATTGGTGATCAGTGAGAAGAATGTTCCTTACATTGGTGATCAGTGAGAAGAATGTCCCTTACATTGGTGATCAGTGAGAAGAATGTTCCTTACATTGGTGATCAGTGAGAAGAATGCCCCTTACATTGGTGATCAGTGAGAAGAATGTTCCTTACATTGGTGATCAGTGAGAAGAATGTTCCTTACATTGGTGATCAGTGAGAAGAATGTTCCTTACATTGGTGATCAGTGAGAAGAATGTTCCTTACATTGGTGATCAGTGAGAAGAATGTTCCTTACATTGGTGATCAGTGAGAAGAATGTTCCTTACATTGGTGATCAGTGAGAAGAATGTTCCTTACATTGGTGATCAGTGAGAAGAATGTCCCTTACATTGGTGATCAGTGAGAAGAATGTTCCTTACATTGGTGATCAGTGAGAAGAATGCCCCTTACATTGGTGATCAGTGAGAAGAATGTTCCTTACACTGGTGGTCAATGGGAAGAATGTTCCTTACACTGGTGGTCAATGGGAAGAATGCTCCTTACACTGGTGGTCAATGGGAAGATAGCTCTTTATATTGGTGGTCAGTAGGAAGAACATTCTTTATATTGGTGGTCAGTGGGTTGGGAATAAATAACCCCCCCCCCCCAACAGTATTGGTGAAGAAGTATCCCGTACAAACAGCTAAAAAGAGGTACCAAGAGGTGATATACTTGGAATTATGTCGGCACCATCAGGTGGAAGATTGATCAACCACAAACAAAGATCCCCCATGACTAGATGAACCCTAGGGTTCCATAGAACCCTAGTTGACAAAGGCTGCAGAAAAAAAAGGACATTGTTGGAATGGAGATGTAATATGACACACAACAGGTTGTTTGCAATTTGGCCTCGAGTTCGGCAATGTATCTAATATACCTGAAGAATCCCCTTTTATATATGAGAAGGACCCTTTGGCTCAAATGTTGGTCTTTGGAGCAATGAAAAAGGGGGAATGGTCAGAGACTGCAGACACACAGTACAGGAGATAATCAGAGACTGCAGACACAGTAAAGGAGATGGTCAGAGACTGCAGACACACAGTACAGGAGATGATCAGAGACTGCAGACACACAGTACAGGAGATGATCAGAGACTGCAGACATAGTAAAGGAGATGGTCAGAGACTGCAGACATAGTACAGGAGATGATCAGAGACTGCAGACATAGTACAGGAGATGATCAGACTGCAGACATAGTACAGGAGATGATCAGACTGCAGACATAGTACAGGAGATGGTCAGAGACTACAGACATAGTACAGGAGATGGTCAGAGACACATCAGTTCTGGACGAACACACACCTATGCTCGGAACACTAGTTCTGGACGGACACAAACAAGGAGAGAAGGGGAGAACTCTGCCACTTCAGCGCCCCCACCTCTGCAGGTGCCTGGGTGCAAAGAACCCTGTGCACCCTGCCTAGGATCGGCCCTGGTTGCTATAGAGGAACATTTTCCCTGCTGGGGGCTATTCTCATATTCTGCATAGAAACCCCCGGGAGAGTCATCTGCAGATAATTATAGGTAATTTGGTGTGCGTCACACATGAGAATGAGCAGAACACCCCGTCACGTTCCTTGCTCTGGGGCCACATACCGGCTCAGGGATGGGTGCATGGCAGAGTGACAGGCCAGGTACATAGACCTCGGGGTAGGTGTCAGGTGAGCAGGTACAATCTTACCCGGAGGCTTAGCCACCAATACAAACGCTGCAAATCAAATCACTACAACGTAATGAAGATTAGAGTCAGTTTGGACCCCACCTGCCCCGGACACAAGAAAAATCCCAATCAATGTTAGATAGACGTAGATATGGTCTGCTCCTAGGACCATCTATGTAATGTCCACCACTGGACTTAGGAGTGCAAAACCTTAATTTTGACTGTTCCTTCGGTGATACTTTAGTCTTATGGCCATAAACTCCCCCATCTTCCTTTCCTTTTATTTTTCTTACTTTTTCTTCCCCCTTTTCCATTGCTCCAAAGACCAACATTTGAGCCAAAGGGTCCTTCTCATATATAAAAGGGGATTCTTCGGGTATATTGTAATATATAATATCTGCCAACCAGCGGCGTAGCGTGGGTTGTCAGCGCCTGGGGCAAGGCAAGTAATTTTTGCCCCCCCCCCCCGACCCATGGACTTGCCTATTTTCAGCTAGCTCCAGTATGGTCACATGATCCACTGTGTGAGACAGAGGTGGCTGTAGGGAAGAGGAGTGCATGCTTGATAATGACTGGTAAAGCCTGGAGTGGTGACATCATGCATATGATCCTATGTCCCATCTGTTGTTGGCGCTCCCTCCTCTCCACACTTGTGAAAGCGCCCCTCTAAATTTTGCGCCCGGGGCGGTGGCTCCCCTTGCACCCCCCACACTACGCCACTGCTGCCAACCCATCAGCACAGATGAGAAGGGTCTGTCTCTCCTCAGTCCGTCCATCTTCTCCTCCTCTTATTTGTGAGTGTGCTTTCCTAACGTATAGATGGGAAAAAAATACAACCCTTATGTCGCGTACACACGGTCGGAAATTCCGCCGGCAAAAGTCCGATGTGAGCTTTTGGTCAGAAATGAAAGTAGTGTCCATGTTGGCCACTAAATTGGAGAAGATCATCACTAGTGTATGTTACATAGACGTTGGTTGTGCCAACATTTTTTTACAAACTAACATAACAGCTGATGAACTTAAGAAACAAACTTTAATGTGAACCTGATTTCTATGGTTTATGTACTGTGTTGTTATTGGGCACATTACATTAATACAGGTTTTTCTCTACACAGTATAGTCTTTAAGGCTGCTTTCACATTGCAGTGTGCAGCGCGGTGACGGTATAGTCGCGCTATTTGTAGTGCGGCTATACCATCGTGTTTACCGCAATATTCGGGCGCTAGCGGTGAGGTTGCGGGCGGTATTACCGTGGTATTACAGTGCTTTCCCATTGATTTCAATAGGAAGGCGCGGTATAGGAGCGGTGAACACACCGCTCCTATACCGTGGTAAAAATGCGGCTAGCAGGACTTTTGGAGCGTTCCTGCTAGCGCACCGCTTCAATGTGAAAGCCTTCGGGCTTTCACATTGAAGACTACAGGGCATGATTTTTCATGCGGTATAGCAGCGCTATTTTTAGCGCTGTACCGCATGAAAAACGCCCCAATGTGAAAGGGGCCTAATGTAAAGTTTTCGATATGCCGGTCCCTTCTCTGCCTATTTGGTAATTTGGCACTGGTCAGTGGGATCAACCGTGTCCCATTGTTGGTGTCAGTGGGAGGAATAGTGTCCCATCATTGGTGTCAGTGGGAGGAATAGTGTCCCATCATTGGTGTCAGTGGGAGGAATAGTGTCCCATCATTGGGGTCAGTGGAAGGAATAGTGTCCCATCATTGGTATCAGTGGGAGGAATAGTGTCCCATCATTGGTATCAGTGGGAGGAATAGTGTCCCATCATTGGTGTCAGTGGGAGGAATAGTGTCCCATCATTGGTGTCAGTGGGAGGAATAGTGTCCCATTATTGGTATCAGTGACAGGAATTGTGTCCCATCATTGGTATCAGTGGGAGGAATAGTGTCCCATCATTGGTATCAGTGACAGGAATTGTGTCCCTTCATTGGTATCAGTGGGAGGAATAGTGTCATATAATTAATACATAAGTGGGAGGAATAAAGCCCCATCATTGGTGTCAGTTGGAGGTTTTATACCCCACTGTTGTATTGGTGGAAGAAATGGTGCCTCATCACTGGTATCAGTTGGAGGAACAGTGACTCATAATAGTAAAGAGGACCTGTAAAAAAAACAGATCACCTCAAGATTGGGAGCTGACCAACAATAGGGCTCAGGGCCGCCAAAAGGGGGGTACAGGCAGTACACCTGTAAGGGACCCGGAGGTCCCCAGGGGCCTGGATGGCAACCCCCTTTAAAAAAAGGGGTCCCCCCAGGGCCCCAGATGGCAACCCCCCCTTTTTTTAATTTATTTTTTATAAAAAAAATATATTTTTTTAATATATTTTTATTTTTATTAAAGGGACAATTTTTTTTTAGGGGTCCCCAGATCCCCAGGGCCCCGGATGACAACCCACCTTTTTTTTAAAAAAAAAAACATTTTTTATATATTCTTTTATTTTTTATTTTATATATATATATATATATATATATATATATATATATATATATATATATATATATATATATTATATATATATATAATTATTAAAGGGCCCAGAGGTCCCCAGGGCCCTGGATAGCAACCCCCCTTATTTTTATAAAAATAGTATTTTTTTATATTACTTTATTTATTTTTTTTCTTTTTATTTCTTTATATATATATATATATATATATATATATATATATATATATATATATATATATATATATATATATATTAAAGGGCTCAGAGGTCCCCAGGGCCCCATGTGGCAACCCCCTTTTTTTTTATAAATGTTTATTTTTTTATTTTTGTTTATATATTTTTTTTATTTTTATTTTTTATTAAAGGGCACTGGATGGCAATCCCCCCCCTTTTTTTTTATATAATTTTTTTTTTATATATATATATATAATTTTTATTTATTTTTTATTAAAGGGCCCAGAGGTTTTTTTTTTTTTCTTTTTATTAAAGGGCCCAGAGGTCCCGGATGGCAACCCCCCTTTTTTTGTAATTTATTTTTATATATATATATACCTATATTTATATATATATATTATTAAAGGGCTCAGAGGTCCCCAGGGCCCCAGGTGGCAACCCCCCTGTGATTTAACTTAAGCAGGTGTTCATCTCACTAGCGTACCATCATCCAAGCCCTTTACACCCTGCTATATAGACCCATCCTTGGCCTTCACATGGGCCTAGCTGTTGACTCACAATTCATGGTGGATTGCTTTGTCAGCAACAGCTGGCCAGACGATTGGAAGGGGACATTCTGCCTCACACTGACTGAATTCCCTCTTCACGATGCCACAGCCATGTCCATTGTATCCTGTTGCGTCGCAGTTGCGCCATAGCCCTATTTACCTCTATGAAACTTGGTGGCAGGTGGTATGGCCTTCTGACCAAGGACTGGCTGTGGCACCATGTATGGGGCTGTCTGGTGGCTATTGCCTGGCTTTGACAGTAGGCCAAGGCAAATTAGAAGTGCTCCTCAACTGCCTGGTTTGCTGTCTGACGGAGCCCAGGAAATTGTTGCCTATATCTTTTGTTGAACACCGGGGGAAGTTTTCATTGTCTAACTTATGATTGTTTTTCTCTGCAGAGAACATGGACAAAATGATGATGAATTGTCTGCTGGGCCTTGTGTGCTTGACCTTTTGTCTTCATTTCACCCAGGCACAAAGTAAGTAACACACCTTCATGTCCCCATAACCCAGAGACATAAACACCTTCCTAGTGTGTATTTTCACGTATGGCCATATTCAGTGGGGTGGATTCAGGTACGACTTGCGCCCTCTTACGGAGGCGCAGTGTACCGTTTTAACGCTGCGCCTCCGTAAATTACCTGCGCTACGCTTCATTCATGAAGCAGTAGCTCCGTAATTTGCGTGGGCGCTCCCTAAAACTGCCCGGCGTAAGGGCGCGTAATTTAAATGATCCCGTAGGGGGCGTGGATCATTTAAATTAGGCGCGTTCCCGCGCCGAACGTAGTGCGCATGCTCCGTCGGGAAACTTTCCCGACGTGCATTGCGGCAAATGACGTCGCAAGGACGTCATTTGCTTTAACGTGAACGTAAATGGAGTCCAGCGCCATTCACGATTCACTTACGCAAACGACGTAATTTTCAAACATCGCGACGCGGGAACGACGGGTATACTTAGCATTGGCTGCCCCTGCTAATAGCAGGAGCAGCCTTACGCGGAACCCGACGAACGCAAACGACGTAAAATGCGTACGCAGGGCACGCGTAGGGTTGTGAATCGGCGTGAGTATGCAATTTGCATACTCTACGCTGACCACTACGGGAACGCCACCTAGCGGCCATCGTAAGAATGCAGCCTACGATACGACGGCATAAGAGCCTTATGCCAGTCATATCTTAGGCTGCAGTCGGCGTAACAAGCTTTCTGAATACAGAAAAGTCGTTACGCCAGCGCAACTAAGCAATTGCGCTGCGTAACTATGGTTACGCAGACGCAATTGCTTACTGAATCCACCCCACTATGTACAGCAGTGACTGTAAGGAGCCAGCCTGCCCAATAGACTATCCATCCCAAGAAAATATGACCAGGGGTGTCTGCCATGATCCATAATGAAATTGGCCTACAGAAGAATCACATGTGTAATGGGGGTGAACCTCAATGGGATTCAAGGTGGATTTCTGCTGCTGGTCCAAAATGTAAAGTGTAGAGATGCGTTCCTGCTGGGAGTAACTCACTGACCCATCTGTTCAGTTCAACTACTTCCTTATCTATATTTTATTACCGGCAGTGCCAAGCTCTTTTTACACACAGCACGATACGTCACTATTATGTTAATGTGAGTCTAAGGCCTTGTACACACGGCCAGACATGTCAGATGAAAACGGTCCGCGGAACGTTTTCATCGGACATGTCTGCTGGGAGGTTTTGGTCTGATGTGTGTACACACCATCAGACAAAAATCCCCGCGGACAGAGAACGCGGTGACGTATACGACACCAACGTTCTCTGACGCGGAAGTTCAATGCTTCCACGCATGCGTTGAATCAATTCGACGCATGCGCGGGATTTCGGGCCGCTGGTTATACGTCATAACCAGCGGACATGTCCGATGAGTCATACTGACCATCGGACATGTCCGACGGACATGGTTCCAGCGGACAAGTTTCTTAGCATGCTAAGAAACTTTTGTCTGCTGGAAACCTATCCGCTAGCCCAGGAATCCGGTCCGGTAGGCCCTACACACGGTCGGACATGTCTGTTTCAGCAGACATGTTCGGTCGTGTGTACGAGGCCTTAAAAGCACATCTGATTGGCTGAAATACAAGGAGAGTACAAAAACTTGATGGTCAAAGCTTGGTTGTCATCTGGTCCCTCTTGGTCTTCCGCATTCTTCCAATTGCGTGGGTAGTAGGGGGCAGACGCCATCTTTAACTTCAGCCATCCTAGACTCGGTGGGAGGGGGTGTTCCTAGAGGCCATCTTGAGTAAGGACTATTAAAGCAGTTGCGTACATACAAAAACAATATAGACTTTATCGTATAGAAAAGATGCATAGAGAATAGGCATTTTCTGGTTATCATTATGTTCATCACATTCCTTCACACATGTAGTCATCTTTAGACATGGAGGGAAAGATAGAAGTAGTAGAATGAAGATAGATAAAGTTTTTTGCCACATCGAACTAATCATTTCTTTCTTTTCTTTTTCTTTACAGCTCTTTCATCATGTAAGTATCTTCTATGAATCTTTGTTGTAATGTTTGAGTCCTCCAGACAGACCAAGCTGCTTGTGGTGTCTTCCTCTAGAGATGGTGGATTGTTGTACTATTGAGTATAACAACCAGGGCCGATCCCAGGCAGGGTGCACAGGGTGCTTTGCACCCAGGCGCCTGCAGAGGTGGGAGCGCCGAAGAAGCAGAGTTCTACCCTCCCTCCTTCTCTCCTTGTTTGTGTCCATCCAGAACTAGTGTTCCGAGCATAGGTGTGTCCGCCCAGAACTGATGTGTCTCTAACCATCTCCTGTATTATGTCTGTAGTCTATGACCATCTCCTTTACTATGTCTGCAGTCTCTGACCATCTCCTGTACTGTGTCTGCAGTCTCTGATCATCTCCTGTACTGTGTGTCTGCAGTCTCTGACCGTCTCCTGTATTATGTCTGCAATCTCTGACCATCTCCTGTACTGTGTCTGCAGTCTCTGATCATCTCCTGTACTGTGTGTCTGCAATCTCTGACTGTCTCCTTTACTAAGTCTGCAGTCTCTGACCATCTCCTATAGTATGTCTTCAGTCTCCGACCATCTCCTGTAGTATGTCTTCAGTCTCCGACCATCTCCTGTAGTATGTCTTCAGTCTCCGACCATCTCCTGTACCACCTCTGCAGTCTCTGACCATCTCCTGTAGTATGTCTGCAGTCTCTGACCGTCTCCTGTATTATGTCTGTAGTATGTCTGGGGGTCTTTCTAACAGACTCTCTAACATAAGGCCTCTCTGTGTCCATCAGAGAGGCCCCCTCCAGGTCCCAATAAAGTACTCTGCTTCTCTTCCTATATTTTGTTTATTGTTAAGAGATCATGTAAGGATCCCAGGGTAATGAAGACTTCGTGGGGGAGCATCTCTGTGGTTGAGTCATTGCCATAGAAACATTTGTAAAGGGGAGGAGTTAGTAAAATGACCACGCCCATGTGGGGGCGCAAAGAAATATTTCTGCACCCAGGCGCCTGTGACCTTAGGATCAGCCCTGATAACAACTATTGCTACACACATAAATCTCCAAATGGTGTGGAAATATATAACGATAATACAACATGTATGTATATAAAAGATAATAATGAATGTCCAATAATTAAACAAATCCGTGTCCTGAACACATAAAGTCCAACAAAGAAGAGTTGTTGTTCCGAATTGAAACCCAGTGATGAGGTGAACACGTGGAAACATCAAGGTAATGTATCTTCTATAATAAACGTAAGGTGGATACTCTTACCAGAGAAGGTGGACTCAAATGCCATTAACATTGAGTCAATCAAGCAGAGAAAGCCAGGATCTTTACTCCTCCAAGCCAGTCATGGGGTCCCGAACGATTTCCCAAAGAAGCATCCAGGGGTCTTGTGGACAGCCGTACAAGTAGAAAACCAGATTACAAGGCCAGATGGAAGGACCAAAAAAACCTCCCATCAAGCGGGAGATAAGGAGAAAAAAAGGTTCCACATGGTGTAGATCAAAAAGGGTCAAAAGCAGTGGCGGTTCGTCCATAGAGGGCGCTGGAGCGCCGCCCCCTCTGGCTCTCACTGCCACTGAGTCTAATAACATAGATTCATGCATTGCACGAATCTATGTTATTATCGCCGCTGCCGCTGTTCTAATCAGATGGTCGGCGCTCATGTCCGGCCATCTGAATAACGGCAGCTTGTATGGCTGCACGGAAGTGCCTATCAGAGCCAACGGCTCTTATAGGCTTTTCCGAGTACAGCCCTCGGGTCCTGGAAGCTTATACAAGGAACGCACTAGGGATGCGCTCCTTGGATAAGACTGACAGGCGTCTCAGCCAATCAGGTTGGCCAATTCTGGCTATCGGTAACCTGATTGGCTGAGACGCCTGTCAGTCATCGAGGGTGGTTTGAAGACATCGAGGGACGTGGATGGCTGACTCCAGTCTCCAGTAAAGGTAAGTGCCGGGAGGGGGGGGGGGGAAAGGGGCACTTTACAGGGCACAGCGGCGACGAAGGGCACTACTAGGAATGTATGGATGAAGCTACATTAACATTTTCCACAACAAAGTAGCTAAGAACGTTCTAAATCCACCATACCTATAATAATTACGAAATGCCTGATAGTATCAGGCTGATACAGGGGGTGACAACTCTTACACATCAAATGTGGCATTCTCTTCCTCATCAGACTGCTATTCTTGAATAAATATTAGAAGATATGGTTTTATTGATGGGCACAGTGGTGACAATTGATGGCACAGTGGCTGCATTTGATGGGCACAGTGAGGCTGCAATTTTTTTTTTCGTTTGCGCCCCCCCAACAATTTTAAGCACCATCCGCCACTGGTTTCTTTTTATGTCCCTCTTGATGAGAGTTTTTTTGGTCCTTCCATCTGACCTTGTAATCTGGTTTTCTACTTGTATGGCTGTCCACAAGACCCCTGAATGCTTCTTTGTGAAATCGTTTGGGACTCCATGACTGTAGGCAGTGATCCGTCATATCTTAGGCAGTTGTTCCGACGTGATTGTGAGCATGCACACTGGGATGCGTCCACGGGGAGGGCGCATGCGCCGTTCATTATACGTATCTTATATATATATTCGCCAGCACACCAGGGATCATTTAAAAAAAACGTCCAAAAATGTAATGCATATCTATTGATCCAAAAGAGCAACGTTTCGAGGCCACGCAGGACCTCTTCGTCAGGCAAAAGATGACGAAGAGGTCCTGCGTGGCCTCGAAACGTTGCTCTTTTGGATCAATAGATATGCATTAAATTTTTGGACGTTTTTTTAAAATGATCCCTGGTGTGCTGGCGAATATATATATATGATTTGCTTTCCGGTTCCCAGCCGGTGATCGTTTCAGCACCCTTTTACTTCTTGGCCATTTCGCCGGAAGGTGTGCAATCGGAATATTTTTGACATTATACGTATCTGTCTGAGACTCAGCCCATCATTTGCATGGGGTCATGCCTCATTTGCATGGCTCACGCCCACTTCCACCTACGCCGGCTTACGCCTAGGAAACCCAGCGCAGATTTGGCAGCACTGGCTTTGTGAATCCAGTGCTTGCCTCTCTGCGCTGCGTCGGCGTAGCGTATAAAGGATACGCTACAGCGGCATAAGGCTGCATTCACATCTAGACGGACGAAATCGCGGCGTTTTGTCGCCGCAAATCGCGGTAAAAATAGCGGCGTTTTGTACCGCGATTTGCGGCGACAAAACGCGGGTATTGTCCGCCTAGATGTGTCCCAGATTGACCCCCTCTATGGAGATGATTGCCATCTCCTAGCCGAACGCTCGAAGACGCCTGAAAAAAAGGTCCGGGACCTTTTTTCACGCAGCAGGCGACAGGCGTCCGGCGTTCGGCGTGGAGATGTGAACCATCTCCATAGAGGGACATGTATTTCCAGCCCTCTGGCGGCAGAGGCGTAGCGCTACAGGCGTAAAAACGCCTAGATGTGAATGGGGTCTAAATATGCGCCGATGTATGTGAATCCGGGCCTATGTGTTCAGGACACGGATTTGTTTAAATATTGGACATTCATTATTATTTTTTATACACATGTATGTTGTATTATTGTTATATATTTCCACACCATTTGGAGATTTGTGTGTGTAGCAATAGTTGTTATACTCAATAGTGAATATCTAGTTTGCACCTTAGCGCTACATTTTTCATTTACCAAAGAAACAAATTGGGTAAGTATGATGCGATTTTCCATTTTCTGTTTGTGTTGCTATCGGTGAGTTCCCTATGACTTCCTGTCTGGTGACATTTTTATGAACAGTACAGGAATTGAGGTTAAATCACCTTACCAAACCCCTAAATAAAAGTAAAAACCCAACAGAGGGCCAGATCCTTACCCGCGTCGTATCTTTAGTTTGAATCCTCAAACCAAGATACGACGGCATCTGGGTTCGATCCGACAGGCGTGCGGCTTCGTACGCCTTCGGATCGTAGATGCAATACTTTGGCGTCCGCTGGGTGGAGTTCTCGTCGTTTTCCGCATCGGGTATGCAAATTAGCTATTTCCTTTGATCCACGAATGTATGCGCGGCCGTCGCAATCTCATACGTCGTCTCTAGTCGGGGTTTTCCGGCGTATAGTTAAAGCTGGTATTTTGCGGCGTATAGTTAGAATTGCCATGTTAAGTATGGCCGTCGTTCCCGCGTCGAAATTTTAATTTTTTTTTTTTGCGTAAGTCGTCCGTGAATCGGAATGTACGTAAGTCTCGTCTAAGTTAAAAAAAATTACATCCTTGCGACGTCATTTAGTGCAATGCATGGCGGGAAATTTAGAAACGGAGCATGTGCAGTTCATTCGGAGCGGGGACGCGCTTCATTTAAATGAAACACGCCCCCTAATCGCCGATTTGAATTCTGCGCCGTTACGCCGCTTGAGATACACTGCGCCGCTGTAACTTACGGCGCACATTCTTTGGGGATTCGAACCATCAAGAAGTAAGTTACAGCAGCGTAGGTTATCTCACATACGCTGCGCCAATCTAAATGTATGTGAATCTACCCCAGAAGTTGTAACTTTTGACCACTGTACTCAAAACTAAGAAATAGGTTTTGCTTGGATACACACTATAATAAAAGTGAACAATTATGTCTTGCGTGAATGTTTTCTGCTGCAATTAGGAAGGTATTCAGTCAGGGTTGGTGTTGCGGTTGGTGGTCTCCTCCATGCCTTCCATCAATTCATAATTGTCTCTTTTCAACAGATGCCAGAACATGCGGTGACTGTAACACGACCTCAAGGGCCACCTGTGAACAAAGTCAAGGTGTCGCGATTTGTACCTGCAAATCTGGATATGTCGGGGATGGTCTGAACTGTACAGCAATGGTGTTCTGTGACACTGCAAAGTGTTGTCCCAAAGGCTACACCTGGGATGTGAAAAAGAAGCAATGCGCGGACATTAACGAGTGTAATGATGATACTCTGAACCAGTGTTCTCCAACAGATATCTGCTACAACAGGAATGGCATCTACCTATGTGCTGCGAACAGGAACGCTGCCTGTGGAAAATCGGGCAAGTGTAGCGATGACATGGACTGTCTGGAAGTAAACGGCGACGCTCAATGTGCTGATCCTTGCTACAACTACAAAACCATAAATGGAACAGGCCGATTGTACAACCTCGCCTCCCCTGGAAGATTTGAGACAGACCGCAACTACTTTGGATGGTTCCGATATGTCGGCAAGGGGGTCAGCCTGAGAGAAGGGTGTGTGGGTGCCCTGAAGTGTGGCTCCATGCAGCCATTCACTCTTGCAGGAAAGCACCCAAGCTTCGGCGATGGGATAGTCATGGAGCCTCTGCTCAGTAACAGCATTTCGCTTGGATGTGTCCCAGGGCCGAGTATTCCGGTGAAAGCCTGCTCGGGGGGATATTGGGTGTACAAGTACTCGGGATCCCTGCGATTTGATGTCTACTGCACAGGTGAGGCTGCTTCCTTTGGTGGCAGGTTGGAAGGGCAATGTGGTGAAATGACTAACATGACAGAGTGTTCCTATCAGACAGGCAAAGTCCTAAACATAAACCATTCTTCATAGACAACCTCTTCAAGTTAGGCCTCGTACACACGAGGGGACATGTCCGATGAAAATGGTCCGCGGACCGTTTTCATCGGACATGTCCGCTTGGAGATTTCGGTCTGATGGTTGTACACACCATCAAACCGTAATCCGTGCGGACAGGATACGTGTTGACGTGGCCCTGCCGTCGCGGCGACGATGACGCGGCGACGTGCGCGACCCTGGAAGGTCAATGCTTCCACGCATGCGTCGAATCACTTTGACGCATGCAAGGGCTTTCGGCCGAGCGGACATGTCCGGTAAGTCGTACAGACGACCGAACATGTCCGACGGGCAGGCTTCCAGCGGACATGTTTCTTAGCATGCTAAGAAACATTCGTCCGCTGGAAACCTGTCCGATCCGCCGGAAAATTGTCCGGTCGGCTGTACACACGACCGAACATGTCTGCTGAAACTGGTCCGCGGACCAGTTTCAGCAGACATGTTCGGTCGTGTGTACGAGGCCTTAGAGACATCAAGGGGCATGTGTTTGAAGCAGTTAGTCTTTCAGGAGCATGGGTTTTAAATGACAGTATTTGATTCATCACCAGTGAACAATTGGTGAAAGCTACCTTCACTGCTTTATACACTTAATATGCCCCCAAATGTCACCACATTTTTGGGGGAATTATTGACAGAGAACCTTCTATGAGGTGACGTATAGACAAATAACCTCTTATGGAGGGGATATATTGACATAAAACCTCACAAGAAGGGAAATATTGACAAAGAACCACCTATGAGGGGATGTATTGGCAGAAAATCTTATATGGGGAATGACTGTCAAGAAACCACCTATGAGTGGGTATATTGACAGGCAACCTCCTATGAGGAGAATTATTTACAGGGAACCTCCTATGAGGGGATGTATTGAACGGGAGCCTCCAATGAGTGGAATTATTGACAAAGAACCTTGTTTTAGGCGATGTAGTGATATAAACACCTCCTATAGAAATACGGAATTATTGTTAGAAAATATCTCATATCGGGAATTTTCGACAGAGAACTTTATTTGATGGAATGTATTGACAGAGAACCTCCCATGAGGGGATGTAGTGACAGAGAACTTCCGACAAGGGGATGTATTGACAGAGAACCTCCCACGAGGGGATGTATTGACAGAGAACTTCTGACGAGGGGATGTATTGACAGAGAACCTCCCATGAGGGGATGTATTGACAGAGAACTTCTGACAAGGGGATGTATTGACAGAGAACCTCCCATGAGGGGATGTATTGAACGGGATCCTCCTATGAGTGGAATTATTGACAAAGAACCTCCTTTGAGGGGATGTATTGATATAAAAACCTCCTATGAAGAGAAATATGGACTTATTGTTAGAAAACGTCTCATGGGGGAATTTTCGACAGAGAACTTCATATGATGGAATGTATTGACAGAGAACCTCCCATGAGGGGATGTGTTGACAGAGAACCTCCTGGGAGGGGAGGTTTTCACAGAGAACCTTTGATAACAGAGTGGGGAAGGATTGTCAAGAAACCACCTATGAGTGGGTGTATTGACAGGCAACCTCCTATGAGGAGAATTATTGAAAGAGAACCTCCTACGAGGGGAAGTATTGACAGATAACTTCCTATTAGGGCATGTAGTGATAAACAGCTTCCTATGAGGGGATGTATTGACAGAGAGCCTCCTATTAGGGAGGTCTTGACAGAAAACCTCCTATGAGGGGATGTATTGACAAAGAGCCTCCTATGAGGTGATGTATTGACAGAGAACTTCCTACGGGGAGGTGTATTGACAGAGAACCTCCTATGGTGGGACTTATTGACAGATTCCCTCCCATGAGAAGATTTTTTGACAGAGAACCTCCTATAAGAGAGTGTGTTGACAGAGAACCTTCTATAAGAGGATGTAATGACAAAGAATTTCCCATGGGGGGATGTATTCAATCAAGCCGGGAATGTGAGAACATTGTAGACTTGTTGACTCCTCTTTATAACATGGACTTCACATGTTGTTGCTTAGCACTCCAAAGCCCCAGTGTAAGATATAAGCATCAAATCTTTTCCATACCTAAAATATCCATCTAATTTCTAATGCTACATTTTTATAGTTATAGAGGTTGTACATGGTAGACGATATGTAGAGCATTGGACAAGCTATTTGCCTGGACTGAGCAGTGTGCTGCTAAGCAGGTCTGAAGGAAAAGCCTTCCCTACCTATGATGACCACGACACCTAGTCAACACAATGGGTGACTTGGGTCAGGAGCCCAGTAACAGCTGCAACCTTCTCATACCTGTTCCTAGTAGTATGGCTGCAATGCTAACTCATTGGTTTTAATGTCCTTTGATCCACAGACCAGGAAATAGATGAGAAAATCTGACTTCAACGCAAGTTTACTGGATGCATTTTTGTCTGCTTGACAGTCAGGCAGTGAGCATTTTCGTAGGTGAAGTCAGCTTAGAAACAGGTTTCAGTTCAATTTATCCAACACTCCATTGGTTTCAGAACTCTGCCATGAGCTGGGAAGGACTCCTGCCATGGTCACAAAAACATCTTATTCAGCTGAAAATAGGAACATTGGGAACCAAGATGGAGGCTTGTGCTACGTGTTTTCATAATAACATATCAGGCAAATTCCGTATGATAGTCAACTAATAGTCAAACTCACATTGTGCTTGTTTTGTAGGACCCGTAAATCTCAGAAAGTGAGACAAAAATGTGTTCAACTTCCTCGCCATGGAACTTTCAGAATAAAACAATATTTATAATGAATTTTTGTGACTGTGTGCAAATGACTGAAACTTATATCTTTGTTTTATTTCAGATACGGTAGCCCTTGCCCCAGCTATAACTACCACCCCAACTACAACTACTACAACCCCAACCACAACTACTACAACTACTCCGACTACTACCCCGACTACAACTACAACTACTACAACTATTCCGACTACAACCCCAACTACAACTACTCCCACTACAACCCCAACTACTACAACTACAACCCCAACTACAACTACTCCAACTACAACTACTCCAACTACAACCCCAACTACAACTACTCCAACTACAACCCCAACTACTACTACTCCAACTACAACCCCAACTACAACTACTCCAACTACAACCCCAACTACAACTACTCCAACTACAACCCCAACTACAACTACTCCAACTACAACTACTCCAACTACAACTACTCCAACTACAACCCCAACTACAACTACTCCAACTACAACCCCAACTACAACTACTCCAACTACAACTACTCCAACGACAACCCCAACTACTACTACTCCAACTACAACTACTCCCACTACAACCCCAACTACAACTACTCCGACTACAACCCCAACTACAACCACTCCAACTACAACCCCAACTACAACTACTCCCACTACAACCACAACTACTACGACTGATGCCATGGAAGGTTCAGGATCGGATGGCTTTATAGGTGACAGTATTCCTCGCCCAAGAGTACGTCGTGCTTTGTATACAAGGTTACCCACAACTACAACTGCCACAACCACCTCCACAACAACCTCCACCCCTTCAACAACTCTGAGCACCCCCGCTCGTGAGTTGCTTGAGGTTCTTGGACACCTTAAAGCCTTGGCTGACAGTATGTCAAAGACACTTTCCGAATCCGATCGTAAATGGATTAATAACAAGGTGTCCCAAATAACTCAGCAAATAAACGAGCAGGACCCCGCTACCATTAATGCTGCTCTCAATAACTTCTCCAGTGAGCTAATCCCAGCCATACACAATTTGTTATCATCCAACTTTCAATAAATACATATTTTATTCTATTCTGTCAGTTTATGGGTTTCCTCAATGGGTAAAATGATTCCTGTGATTGTACAATATAAATGAAGACATGGGATCCTCTATGAAATCCCGTCAGATTCTAAGTAATGCTTACTCGGCTTCTCCTTTCTGCAATGCGCCATTAATTAATTACTATAATTGATTAGTCTATTCTCTAACTGCAATGTAAACTCTCTTATTAAACAATCAATTCAATAAACAATGATAATATGCAAAGCATAATGGCAATGTACATGAACAAAATCTGTGGGGATTGGGGGGGTCATATAGTTTATCCATTGTATGGAGGTTTATATTCTTTTTCCATGGTATGGGGGTTACTATACTCCATCCATGGTGTGTGTTCTAATGTACCAGGCAGAGAAAGTCTTCAGAGGGTCTGTCTACCACTGAAAACTCTCCCTGATGGCTTTTATGTATTTTATTTTATTGGCCAATGTAGCAGGAGGAGCGTACAGGTGGGCGGGGGACACGGAAATGGGTGGGGAAAGAGGGGTGGGTTGGAACAACACAAAGTTGGGCGACGATACCCAAAACTCCAAGTATGGGAATTGTGCTCCATCTAGCTGTTTAAGTATCCAATGGATGAAGAAACCAGAGGCTGACTCAGCCCACTAGACTCCACCTATTACTAAAAGGCCCCCTTTTTTTGAAGGACGTATCCTTTTAGCTTAACGATCCTTTGGTTAACACTGGTCACATTTTATTTATAGATTAATTATATATTAACTGTTAAAAATAAATACTGGAATGGTGGCAAATGGATAAAGTTTGATCTGAAACCAGATTTGCAGAAGAACTGGACAATTTGCAAAAATTAGATGCTTACCAAATTATTTTATTATTAATATTATTATTATTATTATTATTATTATTATAAAAAAATCCTTATAAACGCAGTCTTGTTGTATGACTATAATGAGCAGGGAAATTCTGATCTTCTTAGCTCCCTTAATGCCCCGTACACACCATCACTTTATGTGATGAAAAAAAACGACATTTTCTGTGAAGTAAAAAATGACGTTTTTGAAACTTCAATTTTCAAAGATGAAGTTGCCTACACACCATCGTTTTTCTCACAATGTTATAGCAAAGCGAGGTTACGTTCACCACTTTTTCCATTGAAGCTTGCTTCATAAGTAGCTTCTGGGCATGCGCGGGTGAAAAAACGTCGTTTTAAACGACGTTTTTTGCTACACACGGTCAATTTCTGTGAAGTAAAAAACGACGTTTTGAAAAACGACACATAAAATTAAAGCATGCTTCAATTTTTTTTGGTCGTTTTTTTAAAAGACATAAAACGACGTTTTCCCCCACACACGGTCAATTAAAGTGACGTTTTTAAAAACGTCGTTTTTTTTCATCACATAAAGTGATGGTGTGTACGGGGCATTAGGCCTTGTACACACGATAGGTTAACCAGAGGACAACGGTCTGAAGGACCGTTGTCATAGGTTAACCAATGAAGCTGACTGATGGTCCGTCGTGCCTACACACCATCAGTGTCAGAACGCGGTGAAGTAAAACACAACAACGTGCTTTAAAAAACGAAGTTCAATGCTTACAAGCATGTGTCGACTTGATTATGAGCACGCGTGGATTTTTAACCGATGGTTGTGCCTACTAACGATCGTTTTTTGCCCATCGGTTAGGAATCCATCGGTTAATTTTAAAGCAAGTTGGCTTTTTTTTATGGTTAAATAACCTATGGGGCCCACACACGATCGGTTTGGACCGATGAAAACGGTCCATCAGACCGTTGTCCTCTGGTTAACCTATCGTGTGTACGAGGCCTTACTGGCCGAGATACAGTGACCTATAAGCCCCTATAGCACTTCTGGAAGAGCAAGGTCTTCAAACTCTTCCTGAAGCTTAGCAAATTGGTGGTGTTTATTAGGACCAACAGTGATTCACTCCATACCTTAGCCCCCCCCCCCACGTCACCGAGAAAGCATGTCCTCCTCGTCTCTGTTCCTTCACCCTAGGGACAACAACATTTGTTTGTCCTGCTGAACGAAGTGCTCTACTAGAGCTCTACTAGATTGTTGATTGGCTCCATTGGGCAAACCGTTTTGCTCCCACCCCATTTATGTAAATCTTTGGGCCCCATCCCGATTCACTAACCAGACCGCCAACCTCCGGTCACAAGGTGAATGGTCCCAGTAGGAAGTTTATCTGATATAGTACTGATGTGGCCTTCAGGCTTTTTTGCTGTTTTGATATGACATAGAATCCCTTGCTTGGACTTTATTAGGTTCAACGAAATGCAGGACATGGAAGTGAACTGGTATAAGGTTTAAAGCAAAGGAAGATTCAACCTATCAAGCAGATTTTCTCATTAATACAGCAAGATCAGGGTCCCCAAACTAAAATAAAAATGGCCCACCATAGAACTGCTTGGGTCAGGTTTCTCCTCTGTGCTGTGATCATCCTACCAGTTGGTTGCTAGGGCAGTGGGCATCCTAGCAACCAATAAGGTGCTTGTCCCAGCAGGTGGATAATATTTGCTCCACCCAAACCTTGTCCACCTCCTGACTCCAACCCCCGCTGCTATAATGACCACAACCATGCTGTATGCAAGGTAAGGATGGACCACTAATAGGGACACCCCAATGAGTGTAGCTAGCTTTGTCTTTTAGGTAGTACTTCTTAATTACAACAATGGCTTGAAAATTTTGAATTATTTTTTGTAAACTCAAGATCAAGAACAATATATTTATCAATAAATTAATGCATGTAAATATTTATTTATGTATATTGTATCAATAAACACAATTAATGTGTTTCTCTGTCTTGTAGTTTGTGTCAGTACATTAGGGAATCATGAGAAAGATAAACAGAGCATCATGTCCTGAAGGCAGCTTAGGGGCGGGGTTTAGGGTTGTGTCTCTCTCCTCATGGGAGGAAGATTTGGTAAATGGGCAGGGATATATGGATTACACATTTTTTTTTATTTCAGAATTACAATAAGTACAATTTTTCCCAAACAAATCCAAAATCACAGTTAGAATT
The DNA here is from genome assembly GCF_905171775.1 of Rana temporaria. Classification (NCBI taxonomy): domain Eukaryota; kingdom Metazoa; phylum Chordata; class Amphibia; order Anura; family Ranidae; genus Rana; species Rana temporaria. Next base: position 6,906,696 of record NC_053490.1, on the reverse strand, counting down.
AATTTTGTCCAAAAAAACTCTCTACCCTTCTGCTTTAATTTTTTTACTATTAGGAAGTCGAACAAATGTTCCAAAAACGTAAAAAAAACAAAACACACGTATAGTGGTTGAACTGGATGGACCTTTATTCATGTTTGTCAACTATGTAACTATGAAAGTCTTCTGGTGTATGGCTCACAACAAACCCAGTGGGAAGACAGCCCAACTGGGAAAACACTCACGGGTCCCAACAGTGTGTAGAGGTTTCAGCTAAACTGACAGCGCCTGTTAGGGGGGGGGGGCATAATGCAGGTTGGCAATCTTGTGCCCAAACGGGAAGATATCCAGAGAAGTTGTGAGCCCTATTCTTTCCCTGCCACTAGTTCTGTCCCTAACAGACATGGTACCTGTCCCTACTATAGCCACTCGCAAATGCGACCCAAGCCAGGGAGCATGGGTCTTAAATAGGCTGTGCCTGACCCAAGATGGCTCCTAGAGTCACATGGGGCTGTAGCATCCAATCGGATAGCTTCCAAAGTGACCCAGGAAAACAAAGAGGAACCATGTTCCACTTGACTTCCTCTCCAACTGCAATGCTGCTGCAGACAAGCACCACCTGCAGTGGAGAAAGTAGACTGCAACTGCCTACAAGTCAGCAACAATAGACCCCCCCCCCAAGCAACAATATACCCCTGCAACAAAATACCCCTCCATCAACAATAGAACCCTGCCAGCAACAATAGATCTCCTAGCAGCCAGCAAAGGTAGACGCCCCCAGCATCCTTAGGCAGTTTATAAACAACCTAGGACTGAAGTAGATATACCGGGATCACAGTTGAGGCTACAACCATGTAAATGAGCTGTTACAGGCTTGTGAAAGCATCTCTCTCAGTTTGATCAGATGCTTTAGACACCAGAGGATAGACCCCAGATCTCTCTCTCAAAAAAAGAGAACCTGTCACAGCCCATGCTATCACAAGGGATATTGTTCATCCCTTGTGATAGCAATTGTAACGACAACCCGAGTATGAAAGGGGTTAAAGTCGTTTAGAATTTTACATTCCCGAACACCAAGGCAGCTACCAACACTCCAGTCAGGTGAACAAGAAACCCATACGAATAATTTGAAGGTCAAACAGGAATATATCTTTATTGAGGAATACAGTCTTATATACAGAAAAAGAGGAGGTTCTTACAACCTGCTCATACCACTCCAGCAATACACCTGTGACCAGGAACCTAATTAACATGAGCTCATTAACGAATCCCTTAGACAGCATAGGTGGCTCATAGGCATGACCTTTCAGGTCCTAGTCTTGCTATCTCTTAGCTCCCTAACTACAATACACATTATCATACATATCAACATAGAACTCCTTCACACAATTACAGGGTCAATTAGCACAAGCAACAATGAAAGACCCGTATATGGCTTGAAAGACAACAAGCATATAAGTTGGTAATTACAAGGGAAGTAGAGATTAGACGACTTTTCCTGCGACAAGCTTTGTTTGCAGATGGTGAAAGTGTGGGAAGAATGCTGGCGCAGGTGGTAAAGTCTAATTCTTCCCCCTCCGGCGTTCGGTCCATCAGATTAATAAGTGGCGCGATAACATCAGACACCTCAGAGATAGTGCAGACCTTCTGGGCATACTACCAAAAACTTTATACTACACAGAAGGGGGGAAGGGAAAAAGAAATGGAGGATTTCCTGGGGAGACTAGAAATCCCGCTGATAACACAATCAGAAAGGGAAGAATTAGAAACCCCAATAGCACTTGGGGAAATACAGGTGGCAGTAGCAGGTATGGCGAATCAAAAATCGCCAGGACCAGATGGACTCCCGGTGGAAATGTACAAATATTATGGAGATATATTGTTACCTGAGCTCATAAAAACTTTAAATGGAGCGGCCTTAGAGGGTAAACTCCCTGCCTCAATGTTGGAAGCAACTGTAATAATCATACCAAAAGATGGGAAAGATCCTCTGGATCCCGCGTCATATAGACCCATATCCCTTTTGTGCTCTGACGCTAAAATAATAGCCAAGGTCTTGGCAACAAGGCTTAACAGGGTTATCTCAAAACTAATTCACCCTGATCAAACGGGATTTATAGCTAATAGATCTACCAGTATGAATATCAGAAGGACATTTCTAAACCTACAAACCCCAACACAGAATGAGGGATCAAGAGCTGTATTGTCACTGGATGTGACCAAAGCCTTCGACAGCGTAGAATGGGGGTACATATGGAGGGTGTTGGATAAATTTGGGTTTGGCCCGATATTCTCGGGGTGGATAAAAATGCTCTATGACAACCCTAGTGCCAAGTTAAAAATAAATAATGAATTTTCAAAAAAAATTGTCCTTGAGAGGGGGACGAGACAGGGGTGCCCCTTGTCACCCCTGCTCTTCGCCCTAGCGATGGAACCTTTGGCAATTGCCATAAGGTCAAACATCGAGATATCCGAAATCCAGAGATCGACGGGAGAAGAAAAAATCGCGCTTTATGCCGACGACATCCTGCTCTTCCTGGGAGACACGGGACAATCACTGACAAAAGCAATGAGCCTGGTGGAGGAGTTCGGGAGTTTTTCGGGATTAGGAATAAACTGGGGGAAATCCGAGCTACTGCCGATAGACCCGCTTGGAGAAACGGCGATACGGGGATTGCCACAGTTAACAGTGGTAGATACAATGAGATATTTGGGGATATTGGTGACGAAAAATCCCAATCAATACATCAATAAAAACCTTACCCCCCTACTTGCTAAATTCAAACAAAAGATCTACATTTGGAAGCGTCTCCATTTGTCAGTTGCGGGTAGATGTAGTTTAATCAAGATGATCTGGCAACCACAACTTCTATATATAATGCACAATTCCCCAGTGTGGATCTGTAAGAGATGGTTCAATAAAATTGAATCTCTCTTCAGAGAGCTAATATGGAAAGGGGGACAGGCCAGGATACGTCTTCGCACATTACAACTCCCGGTGGGGGAGGGAGGACTTGCAGTACCCCAACCCGAGATTTATTATTTAGCGGCACAACTGCAACAAATAGGGGGAGGTAATATTCCAGGAGGAGGTACCCTTAACGGGATGATAATGATGAATGGGGTCTCCCATGATACTATTTTTGAAGCACTAGAGGCTGACTCCTTTAGTCATAGGAACCCAACAATAAAAATGATAACTAAAATATGGAAAAAGGTTAAAAAACTGATGGGATATACCGGGTTTTCTGAATACTCCCCTCTATGGAATAACACTAAATTGAAGGAAATCCTCCAGATAGGAAAGGTCAGAGTATGGGAAATAAATGGCATTAAAAGGTTGAAACAATTGTATATAGAGGATAAATATAAGAAATTTCAAGATTTAATAGTGGAATTTAAGATACCACAACAATCATTTTTTACTTACATACAGGTGGGGCATGCCCTCGAAGCCCAATTTAGGACACAAGCCCTAGTGTGGTGTGAAATGCCCCTTTTTCAAAATTTAGGCAAGGTAGGACCAACTAAGGGACTTATCTCTGAATTATATAAACAGCTGGGTAAAAAGGCTAATATGGGCCCGCATCTCCTAAAAATAAAAGAGAAATGGGAAGAGGATCTGGGGGAGGTGACACAGGATCAGTGGCGGAGGGTCTTGGAGATGGGACCGAAGGTTTCGGTCTCACTCCCACAAAGGGTCTCCCATCTGATGCTGATAAATCGAGCTTATTATACACCTAAACGTCTATTCAACTTTGGAAGAAGAACAGATGACAAATGTCCTAGATGCCGGGGGACTGGAGACCTAGTACACATGGTGTGGCGATGCCCAAAGTTGTTTCGATATTGGGAGGGGGTGATAAGGGTCTTGGGGGAGACATTTGGGGTACCTCTAGAGGCGGAAGCCACACAATGTGTACTGGGATTTAGGAGGGAACAGAAGGAGAAGAAAATTACCACAGTCGCAGTACTGAGATGTTTGTTCCAAGCCAGAAAATTAATAATGATAAGATGGCAGGCGATAACACCCCCGGCAATAAGGGAATGGATTGGTGCAGTAAACGAGACGATCTGTAAAGAAAGAGCAGTTTATATAAAAAGAGGTAACCTGAAGGAATTTGAGGAAATGGGGAGACCTTGGCTGGAAGAGAAGGGTTCGCCCCTCTAGTGGGTAAGAATTATAGCTGGGGAGAAGTAAAATTAAAAACAACACCCTAAAATAAAGACATATATATGCCAACTTAGGAAAAACTAGGATTGGGCTGGCCCTGAATCCACACCGGGGGAGAGAAGAGAGGGGATGGAGGGACCAGTTATACAAAACTAAGGGTGAAGAGATTAGGTGCTAATCACACCGTCTACAGGTAAAAGAATAAATCCCCCTGACTGGTGGACGTGATCTGAGCATTTTCTCTCTCTTTTTTGGATGCCGCTTTCCTTCTTTTTTTATACAAACAAGATAATCAATGTGTATTTACCTTTTATATCATCTGCGTGTCATATCAAGATTAAGATACATATAAGGAATGATGTTGATTCCTGAAATTTTTTTATAAATGATCTGTTTAATAATTAAATGTGATTAAGAAAAAAGACAAATAAAGAATGAAATTTCAAAAAAAAAAACAATGAAAGACCCTTAGAAGTTATCCTAGACTCATTTATATTATAACAGATAACAGATAGACAGGTGGTTGGAGTTAATGACATTAGCATTGTTAAGCAATAGACATTCCGCCTGTACCAAAGGAGCAACCTCCTGTGTTCACAATGGCACATACATACTTTCACTGCCATGAACCAGCATAGATAAGGAAAAGCCATCTTTTTAAAACTGTGTCTCACACTTGAGGGGCTAGGGACAACAGTTATAATTTTATAATCTTGGAGGAGGTTATTATACCCTCCAGCTATAACATAAAGGGGGTCAAAGTTGGCTCTTTAATTAGGTAAATTAGGCGGTCGCCTAAGGCCTCACGCTCGCAGGGGCCTCGCAGTTGTCTAATTTGCATGTGCGCGATCACTAATATTGGCTCGATCACCCTTGGGGACTCTGTGGCCCAGGGGCGGGCTGACCAACCAGCTCCAGGTGCCATCTGTACAAGACGTGCGGGCAGCCATAGGGCACACCGGGAGGGCCGCATGCCCATGTGGGGCCCTAAAGCAGTTGAGGTAGCTGGGCTGCTTCTTCAGCCCGTACCGCTCACCTGGCCTCTCTGCAGATAGCCTGCTGCCTATTTGGGTCAGCTGTTGGGCCAGGCGGTGGAAACTATCCAGCTCCCCTGTGACTGTGAAGAGGAAGTAGGAGCTCCAATGGATGGATCCCAGCGCCCACTGCAACCTGGGCGACCGCCCATAGAGAGAGTGAGTGCCCGGCCGTGCAGCCCTCCCGTGTTCCTGGATAGGAGGAGCGGCGAGGGCCGCTGCATATAGAGAAATTGACCTTTCCATATTCCTCCTGCAGCCACTGAATGCCTGGAGGAGGAATATGGAAAGATCAATTCCTTTATATGCAGCTGTACCTATCCAACTTTTTTTACTGCCCCCCAGTTCTTTTTGATCCCTCCCAGTTCTTCCTCCCCCCATGCTCTCTGCCCTCCCTGCTCACTGCCTCCCCCCAGTGCTCTTCACCCTACTTCCCCATACTCACCCCCTCACAGTGCTCTCCAGCCCTCCTGTGCTGTCCAGTTCCCCCCAGTGCTCTCAGGCTTCCACTTTAAACATTATTAAAATCACTGCTCCCGAAAAAAAAATCAGTTTTTAAAACTTTTTTTGCATTGATACATGTCCTCTGGGGCAGGACCCGGCTCCCTAAACACTTTTTATGACAATACCTTGCATATAAGTGTAGCGGGGTCATCCTATCAGAGACTATTAATAGGCCTGAATCCCCACCGGAGTTTGAGCCACACCTGTATATATGTTTAGATGTCCTTAAAAGTTGTGCATTGTGGGACCAGAAGTACCGGGAGATATGGACTCCATTGACACTTAGTAGGAACAGACTACACTTCCCACAATGCCCTGCCTTATTGGAACATGTGACACCTCTGCACAGACTTATGGGGGAGGTTACTTAAGGACAGGGAGGAGTTGATTTCTCTCTCTCGGGACCTGCATCTTCTCCTCTGCGGAGCTGTGTGGAGCTACACAGTCAAGCTGTTAGGCCTGAAGCCTGGGCCTGAATTCCCCGGAGGACCAACCATCCGGAGGGAAGCAAGACCAAGGGTGTCCAGCCTGTGTTCCAGGAGACCGGAGAGGTTCGCCAGCTGACGACTGAAGAGCAGCGGAGAGCCGGACACCGGAGGACATGTGTTACAGATCGGTGTCTGACCGGTGTGCCTTTGTGAAGGACTCAGACGGATCGGACCTGTTCGGGTGAGCGGGCACATGCCTAACTTTCAAACCTCATCTCGGCTGATAACTTAGTGTCATCCAATAACCGGAGCCACGTGTTTGATCCTTGACTATACCATAGAGGCCTACTAAATTGGGAGTTACCCCCGCAGAACTGACTGACACTGACGAGCGATCAGTTCATCAGTATGGGTGTTTGTTATGCCCTGTTTGACTGAGTTTGTTCCTTCCTTTACCCTTTTGGATTACAGTTTAAAAGTGCACCAACGGCTGCAGAAGACATCCGGGAAGTGTTAGAGACAGGCCTGGCTAAAGGTTCTTTACATTAGCTGTTTTACAGAACTACCCACTAGGGGGAGCTCGCGAGCATAGACTGCCTAAAGTAACATAAGCCAAATAGCATTACACCTTTGGTATTAGATTCCCTTTATTTACTTGCTGACTCTTGCAAGGGCCCTTGCAGAGTCATTGTGTGTTAATACTTGTGTATAATTAATATGTTATTCAACCCCTTTTCATTTGCTTTACCAGATGCACAGTAAAGTTATTCTTTGGTTTGAATATAGTAATTGTGTGACGTGTGTTTACTCTTGGCAATCGCCTACAGGAGAAGGTAATAACATCATTGCATTGCCTTTGCATGTCGTATGTGTGTGTTATTGTGACCTCAGCCAAGTAGGGGTCACAATACTCTTGTATTTATCTGGTGTGCCAAGGGAGGGTTCGAGCTAGTTAACAGGGGTGAATCAGTTACTGAGAGTAGATCCCAAATCTAATCAGCGGCTCCTCCGGGGGTAGTGCTACATAAGACTTTAAATTTAGCACTTTTGATTTTTCATGTTCGTGTCCCATAGACTTTAATGGTGTTCGTGTGTTTGAATACATTTTTTGCCTTTTCGCAAGTTCTGGTGCGAACCGGGGGGGAGGGGGGTGTTCGGCTCATCCTTAATCCCAAATAGGTGAAATGGCAGCCAGGCACACAGCAACAGTCACTCCTCTGGCTCAATAAACAGTCTAGGGGGTTACTTTTTAAAATGTGTTGCTGATTAACTTGGATAGGACATACGGAACTGTGGGATACCCCATGGACACTAAGCAGTAGATTGAAGACACTCTTGACTGTCACACTACATCTCAGAGTGGTCTCCTCCAGCAATTTCACAAAAATTGTACAGCAGCGGGACACCTTCAGTAATGTCCCAGGCCAGGCAAGCATGAGCATTAATAGGTTTGAGAAATCAACAGCAACAGCAACAGTCACTAGGATCCCTTTGTTCAAGTCTGTACTCACAATATCATTGGAGCTTTCTGTCACCCACCATCCAGAGGTCTGGACCCACAATATCCTTGGAGCTGTCTGCCACCCACCATCCAGAGGTCTGGACCCACAATATCCTTGGAGCTGTCTGCCACCCACCATCCAGAGGTCTGGACTCACAATATCCTTGGAGCTGTCTGCCACCCACCATCCAGAGGTCTGGACCCACAATATCCTTGGAGCTTTCTGCCACCCACCATCCAGAGGTCTGGACTCACGATATCCTTGGAGATGTCTGCCACCCACCATCCACAGGTCTGGACTCACAATATCCTTGGAGCTGTCTGCCCCCCACCATCCACAGGTCTGTACTCACAATATAGTTGGAGCTGTCTGCCGCCCACCATCCACAAGTCTATACTCACAATATTCTTGGAGATGTCTGCCACCCACCATCCAGAGGTCTGGACTCACAATATCCTTAGGGCTGTCTGCCCCCCACCATCCACAGGCCTGGACTCACAATATTCTTGAAGCTGTCTGCCACCCACCATCCAGAGGTCTGAACTCACAATATCCTTGGAGCTGTCTGCCCCCCCACCATCCACAGGCCTGGACTCACAATATCCTTGGAGCTGTCTGCCCCCCCACCATCCACAGGTCTGGACTCACAATATCCTTGGAGCTGTCTGTCCCCCACCATCCAGAGGTCTGGACTCACAATATCATTGGAGCTGTCTGCCCCCCACCATCCACAGGCCTGGACTCACAATATCCTTGGAGATGTCTTCCCCCCACCATCCACAGGTCTGAACTCACAATATCCTTGGAGCTGTCTGCCGTCCACCATCCACAAGTCTATATTCACAATATCTTAGGAGCTGCCTGCCACCCACCATCCAGAGGTCTGGACTCACAATATCCTTGGAGCTGTCTGCCCCCCACCATCCACAGGTCTGGACTCACAATATCCTTGGAGATGTCAGCCACCCACCATCCAGAGGTCTGGACTCACAATATCCTTGGAGCTGTCTGCCACCCACAATCCAGAGGTCTGGACTCACAATATCCTTGGAGATGTCTGTCACCCACCATCCAGAGGTCTGGACTCACAATATCCTTGGAGCTGTCTGCCACCCACAATCCAGAGGTCTGGACTCACAATATCCTTGGAGCTGTCTGCCGTCCACCATCCACAAGTCTATATTCACAATATCTTTGGAGCTGCCTGCCACCCACCATTAACAGGTCTGCACTCACAAAATCCTTGTAGCTGTCTGCCGCCCACTATCCACAGGTCTGGACTCAAAATATCCTTCGAACTGTCTGCCGCCCACCATCCACAAGTCTATACTCACAAAATCTTTGGAGCTGTCTGCCCCCCGCCATCCACAGGCCTGGACTCACAATATCCTTGGAGCTGTCTGCCCCCCCACTATCCACAGGTCTGGACTCACAATATCCTTGGAGCTGTCTGCCCCCACCATCCAGAGGTCTGGACTCACAATATCCTTGGAGCTGTCTGCCCCCCGCCATCCACAGGCCTGGACTCATAATATCCTTGGAGCTGTCTGCCCCCCCGCCATCCACAGGTCTGGACTCACAATATCCTTGGAGCTGTCTGTCCCCCACCATCCACAGGTCTGGACTCACAATATCCTTGGAGCTGTCTGTCACCCACCATCCACAGGTCTGCACTTACAATATCCTTGGACGGTCCCAAACATTTTCAGAAGAACAGTCCCCTCCCCCCCCCCCCAACTCCAGCATTGCTGGAACCTTGATAAACATATGCAGAACTTTAGCTGGGCTGAATGGAAGAGCAGCAGCCCTTCATGCTGGGAATCTCTCCTCCTGGGCAATAATAGGGCAGCTCCAGGCTTCAGACTATTTGTGTTAACTCCCAGCCACAATCTGTGCATCCTCCCCCAAGGATTGGCTGAGACAACATAAATGTTTAGCTGTTACTTGCTTCATCCAGCCCACTACATTCTAGAATCCTTGAAAAGGCAGGGGGAAGCAGTCATACATGCAGACAGTAAAACCCATAACAGCCCAAAGTAATCACAAACTGATCAACTGATTACAGGAGAGCCACAAAAACTACATTTACCTACCCAAACCAGGAGGGTGCTACAATTGGTTGAGGTAATTTTATAAGTGTTTACATTTGTATTTGATTTTGGGCTTAGTCAGGCCAAGACCAATGATATTACTCAGGTATTAGGCTTTCTCCAAACCTATGGAGCACCTTTTGAGGTTTGCCTTGAGCAATGCTTTCCTGGGGGAGTCCATAACCACTCCCACCTGGGACAGATGAATCTCCCAATCTAGTCCTTGGATGACTACATTGTCCAGATAAGCTGCTGCATATTGGCAATGCCGTCTCAAAGTTGTATCCATCATTCTTTGGAATGAGGCCCTATCCCTTAGAAGTGGAGAATGCTATGTTTTCTTTGGAACTTACAGTGAGGGGTATTTCTCAGTAGTCTTGGATTGGCATTAAACAAGAGAGTTGCAAGGCAGATGGTGCATAGTGCACGCAAATGTTGAGCAACCCCCCGTGTTTGTCGCTTGGCCCGCGTGCAACTGGTTATCAAACACATATTTTCAGGATGATCACAAAAATTTAGTTTTAGCACAAATAAACTCAATATAATACCAATTTTTGGTAAAATATAAAAGATGAGGTTGCATTGAAGAACTACAGTGTAGATACCAAACACGTCAAACCTTAACATTGCTGGTACCCCAAATTCTCCATAGGTGATGCTTTAAAAGCCCTTACAATTAATCCAATTAGTGTGAAGCATATATTATTGGCTGGCAGCCAATCTTACTCTATGTGGATACAGGACTGTACAAACACAAACAAGTAAAAGGATTGAGCCGGCAACTCTGTACGAGCACAGCTGCAGGTTCTAATTTTACAGTCATGCAAGGTTGCTCACCCGAACCTGCACACATGTCGAATTTGTGTTCATACAGCCACTGCGTCCCCTTAGATTAGGCTGACACAGCTCCAGGCGGCTCCAGTTACATAAACAAACCTCTCATCATCCTATATGGGACAGAACACTCATATGAATGAGCCTCTAACCCCTTCAATACTGGCTACCCCCCCCATTCTTGCCCAGGCCAATTTAGTGTAGCAGTGGGTGTGACCACCTGTGCTCTAGTTCTGAGGCGCCTCCCCTGGGGAGGTTGTTCTGGAAGAGGGGCAGGTCACAGGACTGGAGTGGCAGGCAGCTCATGTGAGGAGCCCTGACCAATCCCCACTCCCACTTGGTATTGGCAGGGGGCAGGCCTCCAAAATAAGCTGAGGTCACATGCCACTGGGGAGTTGTCGGCCAGGAGAAGTAGAGAATGGTGTACTAGGCAGTAGCAGTAGGCTATCCCCATCTGGGGGGGGGGGGGTACACCGATCGCGGAGGAGCCCGGGAGAGCTGGGAGAAGGGTTCATCCTTACACAATCATGGGTGAAGTGTTCATCTTTACACAGTCATAGATCAAGAGCTCCTGGAACAGAGGGGCTGGAGATTCTGTCGGAACCTATGTCCAGTTAAAGTTCTCCATCATGGACTCGGGGCAGGAAAAGGTTGGTGAGTGGACCACAGTGGAGTTCTGGATAAGGAAGCTTCCTGATAACGCACAATATACTGCAATACGCGTAGAGACTTCTGGGTAAACGCCACACGTCATACGTCACTTCCTGCTGCTGACCCGCACGGAACCGAGTCTTAGAGCGCGCGCTAGCCACGGGAAAACACGCACACCGCAGAGTGTCCTTACACAGAACTGCTGGAAAGACTTGGTGCCGGTCTGGAAGCACTAGCAAATGTGAGTGGGCATTGTTACCATTGTTTATTTACACTTTTATAATAAAGAGCTCAATATATTGCGCAATGATCGATTCTTTTCTTTTTATGAGAGCTTGAGAAACATAAATAAGGAAATCCATGAGATGATTATTGACATATCGGTTGAACAATTGGTTCCCAGGTGTGGAGTGATTAACCCTAAGATAAACCAAAGGCACAAAGCCAATACATCCTAGCTCTGGTGAGTGCCCACTTCAGAAGTTGGTGGTGGTAGCACAAACCGGCGGAATAGTAGCTACTTTTTTTTTTACAGCATGGAGTTGTACACATAAGGATTTAATTGAACACCTATGAAGAGGTTCACTGGGACTTTGTTAAGAGCACGATTTATACGTGTTAGATTTATTTATAAAAAAAATCACATATATATATATATATATATTTTTTTTTTTCAGCATTATTTGTATTGTTTTTGGGTGATTTATTTCTTTGGGCACATGCGAATGGGCACACAGAGATTGTTATTTGTTCTAGAGTTTGGTTCACCATAAATATTGTTTTAATAGCACAACGGTTCTAATAATATTAGAGTTTGCACAGCAGCACTAACAATATACTGTAGGGTTGGCGCAGTTACCATTTTCTTCTTTTCACATGTCTGGAAGTGACCACTTTTGTTCTGTAATTTTGTAACAGCCCTGCAGGGGACAAGGACTCCAACAAATCCAAAAATGGCTTATACTGGGAGCAGGGGCGTCGTTAGGCCCGGGCTTAGGGGGCTGGAGCCCCGAATGGGTCCCCCGTAAAGCGCTGAGTCCCGGGCATTTAGCTAGCCGTTGTTAGCCCCAAGCAGCGAGCACTGGGACCGTTCTGATCCCGAGTGCCGCCGCGCCTAGACCGAGTCCTGCCGATTGTGGCCGAGTCCTGCCGAGTGCGATAGCAGGCTGGTCCCGCCTTCTGGAGCTCAACGCCTATGATAGACGTCCCACTGATCCAATGCCGGGACCACGGGACGTGTGACGTCCATCATAGGCGCCCGAAGCTCCAGAAGGTGGGAATTACAATACCGCAGCGCCGCGCCACATCACTGAGATGATCCCCACTCGAAGCTTGGGCAGGCAGCTCTCGGATCGATCGGGAGAGATCAAGCCAGCGGAGGAGCGATCGGGTGATAGCAAGGTAAAAAGGCCACTAGGTCCAACAGGCAGTAAAGTAAATGCAAAGTCAGGTAGGTGTATGTATGTATGTCAGGTAGGTAGGTGAGTGTATGTAGGTCAGGTAGGTGAGGTCAGTGTAGGTCAGGTAGGTGTATGTATGTCAGGTAGGTGTATGTATGTCACTGTATGTATGTCAGGTAGGTGGTGTATGTATGTCAGGTAGTCAGTGTAATGGTCAGTGTGTCAGGTAGGTGAGTTTAGTGTTCAAAATTGATGGGCAATGGTAAGCCAGGCAGCAACCAGCAAGTGAGCTTACCCCCCACCACCCAGCCAAAAAAACCCGCGACATGATCATCCCGGGTCCAAAACTGCGCCGCCGCCGCCCCCTCCCGGTGCCGGCCTCGGCCCGAAGCGCCGCTACCGCGCCCCCCCCCAGTGCCGGCCTCGGGCTGAAGCCCCTGGTCTTCTTGCCACCTAGCAAAATGTTAACAGTGTTCATTCTCAATACACTCGCAAAATATTACACTTAATAATATAGATAAAAAATAAAACATTAACAATGTGAATATACAGTATATATAAATATAATTCTAACGCATATAGATTATATTTTTTTTTACAGAGATATATGGTATCTTATTTTCAAGAAAAACAGTTTTTGTATTCAGGTCGGGTCTGAACAGAATTATGTAACATTTTGGGAAAAATATACAACCAAGAAGTCCAGAACTTGAGGCCATTATAGCAAAAACCTCCACAGCCACCATGTATTTCCCTCTGGTGCTCAGATAGGCCGGGATCATGGCAATCCAGACACTGCAGAACACCAGCATGCTGAAGGTGATGTACTTGGCCTCATTAAAACTGTCCGGTAATGTCCTGGCTAAAAAAGCGATAATGAAACTCACAGCTGCCAGAAGGCCCATATATCCCAGGACAGAGTAGAAGCCGATCACTGAACCCTCATTACACTGAATGATGATCGTCCCCTGATAAGAGTGAATGTCCCGATCCTGGAAGGGAGGAGAAATAGACAACCAAGTGACACAGATTATTATTTGGACCAATGAGAGCACACAGATGATAAAATTAGGAAGTTTGGCTCCCATCCATTTCCTCCAGGGACTCCCAGGTTTGGTGGCTTTAAAAGCAATACACACCATGATACTTTTGGCAAGAAGAGAAGAGACGGCAACTGAGAAGATGACACCAAAAGAGGAGACACGGAGCATGCAGGTCACATCTACTGGATGGCCAAGGAACAAGAAGACACAGAGGAAGCTCAGCATGATGGAGACCAGGAGAAGATAGCTCAGGTTCCGGTTATTAGCTTTAACAATGGGGGTGTCCTGATAATGTATAAATATCCCCAATATTAAACCAGTCAGAAGCCAACAGAGGATGGAGACAGCCGAAAATACTCCAACAATGGTGTCATCGGTGTAGGAGAGGAAATCCAACAACTTTGGAACACACCGATCCTTCTTCTCATTTGGCCATTCATCATCAGGACATTTCATGCAGTTTTCACTGTCTATAAGAAGAACAATACAAACACAACAACAATACAACACAATGAGCATCAGGGGGGGGGGGGGGGGGTCAGAGCTTCTGAGATAACAAATTGACTTGACTCACAACTAGCCATCGGATTTCAGTGCATTGTGGGAACATTAAAGAAAATATAATACATGACCTAAATATATAATATTCAAATGTTATTATAGAGCAGGGTTTCTCAACCAGGGTTCCAAGGAATCGTAGGGTTCCTCCAGAGGGTGCTAAGGGTTCCTCTGAGCAACAAGCAATTTTTTCTTCTCAAAAATGTATCCCACTGACACCATTGATCTTTTTAACTTTCTGTAAGTGGTAATTCTTTCCAATGACCACGAGTGTAAGGAGCATTTTTACCCACTGACCATCATACTAGTGCAGCCTTTCTCAACATTTCTAACAAAGAGGAACCATTGAAGGCGGGGGAAAGGGAAGGAGAATGAAGGCAGGGGAAGGGGGAATGAGAAGGAAGGCAGGGAATAGGGAAATGAGAAGGAGAACAAAGGCAGGGGAGATAAGAAGGAGAAGGAAGGCAGGGGAAGGGCAAAGGAGAAGGAAGGCAGGGGAATGGGAAAGGAGAAGGAAGGCAGGGGAAATAAGAAGGAGAAGGAAGGCAGGGGAAGGGGAAAGGAGAAGGAAGGCAGGGGAAGGGAAAAGGAGAATGAAGGCAGGGAAAGAGGGGGGGAGAAGGTGACAGAAGGCAGGGGAAGGGGAAATGAGAAGGAGAAGGAAGGTAGGGGAAAGGAGAAGGAAGGCAGGGGAAACGAGAAGGAGAAATAAGGCAGGGGAAAGGGGAAAGGAGAAGGAGAAGGAAGGCAGGAGAAGGGGAAATGAGAAGGGGAAGGAAGGCAGGGGATGTGGAAATGAGAAGGGGAAGGGGAAAGGAGAAGGAGAAGGAAGACAGGGGAAGGGGAAATGAGAAGGGGAAGGAAGGCAGGGGATGTGGAAAGGAGAAGGGGAGGGGAAAGGAGAAGGAGAAGGAGAAGGAAGGCAGGGGAAGGAGAAAGGGGAAGGAGAAAGGGGAAAGGAAATACATTTTACCTACAGCAGTAAATTCTGCCCAGTCCAACAATAACTTACTAAGAAATACAAACTCTACCAGAAATGTTGGAGATCTCTCCGTCTGGACATGAGACACACTCATAGCAACATATATGAATTGAAGATCCAAATGCTTTACTGGTGCCGGGAATACAGGGATCCGAGCATCGAGATACCGGAACCTGAAATCAGATATTATTATTATTTTTATTAAAGTGGATGTAAACCCTTCCATATACCCAGGGAAGTGACTGGCCTCAGGTGATAAACAGAGATGAAACAAATCCTCCTACACAAGTTGTACCTGTTTATCTACAACTGAATTTCCCCTACTGCCGTTTGAAGTGCAGAATTTATAAAGCTCATCTGAGAGTTCAGAAATTAAAGGGGACGGAGAGCTGAAATTACACACTACAGAGCTCAGTGAGGAGAGTCCTAAAAGCTCATTGGAGAGAAGAGACACACCCCCTCTGCGCAGCCATTTTTATTCTCTAGGGTGTTAGAAAAAAAATATATATAGGGGTAGATTCAGATACAATGGAGTATCTTTCTGCGGGGCGTAACGTATCTCAGATACGTTACGCCGCCGTAAATTAGGGCGCAAGTTCCGTATTCAGAAAGAACTTGCGACCTATGTTACAGCGGCGTAACGTATGTGGTCCGGCGTAAGCCCGTCTAATTCAAATGTGGATGATGTGGGCGTGATTTATTCAAATGTAGTTTGAACGGCATGCGCCGTTCGTGAAAGAATCCCAGTGGGCATGCTCGAAATTAACCCGCAAAAAGCCAATGCTTTCGACGTGAAAGTAAATTACGTACAGCCCCATTCACGGACGACTTACGCAAACAACGTAAAATTTTCAAAATTTGACGCGGGAACAACGTCCATACTTAACATAGGATACGCCTCATATAGCAGGGGTAACTATACGCCGGAAAAAAATGTGCCGGGCAAACGTATGTTTCTGAATCGGCGTATCTACCTAATTTGCATATTCAACGCGTAAATATACGAAAGCGCCATCTAGCGGCCAGCCTAAAATTGCAAATAAGATACAACGGCGTAAGAGACTTACGCCGGTCGGATCTTAGTCAAATCTATGCGTAACTGATTCTATGAATCAGGCGCATAGATACGACGCCGCACACTCAGAGATACGACGGCGTATCTGGAGATACGCCGTCGTATCTCCTACATGAATCTACCCCACAATGTTTGGGGGTTCTAAGCAATTTTCTAGGGAAAAAAATGGTTTTAACCTGTAAACAACAAGTCTGAAAAATAGGCCTGGTCCTTAAAGTGGTTAATATGTGCCTTGTGTCTTTCGGAAGAACTCTTTTGCTGAGTTGGTGCTGTTGCCTAGAACTCAGCAGATCTGTTACCTCCTCTTTGTGAGGACATTCCTACTATTGGTTCAAGTAGAATACTCATAGAACCTAAATACACAGAGTTGTCGGATTATTACTCTACAGTGATACAAGGATGTTTGAACCCCGAGCGTCAGGTGGGTTTGAAGGTGTACCAGATCATGGCCATGCAGATGAGCAGGTAACACTAAGTAGTCCTCTAGGGGGCCGTGCTACACTATTAATCCTCATTATGAACCTCCTCAGCAAATAATATAAACAGAAAATAATGAATTGATTTCTTACTTTGCTTCTTTTCCAGAAGATGGGACGACTCATATTGGGAAATGTTTCAGGCACAAAATCTGGACCTTTAATATTGGAAATTGTTGTATAATAAAAAGCTGCTTTGCTAGTGAACCAGCTTTGTAAAACAAGATTGGTTGGAATTTCTTTTCTCTCGGTAAAGTAGATCTTGTCATCGTTTACGTCCGTGTAATGAACATTTCTCACATACTTGTGCAGCTTTTCATGGAAGATAGAAATACACAGATAACCATACAGTTATAAGAGTTCTAAAGTCATATTCTGTTTAAAAATACAAAAAACAATAGAGTTAAATTCAAATTACTAGGTGGTCTTTCTATCAATGTGAATAGGAGAAAATGAATCAGTAGAATCACATATTCTTCACTTTTTGATTTTCCTGCAATGTTCCCATGTACATTTCTCTTATATAATAAGAATCCTCCAACCTAATAATCCAGAGAACCATCAATCATTCAAATCTCTTTTCCTCTAGATGTAGAGAGTGCCCCCTTGTCCTCTGTGTTGACCAAAAAGTGAATAACTCAACACCAAGTTCACTATATGGACCCCTTATATATTTGTGCATGTGGATCATATCCCCCCTTATTCTCCTCTTCTCAAGAGAGAATAAATTCAGTTCCTCTAATCTTTCCTCACAGCTGAGCTCCTCCATGCCTCTTATCAGTTTGGTTGCCCTTCTCTGCACTTTCTCCAGTTCCCCGATATCCTTTTTGAGAACTGGGGCCCAAAACTGAACTGCATATTCCAGATGAGGTCTTACTAATGATTTGTACAGATGATATCTCTCTCTCTGGAGTCCATACCTCTCTATACAAGAAATGACTTTGCTTGCTTTTGTAAGGCTAGAGTTCCCCCATAATATCAATGCATTGTAAGGCTTGCTAGAGTTCCCCCATAATATCAATGCTTGTATAGATCTGTCAGCAATTGATCGCACTCATATTTGATTTTTAATCTTTTGTATGCCCAGAGGGAAGCTAGGTTGGCCTTCCCTGGGCTAGATGTGAGGGTTGTGTGGATTAGAGATATGGCCGGAATAAAGATAATAGATATTTTCCCGATAGGTTGGCCAGAATAAAGATAAAAGATATTGTCCCGCTATGTCGGCCGGACTTAGGATAAGATATATAACCGATAGAAAAAAAACGATCGTTTGTAGGCACGTCCATCGGTTAAAAATCCACGCATGCTCAGAATCAAGTCGACGCATGCTTGGAAGCATTGAACTTAATTTTTTTCAGCACGTCGTTGTGTTTTACGTCACCGCGTTCTGACACGATTGTTTATTTAACCGATGGTGTGTAGGCACGACTGACCATCAGTCAGCTTCATCGGTTAACCGATGAAAACGGTCCATCAGACCGTTCTCATCGGATGGACCGATCGTGTGTACAGGGCTTAATTATCCAACTTACTTTGTGCTGGAATCCATTGGGCTCAGATGTCTTTTTCTCCATGTACATTCCGTGTAGAGCGTGGGCCAGAACATTTACCGCCCTGTATGCATAGGTGGGCAGAGCTGTATAAGCAGAAAACATGGGTGAAAGATCTTTTTTATCACTACAATGTTTTGCAGAAAACCCATAGATGACTTGAAACAAGTAATTTTTGCGTGGATTCGGGGAGAGGCACCCAAACCTATTAATCCAAATATCTTCCAGTATCGGGTCACGGAAGCAGTTGGAGAAGGAAACACCATTCTTATACATATTGAGGTTTATTCTTTTGTTTTGTGCCCATAGAAATATGAAGCTACAGTTGATTGGTGTAAAGTTCACATCATATATATTATTTAGTTTACTCCATGACGGTGGGAAAATAAATGTGATCTTTTCCATAACAGAGGGTATGAGAGAAGCCAAATAAAAAAAGTTAAATGTGAAAGTTCCACACATTATGACCACCTTAGCCGCGGATTCACTAATAATTCTTGATTTCCGAGTAAGCTCCATAGTATCCGGAGTGATCTGAATGATATAATCTATGCAGATCCCGTGTTGGCTCATCATCTTACTCAGCTCTTGGGCCTCCTCATCACCGCTGCCGTCCCATGATGTTATTATTCCAACCCAGTTCCACCCAAAATGCTGCAAAAGTCTTATAAGGGCTCCGTAATGGACCCGATCTTCTGGGGTCATACGGAATAAAGTTGGATACATTTTTCCATGAGTGTCAGTGACCCGATAACTCATCTGGATAGTGCGGTGGGAAATATTTTGATAAGATGTTATTATTCAGACAATGAAATAATAAGAAATGTAATATATAAATGGCACACAAAGATCTCTTTATCATATTTATTTTTTATCTTCTAATAAAAAGAAGTACCGTATTTATCGGGGTATACCGCGCGCCGGCGTATAATGCGCACCACAAGCTTAAAAAGGTAAAAAAAGAAAAAAAAAAGAAAACTTACATTTTTGCCCTGCGTCCATCAGCGGCCTTGTCCGGCGTCCGTCTGCGGCCTTGCGTGGGGTCCGACCTGCCTTGTGGGTGACCGTCTGCGGCTTTGGAGGTGTCCGTCTGCGGCCTCCATCCAGGTGTCCGTCTCCGTCCAGCGTGTCCGGTGTTCATTTTTGGATTTCTCGCGTGACTGCGGGCGGAGCCGAGCATGGCCGAGCCTAGCCGAGTGCGCAGTACACTCGGCTCAGCTCGGCTCTAGGCTGCGGCGGGCAGAGCCGAGCGTGGCCGAGCGTAGCCGAGTGCGCAGTACACTCGGCTTGGCTCGGCTCTAGGCTAGAGGCTCAGAGACAGCGGGGATCGGCGTATATCGCGCACCCACGATTTTCCCCTGATTTTTTTTTTTTTTTTTTTTAATTTAAGCTTTTTTTTTATTTAAAACAAAATAATAATACATGTACAAATGGTACAACTGAGCATACAATATACAATAATACAATACATACTATCGAGCCTCCCCTTTTAACCTTAGTCATCACAGCCTTACTTCCCACCCCTCCTCCTGGTTATCCGGGAGAAACAACGACACCACCCAAAACAATACATCAAAAAAAAAAAAAAAAAAAGAGAAAAGAGGGAGAAAAAATAAATAAAAATAATAATAAAAAAAAAAATTAAATAAAAAAACCCCCTGGAGCTGTGGTGGCTCAACGCGATTGGCACTGCGCTGACAAGCCATTCACCTCTGCAGCTAGAGGTTCGGATCCCGGTCTCGGCTTCATGTGAATTGAGTTTGGTGGTCTCAGCCCGGCTCCCGGTGGGTGTGCTATGCAAGGTAAGCCTGTGCTTAGTACGCCCACCCCCCTCCCACAAAAACCACCACACCTACACACGCACTCTAAATTGGGTTAACACACTCACATTGACCACGCGGTCTCTAAAAGAGAGGCAAAGGACTAATGGGGCTGGTTGAGCGGGCTAATCCTCTCACTCCCTTATAGGGAGTCCCTCTGCCCCGTTGGGCTTCAAAGCGGAGCAGGTAGGGCGGGCTGTGTGGGAGGACCCCCTCACACACCCGCCATTGCCACCCGGGGCATGGAGAAAGGTGGCAGATTGCCTCTGGGGGAGGCCTGCCTACTCCCAACTCCTGCAGTCCGGCTCCTCTCTCGAGTACACGCACAAAAATACACTTTAAGAAAAAAAAGAAAAAAAAAAAAATAAAAAATAAAAAAACCCACCCCCCCCCTGCCCCAACCACTCCCCGTTATCCTCTCCCTGCACCCCCCCTCTATGTTCGCAGTGGCCTCTGTAATATTTGCCCTTACCCTCCTTACATTCTCTACCCTGGAATCCAAAAAGGATTTCCAGGAAGTCCATGTTATTAAGTATCTTTCCTGTTGGTGTCGTGCTGTCAATACTAGTTCTTCTAACTTACTAATTTCCTTCACTTTACTTATCCACATCTCTATAGTTGGTGGGACTGATGACTGATTTTAAGGGGAAAAAAGTGCGCGGTATACGCCGATAAATACGGTACTTCTCAGAAATTACATTGCAACGCTTTCCCCCAAAGGGACCGCTGGTAACAGACAGTTTTTCCTTATGTAGTAAAGAGGCCACCAGTCACACCAGCACACTGACAAATAGGGATGAGCTTTATGTTCGAGTCGAACATGCGTTCGACACAAACATTGGCTGTTCGCCCGTTCACGGAACAGCGAACAATTTGGGATGTTTGCGGCAAATTCGAAAGCCGCGGAACACCCTTTAAAAGTCTATGGGAGAAATCAAAAGTGCTCATTTTAAAGGTTAATATGTAATTTATTGTAATAAAAATGCCAATGACAGATTGACAGATTGACGTCGGCAAAGTCGTCATATGACGTCCTCAGGATTCTGAGCTGCTGCACGCCCCCGGGGGCGCGCATCGCGGCGATCGTTGTTGCAGGGTGTCAGTCTGACACCCCACAACACCGATCTAGGTAAAGTGTCTCTCACAGGGACTCTTTACCACGTGATCAGCCGTATCCAACCACGGCTGATCACGATGTAAACAGGAAGAGCCGTTGATGGCTCTTCCTCACTCGCGTCTGACTGACGCGAGTAGAGGAGAGCCGATCGGCGGCTCTCCTGACAGGGGGGGTTCGCGCTGATTGTTTATCAGCGCATCCCCCCCTCGAATTGCCACACTGGACCACCAGGGAAGCCCACCCTGAACCAGGGAAGGGCAAAAAAAAAAAGGGGGCAAAAAAAAAAAGTCTGAGCAAAAAAAAAAAAGCATAAAAAAAAAAGATGCCAATCAGTGCCCACAAATGGGCACTGATTGGCACACATGGGTAAATCAGTGCCGCCCCACAGTGTCCATCAGTGCCACCCCACAATGTCCATCAGTGCCACCCCACAGTGTCCATCAGTGCCACCCCACAGTGTCCATCAGTGCCACCCCACACTGCCCATCCATGCCCAGTGCCCACCTATCAGTGCCCATCTGTGCCACCCATAAGTATCCATCAGTGCCGCCAATCTGTGCCGCCTATGAGTGCCCAGTGCCGCCCATGAGTGCCCATCAGTGCCGCCCATCAGTGCCCATCAGTGCCGCCCATGAGTGCCCATCAGTGCCGCCCATGAGTGCCTATCAGTGCCGCCTATGTGTGCCCATCAGTGCCGCATACCAGCGCCGCCAATCAGTGCCACCTCATCTGTGCCCGTCAGTACTACCTCATCGATGTCCATCAGTGCCATCTCATCGGTGCCCATCAGTGCCGCCATATCAGTGCCCGTAATTGAAAGAGAAAACTTACTTATTTACAAAAAAATTAACAGAAAAAAATAAAAACGTAATTTTTTTTCAAAATTTTCAGTCTTTTTTTAGTTGTTGCGCAAAAAAAAAAACCGCAGAGGTGATCAAATACCACCAAAAGAAAGCTCTATTTGTGGGGAAAAAAGGACGCCAATTTTGTTTGGGTACAGTGTAGCATGACCGCGCAATTGCCATTCAAAGTGCGACAGTGCTGAAAGCTGAAAATTGGCTTGGGCGGGAAGGTGCGTAAGTGGTTAAACGCGCACGCCGTCAAATGACGTCCAAAAAGGGGATCTGTCATCCCGGGTGGACGTCATATGACGTCCTGTACTTTGTGCAGGGATATCTGAATGATGGGGCACCTAGAGGCATCATTCAGATATCATTTTCTTCCGGCGGCGATCCTGCGCACCGTAAGAACGATCATAGCGGTGGTTCCACCGCTTGATCGTCATTACAGGCGGTGGAAGGGGACATCCCCCCCTCCCGCCGCCATCCGGTGCTTCTCCGGGCTCTCCCGCCCCATCGGGGGCCCAAAGAGATGATCGCCGTCCGCCGGATGTGCAGCATAGAGATGACTGGTGACCAGATGGTCACCAGTCATCTCTATGACCGTCGGAGGCCCGGGCGCGACGTGATGATGTCACGCTCGGGTACCCGTAAGTAAACAAACCGCAATTGCGGCTAGTAAGAATGAGATCTGTGAATTTTTTTTTCACAATCTCATTATTTCCAGCCTGGAGGAGAGATGTGGGATCCTTTTAACCCCGCATCTCTCCTTAAAGAGGCATTCTTTTGCTAGAAAATTACTCAGAACCCCCCAAACATTATATACAGGGGTCAAGTCCTGGGGGGGAAAGTGTGGGAACTCCCACCCAAAAAAAAAAAATGATACGCTCATTGAGGAAGTGACAGAATACCCGCACATTACCCGATTAATCCATATACAGGAAGCAGCCAGTAACAAAGGATTACTAAGGTTCGCCTGCCCCTGACAGTGACTCGAGCTGGGCATCGCCGCTTAGTGAAGGATTGGCTCGGGCGGCTCGGCTGCTCTAGTCCTGCAAAGGGAACTGCGTTCCTGCTGTGAAAAATGTGCAGGAACTCCGTTCCCACGCGTTCCCGCAGACACCCTAGGGAATAAAATGGCGGTCATTGCAACTTTTTTATCTTTCACGGTATTTGCGCAATCATTTTTCAAACGCCATTTTTTTTGTAAAAAAAATGGTTTCATGAATTAAAAAATAACAAAACAGTAAAGTTAGCCCAATATTTTGGTAAAATATGAAAGATGATGTTACGCCGAGTAAATAGATACCTAACATGTCATGCTTTAAAATTGCGCACACACTCATGGAATGGCGCCAAACTTCGTTACTTAAAAATCTCCATAGGCGACGCTTTAAAATGTTTACAGGTTACCAGTTTAGAGTTACAGAGGAGGTCTAGTGCGAGAATTGTTGCACACACTCTAAGGCATGCAGGGACACCTCACATGTGTGGTGTGAACAAAGTTTACATACGTGGGCGGGACTTACCTGGGACAGGGGCGATTTAATTTTTTTTTATTTATTATTTATTTCTTTCATTTTTTTTTTATTTTTTTTTACACTTTTAAAATTTCGATCGCTTTTATCCCTATTACAAGGAATGTAAACATCCCTTGTAATAGGAATGGTGGGTGACAGGTCTAGGAGAGAAGTGCCAGAATAGGCCCGGTATGGAGGTGGATTTTAAAGCCCGGTATTGAGGTGGTAAAATTTCGTACCTGGGGGGTGTCTGTAATATGCCTGTAAAGTGGCACATTTTTCCCTTGTTAAGAACAGTCCCTGTACAAAATGAAATTTCTAAAGTAAAAAAAGTCATTTAAAACTACTCGCGGCTAATGAATTGTCGGGTCCCGGCAATACAGATAAAAGTCATTTAAAAAAATGTCCCGAACCAAAATAAAAACAAAAAAAGCGTGGGGGTCCCCCCAATTCCATATCAGGCCCTTCAGGTCTGGTATGGATTTTAAGGGGAACCCTGCGCCAAAAAAAAATGTGTGTGCGTGGGGTTTGTTGTGGAAATCTCAAGATGTATTTAATATGTATTGTCATAGTGTCACCCAGTGTTAGTACTTCCGCAACCCGCTCTAAAGAGCTGACTGGGGCAGTCTGAGACTGGTTGAATACCATCTGGTAGTAGAAAATGTCTTGAGGTTGGAGTGTGATGTTTGCGGCGTGGGCATGTGTCCGCTGGCGAGGGGCCCTCTGTGCATTAGCACGGACGATCGGGGATATGCTCGCTCCGCAAGGACATTAGTGGTTATAGGCGGATGTGCGCTCTTGTCTCTGCTGTGTCTGATCAGCATGGTCGGGATTCCTAGCGCACGCCTGTAGATAGCTTCCATTCCACCTACAATAATGGTATAATCTGAATATGCGTTTTTCTATGGAATAGGGCAAAATAAGGATTCATATCAGTGGAAATATGAGAGCTTGTGAGCGTTTTCAGAATCAGGGAAGGCATCCATGTTTTAAAAGCAATACGGCTTTGTTTGCTACTAGCATACATGCATTCCCTGCCTGGGCACACCCATAAGACTTTAGCCAGCATTGTATTCATGTGTTGTATTCTATGGCCCGGATTCACAAACCACTTACGCCGACGTATAACAAGATACGCCGACGTAAGTGCAAAAGTGCGCCGTCGTATCTCTGCGCCGGACCCACAAACTAAGATGCGCCTAAAAACAGACTTCATCCCGCCGACGTAACTTGCCTACGCCGGCGTAGGGTGGGCGCACATTTAGGCTGGACGCATGGTGGGGCTCCCATTGATTAGCCATTAAAATATGCAAATGAGGGAAATACGGCGATTCACAAACATACGTGCGCCCGACGGAGTGCGCGTAAGTTGTACGTCCGGCGTAAAGTTATTCCCCATAAAGCAGGTGTAACCCAGCAGTAGACATACAAAGGTCTGCACCAGGAAACACAAGCCGGCGTGTTTTACGTTGGACGTGTCTGGCTGGGCGTAGGTTACGTTCATGCCGTACGCAGTGATCCGGCTTAGTTTAGGCAGTTGTTCCGACGTGGTTGAGAGCATGCGCAGGGGGATGCGTCCACGTCTCGGCGCATGCGCAGTTCGTGATACGTATCTGTCTGGCGCTCGGCCCATCATTTGCATGGGGTCACGCCTCATTTGCATGGCTCACGCCCACCTACGCCAGCGTATGCCTTCGAAACGCAGCGCAGCGTAGGGAGCACTGGCTTGGTGAATTCCATGCTTGCCTCTCTGCGCTGCGTTGGCGTAGCATACATTGTTTGCGTTACCGCAGCGTAATGTGCGCCCGCTCTCTGTGAATCTGGGCCAATGTTTTTTCCTATCAATCCTAATAGGCATATAGTCGCCTTCTGATCTACTGAGACTGTTGTTGTTGTTGTTGCAATTACCCTCAGTACCTACTTACAAAATATCGCTATCTTTGGACAAGTCCAAAATATATGTATAAAATTCCCCAGAGTGCCTACACATCTCCAACAATCCTCGGGGCTCGACAGAAATATCTTATGTAATTTATACAGTGTATAATAACTTCTATGTGTTATCTTGAACTGTATCAGCCAATCACGAAGTGATATCAGTATCTGTTGTGAATTTCTCCAGATCTCTTCCCAGTTCTCCTCGACCAGTTCTGGAACATCTCTTTCCCAGCATTCCCTAAGTTTACTCATATCTGATGGTACCATTTTTAATAGGTGTGTATAGAGAACTGAAATCGCTTTCTTTTCGCATTTCTTCCTGATCGTTTGATTCGTTTGTCTGATTCTATTATTTGAGGTATGCCATCAGGAAACAGGGCCGATAGGGCATGTGCCAGCTGTCTGTATCGAAATGTATAACTCTCTGGTATATTCTTGTCTTGTTTTATTTCTAGGAATGAAGCAATTCTATCTTCCTTTATTACCTGTGTAACAGTATGGCCCGTGGGACCCAGAGGCCCTTAAAGGATACGGGGTACTCCTGTGTCAGCTTCACCAATGACTCTTGGGTCTAGGATCATCCTATGTCCACTAGGGGCATAGGATGACTGAGAACTGATATCATGGATTACATGAGATGGGGCAGTAATGATAATTCATGTATTGCATGATATCTTGAAATATTACAAGTTGTTCATACTGAACACAACATGTCAATAGAGTGTCTCCTTCAATGTGGAACATAGACTGTTAAGATGTTAATTGATGTTAATCACCTCCAGCTACCTGGCTGTAGTGATGAAAGCTGTGATTGCATTCTATTGTCTATTGTGTTAATTAAGCCTGGCTCCTAAGATATTTCATGGTGCTATGCTAACTAACCCTGTATTGTGTGAAAGTTCTATTGATGATAATATGTGTTGTGAGTTAGCACACTCTAAAGGTCAGACGTCTGACTTATGTTCACTAAAGGAATGTGTATTGTGTAGCAGGTGAGAATAGCTTTTCGCAGAGTCAGAAAGTCTGTCTAAGATGTGGATTGAGGGGGACTCGTTAGCACCCATTGTGTGATGTTGTGAGTGGAGTGTGTCATTGTCTCTTTGATTCCTGCAGCATGCTTTCTAACTGTATATAAGAAACCTGAGTTTACTATTAAAGTCATTCTGTTTGGAACCAGAGAACAGAGCTGTGTGTGTCTCGTTCTTCTGGGGGAAATCCAATGGGTCCTGTCTGCTGGATTGTGGAGTGTCGGAAGCTGTCTTGGGTTGGTGGAATGGAATATCGTAATGGCGTCAACCCCTGACCTTTACAACCTGGCATTTCAAATATGGTCCATGCCCCAGGCTCCAGCATGGAGTCCAGATGTGAAAGCTCTGGGTTCCTCCATAATGGAGTATTCGGGGATATCCTAGTACTTAATTGCCCCTCTTTTCCTAGCCCCACTTTCCATGTCTTGGTTGTTGTTTTCATGGAAGGGGTTAGTTCATATTTAGATTTCAGCCCACGATATGGTAGTGCTTGAAGTGCTTCCTCCGAGCCCACTACTGCAGCCTCTAACATTGTGGCAGGATTAGTTTTATGCAGATTCAGCCATCCCCCTTACTACTGCCAGCTGCGCCGCTAGGAAATATCCATATATATCTGGAAATGCCAGTCCCCCCTGTAGAGTTGGCTTCATAAGTGTGTTTATTTTGACTCTAGCTGTTTTGTTCTTGTGAGTGAGTGAGTAACTTGTATAGTGCTGCAATTGCAAACTAAATCGCCTCAAGGCACTTTGCATTAAGTGTCATCCTGATCCTTCAGAAGAGGTGGGTCTTTAGTTTTTTCCTAAAAGCCCGATGGTTTTCTTCCATGCATATGGTCGTGGGTAGAGCGTTCCAGAGCCACGGTCCTTGGACTGCAAATCTTCGTTCTCCCTTAGATTTGTAGCAGGGAGTTCTTCCATATAAACCTGGAGAACATTCTTTGCAACTGCTGAAAAAAACTTTTTGGTAGCCATTGTGGGGCGTTTCTAAATAGATATATGAACTTAGGAAGAATCTTCATTTTTATTAAGTTGATACAAACCAGCAGGGATATAGGTAATGCCTCCCAGGCCCTTAATTTTTTATTAATTTCATATACTACAGGTTCGAGGTTTAATGTTCGAAATTCTTCAGCTCATCGAGATATTATTATACCTAAATATTTAAATTCTGTTACCCATTTTTAATGGTGTATTCACCGTTGCTGTTTCACGTGCGCCTTGATCTATCGGAAATAATATGGACTTATCCCAGTTTATTTTTAATCACATGAACACCGAAAAATTATTTAGCAATTCCACAGCTCCCTCTAATGATGGTCCTGCATCTCTCAAAGACAACAATATATCGTCGGCATATAATGCTACTCTTTCTTCTAGCCCCCCTATACGGAGCCCTTGCACGTTTGGAGAAGACCCAAGTGCCTCTTCCACCGGCTCTATCGCGAAAAGAGCCGGCAACAGGGGACATTCCTGTCTCGTGCCTCTATTAAACTGGAAGAAAGCTGAGAGTCTTCCCCCCAGTTTAACTGCTGACATGGGTTTGTTGTATATAGTTCGATGAAAACTATTGGGAAGCCCACCTGCCTGAGTATTTCCCACAAAAAGGGCCATTCTATGGTATCGAAGGCCTTCTCTATGTCTAGTGAAGCCACTGTTCTCGATCCTTTGTGTATATGGTGTGTATGTATGTTTGTATATAATCTCCGTACATTAATATCCGTCATTCTCCTTGGCATAAAGCCTGTCTGGTCTGAATCTATAATAGTTTCTAATAGGGGTTGTAATCTTATGCCGCGTACACACGATCGGTCAAACCGATGAGAACGGTCTGATGGACCGTTTTCATCGGACCAAACCGATCGTGTGTGGGCCCCATCGGTTATGTATCCTTAGGTTAAAAAAAATAGATAGAAAAAAAAACGATCGTTAGTAGGCACAACCATCGGTTAAAAATCCACGCATGCTCAGAATCAAGTCGATGCATGCTTGGAAGCATTGAACTTCGTTTTTTTCAGCACGTCGTTGTGTTTTACGTCACCGCGTTCTGACACGATTGTTTTTTTAACCGATGGTGTGTAGGCATGACTGACCATCAGTCAGCTTCATCGGTTAACCGATGAAAACAGTCCATCAGACCGTTCTCGTCGGATGGACCGATTGTGTGTACGCGGCATTAGTGTTATTATTTTAGTCAGTATCTTAAAACCTATATTTAATAATGCTATTGGCCTATATGATGCACATGGTTTTGGATCCTTTGTTTCTTTATATATAAGTGTTATATGTGCCCGTCTCATTGAATCCGGCAGAATCCCTCCATGCAAGAGGCTGGTACCTTGGGAGAAGGCCTGGAAACTTCATAGAAGAATGCACCATACACCGAAATGCTTGACAGTGTCGCCTGTTGGATCTAAAAGTTCTGAAGAAGCCAAGCTAAAGAGATTCGGGTGCTGAATCCTGTGGCAGGGGATTCCGGACCAAAGTGTCTCATCTACAAAGGAAGGTCTGTGGCAGAGACTGTACTTTGATTCGTGCGCCATTCCGGCTGCTAGGCCAGTGAGAGGGACCTATCCGGATGAGCAATACCCACTTTGGCTAGAGTGGCGACGAGAACTGTTTGCTGGAACCAGGAGTGTGTCCTTACTTTAATTATGCACCTGAACCTACCTACCCTTCCACCCCTCATCCTTCTTTTCTTCTGAAGTTCTCCCAAATAAATCCAAGAGAAAGAAGTGTATTGTGTGGACATTGAAATTCTTCAGTCTCACTCTCTTCACCCTGGACAGTGAGAACTCAGAGGTAACATGCCACCCAAAAATATAACCAGCAGCTCCTGCGAGGGTAGTGCTACATTATGGATGTCATTTTCCCTCTATATCTGGATGTGACACCCATTGTGGGGCTAATCTCCATAACGATGCATTTCTTAGGGTGGGTATGCGTATGGAGAGATATAAGGGGCAGTGATCTGAAAGACCACTTGGTAGGTATGTGACTTCTGCAATATCTAGTAACATGGTTGAATCTGCAAAGGCTAAATCTATTCTGGATGCTGTTTTATAGAAAGCAGAGAAACATGAGTATACTCTTTTGTCTGGATTTCTCCAGCTCCATATTTCTGTTACCTCCATCGCCTGTGCCCAACTATTTAGTTCCATAGAGTACTGTCTGGTATGCTTTGGTCTATCCAGCTCTATAGATAGAACTGAGTTAAAATCTCCAATGATCAATAATTTTGCCGGTAAATATTGAATAATTTTTCCCATTATTTCATTCAAAATGTCCCTTGAAAAGGGTGTCCCATAGACTTTAACAGTGTTCACGTGTTCGAACAAATTATTTGCCTGTTCGCATGTTCTGGTGTGAATCGAACCGGGGGGGGGGGGGGGGGGATTGGTGTTCGGCTCATCTCTACTGTCATCTACTAGGACCCTCAGGTCCTTTGCCATCCTAGATTACCCCAGAGGTTCTCTCCCTAGTGAGTAGATTGCATTCACATTTTTGCCACCCAAATGCATTATTTTAAATTTTTGTGCTTGTGCGCGAACACGTGGCAGGTGCGCATGCGCACACACTAACTCTGCTTGGTGCCAATGCCCCTTTAAAAGTACAGTGCGGTCTGATCTGCAGCTTTACCTGAGCCCCGATCCTGTACCTGCCTGTGATATTTACTGACTCAGCTCTGTTTGACTACTGCCACCTTCTCCTATCCTGACCCGGCTTGCTTTGACCCTGCTATACCAGTACCTGTTTGATCTTCCATTGCCAACCTCTGCCTGCCTACTGACTACTCTCTGCCTGCAGTATTACATAACTGTTACCCGCGTTGACCCAGCTTGTCTCACACTGCTCCAGCCTGCTCCTGATCCTGTACCAGCCAGTGCTTAGGGTCACTGACCCACATCTGTAACCACCGCTTCCAGCTGCTACTTCAGTCCAGCCATTACGTTGGATCATCTCAGGACTGTAAGAGAGGTCTCCTTCTACTATTAGTCTCTATTTCAAGGTACGTGACACCACCCCATTAATTTGTTCATATCTTCTTGCAAGGTTTCCACATCATGCGGAAAGGTTATTGCCCTGCTTAGCTTAGTATCGGGTGCAAATACTAAGCTTGAGCTGTTTTTCCTATCCTCCAGGTTGTTTATGAAAAAAATTAAATAGGATTGGTCCCAGGACAGAACCCTGAGGGACCCCACTATTAAGGGAAACCCTGAACCAAAATGAAAAAAAAATTGCATGGGGGTCCCCCCAAATTCCATACCAGGCCCTTTAGGACTGGTATGGATATTAAGGGGAACTTTGCGACAATTTTTTTTTTAAAAGGCCGTAGGGGTCCCCCTCAAAATCCATACCAGACCCGTCAGGTCTGGTATGGATTTTATGGGGAACCCTATGCCAAAATTAAGAAAAATGGCGTGGGGGTCCCCCAAAAATTCATACCAGACCCTTATCCGAGCAGGCAACCTGGCAGGCTGCAGAAAAAGATGGAGGGGCAAGAGAGCGCCCCCCTCCTGAACCGTACCAAGCCACATGCTCTCAACATGGGGAAGATGTTACAATGTTGATGGGGACTGTTGCGGGAGGGCCCGTGGAACCCAAAATTCTTTAGAAAGTATGGGATACCCTTGCTTCAGCTCCCCATGCACCTCTTATGTCTAAATCACCCTGTGTCTATTATGGACACAGGGTGAGCAAGAAAATAATGGACCTTAAGAATATGTCTTGGATTACTTAAAATGGGACAGTAATCTTTATCCACAATATCTCCCAGGATATATGCCATATTAGAAAGAGTGACTCATTCATACTGTTGGAACATATACTGTAAGGAGATGCTAATGTCATCACCCCCAGCCACCTGTCTGTCTGTTGCCTGTTATAATGTATATGAGTCTAGGCCAGTGATGGCGAACCTTTGGCACCCCAGATGTTTTGGAACTACATTTCCCATGATGCTCCAGTACACTGCAGAGTGCATGAGCATCATGGGAAATGTAGTTCCAAAACATCTGGAGTGTCAAGGTTCGCCATCACTGGTCTAGGCTAACTTCTAAGGATCTTGCATTGTGGCTTGTGCTAATTGACCCCCTAATTGTGTGAAGGAGTTCTGTGTTAATGTGTATTGTAGTTAGGGAGAGGAGACAGCCAGGCTAGGAAACTCAAAGGTCATGCATATGAGTCATCTTGGCTGCTTAAAGGGATTAGTTAATTAGCTCATGTTAATTAGGTCTGGTCACAAGTTTATTTTCAGAGCAATATGAGCAGGATATGTATGCACCTCCTCTTTTACTTTATATATGCCTGTAGTCTTTCAATAAAGATTTACATTCCTGTTTGACCCTCAACACGGAGCTTCGTCTCGTATTTGGGGGGGGGGATTATTCGTATGGGTTTCTTGTTCGGCTGATTGGAGTGTCTGGTAGCTTCCTTTGTGTTCGGGAATGGAATGTCCTAAATGACTTTAACCCCTCTCATACACAGGATGTCGTTACAGGAATGTTTGAACATTCTTCTAGAAGTGCATTTGTGAGGTCAGGCACTGATGATGGAGAGAAGGCCTGGCTCGCAGTCTCCACTCTTTTCCACTTTTTCTCTTTTGCCCATAGCTGGATGCTCGTTTTGTCTAGGGGAATCGGCTATTTGTTTTAAAATATGATCCGTACTTACCCGTTTTCGAGATGCATCTTCTCCGTCGCTTCCGGGTATGGGTCTTCGGGAGCGGGCGTTCCTTCTTGATTGACAGTCTTCCGAGAGGCTTCCGACGGTCGCATCCATCGCATCACTAGTAGCCGAAAGAAGCCGAACGTCGGTGCGGCTCTATACTGCGCCTGCGCACCGACGTTCGGCTTCTTTCGGAAAATCGTGACGTGATGGATGCGACCGTCGGAAGCCTCTCGGAAGACTTTCAATCAAGAAGGAACGCCCAGTCCCGCAGCCCATACCCGGAAGCGACGGAGAAGATGCATCTCGTAAACGGGTAAGTACGGATCATATTTTGAAACAAATAGCCGATTCCCCTAGACAAAACGAGCATCCAGCTATGGGGAAAATGTGTACTCCATGGGTGAACCTCCGCTTTAAGGACCTTGCTTTGTGCACTGGAGCTCCCTTCACTGGAACTAAGAGGCCAATCCCAACCCCTGAAACCAACCCCACTCCATAATCCCCCCTCCACCAAAATGATTTGGATCAGTGCACAAAGCAAGGTCCATAAAGACATGGATGAGCGAGTTTGGGGTGGAGGAACTTGACTGGCCTGAACCCAATAGAACACTTTTGGGATGGATAAAAGCGGAGACTGTGAGCCAGGCCTTCTTATCCACATCAGTGCCTGACCTCACAAAGGCCCTTCTGAAAGAATGGTCAAACATTCCCATAGACACTCCTAAACCTTGTGGACGGCCTTCCCAGAAAAGTTGAAGCTGTTATAACTGCAAAGGGTGGGGCCAACTCAATGTTGAACCCTACGGACTAGGACTGGGATGCCATTAAAGTTCATGTGAATGAAAATGACAGTGTACCAATACTTTTGGTAATATAGTGTATGTCAGAAGAGCCAAGCTTATTGCCCAGGTTACAGACTTGTTTACCGCATTTACAGAAACAATAAAGACATCTGACAACTGTTTCTAAGACCAGATACTTAACATATTGTCCCGGACTCAGAAAGAATCGCGTATCTTTAGGCGGGCGTAGCGCATCTCATATACGCTACGCCGCCGTAACTTAGAGAGGCGAGTACCGTATTCAGAAAGAACTTGCGTCCTAAGTTATGACGGCGTAGCGTAAATGGGCCGGTGTAAGCCCGCGTAATTCAAATGAACAAGGCAGTGGGCGTGTTGTATTGAAATGAGCCTTGACCCCATGCAAATGAGTGGCCGAACGAACGGCGCATGCGCCGTCCGTGGACGTATCCCAGTGCGCATGCTCAGAATCACGTCGCAAATAATCAATGCTTTCGACGTGAACGTAACCTACGCCCAGCCCCATTCACGTACGACTTCCGCAAATGACGTAAACCACCTAAAATTCCGACGTCCATACTTAACAATGGCTGCGCCTCATATAGCAGGGGTAACTTTACGCCTACAAAACACCTTACGCAAACGACGTATATCAAGGCGGCGGGCGCAAGTACGTTCGTGAATCGGCATATCTAGCTCATTCGTATATTCTACGCATAAATCTATGGAAGCGCCCCTAGCGGCCAGCGTAAATATGCACCCATGATACGACGGCGTAACAGACTTACGTCGGTCGGATCTTGGCCAAATTCCGGCGTATTTGATGCTTTGAATCAAACGCTGAGATACGACGGCGTGAGTCCTTTGTGAATCCGGGCTATTGTTTTTAAAACCAGCCTAGTGGAAAAAAATAATTCATATAATAAATATATATTTATATCAAACGCAACACAACCTGAAATATTAAAATTTCTATAAATTTTGATCTGTAATGCTACAAATATTCCACCTAGACATTGGAATTAACCTATAAGCCATCAACTGAACATATCATACATAATATACTGAAGTGATCACTTACCTGTGTATACCGATACAGACTAAGTAACTGGGCCATGGCATGATTTGAATGGAAAGAACTGTCACCAATAAAGGCGGCCACCTCTCCACGTCCCTTACAGTAATAATTGGGAGCTTCTTTTTCTCTAGACAATATCCTTACGACGTATCCCAAAGTTTTCATTGGATCATTACAAGTACTATATATATGATAGCCCAGGGTGACATTGGGCAGAAGATCGGGGTCATTGTTAATCTCGTTGATATGTAATATCATCACCAAAATGCTTTTGTATTCTTCGGGGTCAACACTGCAGAATATGAAAAGGTTTTAATATTACACAAAAAAACGGATCCTTGTGAGATTTCAATTTGGCCAAACTAACACTTTCACAAAAAACTGATTTCATTTTTAAAGGCAAATATATATATCGCTTACCCCCCGCAAAGGGCCGTTGAGTTCTGTCCAGTGGCAGCCCATTCCTACGGGGCTCAGGGGCGTCACCCCCCTAATCCAGGCATCCGGCCCCTAATAATATTCGCTACTGTCTTCCCAATTCTCCTCCCAGCCAATCAGGAAGCGGATCCTGAGACTGGATCGGTCAAGAGGAGAAGCGACGGTATTAGCCGTTGAGGGGGAAGCCGCCGAGGTGGAGGCGATACAGGGGAAGCCGCCGGGAAACCCGCAAAGCCACCGAGGAGGAGAAGACCCAGGAAGCATCCGAAGCTGCCCGTAAGTGCAGGGCTAGTGGGCCAATAGAGGGGTGATGGATGGTTTGTTTGCCGCCCCCCCAAAATGGAGCACCAGCCACCACTGGTTGTGTCCCAGGTTCTTCTCCCACTAATGTAGCAGCAGCCAGGCAAGCAGCAACATTAACCACTTAAGGACCGGACCAATATGCTGTTAAATGATCCAAGGGGTTTTTACAGTTCGGCATAGCTTTAACAGACAATTGCGCGGTCGTGCGACGTGGCTCCCAAACAAAATTGGCGTCCTTTTTTCCCCACAAATAGAGCTTTCTTTTGGTGGTATTTGATCAGTTCTGCGGTTTTTATTTTTTGCGCTATAAACAAAAATAGAGCGACAATTTTGAAAAAAAAGCAATATTTTTTACTTTTTGCTATAATAAATATCCCCCAAAAACATATATAAACATTTTTTTTCCTCAGTTTAGGCGGAGAAGTTTACTTCTACCTATTTTTGGTAAAAAAAATCGCATTACATTGCATTGTTTATTGTGAAAATGACAGTTGCAGTTTGGGAGTTAACCACAGGGGGCGCTGTAGGAGTTAGGGTTCACCTAGTGTGTGTTTACAACTGTAGGGGGGTGTGGCTGTAGGAATGACGTCATCGATCGAGTCTCCCTATAAAAGGGATCACACGATCGATGCAGCCGCCACAGTGAAGCACAGGGAAGCCGTGTTTACACACGGCTCTCCCCGTTCTTCAGCTCCGGGGAGCGATCGCGACGGAGTGGCTAATAACGAATAGCCGCGCCGTCGTGCCGGATCGCTCCCCGCGGGAATCCGTCCGCCGCATGTAGCGGGGGGGGGGGGTCCCGATTGGACCCGCGTCTAGGCAGGGATGTACAGGTACGCCCATGTGCCTGTACGTGCCATTCTGCCGACGTATATGAATGAATGAATGAATGAATGAATGAATGAATGAATGACTTGTATAGCGCAACGCATGCGAACTGAATCGCCTCTGGGCGCTTTTTCCAGCCAGTATCTGCTAGGCTGGTGCGGTCATTTTTACCCCGTAGGATCATGACATGCTAAGGACACACAGTCATACACACATATATACATATATACTGGGCCAATTTGGACGAGATCCAATTTACCTACCAGCATGTCTTTGGAGTGTGGGAGGAAACCGGAGTACCCGGAGGAAACCCACGCAGACACTGGGAGAACATGCAAACTCCAGGCAGATGGTGTCGTGGTTGGGATTCGAACCAGCGAACCTTTTGCTGCTAGGCGAAAGTGCTACTCACTGCACCACTGTGCTGCCCCTCAACTCAAATACCCTGAGTTATATCTACATGCGGCGGTCGGGAAGTGGTTAAGAAAACAGTCTAGGGTTTGACATTTTTTTTTAAGTTTAGTGCAGATTGACTTGGATGGGGCTTAGGTAAGCTGTGGGATACTCCAGAACACTACACAGGTGTCACGTACCTGGGAGGAGACTGAAACTGATGAGGACAGCCTCTCTTGTATTTCCAGACCAGGCCCCACTGGTAGTGAAACAGAGGGTGCCGGGGACAGGGGGAACATGAGTGGCTGCAGATTTAGATCGGGGAACTTGCAGCAGGTTCCAAGGCAGCAGGAGAACCATCAGATCAGGAACAGTAGCCGTGCACACTAGTTCAGCTGAGGTTAAGGAAGAACTCCACTTGTGCCACAGGGCCAGGACGTGTGGCTGGTCAGAGCTCTCTGCAGACTTGCAGCAGGAACACTTAGCAGGGCACAGACACTCAAATGGGGCGGTAAGTCAGGATCAGAGACAGAAACGTGGTCATAGGATTAGCCAGCTTCATCAACAGGCAAGCAACCAGGTACCAAATCTGGAGCACAGCCAAAGTCAGGAACAAACCGGGTCAGGAACAAACCGGGTCAGGAACAAACCGGGTCAGGAACTAGCGACAAGACAGAAGCAGGATATGAGATCAGGACAGGAGTAAGCCGGGTCAGCAACCAAGGGAACACACTGGAGGTACACAGGACATGCGTTCTGTACTGGAACACATTACGGCGACCGCGTGATGACATCATCGCGCGGCGCCCCGTGCGATCCACCGTGGAACGCCTCCTGCACACCGTTCTATTATTGTCAGCCATAGCTCGGCCACGCTACAGAGATTGGTGTCATCGCTCCCCATGCCGCAACACCGCTCCAGCCGCAACTACTCCTTTAGTGCTATTTGCATCTACTGCAACTGAGAGCCATTGCTGGGGACAACCTTTGAGGCCTCCTTGCTGAACATCCTTCACCCCTATTGCCTATACTGAAGCCTGCAAAACGGATAAGTAGCTATTGTATCACTTGTAGTGCTAAAGTAAGATTTGCTACTTATGTTCCATTTATACAATTGCTATTGTTTATCATGCCTTCGGACTATCACCATATTTAGGATATACTGTTGTGCTAAAGGACTGTTTGCTAAGGAATATCTTGAAGAGACATCTACCCAAAGCCAGACACAAGTCCAAAGGAGAACGAAGATTTGCAGTCCAAGGACCTAGACTGTGGAACGCTCTACCAACCACTATCCGATTGGAGGTGAACCACTTGGCCTTCAGAAGAAAGATCAAAACCTATCTCTTCTGAGAGCAAAAAGTTCACTTAGGGAAGGCATACTAAGCGCCCATAGGCGATTCAGTTCGCATGTGTTGCGCTATATAAGTTTCTCACTCACTCACTCACTCACACTCAAATACCCTGAGTTATATTCCCCTCTCATACGTAACTATTAGTTGCCACTACAAATCCTGTATTACTATATGTATTCTCAAAGTACCTGAGCTATATTGCCTCTCATACATAACTATTAGTTGCCACTACAACTCCTGTATTACTACGTGTATTCTCAAAGTACCTGAGCTATATTGCCTCTCATACGCAACTATTAGTTGTTCCTACAACTCATATTTACTACGAGCTTGACATAAGTACAAATACCTTATAGACCTTGTCCTAATTGTTTGAACATGTTCGCGCTAACTTTTCTATGCTAGGGGTTGATGCTATTTTATAGCGTCTCCCTTAGTGGCCTAATGCATCCCTATATGCTCAAGGTGATATGATGTAGAGAACCCCCAAACTCCGTTTACCAGTGCTGTTACATAGAGCACAGGCAGAAGCATCCTTGACCAAAGGCCAGATCCACACAGATCTGCCTATCTTTAGGCAGACGTAGCGTATCTAAGATACACTACACCGCCGTAACTTACAGCGTAGTTTCCGTATCCTTAAAGAATTTGCGCCATAAGTTACGGCGGCGTAGTGTAACTGTGTCGGCGTAAGGGCGCGCAATTCAAATGGATAAGATGTGGGCATGTTTTATGTTAATTCTACTTGACCCCAAATAAAAGACGTTTTTTTTTTGAATGGCGCATGCGCCGCCCGTGGGGGTATCCCAGTGCGCATGCTCGAAATCACTTTGCAAATAGTCAATGCTTTCGACGTGAACGTAATTTACGCAAAGCCCTATTCGCGAACATTTTACGCAAATGAC
Source organism: Rana temporaria (assembly GCF_905171775.1). NCBI lineage: Eukaryota > Metazoa > Chordata > Amphibia > Anura > Ranidae > Rana > Rana temporaria. The sequence continues at coordinate 6,868,391 of NC_053490.1, read as the reverse complement.
GTAAACGACGGAAAATTCGCCGCTGGCCTGACGTCCATACTTAACATTGCGTACACCTCATAGACCCAGGGGCTACGCGGAAATCAACAGAAGCGCCACCTAGCAGCCAGTGTAAATATGCACCTAAGATCCGACGGCGTACTAAGACGTACGTCAGTCGGATCTAGCCCCCAGTCAGGCGTATCTTGTTTTGTGGATACAAAGATACACCGGAGCATCCTAGAAGTTACGCACGCGTATCAATAGATTTGCCAACGTAACTTCTTTGTGGATCTGGCCCCAAATGTCAGAAATAGGCTTAGGCATGAAAGGGTTAAAATTCCATTTCACATTCATTTCACCTAACTCAAATACCTTTTAGGCCTCTTTCACACGGAGCGGACCGTATTTGAGTCCGCTCCGTGTGTCCGCAAAAGCTCAACGGGGATCATCCGTAATCCCCGCTGAGCTGTCGGGGGATAGGGCGGTCCCCGCACACAGTGCAGAGACCGCCCTGTCTCTGCTCCGCTCTCCCCTATGGGGAATCGGATGCAGACGGAACGTCTGTCCGTCTGCATCCGATCCGTTCCGCCGGACGGAAGAAAAATAGGGTTTTCTTCCGTCCGCAAAAGCGGATCCCAACGGACGCGGATGGTCGCGGACGTTTGCGGATGCTCCATCCGCTAACGGACGCGATCCCATAGGGATGTATTACAAGTCCGTAAACGGACTTGTAATAAACGGACGAGCGGAGCGGACGTCTGAAAGGGGCCTTACACCCATCTCCCTCCCTTCCTTTCTTTCATGGTGTGGTTATCCTCCCCTTATACCTTATTTAACCTGAAGCTGTCATAGGATTTTCTATCCAGCTTTCCCATACTCTCTTGTATTTCTCCCCATGACCTCTATTACAGTATGTTTCCCTATACAATGGCAGATTGGTATTTACTAGATTTTTCCAATGTACTATCGAGGGAGCTTCTGCCTTTTTCCAGTTTAAAACTATCTCCTTTCTAGCATAAAATAATAATAAACCCACCTGTGTTCTCCTTCCCACAGAGACCTTGGGGCAGATTCACATAGAATCCGCGGCGGCGTAGCGTAAGCCATTAGCACCACGCCGCCGCAACTTACTGGAGCAAGTGCCGTATTCTCCAAGCACTTGCTCCGTAGTTTGCGGCGGCGTAGTGTAAATGGCCTGGCGTTAGGCCTGCGTAATTCAAAGGGGGCGGCTGCGACGATCGCACTGCGCATGCGCCGGCCGTAAAAATGGCCCATTGCGCATGCTTCAGCTCATGACGGAAAACGTCATTGAAGCCGACGTGAGCGTCATTAACGTAAATCCCTATTCGCGAACGACTTAGTAAAACGACGTAAACGACGGAAAAAGACGACGCTGTCCCGACGCCATACTTAACATGGCATACGACGGACCTTCATAAACTTACCCCTCATATAGCAGGGGTAAGTTTACGCCTACGGAGCAAAAACGTTCGGGAATCGGCGTATCAGGCTCATTTGCATAGTCAAATGAGAAATCAACGTAAACGCCACCTAGCGGCCAGCGTAGAATTACATCTAAGATCCGACGGTGTAAGTGACTCACACCAGTTGGATCTACGCTGTATCTATGCGTAAATGATTCTAGGAATCAGACGCATAGATACCCGGGGCCAAAAACAGAGATACGCCGGTGTATCTTGAGATACACCATCGTATCTCTTTTGAGAATCTGGTCCATAGTACCTTAGGGCTTCTAGCTGTCAGCACTCGATGGTGCAAGGGAGGGAGCTGGAACTCTCAGACACAGGCAGCGCTGACCGGGACTGTAGCGCGGCTTGGAGCTTCTATACCCAAATGTTCAGCAGTCTGTGGTGAAGGGGAGGGTGAGGAAACCCTTAAACGCGGGCAGCGCGGCAGCGCTGGCTGAGACTGTAGCGCGTACCTATGGCATACCTTGGAGGGGAAGGAGGGGGACGAGCGCCCGCCGGAAATCACCGCCGGAAATCACTGAGCCGTCATCTCCACTCGGCTCTCACTCGGCTGTCACATCACACACGCACAGTCCCGCCTCCGAGTTCATCGACAAGCCTAACAAGGAACTCGACAAGGAACTCGATGTGTTTCGCCCGTCGAGTTTCTCGGTCGTGTGTACGAGGCCTCAGACCGCAGCGATCTGGTAGGCACATGTCTGATGAATTTTTCTCTGACATAGCCTGGTCCAAAACCATGGATGGCCTTATGCACAAGACACCCAGTCTTGAACTGAGCCCGTTGTACTATGGGCAGCCTGTAGGGATGGAGTGATGTAGTCGTACCGGCCCACACCCGTGAGTAGCCTAGCGGCGGCATTCTGAACAAGCTGAAGCTTGTGCAAGATGTTCTCAGACACACCCATATACAGGGCATTGCAGTAATCGAGTCGACTACCAACCATTGCATTGACCATAGAGATTTTATCAGAGTCCTCGATAAAGCGAAACGTAGATCTCAGGAGTCTCAAGTGGAAGTGGCATACACTTACCACTTGATTCACCTGGCTACGCAATGCCAACTTAGAATCAAGGATAACCCCCAGGTCCCTGACCTTAGAGATTGGTGCCGGACTCGGTTTAAAAGAGTCAGTCGGGCCATTGTCATATTCACTGATTTATACATATACCCATATATACATTGTTACCAGGCGGACTCACTGCTACGCTGTGAATAACCTTTATTGTGAACAGACATAAATAGTAGGAGATTACACACACACACACACATGTTATTACATGACAGCTCGCAGTCTGCAGGAGCCGTCTATAAGGACATGATATGACTATTTATCAGAAATCCCAGCATGACCTGATGACAAAATATAAAGGAATCCTTGTGTATTAATTGTATATTGGTGACACAAAGACTGCGATCTAATCATGAGAAAATATATAAACATCAGTAGAAAGATTTACACATTTTCAGAAAATGATACAATGAAATAGAAAAAAAAACATATTTTCTGTCTGTTGAGTTATAAAGCAAAGATGGTAAAAGCCGACTTACCCTTCACACACCGAAAAGCTTCTAGGCGAACCAGCCAAACCGATACCGCCCTTTGTCAAATCTTTATAATATTTGCTGTTCAAATGAGCCGGGACTAATCCTCCGATAATGATATCTCCCTCCTGGAAATATTCATACTCAAACAATGGCATCACCATATCAAGTCTACAACCAGGCGCTGAGCTCCGGGTCACGACTACTCCATAGTAGGCGATGGCAAGGAGGAGTATCAGCAGGTAACAGACACAGAACCCCGGAGAACATTTCATGTCACACAGCAGATCTTCTCAGTCACCGGCAGCTCTGCTCAGGAGACGCAATCACCGGAGCTTTATACACATCGCCTGTGACCGATTTACACCACAGAACAAAGAACAGAAAAATAGTAACATCGTCTGAAAATATAAAATATATATTGAGAAGTGTAACTGATCTAATAAAAGTTCATTTATTCTTATATTTCTTTTTCAGTACACGTTCAGAATTGTAATTGTTCAAATACAAGATATACAGTACTTCCCTAAAATATATATTTTTTCTGATAAAATGATACATTGTAATTTTGCACGAAAGTGAATGTCCAATAGCGGCGAATGCGTCATTCACAAGTCACTGATTTGTTGGATTTTAGGACCCCAGACTCACTGTGCTAGCAAAAATCTACAACATAATTGGTAAATCAATGAGATGAGTTACGATATTGTTAACCAATTAAGACCCGGACCTTTAGGCAGCTAAAGGACCCAGCCAGTTTTTGCGATTCGGCAATGCGTCGCTTTAACTGACAATTGCGCGGTCGTGCGACGTGGTTACCAAACAAAATTGGCGTACTTTTTTCTCCACAAATAGAGCTTTCTTTTGGTGGTATTTGATCAACTCTGCGGCTTTTATTTTTTATGCTATAAACAAAAATAGAGCGAAAATTTTGAAAAAAAATGCAATATTTTTTACTTTTTTCTATAATAAATATCCCCCAAAAATATATAAAACATTTTTTTTTTCCTCAGTTTAGGCCGATACATATTCTTCTACCTATTTTTGGTAAAAATAATCGCAATAAGCGTTTATCGATTGGTTTGCGCAAAATTTAGAGCAAAAAATTGAATAGTTTTATTGCATTTTTATAAAAAAAATGTTTTACTACTAACGGCGGCGATCAGCGATTTTTTTTTCATGACTGCGACATTATGGCAGACACTTCGGACAATTTTGACACATTTTTGGGACCATTGTCATTTTCACTGCATTGTTTACTGTGAAAATGACAGTTGCAGTTTGGGAGTTAACCACAAGGGGGCGCTGATGGGGTTATGTATGACCTCATGTGTGTTTACAACTGTAGGGGGGTGTGGCTGTAGGTGTGACATCATTGATTGTGGTTCCCTATATTAGGGAACACACGATCGATGATGGCGCCACAGTGAAGAACGGGGAAGCTGTGTTTACACACACCTCTCCTCGTTCTTTAGCTCCAGAGACCGATCGCGGTACTCCAGTGGCGATCGGGTCCGCGGGTCCCACGGCCACGGTCACGGAGCTTCGGACCGAGTCGCGTGCATGCGCCCGCAACTCTGCGGCTGGGCTTAAAGAGCCACGTACATGTACGTGGATGTGCCCATCCGTGCCATTCTGCCGACGTATATCGTCGGTAGGGGGTCCTTAAGTGGTTAAAAAAGTTTGGCGGACATCTACGAGGTGTGACAATTGATTTCCCAGAATAGACTATAAAAAAGAATGTTGGTGCAGGAGCATTGTCATGGTGGAGAATCCACTTGTCAGGCCAGAGTTTGTCTTTTCAGGAATTACCAAGTAACAATCAGTATTGGGCGAACGGTTTGGCATGGGCATAAGTTCGAGCCTATCATTTGCCTGTTCGAACAATCACCGAACACCTGAATTTGCAGGGTGTTCACTGGTTTCGCCAAACACCCTGCACAGTGCACCCTGATTGGGCAAAGGTTTGGGCGCAGTTTAAGTTGGTTGATAAGGAGCGGGGTCGGGAAGCCGGCCACGGTGTCATTAACAACTGTTGAGTCATCAGCGGTCACTGGGCTTCCCCGCTGAGTGAGTGAATAACTTGCATAGCGTTACAAATGTGAACTAAATTGCCTCAAGGCGATTTGCATCCAGTGACATCCTAATCCTTCAGAAGAGGTGGGTCTTACGTTTTTTTCCTGAAGGTCGGATGATTTTCCTCCATGCGGATGTCCGTGGGTAGAGCGTTCCATAGCCATGGTCCTTGGACTGCAAATCTACGTTCTCTCTTCGATTTGTAGTGGGACTTGGGGATGTGGAGGAGGTTTTGGTTGGTTGATCGGAGAATACGATTGGGAGTGTAGTGTTTTATTTTCTCGTATAAGTATTGAGGAGCATTTCCTTGTGTGCACTTGTGGGTAAGACAGAGGGTCTTGAATGTGATCCGATCCTTTACGGTTAGCCAATTAAGGGTCCTCAGTGAAGGGGTGATGGATTCCCAGGGTTTTTTCCCCGTTACCAGTCTTGCTGCCGTGTTCTGGACGACTTGTAGGCACAAAATCTGGTATTTAGGTAGTCCTATGTAGATGGAGTTTGCGTAGTCGAGTCGGGAATTGATCATTGTTCCAACTACTACTGCTATTTCCTCTTCTGGGATGAAGGGGAAGAGTCTACACAGCAGGCGGAGGAGATGGTGCAATCCGCTGACTACTGATCTTATTTGTGCATCCTTCGACATCTCTGAGTCAAAGATGACGCAGAGACTTTTAAATTTGGTGCTCGGGGTAATGGTTTGTCCAAGGATGGTGAGTGGTGTCCATGAAGTCTTAGCTTTTGTCTTTCGGTTTGCGTGGAGGAGAAGAAGTTCTGTTTTGGATCCATTGAGTTTAAGGGAGCTCTCAGTCATCCAATCATTGATCAATGTAAGGCAATTTTCCAGTCCGTGGTATTGGTCTTTTTTTCCTGATATTTTTTCCTGATATTGGTCGTTTTGTGATGTGAAAGTAGAGATGAGTTTCGTCAGCGTATGAGTAGTAGCACAGGTCCTGTTTGCTGATGATTTTGAGGAGTGGGCGGAGGTAGATGTTAAAGAGTATGAGTGACAGGGGTGATGTTTTGAGGGACTCCGCAAGAAATTGCGCGAGTTTCAGAGGTGAAGACTCCTGGTTTCACTGTCTGGGAACGATTTTCTAGGAAGGATCCGAACCAGGGTAGGTCAGAGTCTGCGACTCCAGCTACTTCTTTAAGGCGAAAGAGTAGAGTTTTTTGGTCTACAGTGTCGAACGCTGCACTGAGATCCAGCAGCACCAGGAGACATGATTCTCCGTCATCTGCTTCGAGGGCGTCATCCCATATTTTGATAAGGGCTGTTTCTGTGCCATGGCCTGGGTGGAAACCTGATTATAATGGGTCCAAGAGTTTGCGGGAGTCCAAATGGAGTTGTAGCTGTTGTAATACTGCTTTCTCCATGATCTTTGAGATGGTGTTAAGACTTGTTATCGGTCTGTGGTAGTTTGGGTCTTTGGGTCGAGATTGGGTTTCTTTAGGAGGGGTTTGATTATGCCTTGCTTGAGGGAGATCGGAACAATACCTTCTTTGAATGATTGATTTACGAGATGTGTTATGGTGGGTGCCAAGATGTCGGTACATTCTTTCAGGAGTTTTGTAGAAATGATGTAATTTGGTGATGTGCTGTCTCTGAGGCTTCTAATGGTTTTTGGTCCTGTCGATTGTGATCAGGACCAGCGAAAATGTCCTCTTCTTGCCTTGGCTGAATGAGGTTGGTTGTTTTTTTCTGTTGAATTATTTCCCGAAAGTTTTCGATTTTGTTGATAAAAAAATCTGATAGCTCATTACAGAATTCTTGCGTTTCGCTTGCTGGAGGCTCTAGGCAACTAATGGGTTTTAAAGGGAACCCCACGCCAACATTTTTAAACAACACCGTGGTGTCTCCCCTACCACACCCTTACTCTGACATGCAGCCTGGCAGGACATGAAAGGAGGGGCCGAGTGAGTGCCCCCCCTCCTGGACCATACCAGGCCACATGTCCTCAACATGGGGGAGTGCTTTGGGTCATGTTGATGGGGACAAGGGTCTTTTCTCAACAACCCTGGGCTGTGGTTGTTGGGGTCTGTGGTGGGGGGGGGGGGTTATCAGAATCTGGAAACCCCTTGTATCAAGGGGGCCCCCAGATCCTGGCCCGTCCCCTATGTGAATGCATAGGGGTACATAATACCTCTACCCATTCACCAAAAAGTGTACAAAAATAAAAACTGGAGACAAGTTTTTGACAAATACTTTATTAAAAAAAAAACAAAAAAAAACAAATGTCACCCAATGTCATGTAAATCTATCATCAATCACGCCACCCACCGCTTCGCCGACCCGAAAAATCAAGAACAAAAAAAGGTTCCACCTTATAGGATGGCCACCTGCCTAATGCCTCCTCCGTGCTTTGACAGATCTTATATAGGTAAAGACAAGGGCACCCGACAATGTCACCTGGAGGCCCCACCCCCTGTAACGTCACAGGCCATTGCATGCTGGGCCGGTGACGTCATAGTGAACTATCCCCCTGTGATATAAAAAAAACAAAAAAGACTCCAGCACGAGCGTAGAGCATACGAGGCTTCGCACTCTATCCACATTTGCATCTATTCCCTGTGTCTTTGACTGCTTACTTCCTGCATCATCAAGAACATCTTCCCGCCCCTCGATAAACCGACTATACCCTTAAAAAAACACTTGATTTTTGTAATGGAAGTTCACTATAAGCCTATTGAAACAAAGCTAAAGTTTCACTCGCACTTTTGCCAATTTTCATAAAAAAATTTATGCTATTTCGTTGTTCCAGATTCCTGACACTCATTCTCTGCCAGGGATGGACTGGCCATAGGGACTACAGGGAGTTTGTGCGGTGGGCCGATGGCTCAGTAGGCCGTTTTTTTAAAACAGAGATGCTGCTTGGAGGACTTTTTTTTAACGCCCTGGCAGCGCCCCAGTGTGAAAGCACTCAGGCTCTCTCTCTCTCCCCTCCCCCCTCTCTCTCTCTCTCCCCCCTCTCTACCCCCCCTCTCTCTCTCTCTCTCTCTTTCCCCTCTCTCTCTCTCTTTCCCCCCTCTCTCTCTCTTTCCCCTCTCTCTTTCCTCTCTCTCTTTTCCCTCTCTCTTTCCCCTCTCTCTCTTTCCCCTCTCTTTTTCCCCTCTCTCTCTCTCTCTTTCCCCTATCTCTCTCTCTTCTCCTCTCTCTCTCTCTTTCCCCTCCCTCTCTCTCTCTCTCTCTTTCTCTCCCCCTCCCTCTCTCTCTCTCTCTCCAATAATGGATGTAGACACCTTTTGGTGGGCGTGATTTTTCGGAGGGGGGTGGGGGCAGCATTTAATTGAATTAAAGTGGGCCGGTCTGGATGAAGTCCAGGGCCGAATTTTCGTCCCAGTCCAGCCCTGTTCTCTGCCAACAGTGCAACAGACCTGTTAAGTGGTTGAAAGGGCTATGCCCTGTGAGTGGTCTCTGGGATGCAGGACTACAGAGTTAATAGCAGGGGGAGCTCTTTTGTTTTGAGCTATGTAAAGGCCAAGCATGCAATCATTGTTGTTTGTATGATTGCCCTGTGTATCTATTGACCTTCAACTTTCAAAGCTAAGTATGGTTTGTATTTGGAAACAAGAGTGTATGTTTAACCACTTAAGCCCCGGACCAATATGCTGCTAAATGCCCAAAGGCGTTTTTACAATTCGGCACTGCGTCGCTTTAACAGACAATTGCGCGCTCGTGCGACGTGGCTCCCAATCAAAATTGACGTCCTTTTTTTCCCCACAAATAGAGCTTTCTTTTGGTGGTATTTGTTGACCTCTGCGGTTTTTATTTTTTGCGCTATAAACAAAAATAGAGCGACAATTTTGAAAAAAATGCAATATTTTTAACTTTTTGCTGTAATAAATATCCCCCAAAAACATATATAAAAAAAAAATGTTTCCTCAGTTTAGGCCGATACGTATTCTTCTACCTATTTTTGGTAAAAAAAATCGCAATAAGCGTTTATCGATTGGTTTGCGCAAAATTTATAGCGTTTACAAAATAGGGGATATTTTTATTGCATTTCTATTAATTATTTTTTTTTTTACTACTAATGGCGGCGATCAGCGATTTTTTTCGTGACTGCGACATTATGGCGGACACTTTGGACAATTTTGACACATTTTTGGGACCATTGTCATTTTCACAGCAAAAAATGCATTTAAATTGCATTGTTTATTGTGAAAATGACAGTTGCAGTTTGGGAGTTAATCACAGGGGGCGCTGAACGTGTTAGGCTTCACCTAGTGTGTTTTTACAACAGTAGGGGGGTGTGGCTGTAGGTCTGACGTCATCGATTGTGTCTCCCCTATAAAGGGCATGACACGATCGATGCGCCGCCACAGTGAAGCACGGGGAAGCCGTGTTTACATATGGCTCTCCCCGTTCTTCAGCTCCGGGGAGTGATCGCGACGGAGCGGCTATAAACGAATAGCCGCGCCGTCGTCCCGGATCGCTTCCCGAGGGAATCCGCCCACCGCACGCAGCGGGGGGGTCCCTATCGGACCCCCGACCCGCGGAAAGGCAAGGACGTATATATACGTCCATCTGCCTGTCCGTGCCATTGTGCGGACGTAAATAGTCGTGCGGCGGGCGTTAAGGGGTTAAGTTGTGTTATTTTGTGGTTTATGTAACTTTGGCATTTTGGGATATATTGTTTAGTTAACCTATATTTCCTCCTATAGGCCCTAATTGATATAGTCTAAAGTGTTTAGTCCATATACAGTTAAGTTCTCATTTGGTGCCTCAATTGTGTAGTCAATTTTTGTGAGGAGAAATTTGGGTTTTCTAGTGAAGAAATCTTGGTTTGTGCTGGTTTGTGACTAAATTTCAATTGGTAAAGCTGCCATTTTGTTGTAGTCTAAATTTCATCCACCATTTTATCGTAGAGTGATTTTCAGCAGCCATTTTGTTGTAGTCTAAACCTCATTGGCCATTTTGCCGTAGACTGAATTTCAATTGTTACAAACTACCATTTTGTTTCTGCTGAATTTTAGTATGTCACCCATTTCGGAATTTCAGCACTTGGTGAAATGAGGTCATTCTTTTCAGGAATTTCAGTTTTTGGAGGTGGCATGGGTTGCCGTGGCTATTTTTAAGTGTCTTGATAGCCATTATAAGAAGTAAGATATATATGTTTTCAGGGAAGACAGGCTTCCCCGCCCCCTCCCCCTTCCTGTACATTGATATGGAAATAAACCAGTTGGATAGGTTTTTAGAGCTGAGTAGAGAACAGGAAGTTCTCTGCAGGATGTGATGTATGCAACAGGAAGTTGGTGGGAGGGGCTTGGGGTCTTTTGAAACAAGCACATGGACACAAAGGGACTTGTATTTGGAAGGACGATGGCAATCATGTTTTAAATTTAATTACAGTTGTTTTACTGTAATTCAGTTTTGGGTAGAGAGTGAACATTCTGAATGAATGAATGAATGAATGAATGAAAAACTTATATAGCGCGGCACATGCAAACTAAATCGCCTCTGGGCGCTTGTTGTTCCTGTCTCTTGACATCAAAAGAGCAGAGTTTTAGTCTGTCTTCTGAAGGTCAGGTGGTTTTCCTCCAACCGAATGCTGGTTGGTAAAGCGTTCCACAGTCTAGGACCTTGGAAAGCAAACCTTCTTTCTCCTTTGGACTTGTATCTTGCTTTGGGTACCTTGACCAGATTTTGGTCGGTGGATCGAAGAACGCGATTGGCATTGTGGGGTTCTATCTTGTCGCAAAGATATTGCGGAGCCTTCCCATTCTGCCTCTTCTAGATTTCCTTAAAGGACTACAGCCTCTAGTATTCAAGAGATTTCTCCCAGTCTTCCACATCTCTCTATAACTTGGAATGCACTCACGCGCCCTAGCCTGCCAGATACGTTTTTGACCTGCGGAGAAGCTACTTCACCCTGTTCGCCCCGCAATTGGCATTCTGAGCCAACATGCTTTCCTGTACCATCTTAGATAGGCTGACAAGTTCCCCAATTTGAAAGGCTCCAAAAAGGGCAAGAGAGAACGCTGCTTTAAATAAAGAAACCTCGTAAGCTGAGGAACACGGCAAGCCCAACAGAGAGAAAATGGTCTCTAGATCAGCAATACCCTTTTAGGGCCTGTCAGACCCAAACATGTTGGTGAAATTGCAACAGCCATGTAGTTTGAAGAAGAACGCTAAACCCGCCAGCTTATGCTCAAAGGCAGACACTGACAGGTTCCTGATAAATAAATAAAGGAACACTAACCTTACCTCTTAGCCTTCTGGGTCCACCCCGGCCAGCTGCACCATTTCCAACCACTCCCACCATACCTTGGCATAAGCCTCCCAAGTTGCCTCACTCACCGACCATCTGATCCATCCGGCGATGACCCCAAGGCAATTTCCCATAGCAATTAAGGACAGGGGATCCCCCACTGCTATGCTGCCAGTGCCAAGCCTCAGAACCTGTCTCACTGAAACCGAGACAATGAGGCAGCCAAAGTATTGTCGACCCCAGGGAGGTGTACAGCATACAGAAAAATATTAAACTGAAGGCAACATAGAACCAGGTGCCGGAGGAGCCATGCCACAGGTTGCAATGATGCCGAGATGCGGTTAATGACCTGTATCAGCCCCAGGCTGTAACAATTAAGACGTACTTTCAAATTCCGGAATGACTCACCCTAGATTTCCATAGCCAGCACCACCGTAAAAAGCTCCAGGACCACCAGGCTACAGAGAAAGCACACCTCTTTCCACAAACACGGCCAACACCCCGCACTCCAGTGACCCTGATAAAAGGCCCCATAACTAGTGATGTCGCAAACCTAAAGATTTTCGTTCGCGAACGGCGAACGCGAACTTCCGCAAATGTTCGCGAACAGGCGAACCGGGCGAACCGCCATAGACTTCAATAGGCAGGCGAATTTTAAAACCCACAGAGACTCTTTCTGGCCACAATAGTGATGGAAAAGTTGTTTCAAGGGGACTAACGCCTGGACTGTGGCATGCCGGAGGGGGATCCATGGCAAAACTCCCATGGAAAATTACGTAGTTGACGCAGAGTCTGGTTTTAATCCATAAAGGGCATAAATCACCTAACATTCCTAAATTGTTTGGAATAACGTGCTTTAAAACATCAGGTATGATGTTGTATCGATCAGGTAGTGTAAGGGTTACGCCCGCTTCACAGTGACAGACCAAACTCTGACAGACCAACCTGTCAAAGCCTATGGTCGTGCTGAGGTAGTTCAGTGACAGTTAAGTGACCCAGAAAACAATGATTCTGCAGTGTGGGCCCATTGTTGGCCTAGTAGGCTTTAATGATCACAACGAAAATTAATGTTTTTTTCTATGCAAAATGATCCAGCTGATCGCTTCTGGTCTGTTCACAATGAAGCAACGACCTTATCATCTGGGGTGTGCCAACATTGCCATTGCCAACACACTCATAGAGGGGGTCGCTTCATTGTGATACGCAAGCCCCTTCACCACAACAAGGTAACGATCACGAGGGGAATTGACACATGTATGTGCCATTTTTTGTTTGTTTTGTTTTTGCAGCCACAGTGCTGCACCAGAGGCCAGAAAAATTAGGCATGTACACATGCCTGAAAAAGTAGGTATTGTTGCAGCCGCTACTGTAGCAGCGGCCAGAAAAATTTATGTTTTCCAGGCAGAAAGTGCACTAAAACATTGCGGCTTGAACCCTAGTTGGTGGTTGATAAGTCACGCAAGTCATCCGGCATGCAGAGATAAAATACAGCAGCGTGTGGACCGTTTTTAGCCCAAGGAAGCTCATCTCATCAGGCCTTTAGTCAAATGTATCGCCCACTATCAGTCCCTTCGGGATCCATGCCTCATTCATCTTAATAAAGGTGAGGTAATCTAGACTTTTTTGACCTAGGCGACTTCTCTTCTCAGTGACAATAACTCCTGCTGCACTGAAGGTCCTTTCTGAAAGGACACTTAAAGCGGGGAAGGCCAGAAGTTATATCGCAAATTAGGATAGCTCAGGCCGGGCGGGATGAGGACGTGACGTAGCGCGAGTGAGGTGGGAGGTGTCGGACGGCTCTATGGCGGCAGGAGACACACGCCGCTCTGAGGCTCCGTCAGCACCGCTCGTGACCTCGCAGACCACAGCGTGAGAGGCCGGGATCTGTGAGAAGCGAGCGGGTGCCGCATCCCCGCCCCGGACCAGACATACCTACCTGAAAAGCGCCGGTGAACGAGCTCCTGTTGGACACGCAGCGCCGGAGAAATTAAAGCTGCTGCGTTCTCAGCACTGGATGTCAGCAGCCTGAGCGGTGACATGCTGTGCGGGGCTATCAGAAATCCATCGGAGACACGTAGCCGGGCAGTGGCTCAGGAGGAAAATCAAAGGGACTGGTGAGGCGCTCAGTAGAGCCGAGTCCGAGCGCCCCCCCCCCCCCCGTGACCCCCCCTCCCGTTTGTTATAATACTGTCCTCCGGAATGTCCATACACCAGTACACCATAAGGTGCCCCATTGTGAAAAAATTGGAGAATAATTAGATGCTAATCTTCTACTGGGTTTGATATATATGAGAACTGTATATGAAGGGAATATGAATACAAAATGTAATTGAACATACAATTGAATATATAACTCACACCGGGACAAGATGATGTAATTGAAGAAATATCTGAGGAGTATGATATCTGGTTTAATTGAACTCACCACCTGTTGCAATATCTCTACACTGCTTGTTCTCCTTAGGACATATTTAAGTGTCTGGTCCCTGTCCTTATTGAATGGCTCTGGCTGGTCTGTGGAGTCAAACAGGAGGAAAATCTAGGGCGATATAAATGCTGATCTTCCCTCTCATGATTTACCTAATTGCCCTTTTATATAGTTGAATTAACGACAACTCCGATGGCCTGGGCATTGAAGCATTAGCGTTCTGAGGGAAAACTTAGGCCGGTGAAGGATGGCCAAAAATACATTACTCTCTCTGGACTGTACCGGTAACGCACACGTGACCGTGAGAAGCTGGTAAAATTCCAGTTTTTGAAGATTGGGGGACAGGGAAAGATCATTTAGACCCTCCCTGACTCAAAGTGTCTCCCCTGTCTCTGGAACAATGAGGATGTTCTGGGCTGATGTAGCACAGGAGATGGCTCTTTAAAAACATTGAAGGTATTTACCTTATAAGAAGTGAGTCCGGTAGCCCAGGTAATTCTGCTTAAAGCGGTAAACTTCCTCTCCCCTGCTGATCAGCCCTTTACCTCCTTTTCTTAGTTCAGGGCTCTTGCTTTCCTGTGGCCCTCTCTTTATTAAAATATCTACTTTTTCAGGACATGAGTAGTAGATAAGGGAAGATAGGAGCTCACATCGGGGAAGAAAGTCGTGGGCCGCTCTCTTTCCATTTAAAAAAAAAAATCCATCTCCAAATTGGGGAAGAGAATTCGACCCTCCAACAAAATGAATAGATCTACGAGGGGTGGCACTACAAAACCAACTAAGAATAACTCGGGGAATAGCTCCATACAGCAATATATGACGCAGGAAGGGAGCCTTAAAAGCCCAGGACTCGCAAAAAAAACTGAAAAGAAGAAGATCGATAAAAAAAAAGGTGTAGGAACAGGTAGTGTGGAGAGCTCTAGAGGTGAAACGACACTAGAAAGCGAGCAAGAGCAAAATAATGCAGAGGAGCTAGCCCAAGATACACAGCCCCCTACAAAGGCAGAGATGAACGCAATGCTGTTGAGGATGGAAAATGTCATGGAAAATATCATAAGGACAGAAATTAACAAGGTAAGAATAGACCTAGGAGGGTTCCGTGAAAGAGTGGTAGAGACGGAAAAGAGAATAGAGGAGCAGGATCAGGAAATAAAATCCTTGAAAAAGCAAGTAAAGGCCCTGACCGAAAACCAGAGATTGGTGGCATATAGGATTGAGGACCAGGAGAATCGCAACAGGCGACAGAACCTTAGAATCAGAGGGTTAGCAGAAGAAAAGGATGAAGACCTAAGAGACATCATGAACACAATTTTTAACCCCCTGCTAGAGAGATCAGTAGAATCAGGGCCGGCGCAACCACCAGGCGGACCAAGCGGCCGCTTGGGGCGGGCAGGTCCGCAGCCTGGGATGGGGCGGAAAGATTACCTTTTTTTATTTTTTTTATTGTCCGGAGCAGAGGTGTATGTTGTGTGGGACACAGCCGCAGAGTCCGGTCCGCGGCGGCGGACGAGGGACAAGACTTTACCATTCATAGTGGTGGTGGGCACGGCTCAGGCTGCCTGCATCCAATAGCAGGCTCCACCGCTGCGGCGCCGTCCTCCTAGCCTTTCCCCTAAAGAAGGCGACGGCAGCCCCAGAGCATGGCGGGAGTTGTAGTTCTCCAACAGAGCACAGGCACACAGACTTCACTTGGCCCTCTGGTGCCTGTGCTCTGCAGTGACTACAACTCCCAGATTGCACTGCAGGGCACTCAGAGAGAGGGAGAACGTCACATGTTGCTTCTTCTGCTGCAAGACAGTAGGGAACCAAGTCACCGAGGCGAGGAGCAGGTAAGTACATTTACTACACACACGCTGTGGGGGGACAGTGCTGTGTGTGTGTGGGGCAGTGCTGTGTGTGTGGGGGGGGGATTAGCGCTGTGGGGGGACAGTGCTGTGTGGGGGGGGGGGGACAGTGCTGTGTGTGTGTGGGGGGGGGGGGGTGTGTGATGGGGAAATACTGTGTGGGGGGTATGTGATGGGGGGATATGTGAAAGGGGGCATTACTGTGTGGGGGGGATATGTGAAGGGGGGCAATACTGTGTGGGGGGATATGTGAAGGGGGGCATTACTGTGTGGGGGGATATGTGAAGGGGGGCATTACTGTGTGGGGGGATATGTGAAGGGGGGGCAATACTGTGTGGGGGGATATGTGAAAGGGGGCATTACTGTGTGGGGGGATATGTGAAGGGGGGCAATACTGTGTGGGGGGATATGTGAAGGGGGGGGCAATACTGTGTGGGGGGTAATTATTGAAAGAAACATTTTTGCAAGGGAGGTGGGTGGCTGTTGGGGGGGGGGGGCGCCAAAATGGAGCTTCGCTTGTGTAGGCAGAAATCCTTGCACCGGCCCTGAGTAGAATCCAAGCCCCTTAAGATTGAGAGAGTGCACCGAGTGGGGAACCCCCAACAAATAGAAAGATACGGCCCAAGGGATGTGGTCGTAAGGTTCAGGAATTACGTCGATAAAGCAGAAATATGGAGCAGGCTTAGGGGGAAACCCCCCTGAGATATAGAGACACTGAGCTACAAATATTCTCCGATCTGGCGAAAGAAACACTGGCAAGGAGGAGATGCTTGAAACCCCTCTTAGAGCTTATGCGGGCACAAAATATTAGGTACCAATGGGGATTTCTGGCGTGCCTCATAGGTATAAAGGGGGGTAAAACAGCACGACTTAGGTACCCGGATGAACTGAACGAATTTTGCTCTAAAATGGACTTAACAATCCCTGAACTCCCTGATTGGGTGGATTAGCTGGGCTCTGCTTAGTATGGAATTCTGAGATGCTGGACGGGGAGGTGGGGGGAGGGGGGGAGGGGTTGGGTTTAGTCAAGGGGGAGCCCTGAACACCACCACGAAAGAGGAGCCAAGGATGAAGGCGAGGAGTCTTCTACCAGCGGCTCCCAGGCCAAGAGTGGGCCGGGGTGGGGGAGGGAGGGAGGGGGGGCTGGGGAGTGAGGGGGGGGAGGGAGGAAAATGGGAGGGCGGGGGGAAAAGGGGTGGGGGGAGGGAGGGAGGGAAACGGGAGGGGGACCATCCGAACGACTCCACAAGAATTCTCTTCAAACTTATAATAAAAAAAAATAAAAAATAAATGACAGATATTAAGTTCCTATCATACAATGTAAAAGGATTAAACTCCCATACCAAGAGACATAAAATTCTTGGCGAATTAACGCAGTATAAAGTAGATATTGTATACCTACAAGAGACCCACATTACCTTAGAGTCCAATATAAAGCTGCACTCACTTGAATATCCTGTTTGGTATTATGGGGATACAGTTTCATCGAGATCCCGTGGGGTTGCCATTGGATTTTCAAGAGGAGTTAGATTCACATTGGTGGACAGAATGATCGACCCTGAGGGGAGATACTTGTTTTTGAAAATAAAACTAGGAGAGGAGGATTATACCCTGGCAAATGTGTATGCCCCCAATGTGAATTCGGTTAAATATATCAGTAAAATCCTCAGAAAATTAAAAGATTTTGAAGAGGGACATGTGGTGCTGATGGGGGACTTTAACTTCTGCATGTGCCCAAGCCTCGATAGTACGTCCCAGGTACAGGGGAATAGTGGTGAGCATCTTAAGCTATTGAAAAAACAAATGTCACAAAATCAAATGGTTGATGTCTGGCGAATTCGCAACCCCAAGACACGTGACTATACGTTTTTTTCCCCTGTACATGGGACATACCCGAGGATCGACTACATCCTCGTGGACCACAGACTTTTGGAGAGGGTGGTTGAAGCAAGTTGTGAGATCACGACACTATCAGACCATGCTCCTGTAACCATGATAATAAACACATCCATACAAATATCCTTCCCACCTGAATGGAGATTGGATGAAAGTCTGTTGGGGGACGAGGAGGTGGTCGAAAGAGTACAGAAAGAATTGGAATGGTATTTTCAGGAGAATGACAGGGAGGGTATCTCAAGAGCAACTCTGTGGGACGCCCACAAAGCCTATATAAGAGGGATTTTTATTGCAGAAGGGGCAAAGAAAAAAAAATAAGGATGAGTAAACTAAAAACATTAAAGGAGGAGATATATAAGCTGGAACAGGAACATAAAATGCAGGGACAAAAGAGGGAAACACTCCGTAAGTTAACTATAACAAGAGATGAATATAAAGCCCTTGCTGGGCAAGAAACCAAGAACTTCTTAGACAGGATAGAGAGAGAAAGATATGTCTGGGGAAATAAACCTAGTAAAAATTTGGCCAGAATGGTAAGAAAAAAGAAAACCAGGAATTTTATTGAAAAAATCAGGAACGGGAAGGGGGACTTAGTATACGTGACAAATCAAATAGCAGAATCTTTTAGAAGCTATTATGAAAAACTATACGATGTTCAACAGAAGTTTAGGGACCCAGCCGAAAAAAGGGAAAAGATCAGGGAAGTATTACAGCAAACTAACCTACCGAAGATAGAAGAGTACGAGATAGAAAGAATGGAGGAATGTATAACGGAGCAGGAAATAAGAGAGGTCTTAAAAAATACCCCTAAGGGGAAAAGCCCCGGACCAGACGGTTTCACGTCAGCCTACATACAAAGGTTTAGTACCATCTTAGTCCCTAGACTTTGCCAATATTTCAATGGCCTGGGACTAGACTACGAGATGAGTAGAGAGGCATTAACAGCTACGATTACTGTCATTAAAAAAGAGGGAAAGGACAACACGATCTGCTCAGGGTTTCGACCAATCTCACTCTTGAATGCAGACACTAAACTGTATGCAAACATTTTGGCCGAAAGAATGAAGGGGGTGATGACAGCTGTTGTCCACCCAGACCAGGTTGGCTTCATACCTGGGAGGGAGGGTAAGGACAATGGGGTTAGGGCTCTTCTTCTCTTGGAGCAGATCAAAGAAAAAGGGACCCCCGGTCTATTCCTGTCAGTAGACGCTGAGAAAGCGTTCGACAGGGTAGACTGGGGGTTCCTGATACAAACATTAGAATTTATAGGAATAGGCCCAAGGATGATCAAGTGGATCAAAACTCTCTATTTCCATCCATGTGCTAGGATCAAGATCAACGGATCTCTTTCCGCACCCTTTGAGATGAGAAATGGAACTAGGCAGGGTTGCCCCCTGTCCCCCCTCCTTTTTGTCCTCTCATTGGAACCCCTGCTGGCAATGGTCCGACAAAATCCAGAAATATATGGAGTAGAAGTAGGAGAATATGAGCACAAATTGTCCGCCTTTGCAGACGATATTCTATTTTTTATAAGCAGCCCAAGAGTCACTTTCCCGAAATTAATAGCTACCTTAAAACAATATGGTGAGGTATCAAACTTTAAAATGAATACAGAAAAGACGGAGGTCTTGAACATTAACGTTCTTAAAGAGGAAGAACAATATCTGTGGAAGAAATATAACTTCACATGGCAAAGTGAGATAAAGTACCTGGGCATAAAACTGGCAAATAACTTTAAGAAAATATATAGAATAAACTTTATCCCCCTGCTTAACGAAATTAAAAGACAAATTAAAAACATATATAATAAACCAATCTCGTGGTTCGGGAGGATAAATGTGGTAAAAATGGTCCTTATCCCAAAAATTCTGTATAAGTTTCAAATGGTCCCAATTTACCTGCCACCGTCATACATCAAAATAATTAACTCCCTCATAATGAACTATATTTGGAATAATAAAAAACACAGGGTGTCTGCTCAAACACTAAAACGGGCCAAGAAAAAGGGAGGCTTAGCGGTACCGGATATCAGATTGTATTATAATGCTTCGGTTCTCTCACGGGTTATAGAATGGGCTAAAGAGTCCCAGGATAAAAGATGGATACACATTGAATGCACATTAGCGAGGGCACAGCTAGGGAGATTAATTTGGAACCCACCACAATATAGATCTTTACACACGTCAACACACACAATTACACATAATGCGTGGAGGATTTGGGATAGATTACATAAACAATTAAAAACAGAATTCAATTCACCCTTAATAGAGTTAAAAGAAAATGAATATTTTTCACCAGGGACAAAAGAAGTAGGCGGAAATTGGATTACAAATAGAACACAGCTAAAAGATATAACACTAGAGGGTAAAATTAGGACACTTCACGATATCAAATATAGGATTGGAATTAGGGCGCTTGACGAGTGGAGATACTTGCAGTTGGTATCATTTGTCAAGCGCCTCCCACACCCTTTGCGGACACAAGAGGAGTACACTATTTTGGAACAATTGTGTAGCACCGAAAGCTCAAAAGGAAATATATCTAAAATCTATAACTATCTGCAGAAAACGGAAGAGTTGGACACGCTAAAATACATCCAAAATTGGGAAAGAGATTTAGGTGTCCCAAGAGGGAAATCGTCCATAGGAAGAATCCTGAACATGACTCACACCTCGGCGGTGGATGTAAAAACTGCCGAGATGAACTTTAAATGTCTGACGAGGTGGTATGCCACCCAAGATAAAATGGCCAAATTTAGAGCGGATGAGTCAGAGAAATGCTGGAGAGGCTGTGCGTCAAGAGGAACGATGGCGCACCTTTGGTGGGACTGCCTGAAAATCAAAGCCTATTGGAAAAAAATCTTGGCCCTGATAAAAGTAATAACAAAAAAGGAAGTAGAAGATAACCCATGGGTAGTTCTCTTTCATGGGGGGGAGGTACCAGAGAAGGAATATAAGGGCTTATTGATCCCTCATTTGCTCAACGCAGCGAAACGATTGATACCCTTAAAATGGAGAGATCTGGAAAGTCCGCAAATGTGGGAATGGATCGACTCCGTAGAGGATACTTATAGGAGAGAGAAATTAAAATATGGAGTTTATAAAAACAAGGTAGGGGAAAAGGATATCTGGGCACCCTGGTTAGAATTCAAAAAGTCCTGGAGTTTCGCAGAAAACCTGAGAGAGGAATAGGAATGTATTTGCAACCAAGGGAATGAATTCATCAAGTGGAGTCGTGGGATGGTCCAGGGCGGGGGAAGGGTGGGGGGAAGAGGGGGTTTTTTTTTGTTGGGGAGGGGGGTAAAGGGGCTTTTGTTTTTTTCTTTGTCACGCGGATAAAAAATTTCTTTTATTGAAAATCTGTATTTAGTACATTGGATATAGTCCCCGATGAAGGGAGAAAAAAATAAATAAATAACAAGTATAAAACATGATAAGTAATAGACCACAAATGATGCTAAACCAGATGTAGAGACGGAATTATTTATAATATCATGAGCGTGTCTCTCGCTGTGGTGAAGTCTGAAGTGAAAAAAAAAAAGAAAAAAAAAGAAAGGATAGCTCAGGCCACAGGTCAAGCCTGCACACCCAGTAGTCAAGGGGTTCATCACTCCTCAGAGTGTCAATATCTGCAATTAAGGCGAGGTAGTCTGCTACCTGTGGGTCGAGTCGTTCTCTGAGGGTGGACCCCGAAGGGCTGTGGCGATGCGTAGGACTTAAAAAGCTCTGCATGTCCTCCATCAACAACACGTCTGTAAAGCGTCCTGTCCTTGCCGGCGTGGTCATGGTAGGAGGAGGATTACTTTCACCTCTTCCCCTGTTAGATTCCCGTTGTGCTGTGACATCACCCTTATACACTGTGTAAAGCATACTTTTTAATTTATTTTGGAACTGCTGCATCCTTTCTGACTTCCAGTAATTCGGTAACATTTCAGGCACTTTCTGCTTATACCGGGGGTCTAGTAGCGTGGCCACCCAGTACAGGTCTTTCTTCTTCAGTCTTTTAAAAACGAGGGTCCCTCAACAGGCACGACAGCATGAAAGACCCCATTTGCACAAGGTTGGATGCCGAGCTACTCATGTCCCGTTCCTCATCCTCACTGATCTCACTGAAGGTCTGTTCTTCACCCCAGCCACGTACAACACCACGGGTACCAGATAGGTGACAACGAGCACCCTGGGATGCCTGCTGTGGTTGGTCTTCCTCCTCCTCCTTAAAGCCACATTCCTTCTCTGACTCCTCTTCCTCACACTCCTCTTCCAGCGTTGCCGCAGGTCCTACAAGCGATGCTGATAAGGCCGTTTCTGGTGGTAATGGCATTGGTGACCAACTCTTCCTCGTCACGCTCATCTACGGCCTGATCCAGCACTCTTTGCAGGGCACGTTCCAGGAAGAAAACAAATGGGATGATGTCGCTGATGGTGCCTTCAGTGCTACTGACTAGGTTTGTCACCTCCTCAAAAGGATGCATGAGCTTACAGGCATTGCGCATTACCGTCCAGTAACGTGGCAAAAAAATTCCCAGCTGCGCAGAGGCTGTCCTAGCACCAATGTCATACAAATACTCGTTGACGGCTTTTTCTTGTTGGAGCAGGCGGTCGAACATTAGGAGTATTGAATTCCAACGTGTCGGGCTGTCGCAAATCAAGCGCCGCACTGGCATGTTGTTTCGCCGCTGGATATCTGAAAAGTGCGCCATGGCCGTGTAGGAACGCCTGAAATGGCTACACACCTTCCTGGCCTGCTTGAGGACGTCCTGTAAGTCTGGGTACTTATGCACAAAGCATTGTACAATCAGATTCAACACATATGCCATGCACGGCACATGTGTCAACTTGCCCAAATTCAATGCCGCCAAAAAATTGCTTCCGTTGTCACACACCACTTTGCCGATCTCCAGTTGGTGCGGAGTCAGTCACTGATCCACCTGTGCGTTCAGGGCGGACAGGAGTGCTGGTCCAGTGTGACTCTCTGCTTTCAGGCAAGTCAACCCCAAGACGGCGTCACACTGTCAAATCCGGGATGTGGAATAGCCCCTGGGGACTGGGGGGGTGCAGTTGATGTGGAGCAAGACGCAGCAGCAGAAGAGGACTCAGCCAAAGAGGATGGAGTAGGAGGAGTAGAGGAGGTGGCAGCAGGCCTGCCTGCAAGTCGTGGCGGTGTCACAACCAGCTCCTCTGCAGAGCCACGAATTACATGCTTGGCAGCCGTCAGCAGGTTTACCCAATGCGCAGTGTAGGTGATATACCTGCCCTGACCGTGCTTTGCAGACCAGGTATCAGTGGTCAGATGGACCCTTGCCCCAACACTGTGGGCCTGGGATGCCATGACTTCCTTTTGCACAATAGAGTACAGGTTGGGGATTGCCTTTTGTGAAAAGAAATTTTGGCCGGGTACCTTCCACTGCGGTGTCCCAATAGCTACAAATTTTTTGAAGGCCTCAGATTCCACCAGCTTGTATGGTAAAAGCTGGCGGGCTAAGAGTTCCGACAAGCCAGCTGTCAGATGCAGGGCAAGGGGGTGACTCTGTGACATTGGCTTCCTACGCTCAAACATGTCCTT
This sequence comes from Rana temporaria, assembly GCF_905171775.1. NCBI lineage: Eukaryota > Metazoa > Chordata > Amphibia > Anura > Ranidae > Rana > Rana temporaria. Next base: position 6,845,358 of record NC_053490.1, on the reverse strand, counting down.
GACAGACACCTGACTGTGGGCAGATGAGCAGGAACTGCTCAAGGTGAGAGACGGAGTGGCGGATGGTTGAGAGGGGGCAAGGAGGACAGCAGTGGTTGACGTGGCTGAAGATGCTGGACCAGGAGGAGGATGGTGGCTTTGAGCTTGTGTGCTGCTTGTACTCGTCATCATGTGTTGATCCCATAGGCGTTTGTGTTGTGCGATCATGTGCCTTCACAAAGCAGTTGTACCTAGGTGGGTGTTGGATTTCCCACGACTCAGTTTCTTTTGGCACAGGTTGCAAATGGCATCACTGTTATCAGAGGCAGACACACAAAAAAAATGCCACATTGCTGAGCTTTGCAATGACGGCATTCTGGTGGTGGCAACAGCATGCGTTGATTGGCGTGCTGTCTGGCTGACCCCGGGTGCCGATACATGCTGTCTGACTGTGCCACTAGCTCCTTGCGACGACCTCCCCCTGCTTCCAACTCGTCTCCTCCTCCTCTCTGTCTCCCCATCTGAACTTTCCCCCTCTTCTTCTTCTCTTCGTGACATCCCCGGACACATCGTCATCATCAACCGCTTCACTTGTATCTGACAAGTCAGCAAAGGAAGCATCAGCGGATACAACATCATCATCATCACACAGTACGTCCACGGATTGGTAATTTTTTGGGCGTTATCCCAATGTTCGATGCATGAAGATGCATTTTTAATTGTCTGGAATGATTTTTTCCATTGATCCCAGAAAAAGGATACGTCTAAGCTTTTTTCCCATTTTATCATATAAGCGTTTTTTTAAACTGGCTGGGATGAAAGTATGTTATAGAAGTATGAAATACCTTTTTTAACGTAATCCCTTTGTTGGGATAAATAATCCCAGATTAACGATGCTATCTCTATCGTATTTTCCGGGTTAAAATCCCTCAGACGCTTACACCTTTCCAGCTTGCACAAAGTGACATTTTTATAATTCAGGGGGAGGTTAACGCAAAGATAATATCCCTGTTTGATCCAATCGTCTACTGACATACGGATTTTGCAGTAGTTAATAATTTCTGTAGGGAGGTATAATTTAGATTTATTTCCTAAATGTCTAGATTTAGAAAGTATGTGTTTCCATGCAAATAGTGTGGCCTTAATACTTAATAGATTGGGATTGACTACTTTTGGGAGTACAATATTAGCTAATGCTAGGGTGTATAAATCGGAGGCCTTGGTAGAATCTTGTTCTATGTTCAACCATAGTTTATCTTTCTGGGGGGAGAACCAATATTTCATTTGATCTAGTATTGCTGCATAATAGTAATTCCTGATGTCAGGTAAGTTCATACCACCATGAGCCGTAATGGAGGTAAGAATGGAAAAGGCTACCCTTGTTTTTTTTTATTCCTATTTGAGGCTTATTTTTAAGCTGAGCTTAATCTACATATTGAATGACCAACCTACAGTAATATTTTGATTACTGTACTATAGTCTCCTTCCCTCCATTCGACTGGCAGTGTAACATGTACCGGCGGCCGCTTATCGCCCCCGGAACCATATATATATATATGTGACATAGGCGACGATTGTGACCACTGGGAATCTGTGGGCTGGAATACAGGTGATAACTGGCGATATAAGCCACAGAGTGCCCTGAACAAATAAGATAAATGTGGAGAGTCATTACATCTGAATCTAGCAGGAAGCGTAGAAGTGCCCCAGCTGGTAGTTTTGATCCCCATGTATATATAGATGCCATAGGGGTCCCAAGGGGGGTCCCGGATGAGTTTAAAGCAAGAGACCAAGTAGCTGCAGGTCCCTGATTCCCATAATAACTGGGATATATTCCATATAGTGTTGAGCAGAATACGTCATATTCGATTTCGCGATATATCACGAATATATAGCCGAATATTCGAGAAATATTCGCTAAATTCGAATATTCGTGATATTTTATCGAAATGAAATGTTTGCGAAATTTCGCTATTGCGAATGCGAAAATAATTGCGAAATTTCGACAGCTGCGGTAGGAGCACTCTGATTGGCTCATAATATTCGTGATATTTTATCGAAATTTCGCAAAATGCGAATGCGATATTTATTGCGGAATTTCGACAACTGCGGTAGGAGCCCTCTGATTGGCTCAGAATATTCGTGATATTTTATCGAAATTTCGCAAAATGCGAATGCGAAATTGATTGCAGAATTTCGACAACTGCGGTAGGAGCACTCTGATTGGCTCATTATGAAATCGAATATTCCTGATATTTTATCGAAATTTCGCAAAATGCGAATGCGATATTTATTGCGGAATTTCGACAACTGCGGTAGGAGCACTCTGATTGGCTCTGATGCAAAATGCAAAAGAAGGGCGGAGAAAATAATCACGCGATATTCCGATTGCCGAATAATCGCATTACGATTTTTCGGCAAGATAAAATGATCGCTTCAGCTACTCTGCCCAAGGTCTCTAATCATACCAGCAATGCTTTTAGACGTCGATGGAGATCTCTAGGATGTGATCTGTTCTAAAAATAAAATTAAAAAAATTTGAATATTCGGAATAGCGAATATTCACCACGAAATTCGAAATATATCGCGAATACTCGAATATGCCATATTCGAGCCGAATATTCGCAATACGAATATTCGTGAGCAACACTAATTCCATAGGGTAATTGATTAATTAATGTCAGAGTGTAAAGAAGTTCTTTAATAAGGAAACTAAGTTTAATGCTGCATGTAAATGTTTATGAATATTTTAGCCCTAAACAACAGAAAATGTGTTATTACATGTGGTCATTCAAAGCACAAACAAGGGGCAGAACAAAGTTTTAAGAAAAACTATTGATTAAGATTGTGTAAAGAACTGTTTAACATTCAGATAATGGAAAACAACATGGTATTTCGTGTTTAAAAAAATCCTACAGATTTGGTTGCAGGAAATAATAAGTTAAGAACTGAGCAATTTTTACAAAAGATTCCAAACTTGAATTTGGTTATTAAATTAAAAGTAGTAGATTGTTCTAATTTATTTAAGGTTACCCAGGAATATTATTAAAATATGAAAGTTTTGTTCAATCTAAAAATTATCAACAATTGTAGGAAAAAAAACAATTGTTAAAAGTTTTTGTAATTGAGTATTTCTGATAAAAGTAAAGACTTTGGTTGGGGGAGGCATTTTCTCGGGGAAATGGCCAATCGCAGTGCATTGGGCAGGAACCAATCTGTGAGTTTCACGAGATTGTCCTTGAAACAATTTTTTGTCAATACTATAATCAAGAAACGTCATATTATAAGGTAATGTACATGATTGTTGGCAGATGTACAAAGCAAATATGTTTAAAAAATGGTAAAAAAGTTTAAAAATTATAAAAAGATAAATAAGATTGTTACCGAATTGTACAATGAATGGGGAAACAAAGCATGGTAGCTAAGTCTGGCAGTAACAGATCTTTCTCTGAAAAGTGTGAATGTACTTTCAACAGAAAAATGCAGATCAGGCAGATCATGACAATTTTCACTTCTGTGAATCTGAGAACAACATTTTTGTGTTAAAACCTTTCAGAAACCTGGAAGAGGGTTCATGGATAAGAAAAAAATATATTTGAAAGGTATTGCTTACTAAAGTAATAGTTTTGAATTTTTTTGAGCCTAAATAACCTTTCTTGGGAGTTCATTGGGATTTTTGAAGACAAAGTATCTGTCTGAGTAAATTTTAATGAATTATAAAGGCTTACTATAGGGCAAATCTTTTTTAATAATAAAAGATAACTTGCATACAATCATTTGAAGATCTAAAGAAAGCCCTTATTAATTTAGTATTTTTGATTAATATAGAGATCTCTCTCATACATTTACATTGTACAAGTGTATGTGGATGATGAGACAATTTCATTGGTATTTTATTAAAAAATGTGTTACGAGTGCATTGTCCAATGCTTCAAGTCACATTGTGGGTTTTGCACCGTTTGTTTTGAAAGACATCTTATGTTACACTAAAGGTGTTATTTTAAGGAAAAAAGAAGGTGTCAATGCACCCAGCCTTGTCTAGTGACAACTGGATGTTAAAAAGAAAGGTCTGTTGAAGTAGGATATAAATACATTTAGCACGATTCAGGTAGATGGGCGCATCTTTGAGGCGGCGTAGCGTATCGTATTTACGCTACGCCGCCGTAGGTCAGAGAGGCAAGTGCTGTATTCACAAAGCACTTGCCTCCTAAGTTATGGCGGCGTAGAGTGAATGTGCCGTCCTAAGCGCGCCTAATTCAAATGAGGATGAGGGGGGCGTGTTTTATGTAAATTACTTGTGACCGGACGTGATTGACGGTTTTTACGACCGGCGCATGCGCCGTCCGTGGACATATCCCAGTGTGCATTGCTCAAAAGTATGCCGCAAGGACGTATTGGTTTTGACGTGAACGTAAATTACGTCCAGCCCCATTCACGGACGACTTACACAAACAACGTAAAATTTTAAAATTTCGTCGCAAGAACGACGGCCATACTTAACATTGACTAGGCCAGCTATTTGTTCGACTAACTTAACGCCGGAAAATGCCTTACGTAAACGGCGTATGTTTACTGCGACGGGCAAGCGTGCGTTCGTGAATAGGCGTATCTCGCTGATTTACGCATTCTAGGCGTAAATCAGCCTTCACGCCCCTAGCGGCCGGCGGAACTAGACAGCTAAGATACGACGGCGCAGGCCATCTTATCTTAGCTAGGTTTAAGTGTATCTCAGTTTGAGCATACACTTAAACATACGACGGCTTAGATTCCGAGTTACGACGGCGTATCTACTGATACGCCGGCGTAACTCTTTGTGAATCTAGCCAATTGTGAATAAATGATGCAGTGTGATAAAACCACAGTTGTGTATTCAAAAGTCACTTTTTCGACTTTTAGTGGACAGGTATATTTATTGGGAAGGAATTTTGTGCTTTTATAATTGGATCCATATATTGGCACATTGGAACTTTCTGTATATTTGTCTACACTGAAATATGAACTTAGGACTGCCATGTGTTTATTTAGCAGTCATAGAGTGACAGAGCACATGTAGTTCATTAAATCATATTGTATGATTGGTTCTGAAAAATAGTGTACTTCAACATGATCAAGTTTCTTTCAGAAATAGAGGGCCATATTCTCAACTAATTTACGCCGGCGTATCAGCAGATACGCCGACGTAAGTCCGAACCTATGTTTAAGTGTATTCTCAAACTGAGATACACTTAAACATGCCTAAGATACGACGGCCTGTGCCGTTGTATCTTAGGCTGCAATATTTACGCTGACCGCTAGGTGGCGGTCAGCGTAGAATATGCAAATGACTAGTCACGCAGATTCTCTAACGTACGCTTGCCCGCCGTAGTGTTTTAACGTAGTTTTCGTAAGCGATACGCGGCGTAAAGATAAAGATGCCCCCTAGGTGGCGTACTCAATGTTAAGTATGGCCGTCGATCATGCGTTGAAATTTGAAAATTTAACGTCGTTTGCGTAAGTCGTCCGTGAATGGCGCTGGACGCCATTTACGTTACAGTCAAAACAAATGACGTCCGTGAGACGTCATTTAGCGCAATGCACGTCGGGTAATTTACCCGACGGAGCATGCGCATTACGATCGGCGTGGGAGCGCGCCTAATTTAAATGATCCACGCCCCCTACCAGGATCATTTGAATTAGGAGGGCTTGCACGGGTGGACTTTACGCGACGCCGCCGCAAGTTTACAGGTAAGTGGTTTGGGAATCAGGCACTTGCCACTTAAACTTGCGGCGGCGTAACGTAAAGGACATACGTTCCGCCGCCTCAGATCTATAAGAATATGCCCCAGAATATTTAGGAAAGCCCAATCTAAATGAATGTTCTTTTGCAAAATTAAAACAGTTATAATTGAAAGTGTGGTAAAAGAAAAATACAATAATCTGGTAAGATTATTACTTTTACAAAATGTAATTTAGTAATGGGATAAAGAGGGTTCAAATAAGTATGTAGATTAGATTAATTATATCTACTATAACCAACAGAGGTTCTTTAACTATACCAGGGATGCACTCCAGGGTTTAGCTGAACAACTAGAGGCCACTTCACAAATGACTTTCTAAAATCCTATGGCCCTAGACATGATTTTGGCTGAGAAGGGGGGGTGTATGTAAAATGTTACCTAGGACAAGTACATGTTGTACGTACATTCCGGACAATACAGGTCCAAGTGGTAAGGTAACCTTGGCCATTAAGAAATGAGAGGATCTCTTAAAAGTGTTAAAAAGAAATTCAGGGCTGACAGATCCCTGGGACCAGTATTTTTGGTGACAACGCATTTGTACTCAGATAGGTATAGCAATTTTGTTGCTGCTTGTATTAGTTGCGATAGTGATTTGCTGTATTCTGCCCTGCATAAAGAAGCTGTTAGGAAAGGCAGCTGAAGAGGTAACCCCTACTTTTTTGAATTTGGGTGATATTAGAGATCCAATGAAGGAGGAAGAAGAGGGACTGTATCCTCCACTGCAGTCCTTACTTGTTAAAAATACATACAACATTCTCAAATGATGAGGGAAATAATAGTACTTGACTGTTCTCCTGACCATTTCGTTGAGTGAAGACACTGGATAAGCCATGTCTGACCTCTATGTGAAATGCAAAAAAGATCCTGATGTCAGGGGGGGCAGGTATAGGCCAAACAGCATAGGGACAGTACTGATAAAATAGTCATTTTAAGGGGGGACTGTGATGGCGTTGATAAAATTATTATTTTGTGTCTATGTTATCTTTCTCCTAACCACTCAAATATTGCTTTCCTTTCTTTTATTATTTTATTTCTTGTTGCGATGTGTGTATGTATATATTGTAACGGAACCCCAAATGGGACACGGGTTAACATTGTTTAAGATATTCTATTCCCAAACCTGTGGTGGAAAGTTTGAATTTCATATTTATACCAGGGGAACCAGTGTAAAGATAATGTATATGTTTTACTGGACTGGTTCAATTTTGTGATATGACAAAATCGAACACTCAGCTGGGCTTTAAAAAAAATGACTTCTCCCTGATAAATACATTAGCCAAATTGTCCTTTTGTTATGAAGGGATGCTGAACAGGAAAGGCTCCATCACAGCAGGGGCCCTTAACATACTAGTGTGATAAATGGTCATCAAAGGTGCTTGACACATCAAACAGAAGTTTTTGGCATACTAGATACATTGCTTTATCTGAGCTTGAGATTCAACCAATCTGGTTGTAAGGCAATTTTACACCAATAGCATCCTAAGGATTTTGAAGCCTGGAGGGGGGGGGGGGTAGAGGATTCCAGGGGACCTTAAAGGTCAGAGAGAAAGCTCTTGCCCTGAAGATGTGGACCTAGCAGCATGGTGACGTATTCTCTCTCCTTCCCCCTCTCTCTCTCCCTCTCTCTCTCTCTCTCTGTCTCTTAGTGATGTGATGTAATCTCTCTTTCTCTCTCTCTCACCCTCTCTCTCCCTCTCTCTGTCTCTCTCTCTAAAACGTATCATTACTCATTGTGGAATCCTCTATAGCCATATTCTTATTAATATCATGTATGTTGTATCAGTATTCAGTAGTAACCTCTCTGTTTTAACAAGTGATATCATTTATATTATGGTTGTAAATATTGGATTAATACAAATGTCTTCTCGGTATCAATAAATGTAATCCTTTTTCTCTTTTTCACACCCCTATCGTTTGTTTTAATTTTTATATAAACAAAAAGGTTTTTATAGCTTATATTAGTTATTTACGTGCGTTTTAATATTTCTATGACAAACTCAAGACAGTTATCGACACTCCACAGTCAGGCAAACAAACCCCAATAACGAGACACACAGCTCTGTTTGAGGTTCCACATGAATAGACACTTTATTGAAAAAATCAGGCTCTTATATACAATTAGTAACCAAAATGAACAATGACCCAACTCCACCCACAACATTACACAAGGAGCCCAATACACATCTTTTTGGTAGACATCATGACTCCGGCTCTGACATACTTTACATGAGCTAATTAGCTACAGCTGATAATTCAGACATCTGACCGTTAGGCTGTCTGCTAACTCACAATACACGTTTATCATCAATAGACCTTCACACAATACTGGGTCAATTAAAACAGCACAATGAAAGATCCTTACAAGCCATCCTAGACTCATTTACATCACAGTAGCAGACTTAATTACCACAGCAAGCTTTATAGTACTCGTCCCCTGAAGAAGTCACATGATGACGATACGCGTCGGGATTGGAGCACTAGATTAAGCAGTACCTGGCGGCAGCAGACGAGCTTGTCGCTCGTGGAGGACTCAAACTGCAAATCTGTTTTTTATGTGAGTTTTATACTTTATATTCTTCATTAAATACGTTCAACCTTGCGGGATTATGCGATGTGCCCTCCTTCTTTGTATTTTTTATTTATCACCACCTTCTGAGCTGTAACCTGATGCTGCTGGAGGACAGAGAGGAACAAGCAGAGGCATACAGGAGGCTGTTACGAACTCGGTGTTCGTTGGAGATACGCCCACTATCATCTGGCTCTGAGTGAGTGCATTGCTGTGTGACTTTCTTATCACAGTACTGTTTCTCACAGAGTTACGCTATTATTTGTCTCATTGTCTTTCCCTATGCACAGGGCCGTTTGAAGGAAAATGGGGGCCCCAAGTAAAATGGGGGCCCCCAAGTACCCCCCCTGCATGCAAAGCCTAAGTTAGCGCTACACTATTTTTTTACACCCATGTTCTTACTCCCCCCCGTCCCAGTCCCTATGTTTTTCTATTCTCACCTCCCCTTCTTCCCTGTTGGCTGCCGCTGTAGCGTGGCCAAGCTCCTCTTCCTCCTGTCAGTCCAGTGTTCTATCATTATGGGTCCCCAGTCCCCTATTAGATAGTGCCCAGGCTGGGCCGGGTACCATGCGGTACAGGAGATTCAGTTTCCTGTTCCCGGCTGGACTGAAAGGAAGTGAGCACTCAGTGAGCACTTCCTGTCAGTCCGGCCGGGAACAGAAAACTGAATCTCCTGTACCACGCGTGGTACCCGGCCGGACTGACAGGACTCCAGGAGGAAGGAAGAGGAGCTCGGCCACGCTACAGCCTGGGAAGCTCGGGGCCCCAAGCAATTGTTTGTTTTGCCTATCCTGTAGCGACGGGCCTGCCTATGCAACATCTGGCTATGAGTCCTTCAGTTACACAGTAGCCTGTTCGATCATCCAGTCAGTACATATCTGAGGATTATTTTTGGGCTGTCCGTGCTACAGCTGGGAGGTGAGCTGCTAGAGAGCACAAGAGGTGTTTTGCACTGAACTATTGTTTCCCTCAACACGTGTGTTTGGCTTCGGGATCACCTTACAGAGACTTTCCATGCGACAATATTTTTTCAGTATTCTTTGCCATATCTTTGGCTCATATATATTTTGTCACACAAGTTATTTGTGATTTATGTTTGATTTATTTATTTCACTTATGCGGTCTTTATTCACATTGTATGAAGATTAGTTGATGTTTTTTGGATTCATTATTGTTACAGTTTATATTATTGTCACATGTTTTGTGTTTTCACTTATTCAGTGTGGCTTTGACCACACTGCTCCTTCACCCTTTGAGTTACACAGCGCAGATATCACTACTCACTCATCAATGAATTTAATGTACTACTGAGAAAAAAAAATTGCTGTGCGCTGCTAATGTCTTTGGGATTTGGCTTGAAGAAAAGGGCAACCCTAGGAGGGCCTAAATAGCCTTCCAGCAGCCAGCACCAGGTGGAGACTGATTACTAGGATCTGCTGGATCACAACCGCTGGTGGAAACTGGAACTACAACTCTTCATCCAGAGAACCACAGTGCCAACAACAGGCGATCCAGATGCTGACCATATAAAACCAAAAAACATTCTAAGCATCAACAACTGACTGATATCTAACTATTCAATTGTCAACACTGCTGTAACGGAATGGCCCGTGACACCAAGGGACCTTTGAAGGATGTGGGGTACTCCTGTGCCAGCGTCACTAATGACTCTTGGGTCTAGGGTCACCCTGTACCCCTTTTGGGCATAGGGTGACTGAGGAACGATAATTCATGTTTTGCAGGATATCTTGGAATATTACAGTTTGGTTAATGCTGTCCACAACAGGTCAATAGGATGTCTCCTTCAATGTTTAACCTAGGCTGTTGAGATGCTAATTAAGTCTTTAAAGGTCAGATTCCATTGTGTGATGCTAATGCTGTTTTGTGTGTGGAATGTACTTGTCAACTGTAGTAATTAGGTCATGTTAATTATGTCAGACTGGTGCCAAAATGTCTGACATAGGAATGTGTATTATGCAGGTGAATCACTTATTGGCGGAGTTAGAACCTCTGGGGGATAATTAACTCCTCTGAATGTCATTATCTAAAAGAATGTGTATGAAGCCCCATTGTGTGATGTTTTGGGGGTGGAGAGTTTCATTGTCCCTGTAACATGCCTGTAACTGCATAAAAAGCTGAGAGTGTACCATTAAAGATTCGTTCATACATTTTGAAACCAGTAACAGAGCTTGTTGGTCTTGTTATTCTGGGAAATGGAATGGATCGGGTCCTGTCGGCTGGATTGTCCGATAAGCTGGCGTGGTTGATGGAATGGAAATCGTAAACTGTGGTGACCGTTACAACTGTATCTAATGTTTTCTATGGGTTTCTATGCATTTTCCCTTACATGGCACATACAGAAGATGATGTATGTTTAGGTGTTGTGTCTCAACCCTTTTAAGGGCTCACACCTTCTCCAATGTGCAGATAGCACAGAGGGTCCAAAAATTTAGTTCATCCATGAAAATCTGGTGCTTGCTGGGCTTCAGAAATGATTTATGTAACCCATTAGAGATACCTCCTCTCTACTCTAACCCAGGTGGTATTTCTTGCAGACATCACCTGTACAAGGCACGTATTAATATTCTTTTACTGCATTGCTCCCCTTTATTCTGGCTTTTGTTTCAGGGCGGGGTATTTTGGTGTGTTTGTTTCTTTTTGGGTATAATGTCTAATATTTTGTGTTGATAGGGCCCCTCTATTACACCAAAGTGATTTTTTGTTGTAGCAGGGCTGCTCTTTAAAAAAAAAGTGTGCTTCTGTTTCGAGTGTGGGTGACTGCGTCTTCCTATGTGGATCCGCGTTACCTGGATGATTTTTTATATACTGTTTGACTAACGTATTTATTTACTGATCAGACTTATAAGGCGAGTGGATGACTGATTGGGGTGACTCATGAAGAAATCATTTGAACAACTCCAAGGAGCAAGATTATTCCGTGTCACTCCGGGGCAGATCTGGGGGGGGGGGCAATTGCACCCCCAAAAAAATTTGTTGCGGTTGAGTGAGCGGGCGGCTCAGCGGGCGGGTAGCTTTGTGGCAGGTGAAGTGGCAAGTGACAATCTGCAATGTGTGGCAGTTGACGTGGCAAGTGACAATCTGCATCTGGTGACAGGCGACGTGGCAAGTGACAATGCTCAACTTGTGGCAAGTGACAATCCGCAACTTGTGGCAGGTGATGTGACAATCCGCAATGTGTGGCAGGTGACAATCCGCAACTTGTGAAAGGTGACGTGGCAAGTGACAATCCGCAACTTGTGGCAGGTGACGTGTCAAGTAACACACTCGGGGCTCCCACTGATTCTGCATTATGGTGAGTTGAACTATTTCATTCTATATCACAATGTAATAATATAAATAATGCGCTTCAATCATCCTGACACCATAACAACTCTGGTGCCAGGATGATTGAAGCGCCAACACCAGTCATTTCCCTGATAAATTGCCCGCAAAAAAACACGTATTTCTGGCAGTGCCCTCCCGAGACTTGCCCCTGGGGTCACGGATGAGGGATTTATTGCACTTAGTGGAGGACTTGATTTTCACATTAAGGGAATTTCACCATTTTGCACATTTTATGGCACTTTTATTGTGGTACGAGGTATGTATATTAAATCCCTGGAGATCTTTGTGTTCATTTTACACTGTTTGGCACTTTGGTTTTTGCACATTTATTATGTTTTATGTAAGAGTGATTATATTTATTTGAGGAATATTGATTAATATTATAGAATATAAGCGGCTTTCAGTGAATATGATTTGACAACTTATGGGAAGTGACCGGGGAGATCATTACTTCTTAAAGTGATATTAAAGTCTTTTTTTTTTGTTAAAAATAACAAACACGTTATACATACCTCCGCTGTGAAATGGTTTTGCACACAGCAGCCCCGATCCTCCTATTCTCAGTTTCCTCTTCTGTGATCCTGGCCCCTCCCTCCTGCCGAGTGCCCCCACAGCAGGCAGCTTGCAATGGGGGCACCTGAGCCGAGCTGCTGCTCTGTGTGTCCATTCAGATACAGAGTTGAGGCTCGGCCCCACCCCCCCCCCCCCCCTCTCTCATCATTGGCATCATTGGATGCCTAGCATGAAGGAAAAAGAGACAAATGGAAGACACAGGAGCCACCGCCTGACCCGCTGCTCATTCCACCATCCCACAGCTCGCCGCTGTTACCTGATGCCTCCAAGATGGGGTAAGTGCCAGGCAGTCAGCGAGCGGGCGGGTCAGAATGGCTGCATTTGACAGGCACAGTGGCTGCATTTGATGGGGCATGGTGGCTGCATTTGATGGGCACAGTGGCTGCAATTGATGGCATAGTGGCTGCAATTGATGGCATAGTGGCCTCTAAGCACCATCCCTTGTCTCCGCCCGACCCACCTATAACAACCATTCCTTGTCTCCACCCCCTACCCACTTCCCAGTACCACATTTTATTTGCGGGCTCAAATATCTATGTAGATGTATCTGTCTAAAGTAATAAATACAGTGGTGCCTAAGCTGGTGAGTCAGGGGTGGAGACAAGGGATGGTGCTTGGAGGTGGGTAGGGGTTGGAGACAAGGGATGGTGCTTGGAGGTAGGTAGGGGTGGAGACAAGTGATGGTGCTTGGAGGTGGGTGGGGGTGGGGACAAGGGATGGTGCTTGGATGTGGGTAGAGTGTGGAGACAAGGGATGGTGCTTGGAGGTGGATAGGGGGTGGAGACATGGGTTGGTGCTTGGAGGTGGGTTGGGGTGGATACAAGGGATGGTGCTTGGAAGTGGGTAGGGGGTGGAGACAAGGAATGGTACTTAGAGGTGGGTAGGGAGTGGAGACAAGGGGCGGTGCTTGGAAGTGTGTAAGGGGTTGAGACAAGGGATGGTGCTTGGAGGTGGATAAGGGGTGGAGACAAGGGATGGTGCTTGTAGGTGGATAGAGGGTGGGGACAAGGGATGGTTCTTGGAGGTTGGTAGGGTGTGGAGCCAAGGGATGGTGCTTGGAGGTAGATAGGAGTGGAGACATGGGATGGTGCTTGAAGGTGGGCAGGGTGTGGAGACAGAAATGGTGCTTGGAGGTGGATAGGAGTGGAGACATGGGATAGTGCGTGAAGGTGGGTCGGGGGTGGAGACAAAGGATGTTGCTTAGAGGTGGGTAGGGGGTGGAGACAAGGTGTGGTGCTTGGAGGTGTGTAAGGGGTGGAGACAAGGGATGGTGCTTGGAGGTGGAGACAAGGGATGGTACTTGGGGGTGGGTAGGGGGCGGAGACCAGGGATGATGCTTGGAGGTGTGTAGGGGCGGAGACAAGAGGTGACTTGGGAGACGGGAGTTCCTGCACCTATTCTCTGGGAAAAAAAGCCCTGATTGGATCCTATAACATAAAAGTTCTTTAAAATGAAGTCAACCTATCACTTAAAATTTGAAATTACTGAGAACGTGCTCTCATCAACTTTAATTCATATTAATAATTATTTTAGAATTCATGAATCAAAATATATTTATTAATATAGACAGATACATCTACATAGATATTTGATCCCGCAACTAAAATTGCACCATTATTTATCTTTCTGGAAGGTGGTGGGTGACATCTTCTCTAGAGCGATGGCTGATGGGTGTCTCTGGTATCTGACACTTTAGGATGTATTGGATACTCTGTCCCCCTCTGGTCACTGTGGTTGCTCCTCACTAAGTGACCACACTATTTTTTGATGATGTAACGGCCGGTGGGAGGAACCACTGCACCCCAGATCTAATAATGTTCATTCTCAATACACTATCAAGATACTACAATTAACAATAATAGAGATAATGCTATAACTACTGGTAACCCAGTGTTGCTCCATACTTATTAGTGGATAAATGTCTTTGTATTCAGGTCGGGTCTGAACAGAATTATGTAACATTTTGGGAAAAATATACAACCAAGAAGTCCAGAACTTGAGGCTATTATAGCAAAAACCTCCACAGCCACCATGTATTTCCCTCTGGTGCTCAGATAGGCCGGGATCATGGCAATCCAGACACTGCAGAACACCAGCATGCTGAAGGTGATGTACTTGGCCTCATTAAAACTGTCCGGTAATGTCCTGGCTAAAAAAGCGATAATGAAGCTCACAGCAGCTAGAAGGCCCATATATCCCAGGACAGAGTAGAAGCCGATCACTGAACCCTCATTACACTGAATGATGATCGTCCCCTGATAAGAGTGAATGTCCCGATCCTGGAAGGGAGGAGAAATAGACAGCCAAGTGACACAGATTAAGACTTGAACCAGTGATAAGACACAAATGATAAAATTGGGCAGTTTGGTTCCCATCCATTTCCTCCAGGGACTCCCAGGTTTGGTGGCTTTAAAAGCAATACACACCATGATACTTTTGGCAAGAAGAGAAGAGACGGCAACTGAGAAGATGACACCAAAAGAGGAGACACGGAGCATGCAGGTCACATCTACTGGATGGCCGAGGAACAAGAAGACACAGAGGAAGCTCAGCATGATGGAGACCAGGAGAAGATAGCTCAGGTTCCGGTTATTAGCTTTAACAATGGGGGTGTCCTGATAATGTATAAATATCCCCAATATTAAACCAGTCAGAAGCCAACAGAGGATGGAGACAGCCGAAAATACTCCAACAATGGCGTCATCGGTGTAGGAGAGAAATTCCACCACTCTTGGAACACACCGATCCTTCTTCTCATTTGGCCATTCATCATCAGGACATTTCATGCAGTTTTCACTGTCTGCAGAAAACACAATACAAACACAATGAGCATCGGGGGGGTCAGAGCTTCAATCAGTGCATTTTAGGGCCTCAAGAAATAAGATTGGCCGTCACTACATCAGGATTGATCAATTTTCACATATACTGTATATCCCATAGTCTGTGGACTCTATCACGTTCACACAGACTAAATAATATACACTGATTTGGGGTATTTTCACCAAAGAAATGGAACAGAATACATTTTGGCCTAAATATATGAAGAAAGATTATGGGCTAGATTCAGCACAAATTTACGTTGGCGTATCTATTGATACGCTGCGTGAATTCAAAGATGCGCCGGCGTATCTTCTTTCTGTATTCAGAAAGCAAGATACGCCGAAATTAGGCAAAGATCCGACTGGCGTAAGTCTCTTACACCGTCGTATCTTAGTTGCATATTTATGCTGGCTGCTAGGTGGCGCTTCCTTCGATTTCAGAGTAGAATATGCAAATGAGCTAGATACGCCGATTCAGAAACGTACGTGCGCCCGGCAGATTTTTTTACGTCGTTTGCATAAGTCTTTTTCCGGCGTAACGTTACTCCTGCTATATGAGGCATAGCCAATGTTAAGTATGGACGTCCGGACAGCGTCAAATTTTGCGTCATTTACGTTGTTTGCGTAAGTCGTTCGCGAAAAGGGCTTTGTGTAAATTACGTTCACGTCGAAAGCATTGACTATTTGCGGCGTGATTAGGAGCATGCACACTGGGATACGTTCACGGCCGGCGCATGCTCCGTTTGTGAGAAACGTCATTTACACGGGGTCATGTTTTATTTACATAAAACACGCCCACCTCTTGAAAATTTGAATTCGGCGCGCTTAAGCCGGCAGATATTTTCGCTACGCCGCCGCAACTTACAGAGCAAGTGCTTTGTGAATACTGCACTTGCCTCTCTAAATTGTGGCGGCGTAGCGTAAATAACATACGCTACGCCTGCGCAAATTTACGTCTCCCTACCTGAATCTAGCCCTATGTATTTGCAATTTTTTTTTTAACAGAAACAAAGTGAAATGTTTCTGAGTGATTGTCATTCAAAGTGTGAGAGCGCTGAGAGCTGAAAATTGGCCTGGGCAGGAAGGGGGTGAAGTGTCCGGTATGGAAGGGGGTTAAACACATCAGACCCAGACATTACAACGCACAGAAACAATGACCAAAATCTAGAAGATATCTATGTCATCTAATTAATAGACATGTGCATTCGTTTTCGTCCGAATGCATTTTCGTCCGAATTTCAGGTATTTTCTATATCGTTTTAACAAACGATAACGAAAGCACAGAAAACAAAAACTGAAAGATCCGACATAAACAAATGCTTTATTTTCGTTGCGGTCGAATGTGCCTAACCTTTACTCTATTAGTCCAATATCATTCTACATAAAGAGAAAAGATTTGACATTGATAGAAAAGATTCGACATAGAGAGACACGAAGATTCGACATAGAGAGACATGAAGATTCGACATAGAGAGACATGAAGATTCGACATAGAGAGACACGAAGATTCGACATAGAGAGACACGAAGATTCGACATAGAGAGACACGAAGATTCGACATAGAGAGACATGAAGATTCGACATAGAGAGACATGAAGATTCGACATAGAGAGACATGAAGATTCGACATAGAGAGACACGAAGATTCGACATAGAGAGACACGAAGATTCGACATAGAGAGACACGAAGATTCGACATAGAGAGACACGAAGATTCGACATAGAGAGACACGAAGATTCGACATAGAGAGACACAAAGATTCGACATAGAGAGACACGAAGATTCGACATAGAGAGACATGAAGATTCGACATAGAGAGACATGAAGATTCGACATAGAGAGACGTGAAGATTCGACATAGAGAGACGTGAAGATTCGACATAGAGAGACATGAAGATTCGACATAGAGAGACGTGAAGATTCGACATAGAGAGACATGAAGATTCGACATAGAGAGACATGAAGATTCGACATAGAAAGACATGAAGATTCGACATAGAGAGACATGAAGATTCGACATAGAGAGACGTGAAGATTCGACATAGAGAGACGTGAAGATTCGACATAGAGAGACATGAAGATTCGACATAGAGAGATGTGAAGATTCGACATAGAGAGATGTGAAGATTCGACATAGAGAGACACGAAGATTCGACATAGAGAGACACGAAGATTCGACATAGAGAGACATGAAGATTCGACATAGAGAGACATGAAGATTCGACATAGAGAGACGTGAAGATTCGACATAGAGAGACGTGAAGATTCGACATAGAGAGACGTGAAGATTCGACATAGAGAGACGTGAAGATTCGACATAGAGAGACATGAAGATTCGACATAGAGAGACGTGAAGATTCGACATAGAGAGACATGAAGATTCGACATAGAGAGACAAGAAGATTCGACATTGAGAGACACGAAGATTCGACATAGAGAGACACGAAGATTCGACATAGAGAGACATGAAGATTCGACATAGAGAGACATGAAGATTCGACATAGAGAGACATGAAGATTCGACATAGAGAGACAAGAAGATTCGACATTGAGAGACACGACGATTCGACATAGAGAGACACGAAGATTCGACATAGAGAGACATGAAGATTCGACATAGAGAGACATGAAGATTCGACATAGAGAGATGTGAAGATTCGACATAGAGAGACACGAAGATTCGACATAGAGAGACACGAAGATTCGACATAGAGAGACAAGAAGATTCGACATAGAGAGACATGAAGATTCGACATAGAGAGACGTGAAGATTCGACATAGAGAGACACGAAGATTCGACATAGAGAGACATGAAGATTCGACATAGAGAGACATGAAGATTCGACATAGAGAGACGTGAAGATTCGACATAGAGAGACGTGAAGATTCGACATAGAGAGACATGAAGATTCGACATAGAGAGACGTGAAGATTCGACATAGAGAGACGTGAAGATTCGACATAGAGAGACATGAAGATTCGACATAGAGAGACATGAAGATTCGACATAGAAAGACATGAAGATTCGACATAGAGAGACATGAAGATTCGACATAGAGAGACATGAAGATTCGACATAGAGAGACGTGAAGATTCGACATAGAGAGACATGAAGATTCGACATAGAGAGACATGAAGATTCGACATAGAGAGATGTGAAGATTCGACATAGAGAGACACGAAGATTCGACATAGAGAGACACGAAGATTCGACATAGAGAGACATGAAGATTCGACATAGAGAGACATGAAGATTCGACATAGAGAGACGTGAAGATTCGACATAGAGAGACGTGAAGATTCGACATAGAGAGACGTGAAGATTCGACATAGAGAGACGTGAAGATTCGACATAGAGAGACATGAAGATTCGACATAGAGAGACATGAAGATTCGACATAGAGAGACGTGAAGATTCGACATAGAGAGACATGAAGATTCGACATAGAGAGACATGAAGATTCGACATAGAGAGATGTGAAGATTCGACATAGAGAGACACGAAGATTCGACATAGAGAGACACGAAGATTCGACATAGAGAGACAAGAAGATTCGACATAGAGAGACATGAAGATTCGACATAGAGAGACGTGAAGATTCGACATAGAGAGACGTGAAGATTCGACATAGAGAGACGTGAAGATTCGACATAGAGAGACGTGAAGATTCGACATAGAGAGACATGAAGATTCGACATAGAGAGACATGAAGATTCGACATAGAGAGATGTGAAGATTCGACATAGAGAGACACGAAGATTCGACATTGAGAGACACGAAGATTCGACATAGAGAGACATGAACATTCGACATAGAGAGACACGAAGATTCGACATAGAGAGACATGAAGATTCGACATAGAGAGACATAAAACTATCCCCTATTTTGTAAACGCTATAAATTTTGCGCAAACCAACCGATAAACGCTTATTGCGATTTTTTTTTACCAAAAATAGGTAGAAGAATACGTATCGGCCTAAACTGAGGAAAAATATGTTTTTTTATATATTTTTGGGGATATTTATTATAGCAAAAAGTAAAAAAATATTGCTTTTTTTTCCAAATTGTCGCTCTATTTTTGTTTATAGCGCAAAAAATAAAAACCGCAGAGGTGATCAAATACCACCAAAAGAAAGCTCTATTTGTGGGGGAAAAAAGGACGCCAATTTTGTTTAGGGGTCACGTCGCACAACTGCGCAATTGTCTATTAAAGCGACGCAGTGCCGAATTGTAAAAACCCCTTGGGTCATTTAGCAGCATATTGGTCCGGTCCTTAAGTGGTTAAAAGGATAAAACATGGGGATGAAAGATATGTACAGTACTTCATAAAGACAAATACAAACCTTACCAGAAATGTTGGAGATCTCTCCTTCTGGACACGAGACGCACTCATAGCAACATTTATGAATTGAAGATCCAAACTTTTTTCTGGTGCCGGGAATACAGGGATCCGCGCATCGAGACACTATAACCTGAAAATCAGATATTATTATTATTATTATTATATTTATATTTTAACCACTTGCTTACTGGGAACATATACCCCCTTCCTGCCCAGGCGAAATTTCAGCTTTCAGCACTGCGTCGTTTTAAATTAAAATTGCGCGGTCGTGCGACGTGCCTCCCAAACAAAACTGGCGTTCTTTTTTTCCCACAAATAGAGCTTTCTTTTGGTGGTATTTGATCACCTCTGCGGTTTTTATTTTTTGCGCTATAAACAAAAAAAGAGCGACAATTTAGAATTTTGGGGTAGATTCACATACCTTTAGGCGGGCGTAGCGTATCTCCTATACGCTACGCCGCCGTAAATTTGAGAGTCGAGTATGGTATTTGCAAAGATTTTGCCGCCGAAGTTACGGCGGCGTAGCGTATTAGGGCCGGCGTAAGCCCGCCTAATTCAAATGTTGAAGCTGTGGGCGTGTTTTATGTATATTAACTGTGACTCCACGTAAATGACGTTTTGATTGAACGGCGCATGCGCCGTCCGTGGACATATCCCAGTGCGCATGCCCTAAATGACGTCGGCAAATCGTCAATGCTTTCGACGTGACCGTAAATTACGGCCAGCCCCATTCACGGACGAGTTACGCAAACGACGTAAAATTTGAAAAATTTGCGCGGTTCCGACGTCCATGCTTCACATTGGCTGCGCCATGTTTTTGGTGGTTTATCTTTACGCCTGAAAACCCCTTACGTAAACGGCGTATATCTTTACTGCGACGGCCGGGCGTACGTTCGTGAATAGGCTTATCTCGCTGATTTACATATTCTAGGCGTAAATCAGCGTACACGCCCCCTAGTGGCCAGCGTAAATATGCAGTTAAGATACGACGGCGTAGGAGACATGCTCCAAATGACGTCGGCAAATCGTCATGCTTTCCACGTGAACGTAAATTACGGCCAGCCCCATTCACGGACGAGTTACGCAAACGACGTAAAACTTGAAAACTTCAACGCGGTTCCGACGTCCATACTTAACATTGGCTGCGCCATGTTTTTGGTGGTTTATCTTTACGGATGAAAACACCTTACGTAAACGGCGTATCTTTACTTCGACGGCCGGGCGTACGTTCGTGAATAGGCTTATCTCGCTGATTTACATATTCTAGGCGTAAATCAGCGTACACGCCCCCTAGCGGCCAGCGTAAATATGCAGTTAAGATACGACGGCGTAGGAGACTTACGCCGGTCGTATCTTAGCAACATTTAAGCGTATCTCAGTTTGAGCATACGCTTAAAGTTGCGACGGCGCGGATTCGGACTTACGACGGCGTATCTACTGATACGCCCGTCGTAAGTCTTTATGAATCTGGCCCAATATTTTTTGCTATAATAAATATCCCGTTTTAAAAAAAAAACATTTTTTCTCAGTTCTACATATTTTTGGTAAAAAAAATAAATCGCAATAAGCGTATAGTGATTGGTTTGCGCAAAAGTTATAGTGGCTACAAAATAATAATGAGGTTTGGGTTTGCCTCTACCATGGGTTCAAGTTGAATTCTTAAGGTTTAATATCTAATCAGAGGCCAGTATTTTGGGGGTTTTCATTTATTTGGGGTGTTTATTTTATGTAGCACCCTCCGAGATAAAGTTAGTCCTGCTTAAAAGGAGACTGCTAGGTAAATAATAGCAGCTTTTCTGCTTAACCAGTTCGGCTCCAGAACAATTTTTTTATTTGTTGCATACATTTTGTCAATAAGATTACATAAACCCCCAGAACATGATATATTTTCTGAAAGCAGAGGCCCTGTAAAATAAAAAAGTGCTAATTGCAAAAAAAAAATTCATATGATATTTGCACAACTGTTTATTATTAAACGCAAATTTTCCAAAAAAAATATAATAAACACTATTTTAGTGCAAAAGCACACCATATAATACCAAGTGGTTAACCACTTGAGACCCGGACCTTTAGGCAGCTAAAGGACCCGGACAGTTTTTGCGATTCGGCACTGCGTCGCTTTAACTGACAATTGCGCGGTCGTGCGACGTGGCCCCCCAAACAAAATCGGCGTCCTTTTTTTCCCCACAAATAGAGCTTTCTTTTGGTGGTATTTGATCACCTCTGCGGTTTTTATTTTTTGCGCTATAAACAAAAATAGAGCGACAATTTTGAAAAAAATTCAATATTTTTTACTTTTTTCTATAATAAATATCTCCAATATATATATATATATATATATAAATGTTTTTTCCTCAGTTTAGGCCGATACGTATTCTTCTACATATTTTTGCTATGCACTGATTACTGTAACAATTACACTGGGCTGAAGGGGTTAAGTGTGCCCTAGGGAGTGATTCTTAGGCCCCATACACACGATAGAATTTATCCGCGAATACGGTCCAGCGGACCGTTTCCGCGGATAAATCCTCTCGAGGATTTCAGCAGATTTTAATGCGATGGAGTGTACACACCATCGCATTGAAATCCGCGCCGAAATCCTCTTGCGATGACGTGTCGCGCCGTCGCCGCGATTATGACGCGGCGACGTGCGCGACGCTGTCATATAAGGAATTCCACGCATGCGTCAAATCATTACGACGCATGCGGGGGATTCATTCAGACGGATGGATTCGGTGAGTCTGTACAGACCAGCGGATCCATCCGTTGGGATGGACTCCAGCAGATGGATTTGTTTGGCATGTCAGCAAATATTCGATCTGCTGGAATCCATCCCAGGGGAGAAATATCCGCGGGAAACAGATCCGCTGGAGTGTACACACCATAGAATCTATCTGCTGAAACCCATTTGCTGGGATTTATCTGCGGATGGATTCTATGGTGTGTACGGGGCCTTACTGTTGGGGGTGTGGCTTGCCATGACACGCCACGATGAGAAGGGACAGGCGATCAGTGACAGTGTCAGGGGAAGGACGGGGAGATGTGTTTAACCACTTAAGGACCGCCTCCTGCACATATACATCGGCAGAATGGCACGGCTGGGCACATCCACGTACAGGTACACGCGCCTGCGACCCAGTCCGAAGCTCCGTGACCGAGGGACCCGCAGACCCGATTGCCGCTGGAGTCCCGCGATCGGTCCCCGGAGCTGAAGAACGGGGAGAGGTGTGTGTAAACACAGCTTCCCCGTTCTTCACTGTGGCGCCGTCATCGATCGTGTGTTCCCTTTTATAGGGAATCACAATCAATGACGTCAGACCTACAGCCACACCCCCCTACAGTTAGAAACACAGATGAGGTCACACTTAACCCCTTCAGCGCCCCCTTGTGGTTAACTCCCAAACTGCAATTGTCATTTTCACAGTAATCAGTGCATTTTAAATGCATTTTTTGCTGTGAAAATGACAATGGTCCCAAAAATGTGTCAAAATTGTCCAAAGTGTCCGACATAATGTCGCAGTCATGAAAAAAATCGCTGTTCGCCGCCATTAGTAGTAAAAAAAAAGAAAAATATAAAAATGCAATAAAACTATCCCCTATTTTGTAAACGCTATACATTTTGCGCAAACCAATCAATAAACGCTTATTGAGATTTTTTTTACCAAAAATAGGTAGAAGAATACATATCGGCCTAAACTGAGGAAAAAATGTTTTTTTATATATTTTTGGGGGATATTTATTATAGCAAAAAGTAAAAAATATTGCATTTTTTTTTCAAAATTGTCGCTCTATTTTTGTTTATAGCGCAAAAAAATAAAACCGCAGAGGTGATCAAATACCACCAAAAGAAAGCTCTATTTGTGGGAAAAAAAGGACGCCAATTTTGTTTGGGAGCCACGTCGCACGATTGTCAGTTAAATCGACGCAGTGCCGAATCGCAAAAACTGGCCGGGTCCTTTAGCTGCCTAAAGGTCCGGGTCTTAAGTGGTTAAATTACCTTTGCTTAACAGAAAAGGCATTATTTCGAAATGGTTCTCTAATAACTTACACGGTGTTTGATTTTATCAATATGTGTACAGTTAGAATTTGACTGGAGTTCAATGTAAAATTCAATTAAAATTTCAGTGCGAATTTCTGAAATTCAGATGAATTTTGGTCTGTTATTCGGAGCATTTGGTAAAATGTGTTCTTATTGTAATTCAGGTGTTCGGATTTATCCAAAATCTCTGAATATTGAAAAATTTGTCCGAATATAAATGTTTTAATACTGTCAAAAATGTGGAAAAATTGGTCTTTAGGTGTTAATTGTGCCCATTAACCACTTCCCGACCGCCGCATGTATATGTACGTCCACAGAATGGCACGTACAGGCAAATGGGCGTACAGGTACGTCCTTGCCTTTCCGCATGTCGGGGGTCCAATCGGGACCCCCATCCCTGCTACATGCGGCGGTCAGATTCCCGCGGGGAGCGATCCGGGACGACGGCGCGGCTAATCGTTTATAGCCGCTCCGTCGCGATCGCTCCCCGGAGCGGAAGAACGGGGAGAGCCGTATGTAAACACGGCTTCCCCGTGCTTCACTGTGGCGGCTGCATCGATCGAGTGATCCCTTTTATAGGGAGACTCAATCGATGACGTCAGACCTACAGCCACACCCCCCCTACAGTTGTAAACACACACTAGGTGAACACTAACTCCTACAGCGCCCCCTGTGGTTAACTCCCAAACTGCAACTGTCATTTTCACAATAAACAATGCAATTTAAATGCATTTTTTGCTGTGAAAATGACTATGGTCCCAAAAATGTGTCAAAATTGTCCGAAGTGTCCGCCATAATGCCGCAGTCATGAAAAAAATCGCTGATCGCCGCCATTAGTAGTAAAAAAAAAATATAATAAAACTATCCCCTATTTTGTAAACGCTATAAATTTTGCGCAAACCAATCGATAAACGCTTATTGTGATTTTTTTTTACCAAAAATAGGTAGAAGAATACGTATCAGCCTAAACTGAGGGAAAAAAATATATGTTTTTGGGGGATATTTATTACAGCAAAAAGTAAAAAATATTGCATTTTTAAAAAAAAAAAATAGTTTATAGCGCAAAAAATAAAAACCGCAGAGGTGATCAAATACCACCAAAAGAAAGCTCTATTTGTGGGGAAAAAAGGATGCCAATTTTGTTTGAGAGCCACGTCGCACGACCGCGCAATTGTCTGTTAAAGCGACGCAGTGCCGAATTGTAAAAACGCCTTTGGGCATTTAGCAGCATATTGGTCTGGGGCTTAAGTGGTTAAACCTATACCAAAAAAAATCTTCCAGATTAAATCAACACCCACAACTCTAGGCAGCCTAGATGTCCTGCAAAGATTGCACATCCCAAAAATACTTAATCAGCTACATCGGCATCAGGGACTTAGCTGCTGGTAATCCAAGACTGATTCATTTTGATAAATGTCAGCCGGACTATGGAGTCTGTGGACAGACATGTTCTACCACTTAAAGACCAAGGCCCGGATTCACGTAGCTTGGCGTTTCTTACTGCCGGCGTAAAGTATCTCAGATACGTTACGCTGCCGTAAATTAGGGTGCAAGTTCCGTATTCTGAAAGAACTTGCGCCCTAAGTTACGGCGGCGTTACGTATGTGCTCCG
The DNA here is from genome assembly GCF_905171775.1 of Rana temporaria. Lineage (NCBI taxonomy): Eukaryota > Metazoa > Chordata > Amphibia > Anura > Ranidae > Rana > Rana temporaria. The sequence continues at coordinate 6,820,304 of NC_053490.1, read as the reverse complement.
GCGTAAGCCCGCGTAATTCAAATGTGGATGATGTGGGCGTGTTTTATTTAAATGAATTGTGACCCCACGTATTTGACGTTTTTTTACGAACGGCGCATGCTCGAAATTACGCCGCAAATCGTCATTTCTTTAGACGTGAACGTAACTTACGTACAGCCCTATTCGCGAACGACTTAGGCAAACGACGTAAAATTAGCAAAATTTGACGCGGGAACGACGTCCATACTTAACATTGCGTCTCATAGACCCAGGGGTAACTTTACACCGGAAAAAGCCTAACGTAAACGGACGTACGTTTCTGAATCGGCGTATCTACCTAATTTGCATATTCGACGCGGAAATCTACGGAAGCGCCACCTAGCGGCCAGCGTAAATATGCAGCCTAAGATACGACGGTGTAAGAGCCTTACGCCGGCCGTATCTTAGTAAAATTCTGGCGTATCTTGCATTCTGAATACAGAAAGAAGATACGCCGGCGCTTCGTAGCACTTACGCGGCGTATCAATAGATACGCCGACATAAAGGCTATCAGAATCCGGGCCTGTGTTTACAAGTTAAAAACATTTTTTTTGCTAGAAAATGACTTAGAACCCCCAAACATAATTTTTTTCTAACAACCTAGAGAATAAAATGGCGGTCATTGCAATACTTTATATCACACCGTATTTGCGCAGCGGTCTTACAAGCGCACTTTTTTGGGGAAAAAAAACACTTTTTTTTATTAAAAAATAAGACAACAGTAAAGTTAGCTCAAAGTTTCTATATTATAAAAGATAATGTTACGCTGAGTAAATTGATACCCAACATGTCACGCCTCAAAATTGCGCCCGCTCGTGGAATGGCGTCAAACTTTTACCCATAAAAATCTATATAGGCGACGTTTAAAACATCAGAGCCGCTGGCACTTCCACACAGCCAACCAACTACCGTTATTCAGGTGGCCCGGCGCTCACCATCCGGCCATCTGAATAGTGGGCGGTAGCGGCGAAAATACATAGATTCATGCAATGCATGAATCTATGTATTTCAGTGGCTGTGTGAGAGCGAGAGGGTGCGGCGCTCTGGCACCCTCTATGGACGAACCGCCACTGGCGAGAAGATAGAGGTAATGTGCCACCCAAAAATACTCATTCGGGGGTAGTGCTCACAGCGGATCAGGATGTACAGTGCACCTGGAAAGTATTCACAGCGCTTCACATTTTCCACAGCCTGTGATACTTCTGTACATGGGAGGAGCCTGTGATACTTCTGTGCATGGGAGGAGCCTGTGATACTTATGTACATGAGAGGAGCCTGTGATACTTATGTACATGGGAGGAGCCTGTGATACTTCTGTGCATGGGAGGAGCCTGTGATACTTATGTACATGGGAGGAGCCTGTGATACTTATGTACATGGTAGGAGCCTGTGATACTTATGTACATGGGAGGAGCCTGTGATACTTATGTACATGGGAGGAGCCTGTGATACTTATGTAAGTGGGAGGAGCCTGTGATATTTATGTACATGGGAGGAGCCTGTGATATGTATGTACATGGGAGGAGCCTGTGATACTTATGTACATGGGAGGAGCCTGTGATACTTATGTAAGTGGGAGGAGCCTGTGATACTTATGTACATGTGAGGAGCCTGTGATACTTCTGTGCATGGGAGGAGCCTGTGATACTTCTGTACATGGGAGGAGCCTTTGATACTTATGTACATGGGAGGAGCCTGTGATTCTTCTGTGCATGGGAGGAGCCTGTGATACTTATGTACATGGGAGGAACCTGTGATACTTATGTACATGGGAGGAGCCTGTGATACTTATGTACATGGTAGGAGCCTGTGATACTTATGTACATGGGAGGAGCCTGTGATACTTATGTACATGGGAGGAGCCTGTGATACTTATGTAAGTGGGAGGAGCCTGTGATATTTATGTACATGGGAGGAGCCTGTGATACTTATGTACATGGGAGGAGCCTGTGATACTTATGTACATGGGAGGAGCCTGTGATACTTATGTAAGTGGGAGGAGCCTGTGATACTTATGTACATGTGAGGAGCCTGTGATACTTCTGTGCATGGGAGGAGCCTGTGATACTTCTGTACATGGGAGGAGCCTTTGATACTTATGTACATGGGAGGAGCCTGTGATTCTTCTGTGCATGGGAGGAGCCTGTGATACTTCTGTACATGGGAGGAGCCTTTGATACTTATGTACATGGGAGGAGCCTGTGATAATTCTGTGCATGGGAGGAGCCTGTGATACTTATGTACATGGGAGGAGCCTGTGATACTTATGTACATGGGAGGAGCCTGTGATACTTATGTAAGTGGGAGGAGCCTGTGATACTTATGTACATGGGAGGAGCCTGTGATACTTATGCGCTTGGGAGGAGTCTATGATACTTACGTACATGGGAGGAGCCTGTGATACTTATGTACATGGGAGGAGCCTGTGATACTTATGTACATGGGAGGAGCCTGTGATACTTATGTACATGGGAGGAGCCTGTGATACTTATGTACATGGAAGGAGCTGTGATACTTATGTACATGGGAGGAGCCTGTGATACTTATGTACATGGGAGGAGCTGTGATACTTATGTACATGGGAGGAGTCTGTGATACTTATGTACATGAGAGGAGTCTGTGATACTTATGTACATGGGAGGAGCCTGTGATACTTATGTACATGGGAGGAGCCTGTGATACTTATGTACATAGGAGGAGCCTGTGATACTTATGTACATGGGAGGCGCCTGTGTTACTTATGTACATGGGAGGAGTCTGTGATACTTATGTACATGGGAGGAGCCTGTGATACGTATGTACATGGGAGGAGCCTGTGATACTTATGTACATGGGAGGAGTCTGTGATACTTATGTACATGGGAGGAGTCTGTGATACTTATGTACATGGGAGGAGCTGTGATACTTATGTACATGGGAGGAGCTGTGATACTTATGTACATGGGAGGAGCCTGTGATACTTATGTACATGGGAGGAGCCTGTGATACTTATGTACATGGGAGGAGCCTTTGATTCTTATGTACATGGGAGGAGCCTGTGATACTTATGTACATGGGAGGAGCCTGTGATACTTATGTACATGGGAGGAGCCTGTGATACTTATGTACATGGGAGGAGCCTGTGATACTTATGTAAGTGGGAGGAGCCTGTGATACTTATGTACGTGGGAGGAGCCTGTGATACTTATGCGCTTGGGAGGAGTCTATGATACTTACGTACATGGGAGAAGCCTGTGATACTTATGTACATGGGAGGAGCCTGTGATACTTATGTACATGGGAGGAGCCTGTGATACTTATGTACATGGGAGGAGCTGTGATACTTATGTACATGGGAGGAGCCTGTGATACTTATGTACATGGGAGGAGCCTGTGATACTTATGTACATGGGAGGAGCCTTTGATACTTATGTACATGGGAGGAGCCTGTGATACTTATGTACATGGGAGGAGCCTGTGATACTTATGTAAGTGGGAGGAGCCTGTGATACTTATGTACATGTGAGGAGCCTGTGATACTTCTGTGCATGGGAGGAGCCTGTGATACTTATGTACATGGGAGGAGCCTTTGATACTTATGTACATGGGAGGAGCCTGTGATAATTCTGTGCATGGGAGGAGCCTGTGATACTTATGTACATGGGAGGAGTCTATGATACTTACGTACATGGGAGGAGTCTGTGATACTTATGTACATGGGAGGAGCCTGTGATACTTATGTACATGGGAGGAGCCTGTGATACTTATGTACATGGGAGGAGCCTGTGATACGTATGTACATGGGAGGAGCCTGTGATACTTATGTACATGGGAGGAGCTGTGATACTTATGTACATGGGAGGAGCTGTGTTACTTATGTACATGGGAGGAGTCCAACCTGATGGAGCTTGAGAGGTCCTGCCAAGAAGAATAGGAGAAACGTCCCGAAAATAGGAGTGCCGAGCTTGTGGCATCATACTCAGAAAGACTTGAGGCTGTAATTGGTGCCGAAGGAGCTTCACCAAAGTTTCGAGCAAAGTCTGTGATACTTATGTACATGGGAGGAGTCTGTGATACTTATGTACATGGGAGGAGCCTGTGATACTTATGTACATGGGAGGAGCCTGTGATACTTATGTAAGTGGGAGGAGCCTGTGATACTTATGTACATGGGAGGAGCCTGTGATACTTATGTACATGGGAGGAGCCTGTGATACTTATGTACATGGGAGGAGCCTGTGATACTTATGCGCTTGGGAGGAGTCTATGATACATACGTACATGGGAGGAGCCTGTGATACTTATGTACATATTATGAGCCTGTGATACTTGTTTAAGTGGGAGGAGCCTGTGATACTTATGTACATTGGAGGTGCCTGTGATACTTATGTACATGGGAGGAGCATGTGATACTTATGTACATGGGAGGAGCTCTGATACTTATGTACATGGGAGGAGCATGTGATACTTATGTACATGGGAGGAGCCTGTGATACTTATGTACATGGGAGGAGCTCTGATACTTATGTACATGGGAGGAGCCTGTGATACTTATGCGCTTGGGAGGAGTCTATGATACTTACGTACATGGGAGGAGCATGTGATACTTATGTACATGGGAGGAGCCTGTGATACTTATGTACATGGGAGGAGCCTGTGATACTTATGTACATGGGAGGAGCTCTGATACTTATGTACATGGGAGGAGCCTGTGATACTTATGTACATGGGAGGAGTCCGGTGTCTGTGTCAAAATAAATTTGAAATATTTCAAACAAACTTCTTTCACGTTGTCATTATGGGGGATTGTTTGTAGAATTTTCAGGAAAATAATGAATTTAATCCATTTTGAAATAAGGTTGTAACATAACAAAATGTGGAAAAAGTGAAGCCCTGTGAATACTTTCCGGATGTACTGAACATAAACATAAGGAATAGGGAACATGCATCTGAGTGTTTCACTCACAACTGTGCAATGTACGCTCAGTAGACATGTGCGGCTCGTTTCATTCCAAATTAAAATTCTGACAAATTTTTAATTATTCGGATGTATTTTATTTTCTGAATTACAATAGTAATGAATTTAAACAAATCCGAAATAATGAATCTAAATTTTTGACAAAATTCTAATTCAAATTTATTCAAATCAAATCAAATCAAATTCAAATAGTTTTCAAATGAAATTTGAGTTTCCAAAGAAAAGAAAATAGAATAGAAAATAATATACAGTTCCTTGCAAAAGTATTCACCCCCCTTGGCATTTTTTGTGTTTTGTTGCCTTACAACCTGGAATAAACTTGGATTGTTTGAGGATTTGCATCAACTTTGAAGATGTTTTTTTTTATTGTAAAGCAAACAACAAATAGGACAGAATAACAGAAAAAGTCACTGGCCCGGATTCAAAGAGATCTGCGCATTATTTACGGAGGCGCAGGGCAACGATTTTGCCCTGCGCCCCCGCAAATTTGCTCTGCTGCCCTTGATTCACGGAGCAGAAGCTCCGTGAATTGCGCGGGCACGCCGGCAAAATTGCCCGGCGCTAGAGCACGCAATTTAAATGATCCCGTAGGGGGCGGGAATCATTTAAATTAGGCGCGCTCCCGCGCCGAGCGTAGAGCGCATGCTCCGTCGGGAAACTTTCCCGACATGCATTGCGGCAAATGACGTCGCAAGGATTTGCTTCCAAGTGAACGTGAATGGCGTCCAGCGCCATTCACGAATCACTTACGCAGACGACGTGAAATTCAAATTTCGCGACGCGGGAACGACGGGTATACTTTAGCATTGGCTGCCCCTACTATTAGAAGGGGCAGCCTTACGCTAAACACGCTGTACGGAAACTACGTAACTTGCGTACGCAGGGCTCGCGCAACATTGTGAATTGGTGTTAGTATGCAATTTGCATACTATACACTGAGCACAATGGGAGCGCCCCCTAGCGGTCATCGCAAGAATGCAGCCTAAAATATGCGTGGCATAAGAGTCTTATGCCACGCAGATTTTAGGCTGCAGTCGGCGTTACGATGTTCCTGAATCAGGAGTATTCGTAACGCCGGAGCAAGTAAGCAATTGCGCTGTGTAACCTATGGTTACACAGGCGCAATTGCTTCTTGAATCTGGGCCAATGTGCATATTCATAACAATTCACCCCCCTAAATTTAATACTTTGTAGAGCCGCCTTTTGCGTCTATCACAGCTCCACGTCCCTTTGGATAAGTCTCTATGAAGTTGCCACATCTCACCACTGGGATTTTTCCCCATTCCTCCTCCTTGCAAAACTGCTCCGGCTCCTTCAAGTTGGATGGTTTGCTCTTGTGAACAGCAATCTTTAAGTCTGACCACAGATTTTCTATTGGATTGAGGTCTGAGCTTTGACTCGGCCATTCCAACACATTTACATGTTTCCCCTTAAGTGTTGCTTAAGCAGTGTGTTTGGGGTGATTGTCCTGCTGGAAGGTGAACCTCCGTCCTCGCCTCAAATCACACACAGAGTGCTACAGGTTTTGCACAAGAATATCCCTGTATTTAGCACCATCCATCTTTCCCACAACTCCTATCAGTTTCCCAGTCCGACTGCTGAAAAACATCCCCACAGCATGATGCTGCCACCACCATGTTTCACAGTGGGGATGGTGTTCTTTGGGTCATGTGATGTGTTGGGTTTGCGTCAGACATAGAATTTTCTTTGATGGCCAAAAAGTTAAATTTTAGTCTCATCAGACCAGAGCCCCTTCCTCCATACATTTTGGGAGTCGCCCACGTGCCTTTTCACAAACTCAAAACGCGCCATTTTGTTTTTTGATGAAAGTAATGTCTTTCTTCTGGCCACTCCCCCATAACGCCCAACTCTATGGAGCGTACGGCTTATTGTCCCCCTGTGTACAGATACTCCAGTCTCTGCTGTGGGACTCTGCAGCTCCTCCAGGGTTACCTTAGGTCTCTGTGCTCCTCTCTGATTAATGCCCTCCTTGCCCGGTCCGTGAGTTTTGGTGTGCGGCCGTCTCTTGGCAGGTTTGCTGTTGTGCCGTGTTCTTTCCATTTGGTGATGATAGATGTGATGGGGCTCCGAGGGATCATCAAAGATTTGGATATTTTTTTATAACCCGACCCCTGACTTGTACTTCTCACCAACATTGTCCCTTCCTTGTGTGGAGAGTTCCTTGGTCTTCATGGCCGTGTTTGGTTAGCGGTGCCTCTTGCTTAGGTGTTGAGGCCTTTCAGAAAGGTGTGTCTATGTAATGACAGGTCATGTGACACTTAGATTGCACACAGGTGGACATCATTTCACTAATTATGTGACTTCTGAAGGGAATTGGTGGCACCGGAGCTTTGTATGGGCTTCATAACAAAGGGGGTGAATACTTACACACATGACAATTATCTGTTCTTTATTTCTGAAAAATAGTTTTATGTACCGTATTTATCGGCGTATACCGCACACTTTTTTGCCCTGAAAATCAGTCTCGGCTCCTCTCGCGTTGACGTCCTGGACGTACAGGACGTCAGCGCGAGAGTAGCCGAACCTGCCCGACTAAACACGAGTGTGTACTGCGCTCGGTATATGCCGGCGCAGTATTCAAACTCGGCGCGGGAAAGTGGGAAACGAGCGGTGAGGACGCCGCAGAAGGACGCCGGACCCGACGAAGAGGACACCCGAAGCCGCAGACGGACGCCGGACCCGACAGGAATTTCCGGGCAACTTTAGGGGTGCGCGCTATACGCGGGAGCGCGCTATACCCCAATAAATACGGTATATATTTTTCTAATTTTACTTCACCAACTCAGACTATTGTGTTCTGATCTATCACATAGAATTCATATAAAAAAAAATAGAATGGAGTAAAACAGAAAAAAATAAATAAAAAAAATAATAAAATAACTGAATAAAACAGAAGAATAAAGGAATAAACTAAATAAACTTATAAACGATAAAGAATATAACCATCTTCTGAAATTCAAATTTTAAATAGAATAAATTCAAATGGAATGGAATAGAAAAGAATAGAATAGAAAATAAAATAATATAAAAGAATAGAACAGAATAATCAATAGAAAAAAAAAGTATAGGATAGAAAGAATATAACAATATAACCATTTTCTGAAAATCCCATTTCGAACAGAATAGAAAATAATAGAATATAATAGAAAAGAAAAGAACACAAATAATAGAATGGAATAGAAAGAATGAAACCATCTTCCAAAATTTTAATTTTCAAATAAAATAAATTGGATTTCGAATGGAATTCAAATGACATTTGATTCGAATTTGAATGGAATTTGAAAAATTGTAATCGATTAGAATTGAATAAACAAAATGAATTCTTAAAATTAATTAACAAATTAACCACTTCAGCCCCGGACCATATTGCTGGTCAATGACCGGGCCACTTTTTGCGATTCGGCACTGCGTCGCTTTAACTGACAATTGCGCGGTTAGTGCGACGTGGCTCCCAAACAAAATTGGCGTCCTTTTTCTCCCACAAATAGAGATTTCTTTTGGTGGTATTTGATCACCTCTGTGGTTTTTCGTTTTTGCGCTATAAACAAAAATAGAGCGACAATTTTGACAAAAAAAACATTTTTTTTACTATTTGCTATAATAAATATCCCCCAAAAATGTATATAAAAAAAAATTTTTTTCCTCAGTTTAGGCCGATACGTATTCTTCTACCTATTTTTCGTTAAAAATAATCGCAATAAACGTTTATTGATTGGTTTGCGCAAAAGTTATAGCGTTTACATAATAGGGGATAGTTTTATGGCATTTTTATTAATATTTATTTTTTACTAGTAATGGCGGCGATCAGCGATTTTTATCGGTACTGCGACATTATGGCGGACACATCGGACACTTTTGACACATTTTTGGGACCATTGGCATTTTTATAGCGATCAGTGCTATAAAAAATGCATTGATGACTATAAAAATGTCACTGGCAGTGAAGAGGTTAACACTAGGGGGCGAGCAAGGGGTTGATCATGTTCCCTGGGTGTGTTCTAACTGAAGGGGGGGTGGGACTGTATGAACAGACGATAGGTAATTTCCCCCCCTGACAGGACCGGGAGCTGTGTGTTTACACACCCAGCTCCCGGTTCTCGCTCTGTAACGAGCCCCTAGTGGCCGCTTCGCGAGGTGACGTATAACTACGGGCTCTCGTGCAGGGGAGCCGACCTGCCGCCGTAGTCGGCAAGTAGTTAAACAAATTTAACTGAACGCCTTTACGTAAACAACGTATCGAAATGAAACAAAACATTGTTTTTTTTTCGTTCTGCACATGTTTAATGCTCAGTGCTTTTTGTGAAATGTTCTACTCAGGCCCGGATTTCCCACAAGGCCACTGAGGCCAGGCCTTGGGGCGGCAGGGCTCCAAGGGGCGGCAGTGGCATGGAGTCCCCCGACGCCCGGAAGACACAGTTAAGGGCGGTAAGTTATGGGGGAATCCGCTCCCTCGTTAACAAGTGATTGCGGCAATGTCGCTGAAATCACTTGTAAAATGTGTGCCCCCCCCCGCCCCCCCCCCCCCACCCCACATACCTTTCTCTGCTGGCTCTGTCTTCGGGACTTCGTCCACCGAGTCTGTCTCCTGTCCTTGCTGCCGATGTACACAGTGAGAGGGAGAGCTGTGCTCTTCCCATCTCAGCTGTGACAGGAGTTCTAGCACAGTGCTAGGACTCCTGTTTTGGAGGTGACAGGGTCAATAAAGAGAACATGTCACCTCCAATTGCCATAACACAGGAAATTGTTTTCTTCTGTGTGATAGCAAAAAAGTTAAAGCGGGAGTTCACCCAATTATATATTTTTTTATCTTTTCCCCTTAGATTCCTGCTCGTTTTGTCTAGGGGAATCGGCTAGTTGTTTTAAAATATGAGCAGTACTTACCGTTTTCGAGATGCATCTTCTCCGTCGCTTCCGGGTATGGGTCTTCGGGAGCGGGTGTTCCTTCTTGATTGACAGTCTTCCGAGAGGCTTCCGACGGTCGCATCCATCGCGTCACTAGTAGCCGAAAGAAGCCGAACGTCGGTGCGGCTCTATACTGCGCCTGCGCACCGACGTTCGGCTTCTTTCGACTACTCGTGACGCGATGGATGCGAAGCCTTTTGGAAGACTGTTAATCAAATAGGAACGCCCATTCCCGCAGCCCATACCCGGAAGCGGCGGAGAAGATGCATCCCGTAAACGGTAAGTACGGATCATATTTTAAAACAACTAGCCGATTCCCCTAGACAAAACGAGCATCCATCTAAGGGGAAAAAGGGTCATGTGCGGGTGAACCTCCGCTTTAAGTGATTTTTTTTTTATATAAAATATAAATAAATAAATAATAAGAAATAATAATTAAATTAATAAAATAAAAAAGTAAAGAATAAGAAAAATAATAAGAAAAATAATAAGAAAATGATACAAAAATTTAAAAAAGTAAGCGACAAGCTACAAATAAATAAAAATAAAAAAGTGATAAAAAAGTAAAAAAAACAAACAAAGCTTATTTGAACTTACCGTGCCGCACATTCTCCATTGATTGGGGGGGGGGGGGGGTTTGGTTGGCGGGGAGGGGGTGCATTGTGGAACCTGGCTTTGGGGTGGCAGGGAGAGCAAATCCGGTGACTTGTCCTGAATGTTCCACTATGGGGGAAGTTCCTTCACTGACTGCGCAGGCGCAAACTTCCCGACGGAAATCCCCGAACCTCGCCCGGCATCCAGGCTCTTTCTTTAACATCCCCGTGCATTGGAGGATGTTAAAAAAAGAGCCAGGAGGCCGAGCGAGCGAAGCGAGCCGTCCGAGCGCAGCGAGGATGTGAGGCCGACTGGCCACTTTCCTCTAAGTCCACGTCGCCCTGGATGCCGGCCGAGGTTCGGGGATTTCCGTCAGCAAGTTTGCACCTGCGCAGTGCTTGCAGGAACTTTCCCGATAGCTGGAACCATCTCAGCGCATCAGTTCGCGCATGCGCTGGAACTTCCGTGATACTTGGAACCAGCACGGCAGATCACCGACCCTGGTTCTACTATAATAAATAATATCACAAATCATTACGGTAGTCATTACGGTGTCCGTTTCTGAAATAGAAAACAGTTGTCTGATCTCTGGTGTGTAGCAGTTCGTGTAGCAGAGATGAGGAGAACATGCTCTTGGTTACTAGTTTATTCTAGTGAGATCTGACGATCCGACGATCCGACGATCCGATGATCTCACTGGCCGTTACTCTGAAATATCTTCGTCCCAGATTCTCCAGATCAGAGGAGAGAAGTTTGTGCAATTAGAGGAAGAAGACTTCTCCGGGACCATGGACCAGGGCCGTCTTAATAGCATCATGGGCCCCTGGGCAAAGTAATGCTCTGGGGCCCCTACAATGATGACAGTGAAGGTAAACAGACATCAAGTAGGTAGGAGGCAGACTGCCTCCCCTGTGTATCTATCACTCTCAGTGCCATCATGGGGCCCCCATTTTCGGGGGAAGCGTGGGCTCAAGGACCAGCTGCTTTGGGGAAATTGCAGGGGCCCCCTATGCAGCTGGAGCCCCTGGGCAGTGCCCAGGTGTGCCCTCTCATTAAAGCGGATGTGCCACTAAAAAAATATATTAAAAGCCAGCAGCTACAAATACTGCAGCTGCTGACTTTTAATATAAGGACACTTACCTGTCCTGGAGTCCAGCGGTGATCGCAGCAGATGACGAGCCGATCGCTCGTCACCCTGCTGCTCCCCCCCTCCATCCACGGTGAGGGAACCAGGAAGTGAAGCGCTCCGGCTTCACTGCCCGGTTCCCTACGGCGCATGCGCGAGTCGCGCTGCGCCCGCCGATTGGCTCCCGCTGTGTGCTGGGAGCCGAGTGTTCCCAGCATACAACGGGGGACGGACGGAAGGTAAGGAAAAAACCCGTCTTTTGCCCGTATCGTAGGGCCGGAAGTGGGTGCAGATACCTGTCTGTAGACAGGTATCTGCACCCCCCTCCCCCCTGAAAGGTGTCAAATGTGACACCGGAGGGGGGGAGGGTGCCGATCAGCGGGACTCCACTTTAGAGTGGAGATCCGCTTTAAGACAGCCCTGCCATGGACACTAGAGATTTGAACATGATGGTTTGCAGAGACATCCCAGGCTGAGTGCCGTGTTCTTGAGGCTCACCAGGCATTACACAGGAGGTAGTAACTCGGATGTACCTGTACCATTGGCTGGTATATCTTAACCACTTAAGGACCGCCTCCTGCACATATACGTCGGCAGAATGGCACGGCTGGGCACAGGCACACACATACCTGTACGTCGCCTTTAAGGCCTCGTACACACGATAGGTTAAACAGAGGACAACGGTCTGATGGACCGTTTTCATCGGTCAAAACCGATCGTGTGTACGAGGCCTTAAAGGCGACGTACAGGTATGTGTGTGCCTGTGCCCAGCCGTGCCATTCTGCCGACGTATATGTGCAGGAGGCGGTCCATAAGTGGTTAAGATATGGGTCCCATAGGTTATTTAACCATAGGTTTAAAAAAAAGCCAACTTGCTTTAAGTTTAACCGATGAATTCCTAGTTTAGTAGGCACAACCATCGGTTAAAAATCCACGCATGCTCAGAATCAAGTTGACGCATGCTTGGAAGCATTGAACTTCATTTTTTCCAGCACGTCGTTGTGTTTTACGTCACCGCGTTCTGACACGATCGTTTTTTTAACCGATGGTGTGTAGGCGCGACGGACCATCAGTCAGCTTCATCGGTTGACCGATGAAAACGGTCCATCAGACCGTTCTCATCGGATGGACTGATCGTGTGTACGCGGCTTAAGAGCCCAGCCGCGGGTCGCGCATGTGCGTGACCCGGTCCGAAGCTCAGTGACCGCGCCCGCAGGAACCTGATCGCGGCCGGTGTTCTGCAATCGGTCACAGGAGCTGAGGAACGGGGAGAGCTGTGCGTAAACAAACCTTCCCCGTTCTTCTCTGTGGAAGTGACACTGATTGTCTGTTCCCTGATATAGGGATCGACGATCAGTGACGTCACGTCTACAGCCCCGCCCCCCCCTACAGTTAGAATCACTCCCTTAGGCCCCGTACACATGCTAAGAAACATGTCCGCTGGAAGCCTGTCCGTCGGACATCTTCAGTCGTCTGTACGACTCACCGGACATGTCCGCTCGGCCGAAAGCCCTCGCATGCGTCAAAGTGATTCGACGCATGCGTGGAAGCATTGACCTTCCAGGGTCACGCACGTCGCTGCGTCATCATCGCGGCGACGGCGCGGCCACGTCACCGCGTATCCTGTCTGCGCGGATTTCTGTTTGATGGTGTGTACAACCATCAGACAGAAATCTCAGAGCGGACATGTCCGATGAAAACGGTCCGCGGACCGTTTTCATCGGACATGTCACCTCGTATGTACGGGGCCTTAGGGCACACTTAACCCCTTGGCGCCACCTAGTGGTTAACCCCTTCACTGCCATTGTCATTTTCACAGAAATCCGTGCATTTTTATAGCACTTTTCGCTGTGAAAATGACAATGGTCCCAAAAATGTGTCAAAAGTGTCCGATGTGTCCGCCATAATGTCGCAGTCACGAAAAAAATCGCTGATCGCTGTCATTACTAATAAAAAAAATATATATATTAATAAAAATGCCATAAAACCATCCCCTATTTTGTAAACGCTATAACCTTTGCGCAAACCAATCAATGAACGCTTATTGTGATTTTTTTTTTACCAAAAATAAGTAGAAGAATACGTATCGGCCTAAACTGAGGACATTTTTTTTTTTATATATATATATTTTTGGCGATATTTATTATAGCAAATAGTAAAAAAATTTGAATTTTTTTCAAAATTGTCACTCTATTTTTGTTTATAGCGCAAAAAATAAAAACCGCAGAGGTGATCAAATACCACCAAAAGAAAGCTCTATTTGTGGGGAAAAAAGGACGCCAATTTTGTTTGGGAGCCAAGTCGCAAGACCGCGCAATTGTCAGTTAAAACGACGCAGTACCGAATCGCAAAAAGGGGCAGGGTCCTTAACCTGCATAATGGTCCGGGGTCTTAAGTGGTTAAAATAAGACTCGAAAACTCTTATGAATCCAAAAAATATGAACATCCCCAGCAAATGATATGAAGAGAAAACAACCCAGCGATTCCTTACTTTGCCTTTTTTCCAGTAGGCGGGGTCACTCATGTTGACGAATGTCTCAGGGACGTAATCTGGGCCTTTCACAGTGGAAATTGTTCTAGTCAAAGCCAATGACGCATTAACAAAAATTCTGCTTTCTATAAGTAGATCGGATGGAACTTCTCTTCTCTCATTAAAGTAGATATCATTACTGTATGGGTTCTTGAAATTAAAATGTCTTACATATTTGTGCAGCTTTCCATGGAAGACATAAAGACACAGTTTTATACACGGTATATACAGATATAAGATAACAAAAAAAGACATTTATTAATCAAATTAATAAAAAGTGGATACTCACAAACAGCAACTGGATTGTGCCGTAAAACACACAGTAAGAGACCGTCGTGGCCCAGATTCAAGTAGAATTGCGCGATATTTGCGGGGGAGCAGGGCAACGATTTTGCCCTGCGCCCCCGCAAATATTTTGCGCTGCTTTTGATTCACGGAGCAGTAGCTCCGTGAACTGCGAGGGCGCGCCGGCAAATTTGCCCGGCGTAAGTGCGCGCAAGTTAAATGATCCCGCCGGGGGCGGGAATCATTTAAATTAGGCGCGCTCCCGCGCCGAGCGTGCAGCGCATGCTCCGTCGGGAAACTTTCCCGACGTGCATTGCGGCAAATGACGTCGCAAGGACGTCATTTGCTTCTAAGTGAACGTGAATGGCGTCCAGCGCCATTCACGTTTCACTTACGCAAAAGCCGTGAAATTCAAATTTCACGGCGCGGGAAGGCCGGCTATACTTTAGCATTGGCTGCCCCTACTATTAGAAGGGGCAGCCTTGCGCTAAAAGTAGCCGTACGGAAACTCCCTACCTGGCTTGCGCGGGGCCCGCGCAAGCTTGTGAATCAGTGGTAGTATGCAATTTGCATACTACACGCTTATACACAATGGGAGCGCCCCCTAGCGGCCCCCGCAAGAATGCAGCCTAAAATCTGCGAGGCATAAGAGCCTTATGCCGCGCAGATTTTAGCCTGCAGTCGGTGTAACGAGGTTCCTGAATCAGGAGCACTCGTTACACCGGAGCAAGTAAGCACTTGCGCTGCGTAACCTATGGTTGCGCGGGCGCAAGTGCTTCTTGAATCTGGGCCATGGGCCATATACCATAACAGGGTATAAGCTACCGTGTTTCCCCAAAAATAAGACCGGGTCTTATATTAATTTTAGTCTCAAAAAACACACTAGGGCTTATTTTCAGGGTAGGCCTTATTTAAAAATGCTGTGTCCTGTCTTCCTCTCGGGTCTCCCCCCCACCACCACCACCACCCCCCCCCCCCCTTCAGGGCCGGATTCCAGACAAGGCCAACAAGGCCAGGCCTTGGGGCGGCAGTGGGTGCAGGGGTCGGCACTGCGGCTGAGAGGAGAGAACACTTTCACTTCTATTTCGGGAGTTCCCCCCTGTCATATGTCACGGATGGTGAGAGGAGAGAAAACAGAGGGAAGAGGAGGTGAGATGGCTCTCAATGCAATTTTCGGCAGCAGCAACCCCCCCCCCCCCCCCTGGTTCTCAATGTCAGTTTTGGCGGCAGCACCTCACAAGGACCCGGCCTTGGGGCGGCAAAGGGAGTAAATCCGGGCCTGCCCCCCTTATCATGTCAGGAGTAGGGATGAGCTTCGAGTTCGAGACGAACTCATGTTCGACTCGAACATTGCCTGTTTATTGTCCTAAAAAGTGTTTGGGGACCCGGGTCCTCTCCCAGGAAACATGTATCAATGCAAAAAAAGTTTTAAAAACGGCAATTTTTTCAGGAGCAGTGAATTTAATAATGCTAAAAGTGAAACAATAAAAGTGTAATATTACTTGAAATTTCGTACCGTAAAGTCAGCATGTGAAAAAGCGCATGTTTCCCGTACATAGAACTGTTCCTGCACAAAGTGTCATTTCTGAAAGAAAAAAAGGCATTTAAAACCAGCTTTGCGGCTCTAATGAATTGTCGGCTCTGGCAATTCAGAGATGATTCATTCATAAAAAATAAAAATAAAAAAGCTGGGGATCCCCCCCAAATTCCATTAACAGGCCCTTCAGGTCTGATATGGATATTAAGGGGAACCCCGCCGTCAATTTAAAAAAAAAATGACGTAGGGTTCCCCCCAAATATCCATACCAGACCCTTCAGGTCTGGTGTGGATTTTAAGGGGAACTCCACCCCAAATGTAAAAAAAAAATGGCGTGGAGTTCCCCCAAAAATCCCCCAAAAATCCACACCAGACCCTTATCCGAGCACGCAGAAAAGAGGGGGGACAGAGTGCGCCCCCCCCCTCTCCTGAACCGCACCAGGCCACATGCCCACATGTCCTGTAGGGATGAGGCCCTTGTCCCCATCAACATGGGGAGGATGTCCCCATGTTGATGGGGACAAGGGCCTCATCCCCACAACCCTTGCCCGGTGGTTGTGGGGGTCTGCGGGCGGGGGGCTTATCAGAATCTGGAAGACCCCTTTAACAAAGGGGACCCCCAGATCCTGCCCCCCTATGTGAATTGGTAATGGGGTACACTGTACCTCTACCATTTCACGAAGGAAGTATAAATAGTTAAAAAAAAAACACAGACACCGTAGAAAAAAATCCTTTATTAATAAAAAAAAAAAATCCAGCAATGTGAATCCACTCTCGGCCCGGCCCCCGCTCCAACGTTGTCTTCTATCCAGCGACGGACGGGTGACCAGCGGTCCGGTCCAGCGATGAGAAGATCCATCCGTCCAGAGCGCAGCAGGCGAGCTCCACTCTCCGCTGGACACAGCCCAGCGGAATGACGCGCTGGAGCTGTGACATTTCTTATATAGGGGAAGCGGCCACCCGTCACGTGACCCCGCCCCCTCTGACGCACCAGGCTTTCCCAGTGACGTACGAGGGTGCGTCAGAGGGGCGGGGTCACGTGACGGGTGGCCGCTTCCCCTATATAAGAAATGTCACAGCTCCAGCGGGTGATTCCGCTGGGCTGTGTCCAGCGGAGAGTGGAGCTCGCCTGCTGCGCTCTGGACGGATGGATCTTCTCATCGCTGGACCGGACCGCTGATCACCCGTCCGTCGCTGGAGAGATCATCCGTCGCTGGATAGAAGACAACGTTGGGGCGGGGGGCCGGGCCGAGAGTGGATTGCATCGCTGGATTTTTTTATTTTTATTTTTATTGATAAAGGATTTTTTTCTACGGTGTCTGTGTGTTTTTTTTTAACTATTTACACTTCCTTTGTGAAATGGTAGAGGTACAGTGTACCCCTTTACCAATTCACATAGGGGGGGGGCAGGATCTGGGGGTCCCCTTTGTTAAATGGGTTTTCCAGATTCTGATAAGCCCCCCGCCCACAGACCCCCACAACCACCGGGCAAGGGTTGTGGGGATGAGGCCCTTGTCCCCATCAACATGGGGACATCCTCCCTATGTTGAGGGCATGTGGCCTGGTGCGGTTCAGGAGAGGGGGGGGCCGCACTCTGTCCCCCCTCTTTTCTGCGGCCGGGCAGGTTAACGTGCTCGGATAAGGGTCTGGTGTGGATTTTTAGGGGGACTCCACGCCATTTTTTTTAATTTGGGGTGGAGTTCCCCTTAAAATCCACACCAGACCTGAAGGGCCTGGTATGGATATTTGCGGGGAATCCTACGTAATTTTTTTTTTTTTACGACTTAATATCCATTCCAGACCTGAAGGGCCTGGTAATTTACTTTGGGGGAACCCCCACACATTTTTTTTCTTTATGAATGAATCATCTCTGTAATTGCCAGAGCCGACAATTCATTAGAGCCGCAAAGCCGGTTTTAAATGCCTTTTTTTCTTTCAGAAATGACACTTTGTGCAGGGACAGTTCTATGTACGGGAAACATGCGCTTTTTCACATGCTGACTTTACACCCCCCCTAGGTACGAAATTTAAAGTAATAATACACTTTTATTGTTTCACTTTTAGCATTATTAAATTCACTGCTCCTGAAAAAACTGCCATTTTTTAAAACTTTTTTTTGCATTGATACATGTCCCCTGGGACAGGACCCGGGTCCCCAAACACTTTGTAGGACAATAACTTGCATATTAGCCTTTAAAATTAACACTTTAGATTTCAAATGTTCGAGTCCCATAGACTTTAACGGGGTTCTAAAGTTCACACGAACATTTGGTGTGTTCGCAAGTTCTGATGCGAACCGAACAGGGGGGTGTTCGGCTCATCCTTAGTGCTCGGATAAGGGTCTGGTGTGGATTTTTGGGGGAACTCCACGCCATTTTTTTAAAAAATTTGGGGTGGAGTTCCCCTTAAAATCCACACCAGACCTGAAGGGTCTGGTATGGATATTTGGGGTGATCCCCACGTCATTTTTTTTTTAATTGACGGCGGGGTTCCCCTTAATATCCATATCAGACCTGAAGGGCCTGTTAATGGAATTTGGGGGGACCCCCAGCTTTTTTATTTTTATTTTTTATAAATGAATCATCTCTGAATTGCCAGAGCCGACAATTCATTAGAGCCGCAAAGCCGGTTTTAAATGCCTTTTTTTCTTTCAGCTCCGTAAGGGATTGTATCTGCAATTTTTGAGATTGCGAAGCTCAGAAAGGTTCTTCAGACACTGAGCCCTCAGAAGCGGAGTCATCCGTAGGCCTTTCTGCCTGATCCCCCAAAGGTATCTCCATAGGCCCGCCCACTCTGGTTCTGATGCTGGGAGGTCAAGGGCTGGAGAGGGGGATCTGCAATGTTTTCTCCCATTCTGGGAGGAAGATGCGAGCATCTCAGCTATCTTTCCTTTCAAACCAGCCAGTGCTAAAGCTAAATCGTCCTTAGTAACTTATGCAGAGGCTGGAATGTTGGAAGCAGCCACAACACCTGAGAGTCTAGGTCAGGCATGTCCAAAGTCCGGCCCGCGGGCCAAATGCGTCCCCCCTGTTGATTTAATATGGCCCCCCTGGGGATTAGGATATATATATTGTTTGTGGCCCCCAGGGCCACAAAAGATATATTCCGTATTTATCGGCGCTGCCTTGGAGGTGACAGGAAGGGGGCAGGACGAGCGCCGTCAGATTATATGAAGAGAATCTCCTGTTTACTCAGCAGCGTCTCTATTGAAAGTCCCGTCTCCTGGGATGCCATTGGACGACTGTTCTGTCTATCAAGAGGCGGGACTTTGTATTAAAGAGGCCACAGAGTAAAACAAGAGATTCTCCTGTTTGTAATCTGTTGGCACTCATCCTGCCCCTCTCCCTCTGCCCTCCAAGGCTGCAGATGGGCATCGATCACGCTCCACTGATGGCAATGGTAAGGCTGCACTTATGGCACATGTGAGGCTGCATTTATGGCACATGTGAGGCTGCATTTATGGCACACGTGAGGCTGCATTTATGCCACATGTGAGGCTGCATTTATGCCACATGTGAGGCTGTATTGGTTGCAATGGTGAGGCTGCATTCATGGCAATGGTGAGGCTGCATTAATGGCAATGGTGAGGCTGCATTCATGGCAATGGTAAGCCTGTGCGTGTTATACGCCGATAAATACGGTATATCCAAATAACACGCCCAAGCTCATCCTTGGTCCTGAGCAGTGCTCTGGGATTCGTTGGGGCCACAAAAGAAATATATACAGTATATCCAAATAACACGCCCAAGCTCATCTCTTCACCACACACAGCCACAAAGGCAAGAGAATTCTTGTTGGGCCGTGTATTAGAGCTCGGACAAACACACTTAGACCAAATTTTTATTGTTCAAAGAATGTCGGGCAAAATAGTCGGCCCTCGAGCATGTTCACTTCATCAAATCTGGCCCTCTTTGAAAAAAGTTTGGACACCCCTGGTCTAGGTGACTCAGACTGACCAGTTGCCTCTGGTCCTTCAGGGGAGGAGTGAACTGCGGACGTGCAACTGGGAGCCTCAGACCCTGACCGCAGCAACATTGCGCTCCCCCCTTCTATACTCCCTCTTTTATTATGGAAAGACATCCTACGCACAAAAAGCAGAGGTACTAGTACAGTGAATCTACTGCCAAGCTTTAGTCCAGCAATGGCCCAGATTCAAGTAGAATCGCGCAATATTTGCATGGGCAAAGAGCAAATTTTTTTCTCTGCGCCCACGCAAATATTGTGCTTTGCCCGCGATTCACGGAGCAGTTGCTCCGTAAATTGCGCGGGCAATATGCTAAGCAGCCGGGCGCAAGGCTGCCTAATGTAAATGATCCCGCCGGGGGCGGGAATCATTTAAATTAGGCGCGCTCCCGCGCCGAGCGAACAGCGCATGCTCCGTCGGGAAACTTTCCCGACGTGCATTGCGGCAAATGACGTTGCAAGGACGTCATTTGCTTGTAAGTGAACGTGAATGGCGTCCAGCGTGGAGGGGGGGGGGCAAGGGGTATACACCAGGGGGATCCTGACCGCTGTGCTGAGGCGGATGGTCCCCTAAACCCCTACTGATTTGGCTTGACAGAGCGGAGAAGGAGCAATGCTGTCCACAGAACCATTTGCTAACACAGAACATAACACGGGGGAAGCACGGTCTGTTGAACGCCAGGTATGTTTACACTTTACACCCTCTAGTGGCACACACAGGCAAGACAGCGTCCACTCAAAAAGAAAAATCCACAAGATAATCATTATGCATTCCTTAGGACTTTTCTGACTTACCAGTCCCTCTGCATGATACTGCAGGAAATCACAGACAGACCCAATCTTCACCCATTATGGCGGGCCGTGTCATGCCAGACCTTCAAGGACCGAGTCCTCCTTCTATATGGAGTCCACTCCCTTGGGCCTGTATAGCAGGGCTCGACAAAATCCAGGCGCCAGGTCGCAATTGCGACAAGAAATTGTGACCTGGCGCCCCTGCGCCCGCCGGTAATTGAGGCCACGGCTTTGTGGCCTATAAGGTCGCAAAGCCGCGGCCTCAGTTACAGGTCGGCGCAGGCCCGGCAATCGCACGGCAGGAAAGGTGGGGGAGCACGGAGGCACAGTTACCAATTACCGCCCGCAATGGCCGGTAATTTAGGCCGCAGCTTTGCGGCCTTGTGAAGTGCCAAGCTTCCTTCTGTGACCTGCGCCATCTGGTGGTGGCCGTTGGCATTACAAGTAAAACAGCAGTTCTAATATGTCATTTTTCACTGCCATCTCCTTCCCTCTAATTCGAACCCCCAAACATTATATATATTTTTTATTCTAACACCCTAGAGAATAAAATGGCGATCGGTGCAATACTTTCTGTCACGCCGTATTTGCGCAGCGGTCTTACAAGCGTACTTTTTTGGGAAAAAATTACACTTTTTTAAATTAAAAAGTAAGACAACAGTAAATTTATCCAATAATTTGGAATTTGGAATTTTTTATAAATAAAAAAACTTTTTTACACTATGAGGAGCACCTCTATATTTTTTTCCTTTGCATACCAATCGGGATGTTTGGAGCAATTCTGACAGGCTGATTCCTGCCACAACACTCTATCCTGGACAATCAAGATCACCTGAGGCTATCTTTGGTTCAGACCATCTTAAGGGGAGACTCCCAGATCCAGACGTCAGTCTGTACAAGCTTTGACGACCCTCCCACCGTACGGTGAGGTTGAGGGTCCATCTTTTCTGGTAAGAGTACCCACCCTTTTAATTGATGCCCATGTGTGAAGAGTGTTATTTGTTTTGAAGACTTCTCGCTCCACTCCAACATTTGAAGAACATATGTGTGCTTTTAAGGACTTTTTTCTGTACACTATTGCATGGTGTCACGTTAATTGACTTAATTAGTCATTTATGTATTTAAGGTGTATTTACACTTTTTTTGGACATTATTTTAAGCATATTATCACGTATGGTTTATATATCTAGCAAAGGCTTTTCGTTTTTAGAACACTTGAACGATATCTTTGTTCACTATCCACCATACCACAGTGATTGTTTATGAGGGACCAGTTGCTCTGATCTCACACAGACATCATTTCACTTACAGCCGATTGTATCATTTTTATTTTTTATTGGCACTATTTTTTGGCACCATTATATAGGCCTTTATCTGAGGTATTTTGGTCTATTGTTCATGTGTTTGTTTTCACCTCACAGGTTCACATATTTTGGTACTAGAGCAGTCGGTGATGCAGATCATTTGACTGTCAGATTTACTTTATTATTATCCTTTTAAGGGTTTATTTATTTTTTCACCTTGGGCGCTACATTTTTTTCACAGTAAATTTATCCCAATTTTTTTTTATATTGTGAAAGATAATGTTACGCCGAGTAAATTGATACCCAACATGTCACGCTTCAAAATTGCGTCCGCTCATGGAATGCCGACAAACTTTTACCCTTTAAAATCTCCATAGGCGACGTCTAAAAAATTGTACGGGTTGCATGTTTTGAGTTACAGAGGAGGTCTAGAGCTAGAATTATTGCTCTCGCTCTAACGATCGCGGCGATACCTCACATGTGTGGTTTGAATACCGTTTACATATGCCGGCGCTACTCACGTATGTGTTCGCTTCTGCGCGAGCTCGTCGGGACGGGGCGCGTTTTCTGGCTCCTAACTTTTTTAGCTGGCTCCTAGATTCCAAGCAAATTTGTCAAACCCTGCTGTATAGCACCCTGCCAGAGCAAGTCTTTGGTATAGTTTACATGTGACCAAGGTGCTGACTCAGGGTCCAGCTCTCAAAGGAGAAGCATTACAGGCAGAAACCTCTTGGGTGCCATCCATTTTGGCTCTTTCAGGCACTTTGAATGGATCCGATTGCATAGCCCCTTGATCCCATCAGGGATATTTCAGCTGAGCTCTCTTAGCACATCATGTAGTTCTGCATCTCTTATTTGATAGCCTCCTCCACTAACAGGTCCATCACTTTCAGCACCACATCCGCAGTTGGGTTCGGACCGAACCATGCTAGCTTCTCTCTCATTAGCTTGTTGGCTGGCGATTCCTCTTCCTGAATCACTGGTGTCTCCATCTCTTGTACTGCTGGCGTTGCTGCAATCCCGTCCTCCTGGTCTAGCTCCATTAATTCTGCTATGATGACCCGCTTGGTTTTGTTGCTAGCAATCCTTCCATGAACTTCCAGTAGTTCTTCCAGTGTCTGCTTGGAATCCGGGTGTAAAGGAGAGTAGAAGGGAAAATCCCGCTGCTGCCAACCACTTGTGACGGTATTAGAATGATATCCCCGTCAAAGTCTTCCCTTCTTCCCATAAAGAAAATCACCCAGTATTCCACGAGGGGGAATATTCCTGGAATCACCCCATAAGCCACACATGAGTCAGAGCTTACTGCTGGAACAAGACAGCTTTAATGGTATAACACAGAGCTTATATGTAATTTCCAAACTGTTACAATGACAAATCTCCGCCCCCTCACACAGTGGGGGCTCCCATACAGATGATTAGGCAGACACGACGGAGCCGACCCTGACGACATTTCTTTAGATAATGATATCAGTAACGTTAATTACTAGTTCAAACAGAATACATTATCTAGACAGCTTGGCCCCGTGGATAGAAGAGATAATTACCACAATGAAGCAATCAGAATAATTAACATGAGCCCCTTCTAATCACAGTAAACAGTAACCACAGGGCTTCTTCACACACACAATAGATCAATTAACCCTTTGAAATAGGGAGCTGGCTGAGGAAGGGTCATTAACACATCAATAGTCTGTTAGAGGAATGAGTCCCACCTGAAACCACCTTCCCTCTAACACACACACACAGCAGTAAACTAGCAGGGAGGATTAAACTGAAGCATATAGGCAAAAAGTCCTTCACATTAACCATGGCCAACTCCTTAGACCAGGGGTCTCCAAACATTCTAAACAAAGGGCCAGGTTATTGTCCTTCAGACTCTTGGAGGGCCGGACTTTGGCCAGCGGGAGTGGAAATTTTCCTGGCATCATTGTTAGTAAACATCTGGTATTAGGGGGAGGAATAGTGCCCCATTGCTGGTATCATAGGGAGGAATAGTGCTCTATTAGTTGTGTCAGTGGGAGAAATGGTGCTCTATTGTTGGTGTCAGATGGCAGAATAGTGTCTCATATCAATGGGAGGGATAGTGCCCCAAGGGCCGGATAAAAGCAAGCAAAGGGCCGCATCCGGCCCTCGGGCCGCAGTTTGGAGACCACTGCCTTAGACAAAAAACAGAGGTACTCCCTGTATGGGAGGGGTTATATAGACTTCCTGGGCCAGATTCTCAGAAGAGTTACGACGGTGTATCTCAGGAAACACTGTCGTATCTCTGTTTCTGAGCCTGGGTATCTATGCGTATGATTCCTAGAATCATTTTCGCATAGATACACTAAAGATCCGACATGTGTAAGTCACTTACACCGTCGAATCTTAGATGTAATTACTCCGCCGGCCGCTAGGTGGCGTTTACGTTCAGTTCTCATTTGACTATGCAAATGAGACTGATACGCCGATTCCCGAAACGAATTCGCGTCGCGTAACCGTCGCTTTTGTCGTTTGCGTAGGCGTAAGGTTACCCCTGCTATATAAGGGGTAACCTTACGCCAGTCCCACGTAGGCCATGTTAAAGCGGGGGTTCACCCTTAGAGGGCACTTTTCCCCCTTCGCTTCCTGCTCGTTATTACTAGGGGAATCGGCAATTTATTTTAAAATATGTGCAGTACTTACCCGTTTACGAGACGCATCCTCTCCGTCGCTTCCGGGTATGGGCTTCGGGAATGGGCGGTCCTTCTTGATTGACAGGTTTCCGAGAGGCTTCCGACGGTCGCATCCATCGCGTCACGATTTTCCGAAAGAAGCCGAACGTCGGTGCGCAGGCGCAGTATAGAGCCGCACCGACGTTCGGCTTCTTTCGGCTACGAGTGACGCGACGGATGCGACCGTCGGAAGCCTCTCGGAAGGCTGTCACTCAAGAAGGAACGCCCGCTCCCGAAGACCCATACCCGGAAGCGACGGAAGAAGATGCAGCTCGAAAACGGGTAAGTACTGCACCTATTTTAATATAAATAGCCGATTCCCCTAGACCGAACGAGCAGGAAGCTAAGGGGAGATTTTTTTTTTTTTTTTAAATGGGTGAACTCCCGCTTTAAGTATGGCGTCGGGTCCGCGTCGCGTTTTCCCGTCGGGTACGTCGTTTTACTAAGTCGTTCTTGAATACGACTTCACGTCAATGACGCACACGTCGGCGTCATTGACGTTTTACGCCGAGAACTGGAGCATGCGCACTGAGCTATTTTAAGCCCGGCGCATGCGCAGTTCGTTAGAATCGGGGGCGCGCTTAATTTAAATAGAAGCCGCCCCCTTGGAGATACGCGGGGATACGCCGGGCCAAATACACTCCGCCGCCCCAAACTACGGAGCAAGTGTTTGGGGAATACAGCACTTGCTCCTGTAGGTTGGGGCGGCGGAGTGTAAATGGCTTACGCGCCGCCCGCCGGATATCTACGAGAATATGGCCCCAGGTCTTTTGGATGTGCCAGTGTCCATCACCTAAAGGTGGTGATAACCCACATAGTTATGACTATGGTGCTCTGTGTCCCGTGATGTACGATTAAGGGGAGTGGTTAATTTGTCACAGATGCTTGAGGTCTAAATAAATATCATTCAGTTTCCTTATACGCATTTATTTTCATGTTGTTGTTTTACAACTTTGCACTCTACGACAGATTGTGTTTACTTACTTCTGTTATATGTGAAAAACATTAATAAAAAATTATCGGTTTAAATCTTCTGCTCTTGTTGTTTTAACCACTTAAGATCCGGACCAAAATGCAGCTAAAGGACCGCGGCCAGGTTTTGCGATTCGGCACTGCGTCGCTTTAACAGACAATTGCGCGGTCGTGCGACGTGGCTCTCAAAACAAAATTGACGTCCTTTTTTCCCCCCACAAATAGAGCTTTCTTTTGGTGGTATTTGATTACCTCTGCGGTTTTTATTTTTTGCGCTATAAACAAAAATAGAGCGACAATTTTGAAAAAAATGCAATATTTTTTTTACTTTTTGCTATAATAAATATCCCCTAACTTTTTTTTTTCCTCAGTTTAGGCCGATACGTATTCTTCTACCTATTTTTGGTAAAAAAAATCGCAATAAGCGTTTATCGGTTGGTTTGCGCAAAATTTATAGCGTTTACAAAATAGGGGATAGTTTTATTGCATTTTTATTATTTTTATTTTTTTACTACTAATGGCGGCGATCAGCGTTTTTTTCGTGACTGCGACATTATGGCGGGCACTTCGGAACATTGTCATTTTCACAGCAAAAAATGCATTTAACCACATCAATACCAGCCACCGTCATATGACGTCCACAAAGTGTCTCTACCATCCAGAGTGGACGTCATATGACGTCCTGGACTTTGAAGGGGGATATCTGAATGATGCCTGCAGCTAGAATCATCATCCAGATATCTATCTCTTGTGCCAGCGACAACATAAGAACGATCATAGGGGCGGTTCCGCCGCTAGATTGTTCTTACAGGCGGCGGGAGGGGACATCCCCCCCCCCCCTCCCGCCGCCATCCGGTGCTTCTCCGGGCTCCTCCGTGCCATCGGGGGCCCGGAGAAAGAATCGTCCGGCGCTGGCAGGAAGTATAGAGATGACTGGTGACCAGATGGTCACCAGTCATCTCTATGACCGTCGGAGGACCCGGGCGCGATGTGATGACGTCACGCCCGGGTCCCCGTAAGTAAACAAAGCCGCGATTGCGGCTGTAAGCCACATTATTCATGAGATCTGTGAATTTTTTTTCACCGGTCTCATGGTTTCCAGCCTGGAGGAGAGATGTGGGGTCTTATTGACCCCGCATCTCTCCATAAAGAGTACCTGTCACACACATTCCTATTACAAGGGATGTTTACATTCCTTGTAATAGGAATAAAAGTAATAAAAAAATAAAAAATAAATAAAAAAAGTGTAAAAAAAATAATAAATATGTAAAATAAATAAATAATAATAATAAAAAAAATTTAAAACGCCCCTGTCCCCGGTAGCTCACGCGCAGAAGCGAACGCACACGCAAGTCCCGCCGACATATGTAAACGCCGTTTAAACCACATATGTGAGGTATCGCCGCGTGCGTTAGAGTGCCAGCAACAATTCTAGCACTAGATCTCCTCTGTAAATCTAAACTGGTAACCAGTAAAAAATTTCAAAGCGTTGCCTATGGAGATTTTTAAGTACCGAAGTTTGGCGCCATTCCATGAGTGTGCGCAATTTTAAAGCGTGACATGTTAGGTATCTATTTACTCGGTGTAACCTAATCTTTCATATTTTACAAAAAAATTGGGCTACCTTTACTGTTTTGTTATTTTTTTAATTCATGAAACATTTTTTTTCCCCAAAAAAGGCATTTGAAAAATAATTGCGCAAATACCGTACAAGATAAAACGTTGAAATGGCCGTCGTTTTATTCCCTAGGGTGTCTGCTAAAAAAACATATATAATGTTTGGGGGTACTGCGTAATTTTCTAGCAAAAAAATTATGATTTGTACATGTAGGAGAGAAGTGCCAGAATAGGCCTGGTATGGAGGTGTGTATAACTGCCCTGTATGGAAGAGGTTAAAATGCACTGTTTACTGTAAAAATGACAATTGCAGTTTGGGAGTTAACCACAAGGGGGCGCTGATGGGGTTATGTGTGACCTCATATGTGTTTACAACTGTAGGGGGGTGTGGCTGTAGGTGTGACGTCATTGATTGTGATCCCCTATAAAAGGAATCACACGATCGATGACGGCGCCAAAGTGAAGAACGGGGAAGCTGTGTTTACACACAGCTCACCCCGTTCTTCAGCTCCGGGGACCGATCGCGGGACTCCAGCGGCAATTGGGGTCTGAGGGTCCCGCGGTCACGGAGCTTCGGACCGGGTCGCGGGTGCGCACCCGCGCCCCACGGCTGGGTGCTAGCACAACACGTACCTGTACGTGCATGTGCCCAGCCGTGCCATTCTGCCGACGTATATGTGCAGGAGGCGGTCTTTAACCACTTCCCGACCGCCGCATGTAAATATACGTCGGCAGAATGGCACGGACAGGCACATTGGCGTACCTGTACGTGCCTGCCTAGACGTGGGTCAGGGGTCCGATCGGGACACCCCCGCTACATGCGGCGGTCGGATTCCCGCGGGGAGCGATCCGGGATGAAGGCGCGGCTATTCGTTTCTAGCCGCCCCCTCGCGATCGCTCCTCGGAGCTGAAGAACGGGGAGAGCCGTATGTAAACACGGCTTCCCCCGTGCTTCACTGTGGCGGCTGCATCGATCGAGTGATCCCTTTTATAGGGAGACTCGATCGATGACGTCATACCTACAGCCACACCCCCCTACAGTTGTAAACACACACTAGGTGAACACTAACTCCTACAGCGCCCCCTTGTGGTTAACTCCCAAACTGCAATTGTCATTTTCACAATAAACAATGCAATTTAAATGCATTTTTTGCTGTGAAAATGACAATGGTCCCAAAAATGTGTCAAAATTGTCCGAAGTGTCCGCCATAATGTCGCTGTCATGAAAAAAATCACTGATCGCCGCCATAAGTAGTAAAAAAATAATAAAACTATCCCCTATTTTGTAAACGCTATAAATTTTGCGCAAACCAATTGATAAACTCTTATTGCGATTTTTTTTTTACCAAAAATAGGTAGAAGAATACGTATCGGCCTAAACTGAGGGAAATTTTTTTTTTATATATATATGTTTTTGGGGGATATTTATTATAGCAAAAAGTAAAAAATATTGGCCCAGATTCAGGTAGATCCGCGCAATATTTGCGTGGGCAAAGGGCAACGATTTTTGCTCTGCGCCCACGCAAATATTTCGATTTGCCCGCGATTCACGGAGCAGTAGCTCCGTAAATTGCACGGGCGCTATGCTAATTAGCCCTGCGTAAGGGCGCCTAATGTAAATGATCCCGCCGGGGGCGGGAATCATTTAAATTAGGCGCGCTCCCGCGCCGAGCGAACAGCGTATGCTCCGTCGGGAAACTTTCCCGACGTGCATTGCGGCAAATGACGTCGCAAGGACGTCATTTGCTTCTAAGTGAACGTGAATGGCGTCCAGCGCCATTCACGAATCACTTACGTAAACGACGTGAAATTTAAATTTCACGAGCGGGAAGGGCGGCTATACTTTAGCATTGGCTGCTCCTACTATTAGCAGGAGCAACCTTACGCTAAAGTCGCCGTACGGAAACTCCGTACCTTGCGTGCGCAGGGCCCGCGCAACTTTTGTGAATCGGTGGTAGTATGCAATTTGCATACTATACGCCGATCACAATGGCCGCGCCCCCTAGCGGCCACTGCAAGAATGCAGCCTGAGATATGAAGGCATAAGGAGGCTTATGTCTGTCATATCCTAGGCTGCAGTCCGCGTAGCGATGTTCCTGAATCAGGGGCATTCGCTATGCGGGAGCAAAACAGCTATTGCGCCGCGCAACCTATGGTTGCGCTGGGCGCAATAGCTTCTTGAATCTGGGCCATTGCATTTTTTTCAAAATTGACGCTCTATTTTTGTTTATAGCGCAAAAAATAAAAACTGCAGAGGTGATCACATACCACCAAAAGAAAGCTCTATTTGTGGGGAAAAAAAGGACGCCAATTTTGTTTGGGAGCCACGTCGCACGACCGCGAAATTGTCTGTTAAAGCGACGCAGTGCCGTATTGTAAAAACCCCTTGGGTCATTCAGCAGCATATTGGTCCGGTCCTTAAGTGGTTAAGTGGTTAACACTGTGTATACAAAGCAATTAGTAAAAAAAAATCATTCTCACAATCATTATATAACATAGGACAGGGTCAGAGTAATATAAACACGTATTATCCAACTTACTCTTTGCTGGAATCCATTGTGTTCAGATTTATTTCTCGTGTAGTACAGGTGTAGAGAGTAGGCCAGAACATATACAGCCGTGTATGCAAAGGAAGGTATTTGTGTATTGGCAGTAAGCATGGATGACACATCTATTAAACCTGTACAATATCGTGGCCTAAAAGAATACACTAGAAGAAAAACTGCATTTTTTTTTTGGTTTGGGGAAACACAACAAAACATATTAAGCCAAATATCTTCCATGATCGGGTCCTTTAAGCAGTCGGAGATGTTAAAACCATGGGGATAAATATCGAGGTTTAGGGGAATTTGCTGTGGCCAAGTAAATACGAAGCTGCAGTTGATTGCTATAAGAGCCTCCACGTCCATAGTAATTATTTTATTCCATGAAGGTGGCAAAATCAATGTGATCGTATTTAAACTCGAGTATATAGAAGGAGTAATAAAAAAGCGTGTTGTAGAAGTTCCACACAATATGACAACTTTAGCTGTTGATTTATCAAGAATCCTCTTCTGAAGATCATCTTTCATCAAATCTTGGATATTAAAGATATATTCTGTACAGATCCCGTGTTGGCTCATCATCTTACTCAGCTCTTGGGCCTCCTCATCACCGCTGCCGTCCCATGACGTTAATATTCCAACCCAGTTCCACTCCATGTGCTGCAAAAATTTTATAAGGGCTGTATGAATGACCCGATCGTCTGGGGTCATACGGAATAAAGTTGGATACATTTTCCCATCACTCAGGCGAGGGTCGGTGAATCGATAACTGATCTGGATGAGATATTGACAACAATTTTAATGGGATGGCATGACTAATGTATGAGGCCCCGTACACACGACCGAGTTTCTCGGCAGAATTCAGCCAGAAACTCGATCGGAGCCGTATTCTGCCGAGAAACCCGGTCGTGTGTACACTTTTGGCCGAGGAAACCGACGAGCAGGGCCGCTGATAGGGGGGACCACCAGCCCTTCTGTAGGGGGCCCCGGCACACAGAGGGGCCCAGACAGCAGGTGGGTTGGTGGAGAACAATGCCCTCCGTGTCTCTCACCCAGGTTTCTCCCCCTCTCCCTCCCGCCGGCTTTTAGCTGCTGGGTGAGAGACATGGAAGGATAATGAACCTGACCAGCCACTACTGAGCTCCTTCCCCTGCCCCGAAAGGAGGTTGTGCTAGGAGGAGGGACTTGTGGGAATGTATCCTAGGAGATGGATTGAGGAAAGAAGATTTGTGCTGGGAGGGGAGATGCGGGTGATTGTGTACCAGGAGCCGATGAGGGAATTCGGTGCTAATAGGAGGGATTGGGGGAATTGTGCAGGCAGGGGAAATGTGTACTAGGAGGGGGAATCAGGGTGGCATTTGTGTCCACTAAGAATGTATTTTTTTGTGAAAATATTGTATAGAATACCGTCGGGTGTGTGTGTGTGTGTGGGGGGGGCCCCATCTGGTAGGCTGTACGGGGCCCCATGATTCCTAACAGCGGCCCTGCCGACGAGGATCTCGTCGGGCCAAATAGAGAACATGTTCTCTATTTCCTCGTTAGTCAATGAGGAAACTTGGCTCGCCGAGATCCTCGGCGGCTTCACAAGGAACTCGACGAGCAAAACGATGTGTTTTGCTCGTCGAGTTCCTCGGTCGTGTGTACGGGGCCTCACCGATGTAATTTACTTACCCAACCCTTTTAAAACCTCTAATTAATAAGACCTCACTCTAAGATCGATAATTGGATGACTGAAAGCTCCCTCAAACTTGACGGATCCAAAACAGAACTACTCACCCTTCACGCAAATAGGAAATCCATTTCTAGGACCACAGGGACACCACCCACCATCCTCGGACAAACCATCGCGCCAAGCAATAAAGCCAAAAGTCATCTTTGACTCAGACATGACGATGGATGCACAAATAGGATCAGTCGTCAGCGGTTCTCATCATCTGCTCCGCATGCTACGTAGACTCATCCCCTTCATCTCGGAAGAGGACACGGCAGTAGTGGTGGGAACGATCATCAACTCACGACTCGACTACGCAAATTCCCTCTATTTAGGACTACCGAAATACCAGATTTCACGTCTACAAGTCGTCCAGAACACGGCAGCCAGACTGGTAATAGGTAAAAATCTGTGGGAATCAGTCTCCCCGGTCTTGAGGTCCCTCCACTGGCTGCCCGTACAGGATCGGGTGACATTCAAGACACTCTGCCTCACCCACAAATGTATACAGGGGAACGCTCCCCAATACTTAAGCGAGAAAATAAACCCTACGTCACCAAGCGCGTCAACCGACCCATACCTTCTCCAAATTCCTAAATCCCGCTACAAATCGAAGGGAGAACGTAGATTTTCGGTCCAAGGACCACGCCTCTGGAATGCTCTACCCACTACCATCCGCTTGGAAGAAAACCATCAGGCCTTTAGGAAAAAACTAAAGACCCACCTCTTCTGAAGGACCGGTACGACTCTGGACGGAAAGCGCCTTGAGGCGATTAAGTTTGCATTTGTTGCGCTATACAAGTTGCTCACTCACTCACTCACTCACACTCAGACCAAACCAAGAGTTGGAGAAAAAACATAGGCCGTAGCAACCTTATTTATTAAATAATAAACATTATTTAAATTAACAATGAACATAAACTCTGTTATAATAAACCATCAGACAAACTACTAGTGTCGATCTTTTGCAGGGACCTCAACAGGGCCGGCACTAGTGCAAGGCAACATGGGCACTTGCCTTACGGCGCCAGCGCCGGCCCTGGGGGGGGCGCCAAAAAAAAGCTCCCCGCTCGGTAAAAATGTAAACCCGTCCTACGGCTGCGGCCGCCTCCCCTCCCGAGTCCCACACTATAGCCCCGGCGGCGCCGTGGCGGCACGGCACTTCACTTGGGCTCCTGCGCCGTTCTGTTTTTTTCCCACCCTTCCGTCTGGTTGGCTGGTGACACTGTCTGTCTCGCAGCCTCGATGTGCGGGTGGGCGGGGAATTTTTTTTTCTAGACTCGTTTGTGCGCGATCGGCAGGCGGCAGAGTAGGAGGCGCTGTGGTGCGCTGATTGGCCGTGTGGGAAATGATGCTCTGTTTACAGCACAGTGGCGCAAAATTTGGTTTTCTACATCTGGAGCATCCAGCAGGGTAAGCAGGGGAGAGAGACAGTATCACAGGGGAGAGAGAGAGAGACAGTATTGCAGGGGAGAGAGAGAGAGACAGTATTGCAGGGGAGAGAGAGAGAGACAGTATCGCAGGGGAGAGAGAGAGACAGTATCACAGGGGAGAGAGAGAAAGAGAGAGAGTATTGCAGGGGAGAGAGAGAGAGAGACAGTATCGCAGGGGGAGAGAGAGAGAGACAGTATCGCAGGGGAGAAAGAGAGAGAGACAGTATCGCAGGGGAGAGAGAGAGAGACAGTATCGCAGGGGAGAGAGAGAGAGACAGTATCGCAGGGGAGAGAGAGAGACAGTATCACAGGGGAGAGAGAGAAAGAGAGAGAGTATTGCAGGGGAGAGAGAGAGAGAGACAGTATCGCAGGGGGAGAGAGAGAGAGAGACAGTATCGCAGGGGAGAGAGAGAGAGAGACAGTATCGCAGGGGAGAGAGAGAGAGACAGTATCGCAGGGGAGAGAGAGAGAGACAGTATCACAGGGGAGAGAGAGAAAGAGAGAGAGTATTGCAGGGGAGAGAGAGAGACAGTATCGCAGGGGAGAGAGAGAGAGACAGTATCGCAGGGGAGAGAGAGACAGTGAACAGTGCTGAGTAGAGAGCTGCTGAAGCTAACGTAAGTAAACCAGCAGGTGATTGGCCTCTGTTCAGCGCTGCTCACTGTCTCTCCATCTGCATGATTAATGCAGGAAGGGACAGAGCTGGGGGGTGTCTGTAAATCTAAAGGGGTCTAGGGGTGCAGAGTGTTGCTGTGTAATGTAAAAGAGGTCCAGAGGTGCAGGGTGCTGTGTAATGTAAAAGGGGTCCAGAGGTACGGTTCTGTGTAATGTAAAAGGGGTCCAGAGGTGCGGTGCTGTGTAATGTAAAAGGGGTCCAGAGGTGCGGTGCTGTGTAATGTAAAGGGGTCCAGAGGTGCAGGGTGCTGTATAATGCAAAAGGGGTCCAGAGGTGCAGTGGTGTGTAATGTAAAAGGGGTCCAGAGGTGCATGGTGCTGTATAATGTAAAGGGGTCCAGAGGTGCAGGGTGCTGTGTAATGTAAAGGGGTCCAGAGGTGCAGGGTGCTGTGTAATGTAAAAGGGGTCCAGAGGTGCCGGTGCTGTGTAATGTAAAGGGGTCCAGAGGTGCGGTGCTGTGTAATGTAAAATGAGATGAGGTTTCTGTGGAGGACAAGACAGAGAGGAGACTTGCAATTAGGGGAACCCCAAAGCCAGGCAGCGCAGCAGCACACTGGGGTGTTGCGCCGTCGGCAGTAAAGCGCCGCTATTTTAGCGGCATTTTACTGTCATTTTTGCGGCGCTATGTGGTGCTGTGCATGCGTGCTGTGGTGGGGGGCGTCAAAATGCACCTTCGCCTGAGTTGCCAAAAATCCTTGCACCGGCCCTGGACCTCGATTACCAACCGTGTAACAACTATTGCACTGTGGTACCTCTCGAATCCGCTAATAGGCCTCAAGCCGATATGCTGGCTCAGAGACAACCCTGACCGCAGTGCACCCGTTAACAATGCTTGCAGCTAAACCTCCGTTAACTGTAAGCCCACCATCAGGACCCATACCAACGACAGTTCCTGAACCCTTCTTTCCGAGGTATCCTCATTCCCCTGCAAAGACCAGACACCCGCCACAGCACCCAATTGAAAAAACCTTTACAATTGGTTGACCCTCCACACCCTGAGAGCCCTCTGGATGCCATCCTGTATTCCCAACGCCCACATGTCAATACCCACTTCATTAAGGTGTACCCCGTCACACCTCAGGTATCGCCACGTGTCCACCTCCAACTCCAAGTGTCTTATCACCAACCCCCTGTTCTTAACCATAAACCTAGACACATCCCGATTAATCTTCCTCCTAGCCCTGTTGATACCCTCCAATGACCTGGCCATCCTCCAAGAGGTCCGAGCTACCATATCGGACCATACAATCACTATGTCGAGCAATGCCATGCGAAGACGAAGGATATCAAACTTGATATCCTTCGTCACATCCAGCATAGATCTAACACCCAGGTCATTACCGCCTACGTGCAATACTAATACGTCAGGCGGGCGGTCCAAACGCGCAAAACGATGCACTTCTGGAACCATTCTGCTCCACAACATTCCCGGCACACCCAACTAGCGAACGGAGGCTTCCTGTCTATGAAACCCCAATTGCCGACCTTCCGGCCTAGCCTTCACCCTCTTACCCCCCCAGAACACGTAAGAGTGCCCCAGTATCTAGAACCGGCGTCACACCTGAAAAGAGAAATAACAAGCACACCACCGTAACTACCGCATAACAACTTCCAAATACCTTTTTTTTTATATATATATTTATTTCCTCCAAGCCCAATGACCCCAAGCCCTTGCGAAAAACTGAAATGAACTGAAACTTTGACAACGGGAGCCCGTCCGCATGCATCAAGAAGGACCCAACCCTGTCCGGGCGGACCTTTAAAAATTAAAAAAATCTGCACCCTCTTACCCTTCCCCCTTGATCCGTCTTTGACCTGCGCAGTGACAAGGATACACAATCCTCCTGACAACACACCTCGCTACCCAGCATCCCCCTATGCACCTTCTTAGACGGGCTGACCAGCTCACTAATCCTAAATGCCCCAAAGAACGCTAACGCAAAATCTACTTTAAATAAGGAGGCCTCGTATACCGAGGCACAGACCTCCGGTGACGAGTCAGGATACCCTGAAGAACCTCGAACGACATGGGACACCTGGTGTCCTTCCTTGGCCTGGCCCGCCAGTAGCCTTTAAATGCCTGCCGCACCCAAAAATCCTTTGTGAAGTCCGGGAAACCTGCCACTTGAACAAAAAGGCCAACCCAGCAACCTTCTTATTCAAAGCCGCCACAGACACCCCCTCCTCCATGTTCCGTTAAATAAAATACAGAACCAACAACCTCACCTCTGGCCCTTCCGTATTCACCCCAGTTATTCGACCCAACGCCGCCCATTCCTGCCAGACCTTGTTAAATGCGGCCCACGTTGTCTCACTCACCGACCTCTGGATCCAACCGGAGACTATTCCAGCACAATCTTCCACAGCCATTTGGGACAAGATACCCCTCTTTGCTCCACAGCCGCTCTGAACCTTTCCCACTGAAACCGAGACAAAGCATCAGCAATGACGTTTTCCACGCCTGGGAGATGCACTGCATAAATAAACACATTTAACTGCAAGCATCTCAAGAGCAGCCAAACCACCGGTGGTGAGGATGCAGACACTGTGTTGATTACCTGGACCACTCCCATGTTGTCCCCGTGGAAATGCACCTTCAGATCCCTAAAGGCCTCGCCCTAAAGTTCCACCGCCAACACTACCGGAAATAACTCCAGCAGCACCAGATTTTTTGTGAAACCGGCATCCACCCAACTCTGTGGACATGGGCCTGAAATTATGCCCCAAAGCCAATGGAGCCGGCTGCATCTGTGAACAATTCCAGATCGAAATTGCTGACCGGTCCAGACATCCACAGCGCCCTACCATTAAAGGATTCCAAGAACGCATGCCAAACCTGCAAATCCGCCCGGTGAGCCTCGACCAATCTAACAAAGTGCCACAGTGACCTTACCCCTGTTGTGCTTGCCGACACCCTTCCCATTGGCAGGATGCGACAAGCAAAATTCAGTTTACCCAACAAGGACTGCAAATCCCACAGTTGCACCTTTCGTAAACCTACCATGCCCCTGATGTCCTTCTTTAGAGCCTCAAGCTTATCCTCTGGCAAACAACATTCCATGACGTCCGAGTCCAGCGTGATCCCTAAAAATTTGATAACCGTGCTTGGTCCTTCCGTTTTTTCAGGTGCCAACGGGACACCAAAACGTTCCGCAACATGTTCCAGCATTGTCAGGAGAATCGAACAAGTCCTGGAGCCAGCCGGGCCCACGCAGAGAAAGTCATCCAAATAATGTATGACCGAATTCATCCCTGACATGTCCTGAACCACCCACTCCAGAAAGGAGCTAAACTTCTCAAACAACGCACATGAAATGGAACAGCCCATCGGCAGGCATTGATCCACATAGAACTCGCCGGACCAATGGCACCCCTAAAGTCTGAAACTGTCAGGGTGAACCGGCAGTAGCCTGAACGCCGCTTCCACATCCGATTTCGCCATTAACGCTCCCTGCCCGTGGTGCCGAACCCAGAAAACTGCCGCATCAAAGGACGTATAGCTCACTGTGCAAGCATAGATAGCATCATTCACCAACCCCCTTTTGGGAATGAAAGGTGGTGAATCAGCCTGAATTTATTGGGCTCCTTTTTGGGCACCACCCCCAGGGAGAAAACCACCAAATCCAGGAATGAGGGGGAGGTAAACGGCCCCCCTATACGGCCTAGCGCAACCTCCTTCCACAGTTTCTCCGAAACCACTTCTGGATGTTGTAAGGCCGATTGTAAATTGCGCGCCACAGGGGAACCACCTGTAATGAGCAAGGATGAGCCGAACACCCCCCTGTTCGGTTCGCATCAGAACTTGCGAACACACCAAATGTTCGTGTGAACATTAGAACCCCGTTAAAGTCTATGGGACTCGAACATTTGAAATCTAAAGTGTTAATTTTAAAAGCTAATATACAAGTTATTGTCCTAAAAAGTGTTTGGGGACCTGGGTCCTGTCCCAGGAAACATGTATCAATGCAATTTTTTTTTTTTAAAACGGCTGTTTTTTCAGGAGCAGTGAATTTAATAATGCTAAAAGTGAAACAATAAAAGTGTAATATTAAAATTTCGTACCTGGGGGGGTGTAAAGTCAGCATGTGAAAAAGCGCATGTTTCCTGTACATAGAACTGTCCCTGCACAAAGTGTCATTTCTGAAAGAAAAAAAGCCATTTAAAACTGGCTTTGCGGCTCTAATGAATTGTCGGCTCTTTCAATTACAGAGATGATTCATTCATAAAGAAAAAAATGTGTGGGGGTTCCCCCAAATTAAATTACCAGGCCCTTCAGGTCTGGAATGGATATTAAGGGGAACCCCGCCGTAAAAAAATAAATAAATGACGTAGGGTTCCCCGCAAATATCCATACCAGGCCCTTCAGGTCTGGTGTGGATTTTAAGGGGAACTCCACCCCAAATAAAAAAAAAATGGCGTGGAGTCCCCCTAAAAATCCACACCAGACCCTTATCCGAGCATGTTAACCTGGCCGGCCGCAGAAAAGAGGGGGGGACAGAGTGCGCCCCCCCTCTCCTGAACCGCACCAGGCCACATGCCCTCAACATGGGGAGGATGTCCCCATGTTGATGGGGACAAGGACCTCATCCCCACAGCCCTTGCCCGGTGGTTGTGGGGGTCTGTGGGCGGGGGGCTTATCAGAATCTGGAAGACCCCTTTAACAAAGGGGACCCCCAGATCCTGGCCCCCCCCTATGTGAATTGATAATTGGGTACACTGTACCTCTACCATTTCACGAAGGAAGTGTAAATAGTTAAAAAAAAACACACAGACACCGTAGAAAAAATCCTCTATTAATAAAAAAAAAATAAAAAAATCCAGCGATGTGAATCCACTGTCTATCCAGCGATGGATGATCAGCGGTCCGGTCCAGCGATGCAGAAGATCCATCCGTCCAGAGCGCAGCAGGAAAGCTTTCAGGGTCTTTCCCAGTGACGTACGAGGGTGCGTCAGAGGGGCGGGGTCACGTGACGGGTGGCCGGCGCTTCCCCTATATAAGTAATGTCACAGCTCCAGCGCGTCATTCCGCTGGGCTGTGTCCAGCGGAGAGTGGAGCTCCCCTGCTGCGCTCTGGACGGATGGATCTTCTGCATCGCTGGACCGGACCGCTGATCATCCGTCGGTGTCTGTGTGTTTTTTTTTTTAACTATTTACACTTCCTTCGTGAAATGGTAGAGGTACAGTGTACCCCATTACCAATTCACATAGGGGGGGGCAGGATCTGGGGGTCCCCTGGTGCGGTTCAGGAGAAGGGGGGCCGCACTCTGTCCCCCCATCTTTTCTGCAGCCGGCCAGGTTAACGTGCTCGGATAAGGGTCTGGTGTGGATTTTTAGGGGGACTCCACGCCTTTTTTTTTTATTTGGGGTGGAGTTCCCCTTAAAATCCACACCAGACCTGAAGGGCCTGGTATGGATATTTGCGGGGAACCCTACATCATTTTTTTTTTTTTTTACGGCGGGGTTCTCCTTAATATCCATTCCAGATCTGAAGGGCCTGGTAATTTAATTTGGGGGACCCCCACACATTTTTTTTTTCTTTATGACTGAATCATCTCTGTAATTGAAAGAGCCGACAATTCATTAGAGCCGCAAATCCGGTTTTAAATGGCTTTTTTTCTTTCAGAAATGACACTTTGTGCAGGGACAGTTCTAAGTACGAGAAAAATGCGCATTTTCACATGCTGACTTTACACCCCCCTAGGTACAAAATTTAAAGTAATATTACACTTTTATTGTTTCATTTTTCGCATTATTAAATTCACTGCTCCTGAAAAAACGGACGTTTTAAAAAAATTGTTTGCATTGATACATGTCTCCTGGGACAGGACGCAGGTCCCCAAACACTTTTTAGGACAATAAATTGCATATTAGCCTTTAAAATCAACACTTTAGATTTCTCCCATAGACTTTAACAGGGTGTTCCGCGCTTTTCGAATTTGCCGCGAACACCCCTAATTGTTCGTTGTTCGGCGAACAGGCGAACAGGCAATGTTCGAGTCGAACATGAGTTCGACTCGAACTCGAAGCTCATCCCTAGTAATGAGCATGGAATCTGAAACCCCTCTGCAACCCCTATCCAACAGCTGAGCTGCCTCCCTATCCGGATACCTACCGAGAAACGGTCGCATCCTTTCCACCATCAAGGGCGTCCTCCCTCTTGTTCGAAGCGTCTCCGGAACGTCCCTTTCCATTCTTAAAACACCTGGACAGCGCGTGGGAGCCACCACAGCCTGAACACTCATGTTTGTATTGGCACGTACCCCCAAACTTACAGGACCCTGTATAGAATTGCCAGCAGACCCCTTTTGCCTTCCTGGCTGGTTGTCCAGGGGAAGACGATCCACCGGCCCCTCCCTGAAAAAACAAAGTAGGGGCCCTCGCCAAAGTCATCAACCGCATCCACAAACTGATGTCTTTGTGGTCCCACCTCAATGCTGGCCGCACTGCCATCCTCTGTCTGAATTGTTTGTCATACCTCAACCAGGCCGTGCCCCCATAGACCCTATATGCCTCCCCCACCACGTCCTGATAGCAGAAGAGAGCTGAACAATGTTCGGGTTTCTTTTCTCCAGTCATGGTGGCTAAAATAGCAAAAGCCTGCAGCCAATTTGAAAACATCCGAGGGATCAGGCGATACCTACGCTTCTCCTCATCCTCCTTCTTGGAGTAGTCCGGCTTGACCCTGTCAAAATTGAACTTTTCCAGCGGCAGTAACAAGAAAATCTCCACGTACTCACCCTTCCAGATCTTCTCTCGCACTTCCGCCTTCAGATGCGACCCTAACGCTCCCTCGAAACAGACATAGACCTCACACTTGGCCTCGTCCGCCAGCCTGACCAGATCCTGTTTGCCAGCATCCCCAGGCGCTGCCACCTTGCTGGCGGCTACTGCCCCCTCCGGTGCGCTAACCCCTGCCCCAGACTGCACCGTAGCCACCGGAACCGCCGGTACTGTTGCCGCAAACTCCTTCACCCCAACCCCCCAAGAAGGAGGGACCCAAGCTGCCGACGGGCTGGCAGCCACCCCCTCACCCTGTTCAAACCTACTCACCAGCGCCTTAATCCCTGCCAAAAACCCCAGGAATCCCGCGTCCCTCCCCGCCGCCACACCAGACGCTGGGCCGGACCCGACGGACATAACCTGCGAAACCCTCTGCCCCGCAGTACCTGCATCAACACTGACCACACTAGACCTCCCCGCAAAAAGTAAAGGTGAAAAAGACTTACCGGGCTGCCTAGGAAGAGACCCACCAGCAGACCATCCCGTCTCCACCGCCGATGCTTCCGGAATCACTCGCTCCTCATCCGACACTGACACCTCACCCTCCGACCTCCTCTCTCCTTGATCCTCCTCCTCAGAAGACAGCCCACCAGGGGAAGGATCTCTGGCTGCCGAGGGTCTTGCCGCCATGCGATTCTCCCTCCGAACACCAGACCCGCTTACCGATTTCTGCGTCGCTTTGCTGGGGCTGGGGGTGCTGTCCCACACTCTGCCGATAGGTGCCCCGCGCGCTGACACAATCCTCTGCACCTCTTCCTCCTGTGCATGGTCCCTGGCCGCGGTGGTAGGCCCAGTCACCGTACTCGCCAATCTCCCGGGATGAGGATCTGCCCTAGTGTTCTGTTTCAATTAAAGTCCCAACAACTTCTTTTTCCTATTTCAGGAGCCTACATTCACTATATCTGGTCTCCCCAGGAGCCTGTATTCACTATATCTGGTCTCCCCAGGAGCCTGCATTCACTATATCTGGTCTCCCCAGGAGCCTGCGTTCACTATATCTGGTCTCCCCAGGAGCCTGCATTCACTATATCTGGTCTCCTCAGGAGCCTGCACTCACTATATCTGGTCTCCCCAGCAGCCTGCACTCACTATATCTGGTCTCCCTAGGAACCTGCACTCACTATATCTGGTCTCCCCAGGAGCCTGCACTCACTATATCTGGTCTCCCCAGGAGCCTGCATTCACTATATCTGGTCTCCCAGGAGCCTGCACTCACTATATCTGGTCTCCCCAGCAGCCTGCACTCACTATATCTGGTCTCCCTAGGAACCTGCACTCACTATATCTGGTCTCCCCAGGAGCCTGCACTCACTATATCTGGTCTCCCCAGGAGCCTGCATTCACCATATCTGGTCTCCCCAGGAGCCTGCATTCACTATATCTGCTCTCCCCAGCAGCCTGCACTCACTATATCTGGTCTCCCCAGCAGCCTGCACTCACTATATCTGGTCTCCCCAGCAGCCTGCACTCACTATATCTGGTCTCCCCAGGAGCCTGCACTCACTATATCTGGTCTCCCCAGGAGCCTGGACTCACTATATCTGGTCTCCCCAGGAGCCTGCATTCACTATATCTGGTCTTCCCAGGAGCCTGCACTCACTATATCTGGTCTCCCCAGGAGCTTGCACTCACTATATCTGCTCTCCCCAGGAGCCTGCACTCACTATATCTTGTCTCCCCAGGAGCCTGCATTCACTATATCTGGTCTCCCCAGCAGCCTGCATTCACTATATTGTTACCTCATGTATCTTCGCCGTCTAGGGTATTTGATGAGAGTTGCGTAAATGGAATGTCCACA
This sequence comes from Rana temporaria, assembly GCF_905171775.1. NCBI lineage: Eukaryota > Metazoa > Chordata > Amphibia > Anura > Ranidae > Rana > Rana temporaria. The sequence goes on along the minus strand of NC_053490.1, from coordinate 6,778,049 downwards.
CAACAGGTGTCTTTTCTGTGCTTTTTATTACCTAGCCGGATAAATACAGTAGAACTTGATGAAGAGTAGAGAAATAGTAGAAATGGAAATTGTAGATTCAGGTGTAAGCAATAGGGAAACAGTCCTGCTTCCAACGACAATTTCTGTTTCACCACTCCAGCCGGAATGGGTATAGCGCACCTGGACAGGCCTCTCTCACCAGCCTGGCAGCCAGAATGTCACTCGGAACTTGGGGATAAGTCTCTGCCACAGACCCTCCCTATGGTTGAAACAATGGAGATAATAGTGGTCCTGAATCCTCCTTAGCAGATCGACACCTGGATCTACTTCAGGTAGTTTTGGTTCGGTTACCGACTGATCGGCGACCGACGTCCAGCCTCTCAGTACCCGGTTACCTTGGACCCCATTGGATGGTCAAGACCCTCTTGGAACACCAGCCTCTCTTGGTACTCCTCAGGCAGACTCTCCACCGAACAGCTTCCTCTAACAGGACTAACTCTTAGGACCTCATCAGATTGGGGACCCAGTCGATCACTGGGCCCCAGCCACAGCTCAAATGTTCCGTACCAACATGGTCCCAGGAACCTGGAACACCACGTAGCATGCACACCCCGGTCCGGAAGGCCATTTTGCCAGGGTGCCGTGGTATGGCTACCCTGAAGGTGGGCGCCACAGCAAAGAAGGCCCAAAAAATGGCGTCTGCCACATAAATACCCCTCCCCAGCATGCAAAGCGAGGAAAACCTCCTTTTGATAGGCTGCTGGGAAGAAATATCCAAATCCCTGACTCTACTGCTGCCACCTGTCGGCCTGGGGTGTGATCAGCACCCCAGAAACAACAGCATGAACCCACAGCACAGCCAAAGCTGAGGCAGAGGCTTCAAATTTGGAGAGATTAACCTGGTCAGAGTCACTTAAAGTGGGGTTCACCCTCAAAAAAAATTCTGACATCACACGGAGTCACGCCATCCTACCGACAGAATGCCGGTGTTTTTTTTTTTTTTCTCAGCACATACCTCTTAATCCCAATTTTCACCTCACGGCAATCCCGCAGGAGTGGGCGTTCCCAAGCACTGCCTGTAAATTGACAGGCTTCCGAACGGCGCATAGTGCGCGTCACAGGTTGCCGAAAAAACCCGAACGTCGGTGCGGCTCTATACGGCGCCTGCGCACCGACGTTCGGGTTCTGTCGGCAACCTGTGACGCGCAGTATGTGCCGTTCGGAAGCCTGTCAATCACAGGCAGTGCTTGGGAACGCCCATTCCTGCGGGATTGCCGTGAGGTGAAAATCGGGATTAAGAGGTATGTGCTGAGAAAATTTACTATACAAGCTATGGTCTATCTGCATGAACCATAGGTTGAGTACATGGACCATAGGGTGAGCACATGGACCATAGGGTGAGTACATGGACCATAGGGTGAGTACATGGACCATAGGGTGAGTACATGGACCATAGGGTGAGTACATGGACTATAGGGTCAGTACATGGATTGAAAATTGGCTACAAGGGCTGAAAAATGGCTACAAGGGCGAGTTCAGAGGGTGGTGATAAATGGGGAGTACTCAGAATGGTCAGGGGTGGGTAGTGGGGTCCCCCAGGGTTCTGTCCTGGAACCAATCCTATTTAATTTTTTCATAAACGACCTGGAGGATGGGGTAAGCAGATCAATCTCTGTATTTGCGGACGATGATACTAAGTTAAGCAGAGCAATAACTTCTCCGCAGGATGTGGAAACCTTGCAAGAAGATCTGAAAAAATGAATGGGGTGGGCAACTACATGGCAAATGAGGTTTAATGTGGAACAATTTTAAATTATGCATTTGGGTGGCAAAAATATGAATGCAATATACACACTGGGGGGGGAGAACCTCTGGGGGAATCTAGGATGGAAAGGGACCTGGGGGTCTAGTAGATGACAGGCTCAGCAATGGCATGCAATGCCAAGCTGCTGTGAGCAAAGCCAACAGAATATTGGCATGCATTAAAAAGGGGATTAACTCCAAAGATAAAAACAATAATTCACCCATTCTACAAGACTCTGGTCCGGCTGCACCTGGAGTATGCCATCCAGTTCTGGGGACCAGTCCCCAGGAAGGATGTACTGGAAATGGAGAGAGTACAAAGAAGGGAAACAAAGCTATTAAAGGGTCTGGAGGATATTAGTTACGAGGAAAGATTACGAGCTCTGAACTTATTCTCTCTGGAGAAGACACAATGAGAGGGGAGATGATTTCAATGTACAAATACCGTACTGGTGACCCCATTATAGGGATAAATCTTTTCCCAAGAAAGGAAAATTAAAAATTCGCACGGCCATTCAATAAAATTAGAAGAGAACTAATATGGAAAGGAGGCCAGCCCAGGATAAGCTTCCCAACTCTACAGTTACCAACAAGGGAGGGGGGCATGGAAGTAACTCCCACAGTAAAGTTGGCTATAAAGGTATGGAACGCAGTAAAGTTATTAAGGGGCCATGGCGGTGTGACAGAATATATCCCCCTCTGGAATAATAGGAACCTTCGGGAGCTGGCAATGATAGGAAAGATCAAAGAATGGGAAATAAAGGGGATCGATTGGATGGCCCATTTACACGAGGGAAGTACCTTAACCACTTAAGACCCGGACCTTTAGGCAGCTAAAGGACCCGGCCAGGTTTTGCGATTCGGCACTGCGTCGCTTTAACAGACAATTGCGCGGTCGTGCGACGTGGCTCCCAAACAAAATTGGCGTCCTTTTTTCCCCACAATTAGAGCTTTCTTTTGGTGGTATTTGATCACCTCTGTGTTTTTTAGTTTTTGCGCTATAAACAAAAATAGAGCGACAATTTTGAAAAAAAATGCAATATTTTTTACTTTTTGCTATAATAAATATCACCAAAAAAATATATAAAAAAACAATTTTTTTCCCTCAGTTTAGGCCGATACGTATTCTTCTACCTATTTTTGGTAAAAAAAAAACGCAATAAGTGTTTATCGGTTGATTTGCGCAAAGTTTATAGCGTTTAAAAAATAGGGGATAGTTTTATTGCATTTTTATTAATTTATTTTTTTTACTACTAATGGCGGCGATCAGCGATTTTTTTCGTGACTGCGACATTATGGCGGACAATTTTGACACATTTTTGGGACCATTGTCATTTTCACAGCAAAAAATGCATTTAAAATGCACTGTTTACTGTGAAAATGACAATTGCAGTTTGGGAGTTAACCACAAGGGGACGCTGAAGGGGTTATGTATGACCTAATATGTGTTTCTAACTGTAGGGGGGTGTAGCTGTAGGTGTGACATCATCGATTGTGTATCCCTATAAAAGGGATCACACGATCGATGCCGCCGCCACAGTGAACAAAGGGGAAGCTGTGTTTACACACAGCTCTCCCCGTTCTTCAGCTACGGGGACCGATCGTGGGACTCCAGCGGCGATCGGGTCCGCGAGTCCCGCGGTCCCGGAGCTTCGAACCGGGTCGCAGGCGCCCCCCGTGGGCGCGCGCCCGCAACCCACGGCTGGGTTCTAGCACAGGACGTACCTGTACGTGCATGTGCCCAGCCGTGCCATTCTGCCGACGTAAATGTGCAGGAGGCGGTCCTTAAGTGGTTAAAAACATTCACAGCCTTGAGAGATGAATATTAATTTTATAAATATCTACAAATCAGACATGCATTAAATGCTCAGTTTAAGAAACAAGGCCCGGACTGGAGAACTACCCCTATCTACCAAAGAATAGGTGGTCTGAGTAGGAGAGGGGGATTTATATCAGAAATATACCCACATATATGCGGCGGAAATATTGAGGGTCCAGAACTGCTTAAAAGTAGGGGGAAATGGGAAGAAGACCTAGGGATAATATCAGATGGGCAATGGAGGAGGATATTAGAGAGGGGGCAGTTGGTATTGGTCTCACCCACACAGAAAGTCTCACATCTGATTTTGATACATAGGACATATTATACAACCAAGAGACTGTTCTTGTTCGGATGGAGAACAGAGATGCTAGGTGCCCCAGATGCCAGGATACGGGGGACCTGTTACATATGGTATGGACCATCAGAGGGGTGAGGAGTCTGATAATTGGGCCTATTTTAGTTCTGACATGTAATTAGCACTCCACTAATAAATGTTATACTGATGTTGGACAAGGATGTATTTTGCTTTGTGATTGCAATGTTTATGTGCCAAAGTACTAATTTGTATTTTTATTGGACTCCACAGTTTCCTTCCACGCCACAGGAATGGCAGACTGTGGCTTCCCAATTGGCCCAGCGGTAGGACTTCTCTAACTGCGGAGGGGCAAGAGATGGGAAACACGTCCGCATAGTGCAGCCACCCCGTTCGGGGTCATACAACTTCAACTACAAAGGTTTTCATAGTATTGTGTTGATGGTGTCGGCACAGTACGAGTTTTTGTATGTGGACATGGGGAAGAACAGCCGGATGTCCGACGGTGGAGTCTTTGCGCAGATAGAGTTTGCCCACCGTCTCCAGACTGGTGGCCTGGCCCTGCCACGGGATGAAGACAATGTGGAGGGACTCCCTTTTGTGTTTTTTGTTGCGGACAAAGCTATCGGGCTTGGACCACACCTTATGAGGCCGTTTCCCCAAAGGACTCTCACCCCGGAGAGGAGGGTTTTGAATTACCGGCTGGCCAGAGCCCGGAGGGTTGTCGAGAATGCCTTAGGGATAATGGCCAGACGATTCCGCCTGTTCCAGACAGCCATCTACATGGCGGACTATAAACTGAACACTGTCATTTTTCCTGCTGCATTTTTTCAGATTTTTTTTGCGCAGGCATTCAGAGACCTACCTTTCAAACATTGGGCCTGAGGCCAGACAATCATCTGAGAACCTGACTGACCTGGACACTGGTCCTACTTTCCCCCCCCCCCCCAACTGCTCGAGATGCCCGTGATATATACGTTGAGTACTTCACTGGTAGGGGGGCCATTGCTATGCCAGACCATATTTCTTTTAAAACAAAAAACAAAAAAGACAGAGGTGCATGTCCCAGCTGGCGGAAGAGTGTCTGCAGGACATTAGGGAGGCAGCTGAAATCATGGGGGCCCCCTTAACCCTGTTGAGGACTACAGCACCTACGTTGCTGACCAGCTGCAAAAAAAGGATGAGCGACAACGGGCCCTGGCAAAGGATTTTTAAGCCCGAGAATATGATGCGATTCATCGACAAATATTGCACTTTTAAAAACCTGGGGAAATTAACAAGAATGTTCGAAGGGCAACAATTGCCCACTTGGTCACTTATGTGCAGACCTGGATACCAGAGCTAAGTTCAACCATGATAAGCAATAAAATCAATAACATGAGGAATGCTTACAAGAAGCGTTTGATACAGGTCCGTGCTTCTCGGAGGTCAGGAGCAGCAGCAGATGAAGTACAGGATCCCAAGCTGTGGTACTATAAACACCTCAGTTTTCTGGACGATCAGATCTAGGCCAGAGAATCACTTTCCAGTCTTCCTTCCACCCTTCCCTCCACCGTTCCCTCCAGTGTTCCTTCCACTGTTCCCCCCACCCCTGTAGAGGGTGCCGAGGAGCAGGCTGAGATCGAGGAGCCAGATCTGCACATCTTCAGTCAGGTATAGTAGTTTACAACATATTTCTTGGCCTCAAAGAATTTTTGGTTGAACGAGATGTTTGTTGAACCAAAATGAAAGCTTGAAAACCCAAACAAAAGTCGTGGGCAGAAAATATAGTGACAGGGATGCCAACGGCAGGGCTCAGAATGAGAGTCTGTTCAATTTACCAAAAAAACAACCAAAAAAATGCAACAGTCATGAGCTTTAAAATGTGTGTGTTTGATGAAGCCAAAAAAAAAAAACATGTCCCTTTTTTAGACACAGGAAGAGATCAGCCAAGGGGAGGAGGCTCAGGAATGTGTCAGCCAGGAGGAGGAAGGGGTGAGTGGCAGTCAGCAGGTGCCCAGGCCCAGGGGCAGCACTGTGTCACAGGTGCCTCCCCTCCAACAAAAAAACATAAACGCATGTCCTAGCTGGAGGGGGAGTCTCTGCGCATTATTAGAGAGGCAGCTGAAATCCTGAGGGTCCCCCTTAACCCTGTTGAGGGCTACAGCTTCAAACATTGCACACAAGCTGCAAGCAATGGAGGAGCGACAAAGGGGTCTGGCCCAGGATCTGATAGCATCTGTGATACAGAGGGGAAAAAGGGACCTGCTGGCTGAGACCACACAATTCAGTGACCCGGCCCAGTCTCCTCCTCCTCCTCCTGCTGCCACATTTCCACCACCTGCAAGGAGCCGTGGAAGGAAGGCTGCAAGGAAGACCAGAAAGTGATTCCCTGGCTTCAAGCTGATTTGCCATAAAAATGAGGTTGTTGTAGTACCACAGCTTGGGGTCAAGTATGACATCTGCTGCTTTTGATATGTGGGATTTGGGGAGCACATTGTGACCCAAATTAGAGGGACTCCTGATGTTATTGATTTTGTTGTTTATCATGGTGTCCAAAGTCTGCATACATTTGGCTGATTGGTAAATTGTTGCCCTTCATGTTGATTTTTTTTTTATCCAGAATAAATGGAGATTTAATTTAAGTTAAATACTTGTCTATTGTGTTTTTCTGGTGAATAGCCATCAAACTTTTCCGGGGGGGGGGGGGGGGGGGTTTATAATGTTGTAATGACTTAAGAACTTAAAAAAATATGAAAGTTTTCAAAAAATAATTTAAGAAAAAGCAAAAAAAGGTGGTGTACAACAATTTTTTTTGGAGATATGTCTTAAAAAAAAAATATTCATGAGATCACAAGCAAACAAAAAAAGAAGTCAGTATGGGAGAACTCTGTCTAAATACCATCAGCAAAACAACGGCCCAGATTCAGGTACGACTTGCGCTTTATTTGCGGAGGCACAGGGCAACGATTTTGCCCTGCGCCCACGCAAATATTTTGCTCTGCCCTCGAATCACGGAGCAGTAGCTCCATAAATTGCGAGGGCGCGCCAGCAAAATTGCCCGGCGTAAGCGCGCGCAATGTAAATGATCCCGCCGGGGGCGGGAATCACTTAAATTAGGCGTGTTCCCGCGCCGATCGTAAAGCGCATGCTCCGTCGGGAAACTTTCCCGACGTGCATTGCGGCAAATGACGTCGCAAGGATGTCATTTGCTTCAAAGTGAACGTGAATGGCGTCCAGCGCCATTCATGATTCACTTACGCAAACAACGTAGATTTTAAATATCGCGACGCGGGAACGTGGGTATCCTATAGCATTGGCTGCGCCTGCTATTAGGATGTGTAACCTTACGCGAAACCCGACGTACGCAAACTACGTAATTTGCGTACGCAGGGCTCGCGCAACGTTGTGAATCGGTGTTAGTATGCAATTTGCATACTATACACAGATCACAATGGGAGCGCCCCCTAGCGGTCATCGCTAGAATGCAGCCTAAAATCTGCGTGGCATAAGAGCCTTATGCCACGCAGATTTTAGGCTGCAGTCGGCGTAACGAGTTCTCTGAATCAGGAGAACTCGTTACGCCGGCGCAAGTCAGCAATTGCGCTGCGTAACTATGGTTACGCAGGCGCAATTGCTACCTGAATCTGGGCCAACGTCTTTATTCTAGCAATAGAACAAAGAAAAAAATGCGCTGCAATAAACGAGGCACTAATTAAAAAAATGTAGAATGTGCCATCTCCAAAACGAACGCGAGTTTTACCTGAACGAGCGCTCCCGTCCCCTAATTTTGTCTGAGCATGCGTGGATTTTTAACTAAATTAAAATTTAAAGCAAGTTGTCTTTTTTTAACCGATGGTTAAATAACCTATGGGGCCCACACATGTTCCGTTTTGACCATCAGACCGTTGTCCTCTGGTTAACCTATCGTGTGTACGAGGCCTGATTATCATTCAAAATGTGAGAGCATCGAGAGCACCTTCCCAGTTCTTCATAGTGGCAATGTCAGTGATCGTCTGCTCCCTGATATAGGGAAAGACGATTACTGATGTCACACGTCCAGCCCCGCCCCCCCTACATTTAGAAACACATATGAGGTTGCACTTAATCCCTACAGTGCCCCCTAGTGGTTAACTCCTAAACTGCAGTTGTCATTTTCACAGTAATCAGTGCATTTGTATAGCTGTTTTCGCTGTGAAAATGACAATGGTCCCAAAAATGTGTCAAAATTGTCCGATGTGTCCGCCATAATGTTGCCGTCACAAAAAAAATCGCTGATCGCCGCCATTAGTAGTAAAAAAAAAAAGATTAATAAAAATGCCATAACTTTCCCCTATTTTGTAAACGCTATAAATTTTGTGCAAACCAATCAATAAACGCTTATTGCGATTTTTTTTTACCAAAAATAGGTAGAAGAATACGTATCGGCCTAAACTGAGGGAAAAAGTTTTTTTTATATCTTTTTGGGGGATATTTATTATAGCAAAAAGTAAAAAATATAGCATTTTTTTCAAAATTGTCGCTCTATTTTTCTTAATAGCGCAAAAAATTAAAACCGCAGAGGTGATCTAATACCACAAAAAGAAAGCTCTATTTGTGGGAAAAAAAGGATGCCAATTTTGTTTGGGAGCCACGTCGCACGGCCGCGCAATTGTCGGTTAAAGCAATGCAGTGCCGAATCGCAAAAAGGGGCAAGGTCCTGCATAATGGTCTGGGTCTTAAGTGGTTAATATCCATACCAGACCAGAAGGGCCTGGTAAAGGACTGGGGAAGGGAACCCACACCATTTTTTTAAAATAATTTTTATATGTATTGCCGGGATCCGACAATACATTACGGCCGCAAGCAATTTTAAATTAAATTTTTTCCTTTCAAAAATTTCATTTTTCTGCTCTCATTCATTACACTATGTACAGTCATTATGTAAGTAGCCTTACGTAGTGTGGGGCGTGGACTTAGCCCCCTGAGCCATGATTGACCAAAAGCACCTCTAGATTAACCACGCAACACCTTCTGGATTACATGGCCACTAAAGGCCCCTTTATTAAATATCAAAAGGTAAACTATAAAATAACATTTATAAAATAACCGTTTTATAAATATATATATCTTTATAATAAATTTAAAATATAATCCTTTTATTAATAGGTTTTCCAAAGTTGTAACATAATACATAAACAATATCATGGAGGATAATGGTCCCAACTTACAGTAGATCTGAGGCCTCGTATACACGACGGGACATGTCCGATGAAAACGGTCCGCGGACCGTTTTCGTCGGACATGTCCGCTGGCGGATTTTGGTCTGATGGCTGTACACACCATCACACCAAATTTCCCGCGGACAGCGAACGCGGTGATGTGGCCGCGCCGTCGCAGCGACGATGATGCGGCGACGTGCGTGACCCTGGAAGGTTAATGCTTCCACGCATGCGTCGAATCACTTTGACGCATGCGAGGGCTTTTGGCCGAGCGGACATGTCCGGTGAGTCGTACAGGTGACCGAACATGTCCGACGGACAGGCTTTCAGCGGACATGTTTCTTAGCATGCTAAGAAACATTTGTCCACTGGAAACCTGTCCGATCTGCCGGAAAATTGTCCGGTCGGCTGTACACACGACCGAACATGTCCGCGGAAACTGGTCCAACGGACCAGTTTCAGCAGACTTGTTCGGTCGTGTGTACGAGGCCTGATACACATCAAACCATCTGGTTTAGCTCAACAACATAAATACCGTCCTTGTTTCACACCCGCTATTTATTTAGCTACCACCTCATAAAAAAAAAAGAAGAAGAAAAAAAGAACACAGAAAAAGAAAAAATATCGATTCGACTTAAAGTTTCGACGTTCCGTCGAATATTCTTTTGACCTTTCGACAGAAACCAAGTATTATCTGATCTTCGGACGAAAGCTATTCCCCAACAAAAAACGAAATAAATCAAAACGATTTTCGGGAGTAACTAAATAAATGTATTTTCCAAACGAAAACAAAAAAACGAAACAAAATATTCCAGTCTGCACATGTCTAAAATCTTTATAATAAATGTATATATATTTAACAAAAATAAAATAATTTAACCCAAACAAAACAATTATTCACCACTGCTGTATACGAGGTTCCTGAGAGAAGGAAAAAGAAAAATGCTAGGTAATCCGCTGTCCTCCATCAGAAAGTATTCTGGCCTCTAGCCGTGCTCCCATCAGCTCCGAGACAATGACTTTCTCCTTCATTTCACTCTTCAGCCCGATTGACTAATAGCCCCCACCTAACCAGATAGGGAAGGTGCCCATCCCATGACAGGCCCCAACTCCTACCAACCATCTCAGGTATATACATCTAATATATATATATACCAACCAACCCTCAGGATCCCCAGATCAATGCCAACTTCCACCTGGAACACAAAAATAACATGAAAAACAAATACCCATACCAGACACTTCCACGGGGAGGGAGGGAAAAACAGTCTGTGTGTTACCTCTTCCTTGGATGGCGCCAGAATGACCCGGCCCCGCCTACCACTATACTAATATCACTCCTCGTGCTGCCCTAACACCGCCCCCTAGTACAGCTAACAAACCTGCCCCACTTCCCCTTCCTGTGTGCGCTCTGCACAGTGTTCCCCCAGTCATGGGGCCCCTGCGCCTGGGTTCCCCTTACTACGGGGCTTTCTAGATGTCTGTTAATTCTGATCTGCACTCAGTAAAGAAAAGTACTGCTAAAGATATTCCACCAGGACTGTACTAAGCCATCTATTGAACAGACATATTACACTCACAGTATATTGAAGTGACCACTTACCTGTGTATACCGATACATACTAAGTAACTGGGCCAAGGCATTATTTGTATGGAAAGTGCTGTCACCAATAAAACCAGCCACTTCTCCACGTCCCTTACAGTAATAGTTAGGAGCTTCCTTTTCTCCAGACAATATCCTTATGACATATGCCAAAGTCTTCATTGGATCATTACAAGTACTGTATAGATGATAGCCCAGGGTCACATTGGGCAGAAGATCGGGGTCATTGTTAATCTCCCAGACAGCTACGATTATCGCCAAGATGCTTTTGTACTCGTCAAAGTCAACACTGCAGGATATTGAGAGGTTTTCAAATGACACAAAAAACTGACACTTTCACAGAAAACAATAAGGCAATTGCAGACAAAATAAATTACAAACCGTAAACTGCTAGTGGTATCCGGTAATCATGGTAACTTTGCAAAATGTAGAACGTTTTATTGCACAGTGCCCGGTGAAAAAGATGAACAGTGCTGGCAGAGGGGTGCAGAGGGGGAAGGGGTGGGCAGTGTTGGTAGAGGGGTGCAGAGGGGGAATGGGGTGGGCAGTGTTGGTAGAGGGGTGCAGAGGGGGAAGGGGTGGGCAGTGTTGGTAGAGGGGTGCAGAGGGGGAAGGGGTGGGCAGTGTTGGTAGAGGGGTGCAGAGGGGGAAGGGGTGGGCAGTGTTGGTAGAGGGGTGCAGAGGGGGAAGGGGTGGGCAGTGTTGGTAGAGGGGTGCAGAGGGGGAAGGGGTGGGCAGTGTTGGTAGAGGGGTGCAAAGGGGGAAGGGGTGGGCAGTGTTGGTAGAGGGGTGAAGAGGGGGAAGGGATGGGCAATGTTGGTAGAGGGGTGCAGCGATGAACATTGAGGGAAGAGCTTTGCAGTTAGTGCAGATGGGAGCAGTGTTGGACAGGGGTCCCCATAAGTACAAGGATGAACAGTAGGGATGTGTTAGGGCTGGGCTCAGCCCTTCCTTCTCTGAGCTGGCCGCTCAGCTGTCAGTTAATTTCCAGCTCCTATCTTTCCACAACGATTTACCTGTTGGTGATTTCCTGCTCATCAGTCCTGCCTACTTAAGCCTTCCAGTTCACTTGCTCTCTGCCTTCACCTGGTCAACATCACAGAGAATTTCTTCTGCGTTCCTGTTAAAGACTTGCTTGGCTGATGTTCCACCTGGCTCCAGATCCTGCTTGCTGTTCCACTACGCTAATTCCTGGCTTCCTGACTTTCTGGCTTGTCTGACTTTCCACTCCGGTTACCAAACTTTGGCTATGTTTTGACTCCAGACTCAGAGAAAGACTCTCTTTTAAGGAGTGCTTGCGGAAGCCTCCTTTACATTTGTCTTCAAGCTTTGCAGTCCCGCCCTCGCCTCCCATGCCTCCTGGTACCGAGTCGGTCAGTGAAGGTGAACCCATGCAATTGGGCTTCACGCATCTCTCTGAGAATAAGAGAGCCCTTAGGAGGAGGGAGAGATTGGGCCTTTATTGTGGCCAGGCATGTCACTTTTTGAAGTCTGGTCCTACCCGTTATGGGAACGCCCGAACCTTGAGGTCCTGTCATGGAGAGATCTTAGATGGCGTTGTTTCGTCCCCAGTTATCCAGAAGGATAAGCCCCTGGTTCCGGTTACCCTTCCTTGGGCTGAGTCGTCTGTCGAGATACAGGCTCTAATAAACTCTGGGGCCGCAGGCCTGTTCATTGATGCTGCCTTTGTATTGAAGCACACGATGCTGCTGCAGCTGCGTGCCACTCCAATTGCCATTGAGGTTCTTGACAGGAGACCTCTACAGCCTGCCCATGTGACTCATGAGACTGCTCCGTTGTCAATGGCCATAGGGGCTCTTCATCATGACCAAGTTATTTCCTCACCTAAATTTCTGCTGGTTATTTGTTATCCTTGGTTACAGAGGCACAACCCCTTCGATAGGCTTTGTGCTGAAGTTCTCTCCTGGCTCGCCACAATGCAGTAAGACATGCTGCGAGATCACAGTGCATTGACGGCTGCTGATTGGCCAAAGCATGCACCTGACCTGCATGCTTTGGCCAATCACAACCCGGTCTGCTGTGAGAGCCATGATTGGCCAAAGGCAGGGTGCTCCCTGCCTTCGGTGCATCCCCCCCCTCCCTCCGCCCTCCGGTGCTTCTACTGACTCACCAATGCAATCGGTGTGTCGGAGAATGGATCCGCCGGCCCCAGATGTTGATGATAGAGATTTCCAGTGAACCAGATGGACGCAGAAGTGTATGCATACTTAAGTCCCGCCCACATATGAAAACTGTGCTCAAACCACACATGTGAGGTATCGCCACGAACGTTAGAGCGAGAGCTATCATTTTGATCCTAGACCTCCTCTGTAACTCAAAACATGTAACCAGTAAAAAAAATTGAAGCGTTGCCTATCGGGATTTTTAAGTACCGAAGTTTGGCGCCTTTCCCATGTTTGGGGGTTCTATGTAATTTTCATAGAAAAATTTCAGAATTGGCCTGGGTGGCAAGGGGTTAAAACTGTTAGCGGCTGTAATGTATTGTCAGATCCCGGCAATATACATAAAAATCATTGAAAAAAAAAACAGTGTAAGTCCCCCCAGCCCATTACCAGGCAAAATTAACACACAATGGCGTGGGGGACCCCCTAACATCCATACCTGGCCCTTCAGGTCTGGTATGGATGTTAAGGGGAACCCTAAGCCAAAATGTAAAAAAAAAAATGGTGTGGGGTCCCCCGAAAATATCACCCGGAATTACCCCCCTGGCAGCAGCAATAGACCTACAGAAAGCTTAGGGGTTAGGGTTAGGGGTAGAGTTAGGGGTTAAGGGTTATGGTTTCCCATTGAAGAATATGGCTAGGACTCAGGAATTGGAACAGGGACCTCCCCCAAAGGTCAAAGGTCAGAAGGCGGGTTCCCAGAGGTCAAAGGTCACAGGGCATGGCTGACCCACCCCCACCAAAGTGTACCGCCTACCCCAAGTAAGTCGGGGAATGAACAAGTCGGGGAATGAACAAGTCGGGGAAAGCGTCCAGCAGCCAGCAACAATAGACCCCTCCCTCAACAGTAGATCTCTCCTAGCAATAACTGCCCCCCAGCAATATAAGACCCACCCCCAGCAACAATAGGTCCTCCATCAGCAACAATAGACCCTCCTGCAAACATAGATGCTCTCGAGCTAGAATAGATCCCCCAACAGCCAACATTGATCACTTAAGGACCGGGCCTATTTTTCAGACTCAGTGGCCGGGATTCACAAAGCACTTGCGCCGACGTATCTCGAGATACGCCGCGTAAGTGCAAATATGCGCCGTTGTATCTGTGCTCCGGACTCAGAAACTAAAATACGCCTGAAAATAGGCTTACTTGCCTACGCCGGCGTAGAGTGGGCGCATATTTACGCTGGATGTATTTGGCGCTCCCATTGATTTTCTATTCACATATGCAAATGAGGGAGATACGGCGATACACGAACGTCCGTCCGTCCGACGCAGTGCGCGTAAAGTCATACGTCCGGCGCAAAGTTAAGCCCCATAAAGGAGGTGTAACTCAGCAGCATCCATGCAAAGGGCTGCACCAGGGAACACAAGCCAACGTATTTTACGTAGGATATGAATATGACTAGGCGTAGGTTACTTTCACGCCATAGGCAGTGATCCAACGTATCTTAGGCAGTTGTTCCGACGTTATTGTGAGCATGTGCACTGAGATGCGCCCACGGGACGGCGCATGCGCAGTTGGCTATTCGCATCTGTCTGGCGCTCGGCCCATCATTTGCATAGGGGCACGCCTCATTAGCATGGCTCACGCCCAACTTCCACTTACGCCGGCTTACGCCCAGCGCAGATTTGGGAGGAAGTGCTTTGTGAATTCAGTGCTTGCCTCTCTGCGCTGCGTCGGCGTAGCGTAAAGGAGATACGCTACGGCGGCATAAATATGCGCCAGTGTCTGTGAATCCGGGCCAGTGTTCATAAGTTAAAATAATTTTTTTTGATAGAAAATTACTTAGAACCCCCAAACATAAATTTTTTCGAACACCCTAGAGAATAAAATGGCGGTCATTGCAATACTTTCTGCCACACCGTATTTGCGCAGAGGTCTTACAAGCGCACTTTTTTGGGGGAAAAAATAAGACAACAGCAAAGTCATTTCTTCTATATTGTGGAATATAATGTTATTGATACCCAACATGTCACGCTTCAAAATTGCGTCCACTCGTGGAATGGCGACAAACTTTTACCCTTAAAAATCTCCATAGGCGACGCTTAAAAAATTCTACAGGTTTCATGTTTTGAGTTACAGAGGAGGTCTAGGGCTAGAATTATTGCTCTAACGATCGCGGCGATACCTCACATGTGGTCTGAACACCGTTTTCATATTGCGGGCGTGACTTACGTATACGTTCGTTTCTGCATGCGAGCTCGGCGGGACTGGACGCTTCAAATTTCCCTTTAAGAGCATTGGGCGGAAGTGACATTTGACGTAGTTTCTGCCCTCCAATGCTATGGAGCCGAGCGGGGGCCATCTTTCCCTCACTCGGCATCCAGGCAGTGAGGGGAAAGGACCCGATCATCTCCACCGCTACTAACGGCTCCGGTAAGCAGCGGAAACGACGGGAGCGTGGCTGGCCCTCTCCCGCCCTTAATAAAAGTGACCTTGTAGCGAATACGTTGCTGAGACCACTTTTAGCCAAAAGAGGACTGTTGGCCGTTTTCAGAAATACCGGGGTTATGGCAGCTAGCTTGCCTTTACACACATATGAAATTTAATGACGTCTTAGCCCGTAGGGTTCAATATTGAGTTGGCCCCGCCCTTTGCAGCTATAACAGCTTCAACTCTTCTGGGAAGGCCGTCCACAAGGTTTAGGAGTTTCTATGGGAATGGTTGAGCTTGTCCCTTTAGTCAGTGGCGTATCTAGGGTATGGCAGCCATGGCAAGTGCCATGGGCGCCATCCGGGGGGGCGACAAAAAAGTCGCCCCCGCACAAAAAAAAAACCCACCCGTCCTGCGGCCACCTCTCGGCTCTCGCGGTCCCTCTGTCTGTCCCCAGCATCCCTCTCTGTCCTTGTCACACTGCGTCCCTCTCTGTCCTTGTTACACTGCGTCCCTCTCTGTCCTTGTCACACTGCATCCCTCTCTGTCCTTGTTACACTGCGTCCCTCTCTGTCCTTGTCACACTGCATCCCTCTCTGTCCCCGGCGTCCCTCTCTGTCCTCATCACACTGGGTTCCTCTCTGTCTGTCCCCAGTGTCCCTTCCTGTCCCTGGTGTCCCTCTCTGTCCCCAGTGTCCCTCCCCGTCCCTCTCTGTCCCCAGTGTCCCTCCCTGTCCCTGGTGTCCCTCTCTGTCCCCAGTGTCCCTCCCTGTCCCTGGTGTCCCTCTCTGTCCCCAGTGTCCCTCCCTGTCCCTGGTGTCCCTCTCTGTCCCCAGTGTCCCTCCCTGTCCCTGGTGTCCCTCTCTGTCCCCAGTGTCCCTCCCTGTCCCTGGTGTCCCTCCCTGTCCCCAGTGTCCCTCCCTGTCCCTGGTGTCCCTCCCTGTCCCTTGATTGTGTGTTAGTGTGTCATTGATTTTGTATGAGTTACTGTGTGCACCAATGTGTTTTGATGAGTGTGAGGTGTGCCAGTGTGTTGGCATCATCAGTGATTTTTGTATCAGTGTGTGCCCGGGGGCCATTGTTAGCTGTTTTTTTTGTTATGGTAACGGTTATCTGAAAGATGGGTTTTGAATGTTTTGACAAGGGCGCAGTTTCAGTGCTTGCCATAGGCGCCATTTTGACTAGATACGCCTCTGCCTTTAGTTCCAGTTCCATGTCCTCTAACCCAGGGTTGTAAAGGAAGTGTTACCGGCATACCCACAGTGGGGGGGTGTTGCCCACCAATACGTGGCTAGACCTTTTTTGGGGTCTCCTCATCTGGTAAGTGTCCAATCATTATTATATACAGACAAGGAATAACTTGGAGCACTTTTGGACTGTAATTAGGCACGTGTGGAGTCCCTGTGTCACCACCAGTATTTGAAATTCACCATTTTTATACCACATAAAAGTTATCTATTGATAACAACCGATGCGACTCAGCAGCTGCTCGGCCGTTATTGCAAGGCGCGGGAAGGGACAGCCTCCCTCTGCCTTCCGGCCGCTCTGCCCAGGTCTCCTGTCCCACTGGGAGGCCCAAGCGAGCAACAGGCACATCCGCCGGCTGGCTGGAGACCCGAATGAAGCCAGAATCGGCTTTGCTTGGGTCTCCAATCAAATCAACGCCACAGCACCACTTCCGGTTTAGTTGGCTGCATATGTCGCCAAGTTTAATAAAAATGCAAAAGGAGGGATTTGTGGTCTTTTAGACCCCCGCCATAAAGAGTACCTGTCACTGTTTACATTCCTTGTGACAGCAATAAAAATGATCAGATTTTTTTATTTATTTTTAAAGGGACAAGTGTTAAATAAAAAATAAATAAACAAATAAAAATAAAAAAATTCAATTTAAGTGCCCCGTCCCCACGTTCTCGGGCACCAAATAAAACGCATACCTAAGTCACGTCCTCAAATGTAAACGGTGTTCGAATCACATGTGTGAGGTATCACTGCGATTGTTAGAGTGAGAGAAATAATTCTCATAAAAGACCTCCACTGTAACTCTGGTAACCGTTAAAACATTTTAAATGTCACCTATAGAGATTTTTAAGTACCGTAGTTTGTCGTCATTCCACGAGCGTGCGCAGTTTAAAAGCATAACATGTTGGGTATCTATATACTCAACGTAACATCATTTTTCACAATATGCAAAAAAAAAAACGGGCTAATATTACTTTTTTCAAATGAATTGGTTTTGAAAAACACAAATATGTAGCTGGATACAGGTACATTGGCGCATCTTTGCGGCGGCGTGGCGTATCGTATTTACATGACGTTTTTTACGAACGGCGCATGCGCCGTCCGTGTACATATCCCAGTGTGCATTGTGGCAAAGTACGCCGCAAGGACGCATTGGTTTCGACGTGGACGTAAATTACGTCCAGCCCTATTCACGGACGTCTTACGCAAATGACGTAAAATTTCCAAATTTCGACGCGGGAACAACGGCCATACTTAACATTGCTAGTCCAGCTATTTGATGGAATAACGTTACGCCTTAAAATGCCTTACGTAAACGGCGTATCTTTACTGCGACGGGCGCACGTACGTTCGTGAATAGGCGTATCTAGGCATTTACATATTCTACGCCGAACGCAATAGAAGTGCCACCTAGCGGGCAGCCTAAATATTGCACCCTAAGATACGACGGCACAAGCCGTCGTATCTTAGATAGGTTTAAGTGTATCTCAGTTTGAGAATACACTTAAAGCGGGGGTTCACCCTTAGAGGGCACTTTTTCCCCTTAGATGGATGCTCGTTTTCTCTAGGGGAATCGGCTATTTGTTTTAAAATATGTGCAGTACTTACCCGTTTACGAGACGCATCCTCTCCGTCGCTTCCGGGTATGGGCTTCGGGAATGGGCGTTCCTTCTTGATTGACAGGTTTCCGAGAGGTTTCCGACGGTCGCATCCATCGCGTCACGATTTTCCGAAAGAAGCCGAACGTCGGTGCGCAGGCGCAGTATAGAGCCGCACCGACGTTCGGCTTCTTTCGGCTACGAGTGACGCGATGGATGCGACCGTCGGAAGCCTCTCGGAAGAATGTCAATCAAGAAGGAACGCCCGCTCCCGAAGACCCATACCCGGAAGCGACGGAAGAAGATGCAGCTCGAAAACGGGTAAGTACTGCACATATTTTAATATAAATAGCCGATTCCCCTAGACCGAACGAGCAGGAAGCTAAGGGGAGATTTTTTTTTTTTTTTTAAATGGGTGAACTCCCGCTTTAAACTTAGGTCGGCGCAGATTCCGAGTTATGTCGGTTATGCCGGCCTAACTCTCTCTGAATCCACCTAATGGTTTGATAAAAAATATTGCAACCGCCATATTATTCTCTAGGGTCTGAAAATATGATATATAATGTTTGGGAGTTCTAAGCAAAAAAAATACAGATTTTTAACTTGTACACAACAAGGGTCAAAAATAGGCTTGGTCCAGAATGGAAATCTGGAAATGATATGGAAATATTCAATCTGTATTCCTCACCTGGCACTTTATTGAATATTATTATTTATGAATGCACATTAGACGTGTGCATTTGTTTTCGTCCGAATGCATTTTCGTCCGAATTTCGGGGTATTTTCGTTATTGTTTTAACAAACGAAAACCAACGCGCAGAATCCGAAATCCGAAACATCCGACATAAAAAAAATGCTTAATCTTCGTTTTTGTTGCTACAACAGTTCGATATAGATAGGAGATTCGACATGACGCTGACAATAGCGATCTGTGTCTATCGAACCTGCGGTCGAATGTGCCTAACCTTAACTCCATTAGTCCAAGATTATTCTACATAGAGAGGAAAGATTCCACATAGAGAGAAAATATTCGACATTATAGAGACAGGGGCAGATCCTCAAAGAAATTACGCCGGCGTATCTCTTGATACGCCGCGTCATTTCAAATTTTGCGCGTAGTATCTTTGTTTTGGTATCCACAAAACAACATACAACGGCATCTGGGTTAGATCCGACAGGCGTACGCCTTAGTACGCCGTTGGATCTTAGATGCAATTTTCTGGCGGCCGCTAGGTGGCGTTTCCGTCGTATTCCGCGTCGAGTATGCAAATTAGCTATTTCCAACGATCCACGAGCGGCCGTCGCCTTATTTTTACGTCGTTTCCGTTCGGCTTTTTCCGGCGTATAGTTAAAGCTGCTATATGGTGGCGTACTCAATGTTAAGTATGGCCATCGTTCCCGCGTATAATTTTGAACATTTTACGTTGTTTGCGTAAGTCGTCCGTAAATGGGGCTAGACGCCATTTACGTTCACGTCGAAACAAATGACGTCCTTGCGACGTCATTTGGAGCAATGCACCCTAGGAGTTTTTACGGACGGCGCATGCGCAGTTCGTTCGGCGCGGGGACACGCTTCATTTAAATGAAACACGCCCCCTACCCGCCGAATTTGAATTCCTTGTGCCGCGAGAGATACGCTACGCCGCTGTAACTTATGGCGCAGATTTGTTGAGGATTCAAACCAACTCAAAGTACGTTACAGCGGCGTAGCGTATCTTACATACGCTGCGCCCATCGCAGATGTATGTGGGTCTGCCCCACAGTGTTGGGGTAGACCATTCGACAAGAATGACGAAGATTCGACGAAGCAGAGAAAAACATTTAAACGTCGAATGGTGTCTGTCGAAAGTTCTAAGAAAATTCGACAAGCAGCTAAACTGTACGACGCCGCAATCATACATTTTCGGTCAAATGCTCGGCCCGTAGGCTATAGAAGAATTTGAATGTTGGTTGACTAGTAATAATATTTTATAAATATAATTATTACTAGTGTCATACAACATTAGAATTCTTCTATAGCTTGTAGGCGGAAGATTCGACCGGAAATGTACGATCGCGGCGTCGCACGGAAAAGTACGATCGCGGCATCGCACAGTTTAGCTGCTCCGTCAAATCTTCTTAGAACATTCTACAGACACCATACACATTAAATTGACAGATTCGACCTTAATTAATTCGGATTTTCGGACTAATGCATTTTATAACGAAACAAAACAAATAAAAATTAATTTCGGGAGTAACTAAATAAATACATTTTTCGGAAAAAAAAAAAAAATTCAGTGTGCACATGTTTACACCTTTACATGTATATATGGATGAGTTTCCTTTTTTGAACTTATAGCACTTTTTTCTCACCAGTGTATGAGCACTACATGATTCTGATTATTTGAATATATGTTTGTTTGAGTATATTCACCAAGGAAACCCAATTTTATTTTTATTGTTATGTTTTAGTATTGGGATGTGCAGCTGTTTAATATTCATTCTTCAGTGATTTTAGATCACAACACATTGCGCAGATTATTTTCTTTGTTTAGCAGTATTTGTATATTGCTGGCATAAAGACTTAAGTCTAATAATGAGAAAATATAAAACAACAGTAGAAACATTTGCAATCTTTCATGAAATATTACAGTAAAAATGAAGATAAACCGTTATATTTTCTCTTTGTTGGGTTATACAGAGAGAGCAAAGATGATAAAACAACACTTACCGATCACAATAAGAAAAGATTCTAGGTGAGCGAGACTTATCTAAAAAGCCACTGTTCAAATCTTTCAGATAGTTGCTCCTCAAGTGAGCAGATATTAATCCTCCGATAATGAAATCTCCCTCCTGGTAATATTCATACTCAAAGAATGGCTTTATCATATGAATTCCACAACCAGGCGCTGAGCTTCGGGTCACTACTACTCCATAGTAGGTGATGGGAAGGAGGAGTATGAGCAGGTAACAGACACAGAACAGAGGAGAACATTTCATGTCACACAGCAGATCTTCTCAGTCACCGGCAGCTCTGCTCAGGAGGAGACGCAATCACCGGAGCTTTATACATATCGACTGCGACAGATTTCACTACAGAACAAAGAACAGAATAATAGTAACTGCGACCGATTTACACTACAGAACAAAGAACGGAATGATAGTAACTTCAGTCTGAAAAAATAAAATATATATTTTAAAGTGTAATCTAATAAAGTTGGTTTATTCTTTTATTACATATTCAGCACACTTTTAGTCGTTCAGAATTATATTTCTTTATTTCCAAGATATACTTCCTAAAAAATATATTTTTTCTGATAAAATTATATTTTTACATTGCAGGACAGAAAGTGAAGATCCAATAGTAATTGAATGAGTCAGGGCGTGGCCTGACCAAATACCAAAATGGCCATTTAGACCCGGAGCTCCGGCCAACAGAGGGATTGTCTTCTACTCCAGCCGAGACCCAGCCAGGCATACATATGGGAAAATCATCCCGCATCAAAATCCAGAGACCTTCCCCACCCAGCCCTCTAACATGGTGGCATCCTCGGCAACTTCTGCATATGCGGCCCATGCACAGAGCCAGCATACAGCTGTGCCAGCTAGAGGCTCACCTCCTCCATTGTTCCCTAACTCCAAGCACTCTCCTAGCCTGAGCTACCTGCACAGCGTGGCAGCTGACATAAAGTACACCCTATCTTAGCAGCTATTGTGGACCTCCTCCATGACATACAAGCCATAGCAGATAGGGTACATGAAATTTTTATGATCACCACACACCAGGAAGCTCACATACATAAGCTCTTTACTGTCCAGGATGCTTACACCTTGCAGCTGCGAGAACTTCATAGACATCAAGAAGACCTGGATAACCGTGGGCGTCGCAACAATCTGCGAGTCCTCGTCCTCCCAGAAACAGTGGAACAAGATCAACTGTGGCAAGGTGTCATGGCCATCTTCAGTAATCATTTAGACAGACTGTGCTGCTTGACCAGCTTTCACCTGAAAAAAGATATCATCAGGAAATCACGTATTTAGGTCCAACTCTCTTATGAGAATGCTGACATCAAGATCTACCAGGATTTGTCCCCCATGACCCTACAACACCAAAAAGATCTCTGAACCCTGCTGGATATTCCAGGGGCTTGAGGAATCCATTACACATGGAAATTCCCATTCTGCATTTCTGCCTCTGTAGCAGGCTGCACAGCCCTCTTGAGAGTCCTGGAGGACCTTCCCCATTTCAGCGAATACCTGGACATTCCTCTGATCCAGGTTCCATAATGATACAGTGAATACCACTCGACCCCATTCACATGATCTCTTCGTCATAATGACCAGGTGGATGTGCAATTCCCCAAACAACAATGCTGTATGTCTTCTCACCCCAGCTCACCACCCCCAGATCCACCAGGGTCACAGTCCTACTGCTTCTCCAGTCCACTGGTGATCAAGAAAGGACTCTTAAGACTCCCAAATACAGGAGGGATCTGAGAACAGATAGGTTTGTCTAACCCTGGGCCACAGTTTTTCTGCTATATTGCCAACTAGGGATGAGCCGAACACCCCCCCCCCCCGTTCGGTTCACACCAGAACCTTCGAACAGACCTAACGTTCGCGCGAACATTTAGAACCCCATTGAAGTCTATGGGTCTCGAACGTTGGAATTTAAAAGTGCTAATTTTAAAGCCTAATATGCAAGTTATTGTCGTAAAACGGGTTTGCGAACCCGGGTCTTTCCCCAGGGAACATGTATCAATGTAAAAAAAAAAAGTTTTAAAAACTGTAGTTTTTTCTGGAGCAGTGATTTTAATGATGCTTAAAGTGGAAACATTTTTTTTTTAATTCCTTTAAATATCGTACCTGCTGGGTGTCTATAGTATGCCTGTGAAGTGGCACGTGTTTAGAACTGTCCCCGCACAAAATGAGATTACTATAAGAAAAAAGTAATTTAAAACTTCTTGCGGCTTTAATGTAATGTCTGGTCCCTGCAATATGGATGAAAATCATTGAGAAAAATAGCATGAGTTTCCCTCCTCCCCCCAGGTCATTACAAGCCCCTTTGGCCCTATATACTTTGAACAGCAGTATACAGGCGGTGCAAACAAGACAGTGACTGTAGGTTTGTTGTCAAGTAGAATCTGTTTGTAATTTTGAACTGGTACTTTTTTGAAGTGTAGCTCGAGCCATAAAATCAATTTTTAAGCTTTTCTGAAAACATAGAGAAGGGTTATCACCCCTGGAACATTTGTTTTGCTGTCTGTGTGCATCTGTTCAGAAGATTTCAATTCACTTTCTGTCCCAATGACAAATTCTTTTTTGAAAATGTGTTTTTTTTACTTAAACAAGGATTGGTGATAAAGCATCAGTGGACAGGAGACACCTCTTACAGAAGACAATTTTCCTTCCTAGGGGTAGATTTCCTCTCACTTCCTGTTGTCTCCTTCCGTTTGCAATTAGGAGTCGTTTGTAAGTTGGATGTTTGAAAGTAGGGGCCTGCCGTATATACTCTGCAGAAATTTGGGCCCTAGGTGTTGGTGTTGCCACAACACTGTAAGCCCTCACAGTTAGTGTTGGTGGGCGCTGGAACGCCTTGCTGTGTGAACTATTATATCAAGATAGAATTGTAATTACATGCCATTGTTGAACAGTGGTAGAAAAATTGGGCCTTTGGTGCTAGTGCTGGTGCCACAACACTGTAAGTCCTCACAGTTACTCTTGGTGGGCGCAGGAATGGGCCCTGTTGTGAAATATTAGATCAAGAATTGTAATTGCAATTGCATGCCCCTGTTGAACAGGGGCAGAAATATTGGGCCTTAGGCACTGGTGCTGGTGCTACAACACTGCAACCCCTCACAGATACTCTTGGTGGGCGCAGGAATGGGCCCTGTTTTGAAATATTAGATCAATAATTGTAATTACATGCCCCTGTTGAAAAGGGGCAGACAAATTGGGCCTTTGGTGGTGGTGGTGGTGGTGCTGGTGCCACAACTCTGTAAGACCTCACAGTTACTCTTGGAATTGGCCCTGTTGTGAAATATTAGATCAATGAGCCCGCTGCAAAGTATTGCATCAAAAATTGTAATTACACGCCGCTGTTAAACAGGGGCAGAAAAATTGGGCCTTAGGCACTGGTGCTGGTGCCACAACACTGCAACCCCTCACAAATACTCTAGTTGAAGCGCAGGAATGAGCCCGCTGCATAGTATTGCATCAAAAATTGTAACTACACGCCCTGTTAAACAGGGGCAGAAAAATTGGGCCTTAGGCACTGGTGGCGGTGCCCAGAACCAAAAATGTTCTTACAAGCTATCAGCATGATCATTGAGGAGGAAAAGGATAGTCACTCAGCATAACAGGATAGTCACTCAGCATCAGCATAGGTCTTGAAGGGATCTGACATTTAAAAAAAAAAAAAATATTCAGTTACATCAGCATCAGGTGCTGATGTAACTGGTGGTGATCCAAGCCTGATTCATTTTTATGAAGGTCGATCGACCGAGTCGGTGAAGAGGCGCACCCTGTGATCGGTTACAAAGCCTCCAGCAGCACTGAATGTGCGTTTGTCAGGGATGTCTAACACAGGCATCCAACACAGGTTTAAGCAGATCAGTGGGCTGCACTTAAGGAAACAGGCACACAAGTAGGTGAGAAATATATATTTATTAAAGATGCACACATGCAAACCAAACAGCAAACCCCAAAACAAGCAAAGCATACAAGAAAACACAGCAACCCTCAAAACATCTGACTAACTAATATATACAAAAACAAGCGCATATATACAGTATTCCCGCACCATGTAAAACGCTGGCGATGGTTGCTGCAATCGGTCATACCTTGGGGCTGCGGACTAAAAAATTGTCTGGACGCATCGGTCAGACGGCCACCTTCTCCACCGCTCCTTCTGTGACTGACCAAAGCCTCAGCAACACGTTGTCCAGGACCAGGATTTTGTAACCTCCCAGTGGGAACGCGTTGCACAGACCTTTCTGCAAGGCCTCCCGAACCTTACTCTTGTAACGTGGATCAAGGAGGTTTGCCAGCCAGTAATGATCCCTCTCCTTGATAGCACGAATACGAGGATCCTTCCACAGGCTTTGCAGGATCAGGGAGGCTATACAGCGTAGGTTTGCTGAGGCATTCGGTGCGGAGTCCTCTGGGTCACTGAGGACAACTGGATCCGCAGCCACCTCGTCCCAGCCACGTACAAGTCCATGGGTTTCTTGGGACTGTAATTGATCCCTTGAAGACTGCTGCTGATGCTGAGTGCTAGGCTCCACCTCCATGCTGACACAATCCTCCTCCTCCTCCTTGTCCTCTTCCTGTGTGATAGGCGGGCAAGCAGGAACACTGTCTAGATAAAAGGGGCCTTGAGAGGTAAGGAAGTACTCCGCTTCCACCCTCTGTTCTGCCTCAAGGGCCCTGTCCATTATTCCACGCAGCGTGTGCTCCAACATGTGAATAAGAGGGACAGTCTCACTGATGCATGCACTGTCACTGCTCACCATCCTTGTGGCCTCCTCAAATGGACAGACAGTACACACACCACGTAGCTTAAGGTGCACACTGCAGAGGACACAGACAGTACACCACGTGAGAATACTGCAGCTAGCACAATCACCTGCCTGCCTGTAAGCAGCTGTCAGTGATAGGGCAGTCTAGTGCTGCAAGAGCAAGTGGTAAAGTAATCATATGTGTTCATACTGCAGTCAAATTGTTATGTTTTTGTATGTATTTATGTTAACACTTCTGCCTCTATAGTGTCTCCAACACCATTTTGGAGGAGCCCTGTGTTCTGCACGAGATCTCGAGAGATTTGGGCGACCATTTTTGGGTGGTTTCTTTTTATAGTAAAGCTCAGGCTGGTTTTAGGAGAACACGTGTGGATGTAGATAGGGACAGAGACCCTGCTTGTGAGGGAGAGACAGGAGAAACCAGGGAGAGTGTTCCGGCCTGTGAGGGATAGTTTAGGGGTCCTACGAAGTCCTGCAGTGTTAACCTTGGTCGGATGAAAGACTCCCAGCTGCTACGGGTAATATGTTTCCAGCCTCTTCCAATAAGCATTGTGAACTGGGGTATATAATATACCATTAAGTGGGAAGTGCCTGTGATACTCAGAAAGCCACATCGCTTAGAACTACAGTATCTGTACTGCATATATGTGCCTCCATGCCTGGAGAGGAATCATTTGCCATTTGATTGTAAAGACTGTTACTACTACCGCCTCTCGGTAATAAACGTTACCTTGTTCAAAGAACTTTTCGTGTGTCTCCCTCAGTGAATCGCCGCACCCCTCACCCCGCTTACATTTTGGCGTAGTCGACAGGATGTCAGTTCCATCGTCCTCAAGCGGGGGAGCGGCTAGAGGGTCCTTCATGGCACCGTACGGAGCGGCCTTAGCACCGATTCCAAAATTCAAAGGTGCAAATATTCCCCTGACAGATTGGGTGGAGAGACTGGACAGCTCGGTCCGATTGTTCGAAATACCCGCAGCACACTTTGCAGATTTGGCGGTTAATGCGCTAGAAGGAGAAGCCTGCCTGGCTGTGATGGTCCTGCCCGAGAAGAAGAGAGATAACAGAGCCGCCATTGTGGCCCGCTTAGAAAGTTTGTATGGTGAGAGTACCTCCATAGCCGAACTCCGTAAGAATTTCAGTCGGGAACAGTATGATCAAGAGACTATTCCTCAATTTGCAGTGGCATTGCAGGAGATCTGGTGCCGGTTGGAGGAGAAAATGGCCCCCACAGGAACTGGAGTTGCTAACCCCGATCAGCTAATACGGGACCAGTTCCTCGCTGGTGTGTGGTCCCCTTCATTAAAAAGAGCCTTGAAGGATCGAGTGAGGGCTGATGGTACAGTGAAGTTTGCAGTGATCCTACAAGAGGCCATCGAGAGGGAACAGGAAGAGTCGAACCATGAACGGGCTGGTGCCAGAAGCCAGGTTACCCGCACTCAG
The DNA here is from genome assembly GCF_905171775.1 of Rana temporaria. NCBI lineage: Eukaryota > Metazoa > Chordata > Amphibia > Anura > Ranidae > Rana > Rana temporaria. The sequence goes on along the minus strand of NC_053490.1, from coordinate 6,750,989 downwards.
GGAGCCGGGTGGCTGCTGGGGTGGGAAAAAGTGACTGCCCCACGCCCTGCCACAGTCTCAACGGTGGAGATGCCCTCGATGGAGAAGGTCGTACGAGACTTAGCTGAGATGGTCGCCTCCCTCAGCCAAGAGGTGGCAGCCTTGCGGAGAGGGTCAGAACAACCCCGGGCGGTGACCAACCCACTCCGGAGGGACCCAGATACTGACCGAAAATGCTGGCAGTGTGAACGGTTTGGCCACATCGCAAGGGACTGTGCGAAACGGGGAGCCCAGAACGTACAAAGGCATCCTTTAAACTAGTGATTCCCGTGGTAGAGGGGCGACCCGCGGGAAATGTTCAGTCACTGCCTCAACGTGATCCTACAATGATTTCTGGTTGCCCCGTGGCGACAGTGATGTTCAACGGACAGCCGGCCAGATGTCTGGTGGACACTGGATCAGAAGTCACTACCATGGCCTATTCATTCTATCAGCGACATTTTGGGCCGACCCCAACGCTAGACCCCTCCTGGGTGAGACTGAAAGCTGCCAACAACCTTCCTATTCCAGTAGTAGGGGTCACTTGGATGTCCATGAATGTATATGAGCAGATCCTCCCTAGGGTTGGAATCGTGGTGACTCGGAATGCCTCTTTCCCAGAGATCCCAGTAGTGTTGGGCATGAACGCCCTAAAGGAACTGGACTTAACACGCCTCCTTCGGGAGGCTTCAACACAAGCATCTGGGCAATCGGAACCACAGCTGCAGAATCTGATCAAAGCTTGTCGGGCAGTTCAGACGCAGAGCTGTAAACATACTGAGAAAGTGGGGCTCATCCACCTCCCTGCCCGACATCGGGTTATTATACCCCCACGCCAGGAGTTGGTGTGCCCCCTTCCAGTGGCGGCTAGAAGACCCGTCAGAGGGGCCACTGTGATGGTAGAACCACAACGCAACCTGGAAACCAAAGGTGAATGGCTGGTAGCCAGAACTTTGTCTGTTGTCCGTGAGGGGCAGGTGTTGGTGCAACTGGTTAACTTGGGGTCCACCCCTATTCAAGTGCCCACGGACGTGACCATTGCCGAGTTATATACAGTACCCAAAAGCTGCATTACTGACCCTTTCCCTGGGGTGGAGGCCGCCTGTGCTGCTCTGCAAACGGCTCTACCTGATTCAGCAGAAGCCATCTTCCAAAATTGTTAGCACAACTAGAACTTCCGGTGCCGGGAATGATTCTTGACCAACGTAACAAGCTCCAGCAATTAGTTCACAGACATATGATGGCATTCTCTCAAGGCCCTGAGGACTACGGTTGTACTAATGCTTTGGATCATTCCATCCACACCGGAGACACAGCTCCTGTTCGGGAAAGATATCGCAATATACCCCCCTCTCTTTGTCAAAAGGTCAAAGACTTGTTACGCAGTATGCTGAAAGGGGGGGGGGGTGATTTGAGAGAGTTGTAGCCCCTGGGCTGCGCCCATAGTCCTGGTGCGAAAAAAAGATGGCAGCTTACGTTTTTGTGTGGACTATCGCAGATTGAATGCCTGTACCCATCAGGATGCTTACCCACTACCCCGGGTCGAAGAATCCCTAATGGCTTTGGGGCAGGCACAGTACTTCTCCACGCTCGACTTGGCCAGCGGATATTGGCAGGTCCCCGTAAAAGAGGAAGATCGTGAAAAAACGGTCTTTATCACCCCTCTGGGACTATTTGAGTTTAATCGGATGCCCTTTGGCCTGACCAATGCCCCCAGTACGTTTCAATGGTTGATGGAACGTTGCTTGGGAGACTTGAACTTTGAATCTGTCCTGATTTATTTAGATGACATTATTGTGACGAGATCCTTCCTCGCCCAGGTCCTGCTCTCCCGACACTCCTCTGCTACCAGTGAGTCAGCTTGCAGATTGCAACGTCTGATGGTCCAGTCATCCAAGGTTCCGGGATCCGAATTACAGCTATGTGCCATTCGGACCCATTAAGAACAAACACCAGGCAGGCTGTATGTAAGTTCCAACAGGACTCTTTATTTCAAGTACACAGCACACTTTTATACAGAATTTTGGAACATCCCACTCCCAACAACCGCTTTCCTATTGGTCAATTGTAAAGTATATCCAGTCTTCACTCAGGTCCCCCTTGACCATGCAAATGAGGACTTGAAATTGTCAACAGGGATTGGTCCAATAGCTTGGATAGAAAGACTTGTGTATTGAGACAGAAGCCCCAGGGGGTAATCAATGTACACAATAACCTGGTTCCAGCTAGACGGCCTGACTCCGACACCCGCTCTTAACCTGCAGAACACAATAAAAGGTATTTCGCAAGCTGGTTCCACTTAGCATTTCAAAAGCCTTGCATTGAATGTCCCTCTCCTGTGTAACATATGTCAAGTAGAAACACTTTAATATCTCAAGGTCCATGACATTACTTCCCCTGGGAACCAGTCCAACAGCCGCAGTGGGACCCAAACGGGTCAACTCGAGGATGTTGGAAAAGTAGTCTTAAAGTTCCAGGACTGTGCTGGGATGACCCATCTGCCTTCCTGTTTTGAGGTCCTGGCCCATAATCGGACGGCAAGAGGCTCACATTCAGTCCTCTCCAAAAGCCCCTGTCCCGGCTAGGTCTGTCACACATCTCCCCCTTTGGCAGGAGACTAACACTGGGAGAGACCCCAATTTCGGTACCCACCCAGTACCCCAGATACCTTGTCCCAAAGAGAGCATTACTCACCCAGCCAATCTCTGCCTCTCTCAGAGAACACGCCTGCCGCTGGGGAGAGGCCTGGACTGGCCCTTCTCCCTGGAGTCCTTTCAGCCGCTGGAGAGAAGACAGGGTGGCTGGGCTCAGTTCATCATGCCATTGGGAATCTGGGCCAACTGGCCACCATTCCTGGGGTATACCAGTGGAGACTGCAGTCCCATCCACTGATGCTAGGTAAAAATCCCCCGGTGCTTGCAAAGCAAAGCCGACATCCTCCTGTCTCAGTGCCGCACCATTTTCTGGGGTTGTGTCTGTGGAGATCAGAGTCCCATCCACTACCACAGGAACCCCCTCTTCTGTTAGTTGAGAGCAGAGGCCCGGGGCACTCTGCTCTGTTGCCAGCTCTTCCGCTGGGTTGCTGTGAGTGGGGACCACAGTCCCATCCACCGATATCCGCTCAAGCTGTAGTTGTGTGCAGCAGCCAGTAGCATCCTGCCCTGCTGCCAGTGATTCAGCTGGGAGTAACAGCTTTACTACCTCAGCTTGTTGCTGGGGAGGGGGGCCAACCGCCCCGGCTCCCTGGAACTCCACAGTTGGTCCCAGTGCTGGGCAGAGATGGCTAGCATTCTGCCCTGTTGCCAGCACTTCTGCTGGGGGTGCATAATCCATAACATCCTCTGAACAGTCCATACATTCTGTAATCTGTGGCTGGGGAGTGATTGCCATCTTCTCACCCTGAGCCTCCGGAACTGCCACGGGGGTGGGGCAGAGGTCTTGATCCCTCTGTCCTGTGACCAGCGCTTCAGCTGGGGAAGTTCCTTGTAACTCCACAAATACTGCCCTTGGTGCTGGGCAGAGCACAGTGAAGTTTGGCCCTGATACCAGCTCTTCTGCTGGAGGCTCCCCAGGTTGTTCTTCCTCAGCAGAAAAGTCTATCAAATCCCCTGTCTCTACAACTGGTGTCTGGGGATAGAGGTTCACCATCTCCTGTCCATGGAACCCAGAAGATGCTATGGGTACTGAGCAGAGGTTAGCAGAGCTCGGCCGTGCGGTCAGCACTTCAGCTTTGGGAATGGCAAGCTCCCGATTTTCCACTGCTGATTCATCAGCCAGGATTTCATCACTGTCAGCTGATATTTCCTCATAGTCCCAGGTAAAGGGAACCTCACCCTGCTGCTGAGCGGAGTCTAGCAGCTGTTTGTAGGTGATTTCCAGTTCCCATTCTTGAGCGGCCAGGAATTCCAAATCTTCCTGTAACCAGTGCACTTCCGGGACATTCAGTCTTCGCTCTCTGTGCTCCATTATTTCCTCCCAACGCCACTCCCGATCGCTCCCAAAGTTGGGATCCCTGGACATCCTCCAATACAACAATCCCAGGCCATCATAGTCAAAGCCTTCCGTGGGGCTGTCATCCGCTGACCACGGGCACTCTTGGACTACATACCACCGGAGGGCTCTGTAGCTCTCGTCCAACCGCATCTCTTCCCGGATCAGCCTGCTTAACTCTGCTGTCCACTCCTGCTTTGGTTGTTCCCCCAATAACAGCATCCGTACTTCATACTGTGACCAGTACCTTACATGGATGGAGGGGAGAGCTTTTCCCTGGTGTCGCTGCTCGCGGGCTAGCGCTTCTTTCCAGAGTTCGCAGCGGATCGAATCAGACCATCCAAGCAGGACCTCCTCTGATACTGGTCCTCTGCGCTGTATCTGCTTCTCTCGCAACCTCCTTCTGAATTCCTCTTCCATGGTTACTGATATCTGTACCTCTCCTCTTCTTTCATTTGGTGCTGCTTCTTTAGGCGTTGTCACCGATCGCCGTATTTCTGCAATTCTCAGCTCCTGTTGCCGCTCTCGTTCTCTCTGTTGTCGCTCTCGTTCTCTCTCATCCTGCCGCTGGAGGTCTCTAATGGTATTCTGTATGGCGGTCTCTGATGGGTTCGCACCATATAATGCCAACCGCTGTTGAACTCGCTGCTGGAACAAGTCTTCAACTGACCGGGGTCCTGCATCACCATCCCTCTGATCCATCTCGGCTAGCGCAATGATCAGGGTGGCCTTGTTCTTCCCACCGGTCCCTCCACGGCTCTCAAGCAAGTCTTTTAGCATGGTTCTCCTCCAGGCTGCATAGCTGGTCATTCATGGTGGTGGTTTGGAGTTGTCCCAGTAACTGGAGAGCAAATCCCACCGCTGCCAACCAATGTGACGAGATCCTTCCTCGCCCAGGTCCTGCTCTCCCGACACTCCTCTGCTACCAGTGAGTCAGCTTGCAGATTGCAACGTCTGATGGTCCAGTCATCCAAGGTTCCGGGATCCGAATTACAGCTATGTGCCATTCGGACCCATTAAGAACAAACACCAGGCAGGCTGTATGTAAGTTCCAACAGGACTCTTTATTTCAAGTACACAGCACACTTTTATACAGAATTTTGGAACATCCCACTCCCAACAACCGCTTTCCTATTGGTCAATTGTAAAGTATATCCAGTCTTCACTCAGGTCCCCCTTGACCATGCAAATGAGGACTTGAAATTGTCAACAGGGATTGGTCCAATAGCTTGGATAGAAAGACTTGTGTATTGAGACAGAAGCCCCAGGGGGTAATCAATGTACACAATAACCTGGTTCCAGCTAGACGGCCTGACTCCGACACCCGCTCTTAACCTGCAGAACACAATAAAAGGTATTTCGCAAGCTGGTTCCACTTAGCATTTCAAAAGCCTTGCATTGAATGTCCCTCTCCTGTGTAACATATGTCAAGTAGAAACACTTTAATATCTCAAGGTCCATGACAATTATCATCTTCTCCAGAACGTTCGGGGACCATTTGCTACATCTGGATCAAGTCCTCCAGCGGTTGACCCAGTATGGCCTTCGGCTCAAACCAGAAAAATGTCATCTCATGAGAACCAAAATCCAGTATTTGGGGCATGTGGTCGAGGCAAACGGGGTGTCCCCCGATCCAGATAAAATTCAGGCTGTACAGGCGTGGACAAGCCCTAAAACGGTAACAGAGCTACGCTCCTTTTTGGGACTCGTGGGTTACTACTGCAGATTCATTCCGAACTTTTCTACTATTGCAACCCCCTTGACCCAGTTGCTGTGCGGTCAGCCTGTTCATCGCAAGGGTAAATCTTCTCCCAGTATCATTGACAGTTGGGGGGCAGCACAGAGTGAGGCATTGGAGGCCCTCAAGGCACAGCTGACTTCTGCACCCATTTTGGCCTACGCGGACTACCGTAAACCCTTCCGGGTGTACACTGATGCCAGCCTTCAAGGACTGGGGGCTGTGCTTGCTCAGGAGCAAGATGGAACTGAGCGGGTCATCGCTTATGCAAGTCGGAGCTTGCGCCCTACCGAACGTAATCCAGTCAACTACAGCTCTTTTAAACTGGAGTTGTTAGCGGTAATCTGGGCCATCACCGAAAAGTTTGCTGAGTACTTGGTGAGTGGCCGGGTGGACATATATACTGACAACAATCCTCTCGCCTACCTAGAGACGGCGAAACTGGGCGCCTTGGAACAACGCTGGGTGGCACGATTGGCCCGGTTCAGCTATACCATTCACTACAAACCAGGGTGCTCCAATGGTAATGCTGATGCCCTCTCTCGATTTCCCTTTGACCGGCCTCAGGATGATCTAGATCAACAACTCGAGGGGGAGGAGGTCGTTCCCTCCGGGGTCAACACGCAGGAGCAACTGGCTTCAACGACTCTGCAAAGTAATCAGGGCCTACCAGGAGGGTCCGAAATTCACACTCCTCGAGAATGGTTGCAACTCCAGCGGAACGATCCTGACCTGGATCAGCTCATTAGATACTGGGACAGGAATCGGAAGCCAGATTCCAGGGAGCGAAGAAAGCTCTCACCAACGTTGTGCCAGCTGCTAAAACAGTGGAATCAGCTGGAAAGATATAATGGACTCTTATACCGACAAGCACGGGTGCCTGGAGAGTCGCAAGTTATTCATCAGCTGATTATCCCTCAATCGGAGACCTTGGAGGTTTGTCGAATATTTCACCGGATTGGAGGACACTTCTGTGCGGAACGGACAGAGGCCCTTATTCGTAAGTACATATTTTGTCCGGGACTGTCTAAGTGGGTGCAAAGGGCATGTCAGAGTTGTGCACAAGGGAGGAACAGAGCAAACTACCCCTCTGGTGGTGAGAATGGGAGAACCCTTTGAATTGCTGACCATGGACTTCCTGACAGTGGCAGACACATGGTCAGGGTATCGCTATGCCTTGGTGTTTGTGGACCCCTTCTCTAAGTTTGCCATCGTAGTGCCAACTAAAGATCAGACTGCCACCACTACCGCTAAACTGTTCTGGACCCATGTAGTCCAGCCCTATGGGTGCCCCAAAAGGATTCTGTCGGACCAAGGGCCGAACTTTGAGTCTAAGGTGTTTTCTGAACTGTGTCGTCTTAGTGGTATTCGGAAGTCGCATACTACTCCTTACCACCCCCAAGAAAATGGGGCCTGTGAACGTTTTAATCGCACCTTGTTGGGATTAATTTGCACCTTAGAGCAGGAACATCGAGAACGTTGGCCGCAGTATGTAGGAGATGTCGTTTGGGCTTACAATCAGACTGTGCATAGAGCCACTGGTTATACTCCTCATTTTCTGATGTTTGGGCGTTACGGCCGGTTACCGGTGGATTTACTCCTAGAAACCCCAGAGCCTATTACGTCAAGGACCCCGGATGAGTGGGTCCAAGATCACTGGCACCGGCTGGATTTAGCCAAACAAATAGTGCTGGGAAAGCACCAGGATTTAGCCGAGGAAAGTGCTGTCCAATTGTTGCCACTTGCAGCGGGCGACAGAGTCTTGGTGAGGAATCCCAAACATCTGAGGGGCAGCAAGCTGAGTGGGAGCCATGTCCGTATCGGGTCGAACACCAACCTTTCACGGGGCAGCCTGTGTATGATCTGGTCTCAGAGAAGCCAGATGGGCCTCGTAAAAGACTGCATCGTAATCTGCTTCGTCCCTGTGTGTTCAGTGCGGAGTCACGAACGGATAATCCTGTTCCTGTCTTCCCACCGTCGGCTAGACGGGACTGCAGCCAGGAAATCCTCAACAGTGACTCTCCAACATGGTGTTTGCCTCCTCTGCCTGCAGTAGAGAGCTTATCCCCAGCTGAAGGAGCTACAGATAACCCAGCTACTGTAACTGAATGGGACTTGCTAGCAGGGGAACCAGATGTGCAAGTTACCCCCATCCCTGTGGAGGATGATCCTCTTAGGGACGAAGTAGCGCCTATTGACCCTGTCGTGTGTGAGGAACAGTGCCCTGTTGTAGCTGATGGAGATGGACATTTGGGGAATCTGGAGCCTCGCTTCCCAAGGCGTACGACACTGTCCGCTATGCTGATTATACCCTGAACTGTTTTTTTGCTTATTGACTTGCTGTTATCATATCGCACGGTGGTAATTGTTCTCCCTAGGTAATGCAAGGGATTGCACTTCTTAAACGGGAGGTCCTACGGAGTCCTGCAGTGGTAACCTTGGTCGGATGAAAGACTCCCAGCTGCTACGGGTAATGTGTTTCCAGCCTCTTCCAATAAGCATTGTGAACTGGGGTATATAATATACCATTAAGTGGGAAGTGCCTCTGATACTCAGAAAGCCACATCACTTAGAACTACAGTATCTGTACTGCATATATGTGCCTCCATGCCTGGAGAGGAATCATTTGCCGTTTGATTGTAAAGACTGTTACTACTACCGCCTCTCGGTAATAAACGTTACCTTGTTCAAAGAACTCTACGTGTGTCTCCCTCAGTGAATCGCCGCACCCCTCACCCCTCTTACATGCCTGTCAGTAAATTAGGAAGAGCGGATCTAGCTAAACTATACAGTGTATAAATACATATACAACACCTGGGATGCATATATATCCTCTATACACTGTAACTCTAACTGACTGGCCTGCCTGCTCTATCTACCTGCAATAAATGACACTCTCTCTCTCTGTCTTCTCTTAACCACCGCAACACACTACACAAGGCCGACCTGCAGGCAGCCTTTTATAGTGTGGGGCGTGTACTAAACCCCCTGAGCAATAATTGCCCAAAGTTTTTTTGCAAGCTGTGATTGGCCAAGCATGCTGGTCATAGTGCATGCTTGGCCAATCATCAGCCAGCAATGATTCACTGCGATGCCGCAGTGATTTATGGGCTGTGACACGCCACTTGAATTTGGCGCGAACAGCCCGTAACATTCGATGTTACATTCGATGTTCGAATCGAACGTGAGTTCGACTCGAACACGAAGCTCATCCCTATTGCTAACCCCTTTTTTGTTTGTTGATGATTTTAGTCAAGATTCTTATACTCCCTCAGCCTCTAATTCCCCTACTGATGTGCCTCATAGATGTATTCTGTTGCAGTAGGGCCTTTTACTGGGCAACTCATTCAATCGCCTTACTGTTGCTATATCTTTTTGTCTACTTGACAGATTCCTAGATTACCCACTTGCCTACTGGGTACTTTTACCCCCTTCCTACCCAGACCAATTTTTAGCTTTTATTGCTCTCACACTTTGAATGACAGCTACTCTTTTTACACATAAATAGAGCTTTCTTTTGGTGGTATTTAATCTCCACTGTTTTTTTTTTTTTTTTTTTTGTAGCACTACCCCGTAGGAGCTGCTGGTTTAGATTTGGGCCTTGCGCGCTACCTCGTTCTCTGTTGTCTAGGGGACGAGAGAGAGTCTGTAGAAAGTTCTTCTCAATTCTTTGTTTATTTCAAGAGTTACGCATTACAGCATATAACATTTCAATATTATCAGAAAATTGGGAGTGAGATGGATATATACCTCCTAATCCTCCTCCCACTTTTATCCTGTAATCATAATACTTTCCATTTTCCTCACTATCTTTCTATCTTTTGTTACCCGTTATCCCCCCTCCCCTTACCACCCACCTAAAAATAAAAAAAAATAAAATAAAAAACAAGAACATTAAAATTTCCTGCTGGCCATTCGCATCCTCCCGTCCCCCTACCCCTCCCTGTATCTCACATAAGGAGCCCATATCGCCTGGTATCTCTCATCTTGGTCTTTCAATGCCAATGTTAGATTTTCCATTAATTGTATCTCTGCTACTTTTGCAAGCCATTGTGCTTTCGATGGAGGAGTCTCCTGTTTCCACAGGGCGGGGATACACGCTCTAGCTGCTATTATAAGATGTCTTATCAGCGAGTTTTTATATTTTTCCGATGACAGTGGGATGTCTAGTAATAGAACTGTTGATGGTTTATCCGTTAAGTTAATTCCCGTGATTATATTAATTGTTTCTATTATCGTTTTCCAAAATTCCTTTATTTTCCTGCATTCCCACCAGATATGTACTAGTGTCCCTTCCGCTTCGAGACATCTCCAGCAGATATCTGAAGTCTCTGGATATATTCGGTGTAATACTGCTGGCGTTCTGTACCATCTTGTTAATATTTTGTATCCCCCTTCCTCATACTTACTAGCCACTGACGCCTTATGGGTAAATCGAAATATCCTGTCTTTTTGTTCTTGGGTAAATGTTAGTCCAAGATCTCTCTCCCAAGCTCGTATGAACGTAAATTCTTGTGGTCTGTCTAGTTTAATTAACGTTGCATAAAAATAAGACAGAGAGTGTCTTACTATGTTCCCATCCAGACAAATCCGTTCGAATTTAGACGGGGGTCTTACTTCTGAGAAGGTGTCTGCCTTTATTCGAAAGGAATGCTTCTAATTGAAGCTGCCTTAGAAAGTCTAATTCTGGTATACCTTCTCTTTCAATCTCTCTCCTTGTCATCAGTCGATTATCTTTTGAGAAATGTATAATTCTACTTATCCCCCTCTGTCGCAAGGCCTTAAACCTTGGGTCTATCAATCCTACTTGAAAAGCCATCGTCCCTAAAACCGGTGTCATTGGGCTAGGGTATTTTGATATCATCGTTCTTTCAAACATCTTTTTAGTAATCTGTCTGGTAGCTCCTATCATTGGATGTTTCTTTATCTCTGTTGTTATTTCGCTGTCTGGGATCCATGCCATTCCTTCTAGTGGGACCTCTACTGTCGCTTGTTCCATTCTTATCGAGGGTTTTTTATTCTGTCCGCACCACTCCACTACTTTAGTTAGGTGTGCTGCTTCCTGGTATTTTATTAAATCTGGGAATCCAATCCCTCCTTCTCCCTTAGGTAGTGCCAAAATAGTTCTACTTACCCTAGCTGGTTTCCCTGCCCAGATGAATTTCAGGAATCTTGATCTTAGATCTCTTAAAAAACTTTGTGGAATCTTAATTGGCAAGGCCTGTATTAGATATAAAATTTTTGGAAGCACGTTCATCTTTAATATGTTTGTCCGCCCGAACCATGTGAATATTCCTTTGTCCCATCTATCTAGGTCTGATTTTATTCGCCTGGCCAATGATACATGATTAACTTCGAATAGTCTATTCAGGTTTCCTGTTATCTTTGTTCCCAGATAGGTTACATGGGAGTCTGTCCACCTAAAGCCAAAATGAGTTTTAATCTGCTCCAATATTTCCACTTTTACTTCTATTCCTAGTGCCTCTGTTTTCCCATAGTTAACTTTGAAGTTGGACAGACTTCCATATTCTCCTATTTCTGCCATTAGGGGAGGTAGAGAAATGACTGGGGATGTTATAAAAAAAATTAAATCGTCCGCGTATGCCGCCACTTTCTGTACCTCTTCCTTTGTTGCTACTCCCCTAATATTTACATTAGCACGTATTTTCCTTAGGAAAGGCTCCATTGTCAAAACAAAAATTATGGGTGATAGTGGGCATCCCTGTCTTGTCCCGTTTCGAATATCGAATGGTTCGGATGTTTTACCTTCTATTTTAACTTTCGCACTTGGATGTGAATATAAATTCGTAAACCAGCTCATCATCCCTTCTCCTAATCCAATGTGTTGCAGCGTTGCTTTTAGAAACAGCCATTCAACGCGGTCGAACGCTTTTTCTGCATCACTGGCTACTAATATCATTGGCTTTTTTTCTTTTTGAGCTAGATATATTGCGTTTACCACTCGCTGTGTATTCTCTCTTCCCTCCCTACCTGGTATAAATCCCACTTGGTCAGGATGTATCAGGTCTGATATACATTCTATTATCCTTTGGGCTAAAATTTTTGTAAATACCTTTAGGTCCACGTTCAGCAATGATATGGGACGATAGCTGGCACATTGAGAGGGATCCTTCCCTTCTTTGGGAATAACTACTATATGTGCCAGCAATGTTTCATTTGGTATTTTTTTTCCTTCCCGCAGGGAGTTGAAGGCTGTTATAAATCTATGTGCTAGTTTCTCCGAGAACATCCTATAATATGTTAGACTAAACCCGTCAGGGCCTGGTGCTTTGCCCAATTTTAGTGTTTTTAGGGCATCCGAAAATTCCTTTATCGTAATTGGTTCGTCTATTTTCTTTGCTTTTTCTTCCGATATTTTTGGCATCAGAGTGTCTTTAATATATTCCCTGGCTTTTTCTAATTTCTCATGTTCCTTCTCTGCGGTCATTTTATCCTCTAACTCAGCCTTTCTCAACCAGTGTGCCGCGGCACACTGGTGTGCCGTCAGAGGTTTTCAGGTGTGCCGCGGGGGTCAGTGGAGAGAAGGCTGTCAGATGAGCTCTCCTGCCGAACTGTGAGAAGCTCTGTCGGCTTCAAAAATGAAAGTGAAGTGCAGAGGAGTGTGCTGTGCTCTCTGCTTCCCCCTAGAGTGCAGTACCCGGCTAAAGAGAAATCTGAAAAGGTACTGAGCTAGAAGCTACATTATTTTTTTTTAAAATGGCTTTATACATTTGTCTGTGTGTGTGTGCACATGTGACTGTCTCTGTGTGTGTGTGTGTGTGCACATGTGACTGTCTGTGTGCGTGTGTGTGTGCGCACATGTGACTGTCTGTATGTGTGTGTGCGTGTGTGTGTGCACATGTGACTGTCTGTATGTATGTGTGTGTGTGTGTGTGTGTGTGCGTGCACATGTGACTGTCTGTCTGTATGTATGTGTGTGTGTGTGTGTGTGTGCGTGCACATGTGACTGTCTGTCTGTATGTGTGTGTGTGTGCACATGTGACTGTCTGTCTGTATGTATGTGTGTGTGTGTGTGCGTGCACATGTGACTGTCTGTCTGTATGTATGTGTGTGTGTGTGTGCGTGCACATGTGACTGTCTGTCTGTATGTATGTGTGTGTGTGTGTGTGCGTGCACATGTGACTGTCTGTCTGTATGTATGTGTGTGTGTGTGTGTGTGCGTGCACATGTGACTGTCTGTCTGTATGTATGTGTGTGTGTGTGTGTGTGCGTGCACATGTGACTGTCTGTCTGTATGTATGTGTGTGTGTGCGTGCACATGTGACTGTCTGTCTGTATGTGTGTGTGTGTGTGTGTGTGTGCACATGTGACTGTGTATGTGTGTGTGTGCACATGTGACTGTCTGTCTGTATGTGTGTGTGTGTGTGCACATGTGACTGTCTGTCTGTATGTGTGTGTGTGTGTGTGTGCACATGTGACTGTGTATGTGTGTGTGTGCACATGTGACTGTCTGTCTGTATGTGTGTGTGTGTGTGCACATGTGACTGTGTATGTGTGTGTGTGCACATGTGACTGTCTGTCTGTATGTGTGTGTGTGTGTGTGTGCACATGTGACTGTGTATGTGTGTGTGTGTGCACATGTGACTGTCTGTCTGTGTGCGTGTGTGTATCAGGTTTGCCAACTTTCAGTAAATTTACAAAGAGTTTGTAAAATCCGTACTTTTTGCATTTGTCCATGAATGTCCGTTACAGACATGCAGCCTACATGTCCGCAATGGACATTCAAGGACAGATGAAAAAAGTACGGATTTTACAAACTTCGTAAATTTACTGAAAGTTGGCAACCCTGGTATGTATGTGTATGCATGTGTAAGCCTGTGTCTGTAGTCTGTATGTATGTTACTTTTAATCCTGCCCCCCCCCCATTCCTGTACCATGACAATGGATTTTGTAGGGCTTGTTTGATAGCAAGGACTGCTGCTTCTCTGAAAAGCAATCCATGCACAGATCGCTTTTCAGAGGCATTTGACAGGCCGTAAAGAGGCATTATGTTGCCTCTTTACTACCTGTTTTAAGCCCGTAAATGCAGCATCACTACACCGCAACCGTGCAATGCACACAGTTGCGGGGTAGTTGCAGTGCACCCCCATTCACCCTCGGTATACCTCCAGTTGCAGCCACAGCATGTGAACACCCCAGCTGCTGCCTCTGCAGCTAAAGGTAGAGAAGTTGGGGGTGGTAAAAACGTCTCAACCATGTGGTTTTACCGCCCCTTTGACATGTTAACAAGCCCTTGGTTCACATCTGTGCAGCTGCATGTAGGGCAGACCATTCATTTCAATGGGCTTCTGTACCCACAAAAATGCAGGGAAACAAGTCCCCAACCTTCTTCTTTTTTTTTTAATTGCACTGCAGCTAAAGCACCCGACATTTTCCAATGTGTGGGTGTACCATTAAGAATTAATGGTACCTCTAAAGAGCAGAGCATTATTCTGTGTGTCAGGAATGAGCGCGATTTTGCGCGTGTTCTGCGACACACCATAATGTGAACCAAGCCTTGGACTGGGGTGCCTCAAGACTGAAAATACTTTTTAAGGGTGCCCCGACTGGAAAAAGGTTGAGAAACACTGCTCTAACTGGTATAGTTTCTCATAATATTCTTTAAAACAATTTACGATTTCTTGCGGAGTATTAACCATTTCGTCATTAGAGGCCTTAATTTGTGTTATATGATTACCTGTATGCACTCCTTTCAGAGCATTTGCTAATGTTCTACCTGGTTTATTCCCAAACTCGTAAAATGTTCTTCTCCCCCTTGTTAGTTTGGCTTTAGCCTTATCTATCAGCAGAGGAAGCGATTTATCGCGAAACCGGTCGGGCGGAACGAGTGCTGCATCGGATCACCCCCCGCTACTTGCACGACTTCTCTACCATTTTGGACGGGTTATATTGGACAGCTTCCGGCCGGAGCCCCAATTAGACATGCCCTATAACACTGTTTGAATGTAAGTGTGTTTTTGACTTTTTAAAAAATAAAACATAATATTGGTTTTACACTATTGCGGTTCCTATATGTCTTTTCATGGTACCTGCTAAATCGAGTTTGTAAAGCACCAGGATTGAGATAAGGATTGGTTTCCAGCTCAGCCCACCTGCATTCCGATTAACATTGGTTATCCTTGACATGCTTTCTGGGGTCCTCTTTTAGTTAAGAGACCGCCGGACATCCAGTAAGAGGCTTTTATTGCTTTCGGTGGTGGATCACTGCTTCTGGATAGTCACTTTAAAACCCTGGATTTTTTATGGACTAATTGGTTTTATTCTCTTCACTACACGGGTGAACAGGAACTTTGCCGCTCCCATAAGGACTTTATTTCTTTCTTCTATTCCCTTTCCCTCATTTATGGATATTGATTTGTATTATGTGGCTTGGGATTTCATTTTGTATTAATTCATTTAGCGCATCTTAATTTTTTTCCTATGTTATCACTGTTCCACCATACACAGTAAGGTGCAGCTTTTACCGTTTACATTTGTATTCTTTAGGAGTACCTTTGTATTTTATTTGTATCATATTAGCGCAGTTGCTCCCCAATTCTTTTATCCGACCTTACAGTCTTGGAGCCTTTAAGCCAACACTGTATGGTTTTGTAGACTACGGTGCATCCTCCAATAAAGTTACCAGGCCTCTCCCAAAGTACCAGCCTTCCGCTCGGTCCTTTCCGGGACAGGTCCTCCCCTGGTTTCCTCCATTGAGCGGCTTCTTCCCGTGGCGTAGGTCAGGACAACTGGGCCTGCCTGGCAGAAACGCAGCCTCGGGCCAACATGGCCCCGAGGCTAAAAATCATAGAGCACATACCTTACGCCAGGAGGGCCACAAGGCGAAAAGGGACCACGAAAAATGGCGTCTGCCCTTAAGTATCCTTCCCCAGCATGCCCAGCGGGGAGACCCAATACACCCTGACCTGCTTGAGTTCCAACATTGGCTTGTGGTGGTAACGCCACCTGTAGGCAAAAAAAGGAAATCCCTCTAAGCACAGTCAAAGCCGGACCAGAGGCTGATTTAACCTTAATAAACAAAGTCTGAGCTAATAATCAGCTCAGACACCCACTAAATTTGAACATAGCACCTGGTCATCAGGAGCAGGGCGCTACATTTATAAAGGGTAAAAGATAAATGGTAACAAACATTTTTTTCTTTGTTTTAGTTTACAAAAATTTAAAAAAATTTAAGAAAAACATATTTTTCTTTAAAAATGTTGGCCAACATTTATACTGCTACATTGCTTTGCTAAAAATAACCCAAATCAGTGTATAATATTTTGTCTGTGTGAAAATTATAGAGTCGACAAGCTATGATGCCATTCATTAAAACTGTATCACATCTATCACACCACACCATATCCAAGTGTAGCACAGTGAGATGATGACAAGCAAGGCAGCCTAAATAGGCTAGAGATATTCCTTGAGGTGATTTGGGAAGTCGTCTATGTACAGTGTCTTATGTGATGCAGTAAACTGTTTCCGTGGGCAAGGTGACTGTACATAGTGTTCAAGAAAGATAACCAGATTAGGATTTGCAAACGATGGGCTACTGCCCTCTCACGAATGACCAAACTGGGCAGGAGCCTCTGCATAAAATCACAGTAGGACCTTGGCACTCCAGCATGGGTGACCCCAACAGCTTCAGTCCCTGTTGCCCCCTTATGCCTATTCTCTACTCCTTGGCATACAGCGAGTACTCCCTCTAGAGGCAAATGGACCCAGCTCTTCTGACCAGTATTAGTGACGTAAGGTCTTCGGGAAAGGGCATCATCGTCTCGGTTTCCCACCCCCGGCCGGTATTTCAAACTGAAACAAAACTCAGACAAGGCAGCCAACCAGTGGTAACGGCCGTTTGGCAGTAGACAGCAAGTAAGTCAGAGGATTATTATCCATTTTCACCACGATTGTGGCCCCATATAGGTAGTTTCGTACCACAGCCCACTTAAGAGCTAGGAACTCCAACTTGTGCACCGGATAATTCTTCTCAGGGGAGTAAGGCTGTGACTCACATAGGCCACTGGGTGAAGCTTTCCTTCTGAATCTTGATATAACATTCCCCCTAGCCCATATCTGCTAGCATCCACATGTGGTTTGTAAGATTCAGAGGGATCAGCATTGGCCAAAACGGACGCCCCTTCAATAAGGTGCCCCTTCAACGGTTCAAAGGCCTTTTCACACTTCATTGTCCATTGCTCTCGAATAGACTCACAAGGCTTCCTTGAACCCCTGGCATGGGTCTTCTGCAAGTCCTCATCTGTCTACTTTTGCAATAACTCATTTAGAGGTTTTGCAATCTGTGCAAAATTATTTACAAACCTTCTATCCTAAGAGTAAAACCCCAAAAACAACCTCAATTCAGTGACAGTGCTTGGTCAAGGTCAGGAAGTAACAGATTCCAACTTCTGAGGGTCTGTGGCTACTCCCTCAGCTGAGACTACATGTCCGAGATAGAGAAGTGTCAATTCTATCAGACTTCAGTCACCTAACGACAACTTCAGCCCTTCGGTGTGTAATCGTTGAAAGACTTTCTCCAATCGAGCTTCATGTGCCTCCAAAGTCTTACCAAAATCAATGATGTTATCCAAGTATACAAGCACTTTTATCAAATTCATGTCACCCACTGTGTTCTCCATTAATCTCCGAAAGATGGCGGGGGCCCCTGTTAACCCCTGTGGCATGTGGTCGAATTCAAAGAATCCTAGAGGGCTGATAAAGGCTTTCTTCTCTCAGTCATTATGCATGGGTATCTGATAGTATCCACTCTTTAGATCCAGAACACTGAACCATTTAGCTCCTATTAGGCATTGCAGGGCCTCATCTTTACGAGGAGTTGTGTATGTGTACTGATCTGGGATTGTCCTCCGATTCAAAGTTCTGTTGTCAATAGACATCAAGAGGGATCTATTTTTCTTTTGCACTACCACAATAGGGGATGCATAAGGGCTCCTGGATTCTCTAATAACCCTTGACTTCTTCAATTCAGGAAAACCGTTCCTGAAGGTCTTCCAGGTCATACAGAGGGATTCATCTTTCTCTGAAAGGCTTGTCTTCACTCAGCCAACTTCGGTGTTGGGCACTCTTGGCGCAACCCACATCGCAGTCCTCTTTGGAGAACATCTTCTCCTATCGAGCTAGCTGAACTTTGATCCTCTCTTCCCATCTGGGAGACATATTAGGGCACTGGACAGTGGTCTCTCTCCAATTTTGCCTTCGGATTAAGTCATCTCCCATCACCATACTAAGCTTTAGGCTGATTGGATAGCTGGTGACATTTCTCACACTGACAGGGACTCTTCCCCACTCCTCAATAAGGCCCTAGTGGGCATGATTTCTGGAACCAGTTCTATTCCACTATCTTCCTCCAGTGGATCATCTTCCACCACCACATAAGGACTCAGTTGATCCCATGATAGTTTAAGAGTGCCTTTCATGCAGGTTCTCTCTCCAGGCTGCAATACTGCTTCTTGAGTATCCAATTGCCACAGTCTCCCTGCCCCCTTGACGGGGGCCTTCTTTTCCTGCAACACAAGCTGAAAAGCCTGTCTCAACAGAGGATTCCCTGTCGAAGCACCCTCCAGGACCAATGGCCTAAGTAAACTCCTCACAAGATTGTACTTGGTGCCTATCAGCAAAGAATTGTGGCCTGCCCCAGGTGGTCGAGGACAGACAATGGCCAATGTGTTTAAACACTGGCTTTCCAGCCAAGGAAGGATCAAAAGTTATCTAGATAGGGATATATCCATCATATGGGAACTTCTGGGTACCTATATCCAAGATCTCCAACTCTTCAAGCTTACACAGAGGGATGTGCCTTAAGTGCTTGTTATAGAACTCCAGATACAACAAGGTCATCTGAGCTCCTGTGTCCAGGAAAGCTTGAGTATAAATACCTTCTACTTGTAAGTCTTGCTCTCCCCCTTTTGACTTCTACTTGTAATGAAACTATTGGAGAAGGCCCTACTAAGTTCCTTGGCAGATTTCCAGCTGGTGACTCTACAGTCTGGTCTGGGCCCTGATCAGCTTCCTTGGTGGCGGTGGAGTCTGTTTAACAACTCGATCAGAAAGGTGTACATTGATTTCCTGTGTCCGTCTTCCCTTCCCCGGGGGCCCATTTTTCTTTTTAACAATCAAGGGAGGGAAAGGGGTAGCAAATTACTTTTTTTCCCCTTTTCTTTGATTCCTTCCCATCTCTGGAGCACATATTTCCCCTGGAACGCTTAACTAGCTCCTTCACTGAGGTCCCCTGAAGCAGAGTTGGGCCCTCCGGGGCCAGGCTGGAGTCACTCGATCACCACGTGGTAGGCCGCAGCCCTCTCTAGCAGAGAGGTGCTCACACCATCAGACCCAGGGAAGAGAGAGCATGGGGCGGATCTTCCAGGCCTTTTGTAGTCCCTCCCAGAGATCCGTTCATGTGGCAGAATAATCTCTGGGATGTGTAGTCCAAGAGAAATATCCAAAAGACTAAGGGCCAGATTCTCGTATATCCGCGTAAAATTGTACGGGCGTAACGTATCTGATTTACGTTACGCCTCCGCAACTTACACGGGCAAGTGCTGTATTCTCAAAGCACTTGCTCCGTAAGTTGTGGCGGTGTAGCGTAAATCGGCCGGCGTAAGCCCGCCTAATTCAAATTTGGATCAGGGGGGCGCGTTTTATGTAAATTTACTGTGACCCGACGTGATTGGCGTTTTTCCCGAACGGCGCATGCGCCGTCCGTGGAATTTCCCAGTGTGCATTGCTCCAAAGTACGCCGCAAGGACGTCATTGGTTTCGACGTGAACGTAAATGACGTCCAGCCCCATTCACGGACAACTTACGCAAACGACGTAACTTTTTCAAATTTCGACGCGGGAACGACGCCATACTTAACATTGTTACGCCGCACTTACGCCACCATATAGCAGGGGCAACTATACGACGGGAAAAGCCTAACGTAAACGGCGTAACTTTACTGTGTCGGCCAGGCGTACATTCGGGAATTCGCGTATCTACCTAATTCGAATTCGACGGAAGCGCCACCTAGCGGCCAGCGAAAATATGCATTTACGATACGACAGTGTAACACAGTTACGCCTGTCGGATCTAAGCAAAATCTATGCATAACTGATTCTAAGAATCAGGCGCATAGATACGACCGTGCAACTTAGAGATACGACGGCGTATCTGGAGATACGCCGTCGTATCTCGTTTAAGAATCTGGCCCTAATAGTCCCACAATCATTCCGTTTGGTTCACTGATATGATGACAATTACTAGAGTCCAACACTAGGGGAACACTGGAATAGAGAATACAGGGGGTTGTCTGCACAGTAAAGTTACAGCAATCCACGGTTGCTAAAGTGCATTGTCATAACAGGTAATTTCTCTCACACGGCACAGGCATACTTGAAATTACACCCGAAACCGCATTCTGCTACTCCTCCTGAGTATAGAGATACATACCTCCCAACTTTTCAACTTCAGAATGAGGGACAAATGAGCATACCCCCCAAACGAAGTTGTTGAGTGGGGGGGGTCCGCGGATCAAAGTTGTTGAGCGGGGGGGGCCGCGGATCAAAGTTGTTGAGCGGGGGGGGTCCACGGATCAGAGTTGTTGGGCGGGGGGGGGTTGCGCGGATAGTAGTTGCTGGGTGGGGGGGGTCGCGGATCAAAGTTGTTGAGCGGGGGGGTGCAGATCAAAGTTGTTGAGCGGGGGGGTCCACGGATCAGAGTTGTTGAGCGGGAGTTGTTGAGCGGGAGGGGGGTTCTGCGGATCAAACTTGTTGAGCGGGGGGGGGGTGGGCGCGGATAATAAAAGTTGTTGAGAGGGGGGGGGTCCACGGATCAGAGTTGTTGAGCGGGGGGGTTTACCGCGAATCGAGGAACAATAGCATTGCTCGCGGGACCACGGGATTTAACGCGAATCGCGGGACTATCTCGCTAAATCCGGGATGGTTGGGAGATACCACATGTGTGAGACCTTTTCAGCGCCCCACAATATTTATGTGAGAAAATAAAATACCACAACCAGTGCTGGGACAAGGTCATCCAGCGCCCAGGGCGAAGATGGCAAAGTGCGCCCCCCGGTTCGAACTTGAGCCCCTTTCATACAGGCTTTCCGATCAGGTCTGTCTGTCAGTTTTTCAGGCGGACCTGATCGGAACCTCCATTCAGTCCTATGAAGCGGCACAATTTTGTGCGTGAACCTAGCCTTTTAGCGGTTTCACACTGGTGCGCTGTGGTTTGACCACGGTGCGATTGTATGTGTGATTTACTTGGAGTTTTAGGTGTGCTCCTGATGAATTCTAGTGGACCAGGGGGTAGATTCAGATAGATTAGCGGATCTTTAGATCCGCGTAATCTATCTGATTTACGATCCGCCGGCGCAAGTTTGAGAGGCTAGTGCTGTATTCAGAAAGCACTTACCTCAAAACTTGCGGCGGCGTATCGTAAATCCCCCGGCGGAATTCAAATTCCGCGGCTAGGGGGAGTGTAGTATTTAAATCAGGCGCGTCCCCGCGCTGATTTAACTGCGCATGCGCCGTCTGCGAATTTTCCCGGCGTACATTGCTCCAAATGACGTCGCTAGGACGTCATTGGTTTCGGCGTGAGCGTAATTTGCGTCCGGCCGTATTCTGAATCGACTTACGCAAACAACGTAAAAATTCAAAACTCGGCGCGGGAACGACGGCCATACTTAACATAGGATACGCCTCACATAGCAGGGGTAAGTATACCCCGGAAAAATCCGAATGCAAGCGACGTAAAAAAAAAGCGATGGGCGGGCGTTCGTTTCTGAATCGGCGTAAATGCTCATTAGCATAAAAGACACGGAAGCGCCACCTAGCGGCCGGCCTAGAATTGCAACCTAAGATCCGACGGTGTAAGTCACTTACACCTGTTGGATCTTAGGCATATCTATGCGTAACCTGATTCTATGGGCCAGATTCACAAAGAGATACGACGGTGTATCTCCTGATACGCCGTCGTATCTCTGACTTACACTGGTCTTATCTATGCGCCTGATTCATAGAATCAGGTACGCATAGATATGGCTAAGATCCGACAGGTGTAACTGTGTTACACCGTCGGATCTTATTTGTAATTTAAAAATTGCGCAGGGGGCGTTCCCGCTGATTTACGTTGAATAATATGTAAATCAGCGAGATACGCGAATTCACGAACGTACGCGGACCCGACGCAGTGTTGTTACGATGTTTCCGTAGCGGCTTTCCCGGCGTATACTTACCCCTGCTTCTATGAGGCGCAGCCAATGTTAAGTATAGCCGTCGTTCCCGCGTTGTTTTTGATTTTTTTTACGTTGTTTGCGTAAATCGTTCTGTAATACGGATGGACGTCGTTTACGTAAGCGTCGAAACCACTGACGTCCTAGTGACGTCAGTGGGAGCAATGCACGCCGGGAAAATTCACGGACTGCGCATGCTCATTTAAATCGGCGCGGGGACACGCCTGATTTAAATAGTACACTCCCCCTAGCCGCGGAATTTGAATTCCGACGGGGGATTTGCGATACGCCGCCGCAAGTTTGGAGGTAAGTGGTTTGTGAATTACCCACTTGCCTCTCAAACTTGCGGCAGGGTATCTTAAATCAGATAGATCACGCGGATCTAAAGATCCGCTGATCTACCTGAATCTGGCCCTATGAATACAGGATTTTTACTATTTACTACACAGAAAACCAGTCACATTGTTTTATTTATTTATTTTTAAGTAAAATGTTGATTTGCATTATATACTGCATTTTATAGTGGGAAAAGTGTCCAAAAGCATCAATAATTTTAAGTCCAACCTTAATAGCAAACTAGAGCTGCAATGTACACATCACTGTACAATGTATCAATTATGTGCTGTGCTAATTAATAATAAAAAAAATAAAAAATAATAATACTGATATTGTTGTTCATTTTATTATAATTTAATGTATTATTTATTTAATATTATCATTGTATTTTATTTGTATTTTATTATTATTCACATGAACCAGATGGGTGAACGAGTAGTCGAAGTGAAGGAGACATAGTAAGACTTGTATGATGACAGTTTGTATTGGAATAGTGATGAGTAAATTTGGCGTCTGTCTTCTGGGAGAATCCGGCAGAAACTTTCATCCAGTAAAATATCGCGTTTGTTGTTCCTCGGTGACTTAGTTGTTATTTTGTTCTATTCTGAATGGAGCGGCCCCACCACTGTAATCATGTGCCGGTCTTGTGGCGTCTCTTGGGGGGGGGGCGCTCAGCTCAGGTGTCGGTAGTCCCGGGAGAACGGCGCACAGAAGGTTTACAATCACTCTAACAATGGAGAATGATGTCACCGGATTTATTATTCTCAACAATGTTAGAAATATCACCAGAATGTGGTAACCAGCCTCCGGAATATCACCTATCAGGGGAATCCAACACAACACGGAGATAAAGATATTACTGTACAAGACACAAGAAATACAAGATTCTAAATGTCTCTCTAAACCAGGGGTCTCCATACCTTTCAAGCAAAGGGCCAGTTTACTGTCTTTGAGACTTCAGGAGGGCCGAATTCTGACCAATGGGGGTAGAAAATGCCCCAGGGCCGAACATGAGTGAGAATAAACATGGCCCCAGTGTTGGTGGGCAGTAGGAGAAGGAATAGTGCTCCATCATTACCATTTGTTGGAGAAATGGAGCCCCATTGTTGGTGTCATTGGGAGCAATACTGCCCCAAGGGCCGGATAAAGGCTAGCAAAGGGCCACATCCGGCCCTCGGGCCGCAGTTTGGAGACCCCTGCTCTAAACTGACTTCAGTCATAAGATGAAGAATAATAAATTCAGGTTCCATTTCCTGAGAGAAACTGTCATCCAATAGAACAAACTCTGGCTCTTCTCTGGAGGAGATGTCTAATAATACTTTACTAAAGAACCGCTTTCCAGTATCAGCAATGCCGAGAGAAATAATAGTTATAGGGCCAGATTCAGAAAGATCAGCGGATCTTTCTGCTGGCATAACGTATCCGCTGTAACTTTGGGCGCAAGTTCTTGTATTCAGAAAGAACGTGCGCCCTTAGTTACGGCGCCGTAACGTATGTGTTGCAGCGTAAGGCCGCGTAATTCAAATGGGGATGTTGGGGGCGTCTTGTATTTAAATTTGCCCCGCGTTTTTTACGGGTTTTTTTAACGGCGCATGCGCCGCCCGTAAAATATCCCAGTGTGCATTGCGGCAAAGTACGCCGCAAGGACGTATTGGAATCGACGTGAACGTAAATGGCGTAAAGCCGTATTCGCAAACGACTTACGCAAACGACGTAAAAATTTCAAAACTCGGCGCGGGAACGACGGCCATACTTAACATTAGCTACGCCTCATATAGCAGGGGTAACTATACGCCGAAAAAAGCCGAACGTAAACGACGTAAAAAAATGGGATGGACTGCCCATTGGGACTACAGGGAGTTTCCCGGTGGGCCGATGGCTCAGTGGGCCTGCTTCAGTGACAGTGGACCGCCGCCCCCCTCCGCTCCTCTGTCTCTCCTTTCCCGCAGCGCTCACCTCCTCTCCCTCCCCGCAGCGCTCACCTGAGGGGAACAAAGAAGCACAGGGGACGACAGAGGAGCATGGGGGAGGGGACAGACAGCTGACTCAACAGCTATGGCCTGGGAGTTTCTCCCTTCTGCCTAATCTTGTCCCATAAGGGGGGAGCACCGAACTGATTCTTTGCCCCAGGTGAAATAATGTCTAGCTTCCCCACTGGTACTGCCTATAAGAGTACCAGCCGTTCTACTCTAATAAAGTAGAACGGCTAGTGGCTAGTGAAGGGGGAGAGGGGGCTTGGGTGGCCAGGGGGGGTGCCTGAGTTGTCCGGCTGCCATGAGAGAGACCTGTCAAAGTGGGCCAGTCTGGATGACGTCCAGGGCCAAATTTCTGTCCCAGTCCAGCCCTGCCTGGGGGGGGTCCCCTTAGTCTACCTGTAAAGTGGGGGGATGGGGTCCACTTAGTCTACCTGTAAAGTAGCAGATCCGTACCATGTCTAAAATCTGCTGGGGGAAACCCCACGCCATTTTTTAAAAAATGTTGGCAAGGGGTTCCCCTTAAAATCCATACCAGACCTGAAGGGTCTGGTATGAATTTTGAGGGGGACCCCTACGCCATTTTAAAAAAAAAAAAATTGGTGCAGGGTTCCTCTTAATATCCATAGAAGACCTGAAGGGCCTGGTAATGGAATTTGGGGGACCCCCACACATTTAAAAAAAATGGTTTGGGGTTCCCTTAATACTCATACCAAACCCAAAGGGCCTGGTAATGGACTGGGGGAACCCATGCTGTTTTCTTCAATGACATTTATCTGTATTGCCGGGACCCGACAATTCATTACATTCATTACATCAAATTACTTTTTTTCCTTTAGAAATGCCATTTTGTGCAGGGACTGTTCTAAACACGGGAAACATGCGCCACTTTACAGGCATACTATACACCCCCCAGGTACTAAATTTAAAGGAATATTTCACTTTTATCGTTTCACTTTAAGCATTATTAAAATCACTGCTGCCGAAAAACATCAGTTTTTAAAACTTTTTTTGCATTGACACATGTCCCCTGGGGCAGGACCCGGGTCCCCAAACACTTTTTATGACAATACCATGCATATTAACCTTTAAAATTAGCACTTTTGATTTCTCCCATAGACTTTTAAAGGGTATTCCGCAGCTTTCGAATTTGCCGCGAACACCCCAAATTGTTCGCTATTCGTTTGGCTTGAACATCGGGCTCATCCCTAGTCTTGAGGTATCAAATAAGTGAAGAGATCGCCACCGTCACCCAAACACACTGCCTCTTACCCATAGGTAGATGTTATCAAGCATGGATATAAATCACTGACAGCTCCTCAGAAGCACGGGAATGACTCTTTTACAGTCTCAATACCCAGTTGAGAGAACATATATGTAGCTGTGGTCATCTGCCTCCTATGCCTGATCCCTGGCTAAATGATTAGTTAATTAGCTCATGTTAATTTATGTTCTGGTTACCTCCTCTTTAAACTGTATATAAGGTTGCATTCTTGGTTCTATTAAACACTCCATGTTCAGCACACAAACAAGTCTCGTCTCGTTGTGTGTTGAGGGCAGCTGGAATATCTGATATCTACAGTGGGGATCGAAAGTTTGGGCACCCCAGGTAAAAATTTGTATTAATGTGCATAACGAAGCCAAGGAAAGATGGAAAAATCTCCAAAAGGCATCAAATTACAGATTAGACATTCTTATAATATGTCAAGAATAGGGATGAGCCGAACACCCCCCTGTTCGGTTCGCACCAGAACTTGCAAACACACCAAATGTTCGTGTGAACTTTAGAACCCTGTTAAAGTCTATGGGACTCGAACATTTGAAATCTAAAGTGCTAAGTTTAAAGGCTAATGTGCAAGTTATTGTCCTAAAAAGTGTTTGGGGACCTGGGTCCTGTCCCAGGGGACATGTATCAATGCAAAAAAAAGTATTAAAAACGGCTGTTTTTTGGAAGCAGTGAATTTAATAATGCTAAAAGTGAAACAATAAAAGTGAAATATTACTTTAAATTTCGTACCTAGGGGGGGGTGTAAAGTCAGCATGTGAAATATCGCATGTTTCCCGTACATAGAACTGTCCCTGCACAAAGTGTAATTTCTGAAAGGAAAAAAAGTATTTAAAAACCGGACTTGCGGCTATAATGAATTGTCGGCTCTGGCAATTCAGAGAGAATTCATTCCTAAAAAAAAAAAAAAATAGCGTGGGGGTCCCCCCAAATTCCATTACCAGGCCCTTCAGGTCTGGAATGGATATTAAGGGGAACCCCGCCGTCAATTTAAAAAAAATGACGCGGGGGTTCCCCCCAAATATCCATTCCAGACCCTTCAGGTCTGGTGTGGATTTTAAGGGGAACTCCACCCCAAATTTAAAAAAAAATTGGCGTGGAGTTCCCCCAAAAATTCACACCAGACCCTTATCCGAGCACGTTAACCTGGCCGGCTGCAGAAAAGAGGGGGGGACAGAGTGCACCCCCCCCTCTCCTGAACCGTACCAGGCCACATGCCCTCAACATGGGGAGGATGTCCCCATGTTGATGGGGACATGGGCCTCATCCCCACAACCCTTGCCCGGTGGTTGTGGGGGTCTGCGGGCGGGGGGCTTATCAGAATCTGGAAGACCCCTTTAAAAAAGGGGACCCCCAGATCCTGCCCCCCCACCCTATGTGAATTGGTAATGGGGTACATTGTACCCCTACCATTTCATGAAGGAAGTGTAAATAGTTGGAAAAAACACACAGACACCGTAGAAAAAAATCCTTTATTAATAAAAAGAAAAAAAAAATCCAGCGGTGATAATCCACTCTCGGTCCCGGCTTCCTGCTCGAACATTGTCTGTATCCAGCGACGGGTGCGGGTGATCTCCAGTCCAGCGAAGAGAAGATCTATCCAGCCAGAGCGCAGCATCGCCAACCTCCTCTCACCACTGGACACAGCCCAGCGAATGACGCGGCTGAAGCTGTGACATTTCTTATATAGGGGAGGCGGGGCCACCCGTCACGTGACCCCGCACCCTCTGACGCACCCTCTGCTACGTCACTGGGGAAGCCCAGGAAGAGGGAAGACTGGGCTTGCCCTCCCCATGTTGAGGGCATGTGGCCTGGTACGGTTCAGGAGAGGGGGGGGGGCCGCAGTCTGTCCCCCCCTCTTTTCTGCAGCCGGCCAGGTTAACGCGCTCGGATAAGGGGTCTGGTGTGCATTTTTGGGGGAACTCCACGCCATTTTTTTTTTATTTGGGGTGGAGTTCCCCTTAAAATCCACACCAGACCTGAAGGGTCTAGAATTGATATTTGGGGGGAACCCCACTTCATTTTTTTTTTAATTGATGGCGGGGTTCCCCTTAATATCCATTTCAGACCTAAAGGGCCTGGTAATGGAATTTGGGGGGACCCCCACGCTATTTTTTTTTGTTTTTATGAATGAATTCTCTCTGAATTGCCAGAGCCGACAATTCATCATAGCGGCAAGTCCGGTTTTAAAATACTTTTTTTCCTTTCAGAAATGACACTTTGTGCAGGGACAGTTCTATGTACGGGAAACATGCGCTTTTTCACATGCTGACTTTACACCCCCCCCTAGGTACGAAATTTAAAGTAATATTTCGCTTTTATTGTTTCACTTTTAGCATTATTAAATTCACTGCTCCCAAAAAAAACAGCCGTTTTTAAAAGTTTTTTTTGCATTGATACATGTCCCCTGGGACAGGACCCGGGTCCCCAAACACTTTTTAGGACAATAACTTGCATATTAGCCTTTAAAATTAGCACTTTAGATTTCTCCCATAGACTTTAACAGGGTGTTCCGCGGCTTTTTAGAATTTGCCGCGAACACCCCTAATTGTTCGTTGTTTGGCGAACAGGCAATGTTCGAGTCGAACATGAGTTCGACTCGAAGCTCATCCCTAGTTCTGAGACCTTCCCCTTATAACGGTGGTCAAGGAGGGTTGCCAACCAATAATCATCCTTCTCCTTTATTCCACGTATTCTTGGGTCCTTTTCGAAGGCTTTTAAGCATGAGGTTGCCCATGCGCCTCAAATTTGCAGAGGCTTGAGAAGCAGACTCCCAAGGGTCACTGAAGATGACAGCATCTGGAACTTCCTCCTCCCAGCCACGTACTACTCCCAAGGATCCTGAGGCTGTAAAACCATCGCTTACAGATTGACCCATGTCTTCCTCTTCTTCGAAGCCTATGAAAGTGCCAGAATCCTCCTCCTCCTCCCCTCTCTCCTCCTGTGTGTTCTGTGACATAGGAATGATGGTGTCTGGATAAAGTGGGCCTTGAGAGGAAAGGAAGTCCTCCTCTTCTTCTCGCTGCTCTGCCTCCAGTGCCCTGTCCTTAATGCCACGCAGAGTCTGCTCCAGCATGAACACAACAGGGATTGTGTCACTGATGCATGCACTGTCACAGCTCACCATCCTTGTGGCCTCCATAAATCGTGACAATGGGGTAGATTCAGGTACATTTGCGCAGTTCTTACGGAGGCGCAGCGCACCGTTTTGCCGCTGCGCCTCCGTAAATTACCTGCGCTACGCTTCATTCACGGAGCAGTAGCTCCGTAAATTGCGTGGGCGCTCCTGAAAAATGCCTGGCGTAAGAGCGCGCAATTTAAATGATCCCATAGGGGGCGTGGATCATTTAAATTAGGCGCGTTCCCGCGCCGAACGTAGTGCGCATGCTCCGTCGGGAAACTTTCCCGACGTGCATTGCGGTAAATGACGTTGCAAGGACTTCATTTGCTTCAAAGTGAACGTGAATGGCGTCCAGCGCCATTCACGATTAACTTACGCAAACGACGTAATTTTTCAAAAACGTGACGCGGGAACGCCGGGTATACGTAGCATTGGCTGCCCCTGCTAATATCAGGGGCAGCCTTACGCAAAAACCGACGTACGCAAACAACGTAAACTGCGTACGCAGGGCTCGCGTAGGGTTGTGAATTGGCGTTAGTATGCAATTTGCATACTATACGCTGACCACTACGGGAACGCCCCCTAGCGGCCATCGTAAGAATGCAGCCTACGAAATGACTGGCATAAGAGCCTTATGCTAGTTATATCTTAGGCTGCAGTCGGCGTAACGAGGTTCCTGAATCAGGAGCATTCGAAACGCCGGCGCAAGTAAGCAATTGCGCTGCGTAACTATGGTTATGCAGACGCAATTGCTACCTGAATCTACCCCACTGGTGATAAATCGGGTGTTTTTTTAAAAATCGAAGCAGGAACTTACCGTTTTAGAGAGCGATCTTCTCCGCCGCTTCCGGGTATGGTCTTTCGGGACTGGGCGTTCCTATTTGATTGACAGGCTTCCGACGGTCGCATACATCGCGTCACGAGTAGCCGAAAGAAGCCGAACGTCGGTGCGGCTCTATACGGCGCCTGCGCACCGACGTTCGGCTACTTTCGGAAAATCGTGACGCGCTGTATGCGACCGTCGGAAGCCTGTCAATTAAATAGGAACGCCCAGTCCCGCAGCCCATACCCGGAAGCGGCGGAGAAGATCGCTCTCTAAAACGGTAAGTACTGCTTCGATTTAAAAAAAAACACCCGATTCCCCTTCACAAAACGAGTCTCAATCTAATGTTAAAAATTGCGTTTTTGGGTGAACCTCCACTTTAATGATCAGCCATTGGTGTGGGGGGGAAAAGCTGAGGCGGCCTGAACCTGTCGTATTCGCGCAGGTACTCGTTGACTGCCGTTTGCTGCAAGTATAGCTGCTGCAGCATTGACAAATTCGAGTTCCACCTCATGTAATTTGCTTGCTCTCTCCCTCAGGAATTGTGTCCTATCCAAAAATGTTTAATAGCTGTGGTGCAAAACTGTAAAAAAAAAAAAATCCTCAGTCCCTGAATTTTTCGTCAGACTCTAAGTAAGATACTCATTTTAAGTTTTCCTGATGTAATATGCTCACTCAACATTTTTCATCTTCAGTTTCCTAAAAATGACATTACCGTATTTATCGCGGTATAACGCGCTCCCGCGTATACCGCACACCCCTAAAGTTGCCCCAAATCCTGTGGAAAAAAAGTTTTTTTTGTACTTACAGTTTTGGTGTCTTGCGCGGCGTCCATCGGCGGCCTCGTCCGGCGTTCGTCTGCGGCTTCGGGTGTCCTCTTCGTCGGGTCCGGCGTCCTTCTGCGGCTTTGGGTGTCCTCTTCGTCGGGTCCGGCGTCCCTCTGCGGCTTCGGGTGTCCTCTTCGTCAGGTCCGGCGTCCTTCTGCGGCGTCCTCACTGCTCGTTTCCCGCGCCGAGTTTGAATACTGCGCCGACATATACAGAGCGCAGTACACTCGGGCAGGCTCGGCAACTCTCGCGCTGACGTCCTGTACGTCCAGGACGTGAGCGCGGAAGGAGCCGAGACTGCCCGACTATACCCGAGTGTACTGTGCTCGGTATATGTCGGCGCAGTATTCAAAACTCGGCGCGGGAAAGTGGGTATCGGCGTATACCGCGCACCCACGATTTTGCCCTGATTTTCAGGGCAAAAAAGTGCGCAGTATACGCCGATAAATACGGTACTTTTTTATTTACAGATGTCATTTGTTTACTCCAGGGGCGTCCAAACTTTTTACAAAGAGGGCCAGATTAAAGTGAACATGCATGAGGGCTGACCATTTTGCCTGACATTCTTTGAACCATTAACCACTTAAGGACCGCCTCCTGCACATCTACGTCGGCAGAATGGCACGGCTGGGCACAAGCACGTACAGGTACGTCCTCTTTAAGTGCCCAGCCGTGATGATAGGGAAACAGTCCTGCTCCCAAACGTAACACTTTTCTGCGCCACTCCTATGTGAGTGGGCTTAGTGTACCCGGACAGGCCTCTCACCGACCTGGCAGCCGGAGTATCACTCGGACAATTGTAGGATGAAGTCTCTGCCACAGACCCTCCTTGGTGAACTTTAACTTGAGGAAAAGTCTCTGCCACAGACCCTCCTTGGCGAACTTTAACTTGAGGAAAAGTCTCTGCCACAGACCCTCCTTGGTGAACGTCAGGGAGACACCTCTGCCACAGGCCCTCTCTGATTTGTAGTTACGGAGATATCCCTCCTTAGGTGAGTTACGCCTGGATCTCCTTCAACTTGTCGCCCAGGTACCGAGGTGATCAATCCTTCAGTGTCCGGCTACCTCGATCCCCGGTGGTTTGTCGAGGCCCTTTTGGACCGCCAGTCTCTCAATGGCGCTCCTCAGACGGACTCCCCACTGAACAGAAAATACAGCTTGGGATCCTCAAAGGTGGGAACCCAGTCGCTCACTGGGTCCCCGTCGCTGTTCAGATGCTCCGGGCCAGCATGGTCTCGGGACCAGGAACACCGCGTGGCACGCACGCCCCCGCCCAGGTAGGCCATAAAGCCGGGGCCACCCTCGAAGAAGAAGAATGTAGAAAATTGGAAATGGATGGATAGCCGCACTCCAGGTAAACTTCAAAAAGTTGTCTTTATTTGTAAAAAATGGACATGCAAATAAAAAACACAGCCACAGGAAGGGAAAGCCGACGCGTTTCACACTATGTCAGTGCTTAGTCATGGCCTTGAAGAAGAAGACCCAGAACCAATGGCGTCTGCCTCATAAATACCCCTCCCCAGCATGCACAGCGAGGTCAAACCCTCCCTATTGGCCGCTGGGAAAGAGCACCCAAACCTTGACTCCACTGCTGCCACCTGCAGCATCGGGGTTGGAAGAACACCCCAGTACAACAGAATAAGCCCAAGCTGAGACAGAGACCCTGTTTACACATAACAATCTGGATCACAGTTTAACTACACTCTGATCTACCTCTAAATTTAACTATAAAGTACACAGGCGCTACCCATGCGTATGGTGGCACTGATGATTGGGGCACTAATGTATTCCATGGGGCAGATCCACATACATAGACTGCGCCCGGCGCAGATGTGAGATACGCTACGCTGCTGTAACTTACCTGGCTTTGGTTTGAATCCTCAACGAATTTGCGCCGTTAGTTACGGCGGCGTAGTGTATCTCTCGCGGCGGAATTCAAATTGGGCGTGTAGGGGGCGTGTTTCATTTAAATGAAGCGTGTCCCCGCGCCGAACGAACTGCGCATGCGCCGTCCGTAAAAACTCCCAGGGTGCATTGCTCCAAATGACGTCGCAAGGACGTCATTGTTTTCAACGTGTTTTCAGTGTCCAGCCCCATTCACGGACGACTTACGCAAACGACGTAAAATTTTCAAAATTTAGACGCGGGAACGACGGCCATACTTAACATTGAGTACGCCACCAGATAGCAGCTTTAACTATAGGCCGGAAAAAGCCGACGTAAAAAATATGCGACGGCCGGTCGTACGTTCGTGGATCGTCGGAAATAGCTAATTTGCATACTCAACGCGGATTACGACGTGAACGGCACCTAGCGGACGCCGAAAAATTGCATCTAAGATCCAACGGCGTACTAAGGCGTACGCCTGTCGGATCTTATACAGATGCCGTCGTATCTTGTTTTGTGGATACCAAAACAAAGATACGACGCGCAAAATTCTAAATTACGCGGCGTATCAAGAGAGATACGCCGCGTAATTTCTTTGAGGATCTGCCCCAAAGTTTCCTATTTTAAACCTTTGGTGTGCAACCGCCTCGGAAACAAATCCTCGCCTGTTCAGGTTGAGAACCATAAGGTGTATGAGATGCAATCTACTATGACTCCTGTAGGTTCCGTGGGCGCATGCAGTACCTTGTTCATTAGAAAGGGTGCGGTCTGGAGGAACGTTCGTGGGTCTCATCCTCGGACATACATGCTCCTGCCCCCCTCCGGGCTTTCCACAGCCATTTTCCTCTCAAACCTGGTGCCCCTCCGAGAGGGTGGGGTCCTTGAGGAGGGGGTACTGTCAGGGCCGATCCTAGGGTCACAGACGCCTGGGTGCAGAAATATTTCTAGCGCCCCTGCATGGGCGTGGTCATTTTACTAACTCCTCCCCTTTACAAATGTTTCTATGGAATTGACCCAACCACAGCGATGGTCCCCCACAAAGTCTTCATTACCCTGGGATCCTTACATGATCTCTTAACAATAAACAAAATACAGGAAGAGGAGCAGAGTACTTTATTGGGACCTGGAGGACACAGAGAGGGCTTCTGTTCGAGAGTCTGTTAGAAAGACCCCCAGACATACTGCAGACATGATACAGGAGATGGTCAGAGACTGCAGACATGATACAGAAGATGGTCAGAGACTGCAGACATAGTACAGGAGATGATCAGAGACTGCAGACATAGTACAGGTGATGGTCAGAGACTGCAGACATGATACAGGAGATGGTCAGAGACTGCAGACATGACACAGGAGATGGTCAGAGACTACAGACATGATACAGAAGATGATCAGAGACTGCAGACATAGTACAGGAGATGGTCAGAGACTGCAGACATAGTAGAGGAGATGGTCAGAGACTGCAGACATGATACAGGAGATGGTCAGAGACTGCAGACATAGTACAGGAGATGGTCAGAGACTGCAGACATGATACAGGAGATGGTCAGAGACTGAAGACATGGTACAGAAGATGATCAGAGACTGCAGACATAGTACAGGAGATGGTCAGAGACTGCAGACATGGTACAGGAGTAGGGTGACCACGTGTCCCGGATTGCCTGGGACAGTCCCGTTGCTTGCAGGTCTGTCCCGGGCACATTCATTCCAGGACAATACAGTGTCCCGGAATAAAACTGAAACAGCCACCCCCCCCCCCCCCCCTGGGAAATCTGATGCCCCCAAAAAAAGGCCGCCACATCACCGCTTTACTCAGCGACAGTACTTGTCCTGGCCGGGAATGCCTGGAGGAGCACAATCCCCGCCCCCTGCTTGTGATTGGAGAAATCATAAATCCTGGCTCTTGTGTCCGATCACTGTGCTGTGATTTGTTGCAGCACAAGCTGATTTTTGGCAAGGGAGGGTGTCCCTGAATTGTAGTTTGGAAATGTGGTCACCCTATGCAGGAGATGGTCAGAGACTGCAGACATGGTACAGGAGATCATCAGAGACTGCAGACATGATATAGAAGATGGTCAGAGACTGCAGACATTGTACAGGAGACGGTCAGAGACTGCAGACATGATATAGGAGATGGTCAGAGACTGCAGACATGATACAGGAGATGGTCAGAAACTGCAGACATTGTACAGGAGATGGTCAGAGACTGCAGACATTGTACAGGAGACGGTCAGAGACTGCAGACATGATACAGGAGATGGTCAGAGACTGCAGACATTGTACAGGAGATGGTCAGAGACTGCAGACATGATACAGGAGATGGTCAGAGACTGCAGACATAGTACAGGAGATGGTCAGAGACTGCAGACATAATACAGGAGATCATCAGAGACTGCAGAAATGGTATAGGAGATGGTCAGAGACTGCAGAAATGGTATAGGAGATGGTCAGAGACTGCAGAAATGGTATAGGAGATGGTCAGAGACTGCAGACATGATACAGGAGATGGTCAGAGACTGCAGACATGATACAGGAGATGGTCAGAGACTGCAGACATGATACAGGAGATGGTCAGAGACTGCAGACATGATACAGGAGATGGTCAGAGACTGCAGACATGATACAGGAGATGGTCAGAGACTGCAGACATGATACAGGAGATGTTCAGAGACTGCAGACATATTACAGAAGATGGTCAGAGACTGTAGACAATAGTACAGGAGATGGTCCATTAGACCCCTTTCACACTGGAGGGGTTTTTCAGACGCTTTAGCGTTAAAAATAGCACCTGAAAAAAACCTCAGTGGTGCGCTGGTAGGACGTCCAAACATTTCCTGCAAGTACCTTCTTTGAGGCACTTTAGTGTGTGTATACACATCGGCGCCCCCACCTCTGCAGGCGCCTGGGTGCAAAGCACCCTGCCTAGGATCGGCCCTGGGTACTGTCAGGGCTGGGCTCAGGCTGCTCAGCTGCTGGATAGTTGTCAGGAATCATTGATTCCTCAGGGGCTCACCTGATTATCATTGTCTGCTCGTCAGCCCCGCCTACAGCCAGTCCATTTCTGGCTATTTAAACTGCCTTGTTCATTCCTTTCATACCTTCGCCTGGTCAACATATCTGGAGATTCTCTGCTGTGTTCCTGTAAAAGACTTTGTCCTGCTGACGTCCCTTCCTGATCCTGTTCTTCTGCCTTTGACTTCGCTGATCTCTGGTTTCCGGATTACTGGCTTGGTTTTCTGTGGCTTATGTTTTCACCGCATTTACTGATCTGTACTATTTTTACCATTGTATTAAAAGGTGTGATTTTGACCAAATTTCTGCCTCAGTCTGATTCATGGTTCCTGACAGGGTGACAGCGTCCATATTGATATATTCTGCAGATTATCCTTTTACTGACCTCTCTAGAGATCTGCAGAACATTGCTCTGTCCCATCCATCTCCTGACAGATCCATAGTGAGATATTCTGCAGATTATTTCATCACTGACCTCTCTAGAGATCTGCAGAACAACGCTACATCCCACCCCCCCCCCCCCCCCCCCCCCCGACAGATCCATATTAATATATTCTGCAGATTATTCCATCGCCGACCTCTCTAGAGATCTGCAGAACATTGCTTCATCTCAGATTCATAGTGATATATTCTACAGATTATTCCATAACTGACCTTTCTATAGATCTGCAGAACGTCGCTCCATCCCATCCTCCCCCTGACGGATCCATATTAATATATACTGCCGATTATTCCATCACTGACCTTTCTAGAGATCTGCAGAACATCGCTACACCCCCCCCCCCCCTTGACAGATCCATGTTAATATATACTTCAGAATATTCCATCGCTGACCTCTATAGAGACCTGCAGAACATCGCTCCATCCCATATTCATATTAATATATACTGTAGATTATTTCATCATTGACCTCTCTGATCTGCAGAACATTGCTCCATCCCCTGCAAAAATGCAGCAAGGTGCAGCATAGATGCAAACAAGGATGGTGGGACTTTGTATAAAGCTCCTGACAGATCCATATTGAGATATTCTGCAGATTATCCCATCACTGACCTCTCTAGAGATCTGCAGAGCATCACTCCATCTCATCTCCTCTCTTGACAGATCCATAGTGAGATATTGTGCAGATTATCCCATCACTGACCCCTCTAGAGATCTGCAGAACATCGCTCCATCTCATACCCCTCCTGACAGATTCATATTGAGATTTTCTGCAGATTATCTCATCATTGACCCCTCTAGAGATCTGCAGAACATCGCTTCCTGCCCTCCTGACAGATCCATATTGAGATTTTCTGCAGATTATCTCATCGTTGACCTTTCTAGAGATCTGCAGAACTTCGCTCCATCTCATCCCCCTCCTGACAGAGCCATATTGAGATATTCTGCAGATTATCCCATCACTGACCCCTCTAGAGATCTGCAGAACATCGCTCCCTGCCCTCTTGACAGATCCATATTGAGATAGTCTGCAGATTATTCCATCACTGACCTCTCTAGAGATCTGCAGAACATTGCTCCCTCCCCTCCTGACAGATTCACATTGATATATTCTGCAGATTATCTCATCATTGACCCCTCTAGAGATCTGCAGAACATCGCTCAATCTCATCTCCCCTCTTGACAGATCCATATTGAGATATTCTGCAGATTATCCCATCACTGACCTCTCTAGAGATCTGCAGAACATTGCTCCCTCCCCTCCTGACAGATTCACATTGATATATTCTGCAGATTATCTCATCATTGACCCCTCTAGAGATCTGCAGAACATCGCTCAATCTCATCTCCCCTCTTGACAGATCCATATTGAGATTTTCTGCAGATTATCCCATCACTGACCCCTCTAGAGATCTGCAGAGCATTGCTCCATATCAGATTTATACTGCTATATTCTGCAGATTATTCCATAACTGACCTTTCTAGAGATCTGCAGAACATCGCTCCCTGCCCTCCTGACAGAGCCATATTGATATATTCTGCAGCTTATCCCATCACTGACCTCTCTAGAGATCTGCAGAGCATCACTCCCTCCCCCTCCTGACAGATTCACATTGATATATTCTGCAGATTATCCCATCACTGACCCCTATAGAGATCTGCAGAACATTGCTCCGTCTCATCCCCCTCCTGACAGAGCCATATTGAGATATTCTGCAGATTATCCCATCACTGACCTCTCTAGAGATCTGCAGAGCATTGCTCCATCTCAGATTTATACTGCTATATTCTGCAGATTATTCCATAACTGACCTTTCTAGAGATCTGCAGAACATCACTCCATCCCATCCTCCCCTCCTGACAGATCCATATTAACCCCTTAACGCCCGCCGCACGACTTTATACGTCCGCAAAATGGCACGGACAGGCAGATGGGCGTATATATACGTCCCTGCCTTCTAGCGGGTGGGGGGTCCGATCGGGACCCCCCCCCCCCCCCCCGCTGCGTGCGGATTCCCGCGGGGAGCGATCCGGGATGACGGCGTGTCTATTCGTTTACAGCCGCTCCGTCGCGATCGCTCACCGGAGCTGAAGAACGGGGAGAGCTGTATGTAAACACGGCTTCCCTGTGCTTCACTGTGGCGGCTGCATCGATCGAGTGATCCCTTATATAGGGAGACTCGATCGATGACGTCAGTCCTACAGCCACACCCCCCCTACAGTTGTAAACACACACTAGATGTACCCTAACTCCTACAGCGCCCCCTGTGGTTAACTCCCAAACTGCAACTGTCATTTCCACAATAAACAATGCAATTTAAACGCATTTTTTGCTGTGAAAATGACAATGGTCCCAAAAATGTGTCAAAATTGTCCGATGTGTCCGCCATAATGTCGCAGTCACGAAAAAAATCGCTGATTGTCGCCATTAGTAGTAAAAAAAAAAAAATTAATAAAAATGCAATAAAACTATCCCCTATTTTGTAAACGCTATAAATTTTGCGCAAACCAACCGATAAACGATTATTGCAATTTTTTTACCAAAAATAGGTAGAAGAATACGTATCGGCCTAAACTGAGGGGAAAAAAATGTTATATATGTTTTTGGGGGATTTTTATTATAGCAAAAAGTAAAAAATATTGCATTTTTTTCAAAATTGTCGCTCTATTTTTGTTTATAGCGCAAAAAATAAAAACCGCAGAGGTGATCAAATACCACCAAAAGAAAGCTCTATTTGTGCGGAAAAAAGGACGCCAATTTTGTTTTGGAGCCACGTCGCACGACCGCGCAATTGTCTGTTAAAGCAACACAGTGCCGAATCACAAAACCTGAAACCTGGCCTGGGCATTTAGCTGCAAAATGGTCCGGGGCTTAAGTGGTTAATATATTCTGCAGATTATCCCATCACTGACCTCTCTAGAGATCTGCAGAGCATCGCTCCGTCTCATCCCCCTCCTGACAGATCTATATTGATATATTCTGCAGATTATCCCATCACTGACCCCTCTAGAGATCTGCAGAGCATCGCTCCATCCCATCTCCTCCATGGACACATACATACCAAGTCTCTGATGCAGTTTGTGTATCATCTATTTCCATCCCTCACACCCCGTCCCTCCCTCCCTCCCTTCCTCCGCTCACTCCATGGACTCATTTCCCCTCTTGTCCTGGCAGAGAAGTGTTCTGCGATGGGTTTGTGTCTGCCGTACCAGCCAGAGCCGACCCAGAGGGTCCAACACACCCGCAACCCGGTGAGTACCCCCTTTATTGTCCCCCACGCGGTATCAGCCAGACACAACCTGTTGGTTATCATAGGGCGATGCAAAGATAGTGCAATCAGCACCCTTCCTAGAACAGATTTGTGTGGCCCGACTCCTGTGTAATGCAAACTCCCGATCTATATCTGTGCGTCCTCATATCATTTATCATTAGAGTCGCCGATCGCGCCCATCGATCGCTTTTTTATTCTCCGCAGCACTTGTTGCTGCCGACTTCCATATACGGGTGGAAATTCCCCGAGGATGTGACCGCTGCCTACAATTTATTCTCTGTTTACCTTTGTCGGCTCTGCCAGGGTTCAGGGCTGGGAGTGGTGGGCGAGGGGCCCCATCCGCCTCTGTCCGGGGGGGGGGGGGGCCACAAAATGATATCAGAGAGCATGACTATGGTATAAATACATTAACCCCTTATCTGCTAAGCCCCCCACATTTTTACTCAACCTTTACCTTAATAAATAACTGACACCACTACTGTAATCTTTGGAGTAAAAACTGGCCGTAGCAGCCTCCATTTATTTTTAAATAACCTTTTAAATATTAAATAACATTAAATAACATTTTCACACATAAACCTTTATTAGACCTGAGATACACATTTTAACCCTGCTGGTGCTGGACTTTGCAGGCACATTAACACACTTGTAACCATTCTAAAAAGTTTTATGAGCACTGCAGTACCTAACTCTGGTCTTAGGCCTCAAGCCGAAACTGACTCAAAGACGACCAACTGACCGCAGTACCCCCATTAACCACTTGCCAGCTACACCTTGGTAGACTGGACTAACAGCCCCTTCAGAACCCATACCACCTCTGGGTAATGGCATCCACTTCAGGGTAATTTCTTCTCCTGCAAAGTCCAAAACACCCGCCGCCGCCACGACATCCTAAGTTCGTACCTGTGTGGAAAAAACAAAAACCAGAAAAGCACCCAAAACCGCCAACACCGTATCACATACCATGACCTCCCACTACACCAATGACCCCCTTTAAAATGCCCAACAAAGGGAGGGTGGGTGGGAAACTTCTCCCCACGTGTTAACCGGGAAGCGTGGGAGGGGAAATATATAACCTCCCTCCCATCGCTCTCCTTCCTCACTGACCCCTCCCTCCGACCATGGCAGGGCTTTTTCTTTAACCCCGTCATGGCCGGCCCTGCGCTGATGTCTTGTTGTTTTGCTCCGGGCCTCTCTTGACTATGGTATAAATACATTAACCCCTTATCTGCTAAGCCCCCCACATTTTTACTCAACCTTTACCTTAAAGCGGGGGTTCACCCTTAGAGGGCACTTTTCCCCCTTCGCTTCCTGCTCGTTATTACTAGGGGAATCGGCAATTTATTTTAAAATATGTGCAGTACTTACCCGTTTACGAGACGCATCCTCTCCGTCGCTTCTGGGTATGGGCTTCGGGAATGGGCGGTCCTTCTTGATTGACAGGTTTCCGAGAGGCTTCCGACGGTCGCATCCATCGCGTCACGATTTTCCGAAAGAAGCCGAACGTCGGTGCGCAGGCGCAGTATAGAGCCGCACCGACGTTCGGCTTCTTTCGGCTACGAGTGACGCGATGGATGCGACCGTCGGAAGCCTCTCGGAAGAATGTCAATCAAGAAGGAACGCCCGCTCCCGAAGACCCATACCCGGAAGCGACGGAAGAAGATGCAGCTCGAAAACGGGTAAGTACTGCACCTATTTTAATATAAATAGCCGATTCCCCTAGACCGAACGAGCAGGAAGCTAAGGGGAGATTTTTTTTTTTTTTTTAAATGGGTGAACTCCCGCTTTAATAAATAACTGACACCACTACTGTAATCTTTGGAGTAAAAACTGGCCGTAGCAGCCTCCATTTATTTTTAAATAACCTTTTAAATATTAAATAACATTAAATAACATTTTCACACATAAACCTTTATTAGACCCCATTCACACCTACGACCTTTATGCCCGACTGAGATACACATTTTAACCCTGCTGGTGCTGGACTTTGCAGGCACATTAACACACTTGTAACCATTCTAAAAAGTTTTATGAGCACTGCAGTACCTAACTCTGGTCTTAGGCCTCAAGCCGAAACTGACTCAAAGACGACCAACTGACCGCAGTACCCCCATTAACCACTTGCCAGCTACACCTTGGTAGACTGGACTAACAGCCCCTTCAGAACCCATACCACCTCTGGGTAATGGCATCCACTTCAGGGTAATTTCTTCTCCTGCAAAGTCCAAAACACCCGCCACCAGCACCCAAAGGTAACTCCTTACCTTTGGGCGCACCTCCACACCCTCAATGCTCGCTGTATCCCGTCCTGTAGGCCCAACACCCACATGTCAATCCCCACGTCGGTCAAATGAACTCCATCTTTCAGCTGATACCTCCACGTATCCACCTCCAACTCAGGGTGTTTAACCACCAACCCGCCGTTCCGGATCACAAATTTAGCAACGTCCCGATTAATTTTTTTCCTGGCCCTGTTCACACCTTCCCACGATCTAGCCATCCGCCATGAAGACCTGCCCACAATGTCAGACCATATCACTACCGTATCCGGGTAGGACATGCGAATCCTCAAGAAATCAAACTTGATGTCTCGTGCGACATCCAACATAGAACGCACCCCCAAGTCGTTTCCCCCCGCATGGATCAACAAAACGTCCGGCGGTCGGTCCAAGCGTGCAAACTTGTGCACTTCCGGCACCACCCTGCTCCACAACATCCCCGGGAACCCCAACCACCGCACCATCGCTTCCTGTCTGGGGACCCCCAGCTGGCGACCGTTCGGCCGCATATCCGCTCTCGCAGCCCCCCTACGAACGAAGGAGTGGCCTATTATCCATACCAGTCCCTGTCCCGCACCTGAAAGACAGCAAGTAAGAAATCCATCACCACAAGCCCATCGGGAGACGCTCCCCTCCCGACTCCCAACATGTTCCCTTAACCAAACAAAAACAAAACCCCGATACACTCCCCATCCCCCTTGGAGGTGGCCTGACATGAACTTTACCTGGACATCTATTGTTTTGCACCCCCGCTCCCCCCTAGTTCTACCATGAGCTGAGGTCTGACATATAATCGAAATCTCCTTGACTCCCATCTACCAATCCTTTTCACCAATTCATCGTCCAAGCCACAACGTACTGCTTCTGTCGCGGCACCAATCCGAAAGGAATGCGCCGAGAACTCCTGAGCCACCAGGCCCAATGCCCCCAAACACCGTCTGAACACTGTCACGAACTGATACCGTGACAACGCCGTCCCATCCTCGTGCAGCAAGAATGAGCCACTTAACTCTGGCCGTACATCCAAAAATTCCCGCACTACCCTAACCGGGCATAATTCCGACCCTTCAATAGGGAAGACTCGCACCACTTTACCCCTCCCTTTCTGGTCCGTCTTGGACCGGCGTAGCAACAAAGCGACCCCGTCTTGATTCCACACCACATCATCAGCCAACATGCCACCCTGCACCTTCTTCGAGGGGCTAACCAACTCCCCCACCCTAAAAGCTCCAAAGAACGCCAAAGCGAACGCCGCGCGGAACAATAACACTTCAAACCGGGATGAACACAATGTCCCCAACTTTTCCATAATACCCCTCAATATTGCAAACGACACAGGGCGACGGGAATCCGCCTGACGCCCCTGCTTCCTGTAACCCTTTAGAGCCTGCCGGACACAAAATTCCTTAGTAAAGTCCGGGCGCCCTTGCCACTTAAACAGGAAAGCCAATCCAGCCAATTTTTTGTCCATCATGGACGGAGAAACCCCGGCCTCCATGTTCCTGCCCAAGAAATACAGCACCAAACCCCTGACCTCGGGACCGGCCGGGTCCACCTCGGCCTCCCTAACCAGAGCCTGCCATTCCGCCCACCCCTTCTCATACGCCCTCCAGGTGTTCACACTTACCGACCTTCTGATCCAATCGGAGACGATTCCAACGGAATCCTCCAAAGCCACTCTGGACAGGGGACACCTTGCTCCTCTGCCTCCGGCACCAGCTCCCGGAACCTGTCCCACTGAAAGCGAGACAGAGCATCAGCTACTACATTCTCCACCCCCGGTAGATGCACCGCATATACAAATATGTTCAACTGCAAACAGCGCAGCACCAGGTGCCGTAACAGCCGAATAACTGGAGGAGAAGACGCCGTAACTCTGTTGATCACCTGGACCACCCCCATATTGTCACCATGGAACCGCACCTTCCGATCCCGGAAGGCCGCACCCCACAATTCTACTGCCAGCACCACCGGAAACAATTCCAACAGCACCAAGTTCTTTGTGAACCCCGCCTCCAACCAGGCCTGAGGCCATGAGCCCGCACTCCATTGCCCTTGAAAATATGCCCCAAAACCTGCGCCTCCAGCCGCATCTGTGAACAACTCCATGTCAAAGTTGCTAACCGGACCGGACATCCACAAGGCCCTGCCGTTGAAGGAGTCCAAAAGGAGTGCCATACCAACAAATCCT
The DNA here is from genome assembly GCF_905171775.1 of Rana temporaria. Lineage (NCBI taxonomy): Eukaryota > Metazoa > Chordata > Amphibia > Anura > Ranidae > Rana > Rana temporaria. The sequence goes on along the minus strand of NC_053490.1, from coordinate 6,707,565 downwards.
CCCTATGTTCCTTCCCCAGGCGCACATAGTGCCTGGGCGACCTGACACCCGCTGTAGCCGCCGAAAGGCGCCTGCAAAAGACCCTCCCCATGGGGAGAATGCGGCAAGCAAAATTTAGCTTCCCCAGGAGCGACTGAAGCGCTCGGAGTTGCACCTTCCGCAAGCCCACCATCTCCTGAATCTCGGCCTTGAGGCCCACCAACTTGTCCAGCGGTAACCTACATTCCATCCTCTCTGAATCGATCACGATGCCCAAGAATTGGATGACCGATCTCGGTCCTTCCGTTTTCTCGGGCGCCAGCGGCACACCAAATCGCTCCGCAATGTGCTCCAAAGTGGCCAACAGCACTGCGCAAATCTGCGACCCCGCCGGCCCAATACAGAGAAAGTCGTCCAGATAGTGGATCACGGAGCTTACGCCGGACACATCCCGAACCACCCACTCCAGGAACGAACTAAACCGTTCAAACAGCGCGCAGGAAATGGAACAGCCCATCGGCAGACACTTGTCTACGTAGAACTCCCCACCCCACTGGCAGCCCAAGAGCCTGAAACTATCTGGGTGGACAGGCAGGAGCCGAAACGCAGCCTCAATGTCCGACTTGGCCATCAAGGCCCCCCGGCCATACCGCCTGACCCAGCCCACCGCAGCATCAAAAGAGGTGTAACTCACCGTACACTCCTCCATGCTGATGGCGTCGTTCACCGACCCCCCCTTCGGAAACGACAAATGATGAATAAGCCGAAATTTGTTCGGCTCCTTCTTAGGCACCACCCCCAACGGGGAAACCACCAAGTCGTCCAAGGGAGGCGAGACGAATGGGCCCCCCATACGGCCCAATGCCACTTCCTTCTGCAGTTTCTCTGAAACCACATCCGGGTGTTGTAACGCTGAACGTAAATTCTTAGCCACCGGGGGGACCACGGACAAAGAGCACGGAATGTTAAAACCCACCGAGAAACCCCTTTCCAACGACAGGGCGGCCGCCCTATCAGGATATCTACCGAGAAACGGTTGCATCCTTTCCACCATCACCGGAGTCCTCCCTCTTACTTGAAGAATCTCCGGGACGTCCCTTGCCTTGCTTAAAACACCGGGAAGAGGGGTGATTGCCACCACAGCCGGAGCACTCGTGCTTGAACCGGCAAGACCCTCCGAACCTGCAGTTTCCTTCGTTAAACTGCCAGCAGACCCCCTTCTTCTTTCCGGCCGACTGTCCTGGGGAAGAGGTTCCACCGGCCCCCCCCTGAAAAAACGGCGTGGACGTCCGTGGGGCCGACATAAGCCGCATCCAAAGGCCAATGTCCTTAGTGTCCCACCTAATATCCGGCCTGATAGCCCGGCGTTGCCGGAACTGCTCATCATACCGGAGCCACCCCGTGCCCCCGTAACACCGGTAGGCCTCGCTAATCGCCTCCTGGTAACTGAAAAGCGCCGAACAATGTTTGGGGTTTTTCTCACCGATCACGCTCGCCATGATCGAATAGGCCTGCGACCAATTCGCAAAAGTCCTAGGTATAAGCCTATACCTCCTCTTCTCCTCGTCCTCTTTCTTGGACTCTTCCGGCTTAACCCTATCAAGGTTAAACTTTTCCAGCGGTAACAACGCAAATATCTCTACATATTCACTCTTCCAAATCTTTTCCCGCACCTCCGGCTTCAAATGCGAACCCAGCGGTGCCTCCCAGCACGTGTAAACCTCCCCTTTAGCCGCGTCCGCCAACCGGACCAACTCTCTCTTCTTCGCGGAATCGACCCCCGCATCCCCCTTTTCCGTAGGCGGCACCACGGCACCTGCCGCCACAGCCCCTACCTCTTGTCCCTTGTCCACAGGCACCACAGCCCCCGGCACGGCGACCGCTAATGCAGGTGCCGTAACCCCGGATCCCCCCGCCGTTCCCCATGCTGCCGCCGGGCTAACGGCGGGGCTGACCCCACCCTTCAGCTGGCTAACCAACGTCTCCAAACCCGCCAGGAACCGGTGCAAACCGGCATCCTCTCTCGACCGTTCCCCCAGTGTACCCGAATCACCACTACTCACCCCTGCGGGCACCCCCCCACGACTACGGGGACCCCCCCCCTGTCCCCCCGCTAACACCCCCACATTTTGTAAAATAGAAGGCAAAGCCAAAAACGACTCACCGGGCTGTCTGGAAGCAATCCCACCAGCCGTCCGGCTTGGCTCCCGCGCTGCGACCTCCGTCCTGGGCACCACTTCCTCCTCCGACAGCTCCCCTTCCGATCGATCTCCATGCCGACCCTCCTCACCAGATGAAAGCCCTCCAGGCGACTCGGGCCTGGGAGCCGCGGGCCCAGAGCTGGACTCACTCTCGCTGCGCGCCCTGGACCCGTGCACCGACTTCCGCATAGCTTTTCTCGGCGCCTCGGACACTCTGCCGTCTTCCCCTCCCCCTCGCTCCCTCACCACGGGGCTGGATTGGAGGTGGCTAGCCGCGGATGCTGAAGAGCTAGCCACCGCAGGGACAGATGTGCTTCGCCGAGGCTCTCGGCCCACCGGTGCACAACCGGGGTTGGAGCCCGCATCCCTCCGATCTTCTCGCCGAGCGGACCTGGCCGCCGCCTTGGAGCCCCCTGGCCGCCCCCTCCCCGTTCCCCGCTGCCGATCGGTGTCCTCCTGGCGCCCCCCGCCGCCGCCGCTGTCCGTTTTGCGGGTGGGCCCGAGGCGGCCCGGATGGGGCTGCCCCCTCTCCTGTGGGACCGGGTGGACGGTCCCGGGGAATAGCGTGCCGGAGGCCGGGACACCCTGGATCGCGGGGTGTAATCCTCCCCCCCCCGGACAGGTGGGCTGCTGGCTACATCCTGGGTGGCAGTATGAGCCCCCCCCGCTCGCGGGGTGCCCCCCCCGCCCCCCCGGCCGGATGAATCGTTCCCCGTGTCCCCGTGCGGGAGGAGCGGCCCCAGCCTGGACTGCAGCCACCCCTCACCGCGGCGATCCGCCTCCTGCCTGAGCTGGGCAATCATGGCCTCGACCCCAGCCATGGTACAGGCCGCTGGATGAGCTTAAAATTGAGTCCCCGGCTGCGGCCTAGCGGCGCTCGTTTTTTTTTTTTTTTTTTTTTTTTTTTTTTTTTTTTTTTTTTTTTTTTTTATCAGGGCCTAGCTTCCCCCAGCAGCGCTGACCTAAAACGCCGAAAAAACGGTAAAAAAGGCACCCGATCGCGGCCTACCTCACCCCTTTTCGTTTCTGGCAGAGCAGCAAGTCCCCAGCAGGCACAGAAACTTCTCCCCACGTGTTAACCGGGAAGCGTGGGAGGGGAAATATATAACCTCCCTCCCATCGCTCTCCTTCCTCACTGACCCCTCCCTCCGACCATGGCAGGGCTTTTTCTTTAACCCCGTCATGGCCGGCCCTGCGCTGATGTCTTGTTGTTTTGCTCCGGGCCTCTCTGGAAAGAGGAACAGCGGCCGATCGTCCTTCCGGGACTGAGATCTCATCAGGAAACGGAGAAAAGAAACAAAGCTTATGATGTATAAAGTATGAGATATATACTGCAATCAGGGCCGCCATCAGGGGGGTACAGGCAGTACACCTGTAAGCAGGGCCGCCATCAGGGGGGTACAGGCAGTACACCTGTAAGGGGCCCGGAGGTCCCCAGGGGCCCGGGTGACAACCCCCCCTTTTTTCTTTTTTTTTATAAAAAATATATATATTTTTTTAATATATTTTTATTTTATTTTTTATCAAAGGGACAATTTTTTTTTTAGGGGTCCTGAGGTCCCCAGGGGCCTGGAGATCCCCAGGGCCACGGATGACAACCCCCCCCCCTTTTTTTTTTATAAAAAAAATATATATATTTTTATTTTATTTTTTAATAAAGGGACAATTTTTTTTTTAGGGGTCTGGACGGAGGTCCCCAAGGTCCCGGATGACAACCTCTTTTTTTTTTTATATATAAAAAAAATATATTTTTTTTTAAATATATTTTTATTTTATTTTTTATTAAAGGGGCAATTTTTTTTTAGGGGTGCGGAGGTCGCCAGGGTCCCGGAGATCCCCAAGGTCCCGGATGACAACCCCTTTTTTTTATATATAAAAAATATATATTTTTTTAAATACATTTTTATTTTATTTTTTATTAAAGGGGCAATTTTTTTTTAGGAGCAATTTTTTTTAGGGGTCCGGAGGTCACCAGGGGCCCGGCGATCCCCAAGGTCCCGGATGACAACCCCTTTTGTTTATATAAAGAAAATATATATTTTTTTAAATATATTTTTATTTTATTTTTTATTAAAGGGGCAATTTTTTTTTTAGGAGCAATTTTTTTTTAGGGGTCCGGAGGTCCCCAGGGGCCCGGCGATCCCCAAGGTCCCGGATGACAACCCCTTTTTTTTAATATATTTTTTTATCAAATGGCCAATTTTTTTTTCTAGGGGTCCGGAGGATGACAACCCCCCTTTTTAATAATTTTTTTTTATATATATTTTTCTCTAATTCTTTTTTTTTTTTTGGAAAGGCCCCCCCCCCCGCTTCTCAATTCGCCGCGGCAGCACCCCCCCCCCCCCCTGGTTCTCTGCTCCAGGGGGCCCATGCCTGAAGCTGTGTAAGGGGCCCCATAATTCCTGATAGCGGCCCTGACTGGAAATATATGTAGTCCAACCGGCTCGGGTTAGGACAGCGCTGGATATACAGTAATATATATAGTCCAAAAAGATATATACTGTATATAGTCCAATCTGTGCACCATAAGAACGGCAGTTCCGCCGCTTGATCGTTCCTATAGGCGGCGGGAGCGGACGTTTCCCACCTCCCGCCGCCATCCGGTGCTTCTCCGGGCTCTCCTGTGCCATCGGAGACCCGGAGAAACGATCCGCCGGCGTCGGATAGAAACCATAGAGTAGACTGGTGACCAGATGGTCACCGGTCATCTCTATGATCGTCGGAGGCCCGGGCGCAATGTTATGACGTCACGCCCGGGTCCTGGAATTTAAACACAGCCGCGATCGCGGCTGAAAGCATTAGATCGGTGAATTTTTTTTCACGATCTAATGCTTTTCAGCCTGGAGGAGAGATGTGGGGTCTTATTGACTCCGCCTCTCTCCATAAAGAGAACCTGTCACAGTGATTCATATTTACATTCCTTGTAATAGGAATAAAAGTGATCAAAAAAAAAAAAATGTCAAAAAAAGTTTAAAAATAAAATAAATTGAGTAAAATAAAGAATATAATAATATTTTTTTTTTTTAAACGCCCCTATCCCCGGTAGCTCGCGTTAAGAAGCGAACACACACGTAAGTCCCCCCCCACACATGTAAACGCCATTCAAACCACACATGTGAGGTATCGCCGCGTGCGTTATAGCGCCAGCAACAATTCTAGCATTAGACCTACTCTGTAACTCAAAATTTGTAACTTGTAAAAAAAAAAAAAACGACGCCTATGGAGATTTTTAAGTACTGACGTTTGGCGCCATTCCATGAGTGTGCGCAATTTTAAAGCGTGACATGTTAGGTATCTATTTACTCGGTGTAACTTCATCTTTCACATTATACAAAAAAATTGGGCTAAATGTACTGTTTTGTTATTTTTTAATTCATGAAACCGTTTTTTTCCTTAAAAAAAGGCGTTTGAAAAATGATTGCGCAAATACCGTGCGAGATAAAAAGTGGCAATGACCGGCATTTTATTCCCTAGGGTGTCTGCTAAAAAAAACATATATAGCGTTTGGGGGGTTCTGAGTAATTTTCTAACAAAAAAATTATGATTTTTGCATGTAGGAGAGAAGTGCCAAAATAGGCCCGGTATGGAAGTGGTTAAATGGAGCAGTCAGTACCGCTCTGCGTGGTACCAATTTGTAACTCGTCGCCACTCCAACTGAGTGGGTAAAGTGCCCCCGGACAGACCCTTCTTTACAGGCCTGGCAGCCGAGACGCCACTTAGGATTTCTGGGAGGAACGGGCCTCTCTCACGGGCCCGGCTCGTGCCTCTGCCACAGGCCAATTACAATAACTGAGCTAGGTAGATAGATGGAGCGAATCCTCCCAGTAGATTTCTGCGTTGGTCACCAGAGGACAGCAAACATACCTGTCAGTTCTCTGGTCACCGGATCCCCAATTGGTTTGCTCTGTTGGACGACCTGCCTCTGGGTCCTCCTCAAACCGACCCCCCAATCGTACGGCACCCAGCCTGGGATCCTTTCAATAGAACCGGGTACCCAGCAAGTCACTTGGGTTCCCTTGTACCTCCGGATGAGGTTCCAAGTAGTCTGCAATTTTGGCCAGGTGGGCCACGCTGGCGGGGTCCATGGATGCGCGCTGGCGGGGTCCATGGATGCGCGCACCCTGAAGGTGGCATCCACCTTCAGGGTGCGCGCATCCATGGACCCCGCCAGCGTGGCCCACCTGGCCAAAATTGCAGACTACTTGGAACCTCATCCGGAGGTACAAGGGAACCCAAGTGACTTGCTGGGTACCCGGTTCTATTGAAAGGATCCCAGGCTGGGTGCCGTACGATTGGGGGGTCGGTTTGAGGAGGACCCAGAGGCAGGTCGTCCAACAGAGCCTGAACAAACCATTTGGGGATCCGGTGACCAGAGTACTGACGGGTATGTTGCTGTCCTCTGGTGACCGATGCAGAAATCTACTGGGAGGATTCACTCCATCTATCTACCTAGCTCCGTTATTGTAATTGGCCTGTGGCAGAGGCCCTAGAACCTGGAACGGGGACCCCGCGGAGATTTTAGAACACATGACACCAGTCACAGATATACCCCTCCCCAGCACGCCCCCTGAGAAAAAAACTCCTCTGATTGGCTGCTGGAGAAACTTACTCCGCCAGAACCCCTCTGCCGCCAACCGCTGGTCAGGGATGGCATTGCATCCCTGGACCACAGACTGACCCAGTGGACATTTCTGGAATGACAGAAGTCCCACAATTTGAACAAATAGTGAATGGGAGCAAGGTAACTCTCCCATTCCCCATTAACTTTAGCGTAGTGCCCATACTGAAAGTAAGGGGGCGCTACACTTGGTTTGCGAGGATAATTGGTTCCAGAAACATGCTTGTAATCCAAAGCACTTGTATATCAAAGCATTTTTTTAACAGGGTATAAAAGAGAAGAGAGGCACCTCTAAGTGTGGCAATAAGTTGCTAAATGTTGCACCTTCATTAAATGTAACCGTATTGCTACACTTAGAGCAGGGGCGTTGCTAGGTGGCTAGGAGACCTGTTTCCCCGATTAGCCAAAGCGCAAGGCGATCCTATTGGATGCCTAGCGCTTTGGCGGAAGAGGAGACACACAGGGGAGGAAGCCTGAGGAGTGGACACTGGCCGCACTGGAGGAGAGGAGGACAGCCCCTGCAGGAGAGGAGGGGAGCCCTGCCACAGAGAAGGTAAGTGCTGCCGGACCACCCGTGTGTGGTCTGGTGGGTGGTCAGTGCTGCAGGTGATCCGGCAGGTGCCGCTGCGGTCAGTGCCTCGGGTGGTCTGATGGGTGCCGCTGGTGGTCATTGCCACGGGTGGTCCGTCGGGTGCTGTGGGTGATCAGTGCCGGCGGCGGGGTTGGTACATGTTTGCCACCCCCCAAAAGGAGAACCCACCACCTGCCACTGGCACTTAGCGGGAGGCGTCCATGTGGATGGGGCCTAAGGTGGTATGAGTCACTTAGTGGCGTACCAACTAGGAGGCGGTCCCCATCGGGTGACACACACTGCAGGGGGTGTCAGGCCGGCACCCCCGCGAGTGAAACGGGGGCGGCTCAGGCAGTGCAGAGGCACGGTGACAGGGCAACCAAAGAGAGCCAGCCCAGGAGAGCCGATCTGTGAGTGTGCGGGGGTGCCCAGGCTGGGTGTGGAATGTACCAACACCTGGAGTGACATCCAGAGCCGGCCGAGCGGTGCAGAAGAAAGAAGCTACTCCGCTACTCTCTTTCCTCCTGCTGGAGTTAATCAGCAGGTGATTGGTTGTTAGGTGGTCCTAGCAACCAATCATTATCTTTGGTAATATGAAAAATAACTCTGCCATGTCTCTGCAACAGTCTTGTAACATGCAGGGGGTGCAGGGTGCTGTGTGAAGGGGTCCAGAGGTGCTGTGCTGTGTTAAGGGGTCCAGAGGTGCAGGGTGCTTTGTGAAGGGGTCCAGAGGGACTGGGTGCTGTGTGAAGGGGTCCAGAGGTGCAGGGTGCTGTGTAAAGGGGCCCAGAGGTGCAGGGTGCTGTGTGAAGGAATCCAGAGGTGCAGGGTGCTGTGTAAAGGGGTCCAGAGGTGCAGGGTGCTGTATGAAGGGATCCAGAGGTGCAGGGTGCTGTGTGAAGTGGTCCAGAGGTGCCGGGTGCTTTACAAAGGGGTGCAGAGATGCAGGGTGCTGTGTGAAGGGGTCCAGAGGTGCAGGGTGCCGTGTGAAGGGGTCCATAGGTGCAGGGTGCTGTGTGAAGAGGTCCAGAGGTGCAGGGTGCTTTGTGAAGGGGTGCAAAGGTGCAGAGTGCTGTGTGAAGGGGTCCAGAGGCGCAGGATGCTGTGTGAAGGGGTCCAGAGGTGCTGGGTGCTGTGTGAAGGGGTCCAGAGGTGCAGGGTGCTGTGCTGTGTTAAGGGGTCCAGAGGTGCAGGGTGCTTTGTGAAGGGGTCCAGAGGGACTGGGTGCTGTGTGAAGGGGTCCAGAGGTGCAGGGTGCTGTGTAAAGGGGTCCAGAGGTGCAGGGTGCTGTATGAAGGGATCCAGAGGTGCAGGGTGCTGTGTGAAGTGGTCCAGAGGTGCCGGGTGCTTTACAAAGGGGTGCAGAGATGCAGGGTGCTGTGTGAAGGGGTCCAGAGGTGCAGGGTGCCGTGTGAAGGGGTCCAGAGGTGCAGGGTGCTGTGTGAAGAGGTCCAGAGGTGCAGGGTGCTTTGTGAAGGGGTCCAGAGGTGCAGGGTGCTGTATGAAGGAGTGCAAAGGTGCAGGGTGCTGTGTGAAGGGGTCCAGAGGCGCAGGATGCTGTGTGAAGGGGTCCAGAGGTGCTGGGTGAAGGGGTCCAGAGGTGCAGGGTGCAGTGTGAAGGGGTCCAGAGGTGCAGGGTGCTGTGTAAAGGAGTGCAGAGGTGCAGGGTGCTGTGTGAAGAGATCCAGAGGTGCAGGGTGCTGTGTGAAGGGATCCAGAGGTGCAGGGTGCTGTGTAAAGGAGTGCAGAGGTGCAGGGTGCTGTGTGAAGGGGTCCAGAGGTGCAGGGTGCTGTGTAAAGGAGTGCAGAGGTGCAGGGTGCTGTGTGAAGAGATCCAGAGGTGCAGGGTGCTGTGTGAAGGGATCCAGAGGTGCAGGGTGCAGTGTGAAGGGGTCCAGAGGTGCAGGGTGCTGTGTGAAGGGGTCCAGAGGTGCAGGGTGCTGTGTGAAGAGATCCAGAGGTGCAGGGTGCTGTGTGAAGGGATCCAGAGGTGCAAGGTGCTGTGCTAAGGGGCCCAGAGGTGCAGGGTGCTGTGTGAAGGGATCCAGAGGTGCAGGGTGCTGTGTAAAGGAGTGCAGAGGTGCAGGGTGCTGTGTGAAGAGATCCAGAGGTGCAGGGGGCTGTGTGAAGGGATCCAGAGGTGCAGGGTGCTGTGTAAAGGAGTGCAGAGGTGCAGGGTGCTGTGTGAAGAGATCCAGAGGTGCAGGGTGCTGTGTGAAGGGATCCAGAGGTGCAGGGTGCTGTGTAAAGGAGTGCAGAGGTGCAGGGTGCTGTGTGAAGAGATCCAGAGGTGCAGGGGGCTGTGTGAAGGGGTGCAAATGTGCAGTTGTGGAGAAGGGGTACACCGCAGTGTCAAAGAGATATTGGGGAATGCAGAGGTATGCAGGGGGCACAGTGGGGTGTTTTTACATTTTAACGTGGGGGGTGCCAGATATAGGATCCGCCCCGGGTGCCAAATGCTCTAGGTACGCCCCTGGAGTCACTGGATCTATCGCCTCCACCTTTCTGCACCTTCCCTAGAGAACCACTGCCCATCACACCATCAAGCCTAGTACACATGGGCCGAATGCCGGAACGACATTGGACGGTTAATTAAAAACTGGCCAAGATTCCGCTTGTGTGTATGGCAGCTGGTCCGACAAAAGCTTTGTTGTTAAAAAAAAAAAAAAAAAACTGGCTCCTAACTTTTTTTTAGCTAACAGCACATCACATGCGCACACCGCCGAGACCTACAAAAGGTAATGAATGGAAGTTCCACACTCTGCTGTATTAAGAAGCCCACTTGGTACCTTCGCACCCAATCCTCAAAATCATCAGGACCTTCTCTACCACTCATACGCTGACGACACTCAACTCTACTTTCGCATCACCGGGAAAAAAGACCAACATAACGGTCTAGAAAAATGCCTTGCATTGATCGATGATTGGATGACTGATGCCCCGTACACACCATCACTTTATGTGATGAAAAAAAACGACGTTTATAAAAACGTCACTTTAATTGACCGTGTGTGGGGGAAAACGTCGTTTTATGTCTTGTAAAAAACGACCAAAAAAAATTGAAGCATGCTTCAATTTTATGTGTCGTTTTTCAAAACACTGGGCCAGATTCAGGTAGATCCGCGCAATATTTGCGTGGGCAAAGGGCAACGAGTTTTGCTCTGCGCCCACGCAAATATTTTGATATGCCCGCGATTCACGGAGCAGTAGCTCCGTAAATTGCGCGGGCGCTATGCTAAATAGCCCGGCGTAAGGGCGCCTAATGTAAATGATCCCGCCGGGGGCGGGAATCATTTAAATTAGGCGCGCTCCCGCGCCGAGCGAACAGCGCATGCTCCGTCGGGAAACTTTCCCGACGTGCATTGCGGCAAATGACGTCGCAAGGACGTCATTTGCTTCTAAGTGAACGTGAATGGCGTCCAGCGCCATTCACGAATCACTTACGTAAACGACGTGAAATTTAAATTTCACGAGCGGGAAGGGCGGCTATACTTTAGCATTGGCTGCCCCTGCTATAGCAGGAGCAACCTTGCGCTAAAGTCGCCGTACGGAAACTCCGTACCTTGCGTGCGCAGGGCCCGCGCAACTTTTGTGAATCGGTGGTAGTATGCAATTTGCATACTATACGCCGATCACAATGGCCGCGCCCCCTAGCGGACAACGCAAGAATGCAGCCTGAGATATGAAGGCATAAGGAGGCTTATGTCTGTCATATCCTAGGCTGCAGTCCGCGTAGCGATGTTCCTGAATCAGGGGCATTCGCTACGCGGGAGCAAAACAGCTATTGCGCCGCGCAACCTATGGTTGCGCGGGCGCAATAGCTTCTTGAATCTGGGCCGTTGTTTTTTACTTCACAGAAATTGACCGTGTGTAGCAAAAAACGTCGTTTTTACACCCGCGCATGCCCAGAAGCTAGGTATGAAGCGAGCTTCAATGGAAAAAGTGGTGAGAACGTAACCGCGCTTTGCTAGAACATTGTGAAAAAACGATGGTGTGTAGGCAACTTCGTCTTTGAAAATTGAAGTTTTAAAAACGTCGTTTTTTACTTCACAGAAAATGTCGTTTTTTTTCATCACATAAAGTGATGGTGTGTACGGGGCATTAGAGTTCCCTCAAACTCGTTGGGCCAGATTCATGTAGATCTGCGGATCTTTAGATCCGCTAGATCTTTGTGTTTTACAATCCGCCGGTGCAATTTAGCGAGGCTAGTGCAGTATTCATCAAGCACTTACCTCGCAAATTGCACCGTCGGATCGTAACTCCCCCCGGCGGAATGCAAATTCCGCGGCTAGGGGGAGTGTACAATTCAAATCAGGCGCGTTCCCGCGCCGATTTAACTGCGCATGCGCCACCGGCGAAATATCCCAGTGCGCATGCTCCAAATGACGTCTCTAGGACGTCATTGTTAGCGGCAGGTACGTCAATTGAGGCCATCGGTATTCCCGATCGACTTACGCAAATGACGTAAAAATTTGAATCTCGGCGCGGGAACGACGGCCATACTTAACATTAGCTACCCCTCATATAGCAGGGGTAACTATCCGCTGGAAAAAGCCGAACGCAAACGACGTTAGAAAAAAGCGACGGGCGGGCGTACGGACTTGAATCGGCGGTTCTCCTCATTTGCATATGCGACGCGTAAAAAAAAGCGACGACACCTAGCGGCCGGCGGGAGATTGCAGCCTAAGATTCGAATGGTGTAAGTCACTTACACCAGTCGGATCTAAGGGAGATCTATGAGGAATCTGATTCTTATGAATCAGTGGCATAGATCCGACCGTCGGATCTCAGAGATACGACGGCGGATCAGGAGATCCGCTGTCGTATCTCTTGATGAATCTGGCCCCATGGATCCAAGACAGAACTTCTTCTCCTCCACGCAAACCGAAAAACAAAAGCTGAGACTTCATGGACACCACCCACCATTCTTGGACAGATGATCACCCCGAGCACCAGTGGCGGTTCGTCCATAGAGGGCGCTGGAGCGCCGCCCCCTCTGGCTCCGCACCGTCACTGACTAATAACATAGGTTCATTGCATTGCATGAATTAATGTTATTGTCGCCGCTGCCGCTGGTCTATATTTATATGGCCGGACCTTGAGCGCCGGCCACCTGAATAACGGCAGCTGGTTGGCTGTGCGGACTTTCCGAGTACATCGCTCAGCAACCGGAAGCTTATCCAGGGAACGCACGGGGGGTGCCTTCCTTGGATAAGACTGACAGGCGTCTCAGTCAATCAGGTTCACTGGTTCTGGCTATCGGTAACATGATTGGCTGAAGCGTCATCGAGGGCGGGAGAAGACATCGAAGGACGTGGATGGCTAACTCCAGTAAAGGTAAGTGCCCGGGCGGGGGGGGGGGGGGGAAGGGGCATTTTACAGGGCACAGCGGCAACGAAGGGCACAGTGACATCAATGGGCACAGTGGCGACAATGGGCACAGTGGGGACAATTGGCACAGCGGCATGAATGGGCACAGTGGCGACAATTTGGCACAGTGGCGACAATTAAAGGGCACAGTGGCATCAATGGGCACAGTGGTGACAAAAGGGCACAGTGGTGACAATTGGCACAGTGGCAACAATTGATGGCACAGTGGCTGCGTTTGATGGCATGGCACAGTGGTGACAATTGATGGCACAGTGGCTGCGTTTGATGGCATGGCACAGTGGTGACAATTGATGGCACAGTGGCTGCGTTTGATGGCATGGCACAGTGGTTACAAAGTTGCGGCAGCGTAGCGTAAATCCCCCGGCGCAAGCCCGCCTAATTCAAATGATCCGGGTAGGGAGTGTGGATCATTTAAATTAGGTGTGTTCCCGCGCCGAACGTATTGCGCATGCACCGTCCCTAAAATTTCCCGCTAAATGACGTCGCAAGGACGTCGTTGGTTTCGAGGTGAACGTAAATGGCGTCCAGCCCTATTCACGGACGACTTACGCAAACAACGTAAATTTTTAAATTTCGACGTGGGAACGACGGCCATACTTAACATTGGCTGCGCCTCGTATAGCAGGGGCAACTTTACGCGTCGCAAATCTTACGTAAACGTCGTAACTTCACTGCGTCGGTCGGGCGTACGTTTCGGGAATTCGCGTATTTTGCTAATTTGCATACTCGATCGGGGAAAACGACGTCGCGACACCTAGCGGCGAAAAAAAAAATTGCAATTAAGATCCGACAGCGTAAGAGCCTTACGCCTGTCGGATCTAATGGTTATCTATGCGTAACTGATTCTAAGAATCGGGCGCATAGATACGACGTGCGGACTCAGAGATACGACGGCGTTTCTCTTTTTAAGAATCTGGCCCTTGCAGTCCAAGGACCACGGCTATGGAACGCTCTGCCTACGGACATGGAAGAAAACCATCGGGGCCTTCCGGAAAAAACGTAAGACCGATCTCTTCTGAAGGATTAGGACGACACTGGATGGAAATAAGCGCCTTGAGGCGATTCAGTTCGCATTTGTAGCGCTATACAAGTTACTCGCTCAAAGTAACATCATCTCTGCTGTTGACAAGCAATAGGACATAATATGGGAGGAACTGTTCCTGAATGGAAACAATCCAGCAAACTGTCCTCGTGGTTCAGTGTGGGCTTGGCAGATGGGAACCCGGGTGGATCAAAGCAACTGACTGACTGATTAACCACTTAGGACCCGGACCATTATGCAGGTTAAGGACCTTGCCCCTTTTTGCGATTCGGCACTGCGTCGCTTTAACTGACAATTGCGCGGTCGTGCGACGTGGCTCCCAAACAAAATTGGCGTCCTTTTTTTCCCCCACAAATAGAGCTTTCTTTTGGTGGTATTTGATCACCTCTGCGGTTTTTATTTTTTGCGCTATAAACAAAAATAAAGCGACAATTGTGAAAAAAAATGCAATATTTTTTACTTTTTGCTATAATAAATATCCCCCAAAAAGATATAAAAACTAATTTTTTCCCCTCAGTTTAGGCCGATACGTATTCTTCTACATATTTTTTTCGGGGAAAAATCGCAATAAGCGTTAATCGATTGTTTTGCGCAAAATTTATAGCGTTTACAAAATAGGGGATAGTTTTATGACATTTTTATTAATATTTTTTTTTCTTTTACTACTAATGGCGGCGATCAGCGTTTTTTTTATCGTCACTGCGACATTATGGCGGACACATCGGACAATTTGGACACATTTTTAGGACCATTGGCCCGGATTCAGAGAGCAATTGCACCTGCGTAACCATAGTTACGCAGCGCAATTGCTTACTTGCGCCGGCGTAACGAATGCTCCTGACTCAGGAACCTCGTTACGCCGACTGCAGCCTAAGATATGCGTGGCATAAGGCTCTTATGCCCGCATATCTTAGGCTGCATTCTTGCGATGGCCGCTGGGTGGCGTTCCCGTTGTGCTCATCGTATAGTATGCAAATTGCATACTAACGCCGATTCACAACGTTACGCGAGCCTTGCGTACGCAGTTTACGTCGTTTGCGTACGGCGGTTTTCGCGTAAGGCTGCCCCTGCTATTACCAGGGGCAGCCAATGCTACGTATACCCGTCGTTCCCGCGTCGCGAAATTTGAACTTTACGTAGTTTGCGTAAGTGATTCGTGATTGGCGCTGGACGCCATTCACGTTCACTTTGAAGCAAATGACGTCCTTGCTACGTCATTTGCCGCAATGCACGTCATGAAAGTTTCCCGACGGAGCATGCGCTCTACGCTCGGTGCGGGAACGCGCCTAATTTAAATGATTCCCGCCCCCTACGGGATCATTTAAATTGCGCGCGCTTACGCCGGGCAATTTTAAAGAGCGCACACGCAATTTACGGAGCTACTGCTCCGTGAATCGCGGGTAGCGCAGTAAATTTGCGGGGGCGCAGGGCAAAAACGGTGCCCTGCGCCTACGTAAAAAATGCGTAAATGTTACTGTCATTTTCACAGCGAAAAGTGCTATAAAAATGCACTGATTACTGTGAAAATTACAATTGCAGTTTAGGAGTTAACCACTAGGGGGCGCTGTAGGGGTTAAGTGTGACCTCATGTGTGTTTCTAACTGTAGGGGGGCGGGGCTGGACGTGTGACGTCGGTGATCGCCTTTCCCTATATCAGGGAACAGACGATCACTGACACTGCCACAGAGAAGAACGGGGAAGGTGTGTTTACACTCACTTCTCCCCATTCTTCAGCTCCTGTGACCGATTGCGGGACACCGGCGGCGATCGGGTCCGCGGGTCCCGCAGGTGTGGTCACGGAGCTTCGGACCGGATCTAGGCTCTTAAAGAGGATGTACAGGTACGTGATTGTGCCCAGCCGTGCCCTTCTGCCGACGTATATCGGCGTGAAGGGGTCCTTAAGTGGTTAGAAGCGGAGAAGTACAAAGGAGGTGGATCAAAGTACCTCTGCGAACACCTACGATAGCCCTGCAACGGCCCAGCCAATCAATCTCCGTGAGTGCAGGTAACTCAGATGCAAATCACCTCAGGTACTTTGCCCGTCACATTGATCTGTCAATCTGGTGGATCCTCGGTGTGGGTGCATTGGCTTACACAGCCTTCAAGGCCAGGATCCAGACATGCTTGCAATTAATACACCAGACGTGAATCCTCCACCGATCATGCAGCTGCTTACCAGATGTCTGGGTCCTGCCGGACCACTATCCACATATCTCTCACCAGAGATTTTGTAAGGCAGTAGTAGCTCCTTCAATGTACTAAACCACTCCGTGCTCAATGAGGCTCAACGAGGGATATAGAAGACAACAAACAGAGCTCCACATAGCATAAATCCGGATAATTTATTTTTAAAAGAACATAAGCATATGTACATACAACTCACATTTGGGTTGAATAAACCAGCATTTGGCCTGTAACGCCGGCCGGACGTGTCCAGGAACAAAAAAGAGGCCACTCGTTTTTGGAGGAATGAAGGGGATGGCGTCCACACGTCACTCAATCCACCCGACGCGTTTCGTGATAAGATCACTTCGTCTCACCCTGAGACGAAGTGATCTTATCACGAAACGCGTCGGGTGGATTGAGTGACGTGTGGACGCCATCCCCTTCATTCCTCCAAAAACGAGTGGCCTCTTTTTTGTTCCTGGACACGTCCGGCCGGCGTTACAGGCCAAATGCTGGTTTATTCAACCCAAATGTGAGTTGTATGTACATATGCTTATGTTCTTTTAAAAATAAATTATCCGGATTTATGCTATGTGGAGCTCTGTTTGTTGTCTTCTATATCCCTCGTTGAGCCTCATTGAGCACGGAGTGGTTTAGTACATTGAAGGAGCTACTACTGCCTTACAAAATCTCTGGTGAGAGATATGTGGATAGTGGTCCGGCAGGACCCAGACATCTGGTAAGCAGCTGCATGATCGGTGGAGGATTCACGTCTGGTGTATTAATTGCAAGCATGTCTGGATTCTTCACGGGTGTTCTTATTTCACTATATGGACTTATCATCTAATTTAAAATTAGTCTTGGACTTTATGGACTTTTTAAACACTAATATTTTTATTGTTTACTTAATCATTTGAAGTTATGGTTTATCACTGTTTATGTTGTTGATCACATATATCAATAGCAGCAGGGTAGAAAACCCTGACTTCCCGATTCTATTGGATCATTTATTTAGATATAATGATCTCCACATACACTTGCTTAATACAAGTGTGTATTTGGGTGTAGCGCAATTATTTTCTTTTTCCATTTGTTAATTTTGTTTATACACAACCTAATTGCTGCTTATTAATCCCGACCGCTCATCTTAGCGCAGTTGTTTCCAACTATTTTTCTTCAAGGCCAGGATGATGGCATCACGTTGACGTGTTTCGCCCACCAATACGATCAAGCTTCTTCAGGTCTGTGCCTTACCTGACAAATGCACTTCTAGAAAAACGGTCAAACATTCCCATAGACACCCTACTAAACCTTGTGGACGGCCTTCCCAGGAAGAGATGAAGCTGTTATCGCTGTAAAGGGCGGGGCCAACGCAATATTGAACCCTGCGGACTATAGCCTCGCGCACACGCTCGGTTTTCTCGGCATGAACCACCAAGAAAACTGCTGGCAGAGCTTTCTTGCCGAGTAAACCGAGCGTGTGTACGAGGCTTTCAGGAAATCTGCCCAGAATCTCGCTCTCTATTTTCTCGTCGAGATTCTTGTCGGCCTGTTTCCCGACGAGAAACCCGAGCGTCTGTATACTTACCTGTCGCCGTGCTCGAAATGACTCTGACGCATGCGTGGTAACTTCCACGGCATAGGTAGGGTGACGCAAGACGGCGGCGACGGCATCGAATGTGACAAATGTGACGTCACTGGGCTAGATTCAGGTACAATTGCTATTTTTTTACGGAGGCGCAGGGCAACGTTTTTGCCCTGCGCCCCCGCAAATTTACTGCGCTGCCCTTGATTCATGGAGCAGTAGCTCCGTAAATTGCGTGGGCGCGCCGGCAAAATGCCCGGCGTAAGCGCGCGCAATTTAAATGACCCCGTAGGGGGCGGGAATCATTTAAATTAGGCGCGTTCCCGCGCCGAACGTAGAGCGCATGCTCCATCGGGAAACTTTCCCGACGTGCATTGCGGCAAATGACGTTGCAAGGACGTCATTTGCTTCAAAGTGAACGTGAATGGCGTCCAGCGCCATTCACGAATCACTTACGCAAACTACGTAAATTTGAAATTTCGCAATGCGGGAACGACGGGTATACGTAACATTGGCTGCGCTTGCTAATAGCAGGGGCAGCCTTACGCGAAAAACGCCGTACGGAAACAACGTAAACTGCGTACGCAGGGCTCGCGCAACGTTGTGAATCGGTGTTAGTATGCAATTTGCATACTATGCGCTGAGCACAACGGGAACGCCACCTAGCGGCCATCGCAAGAATGCAGCCTAAGATATGCGGGCATAAGAGCCTTATGCCGCGCATATCTTAGGCTGCAGTCGGCGTAACGAGGTTCCTGAATCAGGAGCATTCGTTACGCCGGCGCAAGTAAGCAATTGCGCTGTGTAACCTATGGTTACACAGGCGCAATTGCTTCTTGAATCCAGGCCACTGTGTTCTTTCCTTTCAAGAGAACCGCGGTTCTTTTGAATGGAGTGTGTGTACACTCGGGGGCGGCAAGAGATTCTTGCCAAGAATCTCGTAGGGGAAAAAAATCTTTTTTTTTCCCTGACGAGATTCTGGCCTGTGTGTACGAGGCTTCAGACTGGGATGCCATTTACCACTTGAGGACCCCTTCACGCCGATATACGTCAGCAGAAGGGCACGGCTGGGCACAGGTGAGTACCTGTACGTTGCCTTTAAGAGCCCGGCCGCAGGGTCGCGACCTGGTCCGAAGCTGTGTGACCGTGCCCGCGGGACCCGATCGCCGCCGGTGTCCCGCGAACGGTCACAGGAGCTGAAGAACGGGGAGAGGTGAGTGTAAACACAGCTTCCCCGTTCTTCTGTGTGGCAGTGTCCCTGATCGTCTGTTCCCTGATATAGGGAACGACGATCAGTGACGTCACGCCTACAGCCCCGCCCCCCTACAGTAAGAATCACTCCCTTAGGGCACACTTAACCCCTACAGCGCCCCCTAGTGGTTAACCCCTTCACTGCCATTGTCATTTTCACAGTAATCAGTGCATTTTTATAGCACTTTTCGCTGTGAAAATGACAATGGTACCAAAAATGTGTCAAAAGTGTCCGAAGTGTCCGCCATAATGTCGCAGTTACGAAAAAAATCGCTGATCGCCGCCATTACTAGTAAAAAAAAATATATTAATAAAAATGACATAAAACTATCCCCTATTTTGTAAACGCTATAACTTTTGCGCAAACCAATCGATAAACGCTTATTGCAATATTTTTTTACCAAAAATAGGTAGAAGAATACGTATCGGCCTAAACTGAGGAAAAAAAACATTTTTATATCTTTTTTGGGGAGATATTTATTATAGAAAAAAGTAAAAAATATATATTTTTTCCGAAATTGTCTTTATATTTTTGTTTATAGCGCGAAAAATAAAAACCGCAAAGGTGATCAAATACCACCAAAAGAAAGCTCTATTTGTGAATAAGAAAAGGACGGCAATTTTGTTTGGGAGCCACGTCGCGCGACCGCGCAATTGTCGGTTAAAGCGACGCAGCGCCGAATCGCAAAAAAGCGTCAAGGTCCTTAACCTGCATAATGGTCCGGGGCTGAAGTGGTTAAAGTTCATGTGCGTGTGTAGGGCAGGCGTCCCAAAACCTTTGGTAATTAAGGGCCAGATTCAGAGAAGAAGTACGCCGTAGTATCTGCTGATACGCCGGCGTACTTTCAAATTTGCCGCGTCGTATCTTTATTTGTAATTCACAAACAAAGATACGACGGCTTTTGGCTTTTTAATTAGCATACCCGACGCGGAAAATGACGCGATCTCCACCCAGCGGGCGCCGAAGTATTGCATCCTAAAATCCGAAGCCGTACGCCTGTCGGATCTTAAGATGCAATACTTCGGCGCCCGCTGGGTGGAGATCGCGTCATTTTCCGCGTCGGGTATGCTAATTATCTGTTTACGGCTATCCACGAAGGTACGCGCGTTCGTCGCATTCTCTTACGTCGTCGCTAGTCGTCTTTTCCCGTCGCAAAGTTACGGCTGCTATTGAGGTGGTGTAACAACAGACAGCCCGTGTTGAAGTATGGCCGTCGTTCCCGCGTGGAATTTCAATTTTTTTTTTTTTTTTTGCGTAGGTCGTCCGGGAATACGAAAGTACGTTACGCACGTCGCCGTTCAAAACATTACGTCGGGGGCGCCGTCATTTCGCGCAAAGCACGGCAGGAAATTTCCAAACGGAGCATGCGCAGAACGTTCAGGCGCGGGAACGCGCCTAATTTAAATGGTACACGCCCCATTTGAATTAGGCGGGCTTGCGCCGGACGGCTTTACGTTACGCCGCCGTAAGTTTACACGCAAGTGCTTGGTGAATCAGGCACTTACGATGAAAACTTGCGGCGGTGTAACATAAAGGGGATACGTTACGCCGCAGCGCAGGTACGTGAATCTGGCCCATAGTGTGTATATATATATATGATGGCCCAGATTCTCATACATTCGCGCTGCTCCTGGGCAGCGTAATGTATGAGCTCTACGTTACACCGCCGCAGGTCTACAGGTTTACATCCTGATTCTCAGAACACTTACCTGTAAACTTGCGGCGTTGTAGCGTTAGATTGCTCGGCGCAAGCCCGCCCAATTCAAATGGGGCGGGCACCATTTAAATTAGGCGCGCTCCCGCGCCGAGCGTACTGCGCATGCTCCGTCGGGTAAATTACCCGACGTGCATTGCGCTAAATGACGTCGACCCGACGTCATTTGCCTAGATGTATACGTAAATGGCGTCCAGCGCCATTCACGGACGTCTTACGCAAACGACGTAATTTTTATTCAATTCGACGCGGGAACGACGGCCATAGTTAACATTGGTTGCGCCTGCTAATTAGCAGGGGCAACCTTACGCGTCGGGTACGCTACGCAAACGACGTTAATTCGCTGCGTCGACCTCGCGTATGTTCGGGAATCGCCGTACTTACCTCATTTGCATAGACGACGGGGAAAAGCGACGATGCGACACCTAGCGGCGGGAAAAAAAATTACTTTTAAGATCTGACAGCGTAACAGCCTTACGCTTGTCAGATCTAATGGGTACCTATGCTAAGAATCAGTCGCATAGATACCCGGGGCCAGATGAGGTGTTACGACGGCGCTAATGGTGTTGCGCCGTCGTAACGCCTTTGAGAATCTGGCCCGATGATTTGCTTTTCATTAACAGATTTTTAGTACTAGATTTTTTTTTCTTAGTTTTACATTTTTATAGTTTATTAACATTTTATCACATATTCAGACATTTATATCCGTCTTTCTTTCTCCCCCTCCCCCCTCCTATGTGTCGCCATGCTGTAGTTATAAATGACTTGACCTCCGTGGCTACATTGTGAAAAGTCCCACCCGGGTGTTATCCGGGGGACCCCGGGGCCCTCCTCCAGACACTTCCGTACCCTTTTTGCTGGGTTGGTATTCCATTGTGGAGACACGTGGAATTTGTTTTTATCTATTCGTGGCTTGGGGGGGGGGTCACATGTCCCCCACGTGTCCTTGGAGCTCCTTTCAGCGCGCGCTAAATATAATCCGGACCTTTCGTCACGAAGAGATTAAAGCGGAGAAGTACAAAGGAGGGGATGTGGGTGGAGGACGGAGGGGAATTGTAGATTGTTGATGGATAGATTGATACGGTCGCTGATTTGCCCAAAATGGCGTCCGCCTGTCCGACTATGGCCCAGATTCAAGTAGCAATTGCGCATGCGTAACCATAGGTTACACAGCGCAATTGCTTACATGCGCCGGCGTTACGAATGCTCCTGATTCAGGAACCTCGTTACGCCGACTGCTGCCTAAGATCTGCGTGGCATAAGGCTCTTATGCCCGCATATCTTAGGCTGCATTCTTGCGATGGCCGCTAGGGGGCGCACCCATTGTGCTCAGTGTATAGTATGCAAATTGCATACTAACGCCGATTCACAACGTTACGCGAGCCCTGCGTACGCAATTTACGTCGTTTCCGTACGGCGTGTTTAGCGTAAGGCTGCCCCTTCTAATAGCAGGGGCAGCCAATGCTAAAGTATACCCGTCGTTCCCGCCGTCGCGACGTTCGAATTTTACGTAATTTGCGTAAGTGATTGGTGAATGGCGCTGGACGCCATTCACGTTGACTTTGAAGCAAATGACGTCCTTGCGACGTCATTTGCCGCAATGCACGTCGGAAAATTTTTCCCGACGGAGCATGCGCTCTACGCTCGGCGCGGGAGCGCGCCTAATTTAAATGATTCCCGCCCCCTACGGGATCATTTACATTAGGCGCCCTTACGCAGGGCAAGTTTACACAGCGCACACGCAATTTACGGAGCTACTGCTCCGCGAATCGCGGGTAGCGCAGGAAATTTGCGGGGGCGCAGGGCAAAAACGCTGCCCTGCGCCTCCGTAAATAAGGGGCAAATCTACCTGAATCCGGGCTGTTACCGTCTGTTAAGCAATAAAAAGTAGGAAAGGACCCCCCAACCCCCGCCCCCGCCCCCCATTAGTCCTGTCACCATTGCCACCGAGACAGGAAGTGATAGAAAATACATTTTACAGTTGTCACCAGAACAGGAACAGAGGGAAAAGCTTCCAATGGGGACACCTGTGTCAGTGACCAAGATCCACGGGATTTCTTCTTATTGTTGAGGAGATTTTCTCACATTTCTTGTTGAAGCTTCTGGGACAGTGCTGCTGATCTCCCGCAGCTTCCTTGCGACCACTTCCTGTCTCCATACACTCCAGCAGTGGCTGCGTGGCGTTTCTCAGGGCGGGGTTTCCTGACGGTGACACCAGGGGGCTGTCCGTGTGATGGGATTTTGGATTGGGAGCTTGTAGTCTCCTTCAGGAAAAGCCTATGTGACCCGGTGACAACCCCAGGAGAACAACTAGGAGACGGAGGCAGAGTGTTGTCACCCGACAACAGGAAGTGCCTGAACAAGGCCTGCCGTGGCGGGATCACCAGGGATCTTTTTGAATCTGCAAAATGTCATTTATGATAAACTCAGGATAGAGAATTATTTCGGAATCTTTTTCCTTGCTGTGCTTGTCATCAGGGGCCCGGATTCAGGTAGATTTGCCCCTTTTTTACGGAGGCGCAGGGCAGCGTTTTTGCCCTGCGCCCCCGCAAATTTACTGCGCTACCCGCGATTCACGGAGCAGTAGCTCCGTAAATTGCGTGTGCGCTGTGTAAACTTGCCCTGCGTAAGGGCGCCTAATGTAAATGATCCCGTAGGGGGCGGGAATCATTTAAATTAGGTGCGCTCCCGCGCCGAGCGTAGAGCGCATGCTCCGTCGGGAAACTTTCCCGACGTGCATTGCGGCAAATGACGTCGCAAGGACGTCATTTGCTTCAAAGTGAACGTGAATGGCGCTGGACTTACGCAAATTACGTAAAATGTGAACGTCGCGACGCGGGAACGACGGGTATACTTTAGCATTGGCTGCCCCTGCTATTAGAAGGGGCAGCCTTACGCTAAACACGCCGTACGGAAACAACGTAAATTGCGTACGCAGGGCCCGCGCAACTTTGAGAATCGGTGTTAGTATGCAATTTGCATACTATACACTGAGCACAATGGGAGCGCCCCCTAGCGGCCATCGTAAGAATGCAGCCTAAGATATGCGTGGCATAAGAGCCTTCTGCCACGCAGATTTTAGGCTGCAGTCGGCGTTATGATGTTCCTGAATCAGGAGCATTCGTAACGCCGGGGCAAGTAAGCAATTGCGCTGTGTAACCTATGGTTACACAGGCGCAATTGCTTCTTGAATCTGGCCCAGTATTACCCGACTCCTCTTCATTCCTGATGCTGCTATACGTGCTCTAGGGGGCGGGTCCTTAACCACTTCCATACAGGGTACGTATACACCTTCCCGCCCAAGCCAATTTTCTGTTTTCAGCACTGTCGCACTTTGAATGGCAATTGCGCGGTCGTGCTACACTGTACCCAAACAAAATTGGCGTCCTTTTTTCCCCACAAATAGAGCTTTCTTTTGGTGGTATTTGATCACCTCTGCGATTATTTTCTTTTGCACAACAACTAAAAAAAGACTGAAAATTTTGAAAAAAAATACGTTTTTATTTGTTTCTGTTAAATTTTTTGTAAATAAGTACGTTTTCTCTTTCAATTACGGGCACTTATATGGCGGCACTGATGGGCACCGATGAGATGGCACTGATGGACATCGATGAGGTAGTACTGACGGGCACAGATGAGGTGGCACTGATTGGCGGCGCTTGTATGCGGCACTGATGGGCACACATAGGCGGCACTGATGGGCACACATAGGCGGCACTGATGGGCACACATAGGCGGCACTGATGGGCACACATAGGCGGCACTGGGCACTCATAGGCGGCACAGATGGGCACTCATGGGCGGCACTTATGGGTGGCACTGATGGCTACTTATGGGTGGCACAGATGGGCACTGATAGGTGGACATTGGGCATGGATGGGCACTGTGGGGTGGCACTGATGGACACTGTAGGGTGGCACTGATGGACACTGGGGCGGCACTGATTAACCTATGTTGCCAGTCAGTGCCCATTTGTGGGCACTGATTGGCATCTTTTTTTTTGTAATGCTTTTTTTTTACAGCCTTTTTTTTTTTTTTTTTTGCCTTTTTTTTTTTGATCTGCCCTTCCCTGGTGGTCCATGTGGCGATCCGAGGGGGGGCTGCGCTGATAAACAATCAGCGCGAACCCCCCCTGTCAGGAGAGCAGCCGTTCGGCTCTCCTCTACTCGCGTCTGTCAGACGCGAGTGAGGAAGAGCCGTCAACGGCTCTTCCTGTTTACATCGTGATCAGCCGTGATTGGACACGGCTGATCACGTGGTAAAGAGTCTCCGTGAGAGACTCTTTACCAAGATCGGTGTTGCGGGGTGTCAGACTGACACCCCGCAACAACGATCGCCGCGATGCGCGCCCCCGGGGGCGCGCAGCGGCTCAGAATCCTGAGGACGTCATATGACGTCCGATCAGGATTCTACAACCACTTTGTTACCGTCAATCTGTCATTGGCGGGCGGCAAGTGGTTAATATCCTGGGCCAACAAGAAATGCAGCACCATCTAGTGGTGGAGAGGAATTTCTGCATGGGACAGCACCGGAGATATGGTGAGATTTATGCCCCGTATACGCCATCACTTTATGTGATGGAAAAAAACAAAATTTTCTGTGAAGTAAAAAACTACGTTTTTGAAACTTCAATTTTCAAAAACGACGTTGCCTACACACCATCGTTTTTTCACAATGCTCTAGCAAAGCAAAGTTACGTTCACCACGTTTTTCCATTGAAGCTCGCTTCATAACTAGCTTCTGGGCATGCGCGGGTTTAAAAACGTTGTTTTTTGCTACACACAGTGATTTTTTGTGACACAAAAAAACAATGTTTTGAAAAACGACACAAAAAATGTAAGCATGCTTCAATTTTTTTTTGTCGTTTTTCACAAGACATAAAACAACGTTTTCCCCCACACACAGTCATTTAAATTGACGTTTTTAAAAACGTCGTTTTTTTTCATCACATAAAGTGATGGTGTGTACGCGGCATTACAGGCAAAGTGGCTTTTTTTATCTAAACTTTTCATAGGGAATGTTTGTTCATTTATTTATTTTTACTTGTCTCTGTTATGCTGGCATTGCAATATTTCTATCTCTGTTCTGTGTTTTTGTAGAGAGCAAAATCCAAACATCCAGCAGGTGGTGAGAGAAAGATGGAGGTGAGTTAATATTATGTTATTAATTATTATTTTTATTAGGATAGAAGGAGAATAATAATATTTGTATTATGATGAAGGCTCCTTCTCCTTCTCCCTCTCCTTCTCCTCCTTCTACTCCTCCTTCTCTTACTCCTTCTCCTCCTTCTTCTTCTCCTCCTTCTCCTTCTCCTTCTCCTCCTTCTCCTCCTTCTCCTCCTTCTACTCCTCCTTCTCTTACTCCTTCTCCTCCTTCTTCTTCTCCTCCTTCTCCTTCTCCTTCTCCTTCTCCTCCTTCTCCTTCTCCTCCTTCTTCTCCTCCTCCTTCTCCTTCTCCTCCTTCTTCTCCTTCTCCTTCTCCTCCTTCTTCTCCTTCTCCTTCTTCTCCTCCTTCTTCTCCTCCTTCTCTTACTCCTTCTCCTCCTTCTTCTCCTCCTTCTTCTCCTCCTTCTCTTACTCCTTCTCCTCCTTCTTCTTCTCCTTCTCCTTCTCCTTCTCCTCCTTCTCCTTCTCCTCCTAATCCTCCTTCTTCTCCTCCTTCTCCCCCTACTCCTCCTTCTTCTTCTCCTTCTCCTCCTTCTACTTCTCCTCATACTCCTCCTTTTCCTTCTTCCTTCTTCCTTCTCCCTCTCCTTCTCCTCCTTCTCCTTCTCCTCCTACTCCTCCTCCTTTTTCTTCTTCTTCTCCTTCTCATCCTTCTCCTCCTTTTCCTTCTTCTTCTCCTTCTCCTCCTTCTTCTCCTCCTACTCCTCCCTTTCCTTCTTCTCCTTCTTCTTCTCCTCCTTCTCCTCCTCCTTCTCCTTCTTCTTCCCCTACTTCTTCTATTTCTTCTCCTTCTCCTTCTTCTCTTCTCTTCCATCTCCTCTTCCGTCTCCTCTTCTCCTCCTTTCTTCTTCTTCTTCTCCTTCTCCTTCTCCTTTCTTCTTCTTCTTCTCCTTCTCCTCTTTCTCCTTTCTCCTTCTTCTCCTTTCTTCTTCCCCTTCTCATCCTCCTTCTTCTCCTCCTCCTTCTTCTTCTTCTCCTTCTCCTCCTTTTTCTCCTTCTTCTATTTCTCCTCCTTCTTCTATTTCGCCTCCTTCTCCTCCTTTTTCTTCTCCTCTTCTCCTGCTTCTCCTTCTCATTTCTTCTCCTCCTTCTCCTTTTCATTCTTCTCATTTCTCCTTCTCCTTTCTTCTTCTCCTTCTCCTTCTCCTCCTTCTCATTCTCCTCCTCCTACTCCTTCTCCTTCTTCTTCTTCTTCTCCTCCTCCTTCTTCTTCTCCTTCTCCTTTCTTCTTCTCCTTCTCCTTTCTTCTTCTCCTTCTCCTCCTTCTTCTCATTCCCCTCCTCCTCCTACTCCTTCTCCTTCTTCTTCTCCTCCTCCTTCTTCTTCTCCTTCTCCTTTCTTCTTCTCCTTCTCCTTTCTTCTTCTCCTTCTCCTCCTTCTTCTCATTCCCCTCCTCCTCCTTCTCCTTCTCCTTCTCCCTTCTCCTTCTCCGTCTCCCTTATCCTTCTCCTTTCTTCTTCTCCTTCTTATCATTCTTTCTTCTTCTCCTTTCTTCTTCTTCTCCTTCTCCTCCTTCTCCTTCTTTTCCTTCTCCTTTCCTCTTCTTCTTCTCCTTCTCCTTCTCCTCCTTCTTCTTCTCATTCACCTCTTCCTTCTCCTTCTCCTCCTCCTTCTCATTCACCTCTTCCTTCTCCTTATTCTTCTCCTTCTTCTCCTTCTCCTTTCTTCTTCTCCTTTCTCCTCCCCCTCCTCCTTCTTTTCCTTCTCCTTCTCCTCTTTGTTCACCTTCTCATTCATCTCTTCCTTCTTCTCCTTCTCCTCCTCCTTCTTCTTCTCCTTCTCCTCCTTATTCTCCTTCTCCTCCTTCTTCTCCTTTTCATTCATCTCTTCTTTCTTCTTCTTATCCTCCTTCTTCTCCTTCTCCTCCTTCTTCTCCTTCTCATTCATCTCTTCCTTCTCCTTCTCCTTCTTCTCCTTCTCCTTCTTCTTTCTTCTTCTCCTCCTTTCTTCTTCTTCTTCTTCTTCTCCTTCTCCTCCTCCTCCTCCTTCTCCTCCTCCCCCTTCTCCTCCTTCTCCTCCTTCTTCTCCTTCTTCTTCTCCTTCTCATCCTTCTTATCCTCCTCCTCCTTCTTTTCCTTCTCCTTCTCCTACTTCTTTTCCTTCTCCTCCTTCTTCTTCTCCTTCTCCTCCTTCTTCTCCTTCTCCTCCTACTCCCCCTTCTCCTTCTCCTTCTTCTCATCCTCCTCATTCTCCTCCTCCTTCTCCTTCTTCTATTTCTTCTCCTTCTTCTTCTTCTTCTTCTCCTCTTCTCTTCCTTCTCCCCTTCTCCTCCTTCTCCTTCTCCTCTTCTCCTCCTTATCCTTCTCCTCCTTCTCCTTTCTTCTTCTTCCCCTTCTCCTTCTTCTCCTTTCTTCTTCTTCTCCTTCTCCTCCTTCTCCTTCTTCTCCTCCTTCTCCTTTCTTCTTCTCCTTCTCCTCCTCCTTATCCTCCTTCTTCTTTTTCTCCTTCTTCTATTTCTCCTCCTTCTTCTATTTCGCCTCCTTCTCCTCCATTTTCTTCTCCTCTTCTCCTGCTTCTCCTCCTTCTCCTTCTCATTTTTTCTCCTACTTCTCCTTTTCCTCCTTCTCCTTTCTCCTTCTCCTCCTCCTTCTCCTCCTCCTTCTCCTTCTTCTTCCCCTCCTTCTCCTTCTTCTATTTCTTCTCCTTCTTCTTCTTCTCCTGTTCTCTTCCTTCTCCTCTTCTCCTCCTTCTCCTCTTCTCCTCCTTATCCTTCTCCTTTCTTCTTCTTCTCCTTCTTCTCCTCTTCTCCTGCTTCTTCTCCTTCTCCTTCTAATTTTTTCTCCTACTTCTCCTTTTCCTCCTTCTCCTCCTCCTCCTCCTTCTTCTCCTTCTCCCTTCTCCTTCTCCTTTCTTCCTCTCCTTCTTCTCCTTCTCCTTCTTTCTTCTTCTTCTCATTCTCCTTTCTTCTTCTTCTTCTTCTTCTTCTTCTTCTTCTTCTCCTTCTCCTTTCTTCTTCTTATCCTTCTCATTCTCCCCCTTCTCCTTCTCATTCACCTCTTCCTTCTCCTCCTCCTTCTCATTCACCTCTTCCTTCTCCTTCTTCTCCTTCTTCTCCTTCTCCTCCTTCTCCTTTCTTCTTCTCCTTTCTCCTCCTCCTCCTCCTCCTTTTCCTTCTCCTTCTCCTCCTTCTTCTTCTCATCCATCTCTTCCTTCTCCTTCTTCTCCTTCTCCTCCTCCTTCTTTTTCTCCTTCTCCTCCTTCTTCTCCTTCTCCTTCTTCTCCTCCTTCTTTTCCTCCTTCTTCTCCATCTCCTTTTCCTCCTTCTTCTCCTTCTCCTCCTTCTTCTCCTTCTCCTCCTTCTCCCCCTTCTCATTCATCTCTTCCTTCTCCTTCTCCTCCTTCTCCTTCTCATCCTTCTCCTCCTTCTCCTTTTCCTTCTCCCCCTTCTTTTCCTTCTCCTTCTCCTCCTTCTCCTCCTTCTTCTCCTTATCCTTCTCCTCCTTCTTCTCCTCCTCCTTCTTTTCTTTCTCCTTGTCCTCCTTCTTTTCCTTCTCCTTCTCCTCCTTCTTCTCCTTCTTCTTCTCCTTATCCTTCCCCTCCTTCTTCTCCTTCTTCTCCTTATCCTTCTCCTCCTTCTTCTCCTTATCCTTATCCTTCTCCTTTTCATTCTTCTTCTCCTTTCCTTTCTTCTTCTTCTTCTCCTTCTCCTCCTCATTCTGCTCCATTTTCCTCCTTCTCCTTCTCCTAATAATAATAGTTGTTGTTATTAACAGTAATAATACTAGCATAATTTGTAGTATTATTATCATCATTATTTGTATTTGTTCCCATCACATCATTATACAGGGAGTGCAGAATTATTAGGCAAGTTGTATTTTTGAGGATTCATTTTATTATTGAACAACAACCATGTTCTCAATGAACCCAAAAAACTCATTAATATCAAAGCTGAATATTTTTGGAAGTAGTTTTTAGTTTGTTTTTAGTTTTAGTTATTTTAGGGGGATATCTGTGTGTGCAGGTGACTATTACTGTGCATAATTATTAGGCAACTTAACAAAAAACAAATATATACCCATTTCAATGATTTATTTTTACCAGTGAAACCAATATAATCTCAACATTCACAAATATACATTTCTGACATTCAAAAACAAAACAAAAACAAATCAGTGACCAATATAGCCACCTTTCTTTGCAAGGACACTCAAAAGCTTGCCATCCATGGATTCTGTCAGTGTTTTGATCTGTTCACCATCAACATTGCGTGCAGCAGCAACCACAGCCTCCCAGACACTGTTCAGAGAGGTGTACTGTTTTCCCTCCTTGTAAATCTCACATTTGATGATGGACCACAGGTTCTCAATGGGGTTCAGATCAGGTGAACAAGGAGGCCATGTCATTAGTTTTTCTTCTTTTATACCCTTTCTTGCCAGCCACGCTGTGGAGTACTTGGACGCGTGTGATGGAGCATTGTCCTGCATGAAAATCATGTTTTTCTTGAAGGATGCAGACTTCTTCCTGTACCACTGCTTGAAGAAGGTGTCTTCCAGAAACTGGCAGTAGGACTGGGAGTTGAGCTTGACTCCATCCTCAATCCGAAAAGGCCCCACAAGCTCATCTTTAATGATACCAGCCCAAACCAGTACTCCACCTCCACCTTGCTGGCGTCTGAGTCGGACTGGAGCTCTCTGCCCTTTACCAATCCAGCCACGGGCCCATCCATCTGGCCCATCAAGACTCACTCTCATTTCATCAGTCCATAAAACCTTAGAAAAATCATTCTTGAGATATTTCTTGGCCCAGTCTTGACGTTTCAGCTTGTGTGTCTTGTTCAGTGGTGGTCGTCTTTCAGCCTTTCTTACCTTGGCCATGTCTCTGAGTATTGCACACCTTGTGCTTTTGGGCACTCCAGTGATGTTGCAGCTCTGAAATATGGCAAAACTGGTGGCAAGTGGCATCTTGGCAGCTGCACGCTTGACTTTTCTCAGTTCATGGGCAGTTATTTTGCGCCTTGGTTTTTCCACGCGCTTCTTGCGACCCTGTTGACTATTTTGAATGAAACGCTTGATTGTTCAATGATCTCACTTCAGAAGCTTTGCAATTTTAAGAGTGCTGCATCCCTCTGCAAGATATCTCACTATTTTTGACTTTTCTGAGCCTGTCAAGTCCTTCTTTTGACCCATTTTGCCAAAGGAAAGGAAGTTGCCTAATAATTATGCACACCTGATATAGGGTGTTGATGTCATTAGACCACACCCCTTCTCATTACAGAGATATTTTTTTTATTGTACTTTTGTGAACACCATAATATTTTTAGCTTTTTTTTCTCTCTAAAGGAACACATAGAATAAACAATTGTAAGACATTGTTAAAATGTTTGATTTCTTGTATCTCATCCGGTCCTGTAGGAAATGATTAGGTGGGTTCTGAATATATTGTAGGTCAGGGCGGGGAAGGCTGTGCGTTTTTGGCATTGTGTTGGTGGGAGGTTTCACTCACTTAAAAGAAACACTACAATAGTTTATCACTAAGCTTTTTTGGGGGTAATAAAAATATATTATTTCTTCTTCTTCCTCCTTCTTTCTTCTTTCTTCTTTCTTCTTCCTTCTTCCTGGACACACTTAACCCCATCAGCGCCCCCTACAGGTTAAACCCCTTCACTGCCAGTGTCATTTTACAGTAATTAGTGCATTTTTATAGCACTGATCGCTGTGAAAATGACAATGGTCCCAAAAATGTGTCAAAAGTGTCCGATGTGTTCGCCATGATGTCGCAGTCACGATAAAAATCGCTGATTGCCGCCATTACTAGTAAAAAAAAAAATTATGAATAAAAATGCCATAAAACTATCCCCTATTTTGTAGACACTATGGCCCAGATTCACAAAGCACTTGTGCCGACTTATCTCGAGATACGCCACGTAAGTGCAAATATGCGCCGTCGTATCTGTGCGCCGGGCCCACAAAACTAAGATACGCCTAAAAACAGGCTTCATTCCACCGCCGTAACTTGCCTACGGTGGCGTAGAGTGGGCGCATATTTACGCTTGTGGCGCTCCCATAGATTTTCTATTCAAATATGCAAATGAGGGAGATACGGCGATTCACGATCGTACGTGCGCCCGACGCAGGCTACGCGATGTGCGCGTAAGTCGTACGTCCGGCCTAAAGTTATGTCCCATAAAGGAGGTGTAACTCAGCAGCATCCATGCAAAGGGCTGCACCAGGGAACCCAAGCCGACGTATTTAACGTAGTTTATGTTGGACGTGAATATGGCT
Source organism: Rana temporaria (assembly GCF_905171775.1). Taxonomy (NCBI): domain Eukaryota; kingdom Metazoa; phylum Chordata; class Amphibia; order Anura; family Ranidae; genus Rana; species Rana temporaria. The sequence continues at coordinate 6,675,660 of NC_053490.1, read as the reverse complement.
GAGCGTAGGTTACGTTCACACCGTAGGCAGTGATCCGACGTATCTTAGGCAGTTGTTCCGAAGTATTTGTGAGCATGCGCACTGGGATGCGTCCACGGGACGGCGCATTCGCAGTTGGTGATCCGTATCTAACTGGCGCTCAGCCCATCATTTGCATGGGGTCACGCCTCATTAGCATGGCTCATGCCCACTTCCACTTACGCCGACCTACGCCTTGTAAACCCAGCGCAGTTTTGGGAGGAAGTGCTTTGTGAATTCCATGCTTGCCTCTTTGCGCTGCGTTGGCGTAGCGTACAGGAGATACGCTACGGCGGCATAAATGTGCACCGCTGACTGTGAATCCGGGCCTATAACTTTTGTGCAAACCAATCAATAAACGCTTATTGCGTTTTTTTATCAAAAATATGTAGAAGAATACGTATCGGCCTAAACTGAGGATTTTTCTTATATATATATATATATATATATATATATATATATATATATATATATATATATATATATATTTTTTTTTAGGATATTTATTATAGCAAAAAGTAAAAAAATATTTTTTTTCAAAATTGTCGCTCTTCTTTTGTTTATAGCGCAAAAAATAAAAACCGCAGAGGTGATCAAATACCACCAAAAGAAAGCTCTATTTGTGGGAAAAAAAGGACGTAAATTTTGGTGGGGGGGCTTGCAATGAGGGGCTTGCAATGGTGAGGGGGGCTGATGATGATGTAATGATGATGATGATGATGACGATGGGGGGGGGCTGATGATGATGAAATGATGACTCACATTACAGTTAGTGAAATCTCGACTTTCAGATGAATACAAGCGCAGAAAGGAGCAAACTTCTCACAGGCAAGAGAGCGATACAGGAGCAGCACTTAAAGCAACAGACACTAAGATGCCAAACTGGAAGGCCAAACTATGTTTCCGGTGTAACATGGCCGGGCATTTCAAGCGAGACTGTCCATTGTGGAGGAATGAGCAGAGGGAAAAAGATCCCAATCAGGCACTCATAACCATGATGAAAAACAACGACCAAGCAGCGTGGCACGGAACTTTTAAAGTGACAGATGCCGTCACCAATCATAAATGGTATATAGATTCTGGAGCAACAAGTCACATGACTAACGACAGAGAATTCTTTGTAGAGCTCAATCCAGACAAGAAAGAAGCCATATATCTTGCAGACGGGAGTTGCACAACTGCTGAAGGAACAGGATATGGAATAGTCACTTGTAAAAATGAGAATGGACAAGTGTTAAAAATACCAATGACGGATGTACTGTATGTTCCCGGACTCAATGGCGGCCTTATATCAGTCAGGCGACTGGCAAGCAAAGGACTAACCACAACGTTTAAAGGTGACCAATGCACTATCCAAGATGGGGAAAGAGTGATAGCAACAGCTAAAGCGGGCAAGCACCTTTATGAACTTGATGTTGTTGAGCAAGAAACAAAGCTCTGCACACATAAACACAAGAACTGTATTCATTTATGGCACAGACGTCTGGGCCACAGGCACCCTGACAGCATACAGGAGCTGGCCAGACGGGATTTAACGAAAGGCTTCAAGTTAACAGGCTGCCCAAACACGCTAAGGTGTGAATGCTGCATCAAGGCCAAAGCCACCAGAGTAACCCCACCAAAGGCAAGTGAAAGCAGAGCAACAAGACCGATCGACCTAATACATACAGATGTATGCGGGCCTATGAGAACAACCACCCCAGGAGGAAATAAATACATATTAACTTTTATAGACGACTACTCAAGGTTTACAGTGACATACCTAATGAAGAATAAGTCAGAAGTATTCGACAAGCTGAAGGACTATGTTACCAAAGTAAGCAATAAATTTCACAGAAAACCATTAGTACTCAGAAGTGATAATGGTGGGGAGTACACCGGGTTTCAAGTTGAGAATACACTCAGGGAACTAGGAATAGAACATCAAAAGACTGTCCCATATACTCCAGAGCAGAACGGGGTAGCAGAGAGGAAAAACAGATCCCTGACTGAAATGATCAGATGCATGTTGACTGATTCTGGACTCCCTGAAAAATATTGGGGAGAAGCAGCACAAACGGCCACCTACCTACAAAACAGATTACACTCCAAGGCAACAACCAAAACTCCATACGAGCTATGGCACAGTCGAAAACCAAGCATAGGACACCTCAAGGTATTTGGAAGCAAAGCTTTTGCTTACATTCCGGGAGAAAAGCGCAGCAAGCTCCAGAATCGAGCAATTGAAGGTGTCTTTGTTGGTTATGCCGACAACACCAAAGGATACAGAATCATAGACCCGAAGACCGATAAAGTGACAATCAGCAGCAGCGTAACATTTATCGAGGACCCGAGAAATGAAGTAACGGAGCCAGCCATGCCAAGAGCAGAAGAACCAAATAACGCTGAGCAGGTTTTTTTTCCTATGCAACAAACCCCCGAAAGTGATACTGTGTCACAGAAAAGACTGGAACAAACTGAACCAGCTAATGACGCTGAACCAAGACGCTCAATGAGGGAAAACAAAGGTAAACCCCCCAACAGACTCTCGTACAAAGTAGAAACATCCTGCGTAAGAGAACCCACTGGTTGGAAAGACATAACACAACTCCCAGAGAGGGAAGCCAAGAGATGGATAAAGGCAGCTGAGGAAGAAATCATCTCACTACAGGACACGCAGGCTTGGGTACTAACGCAACTGCCGGCCAAAAAGAGGGCAATTGGGTGTAAATGGACATTCAAGGTCAAGTACAACACTGATGGCACAGTTGAGAGATATAAAGCGAGACTCGTAGCCAAAGGATACTCCCAAAAATATGGAGAAGACTACGACGAGACATTTGCCCCAGTCGTCAAACATACCACAATCAGAGCTCTACTCACAGTTGCAACTACAAAACAAATGCTAGTAAAGCACTTTGATGTAAAAACCGCTTTCCTACACAGTGACTTAACAGAAGACATCTACATGGAGCAACCAGAGGGCTTTGTAGACCCACAAAAGCCAGAACAGGTGTGTAAACTTAAGAAGGGGATCTACGGGCTCAAGCAAGCAGCCAGAGCATGGAACATGAAGATTAATGAGGCGCTTTTGAGAGAATCCTTTCAGAGGAGCAAGGCCGATCCCTGCCTATACACCAAGAAACTAAATGGTAGGTGGATCTTTGTACTCATTTATGTAGATGATCTGTTAGTATGTTATGAGCAAGAAGGGGATTGTTCCAGACTGCTGGAGGTCTTAAACATGGACTTTGAAACAAAAGATCTAGGTGATGTCAAACACTTCCTAGGCATGCAGATAGAAAGAGAAGAAGATGGTAGTTTTCTTATTAACCAGAGTCACAAAATACAGGATGTAATTGAAACTTTTGGGCTCAATGATGCCAAACCAGTCAACTCGCCTATGGAGACAAATTATCTTAAAGAACTAAACAACTCAATTAACCCCTTGCAAAATGACTCACAATTCAGAAGGGCAATGGGGAAGTTACTATACATTGCTACAGTGGCAAGGCCTGACATAGCTACAGCAGTGGGATTCTTATGCAGAAAAGTATCCCAGCCAACCCAGATGGACTGGAACGCAGCAAAAAGGATCATACGCTATTTGAAGGGAACAATAGACTTTAAACTGAAATTTTCATCAACAGGGAAGAGTGGTCTGACTGGATATGTGGATGCAGACTGGGCAGGTGACCCCAGTGATCGGAAATCCACCAGTGGACACCTGTTTCTATTTAAAGACGGCCTGATCAGCTGGACCACCAGAAAACAGTCCACAGTGACACTGTCCTCCACCGAAGCAGAATACGTGGCCGCATCACAAGCAGGGCAAGAGGTAATCTGGTTGAGACAATTGCTGGAAGATCTAGATCAGAACCAGAAAGAGTCCACGCCCATCTATGAGGACAATCAAGGATGTATAGCACTCGCACAGACAGAGCGGATAAACCCGAGAACCAAACACATAGACGTGAGATATCACTTCTTAAGAGACTTACAAGAGCAAGGACAGATGGATCTACGATACTGTCCCACTGAGGAAATGTTAGCAGACATCCTTACTAAGCCTTTGCCTGCAAAGAGACATATGGATCTAACGAGAAGAATCGGTTTGTCTAATTAAGCACTTCACAATGAGAAGGGGTGTTGGAGACTGAACATTGTTTCATGCTATGTTATACATTGCTTGGTTTATTTCCCTGTGTATTTGGAGTATGACCACTAGATGTCACTATACACAGATTCTCTATCATAATGTTCTTTGTGTTAACTATCTGTTACTGCATTTTCCTGTTATCTATGGTCGTTGTTTTTTCTATATCTCGTGTGCTAACATGAGCACCATGCTCTCTGCTGTATGTCTCTTCAATACAAATGAATCCAAGTAAACTACAGCCATCCATATGTGTCTGATTATTCTTTGCATCATCTGCACCAGCCAACAGGTGGGGGGGTTTGCAATGAGGGGCTTGCAATGGTGAGGGGGGGATGCAATGAGGGGCTGATGATGGTGAGGGGGGGCTTGCAAAGGTGAGGGGCTGATGATGATGATGATGATGATGTAATGATGATGGTGAGGTGGGGGGGCTTGCAATGATCATGATCGGTTTGCAATTAAAGCGGTCCTCCACCCTAAAGTGGAGTCCCGCTGATCGGAACCCTCCCCCCCTCCGGTGTCACATTTGACACCTTTCAGGGGGGAGGGGGGTGCAGACACCTGTCTAAAGACAGGTATTTGCACCCACTTCCGGCCACACGATACGGGCGAAAGACGGGCATTCCGTCACATCCCGTCTGTCGCCCGTTGTGTGCTGGGAACACTCGGCTCCCAGTACACAGCGTGTGAGCCAATCGGCGGGCGCAGCGCGACTCGCGCATGCGCCGTAGGGAACCGGGCAGTGAAGCCGCAGCGCTTCACTTCCTGGTTCCCTCAGCGTGGATGGCGGGGGGAGCAGCAGAGTGACGAGCGATCGCTCGTGCTCTGCTGCGATCGGCGCTGGACTCCAGGACAGGTAAGTGTCCTATTATTAAAAGTCAGCAGCTGCAGTATTTGTAGCTGCTGACTTTTAATATTTTGTTCCCATGGCACATCCGCTTTAATGATTGTGAGGGGGGGCTTATAATGATGAAGGGGGAGGGTTGCAATGATCGTGAGGGGCTTGCAATGGTGAGGGTGGGCTTGAAATGATGGCTTGAATTTGAAATGGTGGTGAGGGGGGCTTGCACCATATAAATATAGCCTAGAGAATGTACAGAACCCCCTTCAGCACAAATGGACCCCCCTTCAGCACAGACCCCCCCATTCTGCACAGACCCCTCCATTCAGCACAGACGGACCCCCCCTTCAGCACAGACCCCCTCCCCATTCTGCACAGACCCCCTATTCTGTCCTGGGGACCACCGGGCCCCTTACAGGTGTACTGCTTGTACCACCCTGATGGCGGCCCGGCCTGCCCCTGCCCCCCAGCCCACCCCTGGAGCTCCAATTCCCCCATTGTGAGGTAGGCTGCACAAAGGGGCCCTATCGTTTCTAACAGCAGCCCCGTGTGTCTGACACAGATTAGCCCCTGCTGCAGCCTTTACACATTGTGACTTGTAGAAACTTGTAAAGTTACTGACAGGTCCACTTTTTTGAGAAATGCCTCGTTTTGTATATCTCTCTGAACCTCTTCTGAACCTCTTCTGAACGTCTTGTCTCTTTGCAGATAAAAACTCATGTGCTTTGGAGTAAGAAAAACCGAGGCAGATTGAAAAAGCGATGACGCCCCCTGTAGGTGGGGGGGTGTAAGGCAAGGATGGATTCTGGGAGAGAGCTCTGGAATGTTCCAATGTTACCATAAAACTTTATTATACGTATCACTGTGATCAATGAGACAGCAAAGTCTACAAGTGCCTCCTGAAGGATGAAGACCCGATGGTCCAAACTCAAGACGGAAAGGAGCAACGCGTTTCTTTCACTCACACGACTTAATCAGATGTAATCCCATCAATTTCCTTCCAATGCCGGAAGAGAAGCACAACATCGATCCCTACAGATGCCATCCAACCTTTCTCTATAGTTTTGGACAGAATGGAGAAGATTTAAAATATCTTTTTTTTTTTTATTACTGTCTGTGTCCCCCAATGGGGTGACCACATTTCCAAACTGCCATTCAGGGACACACCCCCCTCTCTCACCAAAAAAAGATGAGGGGGCGGGAAAATGTAGTCTCGGGGGTTGATGGGGAATTTGGCGGCGGGTTATTTGTCAGGTGATTGTGCCACTTGCAGTGGTGGTTCGTCCATAGAGGGCGCTAGAGCGCCGCCCCCTCTGGCTCTCGCCCGCCACTGAGTCTAATAACATACATTCATTGCATTGCATAAATGTATGTTATTGTTTCCGGCTGCCGCTGGTCTATTCAGGTGGCCGGAACTTGAGCGCCGACCACCTGAATAACGGCAGCTGGTTGGCTGTGCGGAAGTGCCTGTCAGAGCCAGCGGCTCTGATAGGCTTTCCGAGTACAGCCCCTCGGCTCCCGGATGTCTTATCCTCGGGACCTACGGGGGGTGCGTTCCTTGGATAAGACTGACGGCCGTCTCAGCCATTCAGGTTCCCCGATTCTGGTTATCGGTAACTTGATTGGCTGAAGCGTCACCAAGGCGGGAGAAGACGTGGAAGGAGTAAGGTAAGTGCATTTTACAGGGCACAGCGGCGACAATGGGCACAGAGGCGACAAAGGGCACAGTGGCATCAATGGGCACAGTGGTGACAAAGGGCACAGTGGCATCAATGGGCACAGTGGTGACAAAGGGCACAGTGACATGCACAGTGGCAACAATGGGCACAGTGGTGACAATTAAAGGGCACCGTGGTGACAATTGGCACACTGGCGACAATTGGCACAGTGGCGACAATTGGCACAGTGGCTGCGTTTGATTGCATGGCACAGTGGTGACAATTGATGGCACAGTGGCTGTGTTTGATGGCATGGCACAGTGGCTGTGTTTGATGGCATGGCACAGTGGCTGCGTTTGATGGCACAGTGGCTGCGTTTGATGGCATGGCACAGTGATGACAATTGATCGTACAGTGGCTGCATTTGATGGGCACAGTGAGGCTGCAATTTTTTTCTTTCTTTTTTTTACGTTTGCGCCCCTCCCAAAAATTTTGAGCACCAGCCACCACTGGCCACTTGCCACCAGATGCAGTGCCGCTTGGCACCCATAGTCTGCTGCCACCCAGGCATACCCTCATAAACAGATTGTCACCAAACAAGAAAGAACAGGCTGATACTGGTTCCAGGAGAAGATCAGGTCTGGCTCAAACACATGGCCGTTTTTAGCAGTTCCTAATAATCCGCCTTCTATGGAAGCTACTAAACCAGGGGTATCCAACTCAATTTCATTGTGGGCCGCATCAGCATTATGATTGTCCTCAAAAGGGCCGGTTGTATCTGTAAGATTAGATATCCAGCGCATCCCCTCCCCCGTACATTAGATGTCAAGGGCCCCCCCACCATCAGAGGATGAGTCCCCCACCCTCCCTTACATCACAGTGCACCTCCCTTTCCTTAGAAGAAGCTGGATGCGTTGCTTGAAAGCAGAGAGTAAGGGTCTGGAGGAGGGTTGGAGGAGGTGCGAGGGCCACATGAAATGGCCCGAAGGGCCCGGATTTGGCCCACGGGCCTTGTGTTTGACACATATGTACTAAACATTCAGGGGGACAAACAGTATATTTTCATCAAGCGCATATTATAAGGAATTCATCTAAAGTTTGCCCTCAATTTGATGGTGATGTTCATATTTTTACAAGTCTTCCCTTCTATATGTTTTGTATTGAATTGAATGTCATGGAGACACGGCGCCAATTACTGGTTTCATGGGCAGGTGAAATATAAGCCGTAAAAACGATATTATTTGTGTAGATTTATCTATCCAACGCACCAAAGCAAGCTACATCCTTCGACTCCTTCAGAGATTTCAGATCTTGAACTTTACTTGGGTCCCAGCGGGCCCTGAGCCAACATGAATGCACTAATGGGCACCTAAACCACCTCATATTATATCCCTCACATTCAAGGCACCCTCCATCTCCATAGAAACTGGAAAATAAAAGTTAGGCATATACCAGTTAGGCCTCATATCCCTGATCGAGATGATAATCAGTTCAGCTCTAGGAAAGTCAACCATGACTACTACAAGCCGGCACATATTCCCCCCCTTGGCATTGTAACATGCAATACATGGGCAAAAGTGAACACATAACCATCACATCCAGGGCCGTCTTTTATATTGATTGGACCCTGGGCAAAGATGTTTTTGGCCACCCCCAGTGGCGGATCCAGAGTCTAGTCTTGTTATGGTGCCAGGATGATTGAAGTGCATTATTCCTATTATTACATTGTACTATAAAATGAAATGGTTCAACTCACCATAATGTAGGATCAGTGGGAGCCCCAAGTGTGTCACTTGTCATGTCGCCTGCCACACGTTGCGGATTGCCCCTTTCACACGTTGCGGATTGTCACTTGCCACGTCGCCTGCCACACGTTACAGATTGTCACATCACCTGCCACAAGTTGCGGAATGTCACTTGCCTGCCAACAGATGCAGATTGTCACTTGCCACGTCACCTGCCACAAGTTGCGGATTGTCACTTGCCACGCCACCTGCCACATGTTGCGGATTGTCACTTGCCACGCCACCTGCCACAAGTTGCGAATTGTCACTTGCCACGTCACCTGCCACAAGTTGCAGATTGTCACCTGCCACGCCACCTGCCACAAGTTGCGGATTGTCACTTGCCACGCCACCTGCCACAAGTTGCGAATTGTCACTTGCCACGTCACCTGCCACAAGTTGCAGATTGTCACTTGCCACGCCACCTGCCACAAGTTGCAGATTGTCACTTGCCACGCCACCTGCCACAAGTTGCGGATTGTCACTTGCCACGTCACTTGCCTGCCAACAGATGCAGATTGTCACTTGCCACGCCACCTGCCACAAGTTGCGGATTGTCACTTGCCACGTCACCTGCCACAAGTTGCGGATTGTCACTTGCCACGTCACCTGCCACACGGTGCAGATTGTCACATCACCTGCCACAAGTTGCGGAATGTCACTTGCCTGCCAACAGATGCAGATTGTCACTTGCCACGTCACCTGCCACAAGTTGCAGATTGTCACTTGCCACGCCACCTGCCACAAGTTGCGAATTGTCACTTGCTACGTCACCTGCCACACGGTGCAGATTGTCACATCACCTGCCACAAGTTTCGGAATGTCACTTGCCTGCCAACAGATGCAGATTGTCACTTGCCACGTCACCTGCCACATGTTGCGGATTGTCACTTGCCACGTCACCTGCCACATGTTGCGGATTGTCACTTGCCACGTCACCTGCCACATGTTGCGAATTGTCACTTGCCACGTCACCTGCCACCTGTTGCGAATTGTCACTTGCCACGTCACCTGCCACATGTTGCGGATTGTCACTTGCCACACCACCTGCCACATGTTGCGGATTGTCACTTGCCACACCACCTGCCACAACTTGCGGATTGTCACTTGCCACGTCACCTGCCACACCATGCGGATTGTCACGTGCCAAGGTGGTGTTTTGCTTGTCAGAGTCAGGCAGCAGAGAGATGATGTAATCTCTCTGCTGCCTGCACTGTGAGGGCGGAAGTTACTGCAGGGATGCAATATATATATATATTTTTTAGCAGATAATCTAGAGCAGTGATGGCGAACCTTGGCACCCCAGATGTTTTGGAACTACATTTCCCATGATGCTCATGCACTCTGCAGTATAGTTGAGCATCATGGGAAATGTAGTTCCAAAACATCTGGGGTGCCAAGGTTCACCATCACTGATCTAGAGAATAAAATGGCGATTGTTGCAATATTTTATGTCACACGGTATTTGTGCAGCGGTGTTTTAAACGCAACTTTTTGGGAAAAATTTACTTTTTTGAATAAAAAAAAAATGAAAAAGTAAAGTTAACTCAATTTTTTTGTATAATGTCAAAGATGATGTTACGCCGAGTAAATAGATACCTAACATGTCACGCTTTATAATTGCACGCACTCGTGGAATGGCGACAAACTACGGTACCTAAAAAAATCTCCATAGGCAACGCTTTAAACTTTTTTTGCGGTTACCAGGTTAGAGTTACAGAGGAGGTTTAGGGCTAAAATTATTGCTCTCGCTCTGACGATCGCGGCGATACCTCACATGTGTGATTTGAACACCGTTTTCATACGCAGGCGCGACTTACGTATGCGTTTTTTTTTTGCTGCGCAAGCTCGCGAGGGGGGGGGGGCTTTAAATTTTTTATTTTTTATTATTTATTTTTATAATGTAAAATTTTTTTTTTTTTTTACATTTTGATCACTTTTATTGCTGTCACAAGGGATGTAAACATCCCTTGTGACAGTAATAGGTGGTGACAGGTACTCTTTTTGGAGGGATCGGGGATCTAAAATACCCCCGATCCCTCCTTTGCACTTCAAAGTATTCAGATCGCCGAAAACGGCGATTCTGAATACCGTGTACTTTTTTTTAAATCCGGCGCCATTGGCAGCTGAGTAACCCGGAAGTGACGTCATGACGCCGCTTCTGTGTTTACATTGCGGAGACTGAATCTAAGCCGTTTACGGCTTTGTTTCAGTCTGCGCCTAGATACTGGAGGAGCCGGATCGCGGATCGGGTCTCCCGGTGGGACGGGAGGCCCGGTCAGAGCGGCGGGAGGGGGGGGGGGATGTCCCATCCCGCTCCTCCGGCATAACACCCGAGCGGCTTTTAGCGACAGCGCCGAAAGCTGAAATTTCGCCTGGGCAGGAAGGGGGTATAGGTGCCCAGTAAGCAAGTGGTTAATCACTTAAGGACCCCTTCACGCCAATATACGTCGGCGTGAAGGGGGGGGGGGGAGAGAAAAATGTCAAAAAAGCCTAAATTTCTAAAAATGGTTCAAGGTCAAAGAGCATATCAAGTAGCCACTCACCCAAGCACCAAAAGAGGAGAGGAGAAGAAAGAAGGTGCTGATCCACTAAGTATGGTCTAAGAATCGGACCTGCGAATCCCAGGGCACAAGGGATTATCCTGCAGCCACCAGAATGACTTCTCCACACAGCGCCCCCTGGCTGCTGGTACAGGCAGTGTACCTCCTAAGCTCTCTGGCTTCAGAGGGGAAATCACACCAAATATCCCCCTTGGCATTCTTAACCACTTGACCACCGCGCCTATTTTGGCACTTCTCTCCTTCATGTAAAAAACTAAATTTTTTTGCTAGAAAATTACTCAGAACCCCCAAACATTATATATATATATATATATATATTTTTTTAGCAGACACCCTAGTGAATAAAATGGCGGTCATTGCAACTTTTTTTTCCTCGCACGGTATTTGCGCAATAATTTTTCAAACGCCTTTTTTTGGGGGGGAAAAAAAACGGTTTCATGAATTAAAAAATTACAAAACAGTAAAGTTAGCCCAATTTTTTCATATAATGTGAAAGATGAAGTTACGCCAAGTTTTTTAACGCATACTGTAGACAGGTTAATTGGTTTTCTGCAAGCTGGTCGGTAAGTAGGCTTGGTTTTTCCCTGGGCATTCCCCAGGTTTTTGTTGTTATCTGCTTTAGCCTTCCAATGCTACTTACTGTTATGGCCAGCTATAGATGGGGGCGGTGGACACCCTTATGCTTCACCTGTGGTGTTTATATTGGTCCAGCAGTACACCAACACCTTTGCAGCCATTGTGCTATATGATGGGTGTTTGGTGTGCTCCTGTACCTTTAAAGGAGGGGTGGCTCCCCTTCAGTTCACCTGCCCCTGTCTATCCATTAAAATGCATGTGCCTCCACTGTGGGAATGCTCATTGTTTAGTGTTAGGACCACAGATTACAGGGTGCCTTGGCGTGGCTCTGTGGCTCACGCATGCGTTTGCAAATGCGTGCGGACCGAACCCCTGTTTTTAACGCATACTGTAGACAGGTTAATTGGTTTTCTGCAAGCTGGTCGGTAAGTAGGCTTGGTTTTTCCCTGGGCATTCCCCAGGTTTTTGTTGTTATCAAGTAAAATGATACCTAACATGTCACGCTTTAAAATCGCGCACACTCATGGAATGGCACCAAACTTCGGTACTTAAAAATTTCCATAATCAACGCTTTAAAATATTTTACAGGTTACAATTTTCGAGTTACAGAGGAGGTGCTAGAATTGTTACACACGCTCTAACGCACGCGACGATACCTCACATGTGGAGTTTGAACGACGTTTACATATGTGGGCGGGACTTGCATGCGTGTTCGCTTCTGCGCGCGAGCTACCGGGGACAGGAGCATTTTTAAAAATGTTTTTTTATTATTATTTTTTTATTTTACTTCATTTTTTTATTTTTACATTTTTTTTTGATCACTTTTATTCCTATTACAAGGAATCTATACATTCATTGTAATAGGAATAGTGTGACAGGTCCTCTTTATGGAGAGATGTGGGGTCAATAAGAGCCCACATCTCTCCTCCAGGCTTACAAGCATGAGATCGTGAAAAAAAATTCACTGATCTCATGCCGACAGCCGCGATTGCGGCTTTGTTTTCTTCCGGGTACTGGGCGTGACTTCACAGTGACGTCACAGTGACGTCACTGTCATAGAGATGACTGGTGACCAGATGGTCACCAGTCATCTCTATGCTTTCCAGGCAGCGTCGGCCAATTCGCTCTCCGGGCCTCTGATGGCACGGGAGAGCCCGGAGAAGCACCGGATGGCGGCAGGAGGGGGGGACGTCCCCTCCCGCCGCCTATAAGAAGGATAAAGCGGCGGAACTGCCACTTTGATCGTTCTTATCATGCAGAGAATCGGTGGCTGAAGACGGTGATATCTGAATGATGCCTGTAGCTGCACCCATCATTCAGATATCACCGCACAAAGTCGAGGACGTCCATGTTCTTCTTGGAACATTACCCCAACACTGTCTCTATAATGTCGAATCTTTTCTCTCTGTAATGTCGAATCTTTTCTTCTCTATAATGTCGAATCTTTTCTCTCTATAATGTTGAATCTTTTCTCTCTATAATGTGGAATCTTTTCTCTCTATAATGTCGAATCTTTTCTCTCTATAATTTTGAATCTTTTCTCTCTATAATGTGGAATCTTTTCTCTCTATAATGTCGAATCTTTTCTCTCTATAATTTTGAATCTTTTCTTTTTATAATGTCAAATCTTTTCTCTCTATAATGTCGAAACTTTTCTCTCTATAATGTCAAATTTTTTATCTCTATGTAGAATAATTAAGTTAAGGTTAGGCACATTCAACCGCAGATTCGATAGACACAGATCGCTATTGTCACCTCTTGTCAATCGCCAAAAGCTGGCGCCTGACGGGTAGATCGAGATTTAGCCAGCATGCACGGGGGACAGGGCACATCAGGGCACATGGCACATTATGGGGTACATCGTTTACCAGCCAGCATGCCGAGCTGCTCAGGAAGTGTGTGTAATAAGTTCTCTCTCATGTCACTCTGCTACCCGGTGGCCCCTCTTCTCTTTTTGTCCATCCCCATTTGCTTGTGACATCATCTGGGATGGAGACGAGCCTGGGAGGAGGTAATAAGAGAGCTAGAGAGCAGGAGGTCTTGAGAAGAACGAAGAGAACGATTAGGTTGGTATTTAGAGACTAGGTCAGAGATGTAGCTGGGGGCAGAGTTGTGGATGGCTTTGTAGGTAGCAGTTAGTGTAACGGTCACCACCATTTACGATTTCCATTCCATCAACCCACGACAGCTTATCCGACAATTCACAATCCAGCAGACAGGACCCATTGGATTTTCCCCAGAATTAAGATGAGACACAAGCTCTGTTCTTTCTGGTTTCAAATGAATGAATGAACACTTTTAATGGTGAAACTCAGTCTTTTATACAGTAACAAGCATGTGACAGTTAATCACACGGACAATGAAACTCTCCAATCCACATCCCTCAGACTTTTCTGCACCGGTCTGACATAATAAACATGACCTAATTACTACACCTGAGAAGTCAGACGTTATGACTCTCACCTGCTATTCACATCACATATTATCATCAATAGTATTTCATACCATACAGTGTCATTAGCATCACACAATTAAATATCTAGGAGCAGACTCAATTCAAACCTCAAAGCTAGACATCTGACCTTTACAGACTTAATTAGTACAATAGACACAAAACAGTATTAGCATCACACAATGGAATATCTATGAGCAGACTCAATTGACATCTCAAAAGCATGTGTCCCCACATTGAATGCAAACACTCCATTCACCTGTTGAATTTAATTTGTTGGGTGAGCGGAAGCCAGTGGAGGAATTGACAGAGGAGTAGCAGGGACAGAGCGGTTGGTAAGGTGGATGAGTCTGGCAGCAGCATTCATGATGGACTGAAGGGGGGTTAGAGTATGCCAAGGTAAGCCAATGAGGAGGGAGTTGCAGTGATCGAGGCGAGAGATGTCCAGGGAGTGAATTAGGACTTTTGTGGTGTCATTGGTTAGAAAGGGGGGTATTTTGGAGATGTTGCGAAGGTTGAGGCGGCAAGATTTGGACAGTGATAGGACATGGAGCTTGAAGGAGAGTTCAGAGTCCAGGACTACTCCTAGGACCTTGGCATGTGGGGATGGGCTTATGGTTGTGCCATCAATTTTGACAGCGAGATCAGGGGAAGAGGCACGTGGGGCACGGAAAATTATAAGTTCCGTTTTGGATAGATTGCAGACCAATAAAGCCAATCACTTAAACGCGAAAACCTTCTACACCAGAATAATTACAAATAACAAAACCGTCAATTATACTTTCAAGTTAACATTTTATTTTTAAAGTACTGGAAATAATGTTCTTGATCTCCTCGGTCCTCAGACAATATATGAAAGGGTTGGCTAGATGGGGCAGATAGGATTGTAGGACAATGAGGAAGACCCCCAGGTCGGGAGTGAGGACCAGCTTTACATAATTGGCTATGTAGACAAACACCCGCGGGACATAAAACAGAATGATAACAATCAGGTGCGTCACACACGTATAAAACGCCTTCCACCAACCGTCCGAATGGCTCAGCGAGAGAACAGAATAGAGGATGGCCATATAGGATAACATGATGAGGGCTAGAGTCCCGAAAAGTACCACCAAGCCAACAATCAGAAGAATTTCTCGAGTTGAATTGACGTCATCACAAACCAAACGCATGACAGTGGAGGCGTTGCAGAAGAAGCTGAGGACCTTGTTGGGACCACAGAATGGGTGTGTGGCGATTAATATGATGTCTAACTGAATCGCAGCCCAGGTGAACCACATAGAACCGCAGCTGAAGACGATCAATTTGATGGTAATTGTAGAGGAATACCTCAGCGGGTTGCAGATAGCAATGTAGCGGTCAAAGGCCATCAACATGAGGATCAAACAGTCCATTCCAGCCAGCCAATGGACCAGATGCATTTGCACAAAGCATGCGAGGACGGATATTTTCCCACCGTCGAACCAATATTTGCAAATCATTTTAGGCAAGGTCGCCGCGTCGAAGAGAAAGTCGGAAAATGCTAAATTGGCGATTAACGCGTACATGGGCTTGTGTAGCTTCTCCTTTAAGATAATCAGAACGAAAACTGCACCATTGGTGATAAACATTATGATGTACATAATGAATAAAATGAAAGACGCCAACATGTGGAAGTTCTGAGGGACTCCTGGGAAACCTGTGAGTTCAAATTCAAAATGAGTGGTTTGGTTGGCCATTGAGTAGACGGGATCTTTATCTGTAGGGGCGATTGGAGAAGTTCTGTAGAGATGATATAGACAGACAACAAGAGATAAACTATGAGCAGGTCTACACTATATGGTCAAAAGTATGTGGACCTTCCTCCAAATGATGGAGTTCAGGCGTCTCCATTAAACTGCTATGGTACAGAGACGGGTGGGGGGCCATCTTGCCCTAACTCGTATCCATGCCCAGCACGAGGAAGGACCCGAGAATCCGCCGCTGCTGCCGACAGCTTCTGGTAAGCGCCGGAGGGCGCAGGAGAGCGGCCCCTTTCCCGCCAGCCGATAACGGTGATCTCACGGCGAATCCGCCGCAGAGACCACCATTATCATTTACAGGACCGGCTGCCTGAAGAGATGGATATGTCGGTTGTGGCAGCAGCTGAGATATCCCTCTTCAAACTAAGGACGTATATAGTCGTGCGGCAGTCCTTAACCACTTAAAGGGTCACTAAAGGCAAAGTTTTTTTTTTTTTAAATAACAAACATGTTCTACTTACCTCCACTGTGCAGCTCGTATTGCACAGAGTGGCCCCGAACCTGGTCTTCTGGGGTCCCTCGGCGGCTGTCTCGGCTCCTCCTCGCAAAAGCTTTCCACCTTCATGCAAGCTCCCTCGCATGGTAGAAAGCTTATGCGAGCGCGCTCCCGTGATACAGCGGCGGGCATAGCCGCCGACTGTATCACTCGGCCCCGGCGCGCCACGTCATCCTCTGTGATAGGATGCATTAAGGTGAAAAAACATTTACCTTTACAACCCCTTTAACCACTTAAGCCCCGGACCTTTAGGCAGCTAAAGGCCCAGGCCAGGTTTTGCGATTCGGCACTGCGTCGCTTTAACAGACAATTGCGCGGTCGTGCGACGTGGCTCCCAAACAAAATTGGCGTCCTTTTTTTCCCACAAATTTCTTTTGGTGGTATTTGATCACCTTAGCGGTTTTTATTTTTTGCGCTATAAACAAAAATAGAGCGACAGTTTTGAAAAAAATTCAATATTTTTTACTTTTTTCTATAATAAATATCCCCCAAAAATATAAAAAAAAAATTTTTTTCCTCAGTTTAGGCCGATACGTATTCTTCTACATATTTTTGGTAAAAAAAAATTGCAATAAGCGTTTATCGGTTGGTTTACGCAAAATTTATAGCGTTTACAAAATAGGGGATAGTTTTATTGCATTTTTATTAATTATTTTTTTTTACTACTAATGGCGGCGATCAGCGATTTTTTTTGTGACTGCGACATTATGGCGGACACTTCGGACAATTGTGACACATTTTTGGGACCATTGTCATTTTCACAGCAAAAAATGCATTTAAATTGCATTGTTTATTGTGAAAATGACAGTTGCAGTTTGGGAGTTAACCACAAGGGGCGCTTCACCTAGTGTGTGTTTACAACTGTAGGGGGGTGTGGCTGTAGGTCGGACGTCATCGATTGTGTTTCCCTATAAAAGGGATCACGCGATCGATGCAGCACCACAGTGAAGCACGGGGAAGCCGTGTTTACACACGGCTCTCCCCGTTCTTCAGTTCCGGGGAGCGATCGCGAGGGGGCGGATAACATAGACGAATAGCCGCCCCCTCATCCCGGATCGCTCCCACGGAAGAACCGACCGCCGCATGTACCGGGGGGGGGGGGTCCCGATCGGACCCCTGACCCGCGGAAAGGCAGGGACGTACATGTACGCCCATATGCCTGTACGTGCCATTCTGTGGACGTATATATACATGCGGCGGTCGTTAAGTGGTTAAGGACCGCCTAACGCCGATTTAGGTAGGCAGAATGGCACGGCTGGGCACATGGACGTATATATATATGTCCCCTTTAAAAACCCAGCCGTGGGGGGCCCTGTCTGAAGCTCCGTGACCGCGCCTGCGGGACCCACAGACCTGATCCCCGCCGGTGTCCCGCGATCGGTCACCAGAGCTGAAGAACGGGTTCTTCACTGTGGCAATGTCAGTGATCGTCTGTTCCCTGATATAGGGAACGACGATCACTGACGTCACGCCTACAGCCACGCCCCCCTACAGTAAGAATCACTCCCTTAGGTCACACTTAACCCCTTAGCGCCCCCTAGTGGTCAACCCCTTCACTGCCATTGTTATTTTCACAGTAAACGTCTAGCCCCGCCCCCTACAGTTAGAAACACATATGAGGTCACACTTTTAACCCCTTCAGCGCCCCCTAGTGGTTAACTCCTAAACTGCAATTGTCATTTTCACAGTAATCAGTGCATTTTTATAGCACTTTTCGCTGTGAAAATGACAATGGTCCCAAAAATGTGTCAAAAGTGTCCGATGTGTCCGCCATAATGTTGCAGTCACGAAAAAAAATCGCTGATTGCCGCCATTTGTACTAAAAAAAAAATTATTAATAAAAATGGCATAAAACTATCGCCTATTTTGTAAACTCTATAAATTTTGCGCAAACCAATCGATAAACGCTTTTTGAGATATTTTTTTTACCAAAAATATGTAGAATACTTATCGGCCTAAACTGAGGACATTTTTTTTATATATATATTTTTGGGGGATATTTATTATAGCAAAAGGTAAAAAATATTGAATTTTTTCCAAATTGTCGCTCTATTTTTGTTCATAACGCAAAAAATAAAAACTGCAGAGGTGATCAAATACCACCAAAAGAAAGCTCTATTTGTGGGAAAAAAAGCACGCCAATTTTGCCTGGGAGCCACGTCGCACGACCGCGAAATTGTCAGTTAAAACGACGCAGTGCCGAATCGCAAAAAAATGGCCAGGTCCTTTACCTGCATAATGGTCTGGGGCTTAAGTGGTTAAATTGGGGTTGACCCCTTTAATCTGCATTACCTAATGCTGCTCCCTGCACTCTGTGTTGAGGGCCGGAATGGGAATAAAGACCAGCCCTGGAAATAATTTCATACCAGCCCCATAGCATTATAATACCGGCCCAACAACCTAACTTCATTATTTTCTTGTTCTCATAAAAGGGAAAAACATTTATTTTAACCACTTCCCATCCGTGCTATACCCGAATGACGGCTACAGCGCGGACCCCAATTGCCGGAAGGATGTCAATAGACGTCCTCCCCTTCGCGCGCTCCTCGGGGAGCAGTGGGGGGGACTAGACAGCACAGTGGGGGGGAGAGCATGGGGGATCTGAGGAGCAGTGGGGGGGGGGACTGGACAGCACAGTAGGGGGAGAGCATGGGGGGGGAGCTGGGCAGCAGTGGGGGGGACTGGACAGCACAGTGGGGGGGAGAGCATGGGGGATCTGGGGAGCAGTGGGGGGGACTGGACAGCGCAGTTGGGAGAAGCAGGAGAGCAGTGGGGGGGGGGACTGGACAGCACAGTGGGGAGGAGAGCATGGAGGAGCTAGGGAGCAGTGGGGGACGGACGGACTGGACAGCACAATGGGAGGGAGAGCATAGGGGGAGCTGGGGAGCAGTAGGGGACGACAACTGGGCAGCAGAGTGGGGGGAGAGCATGCCGGGAGGATGTCAATAGACGTCCTCCCCTTTGCGCGCTCCTCGGGGAGCAGTGGGGGGGACTGGACAGCACAGTGGGGGGGAGAGCATGGGGGATCTGGGGAGCAGTGGGGGGGGGGGGACTGGACAGCACAGTAGGGGGAGAGCATGGGGGGGAGCTGGGCAGCAGTGGGGGGGACTGGACAGCGCAGTTGAGAGAAGCAGGAGAGCAGTGGGGGGGGGGACTGGACAGCACAGTGGGGAGGAGAGCATGGAGGAGCTAGGGAGCAGTGGGGGGGGGGACTGGACAGCACAATGGGAGGGAGAGCATAGGGGGAGCTGGGGAGCAGTGGGGGACATCAACTGGGCAGCAGAGTGGGGGGAGAGCATGGGGGAGCTGGGGAGCAGTGGGGGGGACTGGACAGCAGAGTGGGGGGGAGAGTATGAGGGAGCTGGGGAGTAGTGGGGGGGGACTGGACAGCACAGTGGGGGGGAGAGCATGGGGGAGCTGGGGATCAGTGGGGGGGGCCTGGACAGCACAGTAGGGGGGAGAGCATGGGGGGATCTGGGTAGCAGTGGGGGGACTGGACAGCACAGTGGGGAGAAGCTGGGGATCAGTGAGGGGACTGGACAGCACAGTGGGAGGGAGAGCATGGAGGAGCTGGGGAGCAGTGGGGGGACTGGACAGCACAGTGGGGGAGTCAGGGAGCACAGGGATCAGAGAGCACGGGGGGGAACCAGGAAACAGAGGGGGTATGCAGGGAGAACTGGGAGGAACCAGGGAGCACGGGGGCAGTAAAAGAAGTTGTATAACCGGAGCGGTGGATGGATCCCATCCCAGCGCATGTTGCAGAACCGCAACCGACCGCTCTGAGAGAACGTGAATACCCGACCGCCCGCGCCGCCCCCTGTGTGCCTGGAAAAGGAGGAGCGGCGGGCCGGGAACAGTTGCACATGGAGGAACTGATCTTTCCATATCCTTTCTGCAGCCAATGAACGCCCGTAGAAGAAGCGGTCATTCAGCGGCTGCAGGAGGAATGTGGAAAGATCAGTTCCTCCATGTGCAGCTGTCTCTGGCCCGCCGCTCCTCCTATCCAGGCACACAGGGGGCGGCGCGGCCAGCCAGCCACTCACGTTCTCTCTGTGCGGTCGGCCAGGCTGCAGCAGGCGTTGGGATGGGATCCATCCACCGGAGCTTCCCCTTAACAGAAAGTCAAAAGGGCAGGGAGCGGTGCAGGCTGAAGGAGCAGCTCGGCTGCTTTGTCTGTACTATGCCTGCCTGTTGGTCGGAGCAGAGGCAAATTAGGCGGCCGCGAGGCCCCTGTGAGTGCGAGGCCTTAGGTGGCCGCCTCATTTGCCTAATTAGAGAGCCGCCTCTGTTGGTGTCAGATGGTGACAAGCGTGTGTGGCGGCAACCAGGTGAGGAGGACAAAGACAAGTGTGTCTTGTCTACAGTCGGGCATGGTCGGGGGACGGTCATGGTCTGGGGCTGCATCATTGAGGGAACCATGAATGCTAACATGTACTGTGACATACTGAAGCAGAGCATTATCCCCTCCCTTCAGAGACTGGGCCGCAGGGCGGTATTCCAACATGATAACGACCCCAAACACACCTCCAAGACTACCACTGCCTTGCTAAAATAGCTGAGGGTAAAGGTGATGGACTGGCCAAGCATGTCTCCAGACCTAAACCCTATTGATCATCTGTGGGACTTCCTCAAACAGAAGGGGGAGGAGCGCAAGATCTCCAACATCCACCCGCTCTGTGGAAGAGGACTCCAGTGGCAACCTGTGAAGCTCTGGTTACCTCCATGCCCAAGAGGGTTAAGACAGTGCTGAAACATAATGGTGGCCACAGAAAATATTGACACTTTGGGACCAATTTGGACATTTTCACTTAGGGGTGTACTGACTTTTGTTACCAGCGGTTTAGACATTAATGGCTGTGTGTTGAGTTATTTTAAGGGACAGGAAATGTACACTGTTATACAAGCTGTACACTCACTACACAACATTGTAGATACAAAGTGTCATTTCTTCAGTGTTGTCACATGAAAAGATACAAGAAAAGATTCACAGAAATCTGAGGGGTGTACTTACTTTTGTGAGATACTGTGTGTGTATATTGTACAGGACGCCATGGCTGGGTCCTGGAAGGACGTTATATTTCCCCTCTGTTTGGACTGTGGTGCCTTTAAGGGAATGGAAAGGGTTAACGCACCTGTCTAAGGAAGTAGTTTAAAGCAGACAGGAAGTGCAGGTGAGAGGGAAGGAGTGTAGGAGAGTCTATGCATGGTGAATGGTGGACAAGGAATGCTGTGGAAGCTATGAAAAGCTGTGAAAAGCTGTGAAAGGACTTGGCAGTGTCCTGCCTAAAAACCTGCTACTGAAGGACGTACCTGGAAGGACTGTTTAACTGCGATAGCAGTTCTGAGCTGTACAAGTCGGTGAGACTGTTATTTCTTTTGTTTTTGCTGCTGCTAAGCCATTTAAGTTTAACCACTTGCCGCCCGCCAATGACAGATTGACGGCGGCAAAGTGGTTGTAGAATCCTGACTGGACGTCATATGACGTCCTCAGGATTCTTAGCCGCTGCGCGCCCCCGGGGGCGCGCATCGCGGCGGTCGTTGTTGCGGGGTGTCAGCCTGACACCCCGCAACACCGATCTCGGTAAAGAATCTCTCACGGAGACTCTTTACCACGTGATCAGCCGTGTCCAATCACGGCTGATCACGATGTAAACAGGAAGAGCCGTCGATGGCTCTTCCTCACTCGCGTCTGACAGACGCGAGTAGAGGAGAGCTGATCGGCGGCTCTCCTGACAGGGGGGGTTCGCGCTGATTGTTTATCAGCGCAGCCCCCCCTCGGATCGCCACATGGACCACCAGGGAAGGGCAAAACAAAAAAAAAAGTTAAAAAAAAAAAAAAAAGTCTGAAAAAAAAAAAAAATGGGGAAAAAAAGAAAGATGCAAGAAAAAAAAGATGTCAATCAGTGCCCACTAATGGGCACTGACTGGCAACAAGTAAATCAGTGCCGCCCCACAGTGTCCATCAGTGCCGCCCCACATTGTCCATCAGTGCCACCCCACAGTGCCCATCAGTGCCACCCCACAGTGCCCATCAGTGCCACCCCACAGTGCCCATCTGTGCCGCCCATGAGTGCCCATCAGTGCCGCCCATGAGTGCCCATCAGTGCCGCCCATGAGTGCCCATCAGTGCCGCCCATGAGTGCCCATCAGTGCCGCCTATGTGTGCCCATGAGTGCCGCCTATGTGTGCCCATCAGTGCCGCATGCCAGCGCCGCCAATCAGTGCCACCTCATCTGTGCCCGTCAGTACTACCTCGTCGATGTCCATCAGTGCCATCTCATCTGTGCCCATCAGTGCCACCATATCAGTGCCCGTAATTGAAAGAGAAAACTTACTTATTTACAAAAAAATTACAGAAAAAAATAAAAACGTAATTTTTTTCAAAATTTTCGGTCTTTTTTTAGTTGTTGCGCAAAAAAAAAAAATCGCAGAGGTGATCAAATACCACCAAAAGAAAGCTCTATTTGTGGGTAAAAAAGGACGCCAATTTTGTTTGGGTACAGTGTAGCATGACCGCGCAATTGCCATTCAAAGTGCGACAGTGCTGAAAGCTGAAAATTGGCTTGGGCGGGAAGGTGTATACGTGCCCTGTATGGAAGAGGTTAATAAACCTCAGTTTTGATTTAAGAAGCCTGTGTCCTGCGATCAAGCTGGTCCCCCAAACATTACACTGGTGCTCGAATGCGGGCAGGACAGAATAACAGGCATAAGAAGAGAAAAAAAAACTTTTTTTTTTTTTCTGTTGCATTGGACTTTATATTGAACTGACATTTAAAGGGACAGTACATTGAATTTATGTCCTGGGTTAAAGCTGCACAAACATTGAAAGTTGAATCAATGGAGGAGCTAATTAAACAGCTGACCCTGGCTAACATACAAGCGCAAACTTACCACAAAGAGGCGCTGGCTCTGCAGCAAGAAAATACTCGCCTGTTGGTGGCCCAGCTGGCAGCCCAGCAAGCAGCCCAGCAAGGGGTTATGCAGGCTCAGGTGACGGCCTTAAAGGAAGCGGTGCAGCAGCTGTCTCAGGTTCAGGAGCCAGCGGCTTTTGCCCCTGGCAACCAGGTGACTGTGAGGGCAAGCCATTTTCTACAGAAATTGTCCCTGAGCGATGATGTAGAGGCATTTCTTGCTACGTTTGAGAGGACAGCGGAGAGAGAAGGATGGTCTCAGGACCAGTGGGCCGGCCTCATTGCTCCTTTTCTCACTGGAGATCCTCAAAAAGCCTACTTTGACCTGCCACCAGATGATGCTAAAGACTATCAAAAGCTAAAGGCAGAAATTCTGGCTCGTCTGGGGGTGACTACGGCCGTTCGGGCCCAACGTGTACACCAATGGAAATATCGTCCAGATCGGCCACCCCGGTCTCAAATGCATGACCTGGTGCAACTAGTAAAAAAATGGCTGCAGCCTGAGGTGTTGCCTGGCCCCCAAATTGTGGAGCGGGTCGTGCTGGACCGATACCTGAGGTCCCTGCCAGATGACCTCCAACGGTGGGTCAGCCATGGAGACCCCAAAACGGCAAACCTCCTTGTTGAGATGGTGGAACGATATACAGTGGTGGAGGACCTGCTCGGACCTACCAAGCGCATAGGGCCTAGTCTGCCATGGCCTGTTCGACCAACTGCTGCCCTTCGAAAGGATGTTCCAAGGAGCCCTGGGACAAACACCCCGGAAGGCCAAGAGACACTCCCGGTACCTTCGCAGCGTTCTGTTCCTGTTCGGAGAGGAGGGGATGTACAATGTTGGCGATGTCATTCCTGGGGTCATACCCGGGCACACTGCCCACTGCAAGAGGAGCCCATGGAATGCGGGGTTCTTCGGAGGGGGTCTTTTTGTGCCCATAAAGTGTGCACCACACACCTCGACCTGGATGGGGAAAAGTTTGAGTGTGAAGTCCAAGTGAACCACCTCCCTGCCCGGGCTTTGTTGGACTCTGGAAGCATGGTAACCCTGGTTCATCCTAGAGTGATTGGGAAGATCGGTCCGGTAAGAAAAACTTTACGGGTGGTATGCATTCACGGGGACACTAGAGAGTACCCGCTCATCACGTTGTCTATCTCCTCAGCATGTGGCACTGTTACTCAAGAGGTGGGGGTGATAAAGAACTTGGTGCATGATGTTATAATAGGACGAGACTGTCCATTGTTTACAAAACTGTGGGAACAAGGAGAACAGTTCAGAGACTGGGGAGAAACTAGCTCCCTGTTCCTGCTGCTGAGAGGGATAACCCTGAACTGCCAAACGTTAATGTGGACCCAGATGAGGAAAATGCTAATGATTGGGTTAATGGTGATGAAAGTAGTGTTGATACTATTGAGGATGTCAAGATATGTGGTCCACAGACCTACCAAAACACTAAGGGGGAGGAGCCTTTCCCACTTCAGGTAATGCTGGGGGAAGAGGATGAGGAAGTGGCCTCTACCCCTGCGCTGCCGGATTTGGGTGTTCCCCAGGGGGCATTTGGGACTGCTCAGATGCAGGACCCCACTTTGGCCCATGCACGGGAACAAGTTGTAGTAGTAAATGGGGTTCCCCAAGAGCCAGGTGCGAATGAGAGGTGGCCACACTTTGCAATATATAATGAATTGCTGTATCGGGTTACCAAGGAGAGAGAAAATGTGGTAGAGCAATTGTTGGTACCCCAACAATATAGACGAAAGGTTCTGGACCTGGCCCATGACGATGTGTTAGGGGGACACCTGGGAGTTGAAAAAACGGAGGCACGGATCACCGACCGGTTTTACTGGCCAGGTCTGAAAGCAGAGGTAAAGAGATACTGTACCTCTTGTCCCACCTGTCAGTTGACCGCTCCGGTGACTCATTTTCGGAGCCCTTTGGTCCCTCTGCCCATAATTGAGGTCCCATTCGAGAGGATAGCCATGGATATAGTGGGTCCCTTGGTAAAGTCAGCTCGAGGTCACTCCTACATATTGGTGATTCTTGACTATGCCACCCGATATCCTGAGGCGCTACCCCTACGGAATACCTCCTCAAAGGCCATTGCCCGGGAATTATTCCAGATGTTTACACGGACTGGTTTCCCCAAGGAAATACTCACAGACCAGGGTACCCCGTTTATGTCAAGGGTTATGGCCGATGTGTGTAAGCTGTTCCGGATTAAACAGCTACGCACATCGGTCTACCATCCCCAAACGGACGGGTTGGTGGAACGCTTTAATAAGACCCTTAAGTCTATGCTCAAGAAAGTGGTACAAAGGGATGGGAAAGATTGGGACTGCCTGTTACCAGCTCTCCTGTTTGCTATCCGGGAAGTGCCCCAGGCCTCCACGGGGTTTTCGCCCTTTGAGTTGGTATATGGGCGGCGACCTTGCGGACTTCTTGACGTGGTTAAAGAGGAGTGGGAAAGTGAACCTGTTCAGCATAAGAGTGTCCTGGAATATGTCTCCCAAATGCAGGAAAGGATCCAAACCGTGATGCCGCTAGTCAAAGAGCATTTGCAAAAGGCCCAGGAGGCTCAACGACGGGTCTATAACATGGTTGCTAAAATAAGGCACTTCCAAGTGGGGGATCGAGTAGCGGTGCTAATTCCCACTGTGGAAAGTAAGTTCTTAGCCAGGTGGCAAGGACCCTTTGAAGTTGTGGAAAAAGTGGGAGAGGTCAATTATAGAGTCCACCAGCCAGGCAAGAGGAAACCGTATCAGATATATCATGTCAACTTGTTAAAGCCCTGGACAGACAGGGAACCGGTGACCTCCCTGGCTAGTGCAAGGCTTGAGCCACAGGTTGGGGTGGAGAGTGTCCAAGTAGCAAATACCCTATCTAAATACCAAAGTCAGCAGGCAAAGGAGTTCTTGCAGAGAAATAAAGAGAAGTTTTCAGACTTGCCGGGGCTAACTAGTATCATAAAGCATGATATTATCACAGAACCTGGAGTCAAAGTTTTTGTCAGGCCCTACCGCATCCCAGAGGCTCAAAGGAAGGCCGTTTCAGAGGAAGTAAAGAAGATGCTGGACCTGGAGATCATTGAGGAATCGCAGAGTG
The DNA here is from genome assembly GCF_905171775.1 of Rana temporaria. Taxonomy (NCBI): domain Eukaryota; kingdom Metazoa; phylum Chordata; class Amphibia; order Anura; family Ranidae; genus Rana; species Rana temporaria. Next base: position 6,649,347 of record NC_053490.1, on the reverse strand, counting down.
AGTGGTCGAGCCCGATTGTGTTGGTACCAAAGCCCAACGGGACTCTGCGATTCTGCAATGATTTCCGGAAGCTTAATGAAGTTTCACGGTTTGATGCCTACCCCATGCCCCGGGTAGATGAACTTATTGAGAGACTAGGTCCAGCCAGGTATATCACAACATTAGACCTTACCAAGGGGTATTGGCAAATCCCATTAACTAAGGCTGCTAAAGAGAAAACTGCTTTTTCTACTCCAGAGGGGAGTTTTCAGTACAAAAGAATGCCTTTTGGACTGCAAACTGCTCCAGCCACGTTCCAGCGAGCAATGGATAGGATTTTACGACCTCATCGGGAGTATGCCTCAGTGTACTTGGACGACATAGTCATTTTTAGCAGAGACTGGGAGTCACACTTGCCCAAAGTCCAGGCAGTACTGGACTCTCTCTGGAAAGAGGGGTTTACAATAAACCCTGAAAAATGTGCTTTGGGAATGGAGGAGGTGAAATACCTGGGCTATATCGTGGGTAGAGGGGTGGTGAAACCTCAGGTCAGCAAGGTATAAAGAGTTGGCCCCGCCCCCTCACAAAAAAGCAGGTACGTGCATTCCTGGGCATGGTGGGATACTACAGGAGGTTCGTACCCAACTTTGCCACATTGGCGGCTCCATTGACCGATCTGACTAAGGGTCGGAAATCGGTCATGGTGGAGTGGAATGCAGACGCTGAGAAGGCTTTTTTGGTGCTCAAGTCAGCACTGTGCCAACACCCTGTCTTGATAGCGCCCAATTTTTCAGAAGAGTTTGTTGTCCAAACTGATGCTTCCGATGTAGGATTGGGAGCTGTGTTGTCACAGGTTGTTTGTGGTGAGGAACACCCAGTAGTCTTCCTCAGTAGAAAGTTGACACCAGCGGAAAAAAACTACGCTATTATTGAACGAGAGTGTCTGGCCATTAAGTGGGCTCTGGAGTCCCTCGGGTATTACCTCTTGGGGAGGAAGTTTAGGCTCATTTCTGATCATGCCCCTTTAACATGGATGAGGCAGGGTAAAGGGACTAATGCCAGGATTACACGTTGGTTCCTGGCGCTCCAAGAATTTAAGTTTGTAGTGGAGCATAGGCCCAGGAGACTGCATCAAAATGCAGATGCCCTCTCCCGAGTCCATTGTTTGAGCTCCACTGTTGCCTCCACCTCCTTGGCGTTGGGCACAGGGGGGGGATATGTACAGGATGCCATGGCTGGGTCCTGGAAGGACGTTATACAGGCATACCCCGCTTTAAGTACACTCACTTTACAAACACTCGCGAGTAAGGACATACCCCTGAGTGTATGTAAAGTGCCTTACAAGCACTGTACAGACATTTTGCAGCCGCAGGAGAAGAAGCTGAAGCTCAGAGAGCGCAGCCCGTCCTGTTCCAGTGTGCGCCTGACACCCCCACTACAGCCCCTGAGACCTTAACTACAGCTCCTAACACCCCCACTACACCCTATAAGTGCAAAAAGGCATTGTTTCACTTTAAGTACATTTTCGTTTTACATACATGCTCTGGTCCCATTGTGTACTTAAAAGTGGGGTATGCCTGTATTTCCCCTCTGTTTGGACTGTGGTGCCTTTAAGGGAATGGAAAGGGTTAACGCACCTGTCTAAGGAAGTAGTTTAAAGCAGACAGGAAGTGCAGGTGAGGGGGAAGGAGTGTAGGAGTGTCCAATGCATGGTGGACAAATAAAGCTGTGAAAAGCTGTGAAAGGACTTGGCAGTGTCCTGCCTAAAAACCTGCTACTGAAGGACGTACCTGGAAGGACTGTTTAACTGCGATAGCAGTTCTGAGCTGTACAAGTCGGTGAGACTGTTATTTCTTTTGTTTTTGCTGCTGCTAAGCCATTTAAGTTTAATAAACCTCAGTTTTGATTTAAGAAGCCTGTGTCCTGCGATCAAGCTGGTCCCCCAAACATTACAATATATATATATAAAAGCACTCCCACTTTTGACCCCCTATCCAGACTCCCCTCAGAGGAGGTGATACAGGAGGAGGTCAGAGACTGCGGACATGATACAGGAAGTGGTAAGAGGCTGCGGACATGATACAGGAGGTGGTCAGAGGCTGCTGACATGATACAGGAGGTGGTCAGAGGCTGTGGACATGATACAGGAGGTGGTCAGAGGCTGTGGACATGATACAGGTAGATTCAGAGAGAATGGTGCAAAGTTGCGGCAGCGTAGCTTAGCGTGTTTAGGCTATGCCGCCGTAAGTTAGCGAGGCAAGTACTTGATTTTCAATGTACTTGCCTGCTAAGTTACGGCGGCATAGCCTAAAGCTGGCCGGCGTAATGGCGCCTAATTCAAATGTGTGTAAGGGGGGCGTGTTTTATGTTAATGGGGCTTGACCTTATGTTTTTGACGTTTTTTTTCAACTGCGCATGCGCCGGGCGCCTACATTTCCCAGTGTGCATTGCGGCTAAGTACGCCGCACGGGCCTATTGATTTCGACGTGGACGTAAACAAAGTAAATCCCTATTCACGGACGACTTACGCAAACAACGAAAACATTTCAAATTTCGAATTGGGAACGGCGGCCATACTTAACATTACTATTCCACCTAATAGATGGAATAACTTTAGGCCTGATATTGCCTTACGGAAACGGCGTAAATGTACTGCAGCGGCCGGGCGTACGTTCGTGAATCGGCGTATCTACTAATTTACATATTCTACGCCGACCGCAATGGAAGCGCCACCTAGCGGCCAGCCTAAATATTGCAACCTAAGATAGGACGGCGCAAGCCGTCGTATCTTAGATATGTTTAAGCGTATCTCTGTTTGAGAATACACTTAAAGCGGGGGTTCACCCTATCGACGGGAACATTTTTTTTTTTTTTTATTTTACCTTAAAATCAGGCATTGTAGCGCGAGCTACAGTATGCCTGTCCCGAATTTTTTACCGCCGTACTCACCTTGTAGTCGTCCATCGAAGATTCCGGGGAATGGGCGTGCCTATGGAGACGGAGGATGATTGACGGCCGGCTCTGGCGCGTCACGCTTCTCCGGAAATAGCCGAAATAGGCTTGGTCTTCACGACGCGTGCGCATAGCCTGTGCGCAGGCGCCGTGAAGAGCCGAGACCTACTCCGGCTGTCTTCGGGGAGAGTGACGTGCCAGGGCCGGCCGTCAATCATCCTCCCTCTCCATAGGCACGCCCATTCCCCGCGGGAGCCGGAATCTACGATGGACGACTACAAGGTGAGTACGGGGTTAAAAAAATCGGGACAGGCATACTGTAGCTCGCGCTACAATGCCTGTCTCGATGGTAAAATGTGTCGGGGGGGGGGTGAACTACCGCTTTAAACATAGGTCGGCGTAGATTCTGAGTTAGGTCGGCGTATCTACTGATAAGCCGGCCTAACTCTTACTGAATCTACCTATGTGTTACTACTGACCCCTACACTCTGCACTACTTAAGACTGACCTCTGTGTTCTCTATTCTCCAATGCTTACTACTGACCTCTGCACTCTGCGTTACTTATTACTGACCTCTGAACTCTTTGTTGCGACTGATCTCTGAACTCTGTGTTACTACTGACCTCTGAACTCTGTGTTACTACTGACCTCTGAACTCTGTGTTACTACTGACCTTTACACTCTCCATTACTTACTACTGACCGAGGCAGCTCCGTTTTTCTGAATGCAGAGGCCAGTCGTGACGTCATAACATCGCGCCCGGCCTCCGACGATCATAGAGACTCCGGTGACCATCTGGTCCGCCGGAAATCTCTATGATCAATATCCGGGATCTGTTCTCCGACTCACCGATCGCACAGGGGAGTCGGTAGAAGCACCGGAGGACAGAGAGGGAGGAGGGGGGGGGCCTTCCCTCTCGCCGTCCGTAAGAACAAGATCAAGCAGCGGAACAGACGCTATGATCGTTCTTATGGTGTAGGTCCAAAAAGGTGCAGAGAGCTGGCTGTGTACCTGTTTTTCTGCTGAAAGATGTCTTTCCTCGGAGGTGGAAGTCGGGGGAAGCCCTCTGGCCTGACATGTGTTGTTCTGGAGAACGTTCTTCTATCTGCTGGAAGATGTCTTTCCTCGGAGGTGGAAGTCGGGGGAAGCCCTCTGGCCTGACATGTGTTGTTCTGGAGAACGTTCTTCTATCTGCTGAAACCTCAACATGAGACCGAAGGTACGAGATGCTCCCTTGTGATCCAAACCGTCTACTCACACAGCGTCCTCAGGCCTCCCATTGTGTGTTCCGCACCTTTATATTATATAATACGAGTACAACGTGACTACAGCCTCTGGAGATAGAGCTAAACAAGGTCACCAGGGGAATGGGGGGAGGGGGGCTGACAATCAGCGAACTTCATCATCCCAGGAGAGGAGCTGCTTGTTAGGAAGCTTCAATGTGCTCAGCAGTGTTCATTTCGTCGACTAAATGAAAATGACCGTATATACCCGAGTATAAGCCGAGGACCTAATTTTACCACAAAAAACTGGGAAACGTATTGACTCGAGTATAAGCTGAGGGTGAGAATGCAGCAGCTACTGTAAGAGGAAAAGAGGGTCAACAATGTCCATTTGCAACCTCACTGTGCCCATTGCAGTCTCACTGTGCCATACCTCACTTTGCCCATTGCAGTCTTACTGTGCCATACCTCACTGTGCCCATTGCAGTCTCACTGTGCCATAACTCACTGTGCCCATTGCAGTCTCACTGTGCCATACCTCACTGTGCCCATTGCAGTCTCACTGTGCTATACCTCACTGTGCCCATTGCAGTCTCACTGTGCCCATTGCAGTCTCACTGTGCTATACCTCACTGTAACGGAACCCCAAATGCAGTGGCAATGCGTTTATAGAGGGCGCTGGAGCGCCGCCCCCTCTGGCTCTCGCACCGCCACTGAGTACAATAACATAGAATTATGCATTGCATGAAACTATGTTATTGTTGCCGGCCACGTGGTGTGTACTGCCTGTGTCCTCTGCAGTGTGCACCTAAAGCTACGTGGTGTGTGTACTGCCCGTGTCCGCTGCAGTGTGCACCTAAAGCTACATGGTGTGTGTACTGCCCGTGTCCTCTGCAGTGTGAACCTAAAGCTACATGGTGAGTACTGCCCATGTCCTCTGCAGTGTGCACCTAAAGCTACGTGGTGTGTACTGGCCGTATCCTCTGCAGTGTGCACCCAAAGCTACTTGGTGTGTGTACTGCCTGTGTCCTCTGCAGTGTGCACCTAAAGCTACGTGGTGTGTACTGCCCATGTCCTCTGCAGTGTGCACCTAAAGCTACGTCGTGTGTACTGCCTGTGTCCTCTGCAGTGTGCACCTAAAGCTACGTGGTGTGTACTGCCTGTGTCCTCTGCAGTGTGCACCTAAAGCTACGTGGTGTGTACTGCCCATGTCCTCTGCAGTGTGCACCTAAAGCTACGTCGTGTGTACTGCCTGTGTCCTCTGCAGTGTGCACCTAAAGCTACGTGGTGTGTACTGGCCGTATCCTCTGCAGTGTGCACCTAAAGCTACGTCGTGTGTACTGCCTGTGTCCTCTGCAGTGTGCACCTAAAGCTACGTGGTGTGTACTGCCCATGTCCTCTGCAGTGTGCACCTAAAGCTACGTCTTGTGTACTGCCTGTGTCCTCTGCAGTGTGCAACTAAAGCTACGTGGTGTGTACTGCCTGTGTCCTCTGCACTGTGCACCTAAAGCTACGTGGTGTGTACTGCCTGTGTTCACTGCAGTGTGCACCTAAAGCTACGTGGTGTGTACTGCCCATATCCTCTGCAGTGTGCACCTAAAGCTACGTGGTGTGTACTGCCTGTGTCCGCTGCAGTGTGCACCTAAAGCTACGTGGTGTGTACTACCCGTGTCCTCTGCAGTTTGCACCTAAAGCTATGTGGTGTGTGTACTGCCTGTGTCCTCTGCATTGTGCACTTAAAGCTATGTGGTGTGTGTACTGCCTGTGTCCTCTGCAGTGTGCACCTAAAGCTACGTGGTGTGTACTGCCCGTATCCTCTGCAGTGTACACCTAAAGCTACGTGGTGTGTGTACTGGCCATATCCTCTGCAGTGTGCACCTAAAGTTACGTGGTGTGTGTACTGCCCGTGTCCTCTGCAGTGTGCACCTAAAGCTACGTGGTGTGTGTACTGCCTGTGTCCTCTGCAGTGTGCACCTAAAGCTACGTGGTGTGTGTACTGCCCGTGTCCTCTGCAGTGTGCACCTAAAGCTACGCGGTGCGTTCTGCCCGTGTCCTCTGCAGTGTGCACCTAAAGCTACTTGGTGTGTGTACTGACCGTGTCCTCTGCAGTGTGCACCTAAAGCTACCCGGAAAGACCGGGCTTTCCCAGTGACGTACGAGGGTGCGTCAGAGGGGGCGGGGTCACGTGACGGGTGGCCGCTTCCCCTATATAAGAAATGTCACAGCTCCAGCGCATCATTCCGCTGGGCTGTGTCCAGCGGAGAGAGAGGAGCTTGCCTGCTGCGCTCTGGACGGATGGATCTCCTCATCGCTGGACTGGACCGCTGTTTACCCGTCGCTGGAGAGATCATCCTTCGCTGGATAGAAGACAACGTTGGAGCGGGGCCCGGGCCGAGAGTGGATTCACATCGCTAGGATTTTTTTCTACGGTGTCTGTGTGTTTTTTTTTTAACTATTTACACTTCCTTCGTGAAATGGTAGAGGTACAGTGTACCCCATTACCAATTCACATAGGGGGGGGCAGGATCTGGGGGTCCCCTTTGTTAAAGGGGTCTTCCAGATTCTGATAAGCCCCCCGCCCGAAGACCCCCACAACCACCGGGCAAGGGTTGTGGGGATGAGGCCCTTGTCCCCATCAACATGGGGACATCCTCCCCATGTTGAGGGCATGTGGCCTGGTGCGGTTCAGGAGAGGGGGGGGCCGCACTCTGTCCCCCCCTCTTTTCTGCGGCTGGCCAGGTTAACCTGCTCAGATAAGGGTCTGGTGTGGATTTTTGGGGGATCTCCACGCCATTTTTTTTTTAAATTTGGGGTGAAGTTCCCCTTAAAATCCACACCAGACCTGAAGGGTCTGGTATGGATATTTGGGGGGAACCCCACATCTTTTTTTTTTAATTGACGGCGGGGTTCCCCTTAATATCCATATCAGACCTGAAGGGCCTGTTAATGGAATTTGGGGGGACCCCCAGCTTTTTTATTTTTATTTTTTATGAATGAATCATCTCTGAATTGCCAGAGCCGACAATTCATTAGAGCCGCAAAGCCGGTTTTAAATGCCTTCTTTCCTTTCAGAAATGACACTTTGTGCAGGGACAGTTCTATGTACGGGAAACATGCGCTTTTTCACATGCTGACTTTACACCCCCCCCCCAGGTACGAAATTTACAGGACCCGGGTCCCCAAACACTTTTTAGGACAATAACTTGCATATTAGCCTTTAAAATTAACACTTTAGATTTCTTCCATAGACTTTATCAGGGTGTTCGGCGGCTTTTTGAATTTGCCGCGAACACCCCTAATTGTTCGTTGTTCGCCGAACAGGCGAACAGGCAATGTTCGAGTCAAACATGAGTTCGACTCGAACTCGAAGCTCATCCCTACCCCCTACCCTGAAGCCATGGTAGCATTCTCTATCCAATTCGTCCACACTTTCCTATATTACTCCCCATTTCCTCTATTACAATATGTCTCCCTATATAGTGACAAATTGCTATTTACCAAATTTTTCCATTGCATTACCGTTTATCTTTAATGAAAACATGAAATAGATGTCACTGAGATAACAATAGATCCTTAGACAGTGGGACAGAAATCTTTACCAGTGAATGCATTTCTCCCGGGATTACATCTCTTGGGAATTTTAGAGTAACTAATGAGCAATTACATTGTTTCCGTGTCTGGCAGATGGAACCCACCAGGGAGGGTGTTCATTTTCCGCACCTGAATAAATAATCATCGTGAGACAGTGAGAGATGAATACTGAGGATCGGAGCCTGCACCCCGTCCATTACTGCTGGACTTGGGTGGTCGGTATGTGCAGGATCCCATAATTCAATGTACAATGGAGTACAGGCCCAACACAAGTTTGGACCGAACCCAAACTCATCACTATTCACTTTTTCTGTAGTTTCAGAAGACTGTGTTCCATTTTCAACTCTAATGCCGCGTACACACGACCGTTTTTCGGGTTCTAAATAATGACGTTTTTAAGGGTCTAGAAATAAACGTTTTTTTTCAACCTGATCATTAAAACGGCATTACCTACACACGATCGTGAAAAAAAAATGCTCTAGCAAAGCGCGGTGACGTACAACACGTACGACGCCACTATAAAGGGGTAGTTCCATTCGTATGGCGCCACCCTTGGGGCTGCTTTAGCTGATTTCGTGTTAGTAAAAGACGATTCGCGCTTTTCAGTCTGTTACAGCGTGATGAATGTGCTTACTCCATTACGAATGCTAGTTTTACCAGATTGAGCACTCCCGTCTCATAACTTGCTTCTGAGCATGCGCAGGTTTTTTCACGTCGTTAAAGCCCACACACGACCATTTTTTCCGACGTAAAAAACGACAAAGTTAAAAAACGACGTGAAAAATTAGAGCATGTTCGAAATTTTTAATGCCCATTGTTTTACATCGTAAAAATTGTTCGGAGCCTACACACGATCGTTTTTAATGACATAAAAAAAAACGTATTTTTTTAGAACCGAAAAACGGTTGTGTGTACGCGGCCATAGTTATTACTATGGCTGCTCTGTGTCCCGTGATGTACGATAAAGAAAAAGGTTTTGCCTCCAAATACGAAAAGGCTTCTTTACAAGTAAGAGCTGAGAATATGTGGAATAGACTACCTCAAGAGCTGGTTATGGCCAGCTCAGTAGATAGTTTTGAAAAAGAGCCTGATTCCTAAAATATAACTGGATAATAATATTTAGAGATAATAGTGACAGGGGTAGATGATCCAGGGAATATCAGGTTGCATCCTGAGGATTCAGGAAGTAAGTGAGTGAGTGAGTAACTTGTATAACGCAACAAATGCGAACTTAATCGTCTCAAGGCGCTTGGCATCCAGAGTCGTACCGGTCTTTCAGAAGAGGTGGGTCTTTAGTTTTTTCCTAAAGGCCCGATGGTTTTCCTCCAAGCGGATGGTAGTGGGTAGAGCATTCCAGAGCCGTGGTCCTTGGACCGAAAATCTACGTTCTCCCTTCGATTTGTAGGGGGATTTAGGAATTTGGAGAAGGTTTTGGTTGGTTGACCGGAGCACGCGCTTGGTGACGTAGGGTTTTATTTTCTCGCTTAAGTATTGGGGAGCGTTACCATGTATACATTTGTGGGTGAGGCAGAGTGTCTTGAATGTCACCTGGTCCTGTACAGGCAGCCAGTGGAGGGACCTCAAGACCGGGGAGATTGGGAGATTCCCACAGCTTTTTACCTGTTACCAGTCTGGCTGCCGTGTTCTGGACGACTTGTAGACGTAAAATCTGGTATTTCGGTAGTCCTAAGTAGAGGGAGTTTGCGTAGTCGAGTCGTGAGTTGATGATAGTTCCAACCACTACCGCTGTGTCCTCTTCCGAGATGAAGGGGATGAGTCTACGTAGCATGCGGAGCAGATGATGAGAGCCGCTGATTTTTTTTTCTCCCACTGGAACAAATTGGATTATGATTTATTGGAGGTTTCTTGCCTTTTTTTGGATCAACTGTGGGCAATGGGGTTGTGTATATGGAGGTTTTATATTGGTTGAACTAAATGGACTAGTTTATTTTTTTAACTTGACTAGTGACACAATCACTATCAGTAAAGTCATAAGTGGATTATTAAATTACACAATTCGATTGGCTAATTTGAACTCCTTTATGTAAAAAGTTTACTTTGAAAGTTGTAATTGTAAGGTCAGGCCTACTTTTTGTTCATTTCAGATCTGAATTCCAATGTAAACCCCATGGCCACTCTGAACCAGTCGGAGGTCCTGGAGTTCACCCTCACTGGTTTCCCGGGTCTTCCAGAACAATTCTACTCTTTAGTCTCCATATCATTCTTTCTAATATATAACATTTCTCTCTACGCCAATTTAATTGTGGTGGTGTTACTTTTACTAAGGCGGCATCTCCACCAGCCCATGTATGTCATTATTGGAAACTTGTCCGTTTCTGACCTAATTTTTGACACGTTGACCTTGCCAAAAATCATCGCCAAGTATTGGTCTGGAGACGGCTCCTTGTCCTACACTGCATGTTTTATACAAATGTTTTTTGTCCATTTTCTGGGAACTCTTGATTCCTACATTGTTATGGTGATGGCCATTGACCGATATATTGCCATCTGTAAACCTCTCCGATACCATTCTATTATGAGCAACAGATTGGTGGCCATCATCTGCCTCGTCTTCTGGATCTTTGCAGCAGCCATTGGTTTGTCTGTCATAACGTCGGGTCTGATGCTCCCTTTCCGTGGCACCAACAGAGTCAAGAACTGTTTTTGCTCTTTCAACCCAGTGGCTGTTTTATCTTACGTAGATTCAGCTTCATCCAGGAGTACAAGGTTTGTTGTTGCCGTGTTATCACATCTGTGTCCATTGTCCTTCATCGTCTACTCCTACATCATAATAATCCAGAAGATCTGCTCTTCAGGCCGGACGGAGAACTGGCGGAAGGCCTTTTACACATGTACCACTCATTGGTTGGTTATTGGGTTGTATTTCATCCCTCGACTGGCAGTCCACACATATAACCAGCTACAACTAACCCCCAATGCCGATCTTGATGTCTTTCTGATTTGTCTGTACACTTTTGTTCCACATTTCACCAGCCCCATCATATTCTGTCTGAGGACCAAGGAAATAAAGACAACTTTTGGCAAAGTATTCAAATGTAACATTAGTAATTACAAATATTAAAGGGAACATGGACTGGTTTCTGGTCAGTTTTATTTTATGAACGCTTACAAGTTTATACATTGAAATAAAAAATTTTATTACATTTTTTGAATGGGTATAAAGCAACGAACACGACATTTTACCTGTACATGAACGATGACTTGTTTTCCTAAATGCAAACGTTGCAGTGTCGTTGCGCTGCACTGCAATTCATGTCTATTGCCAAGTTGCATTCTGACCTTCCTCTCCTACATAATAATCAGCATTTTTGTTGCTTAAAAAACTGCTTAGAACCCTCAAACATTATATATTTTTTCAAACAGAGGCCCTTAACTACTTCAGCCACGGACCATTTGGCTGGCCAAAGACCAGAGCACTTTTTGCGATTCGGCACTGCGTCGTTTTAACTGACAATTACACGGTCGCGCGACGTGGCTCCCAAACAAAATTTAGGTCCTTTTTTTCTCACAAATAGAGCTTTCTTTTGGTGGTATTTGATAACCTCTGCGGTTTTTATTTTTTGCGCTATAAACAAAAATAAAACGACAATTTTTAAAAAAAAATGAATATTTTTTACTTTTTGCTATAATAAACATCCCCAAAAAATTTATAAAAAATGTTTTTCCTCAGTTTAGGCCGATACGTATTCTTCTAAAATCGCAATAAGCGTTTATTGATTGGTTTGCTCAAAAGTTATAGCGTCAATATAGCGAATAGGTTTATGGCATTCTTATTAATATTTTTTTTTTTACTAGTAATGGCGGTGATCAGCTTTTTTTATCATGACTGCGACATTATGGCGGACACATCCGACACTTTTGACCATTGTCATTGATTCAGCGATCAGTGCTATAAAAATGCACGGATTACTGTAAAAATCACACTGGCAATTAACCAGTAGGGGCGCTGAAGGGGTTAACCAGTAGGGGCGCTGAAGGGGTTAAGTGTGCCCTAGGGAGTGCTTCTAACTGTAGGGGGAAGGGCTGTGTGTGACACGACAGTTTAGGGAGCTGTGATCAGTGTCCTGTCACTAGGAAGAATGGGGAAATGCTTGTTTACATCAACATTTCCCCTGATGTAAACAAGCATTTCCCCGTTCTTCCTCTCCGTGAGAGGATCGCGGGTACCCCCGGGGACATCGAGTTCGTAGTCGGACTCACAGAGCGCACGCGCCCACAATGCCACATCTTAAAGGGGACGTACAGGTACGTCAATCTGCCCAGCCGTGCCATTGTGCTGACGTATATAGTCGCGCGCTGGTCCTTAAGCGGTTAAGATTAATAAAGTGGGTGTTACATATTTTTATGTCGCACAATATTTACGCAGTGGGTTTTCAAATGCAATTATTTTCGAAAATTATTTAACATTTTCTGGTATTTTATAAAAGAGGATGTTACGCTGAGTAAATAGATACCAAACATGTCACGCTTTAAAATTGTGAGTAAAAGTAATCCAGTGGCTGCATAACTACTAGAATTACTTTTACTTTTAATCAATGACTGAGAAAAACAATACCAGGATCATGACTGTAGCTGCAGTCATGATCCTGGTATAACTACTTTAACCCGCCACCATTTATAAACGGCGAACATATAGGAAGGGCTTAGATGAAGGGCACCTCATCGCATCAAAGCATGGAACATGTGTTACAATAAAGCACACCATAACGCGTGCATTACCGTGACAAGACAGTGAAAAACGCTCCACTTAGGTTTCATCATTTGAACAGGAAACCCGACTGGCCTTTAGATGGAGTTTTGCCCCAATTTTTTGGAGAACTAAAAAAAAAGTTAATGAAACTTGATGTTTTTTTTTTTTATCCAAAAGTTATCATTTCAATAAGATATTTCTCACACACATTTCTGCATAGAGAGGCCCAAAATTCAATGAGCACCTTCTGAATTTCTAAGGTCCATAAATTACACATTTGATTTTCTGACTGCCTAAAACATTTTTCTGAGGTCCTGAAGTGCCAGGACAGTACAAACAATCCAAAAATGGGTTTTTGGAAGGAAGATGCCCCAAAATATTTGATGAGAGGCATTGTGAGTCTTTTGAAGATCTAATTTTTTGGCACAATTTTTTTTTCAAAACATTTTATTTTATTTATCTCAAAGTTGCTATTTCAATAAGACATTTCTCACACCCAGTACAGGCATACTTACAATTGCACCCCAAAATAAATTCCCCTCCTCCTCCTAAGTATGTGGGTAAAACATGGATGAAGCTTTTTCTTCTGCAAAGAAGGGACCCAAAATTCAATGAGCACCTTCAGGATTTCTAAGGCCGGGTACACACGGGCAAACATGTACGATGAAACCGGTCCGTCGGACCGTTTTCACCGTACATGTCTGCCCGGGGACTTCTGTACGATGGCTGTACTAACCATCGTACAGAAGTCTGCGCGTAAACAATACGCGGGGCGTGTCCGCGCCGTCGCCGCGGCGATGACGCGGCGAAGTGGGCGGGCCTTCCTTTTAAATGCTTCCACGCATGCGTCGAAGTCATTCGACGCATGCGAGGGACGGCGGGCGCTCGGACATGTACGGTAGGTCTGTTCTGACGACCATACATGTCCGAGCGGGCAGGATTCCAGTGGACGGTTTTAAAACAAGTCCAGGAATATTTGTCCGCTGGGAAAAGGCCCGGCGGGCAAATGTTTTCTGGAATTCTGCCCGCTGGCGCCTACACACGATCGAACATGTATGCTGAAACTGGTCCGCGGACCAGTTTCAGCATACATGTTTGGTCGTGTGTACAGCCGCGCGGACAGGATTCCAGCAAACAATTGTCTGACAGACCGTTTCTGAGCAGACAACTGTTTCCCGGACTTGCTTTAAAACAGTCCGCTGGAAACCTGTCCGCCCGGACATGTACGGTCGTCTGTACAGACCTACCGTACATGTCCTGCCGCCCGCCATCCCTCGCATGCGTCGAATGACTTCGACGCATGCGTGGAAGCATTTTAAAGGCAGGCCGCCCACGCCGCCGCGTCATTGTCGCGGCGACACCGCGTCATCGACGCGTCGACACCGCGGACACGCCCCGCGTATTGTTTACGCGCGGACTTCTGTTCGATGGTGTGTATAGCCATCGAACAGAAGTCCCCGGGCAGTCCCCGGCCAGACATGTCCGATGGAAACGGTCTGCAGACCGTTTTCATCGGACATGTCCTGCCGTGAGTACAAGGCCTTAGAGACACAAATTACACTTCTGATTTCCTCACTGCCTAAAGCAGTGCTTGAAGTGCCAGGATGGTACAAACACCCCAAACATGAATCCATTTGGGAAAGCAGACATTCCTTTCCCAAATGGAAAGGAAGATTTAATTTCTTGCCCCAGGTTTTCAGAATGCAAAGAATGTAAATGAAATGAAATTTTCTTTTATCCATAAGTTGTCGTTTCAATAAGATATTTCTCACACACATTTCCGCATAGAGAGGCCCAAAATCAGATGAGCACCTTCATGATTTCTAAGGGCCATAAATGACACATTTTATTTCCTGACTGCCTAAAGCATTTTTCGGAGGTCCTGAAGTGCCAGGACAGTACAAACACCCCACAAATTTTGAAAGGAAGATGCACCCAAGGTATTTGGTGAGAGTCATTTGGGAGTCTTTTGAAGATCAAATTTTTTGCCACAATTTTGTAGAAAGCCAATGAAATTTGATTTTATTTATCCCAAAGTTGTCATTTCAATAAGACATTTTTTCACGTCCAGTATGGACATACTTACAATTACACCCCAAAATACATTCTCCTCCTTCTCCTCAGCATGCGGGTAAAACATGGGTGAGGCTTTTTTTCTGCATAGAGGGATCCAAAATGCAATGAACACCTTCAGGGGCATACATTAGACATCTAATTTCCTGACTGCCTGGAGCATTTTTCAGATGCACTGAAGTGCCAGCACAGTACAAAGTGTGAGTCTTTGAAGTCTTTGAAGATCTAATTTCTTGCCTCAGTTTTTCAGAACATAAAGAAAGTAACTGAAATGTATTTTTTGTACCACAAGGTTGTCATTTTAATAAGATATGTATCACACACAGTATGGACATAATTACACCCCAAAATTCATTCTGCTCCTCCACTTGAGTATGCGGGTACCATATGAGTGAGGCATAGAGAGGCCCAAAATCCAATAAGCACCTTCATGATTTCTAAGGGGCATAAATTACACATCTGATTTCCAGGCTGCCTATTAAGTCTTTGGAGGCAGGGCAGTACAAACACTTCAAAAATGACCCCGTTTCATCAAGCAGAACCCAAGGTATTTGGTAAGATGCACAGTGCGTCTTTTGAAGATTGTATATTTTATTGGAGCCAAATTGGGGCCTCTGAAGTCCATGTTCTGATCATTGAACCCCTGATAGTAAAATTCTACCTGGAGCCCACTGACCTCTTTCAAAGACATGCCAACATTATACATGAAGTACATTAGACTCGGCATGGAACACTTTCGACTTATACTTGATTGATTTGAATTATCCGACATATTGAAAAAACATTAACACAACATAGATCATGGAGAAGCTGGATTCATTAATCACTTCACAAAGATGATCACACAGGAATAATACTTATGGATGGGAGAGCGGTTCGAGCCGAGCATAAGTTTGGCCTGAACATCGCCTGTTTGGGTGCTTGACGAACACCCGTATTTTATGTGCGCTCAACAGTCAATAGGCTGTTAAGGTGCGGGGCCCTTATCCAAGTATGCAGCTTGGCAGGCCAGGAAAGGAGGGGATGAGCAAGCACCCTCTTACTGAACCATACCAGGCCACATACCCTCAACATGGGGGGCTCTGCCTCCCACCTCAAAGCACCTTGACAAGGGCCTCTTCCCCCCAACCCTGGGTTGTGGGGATCCACAGGCAGGGGGCTTATCGGAATCTGAAAGCCCCCAGATCCCAGCCCCCCTTTTTAATGAGTAGGGGTACATTGTACCCCTACTAATTCAACAAAAAAAGAGAAGTGTCAAAAAAAAATAAAGACATGAGCCAGTTTTTGACATTTCTTTTATTAAAAAAATTAAATAATAATGTCCCCTGATGTAGATCCATCATCAATAATAATGATGGGAGCTGTGAAAAAACATATAGCAGAACCCCTAAAACCTTTCCGCTATAGGAACTAGGGTGATAACCCCTTCATCCAGAAGGGCTGCATGGAGATCTGATAGTCTGTATGGAGACCAAGGCAGATAATTTGACAGACTGGCAGTATGGCTAATATAGATTGTAATGAAGGAACAGGTAGAGGCATGCTAGGAGGGATGTTGTCAGTACAGTACTGATTGTGTCTCTGTGGACATGTTACTGGTGGTGTCAGTAAAGTACTGATTGTGTCTCTGTGGGCTGAGAGTGTACAGGTGTGAGGGGAACTGAGAGCGTACAGGTGAGGGGGGCTGAGAGCGTACAGGTGTGAGGAGGGGGACTGAGAGCATACAGGTGTAAGAAGGGGGACTGAGAGCGTACAGGTGTGAGGGGGCCCGAGAGCGTACAGGTGTGAGGGGCTGAGAGCGTACAGGTGTGAGAAGAATCTGAGAGCGTACAGGTGAGGGGGGGCTGAGAGCGTACAGGTGTGAAGAGGGGGGCTGAGAGTGTACAGGTGTGGTGAGGGGGGACTGAGAGCGTACAGGTGTGAGGGGAGCTGAGAGCGTACAGGTGTGAGGGGGGGCTGAGAGTGTACAGGTGTGAGGGGGGGCTGAGAGTGTACAGGTGTGAGGGGGGGCTGAGAGCGTACAGGTGTGAGGAGGGCTGAGAGCGTACAGGTGTGAAAAGGGGCTGATAACATACAGGTGTGAGGGGGGCTAAGGCACTAAAGGACTTGGTGTCATTGACATGCAATAATGTCTGGCAGCTTACCTTCTCCTCATGTGTCAATTAGAGGCCTGACTCTCTTCTGGCATGCCCCGTGAGAGAAAACTCCTCAAATTGGCTGCTGGGAAGAGGCGGCTCCGCCTCGACTCCTCTGGCGCCACCTGCCGCCCAGAGATGAAACTACATCCCTGGAACGTAGACTGACCCACAGAACAATCCAGATTTGGCGACAGCCAAATTGAACAAATTCCAGAATGAGAGCAACATAACTCTCTCATTCCCCACTAAATTTAACATAGCGTCCTTTTTGAAAGTAAAGGGGCGCTACATTTACGTGCGTCTGAAGGCATCCATAATCCAATAACCGTGGTGCCACAAAATCTAGGACAGGTGTTTGACTTCGGAGAACTGTCTCCTCACCAAATCCAGCTCTCCAAAATTCACCAGGCTTACCCAACCTGGCTCGGTTCACACTGGGGCGACACGACTTCCAGCGCGACTTTCAGAGGCGACTCCGACACGACTTGAGCATGAACCACAGGGCGATCTGGGGCGATTTACAACACAACTTGAAGTCGTCTCCAGGACAGGAGACTTTCCAGTGGCCAATAAAACAACAATCAGCTCTGGGAGAGGGAGGGGGAGGGAGGGGGGCAGGAGAGGTTTGCCTGAGAAATGTATGTTATCTTCCTGGAAAGTCGCTTCAGTTAAGACAGTGATCCGACTTCTGAGGCGATTTCCATTGAAATCAATGGGTACAAATCGCCTACAAGTCGGATTGAAGTAGTACAGGAACCTTTTCTGAAGTCGGATCGCCTTGAGTCGTGTGTATTAACACTGCTCCCATTCACTTCCATTGTTTTTCTCTACAGCGCGACTTGGGACGACTTGAGGCGACATGAAGTCGGATCACAAGTCGCCCCAGTGTGAACCGGCTCACCATTACAGAACAAGGCCAACTATGAATGAGAACCTTCACTGACATAATGCTCTATGACATCACTGTCCTCACTGCAACCTGTAATAAATATTTATCTGCCACATACAGATTTTATACAAAAAATAAATAAAACTTGAACCAAATTCCTTATAGTTTACCCTCAATGAAAACATGAAATA
Source organism: Rana temporaria (assembly GCF_905171775.1). NCBI lineage: Eukaryota > Metazoa > Chordata > Amphibia > Anura > Ranidae > Rana > Rana temporaria. The sequence continues at coordinate 6,631,600 of NC_053490.1, read as the reverse complement.
GATATCACTGAGATAACAATAGATCCTTAAACAGTTGGACAGAAATCTTTACCAGTGAGTGCGTTTCTCCCGGGATTACATCTCTTGGGTAACTAATGAGCAATTACATTGTTTCCATGTCTGGCAGATGGAACCCACCAGGGAGGGTGTTAATTTTCTGCACCTGTATAAATAATCATCGTGAGACAGTGAGAGATGAATACTGAGGATCGGAGCCTGCACCCCGTCCATTACTGCTGCTCTTTTGAGGTTGGTACGTGCAGGATCCCACAATTCAACGTACAATGGAGGTTGGGTTGAACCCAAACTCATCACTATGGTTTAGAACAGAGGGTCTTCAAACTGCGGCCCGAAGGCCGGATGTAGCCCTTTGCTAGCCTTCATCCGGCCCTTGGGGCAGTATTGCTCTCAATGATATGAGGCACTACTCCTCCCAATGGCACCAACAATGGGGCACGATTTCTTAGACTAATAGCAATGATGGAGCACTATTCCTCCTCCTAGTGCCCACCAACACTGGGGCCATGTTTATTCTCACTGATGCTCGGCCCTGGGGAATTTTCTACCCCGACTGGTCAGGACCCGGCCCCCCCTGAGGTCTGAAAGACCGTAAACTGGCCCCTTGCTTGAAAAGTATGGAGACCCCTGGTTTAGAAGACTGTTTTCCATTTATAACCCTAAAGCCTCATACACACGATCGGATTTCCATCGGACAAATCCATGGATATTTTTGTCCGAAGGGGCGTCAGGCGTGAACTTGTTCTGCATACAGACGGCAGAACTTTTTCAGCCAACACTAAGGCTGCGTACACACGGTCGGACCAAACCAATGGAAATGGACTGAGGTTCAGTTTCATCGGTCCAAACCGACCGTGTGTACGGCCCATCGGTCTGTTGTCCTTCAGACCAATGTTTTAGAACATGATTTAAAATCGGACTGATGGACGCCTGACCGTCGGTCAAAACCGATGGTTAGTACACAAAAGCATCGGTTCAAAACCCGCGCATGCTCAGAATCAAGTCAACGCATGCTTGGAAGCATTGAACTTCTTTTTTTTCGTGTGTTTTACGTCACCGCATTCTGACCCAATCGTTTTTTGAACTGATGGTGTGTACACACATCAGACCATCAAGCCACTTCAGCGGTGGACCGATGAAAACGGTCCGTTGGACCATTCTCATCGGATGAACCGGTCGTGTGTACGCGGCCTAAGAGGCCCCATTCACGCCTGAGATTTTACTGCAATTTTTCAACGTTTTTTTGCTGCGTTTTTGGTGCGATTTTTGGTGGACAGATCAAAAGGTCGCCTATGCAAAAAGCAGAAAAACCCCCATATCTGCCTAAAAAAATGTGTAAGGAGATGCTAATGTCATCCCCTCTAGCCATCTGTCTGTTTTTTGTGCTAATTGACCCTGCTATTGTGTGAAGATGTCTTGTGTTTACACTTATGATAATGTGTATTGTATAGCAGGTGAGCGAGGAGACGTGACGTCTACCCTGAAAGGTCATATCTATGAGTCACCTAGTCTGGGTAAATGATTAGTTTATTAGCTCATGTTAATTTATGTTCTGGTTACCTCCTCTTTAACTGTATATAAGGTTGTATTCTTGGTTCTATTAACTGCTTGCCGACCAGCTGCCGCAGTTTTACGGCGGCAGGTCGGCTCTGCTGGGTGAGAGCACGTAGATCTACGTCATCTCTCCCAGCAGCCAATAGGGCCCCCCGCTTGCTCCTGACTCCTGTGCGCGTGCCCGACGGTCGCGATCACCGCCGGGCACCCGCGATCGCTCGTTACAGAGCGGGGACTGGGAGCTGTGTGTGTAAACACACAACTCCCGGTCCTGTCAGGGGGAGAAATGACGGATGGTCTGTTCATACAATGTATGAACAGCGATCAGTCATTTCCCCTAGTGAGGCCACCCCCCCTACAGTTAGAACACACCCAGGGAACATACTTAACCCCTTCCCCGCCCCCCCCTAGGGCCGTCCCCAAACTGTTCCCACAAAGTTGGGAGCATGAAATTGTCTAAAATGTCTTGGTATGCTTTCACCTTAAGAGTTCCCTTCACCGGAACTGAGGGGCCAAGCCCAACCCGTGAAAAACAACCCCCACACCATAATCCCCCCTCCACCAAATGATTTGGACCAGTGCACAAACCAAGGTCCATAAAGACATGGATGAGCGACTTTGGGGTGGAGGAACTTGACTGGCCTGCACCACAACCCGATAGAACACCTTTGGGATGAAATAGAGCGAAGACTGCCAGCCAGGCCTTCTCATCCAACATCAGTGCCTGACCTCACAAATGCTCTTCTGGAAGAGCGCCCACGGCTGGGCATCTTAAAGGGGACGTACCAATGCATAAATCCATGTATTGTATTCAGTGGCGGAGCAAGAGGGGGCGGCGCTCCTGCGCCCTCTGTGGACGCACCGCCACTGGTCTCTGCATTCTTGGTTGAACCCTACTGGCAACAATATTGTGACGATCTTCTGCCTCATATGTCTACATTGGAAGCTGTGTATGCTGATATACTTTCCTCCCCTGGGTGTGCTACACCACAAGCTCTGTTGACTCATTTGGCATATGCCTAGTTGGGTTCAACATATCTGGTAAGCCTCTCTTTTTTACCGGTGTTGGAATACCTACAGACAAATGTTTTATTATTACTCACCTTGGAGAGTCACTTCATCCACCGGAAACATTTTATGGGCTATATAAAAACTATGCAATAGCACATTTCGTCATATGTAGAGTCTGTTGTTGGAAAAGGAGTGCAGCTTGCCTTACCATCGCAGCGCGCCAGCTCAGGAAACGCGTCCATTACCAGGTGACGGTGACACCATCTTCCTGCAGCCATCCCTGCTTTGCTTCTCAAGCCTCGGTCTGACGCCGAGTTCCTCCAGACACCGGCTTCCACCTGATGGAGTGATACCAGCCCAGTTATATGCCCTAGTGGTCTCTAGGGCATATAACGTGGCATTTTTCCAAGCCACTGTATTTTGTTAGGAAAAAGTAATGTTTGACCTGTAGAGGAAATAGAGGTTGAACATTTGATTTCACACAGAACGAATGGGCCAATAGTTTCACGGGATGAATAGTAGACAAGTGCGATTCGTTTCGTACGAATTAAAAATTCGTACCAATTCCTGAAAATTCGTACATCCGGAAGCATCCGAAATACGAATTTCTATTCTTACGGATTTTATACGTTGACAAATGTTGTTTCGGGAGTGGGAGACTCGACGGGAGATTCAGAATCGGATAAAATAAGAATGTTCGTTAATATCGTTTTATTATTGTCATAGTAATTACGATTATTCGCTATGATGAAGTTAAAAACCCAGGAAGTCAGCACAGGGATGATGGGAGCCCCTCATAATGAGCACAGCACAGGGATGGTGGGGGCCCCTCATAATGAGCACAGCAGGGGTACAGCCCCAGGAGGAAGTCAGCACAGCACGGGGATGATGGCAGCCCCTCATAATGAGCACAGCACAGGGATGATGGGAGCCCCCTCATAATGAGCACAGCAGGGGTACAACCACGGGAGGAAGACAGCACAGCACGGGGATGGTGGGAGCCCCTCATAACGAATATTTGTACACACCATATAGTGTATATTTAACCAAAAATGTCTTTCCTTTGTTTTGGAAGAAGGATTAGAACCCAGTTTTTTCCTGCTATCAGGGACCCTATTAACCTCTTCCTCCCCAGCTACCGCGTACCTTTGGACTATGATTTAAGGCCTTTGTAGACTGAAACGCGTAAATGTTGGTTTTTGTATGGGAACCTTTTACTCCTGAAGGTGTAATAAAGAAAGTTTTTTTCCTGGTTGCTGACTTCGTTGTGGATTGTAGGAGTCTTGTATCGGCATTTGGAGGTCGCAGTCGAGCACGGTGATAGCCTTAGCCCCTTCTGGTCTGTCTGATCAGGTTGCAGCACCAAGTCCATTGGCTTTTGTGTATTCCCCACCCTTGACGTGTTTCACCCGGATTTGGCTTAATCGTAGAAGTTGACATCATTAGAGTGCAGCCCTGATCTTTGTATGTTGGTGCTCATGTGGAGCAGGGCATGCACCATCTGGGACCTGGGATTAGTGTGGTCTTGTTCTTTTGACACTCTAATTGGCTTTCACAGTGATCACATGATTGGGAGTCTGTCCATGACTAAAGATTGAGTGCTGTCTATGACAGTTTAGACAGTTTGCTGGGAGCGTGCAATGATCAGAAACCTCAACCATCTGTAGATGCATATGTGTGGTGTTTGGGTGTAATTGCCCACCCTCTTTGCCACCCCAAACATGAGTTATTTGGGTGCAGGGCCGCCATCAGGGGGGTACAAAAAAATGTGTATATATTTATATATATATATTGTACAGGACACCGGGGGTGGGTCCTGGACGGGTGCTATACGGCACCACTGTTTGGACTATGGTCCATTTAAATAGAGGTAGAAGGTTCAGGGGGTCACCCAAAAGTGGGTGAAAAGTTCCAGGCAGGCGCTAATTCAGAGAGGACTGGCTTGCAGTCTTCTCTATCTTAATAAAGTAGTTTGGGGCCTGGAATTTTGGAGGCTCCAAAGTGTTATTTGGGTGGGATGGAGCCTCCACTCCTAAACCCTGGAAGCCAGCGCACAAGGGGTTAAAATCTCTCAGACAACCACCCATTAAAGCAGGAAGTGATGCTGGAGGGAGTGAGTGAGTTGGGAGAGTGCACCTGTGAGGACAAGATGGAAGTCTGCTCGCTGCTCAGAGAGGACTTTTGAGTAGTTTGGAAGTGAAGCTGTGTCTGCAGGGAAGGTCTGGAGGACTTCTTACTAAAAACGTATGTGCCTTTCTTTTGGTTGTTTTTCTGAAGAAAGACTTTTTTTTCATTTATGCTGGAAACAAGCAGGACTTTTGTTGTGACGTTTTGGATGCTGAAGAAAAGCTTTATTTTGTTTTGTTTGGTCACCAATAAAGACCCTTTGCTTTACTGACACGGTTTTATGCACTTGTCTCGCGGAGCTTAAAGACCCCCAAAGTTCACAACTGGTGTCGAATGCGGGCAAAGTGCATTTGCAGGCGCAAAAACCGTTTAAAACTGACATTTAAAGAGACAGTATACTTATGGCATGTCTTGGGTGAAGTCTGCCCAGGCGTTACAAACAGCAGACAAAGGCATGGAGGAGGTCGTTAAGGCTTTGGCACAAGCCACTGTGACCCAGCAGCAAGCCACTGTGGCCCAACAGCAAGCGTCAGCAGAGTCAAACCGTCGCCATGAGGAAGCGATGGCTCAGCAGCAGCAGGCCCTGGCACAGGCTATAGCTGCGCAGCAGGAAAATACACGGCTACTATCCGCCCAGTTTACGGCCCAGCAGGAGTCCACTCAAGCACAGGTGGCTGCCTTGCAGGAGGCCGTACAGCAGCTGGCTCAGGGACAAGTGCAAGCGGTCGTTGCCACTAGCAACCCAGTGTCTGTGAGGGCCAGCCATTTTTTGCAAAAACTAACGCCCAGCGATGACGTGGAAGCCTTTCTCACCACCTTTGAAAGGATAGCAGAGAGAGAGGGGTGGCCCCGGGACCAATGGGCTGGCATTATCTCCCCTTTCCTCACTGGTGACCCGCAAAAAGCCTATTTTGACCTCCCAGCTGAGCACATCAGGGACTATGAGCGTCTAAAAACCGAGATCCTGGCCCGCCTGGGAGTGACCACAGCCGTCCGGGCTCAAAGGGTGCATCGCTGGCGGTACAAACCTGACCAACCCCCCAGGTCCCAAATGCATGAACTAATTCAGTTGGTTAAAAAATGGCTGCAGCCAGAAAAGTTGTCAGGTCCACAAATAGTGGAACAAGTGGTGATGGACCGGTACCTACGGTCCCTACAAGATGACCTACAGCGCTGGGTAAGCCATGGGAACCCTACTAATGCTGACCAGCTGGTCGAGCTGGTTGAACGGTATACCGTGGTGGAGGACCTGCTTGGGCCTACCAAGCGTCGAGAACCCACGCCAAGGACACCCAGACCAGTCACCAACCTGAGGAGAGAAGCCTTGCCAGATGTTGGCGTCCGCAGGTTTACACCATCTGCCCTAGAACCACGGAGGTCGGTTCCTGTACCAAAGATGGGAGACATACAATGTTGGCGATGTCGGTCCTGGGGGCATACCCAGGCACAATGCCCACTGCAGGAGGAGCCTATGGAGTGCGGAACTGGTCGGAGAAGCTCCTTCTATGTGCGAAGTGTGTGTACCACTCATCTTGACCTGGCTGCAGGACGGTTTGAGTGCGAAGTGTGGGTGAACCACCTTCCTGCCAGGGCTCTACTGGACTCCGGCAGCATGGTCACACTCGTACATGCCAGGGTGCTTGGGAGGATAGGCCCAGTAACTAAGACTCTACGGGTAGTATGTATCCATGGGGACACCAAGGAGTACCCCTTGGTCCCGGTAACTGTGTCCTATGGCCATACCTCGGTTACCCAGGAGGTTGGGGTGGTAAAAAGCTTGATACATGACATCATAGTGGGGCGGGACTGTCCACTATTTTTGGAACTATGGGACCAGGTACAGACGGGTCTGCCAGGAGAACTGGGGACACTGAGCTTGGAAGGGACAGAGTCCGGGGGATCCGGGCCTGAAACCTCCACAACACACCCCTCTAATGTGGAAATACCTGTTGGTGATAATGACGTTGCAGAGAATCTTAGTTCTAATAATAGTGGTCCTGTGTCAGGTCTCAAAACCGAGTTGAACTCTGAGGGGGGGGAGTCTCCCCATTACAAGTCATGCTGGGGGAGGATGACGAGGAGCTCTCCCCGATTGAGGAGGGTGAGGGGGAAACATCCTCAAGGCCAGTGCATCCAGACCTGGATGTACCCAGGGGTGCGTTTGGCACCGCCCAGTTACAGGATCCTACCTTAGTGAACGCTCGAGAGCAGGTTTCTGTCATTGATGGGGTTTCACAAATACCAGGTGCAGATCAGAGGTTTCCTCATTTTGCGTTGAAGGGGGACCTAGTCTATCGTGTGGCTGAGAGCCGAGGGGAACCCATAGAGCAGTTGCTGGTCCCTCAACCGTATAGGCGGATGCTCCTTGATCTAGCCCACAACGACGCACTGGGAGGGCACCTGGGGGCGGAGAAAATGGAGGCCAGGATAACCGATCGGTTTTACTGGCCAGGGGTGAAGGCTGAGGTTAAAAGATATTGTGAGTCTTGTCCTGTTTGCCAGATAACTGCCCCAGTGCCCCGCTATAGAAACCCCCTAGTACCTTTGCCAATTATTGAGGTCCCATTTGAGCGGATCGCTATGGATCTTGTGGGACCCCTGGTAAAGTCGGCAAGGGGGTACCAATACATATTGGTCATCCTAGACTACGCCACTAGATACCCAGAAGCAGTCCCATTGAGAAAAACGTCCTCTAAGGCCATTGCCCGGGAGTTATTTCAAATGTTCTCACATACTGGGTTCCCCAAGGAAATACTAACGGATCAGGGCACCCCTTTTATGTCAAAGGTGATGGCGGACTTGTGCAGGCTGTTTCAGATTAAGCAGTTGCGGACGTCCGTCTATCACCCGCAGACCGATGGCCTAGTTGAGAGGTTTAACAAAACTCTAAAGTCCATGTTAAAAAGAGTGGTCCAGAAAGACGGGAAAGATTGGGACATGTTACTCCCTGCCCTGTTGTTCGCTATCCGGGAGGTACCACAGGCATCCACGGGTTTCTCGCCATTTGAGCTAGTGTACGGACGAAGGCCCCGGGGGTTGCTTGATCTGGTAAAGGAAACGTGGGAAAGTGAGTCCTCCCCGCACAAAACCGTGGTAGAGCATATTTCTCAAATGCGAGAAAGGGTGGCTAAAGTGATGCCGATGGTGAGAGAGCACATGCAGAAGGCTCAGGATGCCCAAAGAAGGGTATATAATCGGTCGGCTAAAGTGAGACAGTTACAAGTAGGAGACAGGGTAGCTGTCCTAATACCCACAGTGGAGAGCAAGTTCTTGGCCAAGTGGCAAGGTCCATTTGAAGTAGTAGAGAAAGTGGGTGAGGTAAACTATAAGGTACACCAACCAGGAAAAAGAAAACCCTACCAGATTTATCACACAAATTTGTTGAAGCTCTGGAGAGACAGAGAACCGGTGTCCGCGGTGGTGGCGGTACAGTCAGGGGACCGTGTAGGGATCGACCTGGTGCAGGTTGCGGCTACCCTAACTAGGCCCCAAACCCAGCAAGTAAAAGAATTTCTGCAAAGGAATAGGGACATGTTTTCAGGGTTGCCAGGGCTCACCAACGTCATTGAGCATGACATTGTGACTGAGCCCAAGGTGAAAATCCGGCTTAAACCCTACCGTATCCCAGAAGCTCATAGAGTGTCAGTGTCTGGAGAGGTTAAAAGGATGCTCGAACTTGGGGTCATCGAAGAGTCGCAGAGCGAGTGGTCCAGTCCGATCGTGTTGGTGCCCAAACCCAATGGTACTCTCCGCTTCTGCAACGATTTTAGAAAACTCAACGAGGTCTCCAAGTTCGATGCATACCCCATGCCACGGGTAGATGAGCTGATTGAGAGATTGGGTCCTGCCAGGTACATCACCACGCTGGACCTCACAAAAGGTTACTGGCAGATTCCCCTGACCAAGGAGGCCAGAGAGAAAACAGCTTTCTCTACCCCGGAAGGTCACTTCCAGTATAAAAGAATGCCGTTTGGTCTTCACTCCGCCCCCGCCACATTCCAAAGGGCCATGGACAAAACTTTACGTCCACACCTACGGTATGCCTCCGTTTACCTGGATGACATAGTCATTTTCAGCACGGACTGGGATTCCCATCTTCCCCGGGTACAGGCAGTGGTAGACTCCTTGAGAAGAGCGGGGTTCACCATCAATCCGGAGAAGTGTGCGGTTGGGGTGGAGGAAGCCAAGTACCTAGGATACATTGTAGGTAGAGGGTTAGTGAAGCCCCAAATGAGCAAGGTAGAGGCCATACAGGGCTGGCCCCGCCCCCTAACAAAGAAACAGGTCAGAGCGTTTTTAGGCCTAGTTGGGTACTATAGGAGGTTTGTCCCCAACTTCGCCACCATTGCGGCACCGCTAACTGACCTCACCAAAGGCCGAAAGTCGGTCATGATTAAATGGAATGCCGAGGCTGAAAAATCTTTTCAAATGCTTAAGACCGCACTCTGTCAGGATCCGGTGCTTGTGGCGCCAGATTTTTCTAAGGATTTTATAGTGCAGACAGATGCCTCAAGTGAAGGGCTAGGAGCAGTTCTGTCTCAAGAAATCAACGGAGAGGAGCATCCAATAGTTTTTCTTAGTAGGAAACTGACGCCAGCTGAGAAAAACTATGCGGTGGTGGAGCGCGAATGTCTTGCCATCAAGTGGGCTTTGGACTCCCTACGTTATTTTCTCCTAGGTAGGAAGTTTCGCCTTATATCAGACCATGCTCCTCTTACGTGGATGAGACAGAACAAACACACCAATGCCAGGGTAACAAGGTGGTTTCTGTCTCTGCAGGAGTTCAATTTCATGGTAGAGCACAGACCCGGGAGACAGCATCAGAATGCCGATGCCGTCTCCCGAGTCCATTGTATGGTGTCTTCTGTTGCCTCCAACACCTCTGCATTGAGGCAGAGGGGGGGGATATGTACAGGACACCGGGGGTGGGTCCTGGACGGGTGCTATACGGCACCACTGTTTGGACTATGGTCCATTTAAATAGAGGTAGAAGGTTCAGGGGGTCACCCAAAAGTGGGTGAAAAGTTCCAGGCAGGCGCTAATTCAGAGAGGACTGGCTTGCAGTCTTCTCTATCTTAATAAAGTAGTTTGGGGCCTGGAATTTTGGAGGCTCCAAAGTGTTATTTGGGTGGGATGGAGCCTCCACTCCTAAACCCTGGAAGCCAGCGCACAAGGGGTTAAAATCTCTCAGACAACCACCCATTAAAGCAGGAAGTGATGCTGGAGGGAGTGAGTGAGTTGGGAGAGTGCACCTGTGAGGACAAGATGGAAGTCTGCTAGCTGCTCAGAGAGGACTTTTGAGTAGTTTGGAAGTGAAGCTGTGTCTGCAGGGAAGGTCTGGAGGACTTCTTACTAAAAACGTATGTGCCTTTCTTTTGGTTGTTTTTCTGAAGAAAGACTTTTTTTTCATTTATGCTGGAAACAAGCAGGACTTTTGTTGTGACGTTTTGGATGCTGAAGAAAAGCTTTATTTTGTTTGGTCACCAATAAAGACCCTTTGCTTTACTGACACGGTTTTACGCACTTGTCTCGCGGAGCTTAAAGACCCCCAAAGTTCACAATATATATATATATATATATATATATATATATATATATATATATATATATTTTCTTTTTTCTTCTTCTTAATTAAAGTGCCCAGATGTCCCCAGGGGCCCTGGGTGGCTACCCCCTTTTTTTACATGCAGGGTGTTAGGGCCCACCTGTCCTGCTGCCACACATTCACATCATGGTGGCAGAAAGAGGTAATATGTGGTATTAGTTCATAACAAATAATCATAAACCAGCTGACACTTTTTGGGGGCTCAGAATTCTCCCTCTTCTTCAAGGCTCAGGTGTGGGATATTGTTAGGAGGACTCATGGCGTCACCAAAACTAATAGTAATGTAAGAACTACCAGGGTCACAAAGGTGGAACTTGTGACCCTGGCATTCCGTCACAGTGGTGGGTCCCAAGATGGCAGGAACTGTAAAAAAGGGCCCAGCGACAGGAGTAAAGGGCCGCAGGATCAGTGGGAAGGGCCTCAAGCTCAGAGGTAAGGGCCCCGAGACTAGAGGAAAGGGCCCTGGGACCAGTGGGTCAGGGGGGGCCTTTACGATTTCATGCAACAGGGCTCTGAAGATTCTAGTTAAGCCTTCGGTTAAAGGGTAAGTTCACCTTTACAATGAAATTGCCCCATGAACTCCAGTGCTCCCAGGTCATTAAAAAAATCTTGCTAGGTTTGATAAATGAAGCTTCTTTTCAATGGCATACTTGTGGACTGTTCGTGGCCCCTTCTTAAACTGTCCCCAAAAACTCCTGCACTGTCCTGTCCAGGCCACAGGACAGGTGGAGGATTGCAAGGTACGAGGGCTTGGGCATGTTCAGGCCCTACGCAAGTGGATCTCTCTTTCTCGCAGTACCACAAGCTCAGCCACCTTTGAGCATGTGCTCATTGATCAGATAGATTATGGTGCTGGGATCGCACTTGCAATGGTTGGGCCATCCTGTGGTCTAGACCAGGGGTCTCCAAACTATTCAAAAAAAGGGACACTTTATTGCCCTTCAGACTTTAGGAGGGCCGGATTGTGGCCAGCAGGGGAAGAAAATGTTACAGGCCCGGAATCATTAAGAACAAAAATGGCCTCAGGGTTGGTGGTCAATAGGAGGAGGCGTATTCCCCCTATTAGTAGGAGGAATAGTATCCCATCATTGGTATCGGTGGACAATATAGTGCCCCATTGTTGGTGTCAGTGGGAGGAATAGTGCCTCATATCAGTGGGAGGTATTGTGGGAGGAATTGTGCCCCAAGGGCCGGATAAAGGCTAGCAAAGGGCCACATCTGGCCCTCGGGCCGCAGTTTGGAGACCCCTTGTCTAGACCAATGGCTTACAACCTTATTAGGATCAGAGCCCGTTAAATTCTACCACCCATGCTCCAACAATAAAAAAAAAAAGTTTGTACTCCCAATTCGGAGGGCTCTGGATGGGGCTAGGTATCATCTTTGGGGGATGGGGGCTCTGAAGGGGGTTAGGAGACTTGGTTGTCCTGTAGGGGATGGGGTTTCAAGAGGGAGCTAGAGGAACTGTGGAGGATGGGGTCTCTGGACTGGAAAAGGGGCTTTGCATGGGTAATAAGGAAGACTGGAAGGCACTGCAGGGGCTGGGGGGCAACTGGAACACTGTTGAGGTTACTAAGAGGGTTGGAGGCTTTGCAGAAAACTGGTATGGGGAGCACAAGGGTGGTTTTAAGCTCTGCAGCAATCTGGGGGACTTTGTGGGGATTGAGAACTCTTAGGGGGCCTGAGGGAAATTTAAGAAGCTGAGGGCACTGTGGGCCACTATAAGAGGTTGGGTGGGACAAAGGGAGCTGGGAGGCACTGTGGGAAGTTAAGGGATCTGTGGCTAGTTGGAGGCCTGAGAATAGGAAGGCAATGGCCCAACAGTGGGTCATGTGCCAGTGGTTGAAAACCACTCCATTTAAATTTTAAGACAATAACGACCTTACTTGAAGATCCCTTTAAAAAGCAGACTTGGTGGCCTTGAGGAGGATGACGTTTTGGAGAGAGCTGGGAGCAATTGTTAGGGATGATATATCTGGAGGGAGCTGGGGGTCTCTCCAGTAGGCTGCGGGTTTTGCAGGAAAAATGCAGGAGGCTGTTGGTGGGAATAGGGTGTCAGGAGACTCTGCAGTAAGCTAGGTGGCACTGTGGGGGGGGGCTATGGGGGCTGAGAGCTCTTAGTTGGTCTGGGTGCACTATGAGACCACTATGTGCACTTGGATGGTACTATAGAAGCTAAAAAGCATTGTGTCAGGTTGATGGGCACTGGGGGGCTCTTCAGGGGCCTGGGTGGCACTATGAGATGTTTAGGGGTGCTAAGGACCACTATGACAGGTTCCATAGCACATAGGACAACTATGGGAGGTTCGGTGGCACTGTAGGAACTGGGAGGCATTGTGTGTTAGGTTGATGGGCACTGTGGGAATTGGGGGGGTCTTAGAGGACCTGGGACCTTTTAGACACTATTGGGACTGCGGGCTCTTACACATGGGGGCAATATAGGGGATTGAGGAGCACTGTAAACCACTATGGGTAGTTGGGTGGCTGGTTGGTGGGCACTGTGGGGTTTTAGGGGGCCTGGAGGGGCACTATGAGAGGTTTAGGGGCATTGTGGACGACTCAGGGGCGGACTGACAACTAATGGGGACCTTGGGCAATAGGAGATTATGGGGCCCTCGGGCAATAGAAGATTATGTGGCCCCCGGGCAATAGGAGATTATGGGGGCCCTGGACAATACGAGATTATGGCGCTACACAGTACTGTATACACACACAGCATACATACACACAGTACACGCACACACACAATACATACACACACTGAGAAGGTACTGGAGATGGGGGCAGCTATAATCTTGGAGTTTTTAGACCAAAAGGATGTCGGTAAGGGACATTTTAGGGACAGGTGTAAAAAAACAACAACGATTTTTACATGCTGTCCCTGGTTTTACTGAGGCTGGCAACCCTGATGGGGCCCCCTAGTTGAATGGGGCCCTCGGGCAGTGCCCGAATGGTCAGTCCACCCTTGGGACCACTATGGGAGATTCGGTGGCACTATGAGAGCTGGGAGACTCTGTGGGGACTGAAGGCTCTTAGGGGCATAGGGTCACTAAGAGAGTTTGAAAGGCACTGTGGACCACTATATGTGCCTGGGCGGCGATATGGGTTCTAGGAGGCAATGTAGCAGGTTGGTGGGCACTGTGGGGACTGGAGGGTCTTACAGGGCCTGAGGGGGCACTATGAGAGGTTGAGAGGCATTGCAGACCACTATGGGAGATTCTGTGGCACTATGAGAGCTGGGAGACTCTGTGGAGATTGAAGTCTCTTAGGGGCATGGGGGCACTAAGAGTTTGAAGCGCACTGTGGACCACTATATGTGCCTGGGTGGCAATATGAGTTCTGGGAGGCATTGTAGCTGATTGGTGGGCACTATGGGGACTGGTGGGTCTTAGGGGGCCTGGGGGCACTATGAGAGGTTGAGGGCCATTGTGGACCATTATGGGAGATTTGGTGACACTATAAGAGCTGGGAGACTCTGTGGGGACTGAAGGCTCTTAGGGGCATGGGGGCACTATGAGAGTTTAAAGAGCACTGTGGACCACTATATGTGCCTGGGTGGCAATATGGGTTCTGGGAGGACATTGTAGCTGATTGGTGGGCACTGTGGGGACTGGAGGGTCTTAGGGGCACTATGAGAGGTTGAGGGGCATTGTGGACCACTATGTGAGATTCGGTGGCACTATGAGAGCTGGGAGACCCTGTGGGGACTGAAGGCTCTTAGGGGAATGGGGGCACTATGAGAGTTTGAAGGGCACTGTGGACCACTATATGTGCCTAGGTGGCAATATGGGTTCTGGGAGGCATGGTAGCAGGTTGTTGGGCACTGTGGGGTATTAGGGGGCCTGGAGGGGCACTATGAGAGGTTTAGGGTCATTGTGGACCACTATGAGAGAATCGGTGGCACTATGAGACCTGGGAGACACTGTGGGGACTGAAGTCTCCTAGGGGCATGAGAGTTTGAAGGGCACTGTGGACCACTATATGTGCCTGGGTGGCAATATGGGTTCTGGGAGGCATTGTAGCTGGTTGGTGGGCACTATGGGGACTGGAGGGTCTTAGGGGGGCACTATGAGAGCCTGAGGGGCATTGCAGACCACTATAGGAGGCTTGGTGGCACTATAGGAGCTGGGAGGCACTGTAGGAGGTTAGGGGATCTGCAGCTAGCTGGAGGCTCAGGAGGAGGGAGGCCCATGGCCCGGTGGTTGAGAAACACTTGTCTAGACAGGACAGAGAGGGAGTTTCTGGGGACAGGACTGGAAAACCCCTCGGATGGCCTACTCTAAAGTACATAGAGGATGTCTTTAACCCCCTTCCCACCATCCCCATAATAGGATCTACATGCCCCAGGGGGCGGGAGAGACCATGTGACCACTGTGATTAGCGGTTACAGCGGTCACATGATCGGGAGACGGCCCCCTTTTTATACACAACAAGTAACGAAAATAATACAATGATATAAAAAAAAATGCGCAGACAAAGTGGAACGTTTTCACAAGTTCTGGTCAGGTTTACTAAATATACATCTTTTACAGGAAACAACGTGAAGATTCCTTATACAAAGTGAAATATTTACAAGGAAAAAACGCCCGGCGCGGGGCGGAGGAATGTGATTGGAGGAGAAGGATGAGCAGGTACGTGATGACGCTTCCAATGGACGCAACAAATCATCTTCAGGGATACAATGTATACATTATATATATATATACAAACACACACACACATGGGAAAGCAAACAAATGTCATGAATCATAGCAATATATCCTCATGTATTAAATCTGATATAAAAGATGATAATCAATACAGCTCTGTACTCAATAATACAGCGTGACCTGATATCAGCCTCCTGTACAGCAGAGCTCATACTGAGGGATGGAGAAGCGGCACAAGGAGCCAATTAGGCGAGAGGGCAGGGTGATTTAGAGATGAGTTCATCAGTCTGCTACTTCTTGTTTTACTATCCAATCACAGGCTGGGGGGAGGGACAAGACCTGTAAGTGATACTGAACTGCAGCAGAGAAAAAATACGGTCCCCAGACAGGTAACACAGTTGCCATTTATGTAGCATGTGTTCACTTTCTGATCTTAAATCTACTATTTCCTGCTTAGTAGTGCTTAGACATGCGCACTGCCGAAAAATGTGTTTGTTTACCTTTCTTTTGGTTCTTTGGTTTTCCAGGACATTCATTATGATCGCAATTAGAAAATTCGTAAATTCGAAAATTAGTAAATTAGTAAATTTGAAAATTCGTAAAGTCAAAAATTCGAAAACTAGTAAATTTGTAAATTCTCAAATTCATAAATTTGCAAATTCGATAATTCGTAAATTTGAAAATTCATAAATTCGCAAATTCGTAGATTCGAAAATTGGTAAATTCGAAAATGAGTAAATTAGTAAATTCGCAAATTCGTAAATTTGTAAATTCGAAAACTAGTGAATTAGTAAATTCGTAAATTCGCAAATTCGTAAATTTGTAAATTACAAAATTCGTAAATTTGCAAATTCAAAAATTCGTAAATTAGTAAATTTGAAAATTCATAAATTAGCAAATTCGTAAATTTGAAAATTCATAAATTAGCAAATTCGTAAATTCGAAAATTTGTAAATTAGTAAATTCGTAAATTTGCAAATTCGAAAATTAGTAAATTCGTAAATTTGCAAATTCGTAAATTCGAAAATTAGTAAATTTGTAAATTCGTAAAGTCAAAAATTCGTAAATTCGAAAATGTGTACATTCGAAAATTTGTAATTTAGAAAACTAGTAAATTAGTAAATTCGTAGATTCTCAAATTCATAAATTTGCAAATTCGCAAATTGGTAAATTCAAAAATTCGTAAATTCGAAAATTCGTAAATTTGTAAATTCGAAAACTAGTGAATTCGTAAATTTGCAAATTCGTAAATTTGTAAATTCGAAAACTAGTGAATTAGTAAATTCGTAAATTCGTAAATTTGAAAATTCATTTAATTTGCAAATTCGTAAAGTCGAAAATTCGTAAATTCGAAAACATGAAAATAAGAAAGAAAATCCGAAAGAATAACTAACTAACAATAACGAACTATTAAATTACAGGTATTGGAATTTGCTTTTTATATTCATCTGTTAGTGAACGTAACAAATTCGATTTTATCCGAATTTCCGAATTAACAAATGCTGCATCTAAACAAATGGAACAGAACAAATTAATAATAATAAAAAAAATAATAATAAAAGTTCGAGGGTAGAAGACTTCACCAAACTCAACCAGGTTCGCTCATCTCTCGATCTTTGAGAAGAGGCAAATACCACCACCCACCACTAAATATCACCCAAGCTGTCCTCTCCGCTCCTCTCAAGACCTCCTACTCTCAACCTCCCCTGTCTCCTACTCATCTCTAGGATTTCTCCAGAGCCTCTCCCATCCTCTGGAACTCTCTACTTCAACCTGTCCGGCTATTTCCTACACTTGCTGCCTTCAGGCAGTCCCTGAAAACTCTCTTCAGGGAAGCCTATCAGACCTCTAACTAATCTTTTACCGCTTCCATCAGCTCATTCCCCACAGTTACATCCTTTTGTACCACCTGCCCCACCCTATTAGGTTGTAAGCTCTTCTGAGGAGGGCCCTCTTAATCCTCTTGTATTTTAATCCTCTTGTAAAAGGTATTATCTCCCTTTTACAGTTGAACCTCGGATTACGAGCATAATCCGTTCCAGGAGAACGCTCGTAATCCAAAGTACTCGCATATCAAAGCAAGTTTTCCCATTTAAGTCAATGGAAACGAAAATAATCTGATCCGCGTTGACTTCAATGGGATGCAATACCGAATGTGGCCAGAGGTGGGGGGGCGCTAGAGATTACCAAAAATTTACGAAAAGGCCCGAGGACACTTCGGCTCGTTTCCTGTGCCCCCGTACCTCAGGCCAAGGGAGGTACTGCAGGCCAATGTTCTGCTTTTCTCGGCTTCTGCACCCCCGTACCTCAGGCCAAATGAGGTACTGCAGGCCTATTTTCGGCTCTGCTCGGCTTCTGCGCCCCCGTACCTCAGGCCAAATGAGGTACTGCAGGCCTATTTTCGGCTCTGCTCGGCTTCTGCGCCCCTGTACCTCAGGCCAAATGAGGTACTGCAGGCCTATTTAGCTTGAATTCTGCTTGTCTTATGAGTCAACACTCCGAGTCAGAATTTTTTTTTAAAAGTTGCTCGCAAATCAAAATGCTCTCAAACCAAGTTACTCTTAAACCGAGGTTCCACTGTATATTGTAAAGCGCTGTGTAAACTGTTGGCACTATATAAATCCTGTATTATAATAATAATAATAAATACCCTTTTTGACCTATGTGTTCTTCTTGGTTGCCTTTTGCGGATACTAAGAATCCCCCACTCCACGACAGCCGAACTCAAAAGAGTAGAACCGCCAATGTTGACCTAAATATTCTAAAAGGAGCCCCCACTCAACCCTTAAGCCCCGTACACACGCTCGGTTTTCTCGGCGGTAAAAAAGTCAGCGTGATCACATGTCCCGGATTGCCCGGGGACAGTCCCGCATTTTGCAGGTCTGTCCCGGGCACATTCATTCCAGGACAATATAGTGTCCCGGAATGAAACTGACACAACCACCCCCTGGGCCAATCTGATGCCCTCAAAAAAAAAGGCCGCCACCTCACCCCTTTCTCACTGACAGTACTTGTCCTGGCCGGAAATGCCTGGAGGCAGGGATGGACTGCCCATTGGGACTACAGGGAGTTTCCCTGTGGGCCAATGGCTCAGTGGGCCGGCTTCAGTGACAGCGGACCTCCGATCCCCTCCACTCCTCTGTCTCTCCCTTCCCGCAGCGCTCACCTCCTCTCCCTCCCAGCAGTGCTCACCTGGGGGGACAAAGAAGCAGGGGGAGGAGCAGGGGGGACGACAGAGGAGCATGGGGGAGGGGACAGACAGCTGACTCAACAGCTATGGCCTGGGAGTTTCTCACTTCTGCCTAATCTTGTCCCATAAGGGGGGGCACCTAACTGATTCTTTGTCCCGGGTGAAATAATGTCTAGCTTTCCCACTGGTACTGCCTATAAGAGTACCAGTACCAGCCGTTCTACTCTAATAAAGTAGAACGGCTAGTGGCTAGTGAAGGTGGAGAGGGGGCTTGGGTGGCCGGGGGGGTGCGGGACTTGTCCGGCCGCCATGGGAGAGACCTATCAAAGTGGGCCAGTCTGGATGAAGTCCAGGGCCAAATTTTTGTTCCAGTCCAGCCCTGCCTGGAGGAGCACAATCCCACCCCCTACTTGTGATTGGAGAAATCATAAATCCCGCCTCTGGTGTCCAATCACTGTGCTGTGATTCGTTACAGCACAAGCTGATTTTTGGGAAGGGAAGGTGTCCCTGAATGGTAGTTTGGAAATGTGGTCACCCTATGGGAATCCCGGTGGGAATATAGAGAGCAGGTTCTCTATTTTCCCACTGGGATTCCCGGCTGTTTTCCTGATGGGAAAACTGCGAGGAAGCATACACACATCCGGTTTTCCCGGCCAAAAGCTCTCCTGCCAGTTTTCCTGACAGGAAAACTAGTCGTGTGTACGAGGCTTTACTCTTCCCCCAGTATGATCTCCAACCATTACGTTGTCTCGCCCAGCCATTGATGGAGGGGGTAGGTCTAGTCTGAATCAGATCAACGTGTGTTCATTTAACAGTAAGGAAAATTTCTAGATAAAAACATGACATACATTAACGTGAACATTAGAGCAAAAAACAAATTCCAAAATATTTTGATATTCTGTTCCACATTATCCTTTAATAAAGCCCTGAAATCCAGTGAGCTCCTCACTTCCTGTTTGGGTTGACAACACAATGTCTCTGCAGCACTGAAGTCCCAATTGGCGTTGTCAGCCCTGCCCACCCCTCCTGGTCCCACTCCACATACCTACATTGATATCATTCCCGGAAAAACAATGCTTTTAGAAAAAAAACAACAAAGGCGCACCAGCCTAGTGTATTACCGTTTTTTCTTGTCTGTACTAGGATACCCCCATACTTAAAGGGCAGCAAGGCCAGTGATTTCGTCATCGGCATCGCCATAGACCTTCTGACTATCGGACAATCCACTCATGCACAGGGACATTTTGTTTTCTGGTGTCAAACAATGCTTTTACCCTGACTTCCAAGAGATGACCACACACTATGGCCCGGATTCACAGACACTGGCGCATATTTATGCTGCCGTAGCGTATCTCCTTTACGCTTGCGATGAGAGGCAAGCACTGAATTCACAAAGCCAGTGCTTCCAAATCTGTGCTGGGTTTCCAAGGCATAAGTGGAAGTGGGCGTGAGCCATGCTAATGAGGCGTGACCCCATGCAAATGATGGGCCGAGCGCCAGACAGATACGTTTCGCCAACTGCGCATGCGCCGTCCCGTGGGCACATCTCAGTGTGCATGCTCACAATCACGTCGGAACAACTGCCTAAGATACGTCGGATCACTGCCTACAGCGTGAACGTAACCTATGACTAGTCATATTCACGTCCAACGTTAACTACGTAAAATACATCGGCTTGTGTTCCCTGGTGCAGCCCTTTGCATGGATGCTGCTGAGTTACACCTCCTTTATGGGGCATAACTTTACGCCGGACGTATTACTTTACGCGCACTGCGTCGGACGGACGTACGTTCGTGAATCGGCTTATCTCCCTCATTTGCATATGTGAATAGAAAATCAATGGGAGCGCCAAATACGTCCAGCGTAAATATGCGCCCACTCTATGCCAGCGTAAGCAAGTTACGTCAGTCGGATGAAGCCTATTTTCAGGCGTATCTTGGTTTTGTGGGCACGGCGCACAGATACGACGGCGCATATTTGCACTTACGTGGCGTATCTCGAGATACGTTGGCGCAAGTGCTTTGTGAATCCGGGCCTATGTGTAGTGGAAAAGCTCTTGGGAGATGTAGTTCTGGGGGTAATGCCTACATTAATAGGACCTCAAGATATATATCACGGATATTGTTTGCATACCCACTACAGGTTAGATGCACCAAACAAATAAATTACGTATTGTGCAAGAGTAGTCCGGGATAATAAACATACAAAGTATCATATGTATACATAGTAGCAGTGAAGCATGAGACCCAAACCAGAAGCAAAGAACGTATCAGATACAAAGGAGAGTAACAAAGAACACCAAAAATGTTGGTCCAAAAGGTAAATCAGTTATGCCCCGTACACGCGATCGGAATTTCGGAAAGTCCGACCGTGTGTATGCCCATCTGAGTTTTTCCATCAGATATTCCGAAGGAATTCCATCGGAGTTGACAGAGAACACGTTCTCTTTTCCTCCGATGGAATTTCGATGTGAATTTGGTCGGATCGTGTGTACGGGGCATAAGACGTTGAGACAAAACGGAGACCCTCAAAAATTATAGCGTTTAACTAAACAGAGAAGATATTACACCAGGAATTGATTATAGTTGTTGCCAACATCCCATATGCTGTAGAACAAAAGAAGGCAACTGGGACTTTTAAGGCAACGAGAATAACAAAAGTATGATATTGGGAATAGTTTAATCTTAAATATTTGAGAAGCCAAACATGTGGCAACATGCAATTGACTGATGAATAAAATTCATTAACAAATCAAAATACATTAAAACATAATTAATTGAATACAAAATTGTCTCCAATCTGTGGGTGAGGTCCGACGCGTTTCAGGGAAATTCCCTTTCCTCTGGGGCGTGTCCATATTGGATATACAAAAAATATACAAGAAACAAACGAGCATCGTTGAAAAAAGAGAGGTACAAACAATGGCAACATAGTGAGACACTACGATGCTCATTTGTTTCTTGTATATTTGTCACTGATCATATCTTTTTAGATATTATAAGTCCTCCAATACGGACACGCCTCTGAGGAAAGCGAAATTCCCTGAAACATGTCGGGCCTCACCCACAGATTGGAGACGATTTCATATTCAATTAATTATGTTTTAATGTATTTTGATTTGTTAATGAATCTTATTCATCAGTCAATTGCATGTTGCCACATATTTGGCTTCTTAAATATTTAAGATTAAACTACTCCCAATATCATACATTTGTTATTCTCGTTGCCTTAAAAATCCCAGTCGCCTTCTTTTGTTCTACAACATATGGGATGTTGGCAACAACTATAATCTATTCCTGGTGTAATATCTTCTCTGTTTAGTTATACTCTATCATTTTCGAGGGTCTCCGTTTTGTCTCAACGTCTTATGCCCCGTACACACGATCGGACTTTGTCCGACCAAATTCACATCGAAATTCAATCGGAGGAAAAGAGAACGTGTTGTCTATGTAAACTCCGATGGAATTCCTCCCTTAAAAGTCCCAAAAAATTATAGATGTTTGGCCCCTTAATTTTGTCCCACCATCTGTCTAACGTTTTGGGCCACCATCTTTGTTATTCTTCATTACTGTACTTTGTATCTGAAGCGTTCTTTGCTATTTTTTATCTCATACTTCACTGTCAACTTGATATGTTGTACCCCTGACTACTTTTGTACAATAGATACCTTTTTGGTAAATCTAAAAGGCACTGGGTGTGATATTATGTCATCTATCATATATACTGTAGTTGTTGGTGGCGTTGGTGGGATGCCCACCCCAGGATGAAACCCTCCTCCCTGATTCTTATACTATACATTCACCTGTGAGTAGGTGTGTGTATAGGACCCCAGGTATAGGTCTCAAACAGGAGATATGGGTCCCCATTATTTGGGTTGTGGCTCCGTTAAGGGGGAATGATAAAGAGACATTTTTTAAAGTACACAGGGATTCTCATCCTAAAGGGGTTCTGGGATAATCTGGATCTGATTATCAGTTTTCTCTGGATTGGTAAGTCCTGATATGGAACCCTTAAATGAGAGCGAAGGAGCGCCTGGTGTCCAGAAAACATACTACTCTTGGTGTGTAGGGTCCATAAAAGGTTTATTGAAAGGGTAAAACATGAAAATCAAGCCAAGGCTTTCAATAAACATTTAGTGAACCCTACACCAAGAATTGCATTTTTTTCTGGACACCGGTGCTCTTTCCTTCTTGCTGAAACAAGCACACATTTGTTTTAGAAAGGCAGACCAAGCCCCCAAGGGGGTCCACCACCATTATCCACCATTGAACTCAACCCACTGGAAGTGATTTCTTTCTCATTGCCCCATGTAGCCACCTACCAACAACTTGATACTGATCCAGTTAGTCCAGCCCTAACCTGATATGGGCCCCGGAATTCCGAGACTCAGAGAGATTTTAGGATGGGAAAGAGCCTCCAACCCTAACTATGGGGACTGTGGTCCTGAAAAGGGTAATTCACCAGCAGGTGTCTGTAAGGTGTTGGGGGGGGGGGGACAGGACACTGCCGTGAGAGGATTGTGGACTGGTTTGTTGCTGAGACCATGTTTCTGAGCTTATGTGGTCCTTGTCTGGATCCCAAGGCAGACGGGAACCTTAAACCCCATTGTGGGACTTGTTTATACTGGAGTTGAGCCAATTCCTAATTTTGTGTACCCAAGGTTTGGACTTGTTTTTGTCTGATGCGCTGAGGGAAGCTATTTTGTTTTGCTGTTGAGACAATATATGTTCATTTTTAAAAAGTTGGCTGGTGGGTGATCCCCTCCCCCTTCCCCTCCATATCACATGTGTGAGGAGCCAACCTCCCAAGCCTGGTGATTATGTCACAGGGAGTAATAAAAGTTGTTTCCTGCTACAGGAACAAAAGTACTGAAAAAATGAAAGCCGGGACATGATGTAGAGCTCTAGGGGGAGGTTCAGTTTGGGTGATGCCTAGAAATGCACTTTAAGCACAAAAAGATCCAACGTTCCCAGCATGAATGAATGAATTATTTCTAAAACAACAAACGCACATCTATTCATCGTATATCTGAGTATAGAGTAGGTAGGTTCTGTTAATCTCTAAAAGGCCATAGAATGAAGCAATTCTAGAACCCAATGACAAAACAAAAAAACCTTCTTGGATGACTTCCTCTTATGACAAAAAGTTGCAGGATAATGTCCTACTACGTTTCCTTCTATGAAGTCGATTCCAAACATTTCCAGAACGATAAAAACATCACATATTTTAACTTGTAATCTGCAGTCGCGATGAAAATGATTCGGAATCTTTATAAAATAAACATTTCACAGTTTGCCCAAAACCCCCAAAAAAGATGACTCAAAAGTTGGAAATCTGCAATTTCCGTCGCCGGCGTTTTCACGGCCCGGTCAGATCTAAGTCAGTCTTTAAAGCGGAAACACTTAAACGGTTACATGGAAATATTTTCTGACGCAGGATGGATACGTTCATGTTCTACCCCGATGTAGACAGACCTCTTGTTCTGGCTCCTACATGAACACCAGGACGTCATCTAGTGCCCCCCCTAATCTCTGAAGTTCTAGAAACGTCATACAGTAAGAAGGAATTATTATTTTTGTCTCTTTTTGATTTACAAAATACATGTTGCTTTTGATTTCTGAAACCACGGAATCTATAGAATTCTTTTTTTTTTTTTGTGTAACAAATACTTAATATGATACTACCGGAATTATACAAAATGCATAAAAGACTCGATTAATACAAAAGTGCTACAAGAACTCCTTACGTACTGTAAGTTGATGCACAGACCATGATTGTACGCTTTAATTTTTGAATATTTTTTTTGTGTGTGTGCGTGTAAGATAAGTGTAGCCGGAAACTGAAGAAGGGGAGTACGATGCGTGGTGACAGTTATGGCACAGCTGTAAGATTATAAGGGCTGCCGAATCAATGTTATGGCCGGGGCTTCTTTGGAGTAGAAAGAAAAAGAAGCCCCCCCCCGATCCACGAGTTTTACACGGTGAGGAGGTCACGGCGGGAGGCTTCTTATCTGTCGTTCGTCGAAGGGGAGTTTGTCCCTTCGTCTTCCTCCTCTTTGTCGTCTTTCATCCCTTTCAGTCTTTGACGGGCAAAGTCTTCGAAAACGATATCATCATCGCTAGGGAAAAAGAAAAAAAGGGCAAAGTTAGTTGGGAACTTAATGTATTTTTCGGGGGGAAAATAGAGATCACATAAGAGCACGCCAAAGCGTTTCGTCAACATACAATTTTGTGCAATTTTTTTTTGCATTTTTTTGTGCTACATAGGGCATCTGATTAATTTCCCATGAAAAAAGCTGGCATCACAGTGTGATACAAAAACATGGAATATCCAGGCTCAAACTTACCGACCAATCAGCAACCAACTAAATTCACCTGTCTAAGGGCCAGATTCTCGTAGATCGGCGTATCTTTGTTCCGGCGTAGCGTATCCTATTTACGCTACGCCTCCGCAACTTAGACGGGCAAGTGCTGTATTCTCAAAGCACTTGCTCCGTAGGTTGCAGCGGCGTAGCGTAAATAGGCCGGCGTAAACCCGCCTAATTCAAACTTGGAACAG
The DNA here is from genome assembly GCF_905171775.1 of Rana temporaria. Lineage (NCBI taxonomy): Eukaryota > Metazoa > Chordata > Amphibia > Anura > Ranidae > Rana > Rana temporaria. Next base: position 6,606,891 of record NC_053490.1, on the reverse strand, counting down.
GGGGGCGTGTTTTATGTAAATAACTTGTGACCCAACGTGATTGACGTTTTTCATGAACGGCGCATGCGCCATCCCTGGAATATCCCAGTGTGCATTGCTCCATAGTACGCCACAAGGACGTATTGGCTTCGATGTGAACGTAAATGACGTCCAGCCCCATTCACGGACGACTTACGCAAACGACGTAAAATATTTAAAATTTGACGTGGGAACGACGTCCATACTTAACATTGGTACGCCGCATGTACGCCACCATATAGCAGGGGTAATTTTACGCCAGGAAAAGCCTAACGTAAACGGCGTATCTGTACTGCGTCGGCCGGGCGTACGTTCGTGAATTCGCGTATCTAGCTGATTTACATATTTTTAGGCGTAAATCAGCGTACACACCCCTAGCGGCCAGCGTAAATATGCAGTTAAGATCCGACGGTGTAACAGACTTACGCCGGTCGGATCTAATAGAAATCTATGCGTAACTGATTCTAAGAATCAGGCGCATAGATACGATCGCCCAGACTCAGAGATACGACGGCGTATCTGGAGATACGCCGTCGTATCTCCTTTGAGAATCTGGCCCTAAGAGTGTGCGTTAAAAACAGAGGTTTAGTTGCACACATTTGCAAAAGCATGTGTAAGCTGCAGGCCCTGTCAAGGCTCTCTGTATACTGCAGTCCTAACTATAAAGCCTCGTACACACGATAGGTTAACCAGAGGACAACGGTCTGAAGGACCGTTTTCATCGGTCAAAACCGATCGTGTGTGGGCCCCATAGGTTATTTAACCTTAGGTTAAAAAAAAAGACAACTTGCTTTAAAATTTAACCGATGGATTGACAGCCGCTGCCTGTGTCCCCGTTCGGGTCTAAGTAGACCCAATGACTCTAAGGCCGCGTACACACGATAGGATCGCCAGAGGAGAACGGTCTGAAGGACCGGTTTCATCAGTCCAAACCGATCGTGTGTAGGCCCCATAGGTTATTTAACCTTCGGTCAAAAAAAATGAGAACTTGCTTTAAAATTGAACCGATGGACGCCTAACTGATAGGTCAAAACCGATCGTTAGTATGTAAAACCAGCGGTTAAAACCTGCGCATGCTCAGAATCAAGTTGACGTATGCTTGGAAGCATTGAACTTCGTTTTTTTCAGCACGTCGTGTTTTTCGTCACCGCGTTCTGACAAGATCGTTTTTTTAACTGATGGTGTGTACGCACGACGGACCATCAGTCAGCCTCATAGGTTAACCTTCAGACCGTTGTCCTCTGGCTATCCTATCGTGTGTACAAGGCCTAATAGGTCCAAAGGTGAAGTGTGGAGTGGCGTTGCCCCAAGTGAATGGGTGCCTGAGGAGACTTAAAATGCAATTTTATAGTTAGGACTGCAGTATACAGAGAGCCTTGACGGGGCCTGCAGCTTACACATGCTTTTGCAAATGCGTGCAACTAAACCTCTGTTAGACAGGTGAATTTGGTTGGTTGCTGATCGGTCGGTAAGTTTGAGCCTGGATATTCCATGTTTTTGTATGTATATGCGCCCTTTCCATCGCTCCTTATTGTATAGACCAGTCATAGGTAGGGGCAGTGACTTTTGTTTGTTGCACCACAGTGTGATGGAGTTGATAAAATGATTATTTTGTGTTTATGTTCTCTCTCTTCTAACCACTCAAATATTGGTCTTCTTTATTATAATTTTTTTTAACTGTTGCGATGTGTGTGCATATATATATATATATATATATATATATATATATATATATATATATAATTATATATATATATGTTGTGAGGGTGGGACTCTGTGCTATGTGAAAGATTGCTGGTTTACGCCATATTTTGGAGAGAAAGACACATTGGCCCGGATTCAGGTAGATTTGCCCCTTATTTGCGGAGGCGCAGGGAAGCGTTTTTCTCCGTGAATCGCTACCCGCGATTCACGGAGAAGTAGCTCCGTAAATTGCGTGTGCGCTGTGTAAACTTGCCCTGCGTAAGGGCGCCTAATGTAAATGATCCAGTAGGGGGCGAGAATCCTTTAAATTAGGCGCGCTCCCGCGCCGAGCGTAGAGCGCATGCTCCGTCGGGAAACTTTCCCGACGTGCATTGCGGCAAATGACGTCGCAAGGACATCATTTGCTTCAAAGTGAACGTGAATGGCGTCCAGCGCCATTCACGAATCACTTACGCAAATTACGTAAAATTCGAACGTCGCGACGCGGGAACGACGGGTATACTTTTGCATTGGCTGCCCCTGCTATTAGAAGGGGCAGCCTTACGCTAAACACGCCGTACGGAAACAACGTAAATTGCGTACGCAGGGTTCGCGCAACATTGTGAATCGGTGTTAGTATGCAATTTGCATACTATACACTGAGCACAATGGGAGCGCCCCCTAGCGGCCATCGCAAGAATGCAGCCTAAGATATGCGTGGCATAAGAGCCTTATGCCACGCAGATTTTAGGCTGCAGTCGGCGTTACGATGTTCCTGAATCAGGAGCATTCGTAACGCCGGGGCAAGTAAGCAATTGCGCTGTGTAACCTATGGTTACACAGGCGCAATTGCTTCTTGAATCTGGGCCATTAATTGCACAGCTGTGTCTTGGGCTTTATAATAGGTATGGATTCTCTTTTAAGATAAAATAACACCAAACATTTAACACATAATAAATCCAGTGGTACATCATTTTTTTTTTTAACATTGGTAATGTTTCATTTTTTTCATCAGACATTTGTAATGTTGCAGAGAATAAAACAGCCTGGAACGCAAGGAAATAGCATTTTGCACATAAAAACAAACAAAAAAAGCTCTTACTTTGCTTTTCCCTTCCCTATGTGCATGCAGAGAAGTGTGGAAGCCATGCAAAAATAAAAATTATCAGACAAGACATGCGTTAGTAAGACACAAGCAGCACCCGCTTCAGGGAATGAAGTCAGTCAGTTAGTTAATAGAGATCACACAGCATCGACAATCAGGCACGTCCCGCTTACTTTGTATCAAACTCTATCAGATTTGTATCTATAGGCGCTTCGTTCTCTGGAACTAAAAGAAAAAAGTTGTTAACGTTAAAGTCCCTGTGAACACTAAACATGGAATACCCCTGTAAAGGAAACAAAAGGTGAACGTTTTTTTTTTTTTAATAACATGGTGAAGGGTTGGAACCCTAGCAAGCATTTTGGTTGCTCTTCACGTCCTGGTCAATGGTTAAACTAAAGATTTTCTATGTTACTTCTATCTGCTTACGTCCTGGTCTATTGACTGGTGACAGAACCTCACAGATAAACCTGGGAAGGCTGCATCACCAGTGCCCTCCAGGGTAATCTCACCTGATTTCACACATGCGCTGCTTGGATCTTGGTCGACTAAAGTTTATAGGGCACATCTGTATTTTGAAGGGCGCACAAGGAGTACTGTGAAAACGAACATGCCTCAATAATTTCAATAGACCAAGAGCAAGTGCAAGCATGGTAAAAGTGGCACATACGTGAGATCTGGGTAGATTTTTCTGGAAGGCACTGGTGACATAGCCTTCCCAGGGGGTACCTGTGAGGCCCTGGCTATGTCACCAGTGCCTTAACAAACCAGGAAGTAAATGAAGATCCCTTATTAGTTTCAATAGACCAAGAACCAGAGCATGGGCCATACAAATTGCTATTTAAACAAATCGGGCCGGATTCTCTTAGAGCCGCGCATCTTTCTGCCGGCGTAGCGCATCTCATATGTGCTACGCCGACGTAACATAGAGAGGCAAGAACAGTATTCACAAATCACTCGATTCCCGACGTTGCGCCAACGTAACGTAAATTATTTGGCGTAAGCCCGCCTAATTCAAAGTAGGTGGACGAGATCCATTTAAATGAACCGTGACCCCATGCAAATGATGGTCCGAACGAACGGCGCATGCCCGCGCATGCTCAGAATCACGTCGAAGATACTCCCTAAGATACGACGGCTCAATGCCTACGACGTGAACGTAACCTACGCCCAGCCCCATTCACGTACTACTACGTAAACAACGTAAAATACGACGGCTGTTCCGTCGTCCATACCTTTGCATGGGAATGCGCCTCCTATAGGTGGAATAACTTTACGCCGGATGTGCGCCTTACGTAAACGGCGTAAATTACTGTGACGGGCGCAAGTACGTTCGTGAATCGGCGTATCTCGGTCATTTACATATTTAATGCGTAATTCAATGGAAGCGCCCCTTGAGGCCAGCGTAAATATGCGCCCAAGATACGACGGCGTAGGGAACTTACGTCAGTCGGACGAAGCCACATTTCAGGCGTATCTTGCGCATAGATACGACGGCGCACATTGACACTTACCTATCTGTAGATACGTCGGCGTAAGTGTTACCTGAATCCGGCCCATAGTGTCTTATAACTTTTAATGTGGGTTCTACTTTGAACACTACCAGAAAATGTGCATAGTGGGACATACCCTATGGGTATTTTGGCCTCATAGTATGTTGATATACCTTAAAACAGTGGTCATCAACCCTGTTCTCAGGGCCCACTAACAGGCCAGGTTTTATGTATTACCTTGGGGAGATGCAGACTAGAAAACTACAATCACTGAGCAGCAAATGATATCACCTGTGATGTATTTCAGTTATCTTGCAAACCTGGCCTGTTAGTGGGCCCTGAGGACAGGGTTGATGACCACTGCCTTAAAATACACCATAACTAGAACATATATGATATCTGAGTCAAATCTTGGTGATGTTACCCCTCTAGCACCCATCCGTTTTCAGCTGGGGTTAGACATAGTTGGTAAATACCTTTTTTTTTTTTTAAAAAGAGAGGCATAGCAATGCATTTATTCTGATCTATGCATGACTAACATTTAAAAGGAAAATATCACCCTAGTTCATACAATGATAAGTAATTTTCTCTGCTGGAGTTGTAATGGGGTCAACACACACCCCAATAAAGGATTGGCATTGGTGGTTTCACTTTAAACAATGAGAATCAGACTAGTGGTGCTCATTTTGCCTCTGCAGAAAGTTTAGAGTTTAGGTAATCCCATTTTTAGGCTAACTTAAGTTACTGTATATACTCGAGTATAAGCGTATAAGAGTTTTTCTGCCCCTTTTTTTGGGGTGATAATTACCCCCTTGGCTTATACTCGAGTCATGTTTTAATGTCATGTTCTTACTTGTCTCCAGTGTGTCTCCGTATCGTGGCGTGCACTCCCCCGCTGTGTCCCGCTGTGAGTGTGAATACCTCCCACTCGCCATGTCTTTCTCCCGCTGACGGGAGACGGGAGAAAGCCACCGCCGCCGTAACTCCCGCCCATGCCGTGACGCTGCTGTGCACTAGGATTGGCTGCTGGGACTGCCATGTCCCAGCAGCCAGTGTTCATTGTGGCTCCTCCCGGCTACCCGCCTGCATGTTTCTTAGATATTTCTGCAGCGGGTGGGAGTCGGGTAATAAAACAGAGTGGAAGTGAGGCAAGAAACAAAGTACAGCACAGTAATGTGGACACTGATGGGACAGGCTGATTGGACACTGGGGACACTCTGATTGTACACTGATGGGGACACACTGATAAAAGACTGATGGGGACACAGAGTGTCCCCATCAGTCTTTTATCAGGGTGTCCCCATCAGTGTTTTATCAGGGTGTCCCCATCAGTGTTTTATCAGTGTGTCCCCATCAATGTCCAATCAGAGTATCCCCATCAGTGTTTTATCAGTGTTTCCCCGTCAGTGTTTTATCAGTGTATCCCCGTCAGTGTTTTATCAGTGTGTCCCTGTGATACATTTGCCTATATGTCTCAGTTTACTGCTCCCTGCTAGCCAGGTTATTGATGTGCTAATGTCCCCTCACTATTTCTAAAGGTTAATTGATCTATTGTGTTGTGTGAAGGAGAGCTGGGTTTAAGTGGCTTGTGTTAATTATTCTGATTGCTTCATTGTGGTAATTATCTCTCTATATGCGGGGTCGAGCGGTCTGGTTGATGTATTCAGTACAGCTAGTGCTCAGCGTCATTGATGTCATTGTCTAAAGAAAATGTGTTTCAGCATCGGCCCCGTCGTGTCTACCTACTCATCTGTATGGAAGCCCCAGTGTGAGGGGGGCGGAGATTTGTCATTGTAACAGTTTTGGAAATGACATATAAGCTGTGTGTGTTATAACATTAAAGTCTGTGTTGTTCAAGCAGTAAGCTGGTCTCATGTGTGGCTTTCTGGGCGATTCCAGGGATATCCCTCCTCGTGGAATATTGGGGTGATTTTCGTTATGGGAAGAAGGGAACGTTGACGGGGATATCATACCGATACCGTCACAATTGGTTGGTAGCAGTGGGATTTTTCCCTTCTATTCCCCTTCACACCCGGATTCCAAGCAGACACTGGAAGAACTACTGGAAGTTCGTGGAAGGATTGCTAGCAACAAAACCAAGCGGGTCATCATAGCAGAATCAATGGAGCTAGACCAGGAGGACGGGATTGCAGCAACGCCAGCAGTACAAGAGATGGAGACACCAGTGATTCAGGAGGAGGAATCGCCAGCCAACAAGCTAATGAGAGAGAAGCTAGCGTGGTTCGGCCCGAACCCAACGCCAGATGTGGTACTGAAAGTGATGGACCTGTTAGCGAAGGAGGCTAAAGAAATAAGAGACGCGGAGCTACAGAAGGATAAACAAATAAGGGACGCAGAACTACAGAAGGATAAACAAATAAGAGACGCAGAGCTACAGGAGGATAAACAAATAAGGGACGCAGAACTACAGAAGGATAAACAAATAAGAGACGCAGAGCTACAGGAGGATAAACAAATAAGGGACGCAGAACTACAGAAGGCTAAACAAATAAGGGACGCAGAACTACAGAAGGATAAAGAAATAAGGGACGCAGAACTACAGTTAAAACTGGCAGCAGTCCAACAAGCAGCCGCACATTCTCCAAACAGTGAGTACAGCACAGCAGACGCAAGGAAGATTCCGTTTAGCGCTTTTAAAGCTTTTGATGAAAAGGACTGTGAGATTGATAACTTCCTGGCGGATTTTGAGCGACAATGTAACCTGCACCGAATAGCTAGAGGAGACTGGGTTGCAATATTGTCAGGCAAACTGTCAGGCAAAGCTTCTGATGCTTTCCGGACCGTGCCAGATCAGGATATTCATAGCTACGCCCGGGTTAAAGAAGTGCTCCTGGCTCGTTATGCAGTAACCCCAGAGTCCCACCGACAGAAGTTCAGGGACTCACGCAAAACCACGAAAGACTCTTACGCGGAATGGGCATGCCAGTTGTCCCTGTCGGCCTCTAACTGGGTTAACAGCAGCCAGGCCACCACCGCAGAGGACATTTTGCAACTAATGCTCCTGGAGCAATTTTACAATCACATCCAGACGGACGTCAAAGATTGGGTGAGAGATCGCAGGCCCATGACTCTACCAGAGGCCGCGAAGTTGGCGGATGAATATGCAGATACTCGCAAGACGAACCAGGTCACACCACAGGAACAACCTCCACCACAAACGGTGCCCTCACACCCACCAACCGCTAGATACCAACCTCCTAACAGACCGGTGACATCTAGCCCTCGCTATCATCGCCAGGAGGGCAACGAACAACGCTGCTTCCGGTGCAAACAGCTGGGTCACTTCAAGCAGAATTGCCCCATGAATGACAACACCAGGTCAAATTGGTCTCAACCTGGGTACCGCCCACCAGCAGCAGCCCATTGTGTAGACTCGGCTTGGGATCCAAAGGAGCTGGGTCAGGAAGAACCATTGGGCACCCCTTACGAAGCCCTCATGGTACAATCTGTTATTACGGACAACAGGGAACACCATTGTCAGCTGGTCATGGGCGACAGCCCTGAGCCAGAGGGGCCCTGGAGGGAGCTGGGCAGAAAGAGGCACCGCCGGCCACCCTTCAAGAAGAAGAGGTCCTGGAAGCCGTATAACAAGCTGACCTGGGAGGAGAAGAAGCGACTGGAGGAGAGGGAGTCGCAGCGGGCGTCCCAGATGCGTGCCGAGATGTTCGCCAAGGGCCCACCGGTGGCCCCTTACACCACCACCCAGTTCCTGATGATGAAGGACCACGTGGAGAGCCTGCAGGACATGAGCAAGCAGGAGCTGATCCGTGAGTACATAGAGCTGGAGGAGTGCATAAGCCGCATGGAGGAGGAGAACAACCACCTGAGGTCACAGCAGGCTGACCCCCCCAGACTCCATGAACTGGAGATGGAGCTGGAGAAGCTCCAAGAGGAGAACCGGCGGCTGCGGAGGGAGCAGGGGGTGGCTGACCTTATGGGGCTCTGATTCCCCTTCCCCCCCCCCCCCCCCGGACTCTGAGCACCAGTGCTACAGCATTTCAACAAATATAACTTTTTCTTTTTATGAATCTCCTGGGATTGTCACTTCAGAGCCATAACCTGCCCCCTCCCATAGCGGGACACCTAGACGGCGGCGCACAGACCCATTCGCTGTCTTCCCACTGACTTCTGGTGACTTTGCAGATCGCACAAAGACTTGGGGACTGACCGGCGTGTGATCTGACGACCCGGTGACATACCTGAGTCTGAAGCAGTTGCCAAGGGAGGTCAGTCATGCCAAACGGAGTTAACCTCTGACTAATAGCTCTGAACCCGTCAACCCTACTGGACCAGGGAAGGTCCAACCGGGTTTGCCGGAGCAGGGAGCAAAAGGGGGGCCATTGTGATACATTTGCCTATATGTCTCAGTTTACTGCTCCCTGCTAGCCAGGTTATTGATGTGCTAATGTCCCCTCACTATTTCTAAAGGTTAATTGATCTATTGTGTTGTGTGAAGGAGAGCTGGGTTTAAGTGGCTTGTGTTAATTATTCTGATTGCTTCATTGTGGTAATTATCTCTCTATATGCGGGGTCGAGCGGTCTGGTTGATGTATTCAGTACAGCTAGTGCTCAGCGTCATTGATGTCATTGTCTAAAGAAAATGTGTTTCAGCATCGGCCCCGTCGTGTCTACCTACTCATCTGTATGGAAGCCCCAGTGTGAGGGGGGCGGAGATTTGTCATTGTAACAGTTTTGGAAATGACATATAAGCTGTGTGTGTTATAACATTAAAGTCTGTGTTGTTCAAGCAGTAAGCTGGTCTCATGTGTGGCTTTCTGGGCGATTCCAGGGATATCCCTCCTCGTGGAATATTGGGGTGATTTTCGTTATGGGAAGAAGGGAACGTTGACGGGGATATCATACCGATACCGTCACAGTCCCCGTCAGTGTTTTATCAGTGTGTCCCCGTCAGTGTTTTATCAGTGTGTCCCCGTCAGTGTTTTATCAGTGTATCCCCGTCAGTGTTTTATCAGTGTATCCCCGTCAGTGTTTTAACAGTCATTTAATCTACTGATGCCTCAATTAATGTAATTTTATTGGTAACTATTTTTTTTAATTTACCGTACCGTAGCTGCTGCATTTCCCACCCTACGCTTATACTCGAGTCAATACGTTTTCCCATTTTTTTGTGGTAAAATTAGGTGCCTCGGATTAAACTCGGGTCGGCATATACTCGAGTATATACGGTATTAAAGATGCAAACTTTTTGGGATAACTTAGATCGCTTTATCGGGTATACTCCGAATTATCACAAAAACGTGCATCTTTAATAATTAAAGTTATCCAGTAAAGGGTATCACTTAAACTCCAAGCATTCTGCACTTGTCAGATGAGCAGCACTAGTCTGATCCTCACAGATTCATTTGAAACCACTTAATTGGGGTTACATAGTTACATAGTTAGTCAGGTTGAAAAAAGACACAAGTCCATCCAGTTTAACCACAAAAAAAATAAACAAACAAAATAAAAAAACACAATACAATCCCATACACCCAACTCCATACCCACAGTTGATCCAGAGGAAGGCAAAAAACCCCAGCAGAGCATGATCCAATTTGCTACAGCAGGGGAAAAAATTCCCTCCTGATCCCCCGAGAGGCAATCGGATTTACCCTGGATCAACTTTACCTACAAATCTTAGTACTCAGTTATTTTATGTACATTTAGGAAAGAATCCAGGCCCTTCTTAAAGCAATCTACTGAGCTGGCCAGAACCACCTCTGGAGGGAGTCTGTTCCACATTTTCACAGCTCTTACTGTGAAAAAACCTTTCCGTATTTGGAGGTATTTGGAGGTGAAATCTCTTTTCCTCTAGACGTAAAGAGTGGGGTGTGCATTGACCCCCATTACAGCCCCTGGTACTATGCTTACATGATACAACACTTAATTGGGGTGTGCATTGACCCCCATTACAGCCCCTGGTACTACGCTTACATGATACAACACAGTACTAGTATGATTTTTCATCTGTAAGTCTACAGCTAGATGATGAGCTGTGGAGGAGGGGAGTTTGAGGTGACTGGTGAACCCTCTAGAGAAGAAGGACATTCACACAATTTCACGCCAGTATTCCAAAAGTGTATAGAAAAGACAAAACAGCATAATATTCAGACACAACATTCACATAAGTCACACAATTTGAAGTTACCATGATGACAATTCTTAATGTTTCATAACTGATCTCTAAATTTGGTGTATTATCTTCCCTTCCCTTTACTAAACATAGAAAACACAGTTTAATATATTGCACAAACCACCATGGACTGAGGAGGAAAGGAAATACTTGCAGAACAATTTACACGATCTGTTGATTAATATTTAAACATATTAAAAAAAAAAAAACATTCATGAAGGAGAATATTGACAGATTAATTCCACCTTGGAGGGGAGGAGCTAGCACTAGGGGGGTCTCCAGATTGGAGACTTTTTGGATCTACGAGTTGCAATACCACTCCCCGCTAGGTATGAATGTGGAGTGGGATATCAACGCGTTTATTAATAAAGCATAAAATCCTTGTTGATAACGAGTGAATGGAATATGCATATATGGACGTTTTTGGAAAACATATATTATTTGTTTTTTACTTCTCTCAAATATGTTTAATATAGGCGTGTGATACTTTTGTATGGGTGGCCATATTTTATATGTTATTACATTATTTACATTGTTATCTAATCTAGATTCTTAATGGATGGTACATATGTGACCCCAATTCCAGTCATGTCCATCCTTATTTACATTTTTATCCTGTATACATTTTTATTTAACTAGAGTAACTTTTTCTGGTTTCGTTGGAGGCTCTTTTTTGTCAGTTTTTGTTCCTCCAATAATAGCCAATCATAATCACAATCTGTCGTTGCTGGCCAGTGACACGATTTCCGTTGTGGTCACGTGACGTTTGCGGAGGTATGCGTCTCAATCTGTCTCTGTGGTGACCATCACTACGAGGCTTGGTTTACTTCTTATTAACCGGATGTTGGCCGTCATGACGCCAGACGTGTTTACGTCACCCTGGACGTACTCAATAACTAGCAGCTCAGAGCGAGGGCTTGTTCTGCGTTTCATTCACCAGATATGACGTCCGACTCTGCACAGTTCCGCTCTCTTTTAAGGAGGCGTGGACTGCACATAGCGATATTTGACTATTCATCTCTTTATTCTTGACCCACTACAATCTAGAGCAGTGGTTCTCAACCTGGGGGTTGGGATCCCCTTGGGGGTCAAATGTTGATTTGCCAGTGGTCACCGAATCCTGAGCTGTCCCTGAAACCTGCACCACTCTCCCAGCCTTTTTGCTGCCACCCAGCAGGGCTATCCCTGGAGCCTGTGGCCGCCCAGCTGGGCTGTTTCTGGAGCCCTCAGCCGCCCATTCAGCCTCTTTGTAGGCGCCCATTCAATTCATAGCATAGCTGGGGGGCAAAGACTAGAGGTCAGCTGACTGGTGAGGAATGTGAAGTGGGAGGGGCTGGAGAGGATTTCGGCGTAGGTGTCACTGCTACGAGACACCACAAAGTCGGAGACACAGTGAGTAACACTACCTGCGATTATTGTTGCCATTAAAAGGACTCAGGGAGCGCTAAATGTCCATGGGTTAGAGGCACAAATTACTTGTCTTGCCTTGGGTGCTGACAACTCACGCTACAAAAATAATTTTACTGTCAGGGGTCCCCACAACTTGGGAAATTTTATTAAGGGGTCACAGCACTATAAGGTTGAGAACCACTGATCTAGAGGGTTAGGCATGTCATTTAGTAGTATTATCTTGTGCTCTTATTTTATATATTTTTGGGTTTACCCCCCATTTTGGGATCAGGAAGTAATACGTTAACCACGAAACTTCCAGTGGTCACATGATCTGATTTGGGGTCACATATATTTAAGCGTGGTAGTCATGGCATAGTATCACGCCTCAGACGAAATGCGTCGGGTGAGACCTGCCAACACCATCACGCCATTTTAAACCTATTTTACTTCATGGAAATGTGAGTGTTCTCTTTTTTACAATAAATGTCCATACATTATTACGCTATGTGGAGTTTCTCTTAATTTGTTGGTTACTATCTATGAAAACGGAGATTATCCATCCCCTCTTTTCGTGTGATCCCTATCGTTTATTTCATTATCCACCTGTGGAGTCTACCCAGATGCTTGACTAATACTCCCCGGATCTTCATTGTAAAGGGTGATCATCACCACAAGTTTTATTGACTTAAGCGGTATACACTTCTTTAAGTCCACCTCCCATACAGTTGGTGGCGGTTCTTCTCACAAGTTTTCACTTTTGACGTCTCCTTGTCCAGTGATGCCACATTAATGTTCAACCATCTTTTTATTAGAACTTTTGATATTTCACCTATTTTGGTGGACTGGGCTTTATACAATCACGTACAGGTATGTGATTGTGCCCAGCGGTGCCATTCTGCCGACGTATATCGGCGTTAGGCGGTCCTTAAGTGGTTAAATAGTACTGCAAAGGGAGATATTTGGGGTTTGATTGCCTGCATGTATGCAACAGGTCTTCTCCCCTCTGGCATGCTGTCAATCAATGGCCACCAAAGCCTCAGCTAATCCATGGTCAGGCTCTTTCCCAAAGGGTCGGGTCATGGGCAATGTTAGATATACTGTGCCAGTCTGTCGCTCGCATATACAGTGGGGCAAAAAAGTATTTAGTCCCCACCGATTGTGAAAGTTCTCCCACTTAAAATGATGATAGAGGCCTGTAATTTTCATCATGGGTATACCTCAACTATGAGAGACCTTGGGCTAGATTCAGAGAGAATTTACGCCGGCGTATCTATTGATGCGCCGCATAAATTCAAATCTGCGCTGGCGTATCTTCTTTCTGTATTCAGAAAACAAGATACGCCGAAATTTGCCTAAGATCCGACTGGCGTAAGTCTCTTACGCCGTCGTATCTTAGGGTGCATATTTACGCTGGCCGCTAGGTGGCGCTGCCTTCGATTTCAGCGTAGAATATGCAAATGACCTGGATACGCCGATTCAGAAACGTACGTGCACCCGGCGCATTTTTTTACGTCGTTTACGTTAGGCTTTTTCCGGCGTAACTTTGCTCCTGCTGATATAAGGCGTACGCAATGTTAAGTATGGACGTCGTTATTGTATCGAATTTTTAAATTTTTACGTCGTTTGCGTAAGTCGTTCGCAAATAGGGCTTTGCGTAAATTACGTCCACGTCTAAAGCATTGATTATTTGCGGCGGAATTTCGAGCATGCGCACCAGGATTCTCTCATGAACGGTGCATGCGCCGTTCGTTAAAGATGTCATTTACGTAGGGTCATGTTTTATTTACATAAAACACGCCCACCTCTTCAGAATTTGAATTCGGCGCGCTTACGCCGGCAGATTTACGCTGCGCCGCCGCAACTTACTGAGCAAGTGCTTTGTGAATACTGCACTTGCCCGTCTAAGTTGTGGAGGCGTAGCGTAAATAGGATATGCTACGCCCGCACAAACTTACGACGGGCTTGTTGAATCTAGCCCAAAATGTGGAAACAAATCCAATCACATTGTCTGATTTGGAAAGAATTTGCAAATTATGGTGGAAAATAAGTATTTGGTGAATATGAAAAGTTCATCTCAATACTTTGGTATATATGCTTTGTTGGCAATGACAGAGGTCAAACGTTTTCTGTAAGTCTTCACAAGGTTGTCACACACTGTTGCTGGTATGTTGGCCCAGATCTCCTCCATGCAGATCTCCTCTAGAGCAGTGATGTTTTGGGGCTGTCGCTGGGCAACACAGACTTTCAACTCCCTCCAAAGGTTTTCTATGTGATTGAGATCTGAAGACTGGCTAGGCCACTCCAGGACCTTGAAATGCTTCATAAGAAGCCACTCCTTCGTTGCCCGGGCGGTGTGTTTGGGATCATTGTCATGCTGAAAGACCCAGCCACGTTTCATCTTCATTGCCCTTGCTGATGGGAGGAGGTTTGCACTCAAAATCTCACGATACATGGCCCCATTCATTCTTTCATGTACACGGATCAGTCGTCCTGTTCTCTTTGCAGAGAAACAGCCCCAAAGCATGATGTTGCCACCCCCATGCTTCACAGTAGGTATGGTGTTCTTTGGTTGCAACTCAGCATTCTCTCTCCTCCAAACACGACGAGTTGAGTTTCTACCAAACAGTTCTACTTTGGTTTCATCTGACTATAGGACATTCTCCCAAACCTCTTCTGGATCATCCAAATGCTCTTTAGCAAACCTCAGATGGGCCCGGTCATGTACTGGCTTAAGCAGGGGGACACGTATGGCACTGCAGGATCTGAGTCCCTGGCGGCGTAGTTTGTTACTGATGGTAGCCTTTGTTACGTTGGTCCCAGCTCTCTGCAGGTCATTCAGTGACCGTTTCACATATAGCCTTTACAAGTACTGTATTTGAAACTAGTTTATCTAATGCTATCCTGCTGCTTGGGATTATTTGGTGTGTCTTCAGCTGACCGCTGAGGATTATCTTAAAGGGACATACACTTTCAATTTTGATTATGCTTAAGTTGTCTCTCTTAAGTTATTTATTATTGCATACAGTATTCCTATTTACTACGTGCTTGACATAAGTTCTTACTTGTTAACGGGCCAATGCCCTAAGTTACTGAACATGTTCGCTCTAACTTCTCTATGCTAAGGGTTGAAGGTAATTCATGTTTACTCCCTTAGTGGCCTAATGCACTGCTGTATGTTTAAGTGATATGATGTAGAGAACCCCCAAACTCCTGTTCTCTGATTGGAGTGACGCCTGGGGGGTCCAATACTGATAATCACTTGCATACACTTGTGCATTGGAACGTCCTCCTCAATCGTATCTTTTTAACGCTAGGGCTTGGTCACATGTTGTCCACCCCTAGTAGCTCAACGTCTTCCTTTATGTGAGAGAGAGAGATGATGTAGAGAACCCCCGAACTCCTGTTTGTGTGGAGTGACGCCCGGGGCTCAGTACTGAAATCTCACATAAATCCTTGCTACCCGCAGTTGTGGTTCACTCCCGTTCACCAGTGCCGTTACATTTTGTAAATTACATGAGATTGGACATTACTGATAATTGATGTTTTGCAGGATCTTAGAATACTACGGTTTGATTTCATGCTGACCCTACCGGTCAATAGTGACTCATTCCTCTGTGTAACATAGGCCGTTGATATGCTAATTGAGTCTGTACTGGGGTGAAGTGGATTTGAGCTTGGTAGACAGCCTGGCCCCTAGATCTCTCATTATGTATGCTAATACTGTTTTATGTGTGGAATGTACTTGTCAACTGTAGTAATTATGTCAGATCGGTGCCAAAACGTCTGACATAGAAATGTGTATTATACAGGTGAATCACTTATTGTCGGAGACGTAATGTCTGGGGGATAATTAACTCCTCTATGTAATTATCTAAAAGAATGTGATTGAAGCCCATTGAGTGATGTTGGGGTGGAGAGTTTGATTGTTCCTGTGATTACTGAAACATGCCTCGTAACTGTATATAAACCTGAGAGCTAACTATTAAAGCGGGGAATAAGGGAGATCTCCCAAGCAGACAGGAGCTCCAAACATTCCCTACTGTATGCAAAACTAAAAAGAAACAGTCTGGGTTAGGGAATCACACATTGTCTAAATGTCCTTACCATCTCTATGTAGAGGTTCCTCCTTGGGTTTTGGATGCATCAAAGTGAAAGGGAGCTCTACAGCAACATCACTACATCAAAAACAAAGAAAATAACGTTAGAGAGACACCGCCGCGTTCCTGACGGTAACGTCTGAAGTGGTGGACAACGAAATTACAAGAAGTCTCGGACTATGGATGGTGGTCAAACATGTCCATGTCAACTGCTGATCAAAAACAAAAAACAATGATTATTAACACAATTACCGATCACACGGGCAGGGCCGCCATCAGGGGGGTACAGGCATTACACCTGTAAGGGGCCCGAATGTTCCCAGAGGCCCGCCGGGCACCCCCCTTCTCAGCTTGCGGCTGAGAGAAGAGGAGAAAACTTTAATCTTCTGTATTCCCCTTATTCCGGTGGGTGGCTTTAACCCCAGCCCCCCCCCCCCCCGGGTTCTCCATTTGCGGCTGTTCCCCCCCGGTTATAAATTCCCAATTCGCATCAGACCCCCCCCCCCTCGGTTCTCTACTCCTGGGGGCCCCAAAAGCAGTGTGAGAGGCCCCAACATTTCTGATGGCTGCCCTGAACACGGGGCAATAAGCGTCTCCTTCCTCTTATTTTTACTTTTGCTCAGGGGAGGTAAGTAATTATTTGTTGTACTGGAATCTGTACTGGGAGGTGGATCAATACTGGGAGGGGATCTGTACTGAGGGGGTTTTTTTTTACCGGGAGGAGAATCTTTACTGGGAAAGAGATCTATACTGGGAGAGGGATCTGTACTGGGAGGGGGGTCTATACTGGGAAGGGGATTAGTACTGGGAGATGGATCTATACTGGAAGAAGGATCTGTACTGGGAGGGGGATCTGTACTGGGAGGGAGATCTATACTGGGAGGGGGATCTTTACTGGGAGGGGGGTCTATACTGGGAAGGGGATTAGTACTGGGAGATGGATTTATACTGGAAGAAGAATCTATACTGGAAGAGGGATCTGTACTGAGAGGGGGATCTGTACTGGTGGGGGGTCTATACAGGGAGGGGGAGCTGTACTGGGAGGGGAAGCTTTACCGGGTGGGGGATCTATACTGGGAAGCTTGGAGCTGTACTGGGAGGTGGAGCTATGCTGGGAGGGCGATTTGTTCTTTGAAAGGGATCTCTACAGGGGAAGTGGAACTTTACTAGTGGGAAGGGGGATATCTGTACTAGAGAGATTTTAGCTCAGGAAGCTAAGTAAATCATCATTACTCTTTTTACTGACTTTTGGGTTACACACTCCTGATCCCTGCATTCTGTGCGTTACACACTCCTGACCCCTGCGCTCTGTGCGTTACACACTCCTGACCCCTACGCTCTGTGCTTTACACACTCCTGACCCCTGCGCTCTGTGCTTTACACACTCCTGACCCCTGCGTTCTGTGCGTTACACACTCCTGACCTCTGCGTTCTGTGCGTTACACACTCCTGACCCCTGTGTTCTGTGCGTTACACACTCCTGACCCCTGCGCTCTGTGCGTTACACACTCCTGACCCCTGTGCTCTCTGCGTTACACACTCCTGACCCTTGCGCTCTGTGCGTTACACACTCCTGACCCCTGTGCTCTGTGCGTTACACACTCCTGACCCCTACGCTCTGTGCTTTACACACTCCTGACCCCTGCGCTCTGTGCTTTACACACTCCTGACCCCTGCGTTCTGTGCGTTACACACTCCTGACCTCTGCGTTCTGTGCGTTACACACTCCTGACCCCTGCGCTCTGTGCGATGGCAAGCAAGAAATTTATGACACATATGGTTACTAATAACAGACATAAAGGATGATGATGATGATGATGTGTCACACTTGCAGACGTAAAGTGGACATGCAGTGGATCATTCAGATGACTTATATGAAGAAATGTGGGCACCAAGACGTCACACACGAGTGGCCCCGAGCATGCACTGCACCATGCAAGGACAGGCGGACACATTTCATATATTTATATATACGGCATTCCCTTTGTACCGAAAGGAACAGACACGTAGATGTGGACTGCCATTGCTTTGCTTTCAGCACAAGCAGCCGTGCTGTTAGTGAGGCCACAGTGCGTTTCGCACACTTATAGCTGGATTCAGGTAGGCGGGCGCATCCTTGCGGCGTAGGGTGACCGCGTGTCCCGGATTGCCCGGGACAGTCCCGCATTTTGCAGGTCTGTCCCGGACACCTTCATTCTGGGACAATACAGTGTCCTGGAATGAAACTAACACAGCCACCCCCTCCCCCCCACTCGGGCCAATCTGATGCCCCCAAAAAAGGCCGACACATCACTGCTTTACTCACTGACAGTACTTGTCCTGGCCGGGAATGCCTGGAGGAGCACAATCCCCGCCCCCTACTTGTGATTGGAGAAATCATAAATCCCGCCTTTTGTGTCCAATCACTGTGCTGTGATTCGTTACAGCACAAGCTGATTTTTGGGAATTTTTGTCCCTGAATGTGGTCACCCTATTGCGGCGGCGTAGCGTATCATATTTACACTACGCCGCTTTAAGTTAGCAAAGCAAGTACTGTATTCACAAAGTACTTGCCTGCTAAGTTACGGCGGCGTAGCGTAAATGCGGCGGGCGTAAATTAGGCTGAGGGGGCGTGTTTTATGGCTGCCAGCCATTTTGAACATAAGACAGGGCGGTCTGGGAGGCAATTGCCACCCTGCCCCCTGGCCCAGCCCTCCCCTGCAAAGAACTGTATGTGACGTGGGGGGAATCTGTAAAAAAAAATTAAAGCGTCACCCAGAGGTGGCTATAGGATTTGTGAGGCCTTAGGCAAAACTTGACATGGGGCCCCACTCTCGCCCATGATGGGAAAAATAATTCAAGGACAAGAGCCTCTTCCCCACAACCCTGGCTGTGGGGGTCTGCGGGCAGGGGGCTTATCGGAATCTAACAAGGTGGCCCCCAGATCCTGCTCTTTAATAACTAAGGGGCGGGGGCCACCCAGTGATGTCACCTGGTGAACCCGCCCCCTTGTAACGTCATTGACTGAGGGCATGCTGGGTCATTGATGTCACAAGGGGTGGTGTCATCGATATTTACTGGTTGCTAGGGATACTGGCAGCCCCGCTCCTGAGTCAGGGCTCATAACGCTGCCTGAGCACAGCAGCGTTAAGGTCCCCTGTCCCTCAAAACTGGGGTAAGTTAGGCGGCCACGAGGCCCCCGTGAGTGTGAGGCCTTAGGCGACCTATGGAGATTTTAAAGTACCGAAGTTTGGCGCCGTTCCATGAGTGTGCGCAAATTTAAAGCGTGACGTGTTAGGTATCTATTTACTCGGCGTAACATCATCTTTCACATTATACAAAAAAATTGGGCTAACTTTACTGTTTTGTTATTTTTGAATTCATGAAACGTTTTTTTTTTTTTTTTCTCCAAAAAAATATTCCCGGCAACTTGAATATTTTGTCGGCCGAATTTCGAAAATCAATGGTGATGATGCATCGGATCACAAAAAAAACGAACTTTCTGATTTTGAAAAGAAAATTTGTTCGAAATTCGACTGTGTATGGCCTGCTTTAGTCTGTGAACCCTGATGTATTGGGGGGGGGGCTCTCTGTGAACCTTGATGTATGGGGGGCTCTCTTTGAACCCTGATGTATGGGGGGGGCTCTCTGTGCACCCTGATGTATGGGGGAGGCTCTCTGGGGACCATATGCATGCGTACAGGGTGTGCCAGGTGTGCCTGGGCTCAGCCTAATCACCCTGTGTGGTGAAGATTGCACCAAAATATACTGCGTTAAACGTGTACTAACGCACAGAAAAATACAGCATTAAATGGCACATAACACACTGAAATATACACATTAAACATGCCCTAATACTCAGAAATATACTGCATTAAGCATGCAGTAACACACTGAAATATACTGATTTAAACGTGCAGTCGTGCACTAATGCACTGGAATATACTGCATTAAACATGCAGTAATGCACAGAAATATATAGCGTTAAACGTGCACCAACGCACAGAAATAGACCCCTGATATTTCACCAAAGCTCCCTAATGGGGCTCCTAAAATTAAAAAAAATATATAATAAAAATAAAAACTACTGACATTAATTTCTGACCTACTAATACCATCCACCGCTCTACTGACACCATCAGTATACTGTATATACACATGCAATTATGTTTGTGCTTCGGGGTGCACACCCTAATGCAATAGGCTGCGCACACCAATGCTGGGGACCCTGATGTATGGGGGGGGCTCTCTCGGGACCCTGATGTATGGGGGGCTCTCTGGGGAACCTGACGTATGGGGGCTCTGGGAACCCTGATGTATGGATGGGGCTCCCTGGGGACCCTAATGTATGGGGGGCTCTGGGAACCATGATGTATGGGGGGGCTCTCTGGGGACCCTGATGTATAGGGGCTCTCTGGGGACCCTGATGTATGAGGGGGCTCTGGGAACCCTGATGTATGGGGGGGGGCTCTCTGGGGACCCTAATGAATGGGGGGGCTCTGGGAACCATGATGTATGGGGGAGCTCTCTGGGGACCCTGATGTATGGGGGGAGACTCTGGGGACCCTGATGTATAGGGCGATGCTCTCTGGGAACCCTGATGTAAAGGGGGGCTCTCTGGGGACCCTGATGTATGGGAAGAGGCTCTCTGGGGACCCTGATGTATGGGGAGGAGACTCTGGGGACCCTGATTTATTGGGGGAGGCTCTCTGGGGACCCTGATGTATGGGGGGGGCTCTCTGGGGAACCTGATGTATGGGGGGCTCTGGGAACCCTGATGTATGGAGGGGGCTCTCTGGGGACCCTAATGTATGGGGGGGCTCTGGGAACCATTATTTATGGGGGGGTTCTGGGGACCCTGATGTATGGGGAGGGGCTCTCTGGGGACCCTGATGTATGGGGAGGAGACTCTGGGGACCCTGATGTATGGTGAGGAGACTCTGGGGACTGTGATTTATGGGGGGAGGCTCTCTGGGGTCACTGATGTAAGGGAGGGCTCTCTGGGGACCCTGATGTATGGGGGGCTCTCTGGGGACCCTGATGTATGGGGGGGCTCTGGGAACCCTGATGTATGGGGGGGCTCTCTAGGGACCCTAATGTATGGGGGGGCTCTGGGAACCATGATGTATGGGGGGGCTCTCTGGGGACCCTGATGTAAGGGGGGCTCTCTGGGGACCCTGATGTATGGGGGGCTCTCTGGGGACCCTGATGTATGGGGGGGCTCTGGGAACACTGATGTATGGAGGGGGCTCTCTGGGGACCCTTATGATTTGGGTGGGCTCTGGGAACCATGATGTTTGAGGGGGGGCTCTCTGGGGACCCTAATGTATGAGGGGGCTCTGGGAACCATGATGTATGGGGGAGCTCTCTGGGGACCCTGATGTAAGGGGGGCTTTCTGGGGACCCTGATGTATGGGGGGCTCTCTGGGGACCCTGATGTATGGGGAGGAGACTCTGGGGACCCTGATTTATTGGGGGAGGCTCTCTGGGGACCCTGATGTATGGGGGGGGCTCTCTGGGGAACCTGACGTATGGGGGCTCTGGGAACCCTGATGTATGGATGGGGCTCCCTGGGGACCCTAATGTATGGGGGGCTCTGGGAACCATGATGTATGGGGGGCTCTCTGGGGACCCTGATGTAAGGGGGGCTCTCTGGGGACCCTGATGTATGGGGGGCTCTCTGGGGACCCTGATGTATGGGGGGGCTCTGGGAACCCTGATGTATGGGGGGGCTCTCTGGGAACCCTAATGTATGGGGGGCTCTGGGAACCATGATGTATGGGGGGCTCTCTGGAGACCCTGATGTAAGGGGGGCTCTCTGGGGACCCTGATGTATGGAGGGGGCTCTCTGGGAACCCTAATGTATGGGGGGCTCTGGGAACCATGATGTATGGGGGGCTCTCTGGGGACCCTGATGTAAGGGGGGCTCTCTGGGGACCCTGATGTATGGGGGGCTCTCTGGGGACCCTGATGTATGGGGGGGGCTCTGGGAACCCTGATGTATGGGGGGGCTCTCTGGGAACCCTAATGTATGGGGGGGCTCTGGGAACCATGATGTATGGGGGAGCTCTCTGGGGACCCTGATGTAAGGGAGGGCTCTCTGGGAGCATTCATCTGTGTGTCGGGAACGAGTGCGACAAAGGCAAGAGAATTCTTGCTGGGCCGTGTATTAGTCGCTCGAACAAACACACTTAGACCAAATTTTAATGGTTCAAAGAATGTCGGGCAAAATGGTCGGCCCCCATGCATGTTCACTTCATCAAATCTGGCCCTCTTTGAAAAAACTTTGGACACCCCTGCACTAGGTGGATGCAGCTTAGCATGGCCGAATTTTCTGCATGCGACTCTATTGCACCCAGAGGGCAGTTTCATGGCATTTGCAGGGCTGCAGAAGTAAACCTGGACATAAGGAAGCTGGAGGGAAGCAGTTTGCTCTAGTAACAGATGCATGCATACTTGTACATGCCAATCGATCTATCGTCTGGGGAAATAGAACGCCTTCAATATGCATGCAAAATAGATGAGGCCCAAAACATGTAAAACTTGCAAATGCACAAAGCTCATTAGCGAGATATTAATATATACAGTGGAGTTATCTCTGTCCTCTCTTGTGGGACTTACAGCATTTCCTTATTATTCACTGGGACAGGAATTGACTGTCAAATTATCTTTGAACATGAACATGCTCTAGTCCAGGGGGCTCCAAGCTTTCTAAGCAAATATGACCAGTGTACTGCCCTTCTGACTCTGGAGGGGCTGGAATGTGGTCCCCCAGGGGTAGGGTGACCAGACATCCCTGGTTTCTGGGGACAGTCCCCGGATTGAGGACACTGTCCCTGAAGCCCATCTGTCCCCGGATTTTGTCCCCAGATTCAGGGATGATCCTGGGCAGGTGCACCGCATGCTGGTGCAGAGGGGGGGGCGTGCCCAGGGCCGGCCCTACCATGGATCCCGTTGGACTGTCTCAGACAGGGAGGGGGCAAGCGCCACCGGAATATATAGAGAGCGGGGATCTCCCACATACTCGGCTGTCGGACGAAGTCCCGCCTTTTATGATAGGCAGCACGCTGGTGACTTCTATCAAATGAGGCGGGACTTCGCCTGAGGACAGCGGCCGTGCGGGGTAAACAGGGGATCCCCACTCTGTATAATCTGTCTCCTCTCCTCGCTCGCTATGCACTGATCACAGGTAAGGCTGGGCTGCTGGGCACTGAACAGGCTGGGCTGCTGGGCACTGAACAGGCTGGGCTGCTGGGCACTGAGCAGGCTGGGCTGCTGGGCACTGAGCAGGCTGGGCTGCTGGGCACTGAACAGGCTGGGCTGCTGGGCACTGAACAGGCTGCTCTGCTGGGCACTGAACAGGCTGCTCTGCTGGGCACTGAACAGGCTGCTCTGCTGGGCACTGAACAGGCTGCTCTGCTGGGCACTGAGCAGGCTGGGCACTGAACAGACTGGGCTGTTGGGCACTAAGCAGGCTGGGCTGCTGGGCACTGAACAGGCTGGGCTGCTGGGCACTGAACAGGCTGCTCTGCTGGGCACTAAACATGCTGCTCTGCTGGGCACTGAACAGGCTGCTCTGCTGGGCACTGAACAGGCTGCTCTGCTGGGCACTGAACAGGTTGGACTGCTGGGCACTGAACAGGCCGGGCTGCTGGGCACTGAACAGGCTGGACTGCTGGGCACGGAACAGGCCGGGCTGCTGGGCACTGAACAGGCTGGACTGCTGGGCACGGAACAGGCCGGGCTGCTGGGCACTAAACAGGCTGGATTGCTGGGCAGTGAACAGACTGGGCTCCTGGGCACTGAACAGGCCGGGCTGCTGGGCACTGAGCAGGCTGGGCTCCTGGGCACTGGGCTCTTCAAATGTGCTTTAAAATGGTGTGGTGCTCTTGTTCTTACCCATGGGCGTAGCATAAGGGGTTGCAGGGGTCACAATCGCAACCCCGCCCCTAGCTCCAGGGGGCCCCAGCAGCCTCCCTGTCATGTTATATCCTCCACAACGTCCAGCTCTGATCTGCCCTAGGGCCCCACAGCCACGCTCCAGTACTGGGCTTCCACTTTGCCTTCCACAGTTCACACCCCCTCCAATCTCATTGGCTGGGGAGAAGCTGTGAGGCATTTCCTGAATGGAGAGGAGCACAGGGTGAGAACAGCCCAGGATGGGGAAGTGTCTGTGCTGTGTGCTGGCAACATGGAATGAAAACCGTGCTTAGCGAGGCAAGAGGAGGAGAGTGCCGTCCTATAGCCAGGATGGGTGAGGGAAGACACCGGTCAGTGTCTCCTAGTCACCAGCTGGGATTCTCTGTACCCCCCCACTCAGGGATGTCCGCTTACCCCACTTTCCTGACAACTGGGGGGAAGCCACAAACCTCCAGGAGGTGACCTTCCCCCAACACCTGCCAACACTGACAGAGAAACCTTCAGAAATTGCTAAAACAAATCCCTAAACACCTCCTCAGGGGGCCCCTGAAAGGCTGCAGGTTCCAGATTTTGTGTTACATGGCTTTGCCCTCCCAGATCCAAGTTGCACCCCCCCCCCCCCCTGACCGCTCAATCTGCCCTGGATGCTATGCCCGGCTGCTGAGCTCCTTTGCCATTACAGCACTCTATACTGCTCCTCCTCTGCAGGGCTGAAATCACATTCCTTTACAACACAGCCACGATCTGCACAGGGTGTGTCTGCCTACTGCAACTACACTGTCGTTCTGACCGGAGAATTTCACAGGTCAGAAGGGCAACATAAAAGCCAGATACACCCTGTGAAGACTGACAGACTGTGTGTAAAGGAATGTGATTTCAGCCCTGTGTAGTGTGGGGGGGGGGGGGGCTGTATACAGTGATGGCATGGGAAAGGAGCTCTGCCAAGTGACCTGCCAGGGGTCCCTGTCCTCTGATTCTCCAGCGGTGATCCCTGTCCTCTGATTCTCCAGCGGTGATCCCTGTCCTCTGATTCTCCAGCGGTGATCCCTGTCCTCTGATTCTCCAGCGGTGATCCCTGTCCTCTGATTCTCCAGCGGTGATCCCTGTCCTCTGATTCTCTATCGGTGATCCCTGTCCTCTGATTCTCTATCGGTGATCCCTGTCCTCTGATTCTCCAGCGGTGATCCCTGTCCTCTGATTCTCCAGCGGTGATCCCTGTCTTCTGATTCTCCAGCGGTGATCCCTGTCCTCTGATTCTCCAGTGGTGATCCCTGTCCTCTGATTCTCCAGCGGTGATCCCTGTCCTCTGATTCTCCAGCGGTGATCCCTGTCCTCTGATTCTCTATCGGTGATCCCTGTCCTCTGATTCTCTATCGGTGATCCCTGTCCTCTGATTCTCCAGCGGTGATCCCTGTCCTCTGATTCTCCAGCGGTGATCCCTGTCTTCTGATTCTCCAGCGGTGATCCCTGTCCTCTGATTCTCCAGTGGTGATCCCTGTCCTCTGATTCTCCAGCGGTGATCCCTGTCCTCTGATTCTCCAGCGGTGATCCCTGTCCTCTGATTCTCCAGCGGTGATCCCTGTCCTCTGATTCTCCAGCGGTGATCCCTGTCCTCTGATTCTCCAGGGGTGATCCCTGTCCTCTGATTCTCCAGCGGTGATCCCTGTCCTCTAAATCTCCAGCGGTGATCCCTGTCCTCTGATTCTCCAGCGGTGATCCCTGTCCTCTAAATCTCCAGAGGTGATCCTTGTCCTCTAAATCTCCAGCGGTGATCCCTGTCCGGTGGGTGTAACAAGATGTCCGCTTGCCCCCTTCTCACTCTATCATTACTGTGCAATGGTGTGGGCAAGATGGCGGTGACGGAACGTCACTTCCGGAGCAATCTGTGATGGGGAGCCGAATGTGACAAGACACCGGCATTAGCCATTGAGAAAACCGGCATTCTCAGAGCGCCTGCGCCGTTTTCTACGGCGCGCATGTGCCGCAGACAATGGTGTATTCCTTTGGAAAAATATCTCCTAAACCGTGTAGGTTTAGGAGATATTGCAAACACCTACAGGTAAGCCTTAATCTAGGCTCACCTGTAGGTGTAACTTCCCACAGAGGGTTTACAACCACTTTAAGCAACTTTGAGTATCTTGGCGTGCGGTGGAAGTATCTGCCGCACAATGGAAGTGGTAGGTGGTAACAGGGCTGGACTGGGACAAAAATTTGGCCCTGGACTTCATTCAGACCGGCCCACTTTGACAGGTTTCTCCCATGGGAGCCGGACAACTCCCGCATCCCCCCACCCCGGCCACCCAAGCCCCCTCTCCCCCTTCACTAGCCACTAGCCGTTCTACTTTATTAGAGTAGAACGGCTGGTACTGGTACTTTTATAGGCAGTACCAGTGGGGAAGGTAGACATTATTTCACCCGTGGAAAATAATCAGTTTGGTGCCCCCCCCCCCCCCCCCTTATGGGACAAGATTAGGCAGAAGTGAGAAACTCCCAGGCCATAGCTGTTGAGTCAGCTGTCTGTCCCCTCCCCCATGCTCCTCTGTCGCCCCCCCTGCTCCTCTGGTCCTCCCCCTGCTTCTCTGTTCCCCCCAAGTGAGCGCTGCGGGGAGGAAGAGGAGGTGAGTCCTGCGGGAAGGGAGAGACAGAGGAGCGGAGGGGGGCGGCGGTCTGCTGTCACTGAAGCCGGTCCACTGAGCCATCGGCCCACCGGGAAACTCCCTGTAGTCCCAATGGCCAGTCCATCCCTGGGTGGTAATGGGGGGGGGGGGGGCAAGTCAACTTTTGCATCGGGGCCCACAAGCTTCAAGCTACCCCTCTGTGCTTACATCCTACTCCACACCCATAATCTGCTAATTTCCCTCCATTTCAATTACACCTAAAGGCAATTCATGTAAAATATTCACCGATAACCGGTAACGGCAAACACAGAAGTTGTGTCTGTTTTTTATTCGGTAAGGTAAAATGGCAGTTAAAGACAGTGATGGGTGAAATGGAGGGACACGGAATTTTCAGTAGATGGAATGGAAGTTTTGTGCATGCAGTAAGCCCTTCACGACGTTGGGGGGGCGGGGCATGGAATTGGTGACGTCAGACATTGCTCCGTGACGGCAGATGGAATAAAACAAGACAGATGCACGGGGCAGAGTTGATGCATGGTCTTGGAGCGAGCAAATTGTTGGCATTACCTTGACGCAAGGTCTCCCAAAAGGCTGGCAGTGTTCAAAGTAGATTTAGAGAATTAGTCAAGTGGAAAGCGCATGCATTCAATAAACGGCGCCACTTCCCGGATCAAATCACATTAAAAACGGCAAGAGACAGAAGTACGTTATACAGTCTTCACAACACACAATATGCACTTACAGTACAGAACATCATTCATATTATAAAGCAGGGACACCAAAAAAACATTTTTGAAGGATGAAGCGAAGAAGGGTTGGGGACCTCGGTCAAGTTTTTATTTCAGGCTTTGTCCTTGGATGGGGGAGACTCACCACTAGGGATGAGCCGAACGCCTCTGTGACCTCTGTGTGCTTTGGACACAGCTTGTCAGGACCTGGGCTTGAACCTGGGACCTCTTCTGTGTCTGGCATTAAGTGTTCCCATTGAGCTATCTGCAGGGCCGGATTTTCTCTCCCTGCCGCCCCAAGGCCAGGTTCCACAATGCACCCCCTCCCCGCCAACCGAACCCCCCCAAATCAACGGAGAATGTGCGGCACGGTTAGATCAAATATGTTTTGTTTGTTTTTTTTACTTTTTTATCACTTTTTTTTTTTTTATTTATTTGTAGCTTGTCGCTTACTTTCTTAAATTTTTGTATAATTTTCTTATTATTTTTCTTATTCTTTACTTTTTTATTTTATTAATTTAATTATTATTTCTTATTATTTATTTATTTTTTATCAATTTTTTTTTCACTTAACTTTTTTGCTATCACACAGGAGAAAACAATTTCCTGTGTGATAGCAATTGGAGTTGACATGTTCTCTTTATTGACCCTGTCACCTCCAAAACAGGAGTCCTAGCACTGTGCTAGAACTCCTGTCACAGCTGACGTGGGAAGAGCACAGCTCTCCCCTCTCACAGTGTAAATCGGCAGCAGGAACAGGAGACAGACTCGGTGGCCGGGGGGAGGACGGAGTCCCGAAGACAGAGCCAGCAGAGAGAGGTATGTGGGGTGGGGGGGAGAGGGGAGGACAGACGGGAGCACATATTTTACCAGTGATTTCGGCGACATCGCCGCAATCACTTGTTAACGAGCGGGTGGATTCCCCCATAACTTACCGCCCTTAACTGTATCCTCCGGGCGTCGGGGGACTCCATGCCACTGCCGCCCCAAGGCCTGGCCTCAGTGGCCTTGTGGGAAATCCAGGCCTGGCTATCTGGGATGCTGGACAGTTCCCTGTCTGATCTGCTGGACAAACCTACCTGATCCATTGGAATACTCTGCCTTGTGTCTTGATTGTTGTTGAACCTTGAACCCCTTGCTCCTCCCATGAACTTCCTATAAAAGCCTTGTTTCAGCACTTCCCCATTGCCAGGTTATTGTGCCTTCCCAGCCAGTGCCTAGCTATTTGTCTGCTCTGCTGCCATTTGTACCTGCAACCACCCGTGTTTGACCCTCAGCCTGTTCCTGGACTACTTAACTGCCCGATCCCAATCTGCAACCCCCCTGTGTTTGACCCTCGGCCTGTTCTTTGACTACTCTTCTGTTTGATCCCAACCTGCAGCCACTCGTGATTGATCCCTTGGCTTGTTTACTGACCACGCTGCGGTTTCATCCTTGTCTGCTTATCCGCTACTGGCCCCCGGCTTGCTCACCTCCTGGTGGGGTGATCCTGAGGACCGCGACCTGATGCTAACATGCAGAAAAACCCATCTCCACCATCAGGAGCTCTGGTGAACACCAGTTAGCGCTTAGACTCCGCACCTCAGGTGAGCCCGTTGTCATGGATATGCAATAGTCTGGCATCTTACCTATTTCCATCTGTCCATTAGAGGCCTGACTCTGTTCAAACTGTCAGGTCACCTGTGGCCAGGTGACAAGTGCACCCCGTGGGGGTCAGGGATGCACCACAGGGTAGTGAACCCTATAGTCGACTGCTGCGATCAGAGAGGAAGCGAACCCAAGATTGCCCAGGGCGCGGAGTCTAAGACCCAGCTTTGTGTTCACCAGAGCCTCTAGTGGTGAGGATGGCCTTTTCTGCAGTTGGGTCCAGGTCGCAGATAAAAAAATGCCAAAGTATTTTCCTGATACTTATTAGAACTGAAGAAGCGCCTTGGATAATCTACGAAAACTACTTCAACAACATTAAAGAACAAGTCCAGTTGAATGAGACCAACCACAATCAGACTATACCATGACCTGGATAAGTCAGAACCTTCATAAAACATGATGTCCTCACATCTAATGAGGACCCGTCCAAAACTGCAAAACATAGGGTAATTTGGACTTGCTTGTGTGCCATCCATTAACCACTTGGCGCCCAGAGTAAGTCATATGACGTCCCGGGATTTGTGGTGGGATATCTGAATGATGGGTGCAGCTACAGGCCTCATTCAGCCAGCGATTCCCTACACCAGGGATATGCAATTAGCGGACCTCCAGCTGTTGCAGAACTACAAGTCCCATGAGGCATAGCAAGACTGACAGCCACAAGCATGATGCCGATAGGCAGAGGCATGATGGGACTTGTAGTTTTGCAACAGCTGATTGCATATCCCTGTCCTACACCAGAAGAACGATATAGCGGGTGTTTCGCCGCTTGATCGTTCTTACGGACGGCGAAAGTGGACGATCCGGGGCCCGGCAGATCAGTTCTCCAACTCACTGATCACAGCGGTGAGTTGGGAGAAGCGGCCTCCGGTACCCGCGGCCCTCCCGTGCTTCTCCCGAATCACCGCTGCGATCAGTAAGTTGGAGAACGGATCCGGATTGTGATCATAGAGATTTCCAGCGGACCAGATGGTCACCAGAGTCTCTATGATCGTCGGAGGCCAGGCGTGATGTTATGACGTCACGCCCGGCCTCTGCATTAAAAAAAAACGGCGTCGCCTCGGCTGTGAAGTGGCGATTTTATTTTATTTTTAATTTTATTTTAGGCTTCCCAGCCTAGAGGTGATATGTGGGGTCTTTTTACATTCCTTGTAATAGGAATAGAAGTGATCAAAATTGTATTTATTTTTTTACAGTGTCAAAAAAAAAATGAAGTAAAATTAATAATATTTTTTTTTTTTTAAGTGCCCCTGTCCCCGTGTGCTCGCACGCAGAAGCGAGCGCATACGTAAATCCCACCCACATATGAAAACGGTGTTCCAACCACACATGTGAGGTGTCGCCCCGAACGTTAGAGCGAGAGCAATAATTCTAGCCCTAGACCTCCTCTTTAACTCAAAACATGTACCCTGTAAAAAATAAATAAAAATGTAAGCGTTGCCTATGGGGGATTTTTAAGTACTGAAGTTTGGCGCCATTCCACGAGCGTGTGCAATTTTGAATCGTGACTTGTTGGGTATCTATTTACTCGGCGTAACTTTATCTTTCACATTATGCAAAAAAATTGGGCAAACTTTACTGTTTTTCTTTTAAAAGCATGACATTTTTTCCTCGCAGTTTTCCTATGGGAAAGACTGCCAGGAAGCATACACACGGCCGGTTTTCCCGACCAAAGTTCTCCTGGCAGTTTTACTGTCGGGAAAACCGGACAGGTGTACACGGGGAAAAGGGACCGAGCCGGTTTTCAGGATTGGCCTGGGTGGCAAGGGGTTAAAGTTTGCTATGTTGGCGTTCAAATACCTGTGATGTTTTGGATGAACCTATCAAGTGTTTCTATAAAAAGATCCGAGGGTAGAGCGGCGTGGACGGGCGAATGTTGAGCACAGCTTGTTCTGCTCTGACTCATCATCCATTATGTGTCTGTGATTTGTGTGTTTCCAACATCCATTATCCATCTGAGAAAAGAAGCCGAGTGATGGGGGTTTTGTAAAGTATTGAGAGGACTTGAGGTGGCCCTTCAGGTTCTGGAGCTACAAGTCTCAGCCATGGAGAACCTTCAACTGAAAGACCTTCTCCATCTTGGGCAAAAATTGGACTCCCCATGCCTAATGCCTAGTACTAGCGTGACCACATTTCCAAACTGCCATTCAGGGACACCCCCCTCTTTCACCAAAAAATTCAAATTTTAAAGGCTTATATACAAGTAATTCACCATAATAGGGGTATGGGGGTCCGGTCACTGCCTTGGGGGACATGTATCAATGCAATTTTTTTTTTTAAATATAGTGCCTGGGGGGGGTCCCCTTAGTCTTCCTGTAAAGTGCGCATGTGTACCATGTATAGAACATGCTGCAGTAAAAAAAGAGATTTCTAAAGAAAAAAAAAAGGACTCAAGTCCTCTCGATACTTTACTAAACCCCCATCACTCGGCTTCTTTTCTCAGATGGATGATGGATCCATCGTGTGTACGAGGCATCACAGGAATGAAGAGGGCAAAAGGAAAGAACAATGTCCTCTGGATGTTTGGCAAGCAATCCAGGCCAAGGGGGGTGTTGTAGGGAAGGGGGAAGACTATCACTTTGATCTGGTGGACACAACGAGAAAATGTTGGGTACTCACCCTCCTCGAGAGACGACCAGCTTCACTTTGACTTTGTAGGAGACGATGATTCCCAGGATCTCCTTGTTGGCACCATCTCTCAGTCTGCATGCAAGAAGAAATAAAACCCCTTAATAATACTCCAGGCCGTGTTACTAGGAATAGAAGGATGAAAGGTGCACTTTAACCAAAAAACACCATAACCAGTGGAAACTGAAAACATCAATCTCGGCTTATGTGGTCTACAACAGGTCTACTGTGATGGGTCCACTGACCTCTGCATGGCTTCAATACTTTCATATTCTGACTTTCCCTTAGCACAAATGCCCCCCCCCCAATAGAAATCACCCCTCCTAGCAAAAATCCCCCACCCCTCAAATATCCCCTCCCAGCCAGTACACATTCCCCCCCCACTCCAAATCCCCCCCCTGGCATAAATACCCCCATCCCACACCCCAGCACGAACACCTCCCAATAATCCCTACTCGCAACCCCCCCTATCCCCTAAGAAAGTTCTTCTCCTAGCACAAATCCCCCCCCCCTCTACCATATCATCTCTTCTACCACAAACCCCCCCCCTTCTAGCACAAATCATTGCAATGCGACTAGATGGAGCAGATATGGGGGGTATGGTATAACCAGGGGGGCAGGTCTTACAGCGTGCTGGAGGCCAGGTTGGTGTCTTCATGCTTGAGTTTGCCGTCCAGGGCCAGTCCCCTCTTCTCCCGGTTGTTGGCCAGGAACGGAGTCAGTGTGTAGACCTTGCAGAAGGTGGAGCTGGGGGCCACAACGTCGCTGCTGGAGTAGCACAGACAGAGCGGGAGGAGATGACATTAATATCAGAGAAGGTAAAGAAGCAACATTGTATCGCATCGTATGGAGATTGAGCTTCAACCCTGTATCCACAACCCCTAAATTATTGGCAGTTTGGAAATGTGGTCACCCTACCCCCTCCCCCCCTGGTCGCTGGCTCACCAATCGATCAGCACTTAACCCATCCAGGTCCAGGCTTCCCCCCCTTCATCTTCTCAGTGTGACGGCAGTAGCTGCTTCTCCTCCCGGCCAATCAGGTCTTTGGACTCCCGGACAATGGGGTTTTAGGACTAAAAGCGGAGTTCCACCCAAAAATGGAACTTCCGCTTTTCAGGGGGGGGGGCAGATACCTGTATAAAACAGGTATTTGCACCCACTTCCGGGCATAGACTCCCATGGAAGTCACGCCATTTCAGGTCGCCCCCCCCCCCCCCCCCGCTGTCTCCTGGGAGACACACAGGTACCAGGAGAGAGCGGGGACCAGTGAGGGCGCGCCGCGCTACTCGCGCATGCGCAGTAGGGAACCGGGCAGTGAAGCCGCACCGCTTCACTTCCTGATTCCCTCATTGAGGATGGCGGCGGGGGCAGCCGAGAGACGAGCAATTCGGCTGCCGACATCGCGGGCGCACTGGACAGGTAAGTGTTCATTTTTTTTAAGTCAGCAGCTGCCGTATTTGTAGCTGCTGGCTTTAAAAAAAAAAAAATTCAGGTGGACCCCCGCTTTAAATAATCCATATTCACTATTTCTCCTCCCGGACAATCAGGAAGCGGGTCCTGAGACCCGACTGGCCGGGAGGAGAAGCAGTAAGACAATAGCGAATATTAATTCATGTTCAATGTCACCCAACTGGATGGGCTCAGAGAGTAGTGCTCTGCGTCCCGAGCCCACCCCTTTTTTAAAGCCAATTAGAGCCTCACGCTCTAGTCACATGCTTAAAAAAAAAAGGATTAGAGGGGCGGTGCCCCTGCGCTTTTTATGGAGAGGCCTCCGCTGATGCAGGGATGGGTGAGAAAGGGTTAACAGACCAATAATTAGCCAATTCGGGAAGCTCGAAAATTCGGAAATTCGAGAATTCAGACAATCGAAAATCCAATTTTCAAAATTTCCCATTTTCGAACTTTATATTTTCGAATTTTCTATTTTCAAATTTTGCAATTTTGAAACTTGAATTTTCTAAATTTTCTAATTTTCAAATCAAATTTCCGAAATTCAGAATTTATGAATTTACGAAATCCCCTGAAGAAGTCAGTATTGGCGAAACATGTTGGGAGGAGACGTCATTTCCAATAATGACCATAGCATGATTATATGCAAATTTTATTCACTGTGTTTCTTATAATTTTAAATTTGGTACATTTTATTATCTTTGTTAACCTTTGCTTTTTTGGCACCACTATAATTATCCCTTTCTTTTTTTTTGTAATGTAATGTGTAATGTAATGATGAGGTGCATTTTAGACATGTGCACTGCCAAAAAATTCGTTTTTGCAAAATTGGAAAATATAAAATTCGAAAATGGGAAATTTCTTTAATTGGATTTCCCGAATTTACAAATTTACGAAAAAAGAAAAAAAAACGAACAAGAGTCTTTTTGCTTTTTTTGTAAATTCGGGAAATCCAATTTTCAAAATTTCCCATTTTGGAATTTTATATTTTGGAATTTTATATTTTCGAATTTTACAATTTTGAATCTTGAATCTCCTAAATTTTCAATTTTCAAATTTCCGAAATTCTGAATTTCCGAAGTTTGAAAATGCGAAAATTCGGAAATGTGGAAATTTCGGAATTAACTAATTTGTGAAAATTCGGTAAAAAAAGAATTCAGAACTAAAGGAATTGCACATGTCTAGTGCATTTGTATGTTCTTGCCCTACCATTGGTTATACACTTTGGGCTAGATTCAGATAGCCCGCCGTAAGTTTGTGCCGTTAAATTTCAGCGTAGAATATGCAAATGAGCTAGATACGCCGATTCAGAATCCAGTGAATCCAGCCCCAGCCTCACTAAGTTACGGCGGCGTAGCGTATCTCAGATACGCTACACCGCCGAATTCAAATTGTGAAGAGGTGGCCGTGTTTTATGTAAATAAAACATGACCCCACTTATAAGACCCCACGTACGTTTCTGAATCGGCGTATCTAGCTCATTTGCATATTCTACGCTGAAATCAACAGAAGCGCCACCTAGCGGCCAGCGTAAATATGTACCCTAAGATACGACGGT
This sequence comes from Rana temporaria, assembly GCF_905171775.1. Classification (NCBI taxonomy): domain Eukaryota; kingdom Metazoa; phylum Chordata; class Amphibia; order Anura; family Ranidae; genus Rana; species Rana temporaria. Next base: position 6,572,425 of record NC_053490.1, on the reverse strand, counting down.
GTAAGAGACTTACGTCGGTCGTATCTTAGCAAAATTCCGGCGTATCTTGCTTTCTAAATACAGAAAAATATCAACAGATACACCGACGTAACTTCTTACTGAATCTAGCCCTTTGTTTGCACAATACTTACTCAGCTTCCTCCACAGCGACGGGGCACTTGTACTGCGCAGTGTTGAAGAGGCAGATATCGGCGTACTGTCGTACTGAAACGAGACAAAACATTGATCTACGCCATCTACAGGCTGGAGGTTGCAATGCCGACATAATGCCATTTATAAGAGTTCCTAACATCAAAATACGACTAAAATTCAAACTAGCCCCCCCCCCCCCCCCCATTTAACATACTTGCATTTTTGGGGGGGGGCAAAAAATGGCCCCTCATCACCCTCATTATTATTTTTTATATTTTTCAAATGAAGAAAAGACAAGAGAGGAAGAGAAAGAAGACAAATAAACAATAAACAATGTAACTATTTCTATTGACTTGTAACTTGTACCTCTGGACCCCTTTACATTACACAGCACCGCACCTCTGGACCATTTTACATTACACAGCACCCCACACCTCTGGACCCCTTTACATTACACAGCACCCTGCACCTCTGGACCCCTTTACATTACACATCACCCTGCATCTCTGGACCGTTTTACATTACACAGCCCTTGTACCTCTGGACCCCTTTACATTACACAGCACCCTACACCTCTGGACCCCTTTACATTACACAGCACCCTGCACCCCTTTACATTACACAGCACCCTGCACCTCTGGACCCCTTTACATCACCCTGCACCTCTGGGCCCCTTTGCATTACACAGCACCCTGCACCTCTGGATCCCTTTACATTACACAGCACCCTGCACCCCTTTACATTGCACAATACCCTGCACCTCTGGATCCCCTTACATTACACAGCACCCTGCACCTCTGGACCCCTTTACATTACACAGCACCCTGCACCTCTGGACCCTTTTACATTACACAGCACCCTGCACCTCTGGACCCCTTTACATTACACAGCACCCTGCACCTCTGGACCCCTTTACATTACACAGCACCCTGCACCTCTGGACCCCTTTACATTACACAGCACCCTGCACCTCTGGACCCCTTTACATTACACAGCACCCTGCACCTCTGGACCCCTTTACATTACACAGCACCCTGGACCCCTTTTACATTACATAGCACCACACCTCTGGGCCCCTTTACATTACACAGCACTCTGCACCTCTGGCCCCTTTACATTACACAGCACCCTGCACCCCTTTACATTACACAGCACCCTGCACCTCTGGACCCCTTTACATTAAACAGCACTGCACCTCTGAACCCCTTTACATTACACAGACACCCCCCCTAACAGTTCTGGACCCCCTGCATGTTACACTGGGGGGAGACGTGACATGCGGATCGCGGGCCGCCACGGTCGTCGCGGTCCACCAGGCAAATGCACAACATGCCCTATGGCCAGTCCGGGGCCTGCGCACGGTCACACTAAAATCCGACCGTCAAGAACGCGGTGACGTAAAACCCCTTGCGACGAGCCGACAAAATGAAGTGCTATGCTTCCGAGCATGCGTCGAATTGTTTCCGAGCATGCATGGTTTTTAGTGCGTCGGAATTGCATCCAGACGAACGTGAAATTCCGATAGAATTTTTTTTTTCATCTGGAAAAATCGAGAACGCGTTCTCCATCTAATTCCGTCGGAATCTCCGACGGGAAAAGTCCGATGGGGCACACACAAGGACGGAATATCCGATGAAAAGCTTCCGTCGGAAATTCCGCTCACAAGGCATAAGTAGAATATAAATGTTTTCCCCAAAAGTAGTTCGATGACTGCAAATGTGTCCTAAGATGCGTATTTTGGAGGGAAATAGTTCCGGTTTCTCCTCCTAATTTATATATTAGGACCTCCCCTCCCCCCCCCAAAAAAAACTGAAATCAGAGAGAAGGAGACGGGAAGTACCTGAGATCTTCACTTTCTTCACAGTCTTGTTTGTGTTGTTGGTCACATGGACATTGACGTTAATGGGCTCTCCGTGATAATAGATCTGCAGAAGAAATAAAAGATTACAGTCCATACAGAGTGTCCTGACCACAGTGCTGATTAATATATATACATACAGAGTGTCCTGACCACAGTGCTGATTAATATATATATATATATATATATATATATATATATATACATACAGAGTGTCCTGACAACAGTGCTGATTAACATATATATATATATACATACAGAGTGTCCTGACCACAGTGCTGATTAACATATATATATATATATATATATATATATATATATATATACACATACAGAGTGTCCTGACCACAGTGCTGATTAACATATATATATATATATATATATATATATATATATATACACATACAGAGTGTCCTGACCACAGTGCTGATTAACATATATATATATATATATATACATACAGAGTGTCCTGATTAATATATATATATATTATCTCTGTGATAACAGATCTGCAGAAGAAATAAAATATTACAGTCCATACAGAGTGTCCAGACCACAGTGCTGATTAACATATATATATACATACAAAGTGTCCTGACCACAGTGCTGATTAACATATATATATACATACAGAGTGTCCTGACCACAGTGCTGATTAACATATATATATATATATATATATATATATATATATATATATATATATATATATATATATATACACATACAGAGTGTCCTGACCACAGTGCTGATTAACATATATATATATATATATATATATATATATATATACATACATACAGAGTGTCCTGACCACAGTGCTGATTAACATATGTGTGTATGTATATATATATATATATATATATATATATATATATATATATATATATATATATACAGTGCCTTGAAAAAGTATTCATACCCCTTGACATGTCACACATTTTCTCATGTTACAACCAAAAACGTAAATGTATTTTATTGGGATTTTATGTGAGAGACCAACACAAAGTGTCACATAATTGTGAAGTGGAAGGAAAATGATAAACATTTATTTTTTATTTTTTTTATTATTTTTTATTTTTTTATTTTACAAATAAATCTGTGAAAAGTGTGTGTGTGTGTGTGGGGGGGGGGGATATGTATTCAGCCCCCTTTACTCTGATAACTAAAATCTAGGGGAACCAATTGCCTCCAGAAGTCACCTTATTAGTAAAAAGAGTCCACCTGTGTGTCATTTAATCTCAGTATAAATACAGCTGTTCTGTGAAGCCCTCAGAGGTTTGTTAAAGAACCTTAGTGAACAAACAGCATCATGAAGGCCGAGGAACACACCAGACAGGTCAGGGGTAAAGTTGTGGAGAAGTATAAAGCAGGGTTAGGTTATAAAAAAAAATCTCCCAAGCTTTGAAGATCTCACGGAGCTTCTGTTCAATCCATCATCGGAAAATGGAAAGAGTACGACACAATTGAAAACCTACGAAGACATGGCCGTCCACCTAAACTGACCGGGCCGGGCAAGGAGAGCATTCATCAGAGAAGCAGCCCCAAGAGGCCCATGGTAACTCTGGAGGAGCTGCACAGGAGCTGCACAGCTCAGGGGGGAGAATTTGTCCACAGGACAACTATTAGTGGTCTCTCCACAAATCTGCTCTTTATGGAAGAGTGACAAGAAGAAAGACATTGGAGAAAGAAAGACATAAGAAGTCCTGTGTGCAGTTTGTGAGAAGCCATGTGGGGGAGGGGACACGGCAAACATGTGAAAGAAGGTGCTCTGGTCACATGACACCAAAATTCAACAACTAAAACTAACACTGCACATCACCCTGAACACACCATCCCCACTGTGAAACATGGTGGTGGCAGCATCATGTGGTGGGGATGCTTTTCTTCAGCAGGGACAGGGAAGCTGGTCAGAGTTGATGGGAAGATGGATGGAGACAAATACAGGACAATCTTAGAAGAAAACCTGTTAGAGTCGGCAAAAGACTTGAGACCGGGGGGGAGGGGGTTCACCTTCCAGCAGGACAACGACCCTAAAGTACAGCCAGAGCTACAATGGAATGGTTTACATCAAAGCATCTTCATGTGTTAGAATGGCCCAGTCACAGTCCAGACCTAAATCCCATTGAGAATCTGTGGACAAGACCTGAAAATTGCTGATCACAGACGCTCTCCGTCCAATCTGACAGAGCTTGAGATATTTTACAAAGAAGAAGAATGGAGGGAAATGTCCCTCTCTAGATGTGCAAAGCTGGTAGAGACACCCCCAAAAAGACTTGTAGAGAAAGGGTCGGAGGCAGCCGACATCCACAGAAGATCTGTAGTTCAGATGTCCGGAGAACAACCTACCTGCCGAGTTCCTTCTACTTCTGAAAGCTTTCCTCATTTACAAAAAAAATTCACACCTGTCTAAAACTTTTGCACAGCATTGTATATATTACATCCGACTCCCTGATATCTACGGTCCATTCCGCAGGTCCTGACCGCAGAACTGATCAATCAATATATACATTAACGCCGAGTCCATGATACCAACCATGGAGCTGATCGGTAATAGAGAGTATATCAAATAATTTCAGGTTCAGGTATTGTTCCATGAATTGACGGTGTGTGCAATAATGCATATGACCACTAGATGGCGATATGAGCACAGTGGTTAATCAGGAGACAGTTCTTCTGATTGGTGCCAGCTTGAGATGGTGAAGCAGGTATTGGCACTTGAGCAACACGCCGATATACCTTCCCTTCAGCATTGCTTGTCCGCTCCTGTGTGCTCCTTGACCCCTGTGACTCCGGAGCACCCTGTGTCCCCTCATGACTCTAGAGCCTCCTCATCATTCTTTGTCACCCTATGACACCATGTTAGTCATTGACCCCAGAGCACGCTATGTCCCCCCCCTCAAAACTTCAGAGCACCCTGAAAATCATGTGTTCTCCTTGACCCCTGTGACTCCAGAGTACTCTGATTATCCTGCGTCAATCACTGACCCCTATGACACCCCATGATCCCTGTGACTCTATAGCTGAGCATCCTGTGTCACCCTGTGACCCCAGAGCACCCTGAGCATCATGTGTCACCCAGTGACCCCTATGGCCCCTGTTATTCCATGGCAGCCTAAGCATCATGTGTCATCCCAGAGCACCTTGAGCATCCTGTGTCACCCAGTGGCCCCTGTTATTCCATGGCACCCTAAGCTTCATGTGTCACCCTGTGACCCCAGAGGGTCTTGAGCATGTTATGTCACCCAGTGGCCCCTATGGCACCCTGTGGCCCCTGTTATTCCATGGCACCCTAAGCTTCATGTGTCACCCTGTGACCCCAGAGGGCCTTGAACATGTTATGTCACCCAGTGGCCCCTATGGCACCCTGTGGCCCCTGTTATTCCATGGCACCCTAAGCATCATGTGTCGCCCAGTGACCCCTATGGCACCCTGTGGCCCTTGTTATTCCATGGCACCCTAAACATCATGTGTCATCCCAGAGCACCTTGAGGATTCTGTGTCACCCAGTGGCCCCTATGGCACCCTGTGGCCCCTGTTATTCCATGGCACCCTAAGCTTCATGTGTCACCCTGTGACCCCAGAGGGTCTTGAAGATGTTATGTCACCCAGTGGCCCCTATGGCACCCTGTGGCCCCTGTTATTCCATGGCACCCTAAGCATCATGTGTCGCCCAGTGACCCCTATGGCACCCTGTGGCCCCTGTTATTCCATGGCACCCTGAGCTTCATGTGTCACCCTGTGGCCCCAGAGGGTCTTGAACATGTTATGTCCCCCAGTGGCCCCTATGGCACGCTGTGGCCCCTGTTACACCATGACACCCTAAGCATCCTGTGTCACCCAGTGGCCCCTATGGCACCCTGTGGCCCCTGTTATTCCATGGCACCCTAAGCATCATGTGATGCCCAGTGACCCCATGGCACCCTAAGCATCATGTGTTGACCAGTGACCCCTATGGCACCCTGTGTCCCCTGTTATTCCATGGCACCCTAAACATCATGTGTCATCCCAGAGCACCTTGAGCATTCTGTGTCACCCAGTGGCCCCTATGGCACCCTGTGGCCCCTGTTATTCCATGGCACCCTAAGCTTCATGTGTCACCCTGTGGCCCCAGAGGGTCTTGAACATGTTATGTCCCCCAGTGGCCCCTATGGCACGCTGTGGCCCCTGTTACACCATGACACCCTAAGCATCATGTGTCGCCCAGTGACCCCTATGGCACCCTGTGGCCCCTGTTATTCCATGGCACCCTAAACATCAAGTGTCATCCCAGAGCACCTTGAGCATCCTGTGTCACCCAGTGGCACCCTGTGGCCCCTGTTATTCCATGGCACCCTAAGCATCATGTGTCGCCCAGTGACCACTATGGCACCCTGTGGCCCCCTGTTATTCCATGGTACCCTAAGCATCATGTGTCGCCCAGTGACCCCTATGGCACCCTGTGGCCCCCTGTTATTCCATGGTATCCTAAGCATCATGTGTCACCCTGTGACCCCAGAGCACCTTGAGCATCCTGTGTCACCCAGTGGCCCCTGTTACTCTACGGCACCCTGTGACCCCAGAGCACCTTGAGCATCCTGTGTCACCCAGTTACCCCTATGGCCCCTGTTTTCAATGGCACCCTAAGCATCACGTGTTGCCTAGTGACCCCTATGGCACCCTGTGGCTCCTGTTATTCCATGGCACCCTAAGCTTCATGTGTCACCCTGTGGCCCCAGAGGGTCTTGAACATGTTATGTCCCCCAGTGGCCCCTATGGCACGCTGTGGCCCCTGTTACACCATGACACCCTAAGCATCATGTGTCGCCCAGTGACCCCTATGGCACCATGTGGCCCCTGTTATTCCATGGCACCCTAAACATCAAGTGTCATCCCAGAGCACCTTGAGCATCCTGTGTCACCCAGTGGCACCCTGTGGCCCCTGTTATTCCATGGCACCCTAAGCTTCATGTGTCACCTTGTGACCCCAGAGGGTCTTGAATATGTTATGTCACCCAGAGGCCCCTATGGCACTCTGTGGCCCCTGTTACACCATAGCACCCTAAGCATCATGTGTCGCCCAGTGACCCCTATGGCACCCTGTGGCCCCTGTTATTCCATGGCACCCTAAACATCATGTGTCATCCCAGAGCACCTTGAGCATCCTGTGTCACCCTGTGGCCCCTATGGCACCCTGTGGCCTCTATTATTCCATGGCACCCTAAGCTTCATGTGTCACCCTGTGACCCCAGAGGTTCTTGAACATCCTATGTCACCCAGTGGCCCCTATGGCACTCTGTGGCCCCTGTTACACCATGGCACCCTAAGCATCATGTGTCGCCCAGTGACCCCTATGGCACCCTGTGGCCCCTGTTATTCCATGGCATCTCTAAACATCATGTGTGACCCCAGAGCACTTTTGTTGCCGAAAAGTTTGTCCGTTTGCAGAGCGAACTTTTGTCCGATGAAAACCGAAAATGGTGTCCGATGGAGCTTACACACGGTAGGATTTTTTTGAAAACTTGCTCATTTTGAAGTTTGTTGTCAAAAAGTCAGACCGTGTGTACGGGGCTTTTAAGAAATACCAAGAGTTCTTGGTAATAGACAGGAGTCCTTGGTGCGGACAGGTTACCAAGAAAGCCCACAGTAACCCAATCCCCTCATTGGATTATCCTTTTTTTGGACCTGTGCTGGCCACCATACTCTTGGCTATTTGTTCAAACATGATCCTAAAGCCTCATACACACGATCGGACTTCCATCTGACTTTTCCGTGGATTTTTGTTCGAAGGGCGTTGTGTGTACGGACCATTCCACTCATTTTAGATGCCCTTGATGCAGGGTAAATGACGTCTCCAGATGTCACCTATCTGAATGTACCAAGGGTGAGGACCGGCCTTAAGCCCCATACACACACTCAGACTTTTTGACAAAAATCCATGGAAACTTTGTTTGAAGTCCGATCGTGTGTATGAGGCTTTATTCTCATCACAGGAACCCTTGGTGAGGACAAATTTCTGCCTAAACACATCCCATGACTGGAGCGACCCACTGATTAGAAGATTACCTCTTTATCCAAAGACGCTTCCAAATGTAGGGGTTTATCAGACATCAGGAACTGTCTTGTGGTTTCGGCCATGGGCTGCGGTCCTGGCCTCTCCGGAGCATACTGGACCTTGCGGATCACTAAACGCACAGAATTCCTGTAAAGACACGAAGAGGAGGAATAAAGAAGTGATCCACCATTGTTTTCATTGGCTGCGACCCTACGGGGCCCAACATTTACCTCTAGGGGATGTTGCTTCACGTGTAGAATAAGACGTTTTGGAGGTCTGACGGTTTGAGAAGAAATCACAGAAGGCCTTCTATGGTTTCCTTGAGGGCAAATCAGTTGGGAGAAGTTTGTGTGATACGCAACAAACTTCTAGAATGAAATGGTCACCGTGTGATATTCAAGTGCAAATATTCCCTTCGGGTGAACCATAAACTGTGGAGTCTTACCCGAGTAGCACTACCCCCGAAGGAGCTGCTGGTTTGTTTTGGGCGCCATGTTACCTCGTGTTCGTATGATGTCTAGGGGTGATTGATGAAAGTTGTAGTAACGGAATGTCCACCTGAGCATAGGGGGTTAGGGGTTAAGGGTTGGGGTTAGGGTTGGGGTTAGGGGTAGGGTTAGAGTTTCCCATTGAAGAATATGGCTAGGACTCAGGAATTGGGACCTCCCCAGAGGTCAAAGGTCAGAAGGTGGGTTCCCAGAGGTCAAAGTGTACCGCCTACCCCAACTAAGTCAGGGAATGAACAAGTCGGGGAATTAACAAGTCAGGGTAAGTGTCTTGCGCGCGCTAACCCTAACGCTAACCCTAACCCTCTAACCTCTTTTCTGTGCTTTTTATTACCCAGCCGGGTAAAACTTGGTGAAGAGTAGAGATTCAGAAGAAATGAAGATAGCAGATCCAAATGTCAGAAATAGGGAAACAGTCCTGCTCCCACGTGCCTCGAACCTTAGGAAAAAGTCTCTGCCACAGGCCCTCCTGATAATTGAACAGCGGAGATAATCCTCCTTAGCAGACTTCAGGTAGTTTACAATTGGGGTACCAACTGATAGGCGGCCAACATCCAGCCTTTCAGTGTCCGGTTCCCCTGGTCCCCAATGGATAGTCAGGCCCCTATCGGAACACCAGTCTCTCTTGGTACTCCTCAGGCAGACTCTCCACCGTACGGCCTCCTCCAATTGGACGGACGACCCAGGACCTTCTTAGGTGGGACCCAGTCGATTACTGAGTCCCCAAGCGGCAGATCAATTGCTCCGGGCCAACGTGGTCCCGAAGCCAGGATCCTTGCATTGCACGCGCAACCCCGGCCCAGGGCGGCGTGAAGTGGCCACCTAAAAGGTGGGCGCCACACGAGGAGAGACCCAGGAAGATGGCGTCTGCCTCTTAAATACTCTCTCCCAGCATGCACAGTGAGGCCAAACCCTCCTGATAGGCTGCTGGGCAAGAGCACCCAATCCTTGACTCCACTGCTGCCACCTGCCGACCTGGGGTGAGATCAGCACCCCAGAAACAACAGAATGGACCCACAGCACAGCCAAGCTGAGACAGAGACCCACATTTGAACAAATCATAATGGTCAGAGTGGACTAACTCTCTGACCCCCTCCAAATTTAACATAGCACCCGTACTGGAAAGTAACCAGGCGCTACATCCGTCTCTTCAGTTCTGAAGAAACCACGTTTGCCTTGCTACATCCCTTTCCCAAATGACTGCTAAATGGGAGGGTCTTCCTTCATTATCACCACCCAAGCAATGAATCTCAGCGTTGTAAAAATGTGCTCATTCCAAGAATGGGCAAGGTGCCTTTGGCCAATCATGGCTCAGGGGGCCCCACAGGCGTTTACCCGCTGACATAGCCGAGTGAATCCACCCCCTTCTGACGTCATGTGACTCCAGAGGGAGCGGGGTCATCCAGTTACGTCAGCGGGTGGCCCCCCCGCCCTTGCCTATATAACAGCTGTCACAGCGTAAAGACAACAGTATACGGGAGGCCTCCCATCGAGGCGGAGCTTTTTCGTGTTTTATTTTCAATCCATCAGGCGGCATTGTTGACAATGGATAAACATCGTGGGACACTTTTTTGGGTGAATGGGTAGGGGTTCAATTTACCCGATACCCATTCACATGGGGGGGGCTGGGTTTTGGGGCCTCCTTGTTAAAGGGGGCTTCCAGATTCCAATAAGCCCCCTGCCCGCAAACCCCGACAACCACCAGGTAAGGGTTGTGGGGATGAGGCAGTTGTCCCCATAAACATGGGCAGACCCTAAAGCACCCTTCCTATGTTGAGGGCATGTGGCCTGGTACGGTTCAGGAGGGGGGGGCTCGCTCGTCCTCCCCTCCCCTTCCTGTCCTCCAGGCTGCATGCTCGGATAAGGGTCTGGTAAAGATTTTGGGGGGACCCCCATGTCAATTTGTTTTTTACATTTTGGCGTGGAGTTCCCCTTAAAATCTATACCAGACCCAAAGGGCCGGGTATGGACTGGGATTTTTTATCTATATTGCTGGCAATACATTACAGCCGCAAGCAATTTTAAATTCAATTTTTTTCTTTTAGAAATGTAATTTTGCTGTGGCACAGATCTATACATTGCACAGATGTGCTACTTTATAGGCAGACTAAGGAGACCCACCAGGCACGATATTTAAAGGAATAATTCATTTATATTGTTTAACTTTAAACATTTTTAAAATCACTGCTCCTGAAAAAACTTTAAAAACTTGTTTTTGCATTGATACATGTCCCTTGGGGCAGTACCCAGGTCCCCAAACACTTTTTTTCATGTTCATGTTCCATAGACTTTGACCACTTGCCTACCGGGCACTTACACCCCCTTCCTGCCCAGGCCATTTTTCAGCTGTCGCACATTAAATGACAATTGCGCGGTCATGTAACGCTATAATTTTCTTTGTTTTGGTTGGTATTTAATCACTGCTGGGTTTTTTAATCCCCCCCCCCCCCCCCGAAAAAAAATGTAAAAAAATATGTTTTATACTTTATACTAAGTTTCTGTCTGTAAATGTTTTGCCTTCACTGATGTGCGCTGATGAGGTGGCACTGATAGGCTGAGCTTGTGTTCATTGATGAGGTGGCACTTATGGGCACTGATTAGGTGGCACTAGTGAGGAGGCACTAATATGCCGCACTTATGGGCACTGATAGGTGGCACTGATGTGTGGCATTGATGAGCACTGACAGGCGGCACTGGTGTGCACTGTTAGGCGGCACTGGTGGGCACTAATAGGCAGCAGTGGTGGGCACTAATAGGTGACACTGATAGGAGGCACTTGTGGGCACTGATAGGCGGCACTGGTGGGCACTGATAGGCAGCACTGGTGGGCACTGATGGGCACTGATAGCCAGCACTGACTAGCATTGCTAATGGGCACTGATTGGTGGCACTTGTGGGCAGTGGTGGGCACTGAGTGGTGCCACTGGTGGGCACTGATTGCTGGCACTAGTGGGCAATGGTGGGCACTGATTTGTGACACTTAAATTGATATACTGTAATCAGGGCACTGATGATGAGTGCCCTGATTACATTCCTACATATCCCCCTGTGAGGAGATGCCGCTGATCGGCTCTCCTCGCCACACACTCTGTCAGTGTGAGGCGAGGAGAGCCGATTACCAGCATCTCAGTGTTTACATGTGACCAGCTGTGATTGGACACAGCCGATCACATGGTAAAAGAGCCATGCACATGGCTCTTGACAGAGATCGGGGCCGCAGCGTGTCCTAGTAACATGGCTGTGATGCGCGCCCCCGCGGGCGTGCGAGAGCAGCAGTTCTGGAGCACCTTCATATGACGTCGTCCCAGAATGAGAGCCGCACCACTCCGCCGTCATTTGACGGCGGGCGGGCGGCAAGCAGTTAATAGGGTTTGCATGTTTGCTAGAACTTTTCACCTGTTCTGGTGTGAACCAAACCGGACGGTGTTCAGCCCATCCCTGTTTATAAAGAAGTAATTGTGACATTCATTAAGCATTTCACTTCAGGTGGCTCTTCCTGGAGCATACTTATTATCAGTGATTGATTCACCTGCAGTGAATGTCACATTCTCCGCTGGACAATCATTCCCTATAATAAGAGAAGTTGGTATTTTCCCATTTCTCGGGCCTTTGTCAATGTAAACACATTACACATAATCATTTGTTTTATGAATAATGGCAGCGCCGCTAATCGCTCTCTCCGGAACGCAGTCAGCATGTTATAGAGACGCCGGGGGGAGGAGGGGGGAGGATGAAGTCATGTGGAGGGAGATGAAGCTTCACAATCAGCGGCAGCAGAAAATGCGCCTCCGCCCATCCGGGAGAACAGACACACGAGAGCCACGGATGAGGTCAGCAGAGGATTGCCTCGTGTCTTTTCTATGGATATGAAGTCATATAGATGGTAATGTGCAGGCGGGATACGAAGAAGACCCGTTACATAAATAGTCTGGAGGAAACAAAAGACACAAGTCCATCCAGTTCAACCAATAGGAAAAAATCTAAAACCTGCATATACAGAACCCTTTACCCACAGCTGATCCAGAGGGGGTAATTCCCCTGGGAAGACTGGAGGGGCCCAGTGTCTCCGGATGTGAATGGGTCTACCATGTCTGGCCATGGGCTGGGTGGTGTCAGTGCCCCCTTGGAGTTGGTCACCCCAGGGATTGCTCGTAATATCACTTGGGTGTGGGGACCCCAATGTGAGAAAGAGCACACACGGCCACGTCACCTAAACTTTTTTGTGCACAAAGCCTCTATGGCAGTGGTTCTCAACCTGGGGGTCAAATGATGATTTGCCAGGGGTCACCAAATCCTGGGCTGTTCCTGAAGCCCGCACCTCTTTTGCAGCCACCCAGCAGGGCTGTCCCTGGAGCCCACAGCCGCCCACTCAGCCTCTTTGCAGCCGCCCATTCAGTTCACAACATGGCTGGGGAGGCAGAGACTCTAGGTCCGCTGACTGGTGAGGAATGTGAAGTGGGACACATAGTGAGTAACACTACCTGTGATTATAGTTCCCATTAAAAGTCCCCACTACAGATCAGCAAATGACCTTGATCAAGAGCACCTATGTTGGCTGATCAGAACTCTCCCACCAGCACTGCCACTCATCCCAACTTTCCCACCAGCACAGCCACTCATCCCAACTCTCCCACCAGCACTGCCACTCATCCCAACTCTCCCACCCCCACTGCCACTCATCCCAACTCTCCCACCAGCACTGCCACTCATCCCAACTTTCCCACCAGCACAGCCACTCATCCCAAATCTCCCACCCCCACTGCCACTCATCCCAACTCTCCCACCCCCACTGCCACTCATCCCAACTCTCCCACCAGCACTGCCACTCATCCCAACTCTCCCACCCCCACTGCCACTCATCCCAACTCTCCCACCAGCACTGCCACTCATCCCAACTCTCCCACCCCCACTGCCACTCATCACAACTCTCTCACCCCCACTGCCACTCATCCCAACTCTCCCACCAGCACTGCCACTCATCCCAACTCTCCCGCCAGCACTGCCACTCATCCCAACTCTCCCACCAGCACTGCCACTCATCCCAACTCTCCCACCAGCACTGCCACTCATCCCGATCCCCACCCCCAAGGAGTAAGGGAAGGAATAAAAATAGAGAATACCTGGAGTGGAAAAGAGGGAGAACAACAAATAAAAAGGGAGAGAAGGATTAAGAGAATGAGCAAGATATACGGCTAGATTGATTGATGGAGGGAAAAAAAGAAGAAGAAATTAGGATAGAGAGATAAAAGGGAAAGAAAGGAGAACAAAGAGTGGTACTGTACATACTAAAATGTACCATAAGGGGGTTTAATACTTCACAAATTTAAGTGTTAGGGGCGCAAACTTGTTTTGCCACGCTACAAATTTTTTTACTGTTAGGGGTCCCCACAACTTGGGAAATTTTATCAAGGGGTCACGGCACTAGAACGGTTGAGAACCACTGCTCTATGGGCTAGGCCTTTTGGCTAAGTCTGGGGCAATTTTTGCAACCAAGCCTAGCCAATGCATCTCACTGTTTTGTCACTTTGCACTTTTGTCTGTGTATCTTTTTCACTAGGATGGAGGGTGGGGGTCCTCGGGCCAAGCCTAAAGTCTAGGGGGAGGATGTGTGGCCATCAGGTTCCTTCCTCCCCTGCTGGAGAGGAATGTGAAGTGGCCCGACAGGAGTGTTATCCAAATGGTGAGGATACTTGGGAAGAGTGGGGTTTGGCCTTTAGTGATAGTATAAGTACAGAAGTGTAATCCGAACCATAGATTGGTAGTGTATTCCTTGGCTTGGGTCGGCCTCAGCCTCCAGTCATAGTATAAGTACAGAAGTGTTATCCGATCCATAGACTGGAGAAGGATATTTGGGAAGAGTGGGGTTTGGCCTCTACTAATAATATAAGTACAGAAGTGTTATCCGAGCCATAGACTGGGGCAGGATACTTGGGAAGAGTGGGGTTTGGCCTCTACTGATAATATAAGTACAGAAGTGTTATCCAAGCCATAGACTGGGGCAGGATACTTGGGAAGAGTGGGGTTTGGCCTCTACTGATAATATAAGTACAGAAGTGTTATCCAAGCCATAGACTGGGAAGGATACTTGGAAAGAATTGGGTTTGGTCTCCGGTGATAGTATAATTACAGAAGTGTTATCCTGGACATAGACTGAGGCAGGATACTTGGGAAAAATGGGGTTTGGCCTCTACTGATAAGTACGGAAGTTCTATTCAAGCCATAGACTGGTGGTGTATTCCTGGGAAAGACGGGCCTCAGCCTCCAGTCATAGTATAAGTACAGAAGTGTTATCTAGGCCATAGACTGAGCAGGATACTTAGGAAGAGTGGGGTTTGGCCTCCAGTGATAGTATAAGTACAGAAGTGTTTTTCTCGGCCATTGACCGGTGCAGGATATTTGGGAAGGGCGAGGTTCAACCTCTACTGATAGTAAAAGTACAGAAACTCTAACCTAGCTATAGACTGGAAGAGCATTCCTGGGAAGAGAGGGGCTCAGTCTGCAGTAATAGCATCATGCTGTTGTGCCATGGACTAGATGAGTATCATATCTATGAGATGAATTGATGAGTAATATATTATGAATATTACATAAAACCTAGAAATATATTTTTACCTTTTATGGATTTTCTCCTCCAAGGTCTCGGCACAGAAAGCCTTCACTTCATAGTCCACACCGCAGGCCTGGGGGACCGAGAAACAAATGTCATCCACAATCTCCTTATAATGAAAATGTATCACCCTGAAAGTACCCACTGTCTTCCAATAACAATGTATCACCCCTGGGGGTCCCCGTTGTCTAAGTAATAACAATGTATCACCCCTGGGGGTCCCCGTTGTCTAAGTAATAACAATGTATCACCCCTGGGGGTCCCTTCCGTATCTGTAGAAAACATTGTATGTTTTTTAGTTCAATTTAGTATCAGCTAATGTTTTCTTCCCCACTTCACAACGATATATCTTCCCCCATTGCATACCAACGCCCCTGCCCAACTCCTCCCCCACTGAGAAACAATGTCCTTCTCCCACTTAGCAACAATGAATCTTCCCCTCTAAGCAACAATATTTCCTCCCCCACTCTATAGAGTGGGGGAGGAAATATTGTTGCTTAGAGGGGAAGAGGGGAAGAGGGGAAGTGTTCCCCCACTGAACACCAATGTCTCTCCCCCCACTGTACAATAATGTCCCTCCCTAACTCAGCACCAGTATCCCTCCCCAACTGTACAATATTGTTCCTTCCCCTATTGCACACCAATGTCACCCTCTCCACTGAACAACAATGTTCCTCCTCCACTGGGGACAATGTCCCTCCTCCACTGAGCACCAATGTCCCTTCTCCACTGAGCAAAAAAGACCCTCCTCCACTGAGCAATAATGTCCCTCCTCCACTGAGCACCAATGCCCCTCCTCCACTGAGCACCAATGACCCTCCCCCACTGAGCAAAAATTACCCTCCTCCACTGAGCAATAATGTCCCTCCTCCACTGAGCAATAATGTTCCTCCTCCACTGAGCACCAATGTCCCTCCTCCACTGAGCACCAATGTCCCTCCTCCACTGAGCAATAATGTTCCTCCTCCACTGAGCACCAATGTCCCTCCTCCACTGAGCAATAATGTCCCTCCTCCACTGAGCAATAATGTCCCTCCTCCACTGAGCAATAATGTCCCTCCTCCACTGAGCACCAATGTCCCTCCTTCACTGAGCAATAATGTCCCTCCTCCACTGAGCAATAATGTCCCTCCTCCACTGAGCACCAATGTCCCTCCTCCACTGAGCACCAATGTCCCTCCTCCACTGAGCACAAATGTCCCTCCTCCACTGAGCAATAATGTCCCTCCTCCACTGAGCAATAATGTCCCTCCTCCACTGAGTAATAATGACCCTCCTCCACTAAGCAATAATGTCCGTCCTACACTGAGAACCAATGTCCCTCCTCCACTAAGCAATAATGTCCCTCCTCCACTGAGCACCAATGTCCCTCCTCCACTGAGCAATAATGTCCCTCCTCCACTGAGCACCGCTGTCTCTCCTCCACTGAGCACAAATGTTCCTCCTCCACTGAGCACCAATGTCCCTTCCCCACTGAGCACCAATGTCCCTCCTCCACTGAGCACCAATGTCCCTCCTCCACTGAGCACCAATGTCCCTCCTCCACTGAGCACCAATGTCCCTCCTCCACTGAGCACCAATGTCCCTCCTCCACTGAGCACCAATGTCCCTCCTCCACTGAGCAATAATGTCCCTCCTCCACTGAGCAATAATGTCCCTCCTCCACTGAGCACCAATGTCCCTCCTCCACTGAGCAATAATGTCCCTCCTCCACTGAGCACCGCTGTCTCTCCTCCACTGAGCACAAATGTTCCTCCTCCACTGAGCACCAATGTCCCTTCCCCACTGAGCACCAATGTCCCTCCTCCACTGAGCACCGATGTCCCTCCTCCACTGAGCACCAATGTCCCTCCTCCACTGAGCACCAACGTCCCTTCCCCACTGAGCACCAATGTCCCTCCTCCACTGAGCACCAATGTCCCTTTCCCACTGAGCACCAATGTCCCTCCTCCACTGAGCACCAATGTCTCTCACCCACTGAGAACCAATGTCCATCACCCACTGAGAACCAATGTCTATCACCCACTGAGAACCAATGTCTATCACCCACTGAGAACCAATGTCCATCACCCACTGAGCACCATGTTTCCACCCCCACTGAGAAACAATTTCCTTCTCCCACTGGACAACAAAGATTCCCCTCCCCCCCCCCCCCCCCCCCCCCCCCCGACGAGCGAGCGAGCGAGGCCCAGTCTCTACCCTTAGAAAACCCACCAGGAAAAAAACCTGGGGAACACAATTAACCCTAATTTTCCCAACCGGGGTAGCGTTAACTATTACTGTACCTGCCTACACGCCTCTTTACCTTTGGGCACAGGTCTACTTGGCCCAATGGTTAGTCTGGTCCTGCAGAACTGTAACCCTCCCCCCCCCCCCATGTCCTATCAACACTTCCAGGTGGAGAATCCACATCCAAATCCATTACCTTATACCCTGCCACCAGGGGGCAGATCAGCACGTCTATTTGATTAATATATATTATACCTTTCCAGTGTCCTCGGGACCTGGCTGAAGTGTCACTGAACAGGGGAGGTTTGGTGGGATCTGTAGATGGGAGAGAGAAAAACTCAATATAGACATGACATCATCCTTTAATAATAATAACTTGTGGAGAACAATTTTACTAAATATCTGAAGTTTCAGGTCATTAACTTTTTTAATGAATACAGCAAGTAAGAGCAGAGTGATTAGGTATGAGTGGATGTATTTACCAAGGAGGCCAGAGTAACTCTTCCAATATCGAGGGTATAACTACACCAAGGTAACTATTGAGAGCTCAGGTATCTCGTTATTATATCTCTCTTTGAAACAGCTCCTTCTTCTTCTCTTCACGTAATACACCTCGTATAAACCAAAACCTTTTGTTTTTGGATGGAGGTGGAAAGGGTTAGAGCAGCCTTTTTCGACCTTTCCAACACAAAGGAACCCTTGAAGTAGCTTTCAGGACTCAGGGAACCCTCTACTAAAAATGACTTTTATCTACAACTCATGACACATATGCCTTGTACACGCGATCGGGTTTCCCGGCTGACTTTTTACCACTGGGAAACCCGAGGGGAAAGCCGAGAACCGGCTCGGCAGCTTTTTCCCCCTACACACGGCCGGTTTTCATGGGAGGAAAACTGCCATGAGAGCTTTGGTCGGGAAACCCGGCCTTGTGTATGCTCAACCGTGGTCTTTCCCCATAGGAAAACTTCCGGGTTAAAAACCGCCGTGAAACACGGCGGTTTTCCTGTCAGGAAAACTGCCATGGAGCATATACAAAGCTGTCATGGCCGTTTTCCCGACAGGAAAACTGGTGGTGTGTACGAGGCTTCAGTGTGAAGGTCAATGGGAAGAATGCTCCTTTCACTTGTGGTCATTGGGAAGAATCCCTACTTACAGACAGCTGTCTAAAAGATCGATGGTGTCAGTGGGAACTTATGCGAGAGTCTGAAATTACTCTTTGCTCAAGGAACTCCTAGCAACCTTTGGAGGAACTCTGGTTGAGATACCCTGAGTTAGGCCCTCTCTGAATTTTCAATTACCATCTGGAGAAGCTCAAATTCTCTACCATTGCCAGATGTACCAAGGTTTTAACACATTCCCCAGGTCAGGTAGGTACAGGCTGAGTCACCAGAGCTGACTGTATATCAGCAGTACCTTATTATATTTGTATATACAGGGTGTACAGGGTCAGTGTCACAAGGGGTATAGAGTCAAGATCACAGGGGGTACAAGGTCAGGGTCACAGGGGGTACAGAGTCAGTGTCATGGGAGTACAAGGTAAGGATCAATGGGGGACAGGGTCAGGGTCACAGGGGGTACAGAGTCAGTGTCATGGGAGTACAAGGTAAGGATCACTGGGGTACAGGGTCAGGGTCACAGGTGGTACAGAGTGACTATCACAGGGGTACCAGGCCAGGGTCACAGTTAGTACAGGGTCAGGATCACAAATGTAAAGGGTCACAGAGGGTACAGGGTCAGTGTCACAGGGGGTACAGGTTCAGTGTCACAAGGGTACAGGATCAGTGTCTTGGGGGTACAGGGTTAATGTCTCAGGAGTACAGGGCCAGGGTCACAAGGGATATAGGGTCACTGTCACAGGGGATACAGGGTCACAATATGTACAGGGTCAGATTTACAGGGAGTACAGGGTCACTGGGGGAACAGGGTTAGGGTCACAGGGGGTATGGGTTCAGTGTCACATGGGGTACAGGGTCAGGGTCACAGGGGGTACAGAGTGACTATCAAAGGGGTTCCGGGCCAGGGTCAGAGTTGGTACAGGGTCAGGATCACAAATGTACAGGGTCACAGGGGGTACAGGTTCAGTGTCACAAGGGTACAGGATCAGTGTCTTGGGGGTACAGGGTCAATGTCTCAGGAATACAGGGTCAGGGTCACAAGGGGTAGAGGGTAACTGTCACAGGAGGTACAGGTTTATTGTCACAGGGGATACAGGGTCACAAGAAGAACAGGGTCACAGGGGGAATAGGGTCAGGGTCATAGGGGGGGGTACAGGATCAGGGTCACAAGGGGTATAGGGTCACTGCCACAGAAGATACAGGGTCATAAGTAGTACAGGGTCAGATTCACAGGAAGTACAGGGTCACTGGGGAAACAGGGTTAGGGTGACAGGGGGTATGGGGTCAGTGTCACAGGGGGTACAGGGTTAGGGTCACAGGGAGTACAGAGTCACAGGGGAACTGGGTCAGTGTCACAGGGGGAACAGGGTAATTGTAACAGGGGGTATGGGGTCACAGGGAGAACAGGGTCACAGGGGGTACAGGTTCAGTGTCACAAGGGTACAGGATCAGTGTCTTGGGGGTACAGGGTCAATGTCTCAGGAATACAGGGTCAGGGTCACAAGGGGTATAGGGTAACTGTCACAGGAGGTACAGGTTCATTGTCACAGGGGATACAGGGTCACAAGAAGAATAGGGTCAGGGTCATAGGGGGGTACAGGGTCAGTGTCGCAAGGGTACAGGATCAGTGTCTAGGGGGGTACAGGGTTACATGGCGTACAGGGTCAGTGTTTTAGGAGTACAGGGTCAGGGTCACAAGGGGTATAGGGTCATTGCCACAGGGGATACAGGGTCACAAGGAGTACAGGGTCAGATTCACAGGAAGTACAGGGTCACTGGGGAAACAGGGTTAGGTTCACAGGGGGTATGGGGTCAGTGTCACAGGGGGTACAGGGTTAGGGTCACAGGGAGTGCAGAGTCACAGGGGAACTGGGTTAGTGTCACAGGGGGAGCAGGGTCAGGGTCACAGGGGGTACAGAGTCAGTGTCAACAAACTGAAATCCTTACTGATACTGATATTTTTTTTTTTGAATTTGCCTCAACAATCAGGGGCCCCCTTCCACCCCCTGGCCCCGTAGCAGCCATGTGGACAGCTATGGCTATTGTTACACCACTGCTAAAG
Source organism: Rana temporaria (assembly GCF_905171775.1). Classification (NCBI taxonomy): domain Eukaryota; kingdom Metazoa; phylum Chordata; class Amphibia; order Anura; family Ranidae; genus Rana; species Rana temporaria. The sequence goes on along the minus strand of NC_053490.1, from coordinate 6,551,882 downwards.
ACTCAGAAGTCACAATGATTCTCCTCCCTACCTCAAAGGTGAACGGGTATGCATGCTCGCCCAACTTCTTGATCAAACGTTCCTGCAGCCGAGTCAGCGGCTTCTTCTCCTCCGGGACTGGTGGGAAAGCCTGAATGTTTGCAACAAAAAGGTCTTTGCGGAACGTCAAGCCCAAAACATCGAGATCCTCCCGGCCATAACGGAACGCGCAGGTCAGAGTCACAAATACTTGAGGAAACAAATAAACACATAAAAAACAAATTATCTTCACAGTGAGGACACACCAAGATTTAATTATAAAGCTCTGATTGCTCTTTGGGTTTTATGAAGACATAAAACCGTTCATTTTCCCCCATGAAACTTAGGAGGTTGTGTTGGAGGAGATCTTGTGATCGGGACACCCGGGGAACTTTCTAATTAGATGTTTTGGTGTGTAATTCCATTTTAGATTCATCACGTGGAATTCATGGGAACTCACATGTCTAGTAAGCGGACGTTCGAGTCATATACATAGTTAAATACTCAGGGGTATGCGTGGAACCAGGGCCGCCATCAGGGGGGTACAGGCATTACACCTGTAAGGAGCCCGATGACCCCCCTACCCACAGACATCACAGCACTCCCCCTGACAAGTGTTCTTTGGGCCTTTGCCATAGACCAGCCTAGACTCTAAAGCCTCGTATACACGATCGGATTATCCAACAGGAATTGTGTGATGTACAGGCTGTTGACGGAAAATCTGACCGTTTGTATGTTCCATCGGACAATTGTTGTCAGATTTTCCACTGACAAATGTCCGCCAACAATTGGGTGTTGTCGGATTTTCCGAACGTGTGTACACAAAGTACAAACACGCATGCTCAGAAGCAATACTCACCATATAACACAACATTAGCAGAAGTTGCCCAAAGGGTGGCGCGAAAGAGATGAAGAACCACGTTGTTTCGTGTTCGTTGGCCGACAATTCTTTGCCATTTGTATGCAAGACAAGTTCCTTGGCCAACGCCCTTCAGACAAAAGTCCTACGCTTTGTCCACAGAAAATCTGATCATGTGTATGAGGCTTTGTTTTTTTTTGCAACTTGGGATCCAACTTGAGAGACCCCAAGTCGCTTGACATGTGAAATGCCAATTCAGCTGTCTTAATTAGCACTACTGAAGTCGCTCCGACTATAGAAAAGGTTCCTGTACTACTTCAAGGTGACTTCTATCCGACTTGTGCCCATAGACTTTAATAAAAGTCGCCCTTCAAGTCAGATCCTCATCTTAATTGATGTGATTTGGATCCGACATTACAGAATGATTACCCAGGTATTCCCTGAAATTGCTTTAAAGTTGCTTCAAGTCACTTCAAAGTCACTTCAAGTCGCACTGAATTTGCCTTGCAAAGTCGTACTGTCGTGTGACTATCAGGCCACAGCAGTGTAAAGCAAACCTTTAGGTTCTTTTGGTCTCTGCCATAGACCAGACTAGACTCTTTAGGTTCTTTGGGCCTCTGCATCAGACCAGCTTAGACTCTTTAGGTTCTTTTGACCTCTGCCATAGATCAGCTTAGATTCTTTAGGTTCTGTTGACCTCTGCTATAAATCAGCTTAGACTGTTTAGGTTCTTTGGGTCTCTGCCATAGACCATCTTAGACTTTTAAGGTTATTTGGGTCTCTGTCACAGACCAGCTTAGACTTTTCAGGTTCTTTGGGTCTCTGTCATAGACCAGCTTAGACTCTTTAGGTTCTTTGGGTCTCTGCCATAGACCAGCTTAGACTTTTTAGGTTCTTTGGGCCTCTGCCATAGACCATCTTAGACTTTTAGGGTTCTTTGGGCCTCTGTCATAGACCATCTTAGACTTTTTAGGTTCTTTGGGCCTCTGCCATAGACCATCTTAGACTTTTTAGGTTCTTTGGGCCTCTGCCATAGACCAGCCTAGATTTGTTAGCTTCTTTGACCTCTGCCATAGACCATCTTAGACTTTTTAGGTTCTTTGGGTATCTGTCACAGACCAGCTTAGACTTTGTAGGTTCTTCGGGTCTCTGTCATAGACCGGCTTAGACTCTTTAGGTTCTTTGAGTCTCTGCCATAGACCAGCTTAGACTCTAGGTTCTTGGGTTCTCTGCCATAGACCAGCTTAGACTTTTTAGGTTCTTTGGGTCTCTGCCATAGACCAGCTTAGACTTTTTAGGTTATTTGGGCCTCTGCCATAGACCAGCTTAGACTTTTTAGGTTATTTGGGCCTCTGCCATAGACCAGCCTAGACTTGTTAGCTTCTTTGACCTCTGCCATAGACCATCTTAGACTTTTTAGGTTCTTTGGGCCTCTGCCATAGATCATCTTAGACTTTTTAGGTTCTTTGGGCCTCTGCCATAGACCATTTTAGACTTTTTAGGTTCTTTGGGCCTCTGCCATAGACCAGCTTAGACTTTTTAGGTTCTTTGGGCCTGTGCCATAGACCAGCTTAGACTTTTTAGGTTCTTTGGGTCTGTGCCATAGACCATCTTAGACTTTTTACGTTCTTTGGGTCTCTGCCATAGATCAGCTTAGACTTTTTAGGTTCTTTGGGCCTCTGCTATAGACCAGCTTAGACTTTATAGGTTCTGCTACCAGCCAACTTAGGTTTTTGTTAGTATCTACCATAGGCCAGCTTGGATTTCATGGGGCCAGATGGGCAGCCAGGAGAACAAACCTTCTCCCTTCTGGCTTCCAAAGCCAGGTAAAGGCATGGGAGGCATAAAAGGAACTTTCTACAGAAACCTCCTCACAAGGCAAAACCTGGGACACAAGGACCTTTCTAGAAGGTCACTCCAAATATTTATCATCCACCTCAGCCCACATCACTGGCATGAACCCCTCAGTGATTGGATGACACAGAATAAATATTCATACCCCCATACAATGTAGCTTCTTACTCTACCTACTGGAGAACACTCAACAGGCAGAAGCAATCAATGTCCCAGGCTTAGGGTAAACCCATAACAAACGTATTATTACAATGATGACCCTAGAAAAGGATTAATAGAGAACATAGATTACCTTTCCGCTCCTTCAGATATTCGGGATCAACCAAAACAACACCATCTAGAGGAAGGAAAAAAAAGAAAATTCTCATGAGCTCCAAAGAGAGAGAGAGAGAGCAAAACGAGATCAGGAAGAAGAGAGAGAGAAAGAGAGATGGGAGAGGGAGACAAAAGAGGGATAGTGAGAGACAGAAAAAGGGAGAGAAAGAGAGAAACTGGAGAGGGAGAAAGAGAGGTGGGAGAGAAATAAAGAAGAGAGAGATGGGAGAGAGAGAAAGGGAGAGAGATGGGAGAGGAATCGAGAAAGACATGAAAGGGAGAGAGAGAAAAAGAGATGGGAGAGGAAGAGAAAGATGTCAGAAGCGAGAAAATGGGATACACGGGAGAGAGGAAGAAATGGGAGGAGAGAGAAATGGAAGAGGCGTTAGAAAGAGAGATGGGAAAGAGAGGTGGGAGAGAGAAAGAAAGACAGAAACAGGAGAGAGAGAAAGAGAGCGAGAGAGATGGGAAACAGAAAAAGTAATTGGAGCAGGAGAATGAGAAAAGAAAAAATAGGAGAGTAGGGATGGGCCGAACACCCCCCGGTTTGCACCAGAACACTTCGAACAGGCTAGAAGTTCTAATGAACACTGGAACCCTATTAAAGTCTGTTGGACATGAACATGAAAAAATCAAAAGTTCGAATTTTAAAGGCTAATATGCAAGTTATTGCCATAAAAAAGTGTATGGAGACCCGGGTACTGCCCCAGGGGACATGTATTAAAGCAAAAAAAAAGTTTTTAAAACGATTGTTTTTAAAGGAGCAGTGATTTTAATGATGCCTAAAGTGAAACAATAAAAATGAAATATCCCTTTAAATATAGTGCCTGGGGATCCCCTTACTCTGCCTGTAAAGTATCACATATGTGCAATGTATAGAACCTGCTGCAGCAATAATGACATTTCTAAAGAAAAAAATAACATTTAAACTTGCTCGCGCCTGTAATGTATTGCCGGCTCCCGGAAATATAAATGAACATATGGATTTTAAGGAGAACCCCATGCCAAAATGTAAAAAAAAAAAAATGACGTGGTTTCCCCCCTAAAATCCATACCCCGCCCCCTTCTGACATCACATGTTCGTGGCGGGGCGAACTTCCAGCGAGCGCCCTATATGTTCGTTTGTTTTACGAAACATCGGGACCATCCCTACTGGAGAGAGAAAGAGTGACCCAAGAGGAAAGAACAGCACAAGAGTAAAAGACAGGCAAGGGAGAGAGAGCTTTATAAAATCCCCTTGCCGCCGAGCGTACACACATATGCGTCCTCGGCTTTCGGGGGTTATACCGGGATGATGTCCGCAGCTGGAGGCATCATCCCGGTATAATTTTTTAGAGCCGGCGATTGGCTTTCCAGGAATAACAACCAACAGCTTTTGCTATCCCGGAGGAGTGGAAGGGGACATCCCGCCACCTCCGCCACTCTTACTGGGCCTCCTGTCCCACCGGGAGACCTGATCTAAGAACCGCCACCTCCAGTGCCTAGCCGCAGACTGGAACGAAGCCACGAACGGCTTCGATCCAGTCTCTTCCATGTAAACACGTAAGCGACGTCACAACGTCACTTCCAGGTTTACTCGGCTGCCAGAAATAGAACATGTTTTATTTTTTTCCAATGGAAAAAAAACTATAGGAAATTCCTATAGTCTGTGTGCAACTCCGATGGAGAAAAAGCCCACGCATGCTCAAAATCAAGTCGACGCATGCTCGGAAGCACTGAACTTCATTTTTCTCGGCTCGTCGTAGTGTTTTACGTCACCGCATTTTGGATGGTCAGAATTTGGTCTGAGGCCTCGTACACACCACCGGTTTTCTCGGCAAAAACCAGCAAGAAAACTGCTGGCAGAGCTTTCTTGCTGAGAAAACCGTTTGTGTGTACGAGGCTTTCAGGTTTCTCGTCAGGAAATCTGGCCAGAATCTCGACGAGAAAAATAGAGAACCTGCGCTCTTTTTTTCTCGTCGAGATTCTGGTCGGTCTGTTTCCCGACGAGAAACCCGAGAGTGTGTATACTTACCTGTCGCCGTGGAAACCCGTGCATGCTCGAAATGACTTTGACGCATGCGCGGTAGCTTCCACGGCATAGGTAGGGTGACGCGATGACGTCACCGCGTTTTTCCGTTTCAAGAGAACCGCTGTTCTTTCGAAAAGGTCTGAATGTACACTCGGCAGCAAGAGATTCTTGCCAAGAATCTCGTCGGGAAAAACAATGTTTTTTTCCTGACGAGATTCTTGCCCGTGTGTACGAGGCCTCACAGTGCGTATGCAAGGCAGCTTGAACGGAATTCCGAATAAAAATTCCATTGGATTTTAGGCCATCGGAAATTCCGATCGTGTGTACAGGACATTAGTCATGAAAGGGTTAAATCTGAAGTATTACGTTAAAAACGTTTTTTTTTTTGGAAAGAGGGGATGTCAATAGATGTCACATAGATATCATACTCAAGTCATTGTCTTCAATTGAGGACATAGTTAATGAAATACTCACCAACGGGATCCACGACATCAATGTGGTCCACAAAGTCCCTCTTCCCCAGGTATACAGTGAGCTGAAAGGAGACAAAGCCACATAATATTACAGATTGTTATTGTAGAATGTGAATGGAGCAAAACAAACACAAATATCATACTATTTCCTGGTTGGGTCAAATGTTTGTCATTGATTTATACCTGAAAATAACAAACTTGGCCACAAACTTGGAAAAGTGGCCCTCACCCTAGACTAAGGTGACCGGGTTTTTAAAATTAAATCTGGGGACATATTTATTTATTTTTTACTAGTATTGGCGGCAATCGGTGACTCTCTGCCCGTCGCCACCTCCAGGGACAATCCTAGGGTCACAGACACCTGGGTGCAGAAATATTTCTGGCGCCCCCACATGGCTGTGGTCATCTTACTAACTCCTCCCCTTTACAAATGTTTCTATGGCTACGACTCAAACACAGAGATGCTCCCCTAAGAAGTCTTCATTAGTGTCCCCCATCAGAGCCCCCCAGCAGGTGTCCCCCATCAGAGCCCCCCAGCAGGTGTCCCCATCAGAGCCCCCCCAGCAGGTGTCCCCCATCAGAGCCCCCCCAGAAGGTGTCCTCCATCAGAGCCCCCCCACAGCAGGTGTCCCCCATCAGAGCCCCCCCAGAAGGTGTCCCCCATCAGAGCCCCCCCACAGCAGGTGTCCCCATCAGAGCCCCCCACATCAGGTGTCCCCATAGTTCAGTACTTGTCCAATAGATGCCTGTACCTCGTGTGCGCTGGGAGCAGAAGCACATTACGGAGGGGCGGGGCATACGTGGCATCTTTGGTTACTTGGAGGGTGGCACTCGGAGAGCATTTCTGGGAGTGCACGGGATGATTGGCAGCAGCTCCGGCCAACCCAGAAGCCTCTCATCACACCGCCTATGGGAGAAGAGCCGACACACGCAGAGGGGGCGGGGCAGACAGGAGACTGCTCCATGCACATCGGACAGAATTAATTAGTGGAGCCTAGTACCGGAGCGTGTTCCGGTACTAGGCTCCGCTGTGGTACCCAGCCCGGAATCCAGGTACAGTGGGAGGTATGCGCTCTTGTCAGTTGCCAGCGGAGAGAGCAAGCGGGATGGGGAACCGCAGTACCCGCTACATGCGCTCCGCCTCTTGACACATACAAGGAGGAGTGAGGGGAGCACTTTGGAGCTTCAGTGCCCCCACCTCTGCGGCACCTGGGTGCGGAGCACCCCGTGCACCCTGCCTAGGATCCGCCCGCCTCACAGCCTGTCAAGACTTACTCTCCGGCCCCAGCTACTATCGGGTAGGGAGCGGAGGAAGATCACTCCGCCAGGGAAGGAGAGGAGATAAGCAGGCAGGCTGCTGGTCGGGACTTGAGCCAAGGCAGAAGAACATGCGAGCGGAGCTGAATGGGCACCCGAACCTGAAGAAATTTTCCCTCCACTCCGACCAGCACATGATCATCAGAAAGGGGCACAGATAATGAAAAAAAAATACACCCCCTCAAGCTATTAGGAGCGGCAGAGCGCGTGGGGGGGGGGGTGATAATGTAATTCAGATTATTTTTTTATTCTGCACTGACTGTCTTTGAAATTGGTAAAGAAAAATTGGAAGGTTTGGTATTTTTAGGGTGCAAAATTATAACAACAAAGTATATCAAAAAAGATGTTTCACCACGAATAGTAGCTTCCTCAGGAGAATTACATTTATCAGGCTCCTGAGGAAGCTACTATTCGTAATGAAACATGTTGAGAATTTTGTCAGCTTGTACACTGTTGATACTGTACTGTATATTCTTATGATGGATTTTATTCTGTCTATTTTTAACCTTTATTAATAAAAATCTTTTTTGATATATTTTGTTGTTATCATTTTGCACCCTAAAAATCCCAAACCTTCAATTTTTATTTACCAATTAAAGCGGAGGTCCACCCTAAAAATGTAAAATTTTAATAAATTTTTTTTTTATACTTACCAGAAATGGCTGTTACTAGGCAGATCGTCCTAATCTGCCACTTCCTGGTCCGCGGTGGTCTTCTTTCTTCTCCTCCTTGCACTGCCTCCTGGGAAATGGGGAGCGGTGTCTTCTGGGACCTTGTGTGTGTGTGTGTCCCAGGAGACATCCGCCTATTCACATATCGCCGCGCAGCTCGCGCATGTACAGTAGGGAACCAAAGCCGCAATGCTTCACTTCCTGATTCCCTCACCGAGGATGGCGGCGGGGGGCAGCCGAGACATCCTGCTATTGACCTCAGCTTGTTCCTGACCATGGCTTGTCTTTGTTGATTGCCAGTTGACCTTGGCTAACTCCTGATTTTGACTTAACCTGGCTGAACTTCTGGTGTGACCCTTAACCATGACTCTGTCTGCTACCTTGCCTGTGTGCTCCATGGCCACCAACCACCACCTGTCTAGACCTTGCTTCCAGCCTGTTTCGTTCCATTGCCTTGACAAGCTGTCTTCCCATCTGTTTCTCTCCAGGGACCTTCCTGTTGGCCTGCACAAGCACCCCACAACCAGGCCTACCTCCAGAAGGGAATGTTCGTGGGCTGGACTTTCATTCCTTGTGCTCCACTCCATGCGTGCCTGGACCAGAGGTGTAAGGGAAGCCATCTCATCATCTCGACTACCAACCAGGTATGTGAAAGGCTCTGAGTGAAGATCCTTCACCATTAGGCCATTGATTGGAGCGAAACCCTCAGTCAGAACATACCGAGCATTATATAGCTCTCTGCTTCCTGTTCAGACCTGTGATAACAGCCTCTGGCAGAGGGAATTCCTCCAGCAGTATCATCCTTTGTCACTCAAGATATACTATAATATATCATATGGTGGAGTGCCGAGAGCTGCAGAAGAAGCTGTTGATGGAAGATGTGAAAAGCTGTACAATAATTGCTCAAAATAAACCATTGCCACCATTCACAATTTCCACCAATTACCATGGTACACTTTGCATGTTAGACTTTCTTTGGCCCACAGATATCTGTCCCATTTAAAGGGCCAGTTCGTTGTGTTCCCTCTCCCCCAAACTGAGGTTCCCCATTCCTCCATGGGCTTCAATGATGGCAATTTGACTCTCATTTTAACGTGCCAAAAGTCTGCAACAAATCTGATCCTTCCATGGGTGCCTTCAAGTATGTTAGAACTGTAAGTCCTACCATGATAAAGCAGGGCAAAGGTTCCTAATCCTTCACTGGCTCCAATGATGGCGATCTCTACCTGCTCTCACCCTAATGTCCTAAAATGAAATATCAGAACAAAAGATTCCAGTCCTCCCCTGGACTCCAATGATGGCAATCTGGCCCTGCCCCTGACCCTAAAGTGCAAGAAATTCTGCACCAGTTCTTACCCCTCCACGGGAGCTCTTAGCTATGCTGGAACTGGAAGTCCTACCATAAAATATCAGACCAAAAGTTTCTAGTCCTCCCCTGGACTCCAATGATGGCAATCTGGCCCTGCCCCTGACCCTAAAGTGCCATCTTTAATCCTTCCATGGGATCCTTCAGCTATAAAGAACTTGAAGCCCTACCAGGAAATATCAGGCCAACAATTCCCAGTTCTGCCCTGGGCTCCTGTGATGGCAATCTGGCCATACCCTAATGTTAAAGTGTCAAAAACCCTTCACCAACACTAACCCTTTCATGGGGGCATTCAGAAATGCTAGAACTGGAAGTCCTACCATGAAATAGTATGCCAAAGGGTCCCAATGCTCCCCTGCACTCCAATTATGCCATACTGACCCTGCCTTCACCTTAAAGTACCAAAAGCCCTGTGCCAACTCTATCTCTGCCACTGGGGCTTTAGCTGTCCTGGAACTGGAAGTGCTACCATGAAATGTCAGACCAAAGATTCCCGGTCCTCTCCTGGGATCCAATCATGCCAATCTGACCCTGCCTTCACGGTAAAGTGCCAAAAGCCCTGTGCCAACTCTATCTCTGCCACTGGGGCTTTAGCTGTCCTGGAACTGGAAGTGCTACCATGAAATGTCAGGCCATAGATTCCCAGTCCTCCCCTGGGCACCAATGATGCCAATCTGACCCTGCCTTCATGGTAAAGTGTCAAAAGCCCTGTGCAAACTCTATCTCTTCCACTGAGGCTTTAGCTGTCCTGGAACTGGAAGTCCTACCATGAAATGTCAGGCCATAGATTCCCAGTCCTCCCCTGAGTTCCAATCATGCCAATCTGACCCTGCCTTCACGGTAAAGTGCCAAAAGCCCTGTGCCAACTCTATCTCTGCCACTGGGGCTTTAGCTGTCCCGGAACTAGAAGTTCTACCATGAAATATTAGGCCATAGATTCCCAGTCCTCCCCTGGGCTCCAATGATGCCAATCTGACCCTGCCTTCATGGTAAAGTGTCAAAAGCCTTGTGCCAATTCTAACCCTTCCATAGGGGCCTTAGCTGTCTTTGAACTAGAAGTCCTACCATGAAATATCAGGCCAAAGGCGAAACCATTTTCTGAGGAATCTGCGGTGAGCGATGTGTCCTAATCACATTGTCAGGGGTTTAGCTTTGATAGCAAGGGACGGCACTTAAATCTGAAGCCATCTGCAACCAGTCCATTGATTTTTATGTCCCATGAAAGCAGTTGGCCTAATTAGTTCAGATAAAAGGACTACAAATTAGAGAGCGGTTGTTACTATTATTGATCTGTTCCGTCTCTGAAAACTCCAGGAAGTCAGTGGCCAGCCTGGGAGAGGGGGGGACGAAAAAAAAAGCAAAATAGCAAGGATTGTGACAACCAGGATCCTACACGTTCTCTGCTATGAAACGGCTTACCTATCTGTAGAATTGTTTTCATGCTATTTTATTTTATTCTAATTTTAACCATTTCCGCCCCGGACCATTTTGCAGGCCAAAGACCAGGGCCACCTTTTGCGATTCGGCACTGCGTCGCTTTAACTGACAATTGCGCGGTCGTGCGACGTGGCTCCCAAACAAAATGGGCGTCTTTTTTTCCCCACAAATAGAGCTTTCTTTTGGTGGTATTTGATCACCTCTGCGGTTTTTATTTTTTGCGCTATAAACAAAAATAGAGCGACAATTTTGAAAAAAAGCAATGGCCCGGATTCACAGACAGCGGCGCACATTTATGCCGCCGTAGCGTATCTCCTGTACGCTACGCGACACACCACAGAGAGGCAAGCACTGAATTCACAAAGCCAGTGCTCCCAAATCTGCACTGGGTTTCCAAGGCGTAAGTCGGCGTAAGTGGAAGTGGGCGTGAGCCATGCAAATGAGGCGTGACCCCATGCAAATGATGGGCCGAAAGCTAGACAGATACGTATAACGAACGGCGCATGCGCCGTCCCGTGGACACATCCCAGTGCGCATTGCTCAGATTCACATCGGAACTACTCCCTAAGATACGTCGGGTCACTGCCTACGGCGTGAACGTAACCTACGCTCAGCCATATTCACGTCCAACTTAAACTACGTAAAATACGCCGGCTTGTGTTCCCTGTTGCAGCCCTTTGCATGGATGCTGCTGAGTTACACCTCCTTTATGGGGCATAACCCAACACATCACATCACCCAAAGAACACCATCCCCACTGTGAAACATGGCGGTGGCAGCATCATGCTGTGGGGACATTTTTCAGCAGTCAGGACTGGGAAACTGGTGGAAGTTGAGGGAAAGATGGATGGTGATAAATACAGGGATATTCTAGAGCTAAACCTGTAGCACGCTGTGTGTGATTTGAGGCGAGGACGGAGGTTCACCTTCCAGCAGGACAATCACCCCAAACACACTGCTAAAGCAACACTTGAGGGGTTTAAGGGGAAACATGTAAATGTGTTGGAATGGCCCAATCAAAGCTCAGACCTCAATCCAATAGAAAATCTGTGGTCAGACTTAAAGATTGCTGTTCACAAGCGCAAACCATCCAACTTGAAGGATCTGGAGCAGTTTTGCAAGGAGAAGGAATGGGCAAAAATCCCAGAGGTGAGATGTGGGAAGACCATAGAGACTTATCCAAAGGGACTTGGAGCTATGATAGGCGGCTCTACAAAGTATTGACTTCAGGGGGGTTGAATATTTATGCACATCGACTTTTTCTGTTATTTTGTCCTATTTGTTGAAATAAAAAACATCTTCAAAGTTGTGGGCGTGTCCTGTAAATTAAATGACACAAATCCTCAAACGATCCATGTTAATTCCAGACTGTGAGGCAACAAAACAGAAAAAAATGCCAAGGGGGGGGGGGGGGTGAATACTTTTGCAAGGCACTGTATGTCACACAGTGCTAAGTCATAGAATCATAGAACTAGAGACTGCAGTCCTGCTCAGAAGCACCGAGAAAAGTCTGCTGATGTGGATTATATGATATTATATTACATCAATATGTATTACACCGTACACCAATATATTTAGCCGCTTCTAATGTTGACCCATTTAGGGCACAAAAAGTTCCTTAATTACGTTGTTAATTTTATTTAGAAGTGAGAGAAAAGAGAAACGTAATTAATGCACTGTAATTAGGACACATAGAGGCCGGGGGGGGGGGGGGGGTAAATCATAAGCAGCATAACCAGATAAAATTATCCAGATAAAGATCAGCCAGATGATATAATATATATATAGAGTTAATGTACTGTATATTAATTGGTGGGTGGAACTTCTTTATTGTTCAATGACCAATCATATGGGAGTATAGTGACCTGGCCAAACTTTTGGGCAGAGGCTCCTGGATTGAATATGGATAATTTTGCTGACCCAGTGTGGGAGGAGCCTGCATGTATTGTGATTGGCCCGACAGGCATGTGTCGTGACCAGATTTACTCAGCGTGGTGGACCCTGTGTATAACATGACTGGCTTGACTCAGGAGGGGAGGGTCCTGTGTGTAACATGACCAGCTTCATTCAGCGTGGGAGGGCGCTGGATGTAACGTGACCAGCTTGATTCAGCGAGGGAGGGCCCTGTGTGTAACATGACTGATTTGATTCAGCGTGAGAGGGAGCTGCATGTAACGTGGCCGGCGTGACTCAGCATGGGAGGCTGCTGCATATAATATGACTGGCTTTACTCAGTGTGGGAGGGCGCTGCATGAAACATGACCGGCTTGACTCAGCATGGGAGGGCTCTGCATATAATTCGACTGGTTTCACTCAGCGTGGGAAGGCACTGTATGTACCATGACCAACTTGACTCAGTGTGGGAGGGCCCTGTGTGTAATGTGACTGGCTTGACCCAGCAGGGGAGGGCCCTGTGTGTAACATGACTGATTTGACTCAGCGTGGGAGGGCACTGCATGTAACGTGACCGGCTTGACTCAGCATAGGAGGCCGCTGTATATAATGTGACTGGCTTGACTCAGCGTGGGAGGGCACTGCATGTATTATAAGCAGCTTGACTCAGCATGAGAGGGCCCTTTGTGTAATGTGACTGGCTTGACTCAGCATGGGAGGGACCTGCATGTAATATGACTGGCTTGACTCTGCGTTGGAGTCCGCTGCATATTATATGACTGGCTTCACTCAGCATGGGAGGGCCCTGCGTGTAATGTGACCGCTGTATATAATGTGACTGGCTTGACTCAGCGTGGGAGGGCACTGCATGTAACGTGACCGGCTTGACTCAGCATGGGAGGCCGCTGTATATAATGTGACTGGCTTGACTCAGCGTGGGAGGGCACTGCATGTACCATAGGCAGCTGCATGTATTATAAGCAGCTTGACTCAGCATGAGAGGGCCCTTTGTGTAATGTGACCAGCTTGACTCAGCATGGGAGGGACCTGCAAGTAACATGACTGGGTTGAATCTGCTTGGGAGTCCGCTGCATATAATATGACTGGCTTCACTCAGCAAGGGAGGGCCCTGCGTGTAATGTGACCGCTGTATATAATGTGACTGGCTTGACTCAGCGTGGAAGGGCACTGCATGTACCATAGGCAGCTTGACTCAGCATGGGAGGGCCCTGCGTGTAATGTGACCAGCTTGACACAGCATGGGAGGCACCTGCAAGTAACATGACTGGGTTGAATCTGCGTGGGAGTCCGCTGCATATAATATGACTGGCTTCACCCAGCATGGGAGGGCCCTGCGTGTAATGTGACCGCTGTATGTAATGTGACTGGCTTGACTCAGCGTGGGAAGGCACTGCATGTACCATAGGCAGCTTGATTCAGCATGGGAGGGCCCTGCGTGTAATATGACCAGCTTGACTTAGCATGGGCGGGACCTGCAAGTAAAATGACCGGCTTGACTCTGTGTGGGAGGCCTCTGCATATAATATGACTGGCTTCACTCAGCATGGGAGGGCGCTGCGTGCAATGTGACCAGCTTGACTCAGAGTGGGAGGGTCCTGTGTGTAATGTGACTGGCTTGACCCAGCAGGGGAGGGCCCTGTGTGTAACATGACCGATTTGATTCAGTGTAGGTGTGCCTGTTACTTCCTGCTTGCGTTCCGCCCTGGAACGCATTACGGTGTCCGCGTTCCACCCTGCAACGCGGAAGTTTCTTTCAAACTAAGTGCGATGCACTACACCTGGTTACTGGCCTATAAAGGCACTCAGCTTAGACACAAGCCTTGTTTCTATTATTGTCAGCCGTAGCTCGGTCACGCTACAGAGAAGTGTGTCATCGCTCCCCATGCCGGAAGATCGCTCCAGCCTCAACTACTCCTTTAGTGCCATCTGCTGTTATTGCAACTGGGAGCCATTGCTGGGGACAGCCTTTAGAGATTCCTTGCTGATCATCCTTCACCACAGATTCCTTAATTGCCTATCCTTAAGCCTGCTAAACGGATAAGTAGCTATTCTATTACTTGTAGTGCTATAGCAAGATCTGCTACTTATGTGCCAGCTATACAATTGCTATTGTTTATCATGCCTCCTGACTATCAACATATTTGGGATATACTGTTGTGTTAAAGGACTGTCTCCTAAGGAATATCTTAACCACTTGCTTACTGGGCACATAAACCCCCTTCGTTCCCAGGCGAAATCTCAGCGTCCGGCACTGCGTCGCTTTAACTGACAATTGCGCGGTCGTGCGACGTGGCTCCCAAACAAAATTGGCGTCCTTTTTTCCCCACAAATAGAGCTTTCTTTTGGTGGTATTTGATCACCTCTGCGGTTTTTATTTTTTGCGCTAATAAACAAAAAAAGAGCAACAATTTAAAAAAAATATATATTTTTTTTACTTGTTGCTATAATAAATATCCCAATTTTTTTTTTAAAAAACTTTTTTTTTTCTCAGTTAAGGCCGATACGTATTTTTCGACGTATTTTTGTAAAAAAAAAAAAAAAAATCGCAATAAGCGACTGGTTTGCGCAAAAGTTATAGCGCCTACAAAATGGGGAACAGAATTATGATTTTTTTTTATTATTTTTTTTTTTACTAGTAATGGCGGCGATCTGCGATTTTTATTGGGACTGGGATATTGCTGCGGACGTATCGGACACTTTTGACACAAATTTGGCGCCATTCACATTTATACAGCGATCAGTGCTATAAAAATGCACGAATTACTGTATAAATGTGACTGGCAGTGAAGGGGTTAACACTAGGGGGTGAGGAAGGGGTTAACTGTGTAGCCTGGGTGTGTTATAACTGTGTGGGGGGAGGGGGGTGACTGGGGGAGGGGACCGATGCTGTGTCTCTATGTACAAGGGACACAGATCGGTCTCCTCTCTCCCTGACAGGACGTGGAGCTCTGTGTTTACACACAGAGCTCCACGTCCCTGCTGTCACCTGCCGTGTCACCGACGATCGCGTGTACCCGGCGGACATCGCGGCCGCCAGGTACACGCATCGGGTCTTCGGCGATGCGCCGGGACAGTTTTTACCCGCCGCGCGCCACCCAGTGGCGCGCGCGGGTAATGCACATAAAAGGCCGTGTTTAAACGGCCACTTGGCACTTGAGAGCCGCGCTGCGGACGTATTTCGTCTATAGCGCGGATCTCAAGTGGTTAAAGGGACATCTACACTCAAATACCCTGAGCTATATTCACCTCTCATAAGTAACTATTAGTTAATGCTACAACTTCTAATTACTACATGTACTCTCAAAGTACCTGAGCTATACTGCCTCTCATATGTAACTTGTAGTTGCCACTGCAACTTGCGTATTACTACATGTACTCTCAAAGTATCTGAGTGATACAGCCTCTCATATGCAACTGTTAGTTGTTACTACAACTCATACTTACTACGTGCTATACAGAAGTATAAATTGCTTATAGGCCTTGTCCTAATCATTGGAACATGTTCGCTCTAACTTTTCTATGCTAGGAATTGATGCTATTTCTTAACATCTCCCTTAGTGGCCTAATACATCCCTACATGCTCAAAGTGATATGATGTAGAGAACCCCCAAACTCCTGTTGCTAGGAGTGACGCCTGGGGTCCCTTACTGATAATCACTTGCATATAGAAGTGTATTGGAATCTTGACCTTGAACTCAGCATGGGAGGCCGCTGTATGTAATGTGACTGGCTTGACTCAGCGTGGGAGGGCACTGCATGTACCATAGGCAGCTTGACTCAGCATGGGAGGGCCCTGCGTGTAATGTGACCAGCTTGACCCAGCGTGGGAGGGCCCTGTGTGTAATGTGACTGGCTTGACTCAGGGTGGGAGGGCACTGCATGTACCATAGGCAGCTTGACTCAGCATGGGAGGGCCCTGCGTGTAATGTGACCAGCTTGACCCAGCGTGGGAGGGCCCTGTGAGTAATGTGACTGGCTTGACTCAGCGTGGGAGGGCACTGCATGTACCATAGGCAGCTTGACTCAGCATGGGAGGGCCCTGCGTGTAATGTGACCAGCATAGGAGAGCCCTGTGTGTAATGTGACTGGCTTGACTTAGTGTGGGAGGGTCCTGGCACTTTGATTTATTAATTTATTTTATCATGCAGCGCCCTCCCACACTGAATCAAGCTGGTCATGTTACACACAGGGACCTCCCCGGCTGAGTCAAGACAGTCATGTTACACACAGGGTCCTCCCCCGCTGAGTCAAACCAGTCATGTTACACTCCTCTTCTGTTTTGAATGGCACCCAGCTTCATTGAACACACTTACTGAAATGCAGGGTGCCATGGACCCGCCTCCTGTGGGTAGAAGTTATCACTTCCCACCACACTGTTCTGTTATAGTGTGCCATAAAGCACAGAAGCCGGCCCAGCATGGGGAAAAAGAGGAAGAGGGCAGTGAGTATAACATGAACAGCCTGACCCACCATGGGAAGAACCTACATGCAACGTGACCGGCTTGACCCAGTGTGGGAGGATCCTAAGTGTAATTTGAATGGGCTGACCCAGCATTGAAGACAATGCAAGTGGTGTGACTGGACTGACCCAATGTAGGAGAACCCTACGCGTATCATGACCAGCCTGACCCAACGTTGGAGAGCTCTGCGTGCAATGTGACTGGCCTGACCCATTATGGGAGGACCCTGCAATTATCAAGGCCAGCCTGACCCAGCGTGGAAGGGCCCTCCATGTATCATGGCCAGCCTGCCCCAGGGTATAAGGGCCCTGTGATTATGATGGGCAGCCTGACCCAGCGTAAGAGGGCCCTGCAGGTATCATGGCCAGCCTGACCCAGAGTGGGAGGTTTCTGTGTGTATCAGGCCAGCCTGACCCAGCGTAAGGGGGCCCTGCAGGTATCATGGGCAGCCTGACCCAGTGTGGGAGAACCCTGCATGTATCATGACCAGCCTGACCCAGCATGGGAGGACCTTGTGTGTATCACGGCCAGCCTGACCCAGCATGGGAGGGCCCTGTGTGTATCACGTCCAGTCTGACCCAGCATGGGAGGACCTTGTGTGTATCACGGCCAGCCTGACCCAGCATGGGAGGGCCCTGTGTGTATCACGTCCAGTCTGACCCAGCCTGGGAGCACCCTGTGTGTATCATGGCCATCCTGACCCAGCGTGAGAGGGCCCTGCATGTATCATGGCCAGCCTGACCCAGCATGGGAGGACCCTGCATGTTTCATGGCCAGCCTGACCCAGCATGGGAGGACCCTGCATGTTTCATGGCCAGCCTGACCAAGCGTGGGAGGGCCCTGTGTGTATCATGTCCAGCCTGATCGTGGGAGGACCCTGCATGTATCATGGACAGCCTGACCCAGCATGGGAGGACCCTGTGTGTATCATGGCCATCCTGACCAAGCGTGGGAGGACCCTGTGTGTATCATGGCCAGCCTGACCCAGCATGGGAGGACCCTGCATGTTTCATGGCCAGCCTGACCCAGCGTGGGAGGGCCCTGTGTGTATCATGTCCAGCCTGATCGTGGGAGGACCCTGCATGTATCATGGACAGCCTGACCCAGCATGGGAGGACCCTGTGTGTATCATGGCCAGCCTGACCCAGCGTGGGAGGACCCTGCATGTATCATGGCCAGCCTGACCCAGCATGGGAGGACCCTGTGTGTATCATGGCCAGCCTGACCCAGCGTGGGAGGACCCTGCATGTATCATGGCCAGCCTGACCCAACGTGTGAGGACCCTGTGTGTATCATGGCCAGCCTGACGCAGCGTGGGAGGTCCCTGCATGTATCATGGCCAGCCTGACCCAGCGTGGGAGGGCCCTGCAGGTATCATGGCCAGCCTGACCCAGCGTGGGAGGGCCCTGTGTGTATCATGTCCAGCCTGACCCAGCATGGGAGGGCCCTGTATGTATCATGGCCAGCCTGACCCAGCGTGGGAGGGCCCTGTGTGTATCATGTCCAGCCTGACCCAGCGTGGGAGGACCCTGTGTGTATCATGGCCAGCCTGACCCAGCGTGGGAGGACCCTGTGTGTATCATGGCCAGCCTGACCCAGCGTGGGAGGACCCTGTGTGTATCATGGCCAGCCTGACCCAGCGTGGGAGGACCCTGTGTGTATCATGGCCAGCCTGACCCAGCGTGGGAGGACCCTGTGTGTATCATGGCCAGCCTGACCCAGCGTGGGAGGACCCTGTGTGTATCATGGCCAGCCTGACCCAGCGTGGGAGGACCCTGTGTGTATCATGGCCAGCCTGACCCAGCGTGGGAGGGCCCTGTGTGTATCATGTCCAGCCTGACCCAGCGTGGGAGGGCCCTGTGTGTATCATGTCCAGCCTGACCCAGCATGGGAGGGCCCTGTGTGTATCATAGCCAGCCTGACCCAGCGTGGGAGGGCCCTGTGTGTATCATGTCCAGCCTGACCCAGCGTGGGAGGACCCTGTGTGTATCATGGCCAGCCTGACCCAGCGTGGGAGGGCCCTGTGTGTATCATGTCCAGCCTGACCCAGCGTGGGAGGGCCCTGTGTGTATCATGTCCAGCCTGACCCAGCATGGGAGGACCCTGTGTGTATCACGGCCAGCCTGACCCAATGTTGGAGGACCCTGTGTGTATCATGGCCAGCCTGACCCAGCGTGGGAGGACCCTGCAGGTATCATGGCCAGCCTGACCCAGCGTGGGAGGGCCCTGTGTGTATCATGTCCAGCCTGACCCAGCGTGGGAGGACCCTGTGTGTATCATGGCCAGCCTGACCCAGCGTGGGAGGACCCTGTGTGTATCATGGCCAGCCTGACCCAGCGTGGGAGGACCCTGTGTGTATCATGGCCAGCCTGACCCAGCGTGGGAGGACCCTGTGTGTATCATGGCCAGCCTGACCCAGCGTGGGAGGACCCTGTGTGTATCATGGCCAGCCTGACCCAGCGTGGGAGGGCCCTGTGTGTATCATGTCCAGCCTGACCCAGCGTGGGAGGGCCCTGTGTGTATCATGTCCAGCCTGACCCAGCATGGGAGGGCCCTGTGTGTATCATAGCCAGCCTGACCCAGCGTGGGAGGGCCCTGTGTGTATCATGTCCAGCCTGACCCAGCGTGGGAGGACCCTGTGTGTATCATGGCCAGCCTGACCCAGCGTGGGAGGGCCCTGTGTGTATCATGTCCAGCCTGACCCAGCGTGGGAGGGCCCTGTGTGTATCATGTCCAGCCTGACCCAGCATGGGAGGACCCTGTGTGTATCACGGCCAGCCTGACCCAATGTTGGAGGACCCTGTGTGTATCATGGCCAGCCTGACCCAGCGTGGGAGGACCCTGCAGGTATCATGGCCAGCCTGACCCAGCGTGGGAGGGCCCTGTGTGTATCATGTCCAGCCTGACCCAGCGTGGGAGGACCCTGTGTGTATCATGGCCAGCCTGACCCTGCGTGGGAGGACCCTGCATGTATCATGGCCAGCCTGACCCAGCATGGGAGGACCCTGTGTGTATCATGGCCAGCCTGACCCAGCGTGGGAGGACACTGTGTGTATCATGGCCAGCCTGACCCAGCGTGGGAGGGCCCTGTGTGTACCATGGCCAGCCTGACCCAGCCTAGGAGGGCCCTCCATGTAAGCCAAAGCAGAAAGTCTTATGGGTGCATTTATGGAAACATTTGCAGAGCTGTGAAATTGTCCATCCGTTCTGTGTGGGGGAGGGGGGAGGGTAGGGGTGAAGTTGAATGTTACTAAGCTATTTTCTCTCCAAGTTAAATATAATTTGTTTATAATAAATAAACTGAATCTGGAAAATACTGTATCATGGCCACTAGATGGTGCTGAAAAGCATAGTATAAAAAGTATTGATTTGCTATGAGCTTCACCTCCATCTAGTGGCCATAATGTGGTAATTTCTTAAGCCACTTATTTTCTATAAATGAATAGCATTCGACCTGGATAGAAAAATAGCCTAGCAACATTTGATTTTGCCGCCATTGGGAAAGAACGAACGCCATTTCAGAAGAAGAATCTCTCTGCAACTGTTTTATAAATCCGCCCCCTTTCATGTCACTAATCTAAAAAAAAAAAGAGAGAAAAAAAATCTCTACCGATCAAATGTGAAGTGAAGATTTGAAGTGACTGGAAGGAGCGGGGCTCCTCTTTGAGGACAGATCTGTTCACGATCGGGGGTGGCCCCCCCTCGTCTCCGCGTATATTACTCGCCGCCGTTCTCAGCTCACAGCGGGAGCGTCTTACTTTGCATTTCACACTGCCTTTGAAAAGCAACTTCTGCGCTCAAACGTGGCCCTGAAATTTGCATTCGTTTCATGTCGCCCCACTTGTGAGTTTAGAGCCCCGGAGAGCCGAGTCCTCTGAAGAGTCCTCTGATAAACCCTTCATCTTCCGCAATGTTGTCAACTGATTTTTTTAGATTGTAAGCTCCTGGGAGCAGAGCTCTCCTGACCTCCCTGTATGTAAATGTATGTACTGACTGCGGGGGGGGGGGGGGACGGACATTAGAGTGTAAGCTCCTCTGTACAGAGACTGATGTGACTGTGGGGGGGAGGGGACATTAGAGTGTAAGCTCCTCTGTACAAAGACTGATGTGACTGTGGGGGGGGGGGGGGGGAGACATTAGAGTGTAAGCTCCTCTGGTACAGAGACTGATGTGACTGTGGGGGAGGGGACATTAGAGTGTAAGCTCCTCTGTACAGAGACTGATGTGACTGTGGGGGAGGGGACATTAGAGTGTAAGCTCCTCTGTACAGAGACTGATGTGACTGTGGGGGGGGAGGGGACATTAGAGTGTAAGCTCCTCTGTACAGAGACTGATGTGACTGTGGGGGGGGGGGGGCATTAGAGTGTAAGCTCCTCTGTACAGAGACTGATGTGACTGTGGGGGGGGAGGGGACATTAGAGTGTAAGCTCCTCTGTACAGAGACTGATGTGACTGTGGGGGGGGGGACATTAGAGTGTAAGCTCCTCTGTACAGAGACTGATGTGTCTGTGGGGGTGGGGGGGATATTAGAGTGTAAGCTCCTCTGTACAGAGACTGATGTGACAGTGGGGGGGAGGGGACATTAGAGTGTAAGCTCCTCTGTACAGAGACTGATGTGACAGTGGGGGGGAGGGGACATTAGAGTGTAAGCTCCTCTGTACAGAGACTGATGTGATGTGGGGGGGAGGGGACATTAGAGTGTAAGCTCCTCTGTACAGAGACTAATGTGATGTGGGGGGGGGGGGGGACATTAGAGTGTAAGCTCCTCTGTACAGAGACTGATGTGACTGTGGGGGGGAGGGGATATTAGAGTGTAAGCTCCTCTGTACAGAGACTGATGTGACAGTGGGGGGGAGGGGACATTAGAGTGTAAGCTCCTCTGTACAGAGACTGATGTGATGTGGGGGGGAGGGGACATTAGAGTGTAAGCTCCTCTGTACAGAGACTAATGTGATGTGGGGGGAGGACATTAGAGTGTAAGCTCCTCTGTACAGAGACTGATATGACTGTGGGGGGGGAGGGGACATTAGAGTGTAAGCTCCTCTGTACAGAGACTGATATGACTGTGGGGGGGGGGGGCATTAGAGTGTAAGCTCCTCTGTACAGAGACTGATATGACTGTGGGGGGAGGGGACATTAGAGTGTAAGCTCCTCTGTACAGAGACTGATGTGGGGGGGAGGGGACATTAGAGTGTAAGCTCCTCTGTACAGAGACTGATGTGACTGTGGGGAAGGGGACATTAGAGTGTAAGCTCCTCTGTACAGAGACTGATGTGACTGTGGGGGGGAGGGAACATTAGAGTGAAAGCTCCTCAGTACAGAGACTGATGTGACTGGCTCAGTGATCTCTGTACAGCACTACGGTATATGTCATTGTACATCATTTTTTCTAGAACCTTCCTCAGTCGCCCCTCCCCCCCCCCCCCCCCCGGGGAGCCATAATAAAGGTCCCCCATTAGTTATTAATAAAAACCGCAGTGATGGCGGCTGGAACATTTCCTCGGCCTCCTATTGGTGATCAGGAGGCGGACGGCGTGATTAAGGACATAAATAAAAGGAAACACGCCGAGGTATTGTGAAGACAAATTAGCGATTCTGACCGGCGGTGTGCTTGCGGGAAGCACACGTGGAAAGAGCGGAGGAGATGGGGGGGGGAGGGGAGGACGGTCTATGGAAATAATATTTGTATCAGAGAGATGACGGTGTCAAAAAAATGAGGAACACCGGTAACATTTTTAACTATTTAGCGACCGGCCCACGCGCACGCACCTAGTACGTTATCTGACACCTCTGAGTCTGGGGCGTGCACGCACGAGCGCGCCGCCGGCAACCTGATTGGCTCCTGCTGTGTCCAATTAGCGGGTCTAGCAGACCCCATGCCCGCCGGGAACCTGCTGAACGATCCTGGAGATTAGCAGATCGCCGTTCTTTGAGAAGGGAAGGAAGTGATCCTGTGTTTCTGCCAAGTCTGCCCCCCCCCCACCCCAAAGCACCTTGTCCCCATGTTGATGAGGAGGACAAGGGACCCTTCCCGACAACCCTTGCCCGGTGGTTGACGGGGTCTGTCGATGGGGGGGGGGCTTATCGGAATCTGGAAGCCCCCTTTAACAAGGGGGCCCCCAGATCCCAGCCCCCCACCCTATGTATATGAGTATGGGGTACATTCACCTGGGGGGGGAGTGTCAATAAAAAAAACACTACAAAGGTTTTTAAAGACTTCTGACTTCGGGGGTCTCTTCCGACTTCTCCGCGCTCTCCGGCCTCTTCTCCGCGCTCTCCGGCTGTCTTCTGCCGGGCTCCTCCGCTATCTTCTGCTCCTTTGCCCGCGGTTGCCCCGGTCTTCCCCGTCGTCTTCTTCCCTCCGGTCTTTTTCCGATGTTCTTGTTCCGATGTTTTTTCGACGCTCCCTCCCGCTGTAATGTCACGTGCGCGCGGTGCGCAACGACTTATATAGGCACGGGGCGCGGTCACCGGGTGATGTCATCCGATGACCCCACCCCTTGTGACGTCACAGTCCCATCATGCCCCGGGACGGCGACGTCATAAGGGGTGGGGTCACCCGGTGACCCCGCCCCATGCCTATATAAGTCGTTGCGCACCGCGCACGCGGCATTGCAGCGGGAGAGAGCGTCGAGTCAACATCGGAAAAAGACCGGGGGGAAGAAGACGACGGGGAAGACCGGGGCAACCGCTAGCTAAGGGGGGGGGGGCAAAAGAGCAGAAGATAGTGGAGGAGCCCGGCAGAAGACAGCCGGAGAAGAGCGCGGAGAAGTCGGAAGAGACCCCCGAAGTCAGAAGAAGACCCCCCCGGAGCGCCTAATACATTTCTTTACAAACCTGTGTAGTGTGTTTTTTTTATTGACACTTTTTTACCCCAGGTGAATGGGTGGGGCTACGATGTACCCCCTACTCATTCACATAGTTAAAGGGGGCTCCCAGATTCCGATAAGCCCCCCTGTCCGCAGACCCCGACAGCCACCGGGCCAGGGTTGTCGGGAAGTGGCCCTTGTCCTCATCAACATGGGGACAAGGTGCTTTGGGGTGGGGGGCGCGGGGTCCCCCCTGCCCCAAAGCACCAAACCCCCCCCCCCATGTTGAGAGCATGTGGCTTGGTATGGTCCAGGAGGGGGGTCGCCCCCCCTTTCCTGACCTGCCGGGCATAAGGGTCTGGTATGGATCTTGGGGGGACCCCACGCCATTTTTTTTTGGGTGTGGGGGGTTCCCCTTAAGATCCATACCAGACCGAAGGGTCTGGTATCATCTTGTGGGGGAACCTCACGCAGAGTTCCCCCTTTCAAGATTCTCAGCACACAAGTCGCACCGCAAGTCGGATCCTCTGGAGATGTGTGCAAACGTCTGACCTCTGTGCTTCCCAACAAGGGTTTCTCCACCAAGGGGATCAAATACTTATTTCACTCACTGCAACGCAGTTTACAGTACTTATCTATCCTATGGTCACCAGCTCCATCTAGTGGCCATGATGCGGTATTTTTCTGAAACACTTCAATTAGGAAAATTACAACATTATGGCCACTAGATGGTGCTGAGGAGATAAACATATTAAGCAAATTACAGAGATTTTTGGTTTATGGTTTAAAATACCGGGATTATTTGCTTCCCTTGAAGGGGGACCGACCCTTCCAGCAATGATCATCTCTGTCTATCACAGATAAAGGAGTGGATGATGCTAAATGCCTGAGCTTACTGGCCGGTAGACATGTGCACTGCCGAAAAATTTGTTCATTTTTGTTTTCGTTTTATTTGTTTTTTAGCTTTTTTCGAAGATTCGGAAATTCGAAAATTTTTCCGATTTTCACATTTCCAATTTTCGAATTTCCGAATTTTCAAATTTTCAAATTCTGAATTTTCGAATTTCTGATTTTCAAATTTACGATTTTCAAATTTACGATTTTACAATTTCTGAATTTTTGGAATTTCCGAATTTCGAAATTTTCGAATTTCCGGTTTTCATAATTTTAGAATTTCTGAAATTTAGAATTTTAGAATTTCTGAAGTTTCGAAGTTTTGAATTTTGACATTTCTGAAATTCAAAATTTCCAAAATTCGAAATTTTCGAAATTTCAGAAATTTCGACATTTCAGAAATTTGAAATTTCAGAAATTCGGAAATCCAAAAATTCGGAAATTTCACAATTAACGAATTTGTCAAAATTCATTCAAAAACGAATTTGGAACTAAATGAATTGCGCATACCGCACAGGTAGGTGGTGCAGGCCTCTGCCTATAGTCACTCGAATTTCCTAAATTTCGAATTTCCGAAATTCAAATTTTTGAATTTCCGAAATATCGAATTTTCACATTTGCGAAATTCGGAATTCCAGAAACTCAGAAATTTGGAAATTCGAAATTTTGGAAATTTGAAATTTCGGAAATTTGGAAATTCGAAATTTCAGAAACTCAGAAATTTGGAAATTCGGAAAATCGAAAATTCAGGAATACGAAAATTCTGAAATTAGAAAATTTCGCAATTAACAAATTTGTCAAAATTCGCTCAAAAACAAATTCGGAAAACTAAACGTGTCTACTGGCCGGTTAGCATACCGCGCAGGCCTCTCTTACAGAGATATTTGGGGCGTGGATCACACTACTAGTGCGTTTCACATACGTTCCTGATCTGGAGGAAGGTTGAATGATCGAATTTAGAATCCAGAAAAAAAAATGACCCAACATTGGGTCAACCTCCTACCACCGGTGTTTATGTAGGTAACCCATCGATGTACTTCTCTATGCAATTCAGCCAGATCATGGCTGGTGGGAGGGGCCGGCAGCTACCTGAGAACATCCCAGCACCCCGCCCCAGTGCTCCTCTCAAGAGACCTCAGTCCTAATGCAAGCAGTGGGAGGAGCTATGCAAATATCAAGCTGCCCTAATAGGTGGAAGTCAGTGTTGGGAAGTGGGCGTTGCTAGGCAGGCTTCATTTGCATTAGGTAACGCCCACATGTGATGCTTCCCCTTCATGAATAAAATAACTGAAATCCAATGAATGAATGAAAGGGGCGGGGGCAAGAGACGGAGGGAGTTTTGTGAAGTCATCGGTTACACATGATATCACTCACCTTTCCATTCGGACTCGCTTTTTTAAAGACTCTGTAACAAAAAAAAAGATAGAAAACAATTAGAAAAATATAACAGAAACATAATAACAAATTCTGTACATTAATAATCATGACCCCTCCCCCCATATCACCACGCCCCCCTACTGACACACGGTGACCTATGAGAGGTGGCGGGGTGTACCTCCCCTGTAGGGGGCGCCCAGTGGTGCCCAGAGGACTTGTTCCCTCCCCTGTAGTGGGTGCCCAGAGGACCTGTTTCCTCCCCTGTAGGGGGCACCCAATGGTGCCTAGAGGTCCTGTTCCCTCCCCTGTAGGGGGCACCCAATGGTGCCTAGAGGTCCTGTTCCCTTCCCTGTAGGGGGCGTCCAGTGGTGCCCAGAGGACTTGTTACCTCCCCTGTAGTGGGTGCCTAGAGGTCCTGTTCCCTCCCCTGTAGGGGGCACCCAATGGTGCCTAGAGGTCATGTTACCTTCCCTGTAGGGGGCGCCCAGTGGACTTGTTTCCTCCCCTGTAGTGGGTGACCAGAGGACCTGTTCCCTCCCCTGTAGGGGGCACCCAATGGTGCCTAGAGGTCCTGTTCCCTTCCCTGTAGGGGATGCCCAGTGGTGCCCAGAGGACTTGTTCCCTCCCCTGTAGTGGGTGACCAGAGGTCCTGTTCCCTTCCCTGTAGGGGTCGCCCAGTGGTGCCCAGAGGA
Source organism: Rana temporaria (assembly GCF_905171775.1). NCBI lineage: Eukaryota > Metazoa > Chordata > Amphibia > Anura > Ranidae > Rana > Rana temporaria. Next base: position 6,525,415 of record NC_053490.1, on the reverse strand, counting down.
CTTGTTCCCTCCCCTGTAGTGGGTGACCAGAGGACCTGTTCCCTCCCCTGTAGGGGGCACTCAATGCTGCCCAGAAGACTTGTTCCCTTCCCTGTAGGGGGCACCCAATGCTGAACAGAGGACCTGTTCCGTCCCTGTAGGGGCACCCAGAAAACTTGTTCCCTTCCATGTAGGGGGCACCCAGTGGTGCCCAGAGGACCTGTTCCCTCCCCTGTAAGGGGTGCACAGTGGTGCCAAGAGGACCTGTTCCCTTCTCTGTAGGGGGCACCCAGTGGTACCCAGAGGACCCGTTCCCTTCTCTGTAGGGGGCACCCAGTGGTACCCAGAGGACCTGTCCCTTCCCTGTAGGGGGTGCCCAGAGGACCTGTTCCCTTCCCTGTAGGGGGCACCCAGTGGTACCCAGAGGACCTGTTCCCTCCCATGTAGGGGGCACCCAGTGGTGTCCAGAGGACATGTTCCCTCCCCTGTAGGGGGTGCCCAGAGGACCTGTTCCCTCCTCTGTAGGGGGTGCCCAGAAGACCTGTTCCCTCCCCTGTAGGGGGTGCCCAGAGGACCTGTTCCCTCCTCTGTAGGGGGTGCCCAGAAGACCTGTTCCCTCCCCTGTAGGGGTGCCCAGAACACTTGTTCTCCCCTCGGTAGGGGGTACCCAGTCGTGCCCAGAGGACCTGTTCCCTCCCTGACAATGGTGAACAGTGAATGAGCTCTTTGTTCCGCAGGAAATCAATACGCTTTCCATTCAGCAGCCGGCCTGCCTTCCCCCACAACGACATTTCCAATCAATACAACCATCGCATGCGCTGCCAACACTGCGGTCACATGACTTTTCCTCCTTCGTGGAGAGCCAGTAATGAAAACACCTGCAGGGAATATTTTATACATAGACCACCAGGGATCCCCCGCATGGAAGGACCCCAGTGCACCATGGGAAGGGAGCCATTGATTTCCTTGCTGCAGGTATAAATCAGCCAGACATGGATTCCCCCGGGATCCGGAGTCTGCCGGAACGTAGCTTCAGAAGCCATGTACAGAACTGGGAAGACCGGGGGGAGGGGGGGGACAAAGCTTAGCTGACAATGTACAACAAAGGATACAGACCCAGGAACTCAGCACAGGGATGGTGGGAACCCCTCATAATGGGCACAGCGGGTGTACAGACCCGGGAACTCAGCACAGGGATGGTGGGAACCCCTCATAATGGGCACAGCGGGTGTACAGACCCGGGAACTCAGCACAGGGATGGTGGGAACCCCTCATAATGGGCACAGCGGGTGTACAGACCCGGGAACACAGCACAGGGACGGTGGGAACCCCTCATAATGGGCACAGCGGGTGTACAGACCCGGGAACTCAGCACAGGGATGGTGGGAACCCCTCATAATGGGCACAGCGGGTGTACAGACCCGGGAACACAGCACAGGGATGGTGGGAACCCCTCATAATGGGCACAGCGGGTGTACAGACCCGGGAACTCAGCACAGGGATGGTGGGAACCCCTCATAATGGGCACAGCGGGTGTACAGACCCGAGAACTCAGCACAGGGATGGTGGGAACCCCTCATAATGGGAACAGCGGGTGTACAGACCCGGGAACTCAGCACAGGGATGGTGGGAACCCCTTATAATGGGCACAGCGGGTGTACAGACCCGGGAACTCAGCACAGGGATGGTGGGAACCCCTCATAATGGGCACAGCGGGTGTACAGACCCGGGAACTCAGCACAGGGATGGTGGGAACCCCTCATAATGGGCACAGCGGGTGTACAGACCCGGGAACTCAGCACAGGGATGGTGGGAACCCCTCATAATGGGCACAGCGGGTGTACAGACCCAGGAACTCAGCACAGGGATGATTGAAACCCCTCATAATGGGCACAGCGGGTGTACAGACCCGGGAACTCAGCACAGGGATGGTGGGAACCCCTCATAATGGGCACAGCGGGTGTACAGACCCGGGAACTCAGCACAGGGATGGTGGGATCCCCTCATAATGGGCACAGCGGGTGTACAGACCCGGGAACTCAGCACAGGGATGGTGGGAACCCCTCATAATGGGAACAGCGAGTGTACAGACCCGGGAACTCCGCACAGGGATGGTGGGAACCCCTCATAATGGGCACAGCGGGTGTACAGACCCGGGAACCCCCCACATATTGGGTGTGTCCGCAGTGCCCGCTCCCGGACGAGCCCCCATTATTTTTCCACAATCATCGGTTACCGTTCAATCGGCAGCTTGTAAGAAAAGACGTTTTAGCAGTTGGGAGATTGCCAAGTGTGCCATTTACTGCCTGCAGGAGCTCAGAGGACTTGAGACTTGTGGAGAGATTCATTGTTATATATTGTAGAAGATTAAAAGGGGTCCTTAATATGTGTATTAAAGGGCTAGTCCACCCAAATACGGGGGGGGGGGTAAGAGGTCCTCATGTTTCCTAACCAGTCTCCCCCTCCCTCTTTCATGGAGCAGAGCAAGTATGACACTAATATACAGATAATATAAGGAATAAGGAAAAAGGAGAAGAAGATCGTTTTCCGTAATCAGCCCTAATTGACTCCTTCTTCCCCTTCTCCCATTCACTATTCATTTATGGCTGATTTTTATTTTGATATTTATTAAGGGGTTAATAAAGTGTTAAATAAGAGCACATTTTATTTGAAAAGAAAAGACTGTAAAAATAAACTATGATGTAATTAAATTTTTAGAGCCCCCCCCCCCCCCCCCCCCAAAAAAAAATAATTTTAACCCTTCGACATCCTTCCTGATCTGCCAATTTCCACACAAGATCACTTGGAGCCTTGTGAACAGAGACTCTGGACCCCGTTCCCATTAATTCATTGGAGTAGGGTCATACAGCTTTGCTTTTCTTGGCATCTCGTGGTGTTTTTAGGATAAATATAATAAACTTTGACTTTGGATTGCTCTGCCGAGTCAGATTTCTGCATTTTGCCTGAGAGTGGAAGAATCCATGTTTTTATACACCCTTTTTATATACATATATTTATTTATGTATATTTCAATACATTTTTAGCTATATTTTATATACAGTACATATATTTAAGTATACTTAATAAATATTTATTTATATTTTTATTTGCATTATTTTCTTTATTGATATTTTAATGAATATTTATTTTATCTTTATATACATGTTTTTATATTTAACATTTTTAATAAATCTTTACTTATATTTTTATATACTTTTTTAACTTATTTATATTTTATATACTTTTTTTTATTTATTTACATTTTGATAAATATTTACATTTCTAAATACATATTTTTATTCATTTATATTTTGATAAATATTTATTTATATTTTTATATACAGTACATGTATTTAAGTATATTTTAATAAATATATATATATATTTAGATTTTTATATTGATGATTATATTTATTGATATTTTGATAAATATTTATTGTAATATGTATAATTTTGTAATAAAACTTTACTTTTTATATACTTTTTTTTACTTATTTATATTTTATATAATTTTTATATTTATATACATTTTGATTGCTATTTACATTTTAAATACATATTTTTATTCCTTTATATTTTAATAAATATATATTTATTTATATTTTTATATACAGTACACAGTATATATATATATTATATAGATAATTTTCTTTCTTGATATTTTGATAAATATTCAATTATATTTTTATATACATTTTATATTGAAATTTGTAATAACTCTTTATTTATTTTTTTATATACTTTTTTTCAACTTATTTGTATTGTATATACTTTTTAATTTATATTTTGATAAATATTTATTTATATTTTTATATACAATACATAGATTTAAGTATATTTTAATAAATGTATACTTATATATTTTTTATAAAGATAGTTTTATTTATTGATATTTTGATAAATATTTAATTATATTTTTATATACATTTTTTATTGAAATTTGTAATAAATCTTTACTTATTGTATATACTTTTTAAATATATTTATATTTTGATAACTACCTACATTTTTAAATACACATTTTTATTTGTAAATTATTATAAATATTTATAAATAATATCGATATAGAGAAAATTGCAATGGGATTGCTGCACAATAATTATTTTATTTTGAAGAAATTCATCAAAAAGACATCAAAAACATTATCTGTATAATCAGGCAATCATGAAATTATCAGGCCCCGTACACACGAGAGGATATCCGCTGGAAACGGTCCGCCAGACCATTTCCAGCGGATAAATCCTCTGGCGGATTTGGATCTGATGGCTGTACACACCATCAGATCCAAATCCCCGCGGAATACATCCGCGGTGACGTGCCGCGCCGATGACGCGGCGACGTGCGCGCCGCTGGAAGGTAAATACTTCCACGCATGCGTCGAATCATTACGACGCATGCGAGGTAGGGGAGCGGACGGACTGATCCGGTGAGTCTGTACAGACGACCGGATCAATCCACTGTACTGGATTCAATCGTATAGATTTCTTAGCATGCTAAGAAATTTTTATCCGCTGGGAATCCGTCGGCTGGATTTTTATCCGCCGGGAAATGTCCGCTAGGCCGTACACACCACCGGATCTATCTGCTGGAACTGATCCGCGGATAAATCCCAGCGGATAGATCCGGTCGTGTGTACGGGGCCTTACAGTTTTGGGCTATTCTGGATCATGCCCTTCTTCAGAGTGTCATGCCTATATTTATATTTTTTTTATATAGATTATGTTATTTATTGATATTTTGATAAATATTTAATTATATTTTATATACATTTTATATTGAAATTTTAAATAACTCTCTATTTATATTTTTACATACTTTTTTCCACTTTATTTGTATTGTATATACTTTTTCTAATTTATTTATATTTTAATAACTATTTACATTTTTTAATTCATTGATATTTTGATAAATATATATTTTATACACAGTATTTGATTTAATTATATTTTGATAACTTTTTTATTAATATTTTTTATAGATGATTTTGTTTTTATATTGAATTTTTTTTTTTTTTTTTTTTTTTATACAAATATATGTATTTATTTATATTTCTATATACATATTCTTATATCTTTTTACATTTTTTTTTTTTTTTGTTGATGTCTTTGAATGCACATTTTATCCCATAATATTTATTTTCCAGTCAGCATTTAGGCTCGATTCACACCTATGCATGTTGCTTTTGAGCGTTTTTGCAGTGCTTTTTGCGGTGCTTGCTGCGTTCTTTGACGTGAGTTTTTACCGCGATTTTATCGCGCTATACTCTTCATGAGATGCCGCCATCTTGGCAATGTGATATTCAATCTTCTATCTTCTGCCCCTCCAATGAGCTCCAGAGTACGACACCGAAGCCCCCCCCGATAGTGTGACCGCCGTCAGTATAGATTGGCAAATGCGACATATATGCAGGGAAATCGGCGCTGCGTGTATATTGGCTTTGTTGTATGCGGGGAATCAGCGCTGCGTGTCTATTGGCTTTGTTGTATGCGGGGAATCGGCGCTGCGTGTCTATTGGCTTTGTTGTATGCGGGGAATCGGCGCTGCGTGTCTATTGGCTTGGTTGTATGTGGGGAATCGGCGCTGCGTGTCTATTGGCTTGGTTGTATGCGGGGAATCGGCGCTGCGTGTCTATTGGCTTTGTTGTATGCGGGGAATCGGCGCTGCGTGTCTATTGGCTTGGTTGTATGCGGGGAATCGGCGCTGCGTGTCTATTGGCTTTGTTGTATGCGGGGAATCGGCGCTGCGTGTCTATTGGCTTTGTTGTATGCGGGGAATCGGCGCTGCGTGTCTATTGGCATTGTTGTATGCAGGGAATCGGCGCTGCTTGTCTATTGGCTTTGTTGTATGCGGGGAAGCGGCGCTGCGTGTCTATTGGCTTTGTTGTATGCGGGGAATCGGCGCTGCGTGTCTACTGGCTTTGTTGTATCCCGGGAATCGGCGCTGCGTGTCTATTGGCTTTGTTGTATGCGGGGAATCGGCGCTGCGTGTCTATTGGCTTTGTTGTATGCGGGGAATCGGCGCTGCGTGTCTATTGGCTTTGTTGTATGCGGGGAATCGGCGCTGCGTGTCTATTGGCTTTGTTGTATGCGGGGAATCGGCGCTGCATGTCTATTGGCTTTGTTGTATGCGGGGAATCGGCGCTGCGTGTCTATTGGCTTTGTCGTATGCGGGGAATCGGCGCTGCGTGTCTATTGGCTTTGTCGTTTGCGGGGAATCGGCGCTGCGTGTCTATTGGCTTTGTTGTATGCGGGGAAGCGGCGCTGCGTGTCTATTGGCTTTGTTGTATGCAGGGAATCGGCGCTGCGTGTCTATTGGCTTTGTCGTATGCGGGGAATCACCGATGCGTGTCTATTGGCTTTGTTGTGTGCGGGGAATCGGCGCTGCGTGTCTATTGGCTTTGTTGTATGCGGGGAATCGGCGCTGCGTGTCTATTGGCTTTGTTGTATGCGGGGAATCGGCGCTGCGTGTCTATTGGCTTTGTTGTATGCGGGGAATCTGCGCTGCGTGTCTATTGGCTCTGTTGTATGCGGGGAATCGGCGCTGCGTGTCTATTGGCTTTGTTGTATGCGGGGAATCGGCGCTGCGTGTCTATTGGCTTTGTTGTATGCAGGGAATCAGCGCTGCGTGTCTATTGGCTTTGTTGTATGCGGGGAATCGGCGCTGCATGTCTATTGGCTTTGTTGTATGCGGGGAATCGGCGCTGCGTGTCTACTGGCTTTGTTGTATGCCGGGAATCGGCGCTGCGTGTCTATTGGCTTTGTTTTATGCGGGGAATCGGCGCTGCGTGTCTATTGGCTTTGTTGTATGCGGGGAATCGGCGCTGCGTGTCTACTGGCTTTGTTGTATGCCGGGAATCGGCGCTGCGTGTCTATTGGCTTTGTTGTATGCGGGGAATCGGCGCTGCGTGTCTACTGGCTTTGTTGTATGCGGGGAATCGGCGCTGCGTGTCTACTGGCTTTGTTGTATCCCGGGAATCGGCGCTGCGTGTCTATTGGCTTTGTTGTATGCGGGGAATCGGCGCTGCGTGTCTACTGGCTTTGTTGTATGCGGGGGATCGGCGCTGCGTGTCTATTGGCTTTGTTGTATGCGGGGAATCGGCGCTGCGTGTCTATTGGCTTTGTTGTATGCGGGGAATCGGCGCTGCGTGTCTATTGGCTTTGTTGTATGCGGGGAATCGGCGCTGCGTGTCTATTGGCTTTGTCGTATGCGGGGAATCGGCGCTGCGTGTCTATTGGCTTTGTCGTTTGCGGGGAATCGGCGCTGCGTGTCTATTGGCTTTGTTGTATGCGGGGAAGCGGCGCTGCGTGTCTATTGGCTTTGTTGTATGCGGGGAATCGGCGCTGCGTGTCTATTGGCTTTGTCGTATGCGGGGAATCAGCGATGCGTGTCTATTGGCTTTGTTGTGTGCGGGGAATCGGCGCTGCGTGTCTATTGGCTTTGTTGTATGCGGGGAATCGGCGCTGCGTGTCTATTGGCTTTGTTGTATGCGGGGAATCGGCGCTGCGTGTCTATTGGCTTTGTTGTATGCGGGGAATCTGCGCTGCGTGTCTATTGGCTTTGTTGTATGCGGGGAATCTGCGCTGCGTGTCTATTGGCTCTGTTGTATGCGGGGAATCGGCGCTGCGTGTCTATTGGCTTTGTTGTATGCGGGGAATCGGCGCTGCGTGTCTATTGGCTTTGTTGTATGCAGGGAATCAGCGCTGCGTGTCTATTGGCTTTGTTGTATGCGGGGAATCGGCGCTGCATGTCTATTGGCTTTGTTTTATGCGGGGAATCGGCGCTGCGTGTCTATTGGCTTTGTTGTATGCGGGGAATCGGCGCTGCGTGTCTACTGGCTTTGTTGTATGCCGGGAATCGGCGCTGCGTGTCTATTGGCTTTGTTGTATGCGGGGAATCGGCGCTGCGTGTCTACTGGCTTTGTTGTATGCCGGGAATCGGCGCTGCGTGTCTATTGGCTCTGTCGTATGCGGGGAATCAGCGCTGCGTGTCTATTGGCTTTGTTGTATGCGGGGAATCGGCGCTGCGTGTCTACTGGCTTTGTTGTATGCCGGGAATCGGCGCTGCGTGTCTATTGGCTTTGTTGTATGCGGGGAATCAGCGCTGCGTGTCTATTGGCTTTGTTGTATGCGGGGAATCGGCGCTGCATGTCTATTGGCTTTGTTGTATGCGGGGAATCGGCGCTGTGTGTCTATTGGCTTTGTTGCATGCGGGGAATCCGCGCTGCGTGTCTATTGGCTCTGTCGTATGCGGGGAATCGGCGCTGCGTGTCTATTGGCTTTGTTGTATGCGGGGAATCGACGCTGCGTGTCTATTGGCTCTGTCGTATGCGGGGAAGCGGCGCTGCGTGTTTGCCAAGGCTGCACTGCCTTTTACGTTAGACAATGTGGTCCCTCTGCGGGGGGGGGGGGGGGGCTCTGTTCTAGAAATTACCGGCTTCATAAAGAACATGACGACCGCGTGCGAAGAAAAGCGCCCAGCGGAGGAAAATATCATTGTGTGCGCGGAAGGATCAAGGCCGATCGTTTTCTGCCACGACAAAGAGCAGAGCCTGAGAGCTCTGAGTCAGATCGACGCAATTTGAAGAACATTTCTCCGTTTTATTGTACCGCCGCGCAGTCGAATGTTATGTCTTTATTACTATGTAACTTTTTTTTATAACATCAGACGTCACGTCTTATTTTATCTAAAAATGTATCTAAAGAGGAGACATCTGATGTTGGAAAAGGTTACATAGTAATAAAAAAAAATAACATTCTATATAATAGAGCGAAGATCAGGGACATTGGTCTACGTCAGTGGTCCTCCAGTAAGAATGCAGCCTATCCATTCACTAGAGAGCGGTGACATCACTGAGAATGCAGCCTATCCATTCACTAGAGAGCGGTGACATCACTGAGAATTCAGCCTATCTATTCACTAGAGAGCGGTGACATCACTGAGAATTCAGCCTATCCATTCACTAGAGAGCGGTGACATCACTGAGAATGCAGCCTATCCATTCACTAGAGAGCGGTGACATCACTGAGAATGCAGCCTATCCCTTCACTAGAGAGCGGTGACATCACTGAGAATGCAGCCTATCCATTCACTAGAGAGCGGTGACATCACTGAGAATGCAGCCTATCCAATCACTAGAGAGCGGTGACATCATTAGAATGCAGCCTATCCCTTCACTAGAGAGCGGTGACATCACTGAGAGTGCAGCCTATCCATTCACTAGAGAGCGGTGACATCACTGAGAATGCAGCCTATCCATTCACTAGAGACCGGTGACATTACAGAGAGTGCAGCCTATCCATTCACTAGAGAGCGGTGACATCACTGAGAGTGCAGCCTATCCAATCACTAGAGAGCGGTGACATCACTGAGAATGCAGCCTATACATTCACTAGAGACCGGTGACATCACTGAGAATGCAGCCTATCCCTTCACTAGAGAGCGGTGACATCACTGAGAATGCAGCCTATCCCTTCACTAGAGAGCGGTGACATCACTGAGAATACAACCTATCCATTCACTAGAGAGCGGTGACATCACTGAGAATGCAGCCTATCCATTCACTAGAGACCGGTGACATCACTGAGAATGCAGCCTATCCAATCACTAGAGAGCGGTGACATCACTGAGAATGCAGCCTATCCAATCACTAGAGAGCGGTGACATCACTGAGAATGCAGCCTATCCAATCACTAGAGAGCGGTGACATCACTGAGAATGCAGCCTATCCATTCACTAGAGAGCGGTGACATCACTGAGAATGCAGCCTATCCGCAGAGATTGATGACATCACAGAACACACTGCAGTTGATAATAGTAACACAAGACATTCTATTGGATGTAATCTGATTGGGAGGATAAAATCAGGTTTACAATCAGATGAAAGGATCCCATTCATGTAAACATGACCTCCCGTCCCGGACAAGAATCCCGGGGAAGAAAATAATATCGCGCCGATAAATCAAACGCATGAGCACCAGCCGCGCTGTACTTGGTAATAACACATTTCATGAACCTGTAATATCAGCTTGTGCTGTTCCGTATTTCTCCTTGTTCTAAAAATAAAGCTGTGCTCAGTGAAAAGAATCTTTCACATGGAGGGTGAATTTCATGTTTGCAACATTTTTAATGGCGAAGCCAGAAAATAAAATATCTTTATGTGTACTCAGGGGTATCTGCGTTGTCTATGAGGGTAAGTCCAGTTCTCCACATCGGACCATATAAGAGCAATGTCTCTGGAGGAGTCCCATGGCTAGCACCATAGGTAAGCAGCTGGAGGAGTCCAATGGCTAGCACCATAGGTAAGAAGCTTGAGGAGTCCCATGGCTAACACCATAGGTAAGAAGCTGGAAGAGTCACTTGGCTAGCACCATAGGCAAGCAGCTGGAGGAGTCCCATGGCTAGCACCATAGGTAAGAAGCTTGAGGAGTCCCATGGCTAGCACCATAGGTAAGAAGCTGGAAGAGTCACTTGGCTAGCATCATAGGTAAGAAGCTGGAGGAATCCCAGGGCTGGCATCATAGGTAAGCAGCTGGAGGAGTCCTGTGGCTAGTACCATAGGTAAGCAGCTGGAGGAATCCCACGGATAGCATCATAGGTAAGCAGCTGGAGGAATCCCATGGATAGCACCAAAGGTAGGCCACTGGAGGAGTCCCATGGCTAGCACCACAGGTAAGCAGCTGGAGGAATCCCATGGCTAGCACCATAGGTAAGCAGCTGGAGGAATCCCATGGCTGGCACCACAGGCAAGCAGCTGGAGGAGTCCCATGGCTAGCACCATAGGTAAGCAGCTGAAGGAGTCCCATGGCTGGCACCATAAGTAAGCAGCTGGAGGAGTCCCTTGGCTAGCACCACAGGTAAGCAGCTGAAGGAATCCCATGGTTAGCATCATAGGTAAGCAGCTGGAGGAGTCCCATGGCTGGCACCATAGGTAAGCAGCTGGAGGAATCCCATGGCTAGCACCATAGGTAAGCAGCTCAAGGAGTCCCATGGCTGGCACCATAGGTAAACAGCTGGAGGAGTCCCATGGTTAGCACCATAGGTAAGCAGCTGGAGGAGTCCCATGGCTAGCACCATAGGTAAGCAGCTGCAGGAGTCCAATGGCTAGCACCATAGGTAAGCAGCTGGAGAAATCCCATGGCTAGCACCATAGGTAAGCAGCTGGAGGAGTCCAATGGCTAGCACCACAGGTAAGCAGCTGGAGGAGTCCCATGGCTAGCACCATAAGTAAGCAGCTGGAGGAGTCCCAAGGCTGGCACCACAGGCAAGTGGCTGGAGGAATCCATGTCTTGCACTAGCGGTGGCTGGTGCTACATTTTTTGGGGGGGACAGCAAACAAAACCCCCACCCGCCTATCAGCCCCGCACCTACCCCATCCAGGTCGCGGGTGGCTTTGGCGGCTTCTCCTCCCAGCCAATCTCATACAATTGATGGGCACAGTGGCTGAGTTTGATGGCACAGTGGCTGCGTTTGGCATGGCACAGTGGCGATAATTGATGGCACAGTGGAAGCGTTTGATGGCATGGCACAGTGGCGACAATTGATGGCACAGTGGCGACAATTGATGTCACAGTGGCTGCGTTTGATGGCATGGCACAGTGGCGACAATTGATGGCACAGTGGCGACAATTGATGGAGATGTAGGGGTAATTTGCCAAGCACAAGATGTTCTCCTTTTGTTCTGGCGCGCAGAAGGTGACCTTAGTCGTCTGACATCTCAAACAGAATTGAGTGCTTTGTGGATACATTTCATGTAGGACGGTTGGCACTCTGTACCATCTCTCTATCATTTTCCTGGAATCTGCTAGAGATGTAGGAGTGATGTGCCAAGCACAATATGATCTCCTTTTGTTGTGGAGGGAAGAAGGTGACTTTGGTCATCTTACACCTCCAACAGATCTCAGAGCTTTGTGGATACATGTCGTGTAGGAAGGTTGGTACTGTGTACCACCTCGCTAATAAGTTATATTCAGATTCCTGGAATGTGCTGGAGATGTGCCAAGCACGTGATCTTCTCCTTTTGTTCTGGAGCAGTGGTTCTCAACCTTTCTAGAGCCGTGACCCCTTGATAAAATGTATCAAGTTGTGGGGACCCCCAACAGTAAAATTATTGTTGTAGCGTGGGTTGTCGGCACCCAAGGCAAGACAAGTCATTTGCGCCCCTAACTCACGGACATTTACCGCTGCCGAGTCCCTTTCACTCGTAAAGTAAAACCCCTCTCTCCTGCCGCGAGATAAGCGGGACGGGGTGGGGGGGTTGGTGCTGACGAACAAAACAAAGTCAAGTCTTCTCTTTTCTCTTCTCTCTCCTGCCGCGAGTTGCTAAAGTCAGGCGGGGAAAAAAAATGGGGGCGGGCCCCTGCCACAAGTTGCTAAAAGGGGGGTGCTCAGACAAAAAAAACGTGGGCGGCCGGGCCCCTGGGGACTATTCGGTCCCTTACAGGTGTAATGCCTGTACCCCCCTGATGGTGGCCCTGCGAGTAAGGGTTCTTGAAATGCATCTTAGAAGGATTAATGGCATTAGATCAGGGCCGATCCTAGGCAGGGTGCACCGCACCCAGGCGCCTCAGAGGTGGGGGCGCCGAAGCTCCAAAGTGCTCCCCTCCCTCCTCCTTGTCTGTGTCCAGAGGCGGAGCGCATGAAGCGGGTGCTGCGGTTCCCCATCCCGCTTGCTCTCTCCGCTGCCAACTGACAAGAGCGCATACCTCCCGCTGCCCCCGGAATCCGGGCTGGGTACCACAGTGGAGCCTAGTACCGGGACACGTTCCGGCACTAGGCTCCGCTAATTAATTCTGTCTGGTGTGCATGTAGCCGTCTCCTGTCTGCCCCGCCCCCTCTGCATGCGTCGGCTCTTCTCCCATAGGCGGTGTGATGAGAGGCTTCTGGGTTGGCCGGAGCTGCTGCCAATCATCCCGTGCACTCCCAGAAATGCTCTCCGAGTGCCACCCTCCAAGTAACCAAAGATGCCACGTATGCCCCGCCCCCTGTAATGTGCTTCTGCTCCCAGCATGCCCGAGCTACAGGACAAGTACTGATCTATGGGGACACCTGCTGTGGGGGGCTCTGATGGGGGACACCTGCTGTGGGGGGGAGCTCTGATGGGGGACACCTGCTGTGGGGGGGGTGTGATGGGGGACACCTGCTGTGGGGGCTCTGATGGGGGACACCCGCTGGGGGGGGCCTCTGATGGGGACACCTTCTGGGGGGGAGCTCTGATGGGGGACACCTGCTGTGGGGGGAGCTCTGATGGGGGACACCTGCTATGGGGAGGAGCTCTGATGGGGAACACCCACTGGGGGGGGCTCTGATGGGGGACACCTGCTGGGGGGGCTCTGATGGGGACACCTGCTGTGGGGGGCTTTGATGGGGGACACCTGCTGGGGGGGGGCTCTGATGGGGACACCTGCTGGGGGGGCTCTGATGGGGGACACCTGCTGGGGGGGCTCTGATGGGGACACCTGCTGGGGGGGACTCTGATGGGGACACCTGCTGGAGGGACTCTGATGGGGGACACTAATGAAGACTTCTTAGGGGAGCATCTCTGTGTTTGAGTCGTAGCCATAGAAACATTTGTAAAGGGGAGGAGTTAGTAAGATGACCACGCCCATGTGGGGGCGCCAGAAATATTTCTGCACCCAGGCGTCTGTGACCCTAGGATCGGCCCTGCATTGGATGACAGTCAGGTAACTAGCATTTTCAGAATAAGGCCAGCAATAGCTGCCTCCATGTACAGGTCTCCATTAAGGTCGATGTTTTGACAAAATTCAGTGTTTCTAGAGAAGTCTGACCATTGAAATCGGGAAGGACCCCAACAAATATGGAGGGATTAACCCTGGAACTGACCAACGGCCTTAAGAGCCACCGGCCGGAACGATTAATTGAGAAGAGCGGGTGGTGACTTGTAGGAGATTATACTGGTCGGGTTCGAAGGGGTTAAATCTTTTTGTCTCCTTTTTAGGGCGATGGGGTTCGTTACGCCGCAAAGAACGGAATATTTTAGTCACAGTTGGAAACAAATCAAATTGTTCCTGAAATGATTTTCTCTGCTCTATTTCTATCTTCTCACCACTTTTCATAAATATTGTTCCTGGATGTCTAGAGATAAGGAAGCGTCCCTTCGGGCAAACAGCACGCCACAAACAGCCTCGCAATCTCTTTTTGCTTGATGTGAATTTCGGTATGTCTGAGGGACTCATGAATGGTCTGGACAAGAGAACGTGTCCACCAGAGACTCACGGAACCGACTCAATATGGGACACCTCACTCCCACCTGTGACCGACTCCCAGGAGTCACTACATGAGAGGAGAGAGAGAGAGAGGAAGAGGGGAGAGAAAGGAAGAGAGAGAGGAAGAGGGGAGAGAGAGAGAGGAAGAGGGAGAGAAAGGAAGAGAAAGAGAGAGGAAGAGAGAGAGGAAGAGAGAGAGAAAGGAAGAGGAGAGAGAAAGGAAGAGAGAGAGAAAGGAAGAGAGAGAGAGAGAGAGAGAGAGAGGAAGAGGGGAGAGAGAGAGAGGAAGAGGGAGGAAGAGGGGAGAGAAAGGAAGAGAGAGATAAAGGAAGAGAGAGAGAGGAAGAGGAGAGAGAAAGGAAGAGAGAGAGAGAGAGAAAGGAAGAGAGAGAGAAGAGGGAGGAAGAGGGGAGAGTAAGGAAGAGAGAGAGAGAGAGAAGAGGGAGGAAGAGGGGAGAGAAAGGAAGAGAGAGAGGAAGCAAGAGAGAGAGAAGAGGGAGGAAGAGGGGAGAGTAAGGAAGAGAGAGAGAAGAGGGAGGAAGAGGGGAGAGTAAGGAAGAGAGAGAGAGAGAGAAGAGGGAGGAAGAGGGGAGAGAAAGGAAGAGAGAGAGGAAGCAAGAGAGAGAGAAGAGGGAGGAAGAGGGGAGAGTAAGGAAGAGAGAGAGAGAGAGAGAGAAGAGGGAGGAAGAGGGGAGAGAAAGGAAGAGAGAGAGGAAGGAAGAGAGAGAGAAGAGGGAGGAAGAGGGGAGAGTAAGGAAGAGAGAGAGAAAGGAAGAGAGAGAGAGAGAGAGAAAGGGAGAGAGAGAAGAGGGAGGAAGAGGGGAGAGTAAGGAAGAGAGAGAGAGGAGGGAGGAAGAGGGTAGAGAAAGGAAGAGAGAGAGAAAGGAAAAGAGAGAGAGAGGAAGAGAAGAGGGAGAAAGAGGAGAGAAAAGGGAAGAGAGAGAGAGAGAGGGGAAGAGGTGAACAAAAGGAAGAGAGAGAGAAAGGAAAAGAGAGAGAGAAGAGGGAGGAAGAGGAGAGTGAGAAAGGAAGAGAGAGAGAAGAGGGAGGAAGAGGAGAGAGAGAAAGGAAGAGAGAGAGAGAGAAGAGGGAGGAAGAGGAGAGAGAAAGGAAGAGAGAGAAAGCAAGAGAGAGAGGGAGGAAGAGGTGAACAAAAGGAAGAGAGTGAGAAAGGAAGAGAGAGAGAGAAGAGGGAGGAAGAGAGAGAGAGGAAGAGGGAGGAAGAGAGAGAGAGAAATGAAGAGAGAGAAGAGGGAGGAAGAGGAGAGAGAAAGGAAGAGATAGAGAGGAAGAGGGAGGAAGATGGGAGAGAAAGGAAGAGAGAGAGAAGAGAGAGGGAGAGGAGAGAGAAAGGAAGGAAGAGAGAGAGAGAAGAGGGAGGAAGAGGATAGAAAAAGTAAGAGAGAGAAAGAGAAGAGGGAGGAAGAGGAGAAAGAAAGGAAGAGAGAGAGAGAGGAAGAGGAGAGGGAGGGAGGAAGAGGAGAGAGGAAAAGGAGAGAGAGAGAAGAGGGAAGAAAGGGAGAGAGAGAGAGAGAGAAGAGGGGGGAAAAGGAGTGAGAGGAGAGGGGGGGAGGAGAGAGAGAGAGGAGAGGGGGGAAATGAGAGAGAGAAAGGAAGAGGAGAGAGAAACAAAGTAAAGGGAGAAAGGAAGAGGAGGGAGAAAGGAAAGAGAGGAAAAGGAAAGAGAGGGCGGAAGAGGAGTGAGAGAGAGGAAAAGGAGGGAGAGAGAAAAAGAAGAGAAAGGTAGGAAGAGGATAGATAGGATAAAAGAAAGGAAGAGGAGAGAGAGAAGGGAAGGGGAGAGTGATAAAGAGGAGAGAGAGAGAGAGAGAGAGAAAGAGAAGAGGGAGGAAAAGGAGAAAGGAAGAGGAGAGAGGAAAAGGAGAGAAAGAGAAGAGGGAGGAAAAGGAGAGAGAGGGCGGAAGAGGAGAGAGAAAGGAAGGAAGGAGGAAAGAGAGAGCAGAAGAGGAGGGAGAGAGAGGAAAAGGAGAGAAAGAAAGAGAAGAGAAGAGGGAGGAAGAGGAGAGAGAAAAGGATCAGAAAGGGAGGAAGAGGAGAGATAGGAAAAAAGAAAGGAAGAGGAGAGAGAAAAGAAGAGGAGAGAGAGAGGGTAAAAGGAGAGAGAGAGGGGAAGAGAAGAGTGATAAAGAGAACATAAAGAAAGAGGAGAGGCAGCAGGAGGAGAGCGAGGAAGGGAAGAGCAAGGAGGAGGAGGACAGTGAGTAAGGGAGAGAGGAAGAGGAGAGCGAGGAAGGTAGGAGCAAGGAGGAGGAGGACAGTGAGTAAGGGAGAGAGAGGAAGAGGAGAGAGAGGAAGGTAGAAGCAAGGAGGAGGAGGACAGTGAGTAAGGGAGAGAGGAAGAGGAGAGAGAGCAAGGCTATGTTTACACCTGTGCACTATAGGAACATGCACAAAATTGTCCTCTTTTCTGCAACGCACAACAACGTGCGGTCCCTTTGCAGAGACATACACCGATTCGACATTTCCAATGGCTCCTCCACGCATCTTGCCAACGTGTGCACTTTCACAAAAAACGCAAGGTGATTAAGTACCATGCATTCTGGTGTGGCACGATGTGGCCAGGGAGAGGAAGAGGGGAGGAAGAGGAGAGAAAGTAAAGGAGAGAGAGAGGGGGATATTGAGAGAATAGATAGAGAAGAAAGGATGGATGGAGGAGAAAGAGAAGAGAGAGATACAAACATAGGTGTGCGCACAGCCTAATCACCCGGTGCGATTCAGATTTCTCCTGCCAAACACTCCGTGACGCTACAGAGAAAGGGACTGGGGAATCTCTGTCCTCAGTCTCTTTCTCTGCTATGTCACCAAAGCCCCTCAATGGAGCTCCTAAAATTTTTTTAAATAAAAATAATAAAACAAATATGGTAAAAATTATTATAAAAAAAAGTAAAAAAATAACAAAATAAAATAATAAAAACAAAAAAATACTGACACCAATTTCATCCCTACTGACACCAATTTCATCCCTACTGACACCAATCTCATCCCTACTGACACCATCCACTGCTCTACTGACACCATCCACTGCTCTACTGACACCATCCACTGCTCTACTGACACCATCCACTGCTCTACTGACACCATCCACTGCCCTACTGACACCGTCCACTGATCGACTAACACCATTCTCTGCCCTACTAACACCATTCTCTGCCCTACTAACACCATTCTCTGCCCTACTAACACCATTCTCTGCCCTACTGAAACTGTGCACTGCTCTACTGACACTGTCCTCATCCCTACTGACACCAATCTCATCCCTACTGACACCATCCACTGCTCTACTGACACTGTCCACTGCTCTACTGACACCATCCACTGCTCTACTGACACCTTCCACTGCTCGACTAACACCATTCTCTGCCCTACTGACACTGTGCACTGCTCTACTGACACCATCCACAGCTCTACTGACACCATCCTCTGCTCTACTGACACCATCCTCTGCCCTACTGACACCGTTCACTGCTCTACTGACACCATCCACAGCTCTACTGACACCATCCTCTGCTCTACTGACACCTTACACCGCTCTACTGACACTATCCACTGCCCTACTGACACTGTGCATTGCTCTACTGACACTGTCCTCTGCTCTACTGACACCTTCCACTGCTTTACTGACACCATCCACTGCTCTACTGACACCATCCACTGCTGTACTGACACCTTCCACTGCCCTACTGACACCGTCCTCTTCTCTACTGACACCATCCACTGATCTACTGACACTATCCACACTCCATCCAATGCTCTACTGACACCGTCCACTGCTCTACTGACACCGTCCACTGCTCTACTGACACGGTCCTCTGCTCTACTGACACCTTCCTCTGTTCTACTGACACCGTCCACTGCTCTACTGACACGGTCCTCTGCTCTACTGACACCTTCCTCTGCTCTAGTGACACCGTCCACTGCTCTACTGACACCGTCCTCTGCTCTACTGACACCGTCCACTGCTCTACTGACACCGTCCTCTGCTCTACTGACACCGTCCACTGCCCTACTGACACCGTCCTCTGCCCTACTGACACCGTCCACTGCTCTACTGACACCGTCCTCTGCCGTACTGACACCGTCCACTGCCCTACTGGCACCATCCACTGATCTGACAATATCCACACTCCATCCAATGCTCTACTGTCACCGTCCTCTGCTCTACTGACACCGTCCTCTGCCGTACTGACACCGTCCACTGCTCTACTGACACCATCCACTGCTCTACTGGCACCATCCACTGATCTGACAATATCCACACTCCATCCAATGCTCTACTGTCACCGTCCTCTGCTCTACTGACACCGTCCTCTGCCCTACTGACACCGTCCACTGCTCTACTGACACCGTCCTCTGCCCTACTGACACCGTCCTCTGCTCTACCGACACCGTCCTCTGCTCTACTGACACTGTCCTCTGCTCTACTGACACCGTCCTCTGCCCTACTGACACCGTCCTCTGCTCTAGTGACACTGTCCTCTGCCCTACTGACACTGTCCTCTGTTCTACTGCGCATGCGTGTTTGAGCTTTGGGGTGCACACCCTGATGCAATCGGCTGCGCACACCTATGAGTACAAACGTCCAATTTTCGAACAAATTGTAGAGCGATTTGGAGGAAAGCACCAGAATTAGAATGAGTGGTTGGTAGACAGAATGAGATTTGGTGTGCAGTGAAGGGAGAAGGGATCGATCTGCTCAGAAGAAGAAGAAGAACAAACAGATGATAATGAGAATAAGTCGGAGCGTTGAAGAGATAAGGAGAGAGATTCAATGAAGCAGATGAGCCCTCCATGCTCTCTCTCCTCTTGCACCGGCTGATACTTCATTTGATATTTCACATTCGGCTCTCTGCCAGCCGGGGCCGATAAAGCTGCAGAGTAAACATTAGCACAGATGTTGGCAGTAAATGATCTGCAATATTCAGAAATGTCTCATTACAGCGGAGAACTGAGCTGGCCATGTACTTAGGGGGGGTGGGTGGGGGGGAGGGGCGGCGCGCACTGACTACAGGGTGCTGATTGTGTACAATGGAAATCAGTGCCCATACCTACGATGGAAACATTGGGGTAGATTCAACAAGCAATTGCGTCTGCGTAACCATAGTTACGCAGCGCAATTGCTTACTTGCGCCGGCGTTTCGAATGCTCCTGATTCAGGAACCTCGATACGCCGACTGCAGCCTAAGATATGACTAGCATAAGGCTCTTACGCCAGTCATATCGTAGGCTGCATTCTTACGTTGGCCGCTAGGGGGCGTTCCCGTAGTGGTCAGCGTATGGTATGCAAATTGCATACTAACGCCGATTCACAACCCTACGCGAGCCCTGCGTACGCAGTTTACGTCGTTTCCGTTCGTTGGGTTCCGCGTAAGGCTGCTCCTGCTATACTATTTAACAGGGGCAGCCAATGCTACGTATACCCGTCGTTCCCGCGTCGCGAATTTAAAATTTAACGTCGTTTGCGTAAGTGAATCGTGAATGGCGCTGGACGCCATTTACGTTCACTTTGAAGCAAATGACGTCCTTGCGACGTCATTTGCCGCAATGCACGTCGGGAAAGTTTCCCGACGGAGCATGCGCACTACGTTCGGCGCGGGAACGCGCCTAATTTAAATTATCCACGCCCCCTACGGGATCATTTAAATTACGCGCCCTAACGCCGGGCAGTTTTAAGGAGCGCCCGCGCAAATTACGTAGCTACTGCTTCATGAATGAAGCGTAGCGCAGATAATTTGCGTAGGCGCAGGGTAAAAACGGTACGCTGCGCCTCCGTAAGAAGTGCGCAGCGGTACCTGAATCTACCCCAGTGCCCTCTGCATCTTCTTAGATTGCCCTATAAATACCCATAATGCCCATAAGTGATTTTCAAACCATTTCTGAAATGTAATTGGACCGCAATGAACATGCCGGGAAATTGGAGGGGGATTTAGAGCCGAACTCCAGTTTGGAAAATCTAAACAACAATTAAGTGGATCAGCACATGAAGTTCTTGCTGCAATACTGGGGCCGATCCTAGGCAGGGTGCGCGGGGTGCTCCGCACCCAGGCGCCGCAGAGGTGGGGAGCGCCGAAGCTCCAAAGTGCTCCCCTCCCTCCTCCTTGTCTGTGTCCAGAAGCGGAGCACATGTAGCGGGTGCTGCGGTTCCCCATCCCGCTTGCTCTCTCTGCTGGCAACTGACAAGAGCGCATACCTCCCGCTGTCCCCGGAATCCGGGTAGAGTACCGCAGCGGAGCCTAGTACCGGAACACTTTCCGGTACTAGGCCCCACTAACTAATTCTGTCCGGTGTGCATGGAGCAGTCTCCTGTCTGCCCCGCCCCCTTTGCGTGTGTCGGCTCTTCTCCCATAGGCAGTGTGATGAGAGGCTTCTGGGTTGGCCGGAGCTGCTGCCAATCATCCCGTGCACTCCCAGAAATGCTCTCCGAGTGCCAGGGCCGGATTTACCATTGGGCTTGACTGGGCTCAAGCCCATGGGCCCCGCCCAATAGGGGGCCCCGGGAGGAGGAAGCAGGAAGAGCCATGCCGCTGCTGATGAAGAGGTAAGAAGTCCTCTTCACCCCCCCGCTCAACAACTCCGATCGGCGCCCCCCACCCACCACCACGCAACAACTTTGGTCAGCAGCAACTTTTGTCAGCTGCCCCACCGCTCAACAACTCGGATCGGTGGCAGCCCCCCCCCCCGCTCAACGACTTCGAACAGCTTTGATCTCGGCTCCAGGGGGCCCCTCAATCAACACTCAAGCCCAGGGGCCTCCACCAACCTAAGTCCTGCCCTGCCGAGTGCTACCCTCCTAGTGATCAAAGACAGGGCTGTCTTAATGAGAGGGCACACCTGGGCACCTTATGACGGCTGTGCGGAGGACCAGGGACTGCAAATTGCGGAGAGGCTGAGAACTGAGACACTACAGGCGGAACGTACCGGAGAGGCCTCATTGAGTGAGAGGGCACCTGCCCAACGATATAATAACTGTATCGCAGGAAGGTGGATCTGATAGACTCACTATTATTGTTTGGAGGTTAGCACGCCACGTGCAGGGATACATTGAATCCGGCAGTGACTGTGCATTGAAAGAATTGGCGCCTGTGTCGCCAGCACGCTATATATACTGTGAATGTTCGCTTCTTCTTTTTCTTCATATCTATTGGATTACAAATTGTTAATGTGCACCAACTAAAGCTAGCGAAGACTACTGTTAACCGGAAGGAACAATTACAAGATTCAGTTGGTTCCACAATCGTTGTGTTGTCCTACCCCCGTTGTGTTGTCCTGTAGCACTACCCCCAAAGGAGCTGCTGGTTTAGATTTTGGGTCTACGCTCTGCCTATCAACCCCAGAAGTTTAACTCGAACAAGGGAGGGTTTGAGTTAAACTTCTGGGGTTGATAGGCAGAGCGTAGACCCAAAATCTAAACCAGCAGCTCCTTCGGGGGTAGTGCTACAGAAACAAAATCCAGCAGGAGCTACAGAGAATAAAAGAGAAGAGAGGCACCTCTAAGTGTAGCAATATGTTGCTAAATGTTGTACCTTCATTAAATATAATCATATTGCTACACTTAGAGACTCCTCTCTTCTCTTTTATACTCAGTTGTGACATGACGCTGCTCTTATATCAAGACATCGCTTGTATATCAAGGCAAAATGTATTTAAACATTGTGCTCGTCTTGCAAAACACTCTCCAACCAAGTTACTCTCAAACCAAGGTTTTACTGTATACTCTTGCATTTGGTCACATGACAAACCCCTATGTCCAAGGCCATCATTTAATTTGACCAAATGCAAGGGCATACTTATATGGTCACATGATCAAGCACTACATCCAAGGCCATTGTCAGGTCACCTGTGGCCAGGTGACAAGTGCACCCCGTTGGGGTCCTGGATGCACCACAGGGTAGTGAAACCTATGACTGACTGCTGCGATAAGAGAGGAAGTGTGAACCCAAGATCGCCCAGGGCGCGGAGTCTAAGAGCCAGCTTTGTGTTCACCAGAGCCTCTAGTGGTGAGGATGGCCTTCGCCGCAGCTGGATCCAGGTCGCGACCCCTGGGATCCCCTAGGTCACGCCCCGCAGGGAGAGAGGGGAAGCAGCAAGCAGACAAGCGGTAGTGATGGGTAAGCCGAGGTCGGGGCAACAGGCAGACAGGGGTAACCGAGGGACAGGCAAAAGGTCAAGATCACAGGCAAACAGAAGAAGTCAGGGACAAGCCAAAAACGGTACACAGGAAGATAATCGTAGCACACTGCAGACAGGAACTAAAGCAAACAACACTGTTGAACAGCACTGCAGGCCTGTAGTGCAACAGTTAATATAGACTTCCTGGGATGGCCTGGGTGGGGCCATACAGGAAGGAGAGGAGATAAGAAGGTAACCAGAACAGAGTCAGGCCTCTTAATGGACAGATGGAAACAGGTAAGCTGCCAGACTATTGCATATCCATGACAGCCATCTCTTCTGAAAGGGAAGGTTCAGCCCAGCTGTAGTTCTGTACTGAGAGCAATTCAGGCAGAACTACAACTGGGCTGAACCTTCCCTTTCAGAAAATATGGGATGAAACGTTAGCCTCGGACACAGTGGCTGGTCATGTGACCAAATGCCGGGGCATACTTGTATGGTCACCTGATCATCCACTATGTCCAAGGCCATCGTCATCTCTTCTGCAAGGGAAGGTTCAGTCCAGCTGTAGTTCTGTACTGAGAGGAACTCAACCTTCACTTTCAGAATAGATGGCAGAAAACAATGGCCTTGGACGTAGTGGTTGGTCATGTGACCGAATGCCAGGGCACAGTTAAATGGTCACATGATCAACCAACCAAGAAGTGCAGTCATAGTCAATCTTTGAGGCCTTCTTTCACTTTTTAGGAGTCCTATGCCTCGTACACACAGTCGGATTTTCCATCCGAATAAACTCCGACGGGTTTTTCCGACGGAATTCCGTTCAAGCTGTCTTGCATAATCACTGTCACACCAAATTTTCGACCGTCAAGAACGCGGTGACGTTAAACGCTACGACGAGCCGAGAAAAATGAAGTTCAATGCTTCCGAGCATGCGTCGACTTGATTCTGAGCATGCGTGGTTTTTAGTCCGTCGGAATTTCATCCAGACGAACAAAAATTTTCGATAGAATGTTCTCTTTCTAATTCCATCGGAATTTCTGAAGGAAAAAGTCTGTTGGGGCACACACACGTTTCGGAATATCCGATGAAAAAATTCCGCCTGACTTTTTACAATCGGAAATTTTTCTCCGATGTCTAGGGGTATTTGGTCTCTGCCACAGACATGGGCGCCCTCTGAATTTTTTTCAGGGGGGGGGGGGGGCGCTTTCGCGATACACAGTCGCATTTAACCCTTTCTTCAAACGCTAGCGGGGGATAAAAGCGCCCAAATAACGCAGCTAAAACGATGGTAAAGCGCCGCTTTTTAGCGCCGCTTTACCAATAACGCGGCAGTGTGAAATAGCTCTTGAGATAATTCAGCTTCACTCCATGCCCATATAAATATAGCCTAGAGAATGTACAGACCCCCTTCAGAACAGATGGACCCCCCCTTCAGCACAGACCTGTCCATTCAGCACAGATGGACCCCCCCTTCAGCACAGAACTCCCCCCAATTCCACACAGACCCGTCTTTCAGCACAGACCCCCCTTCAGCACAGATGGACCCCCTTTAAGCACAGACCCCCCCTTCAGCACAGGTGGACCCCCCTTCAGCACAAACCCCCCCCTTGAGCACAGACGGACCCCCCTCCCCCATCTCATTCAGGGCCTCAGATCAGCCATCAGTGCGGCACAGCAGGTGGTGGAGGCGGCTTCGCTCTGCTGGCTGTGCCTGTGTGACATCCGGCCTGGGATCTGGCTCCTTTTGATTTTTCCAGGGGGGTTCAATTGCACCCCCTTGCCCTATGGAGCGGATGCCCATGGCCACAGACCCTCCTGATAATTGACCAGCAGAGGTAGTCCTTCTTAGCAGACTTGGCACATGGATCTCCTTCACTGACTGACAGGCGGCCAACATTCAGCCTCTCAGTGTCCGGTTCCCCTGGTCCCCGATGGATGGTCAGGCCCCTATCGGAACACCAGCCTCTCTTGGTACGCCTCAGGCCGACTCTCCACCGTACGGCCTCCTCCAACTAGACGGACGGCCCAGGACCTCCTTAGGTGAGACCCAGTCGATTGCTGAGTCCACAAGCGGCAGATCAATTGCTCCGGGCCAACGTGGTCCCGAAGCCAGGATCCTTGCGATTCAGTTCGCATGTGTTGCGCTATATAAGTTTCTCACTCACTCACACGCACTCCGGCCCAGAAGGCCATTTGCCGGGGCGGCGTGAAGTGGCTACCCTAAAGGTGGGCGCCACACGAGGAGAAGCCCAGGAAGATGGCTTCTGCAGGGTCGGAATTACAATTGGGCTTGACTGGACTCAAGCCCATGGGCCCCGCCCAATAGGGGGCCCCAGGAGGAGGAAGCAGGAAGAGCCATGCCGCTGCTGATGAAGAGGTAAGAAGTCCCCTTTACCCCCCCGCTCAACAACTACGATCGGCGGCCCCCCCTCAACAACTTTGATCAATCGGCGACCCCCCCTGCTCAACAACTCCGATCGGCGCCCCCCCCCACACACGCGCAACAACATTGGTCAGCTCTGATCGGTGGCCCCCCCGCTTAACAACTTGGATCGGTGGCAGCCCCCCCCCTCAACAACTTAACAACTTCGATCAGCTTCGATCTCGGCGGCACCCCCCGCTCAACAACTTCGATCAGTTTCGCAGCTTCGATCCGCTCCAGGCAGGGGACCCCTCAATCAACACTCAAGCCCAGGGGCCCCCACCCCACCACCCTAAGTCCTTCCCTAGGCGTCTGCCCCATAAATACTCTTTCCCAGCATGCACAGCGAGGCCAAACCCTCCTGATAGGCTGCTGGGCAAGAGCACCCAATCCTTGACTCCACTGCTGCCACCTGCCGACCTGGGGTGAGATCAGCACCCCAGAAACAACAGAAAGCACCCACAGCACAGCCAAAGCTGAGACAGAGACCCAAATTTGGACAAATCAACATGGTCAGAGTTAACTAACTCTCTGAGCCCCCTCTAAATTTAACATAGCACCGGTCCTGGAAAGTAACCAGGCGCTACATATATAAAAGGAAAAAATAAAAATAAAACATTATCCAAAAATAAAGGAAATGCTATTGCACCTGCGGAGAAGATTTAGTAATGAAACAGAAAAATCCCGCTAAACAGTGTGTGCATAAAGAATGAGATTTCATTAACATTCTGGTTAATCTGGCCCAAGGGGAGAGCGAGCGTTCCATTGATTTAATTCCGAATGTGTTTACGTATTTAGATTCAGCAGCACGAGTCAATTCTACGGAATACCTTTCCGGCTATTTGCTGCAGAACGGGCTCCGTTCTTTTTTTTTTTTCAGTGTACTGCAGAGCAAAAATCGAGAACAAACTTTAATCACGGGCAAACAAAACGCAGCTTAGAAGTCACAGACAATATATTGGGGAACGTTCCACGTCGAGGCCGGAAGCTACAGAAATAAGCCAGACGTAGAGCAGAATCTCTATGGGATAAATCAACAACAATGGAGAAAATTTGCCGAGACAAAGAGACAGAGAGAGATCATTTGAGCTACGTATGTTATAAATGGATCATGGAACCAGTGGCGTAGCGTGGGGGGTGGTCCCGGGCGCAACATTTGGGGGGCGCAATCCCGCGCCAGTATGTCACCCTCGCTCCATACATCTAAAAAAAAAATTCTGTGACCCTGCACTCCAGCCGCCATGTTAATTGTCAGGCCGGTGTGTTGTGTATAGTGTATTGTATATTGGTCTGTGGGTAGAGTATTGTGTAGCGGTCAGTATGTAGTGTATTGAGCAGTGGTCTGTGGGTAGTTTATAGTGTATTGTGTAGTGGTCAGTATAGCAATCAGGTAGGTTAGTATGGTGTGTAGTGTAGTGGTCAGTGTGTAGTGTAGTGGTCAGTGTGTAGTGGATTGTATAGTGTAGTGGTCAGTGTGTAGTGGTCAGTGTGGTTTGTAGTGGTTAGTGTGGTGTGTAGTGGTCAGTGTGTAGTGGATTGTATAGTGTAATGGTCAGTGTGTAGTGTAGTGGTTAGTGTGGTGTGTAGTGGTCAGTGTGCAGTGGATTATATAGTGTAGTCAGTGTGTAGTGTAGTGGTCAGTGTGTAGCGTAGTGGTCAGTGTGTAGTGGTCAGTGTGTAGTGTAGTGGTCAGTGTGTAGTGGTCAGTGTGGTGTGTAGTGTAGTGGTCAGTGTGTAGTGGATTGTATAGTGTAGTGGTCAGTGTGTAGTGGTCAGTGTGGTTTGTAGTGGTTAGTGTGGTGTGTAGTGGTCAGTGTGTAGTGGATTGTATAGTGTAATGGTCAGTGTGTAGTGTAGTGGTTAGTGTGGTGTGTAGTGGTCAGTGTGCAGTGGATTGTATAGTGTAGTCAGTGTGTAGTGTAGTGGTCAGTGTGTAGCGTAGTGGTCAGTGTGTAGTGGTCAGTGTGGTGTGTAGTGTAGTGGTCAGTGTGTAGTGGATTGTATAGTGTAATGGTCAGTGTGTAGTGTAGTGGTTAGTGTGGTGTGTAGTGGTCAGTGTGCAGTGGATTGTATAGTGTAGTCAGTGTGTAGTGTAGTGGTCAGTGTGTAGCGTAGTGGTCAGTGTGTAGTGGTCAGTGTGGTGTGTAGTGTAGTGGTCAGTGTGTAGTGGATTGTATAGTGTAGTGGTCAGTGTGTAGTGTAGTGTAGTGGTCGATGTAGGAATCAGGTAGGTCAGTGTGTAGTTTAGTGGTCAGTGTGTAGTGGTCAGTGTGGTGTGTAGTGGTCAGTGTGTAGTGGATTGTATAGTGTAATGGTCAGTGTGTAGTGTAGTGGTCAGTGTGTAGTGTAGTGGTCAGTGTGTAGTGGTTAGTGTGGTGTGTAGTGGTCAGTGTGTAGTGGATTGTATAGTGTAATGGTCAGTGTGTAGTGTAGTGGTCAGTGTGTAGTGGTCAGTGTGGTGTGTAGTGGTCAGTGTGGTGTGTAGTGTAGTGGTCAGTGTTGTGTGTAGTGTAGTGGTCAGTGTGTAGTGGTTAGTGTGGTGTGTAGTGGTCAGTGTGTAGTGGATTGTATAGTGTAGTGGTCAGTGTGTAGTGTAGTGGTCAGTGTGGTGTGTAGTGGTTAGTGTGGTGTGTAGTGGTCAGTGTGTAGTGGATTGTATAGTGTAATGGTCAGTGTGTAGTGTAGTGGTCAGTGTGTAGTGGTCAGTGTGGTGTGAAGTGGTCAGTGTGGTGTGTAGTGTAGTGGTCAGTGTTGTGTGTAGTGTAGTGGTCAGTGTGTAGTGGTTAGTGTGGTGTGTAGTGGTCAGTGTGTAGTGGATTGTATAGTGTAATGGTCAGTGTGTAGTGTAGTGGTCAGTGTGGTGTGAAGTGGTCAGTGTGGTGTGTAGTGGTCAGTGTGTAGTGGATTGTATAGTGTAATGGTCAGTGTGTAGTGTAGTGGTCAGTGTGGTGTGAAGTGGTCAGTGTGGTGTGTAGTGTAGTGGTCAGTGTAGTGTGTAGTGTAGTGGTCAGTGTGGTGTGTAGTGTAGTGGTCAGTGTAGTGTGTAGTGTAGTGGTCAGTGTGTAGTGGTCAGTGTGTAGTGGTCAGTGTGGTGTGTAGTGTAGTGGTCAGTGTGTAGTGTAGTGGTCGATGTAGGAATCAGGTAGGTTGGTGTGGTGTGTAGTGGTCAGTATAGGAATCAGGTAGGTCAGTGTGTAGTGGTCGATGTAGGAATCAGGTAGGAATGAGGTAGATTAGTGGTCAGGTAGGTCAGTGTAGGAATCGGGTTGGTCAGTACTATATTGTAAGGCCTCGTACACACGACAGAGTTTCTCGGCAGAATTCACCGAGAAACTCGGTCAAAACCCGGATTCTGCCGAGAAACTCTGTCGTCTGTACAGTTTTGGCTCGATGGAGCCGCCGAGGAACTCGACGAGAAAATAGAGAACATGTTCTCTATTTTCTCGTTGTCCTCGTTCTTCTATGGGAGAAGCCGGCCCGCCGAGCTCCTCGGCGGCTTCATCCCAAAACTCGACGAGGAACTCGACGTGCCAAGCACGTCGAGTTTCTCTGTCGTGTGTACGGGGCCTATAAGTAACAGGGCCAGTGTTACATTCGCCGGCCCCCATGTAGACATTCGCCATATCCAAGTGGCGAATGGTGGATTTTCCCTTTGATTCAGCCCTGGTCAATTTCACCCCCCCCCCCATTTTGAACCCCCTCCCCCCCACGTGGACCACAAGACCTGGACACAGCAGCCCATTATTTACCACACTGTAACAATTAACAATTTAATAAATAACCAACAAAAAAAAAAAACAACATTAAAAATGGCAACCTTTGGGTTTTAACCACTTCAGCCCCCGGACCATTTTGCTGGTCAATGACCGGGCCACTTTTTGCGATTCGGCACTACGTCGCTTTAACTGACAATTGCGCGGTCGTGCGATGCGGCTCCCAAACAAAATTGACGTCCTTTTTTCCCCACAAATAGAGCTTTTATTTTATTTTTTATTTATTAAATTGTTAATTGTTAATCTTTTGGTGGTAGTTGATCACCTCTACGGTTTTTATTTTTTGCGCTATAAACAAATGGAATCCCAATATTACAAAGCCCAGAATCCCAATATTACAAAGCCCAGAATCCCAATATTACAAAGCCTAGAATCCCAATATTACAAAGCCTAGAATCCCAATATTACAAAGCCTAGAATCCCAATATTACAAAGCCTAGAATCCCAATATTACAAAGCCTAGAATCCCAATATTACAAAGCCCAGAATCCCAATATTACAAAGCCCAGAATCCCAATATTACAAAGCCCAGAATCCCAATATTACAAAGCCCAGAATCCCAATATTACAAAGCCTAGTATCCCAATATTACAAAAGCCCAGAATCCCAATATTACAAAGCCTAGAATCCCAATATTACAAAGCCCAGAATCCCAATATTACAAAGCCTAGAATCCCAATATTACAAAGCCTAGAATCCCAATATTACAAAGCCAGGAATCCCAATATTACAAAGCCTAGAATCCCAATATTACAAAGCCTAGAATCGCAATATTACAAAGCCTAGAATCCCAATATTACAAAGCCTAGTATCCCAATATTACAAAGCCTAGAATCCCAATTACAAAACCCAGAATCCCAATATTACAAAGCCCAGAATCCCAATATTACAAAGCCCAGAATCCCAATATTACAAAGCCTAGAATCCCAATATTACAAAGCCCAGAATCCCAATA
Organism: Rana temporaria; assembly: GCF_905171775.1. NCBI lineage: Eukaryota > Metazoa > Chordata > Amphibia > Anura > Ranidae > Rana > Rana temporaria. Next base: position 6,495,934 of record NC_053490.1, on the reverse strand, counting down.
TTACAAAGCCCAGAATCCCAATATCACAAAGCCCAGAATCCCAATATTACAAAGCCCAGAATCCCAATATTACAAAGCCTAATATCCCAATATTACAAAGCCCAGAATCCCACTATTACAAAGCCCAGAATCCCAATATTACAAAGCCCAGAATCCCAATATTACAAAGCCTAGTATCCCAATATTACAAAGCCCAGAATCCCAATATTACAAAGCCAGGAATCCCAATATTACAAAGCCTAGAATCCCAATATTACAAAGCCTAGAATCCCAATATTACAAAGCCCAGAATCCCAATATTACAAAGCCCAGAATTCCAATATTACAAAGCCTAGAATCCCAATATTACAAAGCCTAGAATCCCAATTACAAAACCCAGAATCCCAATATTACAAAGCCCAGAATCCCAATATTACAAAGCCTAGAATCCCAATATTACAAAGCCCAGAATCCCAATATTACAAAGCCTAGTATCCCAATATTACAAAGTCCAGAATCCTAATATTACAAAGCCCAGAATCCCAATAGTACAAAGCCAAGAATCCCAATATTACAAAGCCTAGAATCCCAATATTACAAAGCCCAGAATGCCAATATTACAAAGCCCAGAATCCCAATATTACAAAAGCCCAGAATCGCAATATTACAAAGCCTAGAATCCTAATATTACAAAGCCCAGAATCCCAATATTACAAAGCCTAGAATCCCAATATTACAAAGCCCAGAATCCCAATATTACAAAGCCCAGAATCCCAATATTACAAAAGCCCAGAATCGCAATATTACAAAGCCCAGAATCGCAATATTACAAAGCCCAGAATCTCACTATTACAAAGCCCAGAATCTCACTATTACAAAGCCCAGAATCCCAATATTACAAAGTCCAGAATCGCAATATTACAAAGCCCAGAATCCCAATATTACAAAGCCCAGAATCCCAATATTACAAAGCCCAGAATCCCAATATTACAAAGCCTAGAATCCCAATATTACAAAGCCCAGAATCCCAATATTACAAAGCCCAGAATCCCAATATTACAAAGCCTAGAATCCCAATATTACAAAGCCTAGAATTCCAATATTACAAAGCCCAGAATCCCAATATTACAAAAGCCCAGAATCTCAATATTATAAAGCCCAGAATCGCAATATTACAAAGCCCAGAATCCCGATATTACAAAGCCCAGAATCCCAATATTACAAAGCCCAGAATCACAATATTACAAAGCCTAGAATCCCAATATTACAAAGCCTAGAATCCCAATATTACAAAGCCTAGAATCCCAATATTACAAAGCCTAGAATCCCAATATTACAAAGCCCAAAATCTCAATATTTCAAAGCCCAGAATCCCAATATTACAAAGCCCAGAATCCCAATATTACAAAGCCCAGAATCACAATATTACAAAGCCTAGAATCCCAATATTACAAAGCCTAGAATCCCAATATTACAAAGCCTAGAATCCCAATATTACAAAGCCTAGAATCCCAATATTACAAAGCCCAAAATCTCAATATTTCAAAGCCCAGAATCCCAATATTACAAAACCCAGAATCACATATAACAAAACCCAGATTCCCAATATTACAAAGCCTAGAATCCCAATATTACAAAGCCTAGAATCCCAATATTACAAAGCCTAGAATCCCAATATTACAAAGCCCAGAATCCCAATATTACAAAGCCTAGAATCCCAATATTACAAAGCCTAGAATCCCAATATTACAAAGCCTAGAATCCCAATATTACAAAGCCCAAAATCTCAATATTTCAAAGCCCAGAATCCCAATATTACAAAACCCAGAATCCCAATATTACAAAGCCCAGAATCCCAATATTACAAAGCCTAGAATCCCAATATTACAAAGCCCAGAATCCCAATATTACAAAGCCTAGTATCCCAATATTACAAAGTCCAGAATCCTAATATTACAAAGCCCAGAATCCCAATAGTACAAAGCCCAGAATCCCAATATTACAAAGCCCAGAATCCCAATATTACAAAGCCTAGAATCCCAATATTACAAAGCCCAGAATCCCAATATTACAAAGCCCAGAATCCCAATATCACAAAGCCCAGAATCCCAATATTACAAAGCCCAGAATCCCAATATTACAAAGCCTAATATCCCAATATTACAAAGCCCAGAATCCCAATATTACAAAGCCCAGAATCCCAATATTACAAAGCCTAGTATCCCAATATTACAAAGCCCGGAATCCCAATATTACAAAGCCTAGAATCCCAATATTACAAAGCCTAGAATCCCAATATTACAAAGCCAGGAATCCCAATATTACAAAGCCTAGAATCCCAATATTACAAAGCCTAGAATCCCAATATTACAAAGCCCAGAATCCCAATATTACAAAGCCCAGAATTCCAATATTACAAAGCCTAGAATCCCAATATTACAAAGCCTAGAATCCCAATTACAAAACCCAGAATCCCAATATTACAAAGCCCAGAATCCCAATATTACAAAGCCTAGAATCCCAATATTACAAAGCCCAGAATCCCAATATTACAAAGCCTAGTATCCCAATATTACAAAGTCCAGAATCCTAATATTACAAAGCCCAGAATCCCAATAGTACAAAGCCCAGAATCCCAATATTACAAAGCCTAGAATCCCAATATTACAAAGCCTAGAATCCCAATATTACAAAGCCCAGAATCCCAATATTACAAAACCCAGAATCCCAATATTACAAAACCCAGAATCCCAATATTACAAAGCCCAGATTCCCAATATTACAAAGCCCAGAATCCCAATATTACAAAGCCTAGAATCCCAATATTACAAAGCCCAGAATCCCAATATTACAAAGCCTAGAATCCCAATATTACAAAGCCCAGAATGCCAATATTACAAAGCCCAGAATCCCAATATTACAAAAGCCCAGAATCGCAATATTACAAAGCCTAGAATCCTAATATTACAAAGCCCAGAATCCCAATATTACAAAGCCTAGAATCCCAATATTACAAAGCCCAGAATCCCAATATTACAAAGCCCAGAATCCCAATATTACAAAAGCCCAGAATCGCAATATTACAAAGCCCAGAATCGCAATATTACAAAGCCCAGAATCGCAATATTACAAAGCCCAGAATCTCACTATTACAAAGCCCAGAATCTCACTATTACAAAGCCCAGAATCCCAATATTACAAAGTCCAGAATCGCAATATTACAAAGCCCAGAATCCCAATATTACAAAGCCCAGAATCCCAATATTACAAAGCCCAGAATCCCAATATTACAAAGCCTAGAATCCCAATATTACAAAGCCCAGAATCGCAATATTACAAAGCCCAGAATCCCAATATTACAAAGCCTAGAATCCCAATATTACAAAGCCTAGAATTCCAATATTACAAAGCCCAGAATCCCAATATTACAAAAGCCCAGAATCTCAATATTATAAAGCCCAGAATCGCAATATTACAAAGCCCAGAATCCCGATATTACAAAGCCCAGAATCCCAATATTACAAAGCCCAGAATCACAATATTACAAAGCCTAGAATCCCAATATTACAAAGCCTAGAATCCCAATATTACAAAGCCTAGAATCCCAATATTACAAAGCCTAGAATCCCAATATTACAAAGCCCAAAATCTCAATATTACAAAGCCCAGAATCCCAATATTACAAAGCCCAGAATCCCAATATTACAAAGCCCAGAATCACAATATTACAAAGCCTAGAATCCCAATATTACAAAGCCTAGAATCCCAATATTACAAAGCCTAGAATCCCAATATTACAAAGCCTAGAATCCCAATATTACAAAGCCCAAAATCTCAATATTTCAAAGCCCAGAATCCCAATATTACAAAACCCAGAATCACATATAACAAAACCCAGATTCCCAATATTACAAAGCCTAGAATCCCAATATTACAAAGCCTAGAATCCCAATATTACAAAGCCTAGAATCCCAATATTACAAAGCCCAGAATCCCAATATTACAAAGCCTAGAATCCCAATATTACAAAGCCTAGAATCCCAATATTACAAAGCCTAGAATCCCAATATTACAAAGCCCAAAATCTCAATATTTCAAAGCCCAGAATCCCAATATTACAAAACCCAGAATCCCAATATTACAAAGCCCAGAATCCCAATATTACAAAGCCTAGAATCCCAATATTACAAAGCCCAGAATCCCAATATTACAAAGCACAGAATCCCAATATTACAAAGCCCAGAATCCCAATATTACAAAGCACAGAATCCCAATATTACATTAGAAAGCCCAGAATTCCATATCACAGATTTCTTTACAAACTGAGTGCCAGTATAATACAAATGTAACTGCTAATTAAACATGTTATATACATTTTTTGAAAATAATTTAAATAAATGGATATACAGTAAACTGATACGATATAAAACCGAGTATAATTTGTTACATTTTTACATTTACACATTTGCTGTTATTGAGCATCTGGCCGACCAATCCTGGGACACGGATCTCTATATCCCCCCCCCCCCCGTCTGTCTAAAGATGGCGCTCTATAAATTATTGAGTTGTGACCGGTCAGAATAATAGCGGAATGACTGGTCATAACGTCTCCTTTGCTCGGAATACGACACTTCATATAACCCAGTGCGCCCTTTTCCTCCTCGTCATGACATGTCGTGTCCTCTGACTTCACACTCCTATCTGCCTTTAGACTGACGTCCGTTCTGGCGTCCTCGCCTGCTCCACAAAATCCATTAGCTGGTGGAAAAAAAATAAAAATAAAAATCCAGCAATGGAAGATTTTGACAGGAGCAGATGTCTTCCCATTTACCAACCCGGGCCTCGCTCTAATCAATGCGATTATAAAACGTGACCGCGGGCCAGCTCCTCGTCCATTTCACGTCATGCCGTCATATGGCGAGCTCCTCATCTGTGAAGTATCATTTGCCAGGAATTCGCTCACCGCCATATGTCAGCGTAATAGAAGGATGACGCCAAGAATGCACAGTTGCCAGGAATTCTGATCCGTATTCAAATCATGGAATTCAATGTTGGAAGGAAAAAAAAAACGGCTGATTTTAAAGGAAAATTACTTTTAGGTAGATTCACAAAGAGTTAGGCCGGCTTATCTACAGTACAGATAAGCCGACCTAACTCTGAATCTAAGCCGGCCTATGTTTAAGTGTATTCTCTAACAGAGATACGCTTAAACATACCTAAGATAGGCCGGCTTGCGCCATTCTATCTTAGGTTGCAATGTTTCTTTTGGCCGCTAGATGGCGCTGCCATTGCGGCCGGCCTAGATTATGTAAATGAGGGGATACGCCGATTCCCGACGATTTACGAGCGTACGCCGGGCCTACACCGTCGAGTTACGTCGTTTCCGTACGCGATAGGCCGCCTAAAGTTATTCCACCTATGAGGTGGAATAACAATGTTCAGTATGGCCGCCGTTCCCACCGCGAGGTTCGAATTTTTTACGTCGTTTGCGCAAGTCGTCCGCGAATCGGGATTTACGTTGTTTACGTACGCGTCAAAATCAATAGGCCCGTACGGCCTACTTAGCAGCAATGCGCACTGGGAAATGTAGTCGCCCGGCGCATGCGCAGTGTAAAAAACGTCAAAAAACGTGAGGTCAAGCCTCATTTAAATACTACACGCCCCCCTCCCAGTCATTTGAATTAGGCGCGCTTACGCCCGGTCGTTTTAGGCTACGCCACTGAAAATTTGAAGGTAAGTGGTTTGAGAATCACTTCTAACCTAAATGATTTTGGGCGGTGTAGCCTAAAAAGAGTAGGCTAGGCGGCCGTCCTAATTTTAGGCGCCCCTACGTGAATCTACCCCTTTGGGTCTAGTTTTTATTTATTTTTTCTTATAAATTGATGTTTATTTAAAAAAAATATAATAATATTCACATTTTATATATAACATTCACATTGCATATATAGTTCCTGTCCTACAAGTAAATATTGAATAAAAAGAACACCCCAGAGCAGTACGGGTTAGCAAAAGAGAGAACACAGCAGAAGATGTCTTCCTTCAGACTCTCTGACCCAGATTTAGAAAGAATGGCCTAAGTTTCTGCTGGCGTAGCGTATCTCATATACGCCACGCCGCCGTAACTTAGAGAGGCGAGTACCGTATTCAGAAAGAACTTGCACTCTAAGTTACGGCGGCGTAGTGTAAATGGGCCGGCGTAAGCCCGCCTAATTCAAATTATCAAGGCAGTGGGCGTGTTTTATTACAATGAGCCGTGACCCCATGTAAATGAGTGGCCGATCGAACAGCGCATGAGTCACGTCGCAAATACTCCCCAAGATACGTCGGCTCAATGCTTTGTCAACGTGAACGTAACCTACGCCCAGCCCCATTCGCGTACGACTTACGTAAAATACGACGCTGTTCCCGCGCCCATACCTTAACATGACTTACCCCTGCTTTATGAGGGGTAAACTTACGCCGGACGTACGCCTTACGTAAACGGCGTAGCTTACTGCGACGGGCGCAAGTACGTTCATGAATCCGCGTATCTAGGTCATTTACATATTCGACGCGTAGATCAACGGAAGCGCCCCTAGCGGCCAGCGTAAATATGCACCCAAGATACGACGGCGTAGGAGACTTACATCGGTCGTAGGAAGCCAAAATTCAGTCGTATCTTGTACTGTGAATACGGCACATAGATACGACGGCGCATCCTAGAACTTACGCGGTGTATCAACAGATACGTCGCCGTAAGTTCTCTGTGAATCTGCCCCATAGTTCCTGTCCTACAAGTAAATATTGAATAAAAAGAATACCCCAGAGCAGTACGGGTTAGCTAAAGAGAGAGCACAGCAGAAGATGTCTTCCTTCAGACTCTCTGTCTCTGTTTAAAGCCTTATGCCGCGTACACACGATCGGAATTTCCGACATGAAAACTCCGATGTGAGCTTTTGGTCAGAAATTCAGACCGTGTGTATGGCTCCATCTGACTTTTTCTGTCGGAATTTCCGACAACAAAAATTTGAGAGCAGGTTCTCAATTTTTCCAACATGAAAAGTTCACAAAAATCCACACATGCTCGGAATCAAGCAGGAGAGCCGCACTGCCTATTGAACTTCATTTTTCCTCAGCTCCTCGTACGCTTTGTACGTCACCGCGTTCTTGACGGTCGGAATTTTGTGTGACCGTGTGTATGCAACACAAGCTTGAGGCAACATTCCATCGGAAAAAAATCCACGGTTTTCTTGTCGGAATTTCCGATCGTCTGTACGCGGCATTAGGCAGAGCACAAGGAAGGGAGGGCACAAAATCACTGCCCTAGAAGAGGGAAAGGGATTCACTGCTCTGACAAAACACACTTGTGTGTAAATATCAGCTACAGCTACTGAGCACTGTAAAACCCCTTTCATACTGCGAGCGTCGTCCTATTAGCACCAAAGTGCCACTCATTTTAGCGGCGCTTTAGCGCTGTTTAAGCTGCACTTTTGCACCGCTTTTCAGCCGGGGTTAAAAACTCCAGTTTTGCAGCACTTTGAAAGCGCTGCTCATTCATACCAATGGGCAGGGCGCTTTGGGAGCGCTATAGGGTTGTCCCGATACCACTTTTTTAGGACCGAGTACAAGTACCGATACTTTTTTTCATGTACTCGCCGATACCGAATACCGATACTTTTTTTTAAATGTGTCCCCAAATGCAGCCATGTCCCCCCACAAATACAGCCATGTCCCCCCCACAAATGCAGCCATGTCCCCCCCACAAATGCAGCCATGTCCCCCCCACAAATGCAGCCATGTCCCCCCCATATGCAGCCATGTCCCCCACATATGCAGCCATGTCCCCCATATATGCAGCCATGTCCCCAAACATATGCAGCCATGTCCCCACACATATGCAGCCATGTCCCCCATATATGCAGCCATGTCCCCAAACATATGCAGCCATGTCCCCACACATATGCAGCCATGTCCCCACACATATGCAGCCATGTCCCCCATATATGCAGCCATGTCCCCAAACATATGCAGCCATGTCCCCACACATATGCAGCCATGTCCCCCCACATATGCAGCCATGTCTCCCCACATATGCAGCCATGTCCCCAAACATATGCAGCCATGTCCCCCACATATATATGCAGCCATGTCCCCCACATATATGCAGCCATGTCCCCCATATATGCAACCATGTCCCCCCACATATATGAAGCCATGTCCCCCGACATATTGCAGCCATGTCCCCCCACATATATGCAGCCATGTCCCCCATATATGCAGCCATGTCCCCTACATATATCCAGCCATGTCCCCAAATATATGCAGCCATGTCCCCCATACCTAATGATGATTCCGCCGCCGCCGCGTTAATCACCGTGCGGCGAACATTACAGGCAGCTTTCGTTTGAATAGCTGTTTTCCCCGCCACGCCGTGTAAAGAACACTCCCCCTTGCTCGGGATTGGACATATCCGTCCAAGGGGGAGTGTCTATACACGGCGTGGCGGGCAAAACAGCTATTCAAACTAAAGGTGCCTGTAATGTTCGCTGCACGTTGATTAACGTGGCAGCGGCGGATTTGCGATATGCGGCGACGGCGGCGGGGGGGGCAAGTATTCTATTTAGGCATCGGGGGTATTTGCGGGAGTACAAGTACTCCCGCAAATACTCGGTATCGGTCCCGATACCGATACTGGTATCGGTATCGGGACAACCCTAGAGCGCTAAATACAGCGCTGCCAACCCGCCCCAAAGATGCTGCTTGCAGGACGTGTACTTTTTTGTTAAAATCACCCCACGCCCCTTGCAGAGTAGCACTAGCATCGGGAGCGTGCGGCAAATGTGATAGTCACTGCGCATGCGCCGTGTAGAGCTGACATGTTCGGCTATTTTCGGAGACTCTGCGCCGTGCCTGCGCAGTACAAGGGGGCTCGGTTGAGGTCCGTACTGCGCAGGCGGAACACAAAGCAGTCCAGGGTGGCAGATCCAAGATAACCTGGGCCTAGAGGAAGTGGGTTGAATGACATTGAGGCCATCAAAATGAAGCCATCTAGTGGCAGATACAAAGTATTGCGGGTGAAATATAAAGCGTAAATATGTACAAAACATTTACACGTTCTCATTAATGCGTGGGTTTCACTGTTGTTGTGCGACAATATCCTGATGATCCCATCCTTGGCGGAGGGACTACAGTGACCTGGGATTCCCCTTAGCCTGCGGATGATTGTTTATACGCTGGGAATAAACTTTGCTACGGAAGGAAAAAAAAAAATGGGCAATTAAAAACAGCTTTCGTAGGAAAATAAGCAGCAAGGAATAAGATACGATGCCCGGCGCCGTGTAACCCAGTGCCTCCTTGCACTGCTGTCAGCAGTGGGGTGGATTCAGTTAGGGGCGCGCACTACTACGGAGGCGCAGCGTACCGTTTTTACGCTACGCCTCCGTAAATTACCTGCGCTACGCTTCATTCACGAAGCAGTAGCTCCGTAAATTGCATGGGCGCTCCGGCAAAATGCCCGGCGTAAGCGCGCGCAATTTAAATGATCCCGTAGGGGGCGGGAATCATTTAAATTAGGCGCGCTCCCGCGCCAAGCGTACAGCGCATGCTCCGTCGGGAAACTTTCCCGACGTGCATTGCGGCAAATGACGTCGCAAGGACGTCATTTGCTTCAAAGTGAACGTGAATGGCGTCCAGCGCCATTCACTAATCACTTACGCAAACTAAATTTGGAATTACGCGACGCGGGAACGACGGGTATACTTTAGCATTGGCTGCCCCTGCTAATAGCAGGGGCAGCCTTACGCGAAAAATGCCGTACGCAAACGACGTAAACTGCGTATGCAGGGCTCGCGTAACGTTGTGAATCGGCGTTAGTATGCAATTTGCATACTATACGCTGAGCACAATGGGAACGCCACCTAGCGGCCATCGCAAGAATGCAGCCTAAGATATGCGGGCATAAGAGCCTTATGCCGCGCATATCTTAGGCTGCAGTCGGCGTAACGAGGTTCCTGAATCAGGAGCATTCGTTACGCCGGCGCAAGTAAGCAATTGCGCTGTGTAACTATGGTTACACAGGCGCAATTGCTTCTTGAATCTGGGCCAGTGTGTTTCCGAGCCTGGCCAGTTTTGGGTTATACTGCCACCTATAGGAAGATTGGACACTGAAAAAAAACAAAACAAAACAAATACTAAACTGTAGGCCAGCCCAGTATGATCATTCTTACTACCAGCCTGCCACAGTTGTATAGCAATGCTGTACCGGGAGTGTCACACTCGCTTACTCCAGGGCTGGGTTTTCCCCTCTGTGCGGGTTCCGTGTTCCGCAGCCAATCACAGAGGGGGCTGTCTTACAGGGTTAGCTGGTGTGTTGCTCAACATTTGAGCAAAGGTTGACATGCTATGAGCAAGACCCCCCCCCCCCCCCCATCCCATGTCTTCTGGCACCTTCAGTGCTTCCAGTGTTCCTGTGTGTCCCCTTGTACTCCTATCTGCATTGAGTGTTCCTGTGTGACCCTGAGCACTCCAGTCTGCATTGAGTGTTCCTGTGTGACTCTGAGCACTCATATCTGCATCCAGTGTTCCTGTGTGATCCTGAGCACTCATATCTGTACCCAGTGTTCACTACAGTCTGCATCCAATGTTCCTGTGTGACCCTGAGCACTCCAGTCTGCATTGAGTGTTCCTGTGTGACCCTGAGCACTCCAGTCTGCATTGAGTGTTCCTGTGTGACTCTGAGCACTCATATCTGCATCCAGTGTTCCTGTGTGATCCTGAGCACTCATATCTGTACCCAGTGTTCACTACAGTCTGCATCCAATGTTCCTGTGTGACCCTGAGCACTCCAGTCTGCATTGAGTGTTCCTGTGTGATCCTGAGCACTCCAGTCTGCATTGAGTGTTCCTGTGTGATCCTGAGCACTCATATCTGTATCCAGTGTTCCTGTGTGATCCTGAGCACTCATATCTGCATCCAGTGTTCCCGTGTGACCCCGAGCACTACAGTCTGCATCCAGTATTCCTGTGTGACCCCTTGTACTCCTATCTGCATCCAGTGTTCCTGTGTGACCCTGAGCACTCGTATCTGCATCCAGTATTCCTGTGTGACCCCGAGCACTCCAGTCTGCATTCAGTGTTCCTGTGTGACCCCTTGTACTCCTGTCTACATCTAGTGTTCCTGTGTGACCCTGAGCACTCCAGTCTGCATTCAGTGTTCCTGTGTGACCCCTTGTACTCCTATCTGCATTGAGTGTTCCTGTGTGACCCTGAGCACTCCAGTCTGCATTGAGTGTTCCTGTGTGACTCTGAGCACTCATATCTGCATCCAGTGTTCCTGTGTGATCCTGAGCACTCATATCTGTACCCAGTGTTCACTACAGTCTGCATCCAATGTTCCTGTGTGACCCTGAGCACTCCAGTCTGCATTGAGTGTTCCTGTGTGACCCTGAGCACTCCAGTCTGCATTGAGTGTTCCTGTGTGACTCTGAGCACTTATATCTGCATCCAGTGTTCCTGTGTGATCCTGAGCACTCATATCTGTACCCAGTGTTCACTACAGTCTGCATCCAATGTTCATGTGTGACCCTGAGCACTCCAGTCTGCATTGAGTGTTCCTGTGTGATCCTGAGCACTCCAGTCTGCATTGAGTGTTCCTGTGTGATCCTGAGCACTCATATCTGTATCCAGTGTTCCTGTGTGATCCTGAGCACTCATATCTGCATCCAGTGTTCCCGTGTGACCCCGAGCACTACAGTCTGCATCCAGTATTCCTGTGTGACCCCTTGTACTCCTATCTGCATCCAGTGTTCCTGTGTGACCCTGAGCACTCGAATCTGCATCCAGTATTCCTGTGTGACCCCGAGCACTCCAGTCTGCATTCAGTGTTCCTGTGTGACCCCTTGTACTCCTGTCTACATCTAGTGTTCCTGTGTGACCCTGAGCACTCCAGTCTGCATTCAGTGTTCCTGTGTGACCCCTTGTACTCCTGTCTACATCTAGTGTTCCTGTGTGACCCTGAGCACTCCAGTCTGCATCCAGTGTTCCTGTGTGACCCCGAGCACTACAGTCTGCATCCAGTATTTCTGTGTGACCCCTTGTACTCCTGTCTACATCTAGTGTTCCTGTGTGACCCTGAGCACTCGTATCTGCATCCAGTATTCCTTGTGTGACCCCGAGCACTCCAGTCTGCATTCAGTGTTCCTGTGTGACCCCTTGTACTCCTGTCTACATCTAGTGTTCCTGTGTGACCCTGAGCACTCCAGTCTGCATTCAGTGTTCCTGTGTGTCCCCTTGTACTCCTGTCTACATCTAGTGTTCCTGTGTGACCCTGAGCACTCCAGTCTGCATCCAGTGTTCCTGTGTGACCCCGAGCACTACAGTCTGCATCCAGTATTTCTGTGTGACCCCTTGTACTCCTGTCTACATCTAGTGTTCCTGTGTGACCCTGAGCACTCCAGTCTGCATTCAGTGTTCCTGTGTGTCCCCTTGTACTCCTGTCTGCATCCAGTGTTCATGTGTGGCCCCTTAAAATTCCTGCCTGCATTCAGTGTTCCTGTGTGACCCCGTAAACTCCTGCCTGCATCCAGTGTTCCTGTGTGACCGTGAGCACTCCTGCCTGCATCCAGTGTCCCTGCTTGATCTCTAGCACTCCAGTCTGAATCCAGTGTTTCTCTGTGACCCTGTCACTCCTGCAGCATCCAGTGTTCTGGTGTGATCCTGTGCACCCCATTCTGCATCCAGTGTTCCGGTGTGACCCTGAGTACTCCAGTCTGCATCCAGTGTTCCTAGGTGAACCCAGGTGACCACCCCTTCCACTTCACTATATATGGACTGGGAAAGCCCAGAATGAGGTAACCCAAGAAAAACATTGGCCCGGATTCAGATAGCCTTTACGTCGGCGTATCTATTGATACGCCGCGTAAGTTCTACGAAGCGCCGGCGTATCTTCTTTCTGTATTCAGAAAGCAAGATACGCCAGAATTTTACTAAGATACAGGCTGGCGTAAGTCTCTTACACGGTCGTATCTTAGGGTGCATATTTACGCTGGCTGCTAGGTGGCGCTTCCGTAGATTTCTGCGTCGAATATGCAAATTAGGTAGATATGCCGATTCAGAAAAGTACGTCCGCCCGGCGCATTTTTTTTTTACGTTGTTTACGTAAGGCTTTTTCCGGCGTAAAGTTACCCCTGCTATATGAGGCGTAGCCAATGTTAAGTATGGACGTCGGGCCAGCATTGAATTTTGCGTCGTTTGCGTAAGTCGTCCGCGAATAGGGCTTTGCGTAAGTTACGTTCGCGTCGAAACCAATGAGGCTTTGCGGTGTAATTTGGAGCATGCGCACTGGGATACGTCCACGGACGGCCGTTAGTAAAAAACGTTATTTACGTGGGGTCACCGTTCATCAACATACAACACGCCCACTGCCTGAATAATTTGAACTACGCGGGCTTACGCCGGACCACATACGCTACGCCGCTGTAACTTTAGCCGCAAGTTCTTTCTGAATACAGAACCTGTCTCACTAGGTTACGGCGGCGTAGCGTATCTGAGATACGCTACGCCCGCACAAAATTACGCCGGGCTATCTGAATCTGGCCCATTGTGTTTCAAAAACTGAAGAAAAACCAGCGTTGGGGATCTGTCTCGGATTGAGAACCAGCATGGAATATTATAATACATAACTTAAGAGTGTATGACTGAATGTATAGATTTTGTAGCTAACCCTAATTATCTCTGCGTTATATAACATGCAAGAGGGACACATCACGGTGAAAACTGGATGCGACGCGGCTAAAATGGGCTTCGTCATTGCAATCCATGGCCAGGAAGCCAAAAGCCAAATTCCAGCCAAGGATCATCCAAGCACCAAACGTTCTGAAATTTCACTTCAGAACATAACTTTCCGATAACAACAAATAACTTTTTTTTTCTCTCGTGTGGAAGGCCGCGGCACGCTTGTTAAGTCTTGTGAGCGCTATGATCTAATAAATGTAATAAAACGGATCCCGCTGGATCATTTTCGGTGTCATTGTTGTTCAGATTGCTGGGTGAACATTCAGGCCGGATAAATGTAGACGTCTTCACGACCCCAGAGATCAACGCCACCAACAATGAACATCACCCCCGAAAGTTTGTGGACGCTCCTTCACCTCTTTATTTAATGCCAGATTTCAGATTCAGTTCTGAAAACCAAATTCTGGGTAGAAGAAGTAGATTTTCTGAAACAAGTTTACTTTTCCAGATAAGTACGTTTCTACTTCTTACCATCAACGAGGGGTGAGGTTCGGGTTCACCGCAACCGCGAGGTCAACCAAGACGAATCCTGCTGCTGGTTCAATATTCTTTACAATTTTTTTAAACTGTAAAGTATTGCATGGCCTTTGAACAATGGCCAGAAGACTTAGAAGGGCCAATAGGGGCTTTGAGATTCGGCACAGAGTCCTATGTCACCTGTCACACATCGATCCTGCACAGAGTCCTATGTCACCTATCACATATCGATCCTGCACAGAGTCCTATGTCACCTGTCACACATCGATCCTGCACAGAGTCCTGTGTCACCTGGGGCCAGGGGAGGGCTGGCAGGGGGGGCAGGGTGGAAATCTCCCGCTGGGCTGGTGACACTATGCACAGCCACCGGCGGCCACTACCAATCGCTGTTTTTGCAGAGCAGGAATATGCCTGCTGGAGCTCTGTTAACACAGGTCACGGCCGCTGCTCATCTCCCGCTGTGCAGCCGTACCTGTGTCAGCTCCGAGGTAGATGGCTGCAGAGCTGAGCTATGTCTCGTCTCACACATAGCTCAGCCTCAGCGCACACCAGCGCTGACATCCCCTTCTCTCTCTGCACAAACACGAGGAGAAACTCTCCCATGGCGGCCAGACAAATCCCGCCCCCCCCCCCCCCCGGCCACCCAAGCCCCCTCTCCCCCTTCACTAGCCATTCTACTTTATTAGAGTAGAACGGCTGGTACTGGTACTCTTATAGGCAATACCAGTGGGGAAGCTAGACATTATTTCCCGGGGGAAAAATAATCAGTTTGGTGCCCCCCCTTATGGGACAAGATTAGGCAGAAGTGAGAAACTCCCAGGTCATAGCTGTTAAGTCAGCTGTCTGTCCCCTCCCCCATGCTCCTCTGTCGTCCCCCCTGCTCCTCTGGTCCTCCCCCTGCTTCTTTGTTCCCCTCAGGTGAGCGCTGCGGGAAGGGAGAGACAGAGGAGCGGAGGGGGGCGGCGGTCCGCTGTCACTGAAGCCGGCCCACTGAGCCATCGGCCCACCGGGAAACTCCCTGTAGTCCCAATGGCCAGTCCATCCCTGCTTCTGAGTCTGCCCTGCCCACACTCCCCGGGCATGTGTGGGCACTGGACAGGAAGTTTGAACCCAAAAAAGCATCAGACAGCCTGCCTGCGCCTCAGCCTCCATCCTGGTAAGCTCACCCTCTCTAGTCTCTCCTGCCTCCCAGTGTATAAAAAGGGGTGCTCTGTGAACTTTGTTAAAGGGGAGGGGGGCAGACTTTGGTGAGCAGAGACCCTCTTTACACAATAGTCCACAGCATGCACCCTTAAATCAAGTTTCCCAGAACACCCCTTACATCAGAACTGATGTATATGGGGTCTGTGCGGACTCTGATGTAAGGGGGGCCTCTGTGCGGACTCTGATGTAAGGGGAGGCTCTGTGCAGACTCTGATGTAAGGGGAGGCTCTGTGCGGACTCTGATGTAAGGGGGGCCTCTGTGCAGACTCTGATGTAAGGGGGGCCTCTGTGCAGACTCTGATGTAAGGGGGGCCTCTGTGTGGACTCTGATGTAAGGGGGCCTCTGTGTGGACTCTGATGTAAGGGGGGCCTCTGTATGGACTCTGATGTAAGGGAGGCCTCTGTGCGGACTCTGATGTAAGGGGAGCCTCTGTGCGGACTCTTGTGATCATGAAAAATCTTAGACTGTTTTCCTTGATCCATCACTTTTCCACGCTCTATGGGCCACTTGACTGGACTTGCCCCCCAGGCCTAAGGCTGCCAGCCCTCCCCTGCCTGGGGCTAGTCTACCCTGGGAACCACTATCCTGTTGGCACTTATGATATGAGGGGCTGTTCTCACCTGGGGCCCACTATTTCACTAACACCAATGGTTTGAAGGGCTATCATCCTCTGGGAGGCCACTCTTCCACTGACACCCATGGTTTGATGCCTTGTACACACGGTCGTTTTTTCCAGGTGGTAAAAAGTCAGCCAGGAAGACTGCGGGGAAAACTGAGAACCTGCTCGGTAGCTTTTTCCCCCTACACACCCCCTACAAACTGCCATGAGAGCTTTGGCTCGGGAAACGCGGCCGTGTGTATGCTCCACCGCAGGCTTTCCCCAAAGAAAAACTGCCGGGGGAAAAAGACCCCCGGGAATCCCGGCAGGAAAAAAAGAGAACATGTTCTCATTTTTCCCACTGGGATTCATGGCGGTTTTCTTGTCGGGAAAACTGCCATGGAGCATACACGCGGCCGGTTTTCCCGGCCAAAAGCTGTCATGGCAGGGAAAACTGGTTGTGTGTACGAGGCATCAGGGTTTGTTCTTCCCTGGGGGGCCACTATCCCAATGACACCAATGAATTGAGGGCTGCTCTTTGCAATTTTTATTTTTTTTTAATTATAGTAACACCAACGATTTGGGCAGCTATTCTCCCCTGGGGACCTCTATTCCATGGACACCAACGATTTGGGCAGCTATTTTACCCTGGGGACCTCTATTCCATGGACACCAACGATTTGGGCAGCTATTTTACCCTGGGGACCTCTATTCCATGGACACCAACGATTTGGGCAGCTATTTTACCCTGGGGACCTCTATTCCATGGACACCAACGATTTGGGCAGCTATTTTACCCTGGGGACCTCTATTCCATGGACACCAACGATTTGGGCAGCTATTTTACCCTGGGGACCTCTATTCCATGGACACCAATGATTCAAGGCCTTTTCTCCTCCGCGGAGGGAATCACCAATGATTTTGGGGATTATTTTCCTGATACCAATGGTTCGAGGGGACATTCTCCCCTGGTTTCCACTATCCCAATAACAACAATGATTTTGGGGGTATCCTCACCTTGGGGCCACTGACACCAATTATTTGAGGGAGTCATTATTCCACTGATACCAATGAATGAAATGTACGGGTTCCTGGGTTCGCCCACAGAGGCGTGAATGATGGTGTAGGAAACAGTCCAAACCAACTCGTGCCCTCCACCACAAATGAGCCTTTTACCGGATGCTATGGATCTCCAGCGACAGAGTTCAATGAAACATGCGCCATAACAGGCACCTCTAGATACCCCGTGGTGGTCCTCATCCAACAATCAAGAGGAGCGGCTCCAAGCTGACAAACCCAGGCAGGCCCTTTGTATCAACCACATTGGAGGAAGAGAACAGAGGCTGCATATAGTGTGAAACCGTCAGGCATATTTTTTTTTAAAAACACAGAAGGTACTCACATAATAGGAGCAAATTGTACATGCATAAACACAGATGACTCGCCGGCAAGCCTCCTCAGTGGGCATATGACATCACATGTTCAAGCCCCTCCCAATGCATTTCGCATAAGAGCGCATTGTCAGGGGAACAAGAGCGTGAACCAGACGCCATGTTCAAAATATATAAACTCAACAGGACTCCTCGCACCCCCAATACACAGAGCTCCCCCCACCCCTAGCACCCCCCCAGTACGCAGAGCTCCCAACATCTCTTAGCACCCCCCCCCCCCCCCCAGTACACAGAGCTCCCAACATCTCCTAGCACCCCCAGTACACAGAGCTCCCAACACCTCCTAGCACCCCCCCCCAGTACACAGAGCTCCCCCCACCTCCTACCACTCCCAGTACACAGAGCTTCCCCCACCCCTAGCACCCCAGCAGTACACAGAGCTCCCCACACCTTCTAGCACTCCCAGTACACAGAGCTCCCCACACCTCCTAGCACCCCAATACACAGAGCTCCTAACATCTCCTAGCACCCAAAATACACAGAGCTCCCCCCACCTCATAGCACCCCCCACAGTACACAGAGATCCCCACATCTCCTAGCACCCCCCAATTCACTGTGCACCCCCACCTTCTAGCACCCCTCAATACACAGTTCTCCCCCTCCTAGCACCCCACAATACACTGAGCTCCCCTACCTCCTAGACCCAAAATACAGAATTTCCCCCACCTCTTAGCCCCCAATACACAATATATCCCCCACCACCTAACCCTTAATACACAGTGCTCCTCACACCTTCTTACACCCCCAATTTACAGGACTCCCCCACCTCCTAGCACCCCACAATGCATAGAGCTTCACCCATCTCCTAGCCCCCAATACAAAATCTCCCCCCACCTCCTAGCCACCCAATACATAGAGCTCCCCCCACCTCCTAGCACTCCCCAATACACAGTGCCCTAGTCCCCCACCTCCTAGCCCCCAATACACAGTGCTCCCCCACCTCCTAGTACCCCACAATACATAGGGCTACTCCCACCTCCTTGCCCCCAATACACAATCTCCCCCACCTCCTAGCCCCCCAATACACAGAGCTCCCCCCCATCTCATAGCACTCCCCAATGCACAGAGCTTCCCCCACCTCCTAGCACCCCCTAATACACAGTGCTTCCCCCCCATCTCTTATCACTTACCAATATACAGTGCTCCCCCTACCTCCTAGCACCCCACAAAACACAGTGCTCCCCTCACTTCCTATCACCCCCTTTTACACGGTGCTCCCCCACCTCCTAGCACCCCCAATACACAGTGCTCCCCCACCTCCTAGCACCCCCAATACACAGAGCTCCCACCACCACCTAGCACCCCACAATGCATAGAGCTTCACCCATCTCCTAGCCCCCAATACACAATCTCCCCCACCTCCTAGCCCTCCAATACATATTGCTCCCCCACCTCCTAGCCCCCCAATACATAGAGCTTCCCCACCTCCTAGCCCCACAATACATAGAGCTCCCCCACCTCCTAGCACTCCCCAATACACAGAGCCCCCCCCACCTCCTAGCCCCCAATACAGAGTGTTCCCCTCACTTCCTCGCACCCCCAATACACAGCGCTCCCCTTACTTCCTAGCGCCACCCAATACACAATGCTCCCCCCCTCCTAGCCCCCCAGTACACAGAGCTCACGCCTCCTCCCACGGTCGCCCAGTATACAGACCTCCTGTGGCCGCCCAGTAAATAACTACTGCATAGTTATTCATGCCAATAGCATCCTGGCAGCTGCTCCTCTGAGGAGGCGCTGTCACTTGATGCTCTATATGTCATAGGTAAACACTTCTGTGTTTACAGGTTATAGCGGCTGGCGGGCAGCAGAGGGTTAGCGAGTCAGGTGGTGGTACAGAGTATCACTATGCTCTGAATGAATAAAATCCCTGCTGACAGGAGTGGCACTGCAGTCACTCTTGTCTGTCAGTGAGGGGCAGAGAAAGGTGAACTTCCAGCGCGCCCCCTCAGTGCCCAGGGCAGGTGTCCCTTCTACCCCTGCCTCCTCCCGGCCCTGTCTAGAGACGCCTGTTATGACACATGCTTGACTGAACACTGACACGTGGTTTGAGGGACTATTCTTCCTTGAGGGGTCGCTACTATTCCACTGACATTATTAGTTTGAAGGACTATTGTTCCCTGAGGGTCATTATTCCACTGACATCAATGGTTTCAGGGGTTATTCTCCCCTGGAGCCCACTGACATCAATGGTTTCAGGGGTTATTCTCGCCTGGAGCCCACTGACATCAATGGTTTCAGGGGTTATTCTCCCCTGGAGCCCACTGACACCAATGGTTTCAGGGGTTATTCTCCCCTGGAGCCCACTGACACCAATGGTTTCAGGGGTTATTCCCCCCTGGAGCCCACTGACATCAATGGTTTCAGGGGTTCTTCTCCCCTGGAGCCCACTTACACCAATGGTTTCAGGGGTTATTCTCCCCTGGAGCCCACTGACACCAATGGTTTCAGGGGTTATTCCCCCCTGGAGCCCACTGACATCAATGGTTTCAGGGGTTCTTCTCCCCTGGAGCCCACTTACACCAACGTCTAATAGGGGGACACTCTGGTCAACTATTGGGGGACACTGTACCTTCTAATGGGGGGGGGGGCACTCTTCTCTCTTATTGGGGAACATTTTACTCTCTAATGGGTGCATACATCCATCTCATTGGGGAGGACACCCTACCCTTTAATGAGGGAACACTTGTCTCTCTTATTGGGCAGACACTCTACCATTTTATTGGGGGACACTGCTCTGTTACTGCAGGACACTCTACCCTTGTACAGCGGAGGACACTTTCTTCTTATTAGGGGGGCATTTTACCCTCTAATGGGGGGCATTTTACCCTCTAATGGAGAACCTTGTACCTTCTAAGTGGGGGGGGGGGGCACTACCCTCTAATGGGAGGGGCACTCTACCCTCTTACTGGGACGGACACTACCCTCGAATGGGAGGGACACTCTGCCGACTTTTTGGAGGACGCTCTACCCTCTTAATGGGGGGGACACTCTAACTTTTAATGGGAGCACACTCTACCCTCTTATTGGGGAACACTTTACTCTCTAATGGGTGCACACTTCCATCCCATTGGGGAGGACACCCTACCCTTTAATGGGGGGAACACTTTTCTCTTATATTGGGAGAGGACTCTCTACCCTCTAATGGGCAGACACTCTACCATTTTATTGGGGGACACTGCTCTGTTACGGCAGGACACTCTACCCTCGTACAGCGGAGGACACTTATTAGGGGGGCATTTTACCCTCTAATGGGGAACACTGTACCATCTAAATGGGACGGGGGCTACCCTCTAATGGGAGGGACACTCTACCCTCTTACTAGGGGACACACTACCCTCGAATGGGAGGGACACTGCTGACTTTTTGGACATGTTACCCTCTAATGGGGAACACTGTACCTTCTAAGTGGGGGGGGGCACTACCCTCTAATGGGAGGGACACTCTACCCTCTTACTGGGGGGACACACTACCCTTGAATGGGAGGTACACTCTGCCAACTTTTTGGAGGACATTCTACCCTCTTACTGGGGGACACACTACCCTCTTACTGGGGGACACACTACCCTCAAATGGGAGGGACACTGCTGACTTTTTGGACATTTTACCCTCTAATGGGGAACACTGTACCTTCTAAGTGGGGGGGGGGGGGCACTACCCTCTAATGGGAGGGACACTCTACCCTCTTACTGGGGGACACACTACCCTCAAATGGGAGGGACACTCTGCCGACTTTTTGGAGGACATTCTACCCTCTTACCGCGGGACACACTACCCTATTACTGGGGGACACACTACCCTCTTACTGGGGGACACACTACCCTCTTACTGGGGGACACACTACCCTCTTAATGGGGGAGACCCTCTACCTTTTAATGGAAGCACATTCTACCCTCTTATTGGGGAGACATGCTACCCTCTAATGGGGGGCACACTCTGCCCCCTCATTGGCGCACACACTCTACCTTCTAGTGGGGGACACAATACCCTGGACACAGAACATTATTATAGGACATGGGATATATTGCAGGCAACATGCAGCAATGGGTGGAGATGTACTTACAGAAATATGTTGTCCATCTGTACCTAGAATATCTTGCAGTGTCACAGTGCCTGGGATTTAAGCTCTGTCTCTCCGTGTAGTCGTTGTCAATCCACCCATAATCCATTTAGCAATCTGCACTGACATTTTCAATGTCGTCTACCTTCTACGGCAAGTAATTTTCACTGTTTTTATTATAATGCTTATATATATATAATTTTTTTCCTTTGTGGTTTAATCTTTCCCAATGCTTTATGTTTCCTCCGGTATCATGCAGCCTCCCCGAGCCGGCTGCTGCATTGAAAATTCAACATGTTTTTTTTTTTTTTTTCTTGAAGTGTCATGCCCTGATCGCAGTCCTGATTGGCTCTCTCATCTTCGCCATTGCTGTGTTCTGTGAGCACAGGACCTGCATCGCTAATTTCTGCAGTCTGGGGAACGCAGAGAGCGAGGGAGGGAGAGAGAGAGAGAAAGAGAGATACAGCGAGATACAGAGAAAAAGAGAGAGAGAGAGAGAGGGGACAGAGAAAGAGAGAGGGGGCAGAGAGAGAAAGGGGGGACAGAGAGAGAGAGAGGGTGACAGAGACAGAGAGGGGGGACAGAGAGAGCGAGGGGGAGAAAAAGAGAGGGAGAGAGAGAGGAAAAGAGAACGAGAGAGAGAGAGAAAGAATGAGAGGGATGACAGCGAGAGACAGAGAACACGAGAGAGAGAGAAAGGGAAAGGAGGAGAAAGAGGGGGGACAGAGAGAAAGAGAGAGGTGGGGGGATAGAGGGGGGAGAGAAAGGGAGAGAGAAAGAGAGAGGGGGACAGAGAGAGAGAGGAGGGGGGGCAGAGAGAGAGAGGGGAGAAAAAGAGAGGGAGAGAGAGAGGAAGGGAGAACGAGAGAGAGAGAGAAAGATAGAGAGAGACAGAGAATAAGAGAGAGAGGGGGGCAGAGAGAGGGGGGGCAGAGAGAAAGAGAGGGGGACAGAGAGAGAGAGGGGGGGGGAAGAGAGGAAGAGAGAAAGAGAGAGAAAGAATGAGAGGGATGACAGCGAGAGACAGAGAACACGAGAGACAGAGAAAGGGAAAGGAGGTGGGGGATAGAGGGGGGAGAGAAAAGGAAGGGGGGAAGAAAGAGGGGGACAGAGAGAGAGAGGGGGGACAGAGAGAGAGAGGGTGACAGAGACAGAGAGGGGGAAGACAGAGAGAGAGAGGGGAGAGAGAGAGAGAAAGGGAGAACGAGAAAGAGAGAGAGAAAGAATGAGAGGGATGACAGCGAGAGACAGAGAACAAGAGAGAGAGAGATAAAAGGGAAAGGAGGAGAAAGAGGGGGGACAGATAGAAAGAGAGAGGTGGGGGAAGAGAGGGGGGAGAGAAAGGGAGAGAGAAAGAGAGGGAGGATGAGCAAGAGGAGAGAGAAAGAGAGAGGGGGACAGAGAGAGAGGGAGAATGCAAGAGAAAGAGAGAACGAAAGAGAGAGAACGAGAGAAGGAGGAGAGAATGAGGATGAGGGGGGAGAGGTTTGGGGAAGAGAGGGAGAGGTTTGGGGGAGAGAGGGAGAGATCTGGGGGGTGAGAGAGAGAATAAGAGAGTAGGAAGGGAGAGGTGAGAGAAGGAGTAGGAGAGGGGGGGGAGAGAGAAAGGGGGAGGGAGAGGGGGAGAGAGAATGAAAGAGAGAGGAAGAGAGAATGAGAGAGAAAGAGGGGAAGAGAATAAGACAGAATAGGAGAGGAGAAAAGCAGATGGATACAAAAAGAGTGAAAAAGAGAGAGAGAGAGCAGGAGAGGAGAGAATTATAGTGGGGGGGGGGATATATATAAATCCTCTCCATTAAATCGCCTCGTTATAGTCGTCCCCCCCCCCCCCCAAAAAAAAAGAAAGAAATTGCCCCAGGAGCTATTGTTACATCATCTTCCCCTTCCAGTTCTACTCATAGAAAAGCAATTACTTTGGCAATGTTAAAATGTATCTGCTCCTGCCAATAAAGCTTATTTGAATTTGAGAGGGAAAGAGAGCAAGAGAGAGGAGGGAGGAGAGAGAAGAGAGAGGAAGGGAAAGAGAAAAGGGGAGAGAAAGAGAAGAGAGGGAGAGAGGAGAGGGAGAGTGAGAGAGAGAAGAGAGGGAGAGAGAGTGAGAAGAGAGGGAAAGTGAAAGAGAGGAGAGAGAGGGAGAGTGAAAGTGAGAAGAGAGGGAGAGAGTGAGAAGAGAGGGAGAGAGAGTGAGAAGAGAGGGAGAGTGAGAGAGAGAGAGAGAAGAGAGGGAGAGAAGAGAGGGAGAGTGAGAGAGAGAGAAGAGAGGGAGAGTGAGCGAGAGAGAGAGAAGAGAAGGAGAGTGAGAGAGAAGAGAGGGAGAGTGAGAGAGAGAAGAGAGGGAGAGGGAGTGAGAGAGAGAGAAGAGAGGGAGAGTGAGCGAGAGAGAGAGAAGAGAGGGAGAGTGAGCGAGAGAGAGAAGAGAGGGAGAGTGAGCGAGAGAGAGAAGAGAGGGAGAGTGAGAGAGAGAAGAGAGGGAGAGTGAGCGAGAGAGAGAAGAGAGGGAGAGTGAGCGAGAGAGAAGAGAGAGAGAAGAGAGGGAGAGGGAGTGAGAGAGAGAGAAGAGAGGGAGAGTGAGCGAGAGAGAGAGAAGAGAGGGAGAGTGAGCGAGAGAGAGAAGAGAGGGAGAGTGAGAGAGAGAGAGAAGAGAGGGAGAGTGAGAGAGAAGAGAGGGAGAGTGAGAGAGAGAGAAGAGAGGGAGAGTGAGCGAGAGAGAGAAGAGAAGGAGAGTGAGCGAGAGAGGGAGAGTGAGAGAGAGAAGAGAGGGAGAGGGAGTGAGAGAGAGAGAAGAGAGGGAGAGTGAGCGAGAGAGAGAAGAGAGGGAGAGTGAGCGAGAGAGAGAAGAGAGGGAGAGTGAGCGAGAGAGAGAAGAGAGGGAGAGTGAGAGAGAGAAGAGAGGGAGAGTGAGAGAGAGAGAAGAGAGAGAGAAGAGAGGGAGAGTGAGCGAGAGAGAAGAGAGAGAGAAGAGAGGGAGAGTGAGAGAGAGGGAGAGTGAGAGAGAGAGAGAGAAGAGAGGGATAGTGAGCGAGAGAGAGAAGAGAGAGTGAGAGAGAGAGAGAGAAGAGAGGGAGAGTGAGCGAGAGAGAGAAGAGAGGGAGAGTGAGCGAGAGAGAAGAGAGGGAGAGTGAGAGAGAGAAGAGAGGGGGAGAGAGTGAGAAGAGAGGGAGAGAAAATGAGAGATAGAGAGGGAAAGAGAGAAGGTGAGAGCAGAAGGACAGAGAGGAGAGAAAGTAAAGGAGTGGAAAACTGAGAAGAATAGAGAGAAAGGTGGGAAGGAAGGGAGAGAGAAAAAACAAAATGGAGAAGGAAACTGAAAGAGAGAATGGGGGGGGGGGAGAAGGAGAGAGGGAGAAACTCAGAGGGGAGACAGAGGCAGGGAGGGAGTGGAGAAGAGGAAAAGAGAGAGAAGGGGAGGGGGTGGAGGAGAGAGTGGAGATAAAGAGAAGGAAGGGGAAACAGAGAGATATGAGAAGAAGAACATTTTCCCCTAAAAATATCCTAGGACTTATTCCTAGTATAGGGAGAGACAGGAAGGTAGCGAAGGAAGGAGACAGAAAAAAAAGAGATGGGGGGAGAGGGAGAAAGGGAGAGAGGGGTAGTTAAAAGAGATGGGGGAGAGAGGGAGAAAGGGAGAGAGGGAGAAAGGGAGAGAGGGGTAGGAAAAAGAGATGGGGAAGAGAGGGAGAAAGGGAGAGAGGGGTAGGAAAAAGAGATGGGGGAGAGAGGGAGAAAGGGAGAGAAGAAAAAAGAGATGGGGAAGAGAGGGAGAGAGGGAGAGAGGGGTAGGAAAAAGAGATGGGGAAGAGAGGGAGAAAGGGAGAGAGGGGTAGGAAAAAGAGATGGGGAAGAGAGGGAGAAAGGGAGAGAGGGGTAGGAAAAAGAGATGGGGGAGAGAGGGAGAAAGGGAGAGAGGGGTAGGAAAAAGAGATGGGGGAGAGAGGGAGAGAGGGGTAGGAAAAGGAGATGGGGGAGAGAGGGAGAAAGGGAGAGAGGGGTAGGAAAAAGAGATGGGGGAGAGAGGGAGAAAGGGAGAGAAGAAAAAAGAGAGGGGGGAAGAAGAGAAAGGGTGAGGCCCCGTACACACGACTGAGGAACTCGACGTGCCAAACACATCGAGTTCCTCGTCGAGTTCAGTGTGGAAGCCGCCCAGGAACTCCGAGGCGGGCCGACTTTTCCCATTGACTAACGAGAAAATAGAGAACATGTTCTCTTTTCGGCCCGACGAATTCCTCGTCGGCTTCCTCGCTGAAAAGTGTACACACAACCGAGTTTCTCGCCAGAATCCAGCTCCGACCGAGTTTCTGGCTGAATTCTGCCGAGAAACTCGGTCGTGTGTACGGGGCCTGAGAGAAAGAGAGTGGAGGAGAGGAGAGAAACTAGAGAAAAAGAGAGAAGAGAGTGGAGAAAATCATTTACCCCCAATAATGTCCTAGAACCATTTTTTTCCCACATCCAGGCAATATTAACTCCTAAAATAAATTTGGTTCTGCCAATAAAAGAGAGAAGGGGGGGGTAGAGGAAAAGAAGAGAGAGAGAGAGAGAGGGGGGACAGAAATTATAGAGAAGAGAGAGCGAGGAAAAGAGAGAGAGGGGGTAAAAGAAAGAGAAGCGATAGAGGGGAGTGGGGATACAAGAAAGAGAAGAGAGCAGGAGGGGGAGAGTGGGATCAAAGAAAGAGAAGAGAGAGAGAAGAAAAAGGGGGGGATAAAAACAATAGAAGAGAGAGAGAGAGGGGGGAGAGGGGGGATAAAAGAAAGAGAGAAACGAGAGAGAGGGGGAGAGGGGGGATAAAAGAAAGAGAAGAGAGAGAGAGGAAAAGAGAGAGGGGGTAAAAGAAAGAGAAGAGATAGAGGGAGAGGGGGATAAAAACAATAGAAGAGAGAGAGGGGGGAGAGGGGGGGTAAAAGAAAGAGAGAAACGCGAGAGAGAGGGGGGATAAAAGAAAGAGAAGAGAGAGAGGAAAAGAGAGAGGGGGTAAAAGAAAGAGAAGAGAGAGAGGAAAAGAGAGAGGGTGAGAGGGGGGATAAAAGAAAGAGAGAAACGAGAGAGAGGGGGAGAGGGGGATAAAAGAAAGAGAGAAACGAGAGAGAGGGGGAGAGGGGGGATAAAAGAAAGAGAGAAACGAGAGGGAGAGGGGGGATAAAAGAAAGAGAGAAACGAGAGAGAGGGGGAGAGGGGGGATAAAAGAAAGAGAAGAGAGAGAGGAAAAGAGAGAGGGGGTAAAAGAAAGAGAAGAGATAGAGGGAGAGGGGGGATAAAAACAATAGAAGAGAGAGAGGGGGGAGAGGGGGGATAAAAGAAAGAGAGAAACGAGAGGGAGAGGGGGGATAAAAGAAAGAGAAGAGAGAGAGGAAAAGAGAGAGGGGGTAAAAGAAAGAGAAGAGATAGAGGGAGAGGGGGGATAAAAGAAAGAGGAGAGAGAGAATGGAGTGGCGCAGGCGCGCAGCAGGCGGTCAATAACGGCCCGGGCAGGATAGCCTATAATGAGGGGCTGTGGCTTTTTAGATTTCCATCCCTAATGGGGAACCAAATCCTGACAGCTTATCGATTTCCTTTTACAGATCTCACATAAAGGAAATGTTTCTTTTTTCTTAAATGCTATTCCCTGAAGTGTAATGATTATTTCCACCCCCCCCCCGGAGCCTCTGCTGCTGGGATTGCTGCCGGTTGCATTTTCAGTGTGATGCTGCTAACATGTTAATATTAGGGGGGGGGGGGGTATTTTTTTTTCTTTTAGATAATGTTTAGCATTGTTTCTTTTATGTTTAGTATTTTCCGTTTAATTTCAGATTGCAGCCCGCCTCCATCCAGAATGTTGATCTCATAATGGGGTAGAACTGGAAAATGTTAAAACCTCTGTTGGGCTTTTATTTCTGGCTGTGTCCCCACTGGGGAGATTTCTCAACACTTCCTGTGCAGCTGTCTAATAGACAGGAAATACTGACAATTCTCAGCAATAAAGACTATGGCCCGGATTCACAGACACTGGCGCACATTTATGCCATCGTAGCGTATCTCCTTGGCGCAGAGCAGAGAGGCAAGCATGGAATTCACAAAGCACTTCCTCCCAAATCTGCGCTGGGTTTCCAAGGCGTAAGTCGGACGTAAGAGGAAGTGGGCGTGAGCCATGCTAATGAGGCGTGACCCCATGCAAATGATGGGCCAAGCGACAGACAGATATGCATCGCCAACTGCGCATGCGCCGTCCCGTGGACGCATCCCAGTGCGCATGCTCACAAATACGTCGGAACAACTGCCTAAGATACGCCCGATCACTGCCTACGGCGTGAACGTAACCTACGCCCAGCCATATTCACGTACAACGTAAACTACGTAAAATACTTGTGTTCCCTGGTGCAGCCCTCTGCATGGATGCTGCTGAGTTACACCTCCTTTATGGGGCATAACTTTACGCCGTACGTACAACTTACGCGCACCAGTCGTAGCCTGCGTCGGGCGCAAGTACGTTCGTGAATAGCCGTATCTCCCTCATTTGCATATGTGAATATAAAATCAATGGGAGCGCCAAATACGTCCAGCGTAAATATGCGCCCACTCTACGCCGGCGTAGGCAAGTTACGTTGGTCGGATGAAGCCTATTTTCAGGCGTATCTTAGTTTCTGAGTCCGGCGCATAGATACGACAGCGCATATTTGCACTTACACGGTGTATCTGGAGATACGTCGGCGCAAGTGCTTTGTGAATCCGGGCCATAGAGAGCAATCCAAATCCAACATACTTTTACTGAGCATTGTGGGGGAAGGGTTAAAACCTCTGGTAGGTTTTTATTGCTGTCTGTTTGCCTAAAGCTGCCCATAGATGGATTGGAATTCAGCTGGTTCAGCAGGGACTGGTCAAGTTTTGATCCATGTATGTGACATAAGTCTCTGCACCAAAGGAACTTACACTCTAATGCCTACCCCCCACAGTCCCAAACTATCATTATTATACATTTATATAGCTCTGACATATACTGCAGTGCTGTACAGTGAACACTGAGCCAGTCACATCAATCTCTGTGCCAGAGGAGCTTACGCTTATGCATCTCTGGACGGGTGGGTGGTCGGTGGGTATTGGAGGAATCTGGACGGGTGGGTGGTCGGTGTGGATCATAGAGGAATCTGGATGGGTGGGTGGTCAGTGTGGATGATGGAGGAATCTGGAAGGGCGGGTGGTCGGTGTGAATGATGGAGGAATCTGGACGGGCGGGTGGTCGGTGTGGATGATGGAGGAATCTGGACGGGCGGGTGGTCGGTGTGGATGATGGAGGAATCTGGATGGGCGGGTGGTCGGTGTGGATGATAGAGGAATCTGGACAGGTGGGTGGTCGGTTTGGATGATGGAGGAATCTGGACGGGCGGGTGGTCAGTGTGGATGATGGAGGAATCTGGACGGGTGGGTGGTCGGTGTCAATGAGGTTGAGTGTGTGTGGGAATGTGGTCCAGCATTTGCCCTCCTCTGCCTTTATTGGTAGAGATAGGATTACCATCTTCTACCCTGGTCAACCTAAGCTGTGACATAAATGTGGAGCCAAGGGACATTTCTCCTCTCCTCCAGAACAGAAGTGCTGTTAGTGTCAGGAGCTGGGGCATCTGACCAGGGACTGTAACATCATTAAATGTAACCTTTATTTAGACTTTTTTTTATTGCTGTGTTTATATGAAAACATTTTTATAGGACTTTCATGTTTTCTTCAGGCTTGCTCTCCCTAATTTGTACAGAGATTTATTAAATCTATTTATTATCTATCTATTACTTTTTTTATTTTTTTATCTATCTATCTTTTTCTTTTTTAGCTACCTATCTATTTATTGAATCTATTTATTTATAATATATCTATTTTTTTATCTATCTATCTATCTATCTATCTATCTATCTATCTATCTATCTATCTTTTTTTATCTATCTACCTATCTATCTATTTATTGAATATATTTATGTATTATCTATCTATAAAAAAAATATTTATCTATCTATCTTTTCTTTTTTATCAATCTATCTATCTATCTATCTATCTATCTATCTATCTATCTATCTATCTATCTATCTATCTATCTATCTATCTATCTATCTATCTATCTAATCTATTTATTTATTTATTATCTATCTATTATTTTTTAAATGTATATATCTATCTTTCTATCTTTTTTTTATCTACCTATCTATTTATTGAATCTATTTTTTTATTATCTATCTATTAATTTTTTATTTATTTATTTATTTATCTATCTATCTATTTATCTATCTATTTATTGAATATATTCATTTATTATCTATCTATTAATTTTTTTTATTTTTTTATTTATCTATCTTTTTTATTTTTTTTATCTACCTATTTATTTAATCTATTTATTTATTTATTATCTATCTATCTATCTTTTTTTATTTTTTTATCTACCTATCTATCTATTTATTGAATATATTTATTTATTATCTATCTATATAAAAAAAATTATTTATCTATCTTTTTTTCTTTTTTTTTTTATCTATCTATCGAATCTATTTATTTATTATCTATCTATTATTTTTTTAATTAATTTATCTATCTATCTTTTTTTATTTATTTTTTATCTACCTATCTATTTATTTATTGAATATATTTATTTATTATTTATCTATACATTTTTTTTATCTATCTATCTTTTTTTATTCTTTTTTTATTTATCTATCTATCTATCTATCTATCTATCTATCTATCTATCTATCTATCTATCTATCTATCTATCTATTTATTGAATATATTCATTTATTACTATCTATATTATTTATTTATCTATCTTTTTTCTTTTTTATTTCTACCCATCTATTTATTTTATCTATTTATTTATTTATTATCTATCTTTTTTTTATCTAGCTATCTATCTATTTATTGAATATATTTATTTATTATCTATCTATAAAAAAACATATTTATTTATCTATCTATCTACCTATCTTTTTTTTAATCTATCTATCTATTTATTGAATATATTTATTTATGTATTTATTATCTATCTATTATTTTTGTAATTTATTTATCTATCTTTTTTTTTTATTTTTATTTTTATCTACCTATCTATTTATTTATTGAACATATTTATTTATTATCTATCTATACATTTTTTTTTTATTTATGTATCTATCTATCTTTTTTTTTATCTACCTATCTATCTATTTATTGAATATATTTATTTATTATCTATCTATTATTTTTTTAATTATTTATCTATCTGTTTTTTTTTAATCTACCTATCTATCTATTTATTGAATATATTTATTTATTATCTATTATTTTTATTTATTTATCTATCTATCTATTTATTGAATATATCTATTTATTATCTATCTATTATTTTTTTTATTTATCTATCTATCTTTATTTTAATTTTTTTTTTTATCTACCTATCTATCTATTTATTGAACACGAGAGGGGCTCAATTCAATCACTCGATTTCCCCTTTTAATAGCTGCTAAGGTTCCAGCCACTCAGGGTGTGCGTTGTGTTGGGCGAGTCGGCTGACCCTCCGCCTGGCATTGTGAGGAGAAGGACCCGTCGCGACACAAAGCATTACCAGAGCAGAGCGGGAAGTATTAGCGCACAGGGATAAGAGTATTTACATGAAGGCTTTAAATCCTGTTAGTCCAGGTGCAAGAGGATTGTGGGAATATAATTACTGCGAGGGAAATCACCGTCTCCGTATCCAACAAGGAAAACGGAATATTGTGCAACAAAACAAAAGAAATGCTGTCATCAGTTAAAAAAAAATATATATATTACTATAGACAAAATGAATACTCTTCATGCCATCATTTGTCCCAATGTTACTTTGTATCTCTCTATCTCCCATCTGATCAATGTTTATAAACAATGTTACATTGTATCTCTCCATCTCCCGTCTGATCGATGTTTATAAACAATGTTACTTTGTATCTCTATCTCCCACATCTGATCAATGTTTATAAACAATGTTACTTTGTATCTCTCTTAAAATAAACAAAAATGACACATGTTATAGTAATTGTGCCCCACACAGTGAAGGAGGATTTCGATCCTCATAGGCACACCACCCCCCCCCCCCCCATATCAATGTTCTTAGATCTCCATAGGTGCCACCAATAGCCCGGGGGCCGGTGTGTGGGGCAGTGTGGGGGCTGGTGTGGGGCTGGTGTGTGGGGCTGGTGTGTGGGGCTGGTGTGGGGGCCGGTGTGGGGGCCAGTGTGGGGCCGGTGTGGGGCTGGTGTGTGGGGCTGGTGTGTGGGGCTGGTGTGGGGGCCGGTGTGGGGGACAGTGTGGAGATGATGTGAGGGCTGGTGTGGGGGCCGGTGTGGGGATGATGTGGGACTGGTGTGAGAGCCGGTGTGGGGGCTGGTGTGGGGCTGGTGTGGGGGTGGTGTGGGCCCCGTTGTGGGGATAATGTGGGGCTGGTGTGGGGGCAGGTGTGGAGCCGGTGTGGGGCTGGTGTGGGGCTGGTGTGAGGGCCAGTGTGGGGCTGATGTGGGGCTGATGTGGGGCTGGTGTGGGAGCCGGTGTGAGGGCCGGTGTGGTGCTGGTGTGGGGGCTGGTGTGGGGGCTGGTGTGGGGTTGGTGTGGGGCTGATGTGGGGGCCAGTGTGGGGCTGGTGTTGGGGCTGGTGAGAGGGCCGGTATGGGGGCCGGTATGGGGGTTGGTGTGGGGCAAGTGTGGGGGCCAGTGTGGAGCCGGTGTGGGGCTGGTGTGGGGGCCAGTGTGGGGCTGGTGTGGGGCTGGTGTGGGGCTGGTGTGTGGCTGGTGTGGGGGGCGGTGTGGAGCCGGTGTGGAGCCGGTGTGGGGCTGGTGTGGGGGCCAGTGTGGGGCTGGTGTGGGGGCTGGTGTGGGGGCCAGTGTGGGGCTGGTGTGGGGCTGATCTGGGGCTGGTGTGTGGCTGGTGTGGGAGCCGGTGTGGGGGCCGGTGTGGGGGCAGGTGTGGGGCTCGTGTGGGGGCTGGTGAGAGGGCCGGTATGGGGGGTGGTGTGGGGGCCGGTGTGCGGTTGTTGTAATGGCTGATGTTGGGGCGGTGTGAGGCCGGTGTGAGGCCGGTGTGGGGCCGGTGTGGGGGCCGGTGTGGGGCTGGTGTGGGGGCTGGTGTGGGGGCCGGTGTGGGGGCCAGTGTTGAGGCCGGTGTGGGGCTGGTGTGGGGGCCGGTGTGGGGCTGGTGTGAGGGCCGGTGTGGTGCTGGTGTGGGGGCTGGTGTGGGGTTGGTGTGGGGCTGATGTGGAGGCCAGTGTGAGGCTGGTGTGGGGGCCGGTGTGGGGGCCAGTGTGGGGGCCAGTGTGGGGCTGATCTGGGGCTGGTGTGGGGCCGGTGTGGGGGCCTGTGTGGGGCTGGTGTGGGGGCTGGTGAGAGGGCAGGTATATGGGTTGGTGTGGGGCCAGTGTGGGGGCCGGTGTGGGGTTGGTGTGGGGCTGGTGTTGGGGCCAGTGTGGGGGCCGGTGTGGGGCTGGTGTGGAGCCGGTGTGGGGCTGGTGTGGAGCCGGTGTGGGGCTGGTGAGGGGGCCAGTGTGAGGCTGGTGTGGGGGCCGGTGTGGGGCTGGTGAGGGGGCCAGTGTGGGGCTGGTGTGGGGGCCAGTGTGGGGCTGGTGTGGGGGCCGGTGTGGGGATGGTGTGGGGGCTGGTGTGGGGGCCGGTGTGGGGCTGGTGTGGGGCTGGTGTGGGGGCCAGTGTGGGGCTGGTGTGGGGGCCAGTGTGGGGCTGATGTGGGGGCCGGTGTGGGGCTGGTGTTGGGGCCAGTGTGGGGCTGGTGTTGGAGCCAGTGTGGGGGCCGGTGAGGGGCTGATCTGGGGCTGGTGTGGGGCCGGTGTGGGGGCCGGTGTGGGGCTGGTGTGAGGGCCGGTGTGGTGCTGGTGTGGGGGCTGGTGTGGGGTTGGTGTGGGGCTGATGTGGGGGCCGGTGTGGAGCTGGTGTTGGGTTGGTGTGGGGGCTGGTGTTGGGGCCGGTGTGGGGCTGGTGTGGGGGCTGGTTTGGGGGCTGGTGTGGGGGCTGGTGTGGAGCCCGGTGTGGGGGCCAAGCTTTCTCAATGCGCGTCGGCATTGCTGCCTGTAGGTGTATGTGGCAGGGTGACCACGCAGGTGGACAGCTGGGAGAAGAGGCAGAACGTTGTCACCTTTTAACAGGAAGTGCCTGAGCAAGGATCCTGATGGCGGGATCAGCATTCGCTAATGCAATGAAAGCTCCAGAACCTGAAAATCACTTCTCCAATGATACTTTGTACTATATAGGTTGTCAGCAGTGGCGGCTGATGCTCAATTTTGTTGGGGGGGGGCGGTCCCCACCTAGCAAACCACGCCCCCCCAGCCAACCACTCCCCACTCTCCACCCCCGAGTGGGAGTGAGCGTGGGGCGCAGTGCTCTGCGCCCCGAGTCCACCCTTTTTTTAAGCCAATTAAAGCCCCAGGCTCTAATCATGTGCTTCCGGCACCCTGCATGTAGATTAGGGGCCGGGCGCATGGATTAGGGGGCGGCGCCCCTACTTCCCATATGAGCGGACGCCACTGGTTGTCAGGACTTCTCTAATCCACCCATCAAAGTTTTTTTGTTTGCATAACTCCTCCCACTGCTTTCATCAGGTCTCTTGAGTAGAGTACTGAGGCTGGGTGCTGTGATGTTCTCCTCCCACCAGACATGATCTGCCCCCATTGCATAGAGGAACACAGAGACCCAGTGATGACATCACTGGATCTAAAATAAGGTATGTCATGAAAATGGAAAGGTTCTATTATAAAATAATTGGCATGTTGATGGGGGGAGGAGGGGGGGGTAATAATATAGACGGGGCCAACCGTCTAATGCATATTATAATAGGAAGATTACGGTCCGGACGCCGGGCAAGTCTCATCCTCTCCTCTCTTCACAGAGATTTCAACGTGTGAGAAGCAATCCTGGAATATCCGAGACGTGCCAGCGGGGCTGAGGAGGTGTTATGTGGGGTGATAATTAACGTTCGATCCCAGGGGAATATGTGGGGTGATAATTAACGTTCGATCCCCGGGGGAATACTGCATGGACCAGCAATCGATTATCTAATTATCCCTTTATTTTTATATTTTCATGTGTGGTCTCTCTCTCTCTCTCTCTCTCTGTGTATACTCTCCTTGGTTGGTGTGGTCTCTCTCTCTCTCTCCTCGGTTGGTGTGGTCTCTCTCTCCCCTCGGTTGGTGTGGTCTCTCTCTCTCTCCACGGTTGGTGTGGTCTCTCTCTCTCTCCTCAGTTGGTGTGGTCTCTCTCTCTCTCTCTCTCTGTGTATGCTCTCCTCGGTTGGTGTGGTCTCTCTCTCTCTCTCTGTATACTCTCCTTGGTTGGTGTGGTCTCTCTCTCTCTCTCTCTCTCTCTCTCTCTCTCTCTCTCTCTGTATGCTCTCCTCGGTTGGTGTGGTCTCTCTCTCTCGCTGTGTATACTCTCCTTGGTTGGTGTGGTCTCTCTCTCTCTCTCTGTATACTCTCCTTGGTTGGTGTGGTCTCTCTCTCTCTCTCTCTCTCTCTCTCTCTCTCTCTGTGTATGCTCTCCTCGGTT
This sequence comes from Rana temporaria, assembly GCF_905171775.1. Classification (NCBI taxonomy): domain Eukaryota; kingdom Metazoa; phylum Chordata; class Amphibia; order Anura; family Ranidae; genus Rana; species Rana temporaria. Next base: position 6,460,898 of record NC_053490.1, on the reverse strand, counting down.
GGTGTGGTCTCTCTCTCTCTCTCTCTCTCTCTCTGTATGAGAGATCACACAACCAACCGAGGAGAGCATACACAGAGAGAGAGAGACCACACCAACCGAGGAGAGAGGGAGAGAGACCACACCAACCAAGGAGAGAGAGAGAGAGACCACACAAACCAAGGAGAGAATACAGAGAGAGAGAGAGACCACACCAACCGAGGAGAGAATACAGAGAAAGAGAGAGACCACACCAACCGAGGAGAGAGAGAGAGAGAGAGAGAGACCACACCAACCGAGGAGAGCATACACAGAGAGAGAGAGAGACCACACCAACCGAGGGGAGAGAGAGAGAGACCACACCAACCGAGGAGAGCATACAGAGAGAGAGAGAGAGAGAGACCACACCAACCGAGGAGAGCATACAGAGAGAGAGAGAGAGAGACCACACCAACCGAGGAGAGAGAGAGAGAGACCACACCAACCGAGGAGAGCATACACAGAGAGAGAGAGACCACACCAACCGAGGAGAGCATACAGAGAGAGAGACTGTGATACATTTGCCTATATGTCTCAGTTTACTGCTCCCTGCTAGCCAGGTTATTGATGTGCTAATGTCCCCTCACTATTTCTAAAGGTTAATTGATCTATTGTGTTGTGTGAAGGAGAGCTGTGTTTAAGTGGCTTGTGTTAATTATTCTGATTGCTTCATTGTGGTAATTATCTCTCTATATGCGGGGTCGAGCGGTCTGGTTGATGTATTCAGTACAGCTAGTGCTCAGCGTCATTGATGTCATTGTCTAAAGAAAATGTGTTTCAGCATCGGCCCCGTCGTGTCTACCTAGTCATCTGTATGGAAGCCCCAGTGTGAGGGGGCGGAGATTTGTCATTGTAACAGTTTTGGAAATGACATATAAGCTGTGTGTTATAACATTAAAGTCTGTGTTGTTCAAGCAGTAAGCTGGTCTCATGTGTGGCTTTCTGGGCGATTCCAGGGATATCCCTCCTCGTGGAATATTGGGGTGATTTTCGTTATGGGAAGAAGGGAACGTTGACGGGGATATCATACCGATACCGTCACAATTGGTTGGTAGCAGTGGGATTTTTCCCTTCTATTCCCCTTCACACCCGGATTCCAAGCAGACACTGGAAGAACTACTGGAAGTTCGTGGAAGGATTGCTAGCAACAAAACCAAGCGGGTCATCATAGCAGAATCAATGGAGCTAGACCAGGAGGACGGGATTGCAGCAACGCCAGCAGTACAAGAGATGGAGACACCAGTGATTCAGGAGGAGGAATCGCCAGCCAACAAGCTAATGAGAGAGAAGCTAGCGTGGTTCAGCCCGAACCCAACGCCAGATGTGGTACTGAAAGTGATGGACCTGTTAGCGAAGGAGGCTAAAGAAATAAGAGACGCGGAGCTACAGAAGGATAAACAAATAAGAGACGCAGAACTACAGGAGGATAAACAAATAAGAGACGCAGAACTACAGTTAAAACTGGCAGCAGTCCAACAAGCAGCCGCACATTCTCCAAACAGTGAGTACAGCACAGCAGACGCAAGGAAGATTCCGTTTAGCGCTTTTAAAGCTTTTGATGAAAAGGACTGTGAGATTGATAACTTCCTGGCGGATTTTGAGCGACAATGTAACCTGCACCGAATAGCTAGAGGAGACTGGGTTGCAATATTGTCAGGCAAACTGTCAGGCAAAGCTTCTGATGCTTTCCGGACCGTGCCAGATCAGGATATCCATAGCTACGCCAGGGTTAAAGAAGTGCTCCTGGCTCGTTATGCAGTAACCCCAGAGTCCCACCGACAGAAGTTCAGGGACTCACGCAAAACCACGAAAGACTCTTATGCGGAATGGGCATGCCAATTGTCCCGGTCGGCCTCTAACTGGGCTAACAGCAGCCAGGCCACCACCGCAGAGGACATTTTGCAACTAATGCTCCTGGAGCAATTTTACAATCACATCCAGACGGACGTCAAAGATTGGGTGAGAGATCGCAGGCCCATGACTCTACCAGAGGCCGCGAAGTTGGCGGATGAATATGCAGATACTCGCAAGACGAACCAGGTCACACCACAGGAACAACCTCCACCACAAACGGTGCCCTCACACCCACCAACCACTAGATACCAACCTCCTAACAGACCGGTGACATCTAGCCCTCGCTATCATCGCCAGGAGGGCAACGAACAACGCTGCTTCCGGTGCAAACAGCTGGGTCACTTCAAGCAGAATTGCCCCATGAATGACAACACCAGGTCAAATTGGTCTCAACCTGGGTACCCGCCCACCAGCAGCAGCCCATTGTGTAGACTCGGCTTGGGATCCAAAGGAGCTGGGTCAGGAAGAACCATTGGGCACCCCTTACGAAGCCCTCATGGTACAATCTGTTATTACGGACAACAGGGAACACCATTGTCAGCTGGTCATGGGCGACAGCCCTGAGCCGGAGGGGCCCTGGAGGGAGCTGGGCAGAAAGAGGCACCGCCGGCCACCCTTCAAGAAGAAGAGGTCCTGGAAGCCGTATAACAAGCTGACCTGGAGGAGAAGAAGCGACTGGAGGAGAGGGAGTCGCAGCGGGCGTCCCAGATGCGTGCCGAGATGTTCGCCAAGGGCCCACCGGTGGCCCCTTACACCACCACCCAGTTCCTGATGATGAAGGACCATGTGGAGAGCCTGCAGGACATGAGCAAGCAGGAGCTGATCCGTGAGTACATAGAGCTGGAGGAGTGCATAAGCCGCATGGAGGAGGAGAACAACCACCTGAGGTCACAGCAGCATGAACTGGAGATGGAGCTGGAGAAGCTCCAAGAGGAGAACCGGCGGCTGCGGAGGGAGCAGGGGGTGGCTGACCTTATGGGGCTCTGATTCCCCTCCCCCCCCCCCCGGACTCTGAGCACCAGTGCTACAGCATTTCAACAAATATAACTTTTTCTTTTTATGAATCTCCTGGGATTGTCACTTCAGAGCCATAACCTGCCCCCTCCCATAGCGGGACACCTAGACGGCGGCGCACAGACCCATTCGCTGTCTTCACACTGACTTCTGGTGACTTTGCAGATCGCACAAAGACTTGGGGACTGACCGGCGTGTGATCTGACGACCCGGTGACATACCGGAGTCTGAAGCAGTTGCCAAGGGAGGTCAGTCATGCCAAACGGAGTTAACCTCTGACTAATAGCTCTGAACCCGTCAACCCTACTGGACCAGGGAAGGTCCAACCGGGTTTGCCGGAGCAGGGAGCAAAAGGGGGGCCATTGTGATACATTTGCCTATATGTCTCAGTTTACTGCTCCCTGCTAGCCAGGTTATTGATGTGCTAATGTCCCCTCACTATTTCTAAAGGTTAATTGATCTATTGTGTTGTGTGAAGGAGAGCTGGGTTTAAGTGGCTTGTGTTAATTATTCTGATTGCTTCATTGTGGTAATTATCTCTCTATATGCGGGGTCGAGCGGTTCTGGTTTGATGTATTCAGTACAGCTAGTGCTCAGCGTCATTGATGTCATTGTCTAAAGAAAATGTGTTTCAGCATCGGCCCCGTCGTGTCTACCTAGTCATCTGTATGGAAGCCCCAGTGTGAGGGGGGGCGGAGATTTGTCATTGTAACAGTTTTGGAAATGACATATAAGCTGTGTGTTATAACATTAAAGTCTGTGTTGTTCAAGCAGTAAGCTGGTCTCATGTGTGGCTTTCTGGGCGATTCCAGGGATATCCCTCCTCGTGGAATATTGGGGTGATTTTCGTTATGGGAAGAAGGGAACGTTGACGGGGATATCATACCGATACCGTCACAGAGACCACACCAACTGAGGAGAGCATACACAGAGAGAGAGAGACCACACTAACTGAGGAGAGAGAGACCACACCAACCGAGGAGAGAGAGACCACACCAACCGAGGAGAGAGAGACCACACCAACCGAGGAGAGCATACAGAGAGAGAGAGAGACCACACCAACCGAGGAGAGCATACAGAGAGAGAGAGAGAGAGAGAGACCACACCAACCGAGGAGAGCATACAGAGAGAGAGAGAGACCACACCAACTGAGGAGAGAGAGACCACACCAACCGAGGAGAGCATACAGAGAGAGAGAGAGACCACACCAACCGAGGAGAGCATACACAGAGAGAGAGAGAGACCACACCAACCGAGGAGAGAGAGAGAGACCACACCAACCGAGGAGAGCATACACAGAGAGAGAGAGAGACCACACCAACTGAGGAGAGAGAGAGAGACCACACCAACCGAGGAGAGAGAGAGAGAGAGACCACACCAACCGAGGAGAGCATACAGAGAGACCACACCAACTGAGGAGAGAGAGAGAGAGAGAGACCACACCAACCGAGGAGAGAGAGAGACCACACCAACCGAGGAGAGAGAGAGAGACCACACCAACCGAGGAGAGAGAGAGACCACACCAACCGAGGAGAGAGAGAGACCACACCAACCGAGGAGAGAGAGAGAGAGACCACACCAACCGAGGAGAGAGAGAGACCACACCAACCGAGGAGAGAGAGAGAGAGACCACACCAACTGAGGAGAGAGAGAGAGACCACACCAACCGAGGAGAGAGAGAGAGAGACCACACCAACCGAGGAGAGAGAGAGAGAGAGAGAGAGAGAGACCACACCAACCGAGGAGAGAGAGAGAGAGAGGCCACACCAACCGAGGAGAGAGAGAGAGAGAGACCACACCAACCGAGGAGAGAGAGAGAGAGAGAGAGACCACACCAACCAAGGAGAGCATACAGAGAGAGAGAGAGAGAGACCACACCAACCGAGGAGAGAGAGAGAGAGAGACCACACCAACCGAGGAGAGCATACAGAGAGAGAGAGACCACACCAACCAAGGAGAGAGAGACCACACCAACCGAGGAGAGAGAGAGAGACCACACCAACTGAGGAGAGAGAGAGACCACACCAACCGAGGAGAGCATACAGAGAGAGAGAGACCACACCAACCGAGGAGAGAGAGAGAGAGAGACCACACCAACCGAGGAGAGCATACAGAGAGAGAGAGAGAGACCACACCAACCAAGGAGAGCATACAGAGAGAGAGAGAGAGACCACACCAACCGAGGAGAGCATACAGAGAGAGAGAGAGAGAGACAGAGAGACCACACCAACCGAGGAGAGCATACAGAGAGAGAGAGAGACCACACCAACCGAGGAGAGCATACACAGAGAGAGAGAGACCACACCAACCGAGGAGAGCATACACAGAGAGAGAGAGAGAGACCACACCAACCAGGGAGAGGATACACAGAGAGAGAGAGACCACACCAACCGAGGAGAACATACAGAGAGAGAGAGACCACACCAACCGAGGAGAGTATACAGAGAGAGAGAGAGAGACCACACCAAACGAGGAGAGAGAGACCACACCAACCAAGGAGAGAGACAGACCACACCAACCGAGGAGAGAGAGAGAGAGACCACACCAACCGAGGAGAGAGAGAGAGACCACACCAACCGAGGAGAGAGAGAGAGAGACCACACCAACCGAGGAGAGAGAGAGACCACACCAACCGAGGAGAGCATACAGAGAGAGAGAGACCACACCAACTGAGGAGAGAGAGAGAGAGAGACCACACCAACCGAGGAGAACATACAGAGAGAGAGAGACCACACCAACCGAGGAGAGTATACAGAGAGAGAGAGAGAGACCACACCAAACGAGGAGAGAGAGACCACACCAACCAAGGAGAGAGAGAGACCACACCAACCGAGGAGAGAGAGAGAGACCACACCAACCGAGGAGAGAGAGAGACCACACCAACCGAGGAGAGAGAGAGAGAGACCACACCAACCGAGGAGAGAGAGAGACCACACCAACCAAGGAGAGAGAGAGAGAGACCACACCAACCGAGGAGAGAGAGAGACCACACCAACCAAGGAGAGAGAGAGAGAGACCACACCAACCGAGGAGAGAGAGAGACCACACCAACCGAGGAGAGCATACAGAGAGAGACCACACCAACTGAGGAGAGAGAGACCACACCAACCGAGGAGAGAGAGAGAGACCACACCAACCGAGGAGAGAGAGAGAGAGACCACACCAACCGAGGAGAGAGAGAGAGAGACCACACCAACCGAGGAGAGAGAGAGAGAGAGACCACACCAACCGAGGAGAGAGAGAGACCACACCAACTGAGGAGAGAGAGAGAGAGAGACCACACCAACCGAGGAGAGAGAGAGAGAGACCACACCAACCGAGGAGAGAGAGAGAGACCACACCAACCAAGGAGAGAGAGAGAGAGACCACACCAACCGAGGAGAGAGAGAGAGACCACACCAACCGAGGAGAGAGAGAGAGAGACCACACCAACCGAGGAGAGAGAGAGAGAGACCACACCAACCAAGGAGAGAGAGAGAGAGCACACCAACCGAGGAGAGAGAGAGAGACCACACCAACTGAGGAGAGAGAGAGAGAGAGAGACCACACCAACCGAGGAGAGAGAGAGAGACCACACCAACCGAGGAGAGAGAGAGAGAGACCACACCAACCGAGGAGAGAGAGAGAGAGAGAGACCACACCAACCGAGGAGAGAGAGAGACCACACCAACTGGGGAGAGAGAGAGAGAGAGAGAGAGAGACCACACCAACCAAGGAGAGAGAGAGAGAGACCACACCAACCGAGGAGAGAGAGAGAGAGACCACACCAACCAAGGAGAGAGAGAGAGAGACCACACCAACCGATGAGAGAGAGAGAGACCACACCAACCGAGGAGAGAGAGAGAGACCACACCAACCGAGGAGAGAGAGAGAGACCACACCAACCGAGGAGAGAGAGACCACACCAACCAAGGAGAGAGAGAGAGAGACCACACCAACCGAGGAGAGAGAGAGAGAGAGAGACCACACCAACCGAGGAGAGAGAGAGAGACCACACCAACCGAGGAGAGAGAGAGAGACCACACCAACCGAGGAGAGAGAGACCACACCAACCAAGGAGAGAGAGAGAGAGACCACACCAACCGAGGAGAGAGAGAGAGACCACACCAACCGAGGAGAGAGAGAGAGACCACACCAACCAAGGAGAGAGAGAGAGACCACACCAACCGAGGAGAGAGAGAGAGAGAGAGAGACCACACCAACAGAGGAGAGAGAGAGAGAGAGAGACCACACCAACCGAGGAGAGAGAGAGAGAGAGAGACCACACCAACCGAGGAGAGCACACACAGAGAGAGAGTCTTTTTATGACCCACTAGTAGACATCTTTGGTCTCCTCAGAACATTCTCTATCATTTTCTAGCAGAAATTTCCGTGTGGTAAATAATTTCTTTTCCACAATCAGATAAAATCGTTATTTTCCCCTCCCCCCGCCTCCTCGCCCGCCGATAGAAAAGCCTTTTATCTTTTTTAATTATCACCATTAGAAGTGCAAATTATCAGTGAGTGTCGGTAATTATACGCGTTTCTCCTGCCGCTACGCGATGTTAATTAGCGTAATATAAAGGAATCCGTACAAATGGCGGGATCCTCCCATTTCCTGGGCTCCTCCCACACACAACTTCCAACTCGTTATAATCAACGCGGAGAGTCGTTCTATGATCAGAGATCTGACGCATGCTCACCGCCGCCGCCCTGCAGGACATTGCTCTGTCCTACACCATGGCAGACACGTAGGACTAGCCTGCAGATGATTCCTTCACTGGCCTCTCTGCAGAACTTCGCTCCGTTCCATCCCCCTCCTGAGTATTATAGGCGAGGAGCGCTGATTGGAGAGCAATGATTGCTTCATTGGTGTACGACCAACGCGTTTCGGGGGATTGGGGCTTCACTTTTATCAGGGGTTTGGTAGTGTTAGTTCTGTTACTTCCCATCCCATCCCCCTCCTGACAGATCCATACTGAGATATTCTGCAGATTATCTCATCACTGACCTCTCTAGTGATCTGCAGAACATTGCTCCCTCCCATCCCCCTCCTGACAGATCCCTATTGAGATATTCTGCAAATTATCTCATCACTGACCTCTCTATAAATCTGCAGAACATCACTTCATCGGTGTACGACCAACGCGTTTCGGTGGATAGGGGCTTCACATTATCAGGGCTTTGGTAGTGTTAGTTCTGTTACTTCCCATCCCATCCCCCTCCTGACAGATCCATATTGATATATCCTGCAGATTATCTCATCATTTACCCCTCTAAAGATCTGCAGAGCATCACTCCATCCCACCCCTCTCCTGACAGATCCCTATTGAGATATTCTGCAGATTATCTCATCATTTACCCCTCTAAAGATCTGCAGAGCATCACTCCATCCCACCCCCCTCCTGACAGATCCATATTGATATATCCTGCAGATTATCTCATCACTGACCTCTCTAGAGATCTGCAGAGCATCACTCCCTCCCCCTCCTAACAGATCCATGTTTAGATATTCTGCAGATTTTTCCATCACTGACCTCTCTAGAGATCTGCAGAGCATTGCTCCCTCTCATCCCCCTCCTGACAGGTCCATGTTGAGATGTTCTGCAGAGTATTCCATCACTCACCTCTCTAGAGATCTGCAGAGCATCACTCCGTCCCATCCCCCTCCTGACAGATCCATATTGAGATATTCTGCAGATTATTCCATCACTGATCTCTCTAGTGATCTGCAGAAAATCGCTCCCTCCCATCTCCCTCCTGACAGATCCATATTGATATATTCTGCAGATTATCTCATCACTGATCTCTCTATAGATCTGCAGAGCATCGCTCCATCCCATCCCCCTCCTGACAGATCCATATTGATATATTTTGCAGATTATCTCATCATTTACCCCTCTAGAGATCTGCAGAGCATCACTCTGTCCCCTCCCCCTCCTGACAGATCCATGTTGAGATATTTTGCAGATTATCTCATCACTCACCTCTCTACAGATCTGCAGAACATCACTTCATTGGTGTACGACCAACGCGTTTCGGGGGATTGGGGCTTCACATTATCAGGGCTTTGGTAGTGTTGGTTCTGTTACTTCCCACCCCATCCCCCTCCTGACAGATCTATGTTGAGATATTGTTCAGATTATCCCATCGCTGACCCCTCTAGAGATCTGCAGAGCATCACTCCCTCCCCTCCCCCTCCTGACAGATCCATATTGATATATCCTGCAGATTATCCCATCACTGCAGCACATTGCATTGTCCATCTCCTATTCTGCAGACTATCGCCCCGCTCAGACTAGGCCTCCTCCAATGACTGGGGCTCTTTATAGACGGCGTTGCTCTGTGTTCTGAGATAATAATATGATAATGAAATCAGCGGAAGGAACGAGCGATCGGTGTGATGAGGAACCTTCGATGGTCTGCCATCAGCACCAAGAGCCGTCCCAGCATGCTCCGCTCCGGGGGGGTCCTCAGGGGGTGCGGGGGACCCATCATATCATCTGCCCCCCACCCCCATTCTCCCCTCTGACACTGTCTTCATTTGATTATCTCTCAAGAAGGACGGAACCAACTTTATTCAGGAATCTGAACGATGACACAGATCAGCCCTGCCTCCTCCTACCTCTACAAAGTTACAATGTTCAGTCTGATCACTGGGGGGGGGGGAGTCTGAGGAAATGCTTCCTCCTCCTTCTACAAAGTTACAATGTACAGTCTGATCACTGGGGGGAGGGGAGAATGAGGAAATGTCAGGCATCCAATCATAGCAGAAGAGGATGGGAGAAGACATCGAGGACTCGGAGTGTGGAGGACAGCGCTGACCCGAGACAGGTAAGTGCTGGGCGTGGGGCACACTGGTGGTAATTGATGGGCACACTGGCGGCAATTGTTGGGGCACACTGGCGGCAATTGATGGGGCACACTGGTGGCAATTGATGGGGCAAACTGGCGGCAATTGATGGGCACACTGGCGGCAATTGATGGAGAAAACTGGCGGCAATTGATGGGCACATTAGCGGCAATTGATGGGCACATTAGCGGCAATTGATGGGCAAACTGGCGGCAATTGATGGGCACACTGGCGGCAATTGATGGGGCACACTGGCGGCAATTGATGGGCACACTGGCGGCAATTGATGGGGCACAGTGGCAGCAATTGATGGGCACACTGGTGGCAATTAATGAGGCAAACTGGCGGTAATTGATGGGCACACTGGTGGCAATTGATAGGGCACACTAGCAGCAATTGATGGGGCACACTGGCGGCAATTGATAGGGCAAATTGGCGGCAATTGATGGGCACACTGGCGGCAATTGATGGGGCACACTGGGGGCAATTGATGGGGCACACCGGGGGCAATTGATGGGCTCACTGGCGGCAATTGATGGGACACACTGGCAGCAATTGATGGGCAAACTGGCAGCAATTGATGGGCACACTGGCGGCAATTGATGGGGCAAACTGGCGGCAATTGATGGGGCAAACTGGCGGCAATTGATGGGGCACACTGGTGGCAATTGATGGGCACACTGGCGGCAATTGATGCGGCAAAATGGCGGCAATTGATGGGGCAAACTGCCGGCAATTGGTGGGATAAACTGGCGGCAATTGATGGGGCAAACTGGCGGCAATTGATGGGGCAAACTGGCGGCAATTGATGGGGCAACCTGGCGGCAATTGATGGGCACACTGGCGGCAATTGATGGGCACACTGGCGGCAATTGATGGGCACACTGGCGGCAATTAATAGGCACACTGGGGGCAATTGATGGGGCAAATTGGCGACAATTGATGGGGTAAAACTGGTGGCAATTGATGGGCACACTGGCGGCAATTGATGTGGCAAACTGGCGGCAAATGTTGGGCAAACTGGCGGAAATTGATGGGCAAACTGGCAGCAATTGATGGGCACACTGGCGGCAATTGATGGGGCAAACTGGGGGCAATTGATGGGCATCCTGGCGGCAATTAATGAGGCACAGTGGCGGCAATTGATGGGCACACTGGTGGCAATTAATGGGGCAAACTGACGGCAATTGATGGGGCAAACTGGCGGCAATTGATGGGCACACTGGTGGCAATTGATGGGCACACTGGCGGCAATTGATGGGCACACTGGTGGCAATTGATGGGGAAAATTTGTGACAATTGATGGGGCAAACTGGCGGCAATTGATGGGCACACTGGCGGCAATTGATGGGGCACACTGGCAGCAATTGATGGGGCAAACTGGCGGCAATTAATGGGCAAACTGGCAGCAATTGATGGGGCACACTGGCGGCAATTGATGGGGCAAACTGGCGGCAATTGATGGGCACACTGGCGGCAATTGATGGGGCACAGTGGTGGCAATAGATGGGCACACTGGTGGCAATTAATGGGGCAAACTGGTGGCAATTGATGGGGCAAATTGGCAGCAATTGATGGGCACACTGGCGGCAATTTATGGGCACACTGGTGGCAATTTATGAGGCACACTAGGTGCAATTGATGGGCACACTGGTGGCAATTGATGGGGCACACTGGCGGCAATTGATGGGCACACTGGTGGCAATTGATAGGGCACACTAGTAGCAATTGATGGGCACACTGGTGGCAATTTATGGGGCACAGTGGCGGCAATTGATGGGGCACACTGGCGGCAATTGATGGGCACACTGGTGCCAATTGATAGGGCACACTGGTAGCAATTGATGGGCACACTGGCGGCAATTTATGGGCACACTGGTGGCAATTTATGGGGCACACTAGCTGCAATTGATGGGCACACTGGTGGCAATTGATGGGGCACACTGGCGGCAATTGATGGGCACACTCTTGGCAATTGATAGGGCACACTGGTAGCAATTGATGGGCACACTGGTGGCAATTTATGGGGCACAGTGGCGGCAATTGATGGGGCACACTGGCAGTAATTGATGGTTAGAGTAGCTGTGTTTGATGGGCACAGTGGCTGCATTTGATTTTTTGATATCTTTCCAGATTTTTCACTCTTCTGGATCCCGTCCAGGTGTATGCCATCTGTTCTGGAGGGCCGGAGGAGGTTGGCCGCACCCGGAAGCAGTGGCGGGCCTGGTTACGATGTGCAGCGCCTTTAATCACAACTCTCATCAATCGATTTTTCAGGGAGAGGAAATCCTTTATTTCTGAATGCTCACAGCTCCAGGGCGGATCGGATTACAGAGGTCCTGACTCAGCTCAGCAGGCGCTTCCCTCGCCAACCTCCGATCCGCGTTCTCTACATTTACATTTGGAAAATTGTTCCGTAATTCTTAGCAACTTCAAGCAACTGTCATGAAGAAATGCGTTTTGCCGGGACGATGCCAGAAGACGGCGTTCACTTTACCGTCAGAGTCATCATTATTTCATAGGAGGGTCATGTGACTGACGGTGCGCAGCCCTGACTCTCTTCTACCTCTCCAGGACTATTGGTGAGATCCCTGTGCTGAGTTCCTGGGTCTGTACACCCGCTGTGCCCATTATGAGGGGTTCCCACCATCCCTGTGCTGAGTTCCCGGGTCTGTACACCCGCTGTGCCCATTATGAGGGGTTCCCACCATCCCTGTGCTGAGTTCCCGGGTCTGTACACCCGCTGTGCCCATTATGAGGGATTCCCACCATCCCTGTGCTGAGTTCCCGGGTCTCTACACCCGCTGTGCCCATTATGAGGGGTTCCCACCATCCCTGTGCTGAGTTCCCGGGTCTGTACACCCGCTGTGCCCATTATGAGGGGTTCCCACCATCCCTGTGCTGAGTTCCCGGGTCTGTACACCCGCTGTGCCCATTATGAGGGGTTCCCACCATCCCTGTGCTGAGTTCCCGGGTCTGTACACCCGCTGTGCCCATTATGAGGGATTCTCACCATCCCTGTGCTGAGTTCCCGGGTCTGTATACTTATGACACATGAACACTCCAACATGGGTTGGGACCCAAAACATCTCCCATTTAGACGGGAACACAACAGGGAATTCTGGTGGAGATGTCATTGGACAATAAAGGTACAATAAAACCAATTCTAAAAAAACTACCCTCGACCCCAAAGACCCAAACAACCGGAGGCCCATAACAGCTCTAAATGTCTTCTCCAAGGTAATGGAGAAAGAAGTTGTACAACAGCTGCAACATCACTTAGACACCCATAAATTACTCGACCCGTTTCAATCAGGCTTCCGTCCGGGTCACGGAACAGAAACGGCGCTGCTCAAAATATGGGATGACGCTCTAGAGGCCGCAGACGAAGGAGAATCTTGTCTCCTGATACTGCTGGACCTAAGCGCGGCTTTTGACACTGTAGACCAAGGACTACTATTGGCTAGGCTAGCTGAAGTAGCCGGAGTCGCTGAATGTGTTTTACCCTGGTTCTCCTCCTTCTTGGAAAACCGATCACAAATAGTGAAACTGGGGTCTTTCACTTCTGAAAAACGTGTCATGCGGAGTCCCTCAGGGATCTCCCTTATCGCCCGTATTGTTTAATATCTATCTCCGCCCTCTCTTTGAAATCATCAGTAACCAGAAGTTACTTTACCACTCCTATGCAGACGACACACAACTGTATTTCCGCATCTGCAACAAAAAGGATCATTCTCTTGGACTAGAGAAATGCCTCACTCTAATAGATAACTGGATGACAAACAGTTATCTTAAACTCAATGGTTCGAAAACAGAACTGTTTCACTCTAACCGGAAAAATCACCCCGCGTCAACATGGACTCCCCCACCCATTCTGGGTAAAACTATCACCCCTAGCACCAAAGTCAAAAGTCTCTGAGTCATTTTCGATACCTACATGACAATGGATGCACAAATAGGGTCAGTAGTCAGCGGATCCCACCATCTGCTGCGCCTACTACGCAGACTCACGCCCTTTATCCCGAAAGAGGACATTGCAGTCGTGGTGGGAACAATCATCAATTCCAGACTCGACTACGCTAATGCCCTCTATCTAGGACTCCCCAAATACCAAATCACTCGTCTGCAAGTCGTTCAAAATACGGCCGCGCGACTAGTGACTGGGAAAAACCCATGGGAATCAATCTCACCTTCACTGAGATCCCTTCATTGGTTGCCGGTAAAAGACAGAATCACTTTCAAGGCACTCTGCCTAATACATAAGTGTATTCAAGGTAACGCCCCCCAATATCTATGCGAAAAAATAAAAGCTCATAACCCCAATCGCAATCTGCGATCCACCAATCAAAATCTCCTCCAGATACCCAAAACCAGATACAAGTCCAAAGGAGATCGAAGATTTGCAGTCCAGGGACCTCGCCTGTGGAATGCACTACCAACCACCATCCGACTGGAGTCGGACCACTTGGCCTTCAGGAGAAAGATTAAAACCCATCTCTTCTGAGGTCAATGGGTTCCTTACCCATGAAATGGATACAGCGCCCAGAGGCGATTTAGTTCGCATGTGTTGCGCTTTACAAGTTTCTCACTCACTCACTCACCCTGCACACCCTCCATCACTCCGATCTCTTCAGACACGGTAACAATTAGCAGCTCAGTTTGGGAGGACAGTGAGGTCTTCCCCATCCTGACACTTGGTCCTGGAATGTGACCACATTACACTTCCATCGTGGATTATTCCTGGACAATGCGCCGACATTCCTGAAAGTGATGAGCGTTGGGAAATGAGTGATGGGCAATGAGTGATTGACGATGGGCAATGAGTGATGGACGATGGGCAATGAGTGATGGGCGATGGGCAATGAGTGATGGACGATGGGCAATGAGTGATGGGTCGATGGGCAATGAGTGATGGGTCGATGGGCAATGAGTGATAGGCAATGAGTGATGGGCGATGGGCAATGAGTGATGGACGATTGGGCAATGAGTGATGGGCGATGGGCAATGAGTGATGGGCGATGGGCAATGAGTGATGGGTGATAGGCGAAGAGTGATGAGCGATGGGCAATGGGCGATAAATGATGGGCGATGGGCAATGAGTGATGGGCAATGGGCAATGAGTGATGGGCGTTGGGTGATGACACTCTGAGCTCCTCCAGATAAAACGCATCATTTACTGTACATCTATATAATAATCGTTCTCGCCATGCGCGTCCTCTCCTCCTCCGCAGCGCACAGACACCAACACATCCTCTGTTTATTTCATTACAGCTCCACAGCACATTCTATATCTGCTCCTCGGCGCCAAAGTGTAATCCACCAGGACAGGACGCCTTCCCATGCCCACCCCTCCCCCGCCATAATGACTCTGTATTCAGCGAGGTCCAAACCAAGAATATCAATAATAAGAATGAGACGCGGAATGTTTGTATAATTGCCTTTTGCAGGGTGAATGTAATATTCTCTATTAGAGCCAAAGAGAAAGAAAGCTTCAATAACATTCGACCAAAAGAGTGGCTTGTGGCAGAGGCACAACATGCTCAACAAAGGTCAAAAGATACTGGAAGACTGAAGCCCATCTGGGCCTACAGAACCTACACTGGCCTGCGGCAGAGGTTATAAGGTATGGGAAGATAGAAGCCCATCTGGGCCTACAGAACCTACACTGGCCTGCGCAGAGGTTATAAGGTATGGGAAGATAGAAGCCCACCTGGGCCTACAGAACCTATACTGGCCTGCAACAGAGGTTATAAGGTATGGGAAGATAGAAGCCCATCTGGGCCTACAGAACCTATACTGGCCTGCAGCAGAGGTTATAAGACATGGGAAGATAGAAGCCCATCTGGGCCTACAGAACCTACACTGGCCTGCGGCAGAGGTTATAAGGTATGGGAAGATAGAAGCCCATCTGGGCCTACAGAACCTATACTGGCCTGCAGCAGAGGTTATAAGGTATGGGAAGATAGAAGCCCATCTGGGCCTACAGAACCTATACTGGCCTGTGGCAGAGGTTATAAGGTATGGGAAGATAGAAGGCCATCTGGGCCTACAGAACCTATACTGGCCTGTGGCAGAGGTTATAAGGTATGGGAAGATAGAAGCCCATCTGGGCCTACAGAACCTACACTGACCTGCGGCAGAGGTTATAAGGTATGGGAAGATAGAAGCCCATCTGGGCCTACAGAACCTACACTGGCCTGCGGCAGAGGTTATAAGGTATGCGAAGATAGAAGCCCATCTGGGCCTACAGAATCTACACTGGCCTGCGGCAGAGGTTATAAGGTATGGGAAGATAGAAGCCCACCTGGGCCTACAGAACCTATACTGGCCTGCGCCAGAGGTTATAAGGTATGGGAAGATAGAAGCCCATTTGGGCCTAGAGAACCTACAGTGGCTTGTGACAGAGGCATAACGTGCTCTACAGCTGACCTGTGACAGAAGTCATAAGATACGGGAAGATAGAAGCCCACCTGGGCCTACAGAACCTATACTGGCCTGCGGCAGAGGTTATAAGATACAGAAAGACTGAAGCCCATCTGGGCCTACAGAACCTACACTGGCCTGTGACAGAGGCATAACGTGCTCTACAGCTGACCTGTGACAGAAGTCATAAGATACGGGAAGATAGAAGCACACCTGGGCCTACAGAACCTATACTGGCCTGCGGCAGAGGTTATAAGATACAGAAAGACTGAAGCCCATCTGGGCCTACAGAACCTACACTGGCCTGTGACAGAGGCATAACGTGCTCAACAGCTGACTTGTGACAGAAGTCATTCGATACGGGAAGATAGAAGCCCATCTGGGCCTACAGAACTTACACTGGCGGAACTACGAGTCCCATCATGCCTCTGTCTTTGGAAGCCATGCTTGTAATTGTCAGTGGCTTGCAATGCATCATGGGACTTGTAGTTCCACAACAGCTGGATGGCCACAGGTTGAGCACCCATGCCCTAAGACAACTGAGCCAATGCATTGAAGTCTCTCTCTGTTTGATGATTGCTGAGTGTCTGGGTGCAGCTATAGGGCAGGTCACCATTACCGCACAACATTACAGGTGGGAGTCAACTCAACGCAACTGACCACCTCCGAATGGACCCAAACACTTTTTTCGACAAGGTCAGATTTCATTAACCAGAACCCTTGAAGGCCAGTAGGTGCCGGATGGGGGCCCCATAAATCTGAAACCTGCAGCAGGAACTGAACTGTATTTGCCCGCACCGCCGCCCCCCCTCTTCTCCATTACACGCCGTGATTTGCAAGTCTTCAGCAATGTTCTCAATTAGTGCCGATGAACACAAGCAGCTGACTCAGTTCCCTCTGCCCATCGCATTCAATTACCTTCCAAAGATCTAATTTTCCCGCAGCACGTGTCTGAGCGAAGGAAACATCTGAGAAATTGCGGGAGAGAGCGAGAGAGAAGATCAGAGCCGAGCCGCAAGAGACGCCGCGATCTAACGAGAAAAGGGTCCACTGACCGATAAGGATAAGTGGATGTTCAGGCCTCCCGGCCGCCATCGAATGTAGATTTCAGTGTAAAATTCGGCATATGAGCTCACTCTAAATATGATAATCGTTTGCGTTTTCTGTCCTGAGACGTCTCACCGCATTAACGTTTTTAATAGTTACAGAGGAGAAGGAACGGTTTGTGTGTCAGTTGCTGTTATATTTCAGCCGATGGCGGCCTCCTCCAGCTTGTGCCCAGGCCAATAAGAAATCGATGCGAAGGGCGGCTGACGGTGTGTGTGTAGGGGGGGCTCATTCACACCAGCATCTCGGGAACACGCCTTCTTGCCTGCTTTAGATATAATCTCTGTAACGGAACGTCCCACACTCCGCTTGAGTGCTTCCGTCATATACCGATTCCTGTCAGTCTGGATATAGATATCAGATATTCCAGCTGCTCTCAAGCACACAATGAGACGAAACTTGTTCGTCTGCTGAACATGGAGTGTTTATTAGAAGCCAGAATACAACCTTATATACAGTTTAAGGAGGAGGTAATCAGAACATAAATTAACATGAGCTAATTAACTAATCATTTACCCCGACTAGGCGACTCAGATATGACCTTTCAGGGTAGACGTCACGTCTCCTCGCTCACCTGCTATACAATACACATTATCATAAGTGACAGGACATCTTCATACAAGAACCCAGAATACAACCTTATATACAGTTTAAGAGGAGGTAACCAGAACATAAATTAACATGAGCTAATTAACTAATCATTTACCCAGACTAGGCGGCTCATAGATATGACCTTTCAGGGTAGAAGTCACGTCACCTCGCTCACCTGCTATACAATACACATTATCATAAGTGTAAACACAGGACATCTTCATACAAGAACCCAGAATACAACCTTATATACAGTTTAAGAGGAGGTAACCAGAACTTAAATTTACATGAGCTAATTAACTAATCATTTACCCAGACTAGGCGACTCATAGATATGACCTTTCAGGGTAGACGTCACGTCTCCTCGCTCACCTGCTATACAATACACATTATCATAAGTGTAAACACAGGACATCTTCATAAAATATCAGGGTCAATTAGCACAGAGAACAGACAGATGTCGGGAGTTGGTGACATTAGCATCTAACAGTATGTCCCAACAGTATGAATGAGTCACGCTTACAATTAACCTGTTGAGTTCAGAATCAACAAACAGTAAATAGTTCTTTACAGATATCCTGGAATATATTGTGGATAATAACTACATAATAATCCCATCTCCGGTAGTTCAAGATATCATTTCTCAGTCATCCTATGCCCCTAGTGGACGTAGGATGATTTTAGACATAAGAGGGTCCAGGGATGTCCCGGGTGAGTCTGTCACAATCTCCTATTACAGGATAAGGGCATCGCTCATATAAACCAGGAATTAAATTTTTCGCATTTGTATCGCTATACAAGTGACTCATTCAGGAATAAAAATAAATAAATGTTAAATCAGTGAACTCATAATATTATCCACGTGAACAAAGCGCTATTGTGCGCATAAAAAGTCAATACAATTAACACTCGTGCAAAGGTGATCGATTTATGTGCTCACTTCCCAGTGCCTTTCGGTGCACAAACCTCACTCACCAGAAGTTGTGGACTTCTAAGCTACCAGAAGTCAAATAATTTGACGTTGCATGTTGATGACGAAATGCGCCGGGCGGGGTTACAGGGTGAAGTCATTTCTGAGTGTTTGGAACGCATGCTGGGCGTTCCTGGTTTAATTTAATTTTTATTTTTTTGGTCTGATCTGCTAAGCATTGAATGTGAGTGCAATACTTATACTAAAGAGCTCATCATAAAAAATACTAGACATGCGCACACTGAAATATTTAATTTCGGAATTTCGTTTTCGTCCAAAAAATACATTTATTTATTTACTCCTGAAATTCGTTTTTATTTATATTGTTTAGTTAAAAAATGCATTCGTCCGAAAATCCGAATGAATTAACCACTTAGTGAGTGAGTGAAAAACTTGTATAGCGCTACACATGCGAACTGAGTCGCCTCAAGGCGCTTTCCATCCGGTGTCGTCCTAAACCTTCAGAAGAGGTGAGTCTTGAGTTTTTTCCTGAAGGCCCGATGGCTTTCTTCCATGCGGATGTCCGTTGGTTAACCCCCGGACCATTATGCAGGTAAAGGACCTGGCCGGTTTTTGCGAATCGGCACTGCGTCGCTTTAACTGACAATTGCGCGGTCGTGCGACGTGGCTCCCAAACAAAACTGACGTCTTTTTTCCCCCCACAAATAGAGATTTCTTTTGGTGGTATTTGATCACCTCTGTGGGTTTTAATTTTTTTGCGCTATAAACAATAATAGAGCGACAATTTTGAAAAAAAATCTATATTTTTTACTTTTTGCTATAATAAATATCCCCAAAAAAGATATAAAAATTTATTTTTTCCCTCAGTTTAGTCCGATACGTATTCTTCTACATATTTTTGGTAAAAAAATATCGCAATAAGCGTGTATCGATTGGTTTGCGCCAAATTTATATCGTTTACAAAATAAGGGATAGTTTTATGGCATTTTTATAAAAAAAAATTTTTTTACCACTAATGGCGGCGATCATTTCGTGACTGCGACATTATGGCGGACACTTCGGACAATTTTGACACATTTTTGGGACCATTGTAATTTTCACAGCGAAAAGTGCTATAAAAATGCACTGATTACTGTGAAAATGACAATGGCAGTGAAGGGGTTAACCACTAGGGGGGCGCTAAGGGGTTAAGTGTGCCCTAAGGGAGTGATTCTTGCTGTAGGGGGGCGTGGCTGGATGTGTGACGTCACTGATAGTCGTTGCCTATATCAGGGAACAGAAGAATGGGGAAGGTTTGTTTACACTCACCTTTCCCCGTTCTTCAGCTCCTGTGACCTGATCGTGGGACCCTGGCGGTGATCGGTTCCGCGGGTCCCGCGGGCGTGGTCATGGAGAACAGGACCGGGTCGTGAGCACGCCGCCGGCGGCACGCTCGCGACCCACGGCTGGGCATCTTAAACAGGACGTACCTGCACGCCCATTTGCCCAGCCGTGCCATTCTGCCAACGTAAATAGTCGTGCGGCGGTCCTTAAGAGGTTAAGATCGAATCTGTCATTGAAGGCTTATGGTGTCTGTCGAATGTTCTAAGAAGATTCGACGGAGCGGCTCAACTGTACGACGCCGCGATCGTACATTTCCGGTCGAATGTTCCGCCTACAAGCTATAGAAGAATTCTAATGTTGTATGACACTAGTAATAATTATATTTATTAATTATTATTACTAGTCATCCAACATTCGAATTCTTCTATAGCCTATGGGCCAGATTCTCATACATTAGCGCTGCTCCTGGGCAGCGGAATATATGAGATCTACGTTACACCGCCGCAGGTCTACAGGTTTACATCCTGATTCTCAGAACACTTACCTGTAAACTTGCGGCGGTGTAGCGTTAGATTGCTCGTCGCAAGCCCGCCCAATTCAAATGGGGCGGGCACCATTTAAATTAGGCGCGCTCCCGCGCCGAGCGTACTGCGCATGCTCCGTCGGGTAAATTACCCGACGTGCATTGCGCTAAATGACGTCGCCACGACGTCATTTGCCTAGATGTATACGTAAATGGCGTCCAGCGCCATTCACGGACATCTTACGCAAACGACGTAATTTTTATTGAATTCGACGCGGGAACGACGGCCATCGTTAACATTGGTTGCGCCTGCTAATTAGCAGGGGCAACCTTACGCGTCGGGTACGCTACGCAAACAACGTTAATTCGCTGCGTCGACCTCGCGTATGTTCGGGAATCGCCGTACTTACCTCATTTGCATAGACGACGGGGAAAAGCGACGATGCGACACCTAGCGGCGGGAAAAAAAATTACATTTAAGATCTGACAGCGTAACAGCCTTACGCATGTCAGATCTAATGGGTACCTATGCGCAACTGATTCTGAGAATCAGTCGCATAGATACCCGGGGCCAGATGAGGTGTTACGACGGCGCTAATGGTGTTGCGCCGTCGTAACGCCTTTGAGAATCTGGCCCTATGAGCTTTTCTCTCCATGTCGAATCTTTCCTCTCTATAATGTCGAATCTTTCCTCTCTATAATGTCGAATCTTTTCTCTCCATGTCGAATCTTTCCTCTCTATAATGTCGAATCTTTTCTCTCTATAATGTCAAATCTTTTCTCTCTATAATGTCGAATCTTTTCTCTCTATAATGTTGAATCTTTTCTCTCTATAATGTCGAATCTTTTCTCTCTATAATGTCGAATCTTTTCTCTCTATGTCGAATCTTTTCTCTCTATAATGTCGAATCTTTTCTCTCTATAATGTCGAATCTTTTTTCTCTATAATGTCGAATCTTTTCTCTCTATAATGTCGAATCTTTTCTCTCTATAATGTCGAATCTTTTCTCTCTATAATGTCGAATCTTTTCTCTCTATAATGTCGAATCTTTTCTCTCTATAATGTCGAATCTTTTCTCTCTATAATGTCGAATCTTTTTTCTCTACAATGTCTAATCTTTTCTCTCTATAATGTCGAACCTTTTCCCTCTATAATGTCGAATCTTTCCTCTCTATAATGTCGAATCTTTTCTCTCCATAATGTCGTTTCTCTCTATAATGTCGAATCTTTCCTCTCCATGTCGAATCTTTCCTCTCTATGTCAAATCTTTCCTCTGCATGTCGAATCTTTTCTCTCCATAATGTCGAATCTTTCCTCTGCATGTCGAATCTTTTCTCTCTATAATGTCGATACTTTTCTCTCCATGTCTAATCTTTTGGGCCAGATTCAGATAGGTTAGCGGATCTTTAGATCCGCGTAACCTATCTGATTTACGATCCGCTGCCGCAAGTTTTTGAGGCGAGTGCTTTATTCACAAAGCACTTACCTCAAAACTTGCGGCGGCGTATCGTAAATCCCCTGGCGGAATTAAAATTCAAATTCCGCGGCTAGGGGGAGTGTACTATTCAAATCAGGCGCGTCCCCGCGCCGATCGAACAGCGCATGCGCCGTCCGGAAATTTTCCCAGCGTGCATTGCTCGAAAATACACCGGAAAAAGCCAAACGCAAACGATGCCGGGCGGTAGTTCGTTTCAGAATCGGCGTAAATGCTCATTAGCATATTAGACGCGTAAAAGACAAGGAGGCGCCACCTAGCGGCCGGCCTGGAATTGCAGCCTAAGATCCGACGGTGTTAGTCACTTACACCGGACGGATCTTAGGCATATCTATGTGTAACTGATTCTATGAATCAGTCGCATAGATACGACCGACGGAACTCAGAGATACGACGGCGTATCAGGAGATACACCGTCGTATCTCTTTGTGAATTTGGCCCTTTCTCTCCATGTCGAATCTTTTCTCTCTATAATGTTGAATCTTTTCTCTCTATAATGTCGAATATTTTCTCTCTATAATGTCGAATATTTTCTCTCTATAATGTCAAATTTTTTCTCTCTATAATGTCGAATCTTTTCTCTCTATGTAGAATAATCTTGGACTAATAGAGTTAAGATTAGGCACATTCAACCGCAGATTCGACAGACACAGATCGCTATTGTCACCGTCAGGGCCGGACTTACCATTGGGCTTGACTGGGCTCAAGTCCATGGGCCCCACCCAATAGGGGGCCCCCTTTAAAAAAAAAAAAAAAACATTTTTTTTTTTTTTTTTTTTTTTAGGGGTCCGGAGGTCCCCAGGGGCCACATTACACATTACACATTTTCTCATTTGCATATTCGATGCTGCAAACAACAGAAGCGACACCTAGCGGCCAGCATAAATATGCACCCTAAGATACGACGGCGTAGGAGACTTACGCCGCTCGTATCTTAGCCTAATTTAAGCGTATCTGGTTTCCAGAATACGCTTAAATTTAAGATGGCGTAGATTCAGAGTTACGACGGCCTATCTACTTATACGCCGACGTAACTGTCTCTGAATCTGGCTAAAAGTGTAATTTCTTCAGTGCTTACACAAATCTGAGGGGTGTACTTAATTTTGTCAGATATTGTATTTCCAGGGATGCGGAGAGGAATAACGTCCCACATAGGAAATAGAGGATTTATTGAACCCTCTCTGTGATCTCCGGCAGGAATGCGTCGGGCGGGTTAGGAAGCGCGCAGATGTCATGAGGAGGGGGGGGGTAAAGAATCGCTTCCCATCGTTTCTGTGACCTCCCTCGCACTGCGTCGTATTTGCGTCCACCATCCTCACCCCCCACCCCCCCACCCTTTTGGGGTCACGTAGTCACTCTGCGAATTGTTTGTCTTGGCGTCGGCTATTTCTCAGTCCCTGGCTGGTCGCCCGTAAAAGCGGGACTTCGGTCACGTGACTGGCACACAGAGCGCGCCTGCCAAGTACGCAGTCTGGGACGGACGCCCGTTCCCCCCCCCCCCCCCCCCGGGGGGGGGCCTTTGATGGAACACATATTATCAAGTGCGACGTTAAAGGTGAAACGCAGATCCGTATCACCGAGCCGCCCCATGACGAGGCGCAGCCACAGTCGCCGTTTCAATCAAAATATTACTAAGGGGCTCATTCACACCTGTGAGGGGACCCCCCCACGCGTGGATTGGAAGCCTCCAGAGCTATAGAGCCGCGCTAATGTTCTTTGACCGTGTCAGTATAATCAGATTCCCTGGTGCCTGGACAGCCCACCTTGGATTCTGCCGACGCGTTTCGCTCAGTCTGAGCTTCATATATAACTGAAGGCAAAGCTTTAGTTATGGATACAGTGGAGAAGGATTAGACCACCCTGTCAGGGTTTTATTGCTGTCTCCATAAGCGTGCACACAGGGTGTGCCGGGTGCATCTGGGGCTGGGCACACCTTATTCCCCCCCGTAAAGCACGGATTCCCCCTGCTGCCCACTCCCTGTAGCACAATAAGCTGTTGCAGGGGATGTTGCGGGTGCGTCTGGGCACACCCTAATCCCCCCCCCCCCCGTGCGGCACGGATTCCCCCTGCTGCCCACCCTCCGTTGCACCACCAGCTGTTGCAAGGGATGTTGCGGGTGCATCTGGGCACACCTTAATCACCCAATGTGGCACGGATTCCCCCTGCTGCCAACTCCCTGTAGCACCATCAATTGTTGCGGGGAATGTTGCGGGTGCATCTGGGCACACCCTAATCACCCAATGCGGCACGGATTCCCCCCTGCTGCCCACTCCCTGCAGCACCATCAGTTGTTGCGGGTGTGTCTGGGCACACCCTAATCACCCCATGCAGCACGTATTCCCCCCTGCTGCCCACTCCCTGTAGCACAATCAGCTGTTGCGAGGGATGTTGCGGGTACATCTGGGCACACCCTAATAACCCAATGTGGCCCAGATTCCCCCTGCTGCCCACTCTCTGTAGCACCATCAGTTGTTGCGAGGGATGTTGCGGGTACATCTGGGCACACCCTAATCACCCAATGCGGCACGGATTCCCCCCTGCTGCCCACCCTCCGTAGCACCATCAGTTGTTGCGAGGGATGTTGCGGGTACATCTGGGCACACCTTAATCACCCCGTGCGGCACGGATTCCGCCTGCTGCCCACTCCCTGTAGCACCATCAGTTGCTGCGGGTGCGTCTGTGCACACCTTAATCACCCTGTGCGGCAGGGATTTCCCCTGCTGCCCACTCCCTGTAGCACCACCAGCTGTTGCGAGGGATGTTGCGGGTACATCTGGGCACACCCTAATCACCCCATGCGGCACATATTCCCCCTGCTGCCCACCCTCCGTAGCACCACCAGCTGTTGCGGGGGATGTTGCGGGTACATCTGGGCACGCCCTAATCACCCCATGTGGCACGTATTCCCCCTGCTGCCCACCCTTTGTAGCACCACCAGCTGTTGCGAGGGATGTTGCGGGTACATCTGGGCACACCTTAATCACCCCGTGCGGCACGGGGGGGGGGGGGCAATGGATTCCCTTAATTTGCATAGATTTCCTCTCACTTCCTGTTTGGCTATGGGACAGGAAGTGAAGGGAAATCTCTGCAATGGGACAGGGATGGTAAAACTTTAGAAGCGACCCCCCCCCCCCCACAGTTGCAGAATGCCAACCGCCCACATACTGGAAGCAGTGCGGCCGATTTATGGGGGCGCTAAACTAATTTGCCTAGCAGTGTAGCTCAAGCCGGCGGGGACACTGTCCATGCTGCTTCCCTGCAAAGTGCTGCCCTAGGCCTGGGCCTTGTTGGCCTAGGCCAGGATACAGCATTGGGTGGAACCAAGGAATGGTGCTCGGAGGTGGGTAGGGGGTGGAACCAAGGAACGGTGCTCGGAGGTGGGTAGGGGGTGGAACCAAGGAACGGTGCTCGGAGGTGGGTAGGGGTGGAACCAAGGAATGGTGCTCGGAGGTGGGTAGGGGGTGGAACCAAGGAATGGTGCGCAGAGGTGGGTAGGGGGTGGAACCAAGGAACGGTGCTCGGAGGTGGGTAGGGGTGGAACCAAGGAACGGTGCTCGGAGGTGGGTAGGGCTGGAGACAAGGGGCGACTTGGAAAGTGGGAGTTCCTGCACCTATTCTCTGAGAAAAAAATCCCTGACTAGGCACGATGGTAATTGTAGTTCCCAGACAACTGGAGGAGGGCTGTAGTTTGGAGACCCCTGCACTGGGGTCAACCACCAGAAAAAAATGCTCTATTATTAAACCAGAAAACCTTTCCCCTGCTCCATTGGCTGGAATTTCCACTTTAAAGACTCAAATAAAAGGCTTCCACATGACTCTGGATGAGTGTGGGGGTGGGGGGGGGGGGGGTTAGGTAGCACACACCATCATCGAGAATCCATATCATGTGCTGTCACCTTGTTGAAAACCCAATACAGAGCGTGAGCTCCCAGCAGCTGATTTATTGTTCTCATATGACCGGCTGAGAGCTCGTTATCCACCTCATTTCCATGTAAACGAGAAAATGACAAATTCCAGGAACAAACACGGCGCTGACACTCCCAACCGCACACTCAGGATGTCCGACGCTACGGACGCTACAGTTCGGCTGACCTCGGCAAACCTCGGAAACTTATGGGTAGATTCACAAAGAGTTAGGCCGGCTTATCTACTGTACAGATAAGCCGACCTAACTCAGAATCTAAGCCGGCCTATGTTTAAGTGTATTCTCAAACAGAGATACACTTAAACATATCTAAGATAGGCTGGCTTGCGCCGTTCTATCTTAGGTTGCAATGTTTCTTTTGGCCGCTAGATGGCGCTTCCATTGCGGCCGGCCTAGATTATGTAAATGAGGGGATACGCCGATTCACGACGATTCACGAGCGTACGCCGGGCCTACACCGTCGCATTACGTCGTTTCCGTACACGATAGGCCGCCTAAAGTTATTCCATCTATGAAGTGGAATAACAATGTTAAGTATGGACGCCGTTTCCCCGCCGCGAGGTTCGAATTTTTTACGTCGTTTGCGCAAGTCGTCCGCGAATCGGGAGTTACGTCGTTTACGTCCGCGTCGAAATCAATAGGCCCGTACGGCCTACTTAGCCGCAATGCGCACTGGGAAATGTAGTCGCCCGGCGCATGCGCAGTGTCAAAAAACGTTTCCATAATACACGCCCCCCTCCCAGTCATTTGAATTAGGCGCGCTTACGCCCGCTCGTTTTAGGCTACGCCGCCGAAAATTTGAAGGTAAGTGGTTTGAGAATCACTAATAGCCTAAATAATTTACGGCGGTGTAGCCTAAAAAGACTAGGCTAGGCTGTCCTAATTTTAGGCCAATCTCTCTGAATCTACCTATGAGTCTTTCCGAGGTTTGCCTCAGCTAAACTGTCCTCGGGCCTTTCCGGCTGTTTCCGAGGCTCTCCAGCGCCTCGGTATTGCATGCCATTGAAGTCAATGCGGGGCAAATTATTTTCGTTTCCATTGACTTCAATGGGGAGACTCGCTTTGATATGCTTTGAGTACTTTGGATTACGGATTATACTCGTAATCCAAGGTTCCACTGCCAGAGCATCACTCAGAACTTAGGGAGAAATCTCTGCCACAGACCCTCCTGGAATGAATTTAGGGAAAAGTCTCTGCCACAGACCCCCCCCTTAGAATTGTAAAAGCGGAGATGATCCTCCTTGATAGATTTTGCGCCTGGATCTCCTTCAGGTAGTTTGCAGGTTATCGACTGATAGGTGATCATCCTCTCAGTGTCCGGTTACCTTGATCCCCGGTGGTTTGTCGAGACCCTATTGCATCGCTCGCTCTCCTCAGATGGACTCCCCACCGAACAGCTTCCTCGCTTGGGATCTTTTCTGTATTGGGGACCCAGTCGATTACTGGGGCCAAGCCACAGCTCAAATGTTCCAGACCAACGTGGTCCCCGAAACCAGGAACACCGCGTGGCACGTGCACCCCGGCCTGGAAGGCCATTTCGCTGGGGCGCCGTGACGCAGTCGCCCTAAAGGTGGGTGCCGCACTCCAAGGACAAGAAGAAGAAGATCCAGACCAATGGCGTCTGTCCCATAAATACCCTCCCCCAGCATGCACAGCGAGGAGAAACCCTCCTGATAGGCTGCTGGGGAAAAGCACCCAAACCTTGGCTGCTGCCACCTATCGTCCTGGGGTGGGAACAGCACCCCAGTAACAATGAAATGAGCCCAGAGCACAGTCAAGCTGAGACAGAGACCCAATTTGAATAGCTTAACTGGATCAGAGCTAATTACCGTATTTATCGGCGTATACTGCGCACTTTTTTGCCCTGAAAATCAGGGCAAAATCGTGGGTGCGCGATATACGCAGATACCCGCTTTCCCACGCCGAGTTTGAATACTGTGCCGACATATACCGAGCACAGTGCACTCGGTCATAGTCGGGCAGTCTCGGCTCCTCTCGCGCTGACGCCCAGGACGTCAGCGTGAGAGTAGCCAAGCCTGCCCGACCATACACGAGTGTACTGCGCTCTGTATATGTCGGCGCAGTATTCAAACTCGGCGCGGGAAACGAGCGGGGAGGACGCGAGGACGCAGCAGAAGGACGCTGGACCCGACGAAGAGGACACCCGAAGCCGCAGACGGACGCCGGACCCGACGAGGCAGCCGAAGGACGCCGCGCAAGACACCAAAACTGTAAGTACAAAAAATCTTTTTTCCACAGGAATTTCGGGCAACTTTAGGGGTGCGCGCTATACCCCAATAAATACGGTAACTCTCTGATCCCCCTCTAAATTTACCAAACACCGGTACTTGGAAGTAACCAGGCGCTACACTATTATATAATTTCATTATTATTTATATATTGTATTATTCTTATTATCTTTTTTTTTTTAAGGTGCACATAGCCAGATTCAAGTAGGGGCGCGCATCTTTAAGGCGGCGTAGCGTATCATATTTACGCTACGCCGCCTTAAGTCAGAGAGGCAAGTGCTGTATTCACAAAGTACTTGCCTCCTAACTTACGGCGGCGTAGCGTAAATGGGGCCGGCGTAAGCACGCCTAATTCAAATGAGGACGAGGGGGCGTGTTTTATGTTAATGAGGGGGTGACCCGACGTGATTGACGTTTTTTACGAACGCCCCCTGTACATATCCCAGTGTGCATTGCTCCAAAGTACACCGCAAGGACATATTGGTTTCGAATATTGGTTTTAAATTACGTCCAGCCCTATTCACGGACGACTTACGCAAACAACGTAAAATTTTCAAATTTCGACGCGGGAACGACGGCCATACTTAACATTGACTAGGCCAGCTATTTGATGGAATAACTTTACGCCGGAAAATGCCTTACATAAACGGCGTATCTTTACTGCGATGGGCGCACGTACGTTCGTGAATTGGCGTATCTAGGCATTTACATATTCTACGCCGAACTCAACGGAAGCGCCACCTAGCGGCCAGCCTAAATATTGCACCCTAAGATACGATGGCGCAAGCTGTCGTATCTTAGCTAGATTTAAGTGTATCTCAGTTTGAGAATACACTTAAACTTACGACGGCGCAGATTCAGAGTTACGTTGGCGTATCTACTCATACGCCGGCGTAAATCTTTCTGAATCTAGCTATTAATCTGCCTATATTTTGCCTTTTTGTGATGTTTTACATACACTCCCACCTACTGTTCAGGATTCTCTATGACCTCTTCTGGCTGCACAGCTCAGAGGTCATAGGCTTTCCACACCTTCCTCTTACCATGCCGTGCTTTTAATATTTGTTCGGCCTTTTGGCTAAGATCAAGTGTGGGATCTGTTCTTAACAGCTGCCAGAGGAGGCGCTATGCCTCTTCCATGAGTGGGGGGGAGAGGCAGAAGCAAATCCAATTGTATTATTGCACCTGGAAGGGCGGTTACCGACAGATACTGGGGGCCGGCCAATGGTTGAGTCTGAGCCGTCCAGAAAGGTGCTCCTGGCGAGGATGGGTGGCTGCATTGGGTCTGGCCGAAGGGCTGGGTTTCTCCGGCCTTCTGGCTGGTGTTGGTGTGGTCGCTGTTCTTGTCAGCATCCGGTGGAGTAGCTGGCGGCGCTCTGTAGTAGTGGCGGGGTGGTGCCATGCCAGGGGTGGACTGACAACTCATGGGGCCCCCTGGGCAATAGAAGACTATGGGGCCCCTAGGCTTACAGATGGCCACCACGCCAGGAGGCAGTGCTGAGGCAGGGCAGCTAAAATCTTGGGATTTTCACATCAGAAGCATGTTGGTTTCAGACATATCAGGGACAGATGTAAAAAAACATAGATTTTTATATACTGTCCCTGGTTTTACTGAGCCTGGCAACCCTGATGGGGCCCTCGGGCAGTGCCCGAGTGACTCAATGGTCAGTCCGCCCCTGTGCCATGCAAATCATCCTGATTGATGAGTTCCTGGAGTGGCTAGTATCGGTGGAGGCCGTATTAAAGAGCAGCACGGGACTCGGGACAGAATTGCAAAATGCGGGACTGTCCCGGGCAATCCGGGACATGTGGTCACCCTAGTGTGCGGGTCTGCAGGACGGGATTAAGGCAAGCCGGGAGCCGGACTGACAGTGCCGTTTGGCCTTAAGGTGACTGAAGGGACCACCTGGCATGGTGATAATTCATATTGGGTGGAGGTAATTCTACTGACTCTCCAGGATGGTATATGGGTCATATAAAATATGGATGAAGCAAAAAACATTGCAGATTTACAAGTGTGCATGCGATTGGTCTTACTTGCAGTTTTAAAATGTTAGTATAAAAAAATATACTTTTATGATCTAATGAGGGACCACCATATAGAGGTCTTCACACAGCCATGTACTGAGAGGGGAATGCACTGGATGTGGGGCAGAAGAGGTTAATGATGAGATACAGGAAATGGGAGGAGGGGGGAGCTCACAGCAAAACGCGTCAGGCCTGATAACACCACAAACCGGATACCGGAGAGACTATGACAGGAAAACAGAGCATTGCATGAATGGTGACCGCACTGTCGTGTAATACCACATAGAGGATGTGACGAGATCCTTCCTCGCCCAGGTCCTGCTCTCCCGACACTCCTCTGCTACCAGTGAGTCAGCTTGCAGATTGCAACGTCTGATGGTCCAGTCATCCAAGGTTCCGGGGTCCGAACTACAGCTATGTGCCATTCGGACCCATTAAGAACAAACACCAGGCAGGCTGTATGTAAGTTCCAACAGGACTCTTTATTTCAAGTACACAGCACACTTTTATACAGAATTTTGGAACATCCCACTCCCAACAACCGCTTTCCTATTGGTCAATTGTAAAGTATATCCAGTCTTCACTCAGGTCCCCCTTGACCATGCAAATGAGGACTTGAAATTGTCAACAGGGATTGGTCCAATAGCTTGGATAGAAAGACTTGTGTATTGAGACAGAAGCCCCAGGGGGTAATCAATGTACACAATAACCTGGTTCCAGCTAGACGGCCTGACTCCGACACCCGCTCTTAACCTGCAGAACACAATAAAAGGTATTTCGCAAGCTGGTTCCACTTAGCATTTCAAAAGCCTTGCATTGAATGTCCCTCTCCTGTGTAACATATGTCAAGTAGAAACACTTTAATATCTCAAGGTCCATGACATTACTTCCCCTGGGAACCAGTCCAACAGCCGCAGTGGGACCCAAACGGGTCAACTCGAGGATGTTGGAAAAGTAGTCTTAAAGTTCCAGGACTGTGCTGGGATGACCCATCTGCCTTCCTGTTTTGAGGTCCTGGCCCATAATCGGACGGCAAGAGGCTCACATTCAGTCCTCTCCAAAAGCCCCTGTCCCGGCTAGGTCTGTCACACATCTCCCCCTTTGGCAGGAGACTAACACTGGGAGAGACCCCAATTTCGGTACCCACCCAGTACCCCAGATACCTTGTCCCAAAGAGAGCATTACTCACCCAGCCAATCTCTGCCTCTCTCAGAGAACACGCCTGCCGCTGGGGAGAGGCCTGGACTGGCCCTTCTCCCTGGAGTCCTTTCAGCCGCTGGAGAGAAGACAGGGTGGCTGGGCTCAGTTCATCATGCCATTGGGAATCTGGGCCAACTGGCCACCATTCCTGGGGTATACCAGTGGAGACTGCAGTCCCATCCACTGATGCTAGGTAAAAATCCCCCGGTGCTTGCAAAGCAAAGCCGACATCCTCCTGTCTCAGTGCCGCACCATTTTCTGGGGTTGTGTCTGTGGAGATCGGAGTCCCATCCACTACCACAGGAACCCCCTCTTCTGTTAGTTGAGAGCAGAGGCCCGGGGCACTCTGCTCTGTTGCCAGCTCTTCCACTGGGTTGCTGTGAGTGGGGACCACAGTCCCATCCACCGATATCCGCTCAAGCTGTAGTTGTGTGCAGCAGCCAGTAGCATCCTGCCCTGCTGCCAGTGATTCAGCTGGGAGTAACAGCTTTACTACCTCAGCTTGTTGCTGGGGAGGGGGGCCAACCGCCCCGGCTCCCTGGAACTCCACAGTTGGTCCCAGTGCTGGGCAGAGATGGCTAGCATTCTGCCCTGTTGCCAGCACTTCTGCTGGGGGTGCATAATCCATAACATCCTCTGAACAGTCCATACATTCTGTAATCTGTGGCTGGGGAGTGATTGCCATCTTCTCACCCTGAGCCTCCGGAACTGCCACGGGGGTGGGGCAGAGGTCTTGATCCCTCTGTCCTGTGACCAGCGCTTCAGCTGGGGAAGTTCCTTGTAACTCCACAAATACTGCCCTTGGTGCTGGGCAGAGCACAGTGAAGTTTGGCCCTGATACCAGCTCTTCTGCTGGAGGCTCCCCAGGTTGTTCTTCCTCAGCAGAAAAGTCTATCAAATCCCCTGTCTCTACAACTGGTGTCTGGGGATAGAGGTTCACCATCTCCTGTCCATGGAACCCAGAAGATGCTATGGGTACTGAGCAGAGGTTAGCAGAGCTCGGCCATGCGGTCAGCACTTCAGCTTTGGGAATGGCAAGCTCCCGATTTTCCACTGCTGATTCATCAGCCAGGATTTCATCACTGTCAGCTGATATTTCCTCATAGTCCCAGGTAAAGGGAACCTCACCCTGCTGCTGAGCGGAGTCTAGCAGCTGTTTGTAGGTGATTTCCAGTTCCCATTCCTGAGCGGCCAGGAATTCCAAATCTTCCTGTAACCAGTGCACTTCCGGGACATTCAGTCTTCGCTCTCTGTGCTCCATTATTTCCTCCCAACGCCACTCCCGATCGCTCCCAAAGTTGGGATCCCTGGACATCCTCCAATACAACAATCCCAGGCCATCATAGTCAAAGCCTTCCGTGGGGCTGTCATCCGCTGACCACGGGCACTCTTGGACTACATACCACCGGAGGGCTCTGTAGCTCTCGTCCAACCGCATCTCTTCCCGGATCAGCCTGCTTAACTCTGCTGTCCACTCCTGCTTTGGTTGTTCCCCCAATAACAGCATCCGTACTTCATACTGTGACCAGTACCTTACATGGATGGAGGGGAGAGCTTTTCCCTGGTGTCGCTGCTCGCGGGCTAGCGCTTCTTTCCAGAGTTCGCAGCGGATCGAATCAGACCATCCAAGCAGGACCTCCTCTGATACTGGTCCTCTGCGCTGTATCTGCTTCTCTCGCAACCTCCTTCTGAATTCCTCTTCCATGGTTACTGATATCTGTACCTCTCCTCTTCTTTCATTTGGTGCTGCTTCTTTAGGCGTTGTCACCGATCGCCGTATTTCTGCAATTCTCAGCTCCTGTTGCCGCTCTCGTTCTCTCTGTTGTCGCTCTCGTTCTCTCTCATCCTGCCGCTGGAGGTCTCTAATGGTATTCTGTATGGCGGTCTCTGATGGGTTCGCACCATATAATGCCAACCGCTGTTGAACTCGCTGCTGGAACAAGTCTTCAACTGACCGGGGTCCTGCATCACCATCCCTCTGATCCATCTCGGCTAGCGCAATGATCAGGGTGGCCTTGTTCTTCCCACCGGTCCCTCCACGGCTCTCAAGCAAGTCTTTTAGCATGGTTCTCCTCCAGGCTGCATAGCTGGTCATTCATGGTGGTGGTTTGGAGTTGTCCCAGTAACTGGAGAGCAAATCCCACCGCTGCCAACCAATGTGACGAGATCCTTCCTCGCCCAGGTCCTGCTCTCCCGACACTCCTCTGCTACCAGTGAGTCAGCTTGCAGATTGCAACGTCTGATGGTCCAGTCATCCAAGGTTCCGGGATCCGAATTACAGCTATGTGCCATTCGGACCCATTAAGAACAAACACCAGGCAGGCTGTATGTAAGTTCAAGCAGGGCTCTTTATTTCAAGTACACAGCACACTTTTATACAGAATTTTGGAACATCCCACTCCCAACAACCGCTTTCCTATTGGTCAATTGTAAAGTATATCCAGTCTTCACTCAGGTCCCCCTTGACCATGCAAATGAGGACTTGAAATTGTCAACAGGGATTGGTCCAATAGCTTGGATAGAAAGACTTGTGTATTGAGACAGAAGCCCCAGGGGGTAATCAATGTACACAATAACCTGGTTCCAGCTAGACGGCCTGACTCCGACACCCGCTCTTAACCTGCAGAACACAATAAAAGGTATTTCGCAAGCTGGTTCCACTTAGCATTTCAAAAGCCTTGCATTGAATGTCCCTCTCCTGTGTAACATATGTCAAGTAGAAACACTTTAATATCTCAAGGTCCATGACAGAGGACAAGGGATCTGTATACAATGTCTGCAGTAATAAGACCCCTCGCCAATTGTATAGGAGGGCAAAGAGAATAGGGAGCCCTGTATACATCCAAATGGGCGGTGCCTCCATAAGGGACGCACGGGCCCGCCCCCTTTCTCCTGCCACCTGTTTATCACCATAGATAGATTCCTGCATGGCGTGAATCTATCTGTGGTCACCACTGCCACCCCCTATTCAGGTGCCTGGCCCCTTTTCGGGCGACGGGCTCCTGAATGACAGCGGCGGGGTATTTTTGGAAGCATCCGATTAGAGCCATAGGTTCTAATAGGTGTCCAAAAAGGTGGACAGCAGGCGCCATGCTGGGTGCTCGCAGTTCACTCAGCGTTGTGTTAAGGAAGCAAATTAATATTCGCTTTCCTAACACTGAACCGCTTCTCAGCCAATCAGGTGCTCGGGTCTGTTACCTGTCACCGGATTGGCTAAAACGACCTATCAGGCGTCCAATCATAGCAGAGGACGGGAGAAGACATCGAGGAGTGTGGAGGACATCGCCGCCGTGACCCGCTGCTCCACCGAGACAGGTAAGTGCCGGGCGGGGGATGCACGCTGGCAGCATTTGGTGGGAGTAGTAGCGAAAATGGGCACACTGGCAGCAATTGATAGGCGCAGTAGCGACAATTGTTGGGCACACTGGCAGCAATTGATGGGCACAGTGTCAGCAATTGATGGGCACAGTGTCAACAATTGATGGGCACAGTAGCGGCAATTGATGGGCACACTGGCAGCAATTGATGGGCACAGTAGCGACAATTGTTGGGCACACTGGCAGCAATTGATGGGCACAGTGTCAGCAATTGATGGGCACACTGGCAGCAATTGATGGGCACAGTAGCGGCAATTGATGGGCACACTGGCAGCAATTGATGGGCACAGTGTCAGCAATTGATGGGCACACTGGCAGCAATTGATGGGCACAGTGTCAGCAATTGATGGGCACACTGGCAGCAATTGATGGGCACAGTAGCGGCAATTGATGGGCACAGTAGCGGCAATTGATGGGCACATTGGCAGCAATTGATGGGCACAGTGGTGGCAATTGATGGGCACAGTAGCGGCAATTGATGGGCACACTTTCTGCAATTGATGGGCACACTGGCGGCAATTGATGGGCACACTGGTGGCAATTGATGGGCACACTGGTGGCAATTGATGGGCACACTGGCAGCAATTGATGGGTACAGTAGCTGTGTTTGATGGCACAGTGGCTGCAATTGATGGCTTTTTTTTTTCAGTTTGTTTGCACCCCTCCAAAGATTTTGAGCACCAGACGCCACTGATATAACCGATGGCAGACATTATCCTTCCAACATATACTAACCACTTATAGAGAGCGGTGACATCACTGAGAATGCAGCCTATCCAATCACTAGAGAGCGGTGACATCACTGAGAATGCAGCCTATCCCTTCACTAGAGAGCGGTGACATCACTGAGAATGCAGCCTATCTATTCACTAGAGAGCGGTGACATCACTGAGAATGCAGCCTATCCCTTCACTAGAGAGCGGTGACATCACTGAGAATGCAGCCTATCCATTCACTAGAGAGCGATGACATCACTGAGAATGTAGCCTATCCATTCACTAGAGAGCGTTGACATCACTGAGAATGCAGCCTATCCCTTCACTAGAGACCGGTGACATCACTGAGACTGCAGCCTATCCATTCACTAGACAGCGATGACATCACTGAGAATGTAGCCTATCCCTTCACTAGAGAGCGGTGACATCACTGAGAATGCAGCCTATCCATTCACTAGAGAGCGGTGACATCACTGAGAATGCAGCCTATCCCTTCACTAGAGAGCGGTGACATCACTGAGAATGCAGCCTATCCCTTCACTAGAGAGCGGTGACATCACTGAGAATGCAGCCTATCCAATCACTAGAGAGCGATGACATCACTGAGAATGCAGCCTATCCAATCACTAGAGAGCAGTGACATCACTGAGAATGCAGCCTATCCATTCACTAGAAAGTGGTGACATCACTGACAATGCAGCCTATCCAATCACTAGAGAGTGGTGACATCACTGAGAATGCAGCCTATCCCTTCACTAGAGAGCGGTGACATCACTGAGAATGTAGCCTATCCATTCACTAGAGAGCGGTGACATCACTGAGAATGCAGCCTATCCATTTACTAGAGAGCGGTGACATCACTGAGAATGCAGCCTATCCATTCACTAGAGAGCGGTGACATCACTGAGAGTGCAGCCTGTCCCTTCACTAGAGAGCGGTGACATCACTGAGAATGCAGCCTATCCATTCACTAGAGAGCGGTGACATCACTGAGAGTGCAGCCTATCCCTTCACTAGAGAGCGGTGACATCACTGAGAATGCAGCCTATCCAATCACTAGAGACACATGGCTGGTTTATTTATTTGAAGAATGTGACTTGGCATTTATCCTATTCTCCGCCTCTCGGGGTTTTTTTTTCATTCTAGGTTATAATCGCCGTTCACACGCTCTGTGCCGAAAATCTCCAGAAATCCTCTGAACTTTGCTCCTTCCTGTGCGTCACAGAGTCCATTCACTCCGATCTACGAAGAGCCACTCCATTGAAGAAGACTGACCTTGGCATACATGTGGGGTCGTAGTTCGGAGGATTTCTGAGGATTTCGGATGGAGGCCGAGCCTCTACAGAGAATGCTGGGGGGGGAGGTGAAGTAGAAAAAAGATAAATGCACTAAAACTGCGCTCATCCTATAGAAGACAAAAAAAACATTTCAAGAATTGATTTTGCAATTTCGTCCTGGCGTGCCTCCGTAAATCACCAAGAGCAATCACATGCAACCCGATGAATTGTATTATAGCATGAAATGATTTACCAACTTGTTATTGTTATTCAGATATGATCTGTGTTAGTCTTGGCAAGTTCTCAACAGCCGGCGGTGTGACAGAGGAGACAAACGCACTTCCTTCTCTGTGTATACACTTCTGGAGAACCCAGAAGAGGAAATACATTTAGGAGGCCTCGTTTAAAGTGGAAGGAAATCTGCAGGAGAATAAATACACTTGGATCAAATATATACAATATATATATATACTGTACGGTCACTGAGCAGTTTATTAGGAACACTATACCGATACTGCGTTGGGCCTTCCTCACTTCCTTATAGCGTGGATTCCACATTCCACAAACATTCTTGGGAGATTCTGCTCCACGTTAACATGATAACATCACCCAACTTTTCCAGATTTCTCATTTGAACATCCATACTGTTCACCTCCCACTCTATCACACCCCAAAGGTGTTCAGTTAGATTTAGATCCAGTGACTGGTCCTACCATCTGTGTTCCTCAGCTGAAATAGAGATTCATCAGATCCAGCATACATTGTTCCAGTCTGGTCAGTTTTGGTGATCCTGTGGCCACTGCAGCTTCAGCTTTCTGTTCTTGGTGGACAAGAACCAAAGGTGGTCTTCGGCTGTTGTGGTCTATCCTCCTCAAGGTTCCAAGTGTTGAGGAGGTCTTCCTCTACAAAGTTAAATGTGTTGAGTGAGTCTTCCTCCTCAAGGTTCCTTGTGTTGAGGAGGTCTTTCTTCTCAAGGTTCATTGTGTTGCGGTGGTATTCCTCCTCAAGGTTTATTGTGTTGCAGAGGTCTTGCTCCTCAAGATTCCATATGTTGAGGAGGTCTTCCTTCTCAAGGTTCCATGTGTTGCTGAGGTCTTCCTCCTCAAGGTTCCATGTGTTGCAGAGGTCTTGCTCCTCAAGGTTTCATGTGTTGCAGAGGTGTTGCTTCTCAAGGTTCCATGTGTTGCAGAGGTATTGGGCCTCAAGGTTCCATGTGTTGCAAAGGTCTTGCTCCTCAAGATTCCATGTGTTGAGGAGGTCTTCCTTCTCAAGGTTCCATGTGTTGCAGAGGTCTTCCTCCTCAAGGTTCCATGTAATGCAGAGGTCTTCCTCCTCAAGGTTCCATGTGTTGCAGAGGTCTTGCTCCTCAAGATTCAATATGTTGAGAAGGTCTTCCTCCTCAAGGTTCCATGTGTTGCAGAGGTCTTCCTCCTCAAGGTTCCATGTGTTGAGGGGGTCTTCCTCCTCAAGGTTCCATGTGTTGAGGAGGTCTTTATTCACAAGATTCCATGTGTTGAGGAGGCCTTCCTTCTCAAGGTTCCATGTGTTGCAGAGGTCTTGCTCCTCAAGATTACATGTGTTGCAGAGGTCTTCCTCCTCAAGGTTCCATGTGTTGCACAGGTCTTCCTCCTCAAGGTTACATGTGTTGCACAGGTCTTCCTCCTCAAGGTTCCATGTGTTGAGCAGGTCTTTCTTCACAAGATTCCATGTGTTGAGGAGGCCTTCCTTTTCAAGGTTCCATGTGTTGCAGAGATCTTCCTCCTCAGGGTTCCATGTGTTGCAGAGGTCTTGCGCTCAAGGTTCCATGTGTTGCAGAGGTCCTTCTCCTCAAGATTCCATGTGTTGAGGAGGTCTTCCTTCTCAAGGTTCCATGTGTTGCAGAGGTCTTCCTCCTCAAGGTTCCATGTGTTGAGGAGGTCTTCCTTTTCAAGGTTCGTTGTGTTGTTGAGATCTTCCTCCTCAAGGTTCAATGTGTTGAGGAGGTCTTTCTTCTCAATGAACATTTTATTCTCAAGGTTCTATGTGTTGAGGAGACCTTTCTTGTACATTTTGAGATGGTTTTCTAGTCACCATAGGTGTAAAGTGCAGTATTCTGAGTTGCTGGAGACTTTCTGTCAGCACTTACCAGTCTAACCATTCACCTCTTACCTCTCACATCGGTTTCTATTCTCAGAATTGATGCTCACTGAGTGTTTTTTAAGCACTATTCTGAGCAAACTCTATAAACTGTTGAGTGTGAAATTCTGAATTTCTTTATCGTACATCACGGGACACAGAGCTGCATAGCCATTACATGTGGGTTATAGAGTCTACCTTCAGGTGATGGACACTGGTGTAATCAATTAAACAGGAAGTTCCCTCCCTATATAACCCCTCCCCTACTGGGAGTTCCTCAGTTTTTTCATCAGTGTCTAAGGTGTTGGTCACGAGTTAACATGTGCTCTTAGGAGCTCCACTGGAGGGATCCATGCTGGATGTAAAAAGCCTCCATAAATCCGGATCCGTCCAAGGTGCTTCATAGCCAAAGTGGACGGTACCCGGGCCTCGGTACGAAGAACGAGGTTTAGCCTATAATGCCTCTCTGCGGAGGGCTGGATCCTGGGTTCCAGAACTTTGTGCCTTCTAAGGACCAAATGTTTTTTCTGCTGCCAGGGTGCTATATAGGTCCAGGGGTGTGGTGTTCCTGCCATGGACCCCGGTCCCTGAAGGTCTAGGACTATACCCACGGTGAAGGGGGAAGATTGGGCCTCTTGCTTGGCAATACCCTGCAGCGTGGAAAGGTAAGAGAGGGACCTACGGGACTTGGTTCGACAGTAGGTCTTCTGTAGGGGACTATGGGTCTCGCCTATATTATGTTTTTATGCATGGGCAATGTAAACCACAATGTCTTTTGAGACGGGATGGCTCAGGGCACCCATATACCTCCCCTAGCTGGCATGTAGCCTGGGCCACTATGTCTGTTCAGACAGGATGGCTGTAGTACCCATATATCCCCCCTTGAAGGGGCTGGTACATAAAAAAAAAAAAAAAAAAAAATGCCCTTAATCCTATGCAAAGCATTGTCTTCCATGAGTAGCTGCAAGTCTTATCTGTTTTTCCACTACTATGGGCAGTAAAAGACATGCCTGATGTTTTCGCTTACCATGCTTTCCAAAGACGGAAGCTTAAGTGTTAGCTGGTCTATTGTGCGTCCCACTTCCTCAGCTTCAGGCTCTACCATGTCGCACGTGCTCACCGGCTCAGTGCAGTCGCAGAGAGGGCTCTTCAAAAAGGCCCAGACGTCAGAGCTCTGTAAAGCTAGGGGGACACAAACGCAAGCACCTTGTGTGAGTTGGATACAGATTCATCTAAGACGCCTACTCCGCATCTAGCTGTGCAGATTAGCAGGCATTGTTGCTGCCAGACTATGTTCAGCTGTTGATGCACCTGGGTTAAGCTCCTCTGCTTTTAGCTTAGGACTTTGGTCTCCCCATTGAATAAGGTCAGGGGTAGGAATATAAAAAGTAATCGCCACCTGAACCTGGTGGCCCCTTATTCTCCCCTGTAGAGACAGCTCACAGATTGAGCCATCAGACCTGTCAGGCAATCAATGCAGCCTCCCCCAACATTGCAGCCACTCTGCATGTGTTTTGTTTTTTGCATCACATTTGTTGTTCTACAAGAGGTTAACTGCTATGTTCGCAGCATCCTCACAAGAAGCAAAAAAAAAAAAAAAAGCAGGGTGTGTCCCTTTTCCTGCTTTAATCCTTAAACAAAGGGATTAGAAGAGCTGGGGATGAAGGTTCACTGTCAGAGGACAGGAGACAGGAGCTGCAGCCTAACGAGGAGAAGCTATCAATAGCCCTACAGGTTCTGATTGCACCTGCAGTCTTTTCAGAGATTCATGCTGCATATAATTTCCCTCTGCCTACTCGGCCAAAGCCTCTATCTTCTCCTTAGAGTGTAAAGAGAGGTTTTCCTATAGGTGGCTAGTAAGACCTCCATATAGTCCTCAGCCTGGTGTCGGCTTCAGGCTAACCAAATGCACATCTGAGGGATGCACAGTTGCTGGTACACATTGCTAACGTCTCTTAATTGAGGAAACGCACATCTTCAGAGGATAACTTCCTTTTTACCAGTCCGCATGTTGCATAAGATACATGAGTTTGGAATGCATGTGGGATAAAAACAAGTAACAAAGCATGTTTTATTGTGGATCGCATAAGGATACATGTTTCTGTCTGTATGGTGTTGCATGTTTGTTAGAGTTGCATAGAAATGCTTGAGTGCATAAAGATGCTAGTTACCTGATCACTCAAGTCCTGGATTACCCAAGGATATTTGGTCACACAGAGAGACTTGTTTCCACAGAAAGGCCTAAAATCGCATAAAGACGTTTTTATGTATAAAAATGCTGGATCACACACACATGGTTACCTGATCACCCAAATCCTTGATTACCCAAGGATGTTTGGTCACACAGAAGTGGTTTGTTTCCACAGAAAGGCCTAAAATCGCATAAAGACGTTTGTATGTATAAAAATGCTGGATCACACACACATGGTTACCTGATCACCCAAATCCTTGATTACCCAAGGATGTTTGGTCACACAGAAGTGGTTTGTTTCCACAGAAATGCCTAAAATCGCATAAAGTTGCTTGGATGCAAAAAAGATGCTGCATCACACATGGTTACCTGATCATCTGCATCCTGGATTACCCAAGGATATTTGTTCACACAGAGAGGCTTGTTTCCACAGAAGTGCCTAAGTTCGCATAAAGATGCTTGTATGCATAAAGATGCTTGTATGCATAAAAATGCTGGAATCACACATGATTACTTGATCACCCAAGTCCTTGATTCCCCAAGGATATTTGGTCACACAAAGAGGCTTGTTTCCACAGAAATGCCTAGAATCGCATAAAGAGGCTTGAAGGCATAAAAATGCTGAATCACACATGATTACCCGATCACCCAAGTCCTTGATTACTCGAGGATATTTTGGTCGCACAGAGAGGCTTGTTTCTACAAGAATGCCTAAAGATCGCTTAAAGATGCTTGAATGCAAAAAGAAGCTGGATCACACATGGTTGTCGGATCAACAGCGTCCTGGATTACCCAAGGATACTTGATCACATAGAGAGGCTTGTTTCACAGAAATGCCTAAAGTCGCATTAAGATGCTTGAGTGCATAAGGATGCTGGATCGCACAGGGGTGCTTGGTCACACAAGAGTCCTTGGTCACACAAGGGTTCTTGTCCGCACAGTAGTGCTTAAAATGCATAAGATGTTGATCGCATGGAAGATGCTAAATCGCATAAGGATGCATGATTACTTTAAAGTTGCACATGGCGGCCTAATTAAGCAATACAGGATTCCTTGTGTTTGCATAGAAATACGTGTCTGCATGGGTTCATGTTGCACATTGTTGCATAATACGTTTATATCGCATGCTTGCTTGCAAGATGCTTGTTCCAGAGCACACATGCTATATGCATGTTTTTCTTAAAACATATTTATATGAATTCATGCTTCCAGGAACACACGCTGCCATGTACACACACTTCCATTGAGGCATATGGCTTTAACACTTGCCACATACACACATGGGGAGCCAGCTGCATATGTGTTTATTTACTTGGGTCTGCAGAGGTTGTCTGCGTTTCGCAGGGGAACAGCACTATCTCCAGTTGGTGGTCTTGCCCTTTTGGGTTAGCCTCCGTGCCTGGGTTGTCAGGGTGCTAGGGCCCGCCTCTAGCAGGTCTGTAGGCCCAGGGTATAGCAATAATGGCATACCGAAGCAAACTCCTGCTGATGGGTCAGTCAGTAGCATGGCTGGACCTAAGGGTGTCCAGCATGGTCAAGTATCTGGAACTCTAAAGATACATTCTTTCATTTGACAAGAAGCTGGGTATGTTTGGCAGTCCAAAAAGGAGAGTTTTTTTGGCCTCAGACAAGACCATCGCTATAAGAAAACTGGTCTATGTGGTCACGGCAAGGAACAGTTCCTTACTTTTGGCCTTTTGATTAAGGCACTAGGAAAGATGCTGGCTTCATTCAAGACAGTTCCCTATACTAACTTTTATTCAGGGCTGTTATAAACAGTATTTTGTCGGCCTAGAAAGAGTGGATCTTGACCTAGCATTATCCAAAGAACCAGGTCCCAGAGATATGCTGGAATTCCTCTTGGTGATTCTTAACTAAAAGGGTTTGCCAGGTCAGGAAGAGACCATGGCCCAGGGGAAGTAGTCAAGCTCCAAGGGAGCCTTATCTGTCAGCTAGAGCTACCGATGGAGCATCTGGCTTAGGGGCCTGAACGTTCAGGTGGCAGGTTGGTTCTGTCAGAGTACAATCAGACTATGCCATACTAGTGATTTACTTAGTTTACCAAGGAGGAGCTTGTGCCTTGCCTATTGACATTCGTCATTTCATGAAATGCAGAATTGGCAGGCGATTCGCTGGAGCCGTCAACAAGTGTCTCCGGGAGAATGACCTCTACACCCCGACTGTTTTCCTGACCAAATGTCACAGAAATAGTACCCTGTACATAAGATGTATTGGCGTCCAGGCTCAACAAGAGATTGAACAGCTTGGGGTCAAGGATAAAGGATCCACCCGCATGCGGGGCAGATGTGTTTGTAATCCGAGGGGGGGGACCAGTTGTCACTGGTTGTGTC
Source organism: Rana temporaria (assembly GCF_905171775.1). Lineage (NCBI taxonomy): Eukaryota > Metazoa > Chordata > Amphibia > Anura > Ranidae > Rana > Rana temporaria. The sequence goes on along the minus strand of NC_053490.1, from coordinate 6,417,359 downwards.
TCTCCCCCCAGTGCCGCGACTTTTGTGGCTTCTATGCAACATTTAGAGGAGAACGGAAGCTGGCCTGATTACTCCGGCATAACCCTGACGACCTCTCGGTGCAGGAACAGTAAGGGTGGTAGTAGAGGACCCACAGTCCCTTACATCTTGTCCAGGCCTACTTTGCAGGGGGTATTACATTCTGCCTTGCAACAGGTGAATTAATGGTCTGGCTATTATAGACCACATTCTCGAGGATCGGGGCTTTCAGAATCAGCGGCAATTCCCTTGATTCATACAAGAGAGCTGGCCTCCAGGACCAGATATACTACGGTCTGGAAGGCCCATGTTCCTGGTGTGAAACCAGATGGTGGCATCCGTGGAAGTTTGTCAAAGGTAAAATTCCTGCCTTCCTACATTTGGAAAGGAGACGGAGCTAGCCTTAAGTTATATCAAGGATCCGATCTCGGCCTTGCTTCCAAAGGTCGATTACTTCACACTCTTTGGTCCGGGCTGTTATACAAGGGGTGATGTGCATAAGTCCACCAGTTGGGTCGCCCTTGTGCTCGGAGGATTGGCTCTAGTTTTGTCGGCTTACAGGGTCAGCTCCTTGGGCCGATGCACCATATTTCTCTTCATCCTTTAACAAGGAATTGGTGTTCTTGGTTGTGGTAGCCTCCAAGAGTTTCAGTATTGGCAACTTTCTTGGTATAGAGCCATACTCAATTATTCTTACAAGTAGAGTGATTTTCATCCTCACCCAACCTTATTTACTAGAAGGATCTAGTATTCATTTGAATCTAGATATTCTTACCTTCCCTTTTTTCAAAACCTTGTTTCACGGAAGGAAAGGTTATTGCTTTTCTCTCAATTGAGATGAGAGCAGTTAAATACCTATCTGAAGGTTTCAGATATAGAAAGCTGACGTTTTTATTGGGCTGCCAGAAGACCCTAGATGGGCAGGCAGTGTTCAGGTCAGCTATTAAAATGGTTACACTCTCTCTCTCGTTGGAGTAAGAAGGGTCTAGGCCAGTGATGGCGAACGCGTGGCACGCGTGCCGCTCCCGGCACGGCAAGCTGTTTTGGTGGGCACGCGGTGACAATGCAGAAATGTCAAAGAAAAAAAAATTAAATCGTCAACCGCAACTAGAAACTACATTTCCCACACTACCCTGTGCTAGCGGTGACGTGTCCGAGTGGGCGTAACTTAGAATGAGCGCCCGGAGGTCACGTGTTAGCTTGCTACCCAATGAAAGCTCTCAGATCATCCACTGCCTGACGTGCTGCTGGGCGTGACTGGGAGCATGAGGAGAAGACGCACGGCGGTAAAGAGCTGCAAGACTCGTGAAGCCATCTTCTTCATTGCGCAGTTTGATTCAGCTGCAGACAAAGGTAAGAATACTTATTACTCGAATACTATTTAGACATGGGATACCTGGGTCGTTTTATGGGTTGCCCTGCTAACATCACCCAATCTAAAATGTAAAATTTTGCTGAACAATTACTTTAGCTAATCTCGCTGGTGGGTGTTCTGACAGTTGCTGACTGACTTGGGAAACTTTGTTCTGCAAACATATTACCCCCCTCATTGCTGTTATTGGGTCTAGTTGTCCTTTGCAAACATATTACCCCCCTCATTGCAAATGACACCTATGCCCAATAACAGCAATGAGGGAGGTAATATGTTTGCAAATGACACCTAGGCCCAAAAACAGCAATGAGGGAGGTAATATGTTTGCAAATGACACCTAGGCCCAAAAACAGCAATGAGGGAGGTAATATGTTTGCTGTTATTGGGCATAGGTGTCATTTGCAAACATATTACCTCCCTCATTGCTGTTATTGGGCATAGGTGTCATTTGCAATGAGGGGGGTAATATGTTTGCAAATGACACCCAGGCCCAATAACAGCAATGAGGGGGGTAATATGTTTGCAAAGGACACCCAGGCCCAATAAAAGCAATGAGGGGGGTAATATGTTTGCAAATGACACCCAGGCCCAATAAAAGCAATGAGGGGGGTAATATGTTTGCTGTTATTGGGCCTAGGTGTCATTTGCAAACATATTACCCCCCTCATTGCTGTTATTGGGTCTAGGTGTCCTTTGCAAACATATTACCCCCCTCATTGCAAATGAGGGGGGTAATATGTTTGCAAATGACACCTAGGCCCAATAACAGCAATGAGGGGGGTAATATGTTTGCAAATGACACCTAGGCCCAAAAACAGCAATGAGGGAGGTAATATGTTTGCTGTTATTGGGCATAGGTGTCATTTGCAAACATATAACCCCCATCATTGCTGTTATTGGGCCTGTGTCCTGGCCTATGGACAACAATGACACACTTTTTTTTTTTTTTCATTTTAGCCCTTTGGATTCTTCTTTGCAATTCTTGTAGAATCTACAGCAGCTTCCAGACCCAGCAGAGCGGTGTCAGCAGCGGCACAGCGCGACTTCTTGTTTCACAGGACATTGGACGATTTGAGCTTATATCTGTCTACATTAAAAAAAGTAAGTTGCTAAGGGTCACATCTGGCCCCCGGGCTACGGTAGTTTCCTGTGTCCCTATGGACAACAATGAAAACATATTTTTTTTTTCATTACAGCCCTCTCTCCGGGATTCTACTTTGCAAATCTTGTAGAATGTACAGCAGCTTTCAGACCCAGCAGAGCGGTGTCAGCAGCGGCACAGCACGCCTTGTTGTTTCACAGGACATTGGACGATTTGAGCTTATATCTGTCTACATTACAGAAACGTAAGTTGCTAAGGGTCACATCTGGCCCCCGGGCTATGGTAGTTTCCTGTGTCCCTATGGACAACAATGAAAACATTTTTTTTTTTTCATTACAGCCCTCTCTTTGGGATTCTTCTTTGCAATTCAGAATCTACAGCAGCTTCCAGACCCAGCATAGCGGTGTCAGCAGCGGCACAGCGCGACTTCTTGTTTCACAGGATATTGGACGATGTATATCTGTCTACAAAACCGTGAGTTGTTCTACCTTTTTTGTGAAATGTTGCAATAATATTTTTGGTATAGGTAGGTAGGGATAGATTTGTATTGGGTGCTTCATCCATCCTTATTTTATACATTTTGTGTTTTTTGTAGACATGAACAACCAAAAATGAGTACATCAAAAAAAGCAAAATTAAAAACAGATAGTGGAAGATCATTCCAAGAGACCTGGACACAGTCATTTGGAGTGATTGAACGCAATGGGAAAGCGTTATGTGTTCTGTGTAGTGAAAGTGTGGTATCTCGCACATCTAGTGTCAAACGTCATTTTGATACCAACCACAAAAGTGTTGCCGAACTTGGTGTAGCTGAAAGAAAAGAGTTTCTTGATGGGAAATTGAAGAGATATCACTGCCAGTATCGTAGTTTTTGCAACTATCTTTCTAAAACAAATTATCTGGCAAATGCCAGCTTTGAAATTTCACTGTGCATAGCAAAACATGGAAAGCCCCTCTCTGATGGCGATTTTATCAAAACGGCCATGTTGGCTGTGAGTAATTCCCTTTTTCATGAATTTCCAAACAAGGACAAAATTAAGCAACGAATCTCTGAAATGCCACTTAGCAGAAATACTGTTAAAGATAGAGTCCTGCGTATGGCAAGTGATGTTAGTCAGCAGCTCACCACTGACTTACAAAAGGCAGCCTGTTACTCCATGTGCTTGGATGAAAGCACAGACATAAATAATCATGCAAGGCTAGCAGTAATTTTGCGTTATGCTGTTGGTGACACCATGAGAGAGGAGCTCATGAAACTGTTGTCTTTGCCTGGAAGAACACAAGGGATAGATATCTACAATGCTGTGATGGAGGCTTTTGTCTCACAAGACATAAGGCCAGAAAAAGTGGTTTCAGTTACTAGTGACGGGGCACCTTCCATGGTGGGGGTAACATCTGGTTTCATACAGTTTTTTGTCAAAGAAGCAAAGCACCCAGTCATTCAATTTCATTGTATTATACATCAAGAAGCTCTTTGTGCCAAGGAAAGCAGCAAAATATTAGACGATATCCTCAAGGATGTCACAAAAATGGTGAATTACATCATGGCTCGTGCTCTTAATTTTCGACAGTTTCAAGCACTTCTTGATGAGGTACAGGCACAGTATAATACTTTACTTATGTACAATAATGTACGATGGCTAAGCAGAGGACGGGTCTTGGAGAGATTTGTAGCCTGTTTGGATGAAATTGCAAAGAAGAATCCAAAGGGCTAAAATGAAAAAAACAAAAATGTGTCATTGCATCTTTAAAAATGCCCAGCAATGGCATCTTTAATAATGCCCAGGCAAGGCATCTTTACCAATGCCCAGCCAAGGCATCTTTAAAAATGCCCAGCAATGGCATCTTTAATAATGCCCAGGCAAGGCATCTTTACCAATGCCCAGCCAAGGCATCTTTAAAAATGCCCAGCAATGGCATCTTTAATAATGCCCAGGCAAGGCATCTTTACCAATGCCCAGCCAAGGCATCTTTAAAAATGCCCAGCAATGGCATCTTTAATAATGCCCAGGCAAGGCATCTTTACCAATGCCCAGCCAAGGCATCTTTAAAAATGCCCAGCAATGGCATCTTTAATAATGCCCAGGCAAGGCATCTTTACCAATGCCCAGCCAAGGCATCTTTAAAAATGCCCAGCCAAGGTATCTTTAAAAATGCCCACTGCTCTGCTGGGTCTGGAAGCTGCTGTAGATTCTAATCTACAAGAATTGCAAAGAAGAATCCAAAGGGCTAAAATGAAAAAAACAAAAATGTGTCATTGCATCTTTACCAATGCCCAGCCAAGGCATCTTTACCAATGCCCAGACAAGGCATCTTTACCAATGCCCAGCCAAGGCATCTTTAAAAATGCCCAGCAATGGCATCTTTAATAATGCCCAGGCAAGGCATCTTTACCAATGCCCAGCCAAGGCATCTTTAAAAATGCCCAGCAATGGCATCTTTAATAATGCCCAGGCAAGGCATCTTTACCAATGCCCAGCCAAGGCATCTTTAAAAATGCCCAGCAATGGCATCTTTAATAATGCCCAGGCAAGGCATCTTTACCAATGCCCAGCCAAGGCATCTTTAAAAATGCCCAGCCAAGGTATCTTTAAAAATGCCCACTGCTCTGCTGGGTCTGGAAGCTGCTGTAGATTCTAATCTACAAGAATTGCAAAGAAGAATCCAAAGGGCTAAAATGAAAAAAACAAAAATGTGTCATTGCATCTTTACCAATGCCCAGCCAAGGCATCTTTACCAATGCCCAGACAAGGCATCTTTACCAATGCCCAGCCAAGGCATCTTTAAAAATGCCCAGCAATGGCATCTTTAATAATGCCCAGGCAAGGCATCTTTACCAATGCCCAGCCAAGGCATCTTTAAAAATGCCCAGCAATGGCATCTTTAATAATGCCCAGGCAAGGCATCTTTACCAATGCCCAGCCAAGGCATCTTTACCAATGCCCAGACAAGGCATCTTTACCAATGCCCAGCCAAGGCATCTTTAAAAATGCCCAGCAATGGCATCTTTAATAATGCCCAGGCAAGGCATCTTTACCAATGCCCAGCCAAGGCATCTTTAAAAATGCCCAGCAATGGCATCTTTAATAATGCCCAGGCAAGGCATCTTTACCAATGCCCAGCCAAGGCATCTTTAAAAATGCCCAGTCATGGCATCTTTAATAATGCCCAGGCAAGGCATCTTTACCAATGCCCAGCTAAGGCATCTTTACCAATGCCCAGCCAAGGCATCTTTAATAATGCCCAGCAATAGATCATTAGACTCATCCTCTGCTTATGTTCAATAATGTCTTTTAGCTATGCAAAGTATACTGTGCCTGTACCCATCACAGCATTGTAGATCTCTATCCCTTGTGTAAGCAAATGCATCTTTACCAATGCCCAGCCAAGGCATCTAATGCCCAGCCAAGGCATCTTTACCAATCTTTACCAATGCCCAGACAAGGCATCTTTAAAAATGCCCAGCAATGGCATCTTTAAAGATGCCTTACCAAGGCATCTTTAATAATGCCCAGCAAAGCCATCTTTGGAAATGCCCAGCAAAGCCATCTTTGGAAATGCCCAGCAAAGCCATCTTTGGAAATGCCCAGCAAAGCCATCATTGGAAATGCCCAGCAAAGCCATCTTTGGAAATGCCCAGCAAAGCCATCTTTGGAAATGCCCAGCAAAGCCATCTTTGGAAATGCCCAGCAAAGTCATCTTTGAAAATGCCCAGCAAAGTCATCTTTGAAAATGCCCAGCAAAGTCATCTTTGAAAATGGCCAGCAAAGTCATCTTTGAAAATGCCCAGCAAAGTCATCTTTGAAAATGCCCAGCAAAGCCATCTTTGGAAATGCCCAGCAAAGCCATCTTTGAAAATGCCTAGCAAAGGCATCCTTACCAGCGATCAGCAAAGGCATCTTTACCAGCGATCTGCAAATGTATCCTTATCCAAAAATACATGCACAAGTACAGTTGTTGAGAATCTTTTTCAATAAAAAAAAAATGTTTAATAGAAAGCTCTGTTATTGTGTTTTTCTTTTAAAACAAAAGCTGTTAATTAGTTTGGACAAGTGTACGAGTTGATTTTTCTAAACGAAAACCTTGGTATTCATGTTTAATTGCAGTGTTGGCACTTCAAAAAAAAATTAGGTTTTGTGTTGGAGTTTGGGCACTCGGGCTCAAAAAGGTTCGCCATCACTGGTCTAGGCCTATCTGAAGCGGCTGCTCGGATACGGAAAACTGATGTTGTTGCGCTACCAGGAGGCCCCAGGAAAGGGCAGGCAGCGTCTAAAATCAACTGTTTTTAAGGTTGATTCATCAGGTTATTATTCAGGCTTGTGGTTAGAGTAGGATTCCCCCTGTTTTTTTGTGGGGGTGCTCCCTACCAGGATGGTAAGCGCTTTATGCGCAATGCATTTCCAAGCCTTTATGACGCAGATTTTCAAGGCCGCAACTTGGTCATCTGTGCTTACGTTCACTAACTCCTATCAGGTGAACATAAGACGGCAAGAGGATGCAGCTTTTTGGCGCAGTATGCTGCAGGCAGCATTATAGGTCCTCACGTCTGATGGCGGTCTGCGTTGTTGGTGTCTCCCTCCCCTCAGTAAGCATTGCTTTGGGACATCCCACATGTAATGGCTATGCAGCTCTGTGTCCCGTGATGTACGATAAAGAAAATAGGATTTTTATAACAGCTTACCTGTAAAATCCTTTTCTTGGAGTACATCACGGGACACAGAGCTCCCACCCCTCTTGTCTGGGGATATTGGGACACTTATTGCTTTGCTACAAAAACTGAGGAACTCCCAGTAGGGGAGGGGTTATATAGGGAGGGAACTTCCTGTTTAATTGATTACACCAGTGTCCATCACCTGAAGGTAGACTCTATAACCCACATGTAATGGCTATGCAGCTCTGTGTCCCGTGATGTACTCCAAGAAAAGGATTTTACAGGTAAGCTGTTATAAAAATCCTATTATTCAAACAGCCCATCTGACCCTAACAATACTTAAACCAGCTCATCTGTCATCAAAGAAACGGAAACCATCAAATCTCGTCCCAACAATACTCAAACTAGCCTATCTGGTACCAACAATTCTCAAAAAACCCTACCTGCCCCCAACAATCATGCCATGGTCACTATTACTGACATTGCATCAGCCCTTCTGTCAGTTTCAGACAGTCTGGCTGTTCTCCTCTGACCTCTTTCATCAGTGTCCATCTTCGGAACTGAGTCTTGCTGAATGCATTTTGTTTCTATCACCATTATGAGTAAACTCTAGAGACTGTTGTGTGTTATAATCCCATTACTCAAACCACCCCATCTCGCCCAAGCAATACTATAACCAGCCCATGTGGCAGCCCATCGGGTTCCAAAAATCCTCAAACCTGCCTATTTGTCCCCAACAATGCTCAAACCCATCTGGCCTCCACAATATTAAAAAGCAGCCCTTCTGGCCTCAGCAATATTCAAATCAGACTGTAAGGACACCCCGAGTATGAAAGAGGTTAAAGTAGTTTAGGACATTCCATTCTCGTACACAAAGGCAGCTACCGAGCACTACAACCAGTCAAACAAGAAAAACATACAAATAATTCTCCCCCAAATACGAGACGAAGCTCTGTCTTGAGAGTTAAGCAGGAAAGAATCTTTATTGAAAGCAATACAAGTTGTATACACAGTCAAAAGAGGAGGCGCTTACATATCCTGCTCATATTACTCTGGAAATACACCTGTGACCAGAAACCTAATTAACATGAGCTCATTAACGAATCCCTTTAGACCAGTGGCGGGCGCAGCCATAGAGGGCGCCGGAGCGCCGTCCCCTCTCGCTTCCGCACCGCCACTCATACAATACATAGATTCGTGCATTGCATGAATCTATGTATTGCTGCTGCCGCCGACTATTCAGATGGCCGGCCCCCTGGTGAGCGGGGGGCAGCATTTTACAGAGCACAGTGGCGATAATTACAGGGCACAGTGGCAACAATTGGCACAGTGGCGATAATTGATGGGCACAGTGGCTGCGTTTGATGGCATAGCACAGTGGTGACAATTGATGGCACAGTGGCTGCGTTTGATGGCATGGCACAGTGGCTGCGTTTGATGGCATGGCACAGTGGCTGCGTTTGATGGCATGGCACAGTGGCTGCGTTTGGCATGGCACAGTGGTGACAATTTATGGAACAGTGGCTGCGTTTGATGGCATGGCACAGTGGTGACAATATATGGCACAGTGGCTGCATTTGATGGCATGGCTAAGTGGCTGCGTTTGATGGCATGGCACAGTGGCTCCGTTTGATGGGCCCAGTGGCTGCGTTTGATGGGCCCAGTGGCTGCGTTTGATGGGCACAGTGGCTGCATTTGATGGGCACATTGGCTACAATTGTTTTTTTCTTTTTTTTGTTTGTTTGCTCCCCCCCAATAATTTTGAGCACCAGCCCCACTGCTTTAGACAGCCTAGATGACTCAGAGACATGACCTTTAGGCCAGACTTGCCGTCTTGTAGCTCAGAAGACACAATCAACATTATCACAAATCAACACAGGACTCCTTCACACAATAGCATTGTTAATTAACACAAACAACAATAGGGATCTACTGACTCTCACATTGAACTTGCTGGAATGTCCACATTAGGAGTTATACTTCCTGGGCATAGCCCTCACAGTGTACAGGGGATAAAATCTTCATATTTATTGAGAGATATTGTTAAGGAATATTACTTTCTCAGGGTCCATTATATTCTTGTTCACCCTGTGCCCCTAATAGACACAGGGGTGCATAGGGGGCTGAAACAATGGTATCCGATACTTTTCAAGGGCGTCTGGGTTCCACGGGCCCTCCCGTCACACAGCCCATCTGGTCCCAAAAATCCTCAAACCAGCTAATCTGTCCTTTAGAAAAACTCAAACCAGTACATCTGGCCCCAAAAATCCTGATTTCAATGATTGGGATTACCAAAGATAGATGTCTTTGATCTGGGTACATTGACGATGCTTCTAAGTCCACTAATAACGCTACAAAAAAAGTGTGACTTCCCAGTGACTGAAGAGCTGTGATCGTGATGAACCTACGAATGTCGCTCTCAGACAGAAGGCGTCGTAAATGAACAGCTTGTGTTTCCAACAGAAAACTGAGAAGTGACATTGCCGCACTGCCATGGCAGGTCTAAGTATAGCGCAGATAAACAAAATATTGCGCTTTATTATCTACCACATCTAAAAATAATCATCAGACGGAGTTTGTCTCTCCTACATATAGAAGTAGTGTATAGTCGGCTTGTTGGGCTCTATTTCAGGACCGGTGTGGGAGAAGTCTGAGGCATTCATATCGAGGAAGTCATCTGGATAGAACGTGTCGCGCTTTTTTTAGTGGCCCATATGGCGGTTTTCACAGTCAGATTTATAGATAGATTAGAATCACAATTTTTCTAAATTATTTTTAAACAACTTAGAAAATGCCTGGACTTGATATTTTTCATTTTATCAGACGAATACTGTGCTGATTAAACGAAAATCCTTTGTTCTGATATTTTACAAGAAACGCTTTTGTGTTTGGCCCTTTGGATTCATGGTTGGGTCTCTCTGTGTACCAATGATCAGATTATCGGACGATCGTTCCGAAATCGGTATTTTTCGTTCCCCTCGGGCCTGTACAAATGTGAGTATGATATCCTCCTCTCCAAACACACACAGTGGGCCAGATTCTCAAAGGGCTTACGACGGCGCAATGCAATGTACGCCGTTGTAAGTCCTAATCTGGGCCGTCGTATCTATGCGCCTGATTCTTAGAATCAGTTACGCATAGATATCCATTAGATCCGACAGGCGTAAGGCTCTTACGCCGTCGGATCTTAACTGCAATTTTTTTTTGCCCGCTAGGTGGCGCTTCGGTTGTTTTCCCCGTCGAGTATGCAAATTAGCTAGATATGCGAATTCCCGAACGTACGCGCGGCCGACACAGTAAAGTTACGACGTTTACGCTAGGCTTTTCCCGGTGTAAAGTTGCCCCTGCTATATGAGGCGCAACCAATGTTAAGTATGGCCGTCGTTCCCGCATCGAAATTTGAAAAGTTACGTTGTTTGCGTAAGTCGTCCGTGAATGGGGCTGGACGCCATTTACGTTCACGTCGAAAACAATGACGTCCTTGCGACATCATTTGGAGCAATGCACCCTGGGATTTTTTACGGGCGGCGCATGCGCTGTTCGTTCGGCGCGGGGACGCGCTTCATTTAAATGAAACACGCCCCCTACCCGCTGAATTTGAATTACGCGGCCTTACGCCGCGTGATTTACACTACGTCGCCGCAACTTTACACGCAAGTGCTTTGTGAATAAAGCACTTGCATGAAAAACTTGCGGCGGCATAACGTAAATGACATACGTTACGCCGCCGCAGAGATACGCCCGATCTACGAGAATCTGGGCCAGTGTTTTCAGCTGTGAATTTAAAACCATGTGGTGTCAGCCCTGCCCACTTTGTTTCTGATGCATCACAAAGAACACAGACCTCTCTTCATCTCCATAACCTCTCATTATCTCCTTCCCTTCATCTCTTACCCCTTCTTATCTCTTACTTCTCCTCTTCTCCAAAACCTTTCCTTATCTCCAAAACCCCTCCTCACCTCCTCCTTAACCCCACCTTTTCTCCTCCTTCTTCTCACCTCTACAACCTCTTCTTATCTCCATAACTCCTCCTCCTCATCTCTTCTCTCCTCCATATTTCTAAAACCCCTCCTCATCTCCGAAACCCCTCCTTATCTCCTCCCTCCTCTTCATCTCCTTCCCCTTCTCATCTTCATAACCCCTCCTCATGTCCTCCTTTATCTCATCTCTACATCCTCTCCCCATCTCAACACGCTCTTCTTATCTCTATATTGCCTCTTCCTCATCTCTTCCTTCCTCCTTATCTCCATAACCCCTCCTCATCTTCATATCACCCCCTTATCTCCTTCCCTAATTTTCATAACCCCTCCTCATCTCTTCCCCCTACCTCATCTCTACAACCCCTCCTCTCCATACCCTCTTCTTATCTCTATATTGCCTCTTCCTCATCTCTTCCTTCCTCCTTATCTCCATAACCCCTCCTCATCTCCATATAACTTCCTTATCTCCTTCCCTAATTTTCATAACCCCTCCTCATCTCTTCCCCCTACCTCATCTCCACAACCCCTCCTCATCTCCATACCACTTCCTTATCTCCTTCCCTAATTTTCATAACCCCTCCTCATCTCTTCCCCCTACCTCACCTCCACAACCCCTCCTCATCTCCATACCCTCTTCTTATTTTTATATTGCCTCTTCCTCATCTCTTCCTTCCTCCTCATCTCCATATTACTTTCATATCTCCTCCCCTAATTTTCATAACCCCTCCTCATCTCTTCCCCCTACCTCATCTCCATAACCCCTCCTCATCTCCATACCACTTCCTTATCTCCTTCCCTAATTTTCATAACCCCTCCTCATCTCTTCCCCCTACCTCATCTCCACAACCCCTCCTCATCTCCATACCCTCTTCTTATTTTTATATTGCCTCTTCCTCATCTCTTCCTTCCTCCTTATCTCCATAACCCCTCCTCATCTCCATATCACTTCCTTATCTCCTTCCCTAATTTTCATAACCACTGACTTTGACTAAAAATATACTATATATATATACAGTGGGCCAGATTCAGGTAGATCCGCGCAATATTTGCGTGGGCAAAGGGCAACGATTTTTGCTCTGCGCCCACGCAAATATTTTGATATGCCCGCGATTCACGGAGCAGTAGCTCCGTAAATTGCGCGGGCGCTATGCTAATTAGCCCGGCGTAAGGGCGCCTAATGTAAATGATCCCGCCAGGGGCGGGAATCATTTAAATTAGGCGCGCTCCCGCGCCGAGCGAACAGCGCATGCTCCGTCGGGAAACTTTCCCGACGTGCATTGCGGCAAATGACGTCGCAAGGACGTCATTTGCTTCTAAGTGAACGTGAATGGCGTCCAGCGCCATTCACGAATCACTTACGTAAACGACATGAAATTTAAATTTCACGAGCGGGAAGGGCGGCTATACTTTAGCATTGGTTGCCCCTGCTATAGCAGGAGCAACCTTGCGCTAAAGTCGCCGTACGGAAACTCCGTACCTTGCGTGCGCAGGGCCCGCGCAACTTTTGTGAATCGGTGGTAGTATGCAATTTGCATACTATACGCCGATCACAATGGCCGCGCCCCCTAGCGGACAACGCAAGAATGCAGCCTGAGATATGAATGCATAAGGAGGCTTATGTCTGTCACATCCTAGGCTGCAGTCCGCGTAGCGATGTTCCTGAATCAGGGGCATTCGCTACGCGGGAGCAAAACAGCTATTGCGCCGCGCAACCTATGGTTGCGCGGGCGCAATAGCTTCTTGAATCTGGGCCAGTATATATACACACACACACACAGTAAATCCTTGGATTGCGAGTAGAAACATGCTTGTAATCCAAAGCACTTGTATATCAAAGCATTCTTTTTACAGGGTATAAAAGAGAAGAGAGGCGCCTCTAAGTGTAGCAATAAGTTGCTAAATGTTGTCCCTTCATTACATGTAACAATATTGCTACACTTAGAGGCTCCTCCCTTCTCTTTTATACTCAGTGGTGACGTGACGCTACTCTTATATCAAGACATCGCTTGTATATCAAGGCAAAATGTATGAAAACATTTTGCTTGTCTTGCAAAACGCTCTCAAACCAAGTTACTCTCAATCCAAGGTTTTACTGTACAGATGATGAATAAAAACGGACATCCCAATGCTCTACATCCCCTTTAAATACAGAAGGAATTCCTGTATTGATAACAGTTTTAGTTGATTGGATGTAAAGATCGGGATGTGTCGTGTTTCCCTCATTATAACTCACACAGAGAATTGTCCCCAGGAGATGGGACGAGGTGACCATGTAGGGACATATTCAGCCCATGTAGGAATGTTGGCCTCTGGATTCCGACCCATACATTACAGAACACCCCGGAGCCACCACAAGATGTGTCTAAATAAGGAAAAAAAGAGGGGCCCCCCGTCCCCGGAGTCCTATGAGGAACCGGAGAGAACACAAGGGGATCCTCCAACAGTAAGATCTATAGTCGGCCTTCTGACTCGGGACAAAGTCCCCCCCGGCTTGGATACAGTACAATGGATACAAGTAGGGTTGTCCCGATACCGAGCATTTGCCCGAGTACTTGTACTCACACAAATGCTCCCGATGCTTCACCCGATACCTGGAATGGGAGGGCAGAGCATCGAGCGAGTCCTGAAGTAAGCTGGCAGGGAGCTGTGTCTCGTCACATTCGGCTACCCATCACATCTTGCTACCGAAGTGACATTCCGCCGACAAATTTTGCACTGCGCGATGCGTTCCAAACGATTTGCGACAAATACAGAGCAGTGAAACCGCGGTGTTAGGTTCTGCATTGCTGGGACTTGTAGTGCCTATCCAGAGCAACCTGTGGTGATAGATCCTGCAATGCTGGGACTTGTAGTGCCTATCCAGAGCAACCTGTGGTGATAGATCCTGCAATGCTGGGACTTGTAGTGCCTATCCAGAGCAACCTGTGGTGATAGATCCTGCAATGCTGGGACTTGTAGTGCCTATCCAGAGCAACCTGTGGTGATAGATCCTGCAATGCTGGGACTTGTAGTGCCTATTCCAGAGCAACATGTGGCGATAGATCCTGCAATGCTGGGACTTGTAGTGCCTATCCAGAGCAACCTGTGGCGATAGATCCTGCAATGCTGGGACTTGTAGTCCCTATCCAGAGCAACATGTGGCGATAGATCCTGCAATGCTGGGACTTGTAGTGCCTATCCAGAGCAACATGTGGTGATAGATCATGCAATGCTGGGACTTGTAGTGACTCTAAAGAGGCCAGCTGTCCTTGGACTGCCCTATACAAGGCAAGGCAACCAGTGGTGATTATCATGCCATGCTGAGACTTGTAGTGTCTCCAGAACTGCCAGCTGTCTTGTACAACTCAATGCTGGGTCTTGTAGTGTCTCCAGAACTGCCAGCTGTCCTGTACAACCCAATGCTAGGACTTGTAGTGTCTCCAGAACTGCTGGTTGCCCTGGCTTGCAGTGGGGCAGCTTAGAGCTCTAGGGGTAATACAAGTCCCAGCATAGCAGGACTAACACCACCATAGGTTGCCCTGCCTTGTTTTCACTGCTCTGTATTGTCGCAAAATCGTTTGGAACGCATCGCGCATGCGAAGTGCGAAATTACTCGGTGGAACGTCACTTCCGTAGCAAGATGAGATGGGTAGCCGAATGTGAAGAAACACCGTCACATTCGGTCACAAATGTATTTATTAAAAAAAAAAAAAAAGTATCGGTAATCGGCATCGGCGAGTACTTGGAAAAAAGTACCGGTACTTGTACTCAGTCTTAGAAAAGTGGTACCAGGACAACCCTAGATGCAATGTTACAAAAGAGTTTTATTCTCCTCAAGATGGAAGAAAATCCCAAAAAGTCAAATGTGGAAGAAAACTGACAAAATTCCCCATTCTGGTTCTGTTCTCTTTAATGCAAACGGTTTGTTTTGTCAATTTATAAAGCCCCCCCCCCCCCCCCCCCCGACAATTCTTATTATGATAAGGTGACCGTTATCTATTGTTAAAGTCAAGGTGCTGTACAGCCCAAACCTTTTTGTTTTGGATAGAAAAGAGTATAGTAGAACTATTCCTCCCACTGACACCAATCATGGGACACTATTCCTCACACTAACACAGTACCAATGATGGGACACTATTCCTCACACTAACACAGTACCAATGATGGGGCACTATTCCTCCCACTGATACCAATGATGGGACACTATTCCTCCCACTGACACCAATCATGGGACACTATTCCTCACACTAACACAGTACCAATGATGGGGCACTATTCCTCCCACTGACACCAATCATGGGACACTATTCCTCACACTAACACAGTACCAATGATGGGGCACTATTCCTCCCACTGATACCAATGATGGGACACTATTCCTCCTACTAATACCAATGATGTAGCACTATTCCTCCCACTGATACCAATGATGGGGCACTATTCCTCCCACTGATACCAATGATGGGACACTATTCCTCCTAATAATACCAATGGTGGGGCACTATTCCTCCTAATAATACCAATGATGGGACACTATTTCTCCCACTGATACCAATGATGGGACACTATTCCTCCCACTGACACCAATCATGTGGCACTATTCCTCCCACTGAGACCAATGATGGGACACTATTCCTCCCACTGACACCAATGATGGGACACTATTCCTCCCACTGATACCAATGATGGGACACTATTCCTGCCACTGACACCAATGAAGGGACACTATTCCTTCTACTGATACCAATGATGGGACACTATTCCTCCCAACTGATATCAATGATGGGACACTATTCCTCCCACTGACACCAATGATGGGACACTATTCCTCCCACTGACACCAATGATGGGACACTATTCCCCCTACTAATACCAATGATGGGACACTATTCCTCCCACTGATACCAATGATGGGACACTATTCCTCCCACTGACACCAATGATGGGACACTATTTCTCCTAATAATACCAATGATGGGACACTATTCCTCCCACTGATACCAATGATGGGACACTATTCCTCCCACTGACACCAATGATAGGACACTATTCCTCCCACTGACACCAATGATGGTACACTATTCCTCCCACTGATACCAATGATGGGACACTATTCCTCCCACTGATACCAATGATGGGACACTATTCCTCCCACTGACACCAATGATGGGACACTATTCCTCTCACTGACACCAATGATGGGGCACTATTCCTCCCACTGACACCAATGATGGGGCACTATTCCTCCCACTGATACCAATGATGGGACACTATTCCTCCCACTGACACCAATGATGGGACACTATTCCTCCCACTGATACCAATGATGGGACACTATTCCTCCCACTGATACCAATGATGGGACACTATTCCTCCCACTGACATCTATTAGAAAGCACGATGTTCCTCCTTTCCCTTCTGCTCTTGCCTATAATTTCCCTTCTGCTTTTTTGTGTATATTTCTATTTCTAACTATTAATATTTAAACGCTTTTTTTTACTCCTTTTGTTCATATTTATAATTACAACAAACGTCTTTCTTAATATTTTGAAAATAAATTTGCCAGACTTTGTTCCGGGGTGATGATTGTCGTGTTATTTTAAGGTGTAAAGTGGATACTTTATAACGACAGTGGGGTAGATTCAGGTAGGGGCGCGCACTGATACGGCGGCGCAGTGTAGGGTATTTACGCTACGCAGCCGTAACTTACAGGAGCAAGCGCTGTATTCACAAAGCACTTGCTCCGTAAGTTGTGGCGGCGTAGCGTAAATGGGGCCGGCGTAAGCCCGCGTAATTCAAATGTGGAAGGGGGAGCGTGTTTTAATGCGGCATGCGCCGTCCGTGTACATATCCCAGTGTGCATTGCTTCCAAGTACGGCGCAAGGACGTATTGGTTTCGACGTGAACGTAAATTACGTCCAGCCCTATTCGCGAATGACTTACGCAAACAACGTAAAAAATTTAAATTTTGACGCGGGAACGACGTCCATACTTAACATTGCGTGCGCCTCCTAATAGCAGGAACAACCTTACGCCGAAAAAGCCTAACGTAAACAACGTAAATAAATTGCGCCGGGCGTGCGTACGTTTGTGAATCGGCGTATCTAGTTAATTTGCATACTCTACGCCGACAACAACGGAAGCGCCCCTAGCGGCCAGCGTGAGAATGCACCCTAAGATACAACGGTGTAAGAGACTTACGCCAGTCGGATCTTAGGCTAATGTCGGCGTATCTAGCTTTCTGAATACAGAAAGAAGATATGCCGGCGCAGCTTTGGAATTACACGGCGTATCTATGGATACGCCGGCGTAATTCTTTCCTGAATCTACCCCAGTATCTCTTTTATTGATGCGTTTTTCGTTGTGTTACTTTTTCTATGGATTGAGTAGAAAATGTTTTGCAGGACAATAATCACCAAAACAAAGAATTGTTTGTCCTTAAAAAAACAAACAAAGGAATGACTTTGTATTATTGAGTAATAAGAAAATAAAAAGGCTCATAGCGGAGATGTAAAGATTGCTCGGCTCCGTGGGGGAGGGGGGTGTGAAGGGGAAGGCGCCGAACGGGTGGAAATTTCCCTGCAGATGTTCTCATAAATTCTTCCTAATATCATCAGTCGGGGGGGGGTCATCCAGCCCCCCCCTCTTCCATCACAGAACTACTTTCCGGAGGGATGGTCAGGTAAGAACTTGTAGAATGGATGGTGTGCTCCTCTCTCTCCCCGATCTGCTGTCAGGAGCACCGGGGATGGGGGCTCGTCCGGGACAAAAATTCCAGACTGTCATAAAATACAAGTGTCCAATGTAACCTTATATTATGAAGAGTGGTGATGTCACTGCTGAAAAATATACAGTAACTTATATCTGGAGAGCGGTGATGTCACTCCTGTATAATATATCTTATATCTGGAGAGCGGTGATGTCACTCCCGTATAATATATCTTATATCTGGAGAGTGGTGATGTCACTCCTGTATAATATATCTTATATCTGGAGAGCGGTGATGTCACTCCTGTATAATATATCTTATATCTGGAGAGTGGTGATGTCACTCCTGTAATATATATCTTATATCTGGAGAGCGGTGATGTCACTCCTGTATAATATATCTTATATCTGGAGAGTGGTGATGTCACTCCTGTATAATATATCTTATATCTGGAGAGCGGTGATGTCACTCCTGTATAATATATCTTATATCTGGAGAGCGGTGATGTCACCCCCATATAAAATACTCTATATTACCAAAAGTATTGGGACGCCGGCCTTTACATGCACATGAACTTTAATGGCATCCCAGTCTTAGTCTGTAGGGTTCAATATTGAGTTGGCTCCGCCTTTTGCAGCTATAACAGCTTCACCTCTTCTGGGAAGGCCGTCCACAAGGTTTTGGAGGGTGTCTATGGGAATGTTTGATCGTGGCATGGACTATAAAAGAACGAATGTGGTCTTTATAGTCCATGCCAGCTGAAACCTGAAATCAGGCTTGCACTGAGGCACACACTGCCATGATCTGAGGTCAAATGCAAAGCATAGGTGTGAATGGGCCCTAAACATTTAAGAAGGTTATCTGGGGGCAATGGGAGGGGGCATTGCCTACTAATTCCTTCACATGGGGCCGGCCCTGGGGGGGGGGGGGGGGGGGGGGGGGGCGAGAATTCCTTTATAAATCTCTTGGCAAACAGGTGGAGCGTTCATCAGCCTGTGCCGCCTGTCAGGTTCCAGTGTGACGAGCCTTTTATTTATTAGTCCAGCAATTAGCGCCGGCTATATTTATACCGACCAACGCTCGGCATTTCTACCAGACGATCCCGAGACCCCCCAATGATATTATGAAGCCGCCACCACCGAGGCGCCGCAGTCTGCTCTCCGCCCCGCGCTCTGCTGAACGTCACGCACAAACATTGGAGGTGAAAAAACACAAATGAGTCTCCGCTGGCCACCATGGTAGAGTAACACGATCGTTACTCCAACCTCCGATCCGGACAACACTACAGTATATGTCAGAGCTAAATACATGTATAATAAGTGTGTGACTGTGGGGGGACATTAGAGTGTAAGCTCCTCTGTACAGAGACTGATGTGACTGTAGGGGAGGGGACATTAGAGTGTAAGCTCCTCTGTACAGAGACTGATGTGACTGTAGGGGAGGGGACATTAGAGTGTAAGCTCCTCTGTACAGAGACTGATGTGACTGTGGGGGGGAGGGGACATTAGAGTGTAAGCTCCTCTGTACAGAGATTGATGTGACTGTGGGGGGAGGGGGACATTAGAGTGTAAGCTCCTCTGTACAGAGACTGATGTGACTGTGGGGGGGAGGGGACATTAGAGTGTAAGCTCCTCTGTACAGAGACTGATGTGACTGTGGGGGGACATTAGAGTGTAAGCTCCTCTGTACAGAGACTGATGTGACTGTGGGGGGGGGGGGGGGGACATTAGAGTGTAAGCTCCTCTGTACAGAGACTGATGTGACTGTGGGGGAGGGGACATTAGAGTGTAAGCTCCTCTGTACAGAGACTGATGTGACTGTAGGGGAGGGGACATTAGAGTGTAAGCTCCTCTGTACAGAGACTGATGTGACTGTGGGGGAGGGGACATTAGAGTGTAAGCTCCTCTGTACAGAGACTGATGTGATGTGTGGGGGGAGGGGACATTAGAGTGTAAGCTCCTCTGTACAGAGACTGATGTGACTGTGGGGGGGGGGGGACATTAGAGTGTAAGCTCCTCTGTACAGAGACTGATGTGACTGTAGGGGAGGGGACATTAGAGTGTAAGCTCCTCTGTACAGAGACTGATGTGACTGTAGGGGAGGGGACATTAGAGTGTAAGCTCCTCTGTACAGAGACTGATGTGACTGTGGGGGGGGGGGGACATTAGAGTGTAAGCTCCTCTGTACAGAGACTGATGTGACTGTGGGGGGACATTAGAGTGTAAGCTCCTCTGTACAGAGACTGATGTGACTGTGGGGGGGGGGGGGGGGACATTAGAGTGTAAGCTCCTCTGTACAGAGACTGATGTGACTGTAGGGGAGGGGACATTAGAGTGTAAGCTCCTCTGTACAGAGACTGATGTGACTGTAGGGGAGGGGACATTAGAGTGTAAGCTCCTCTGTACAGAGACTGATGTGACTGTGGGGGAGGGGACATTAGAGTGTAAGCTCCTCTGTACAGAGACTGATGTGATGTGTGGGGGGAGGGGACATTAGAGTGTAAGCTCCTCTGTACAGAGACTGATGTGACTGTGGGGGGGGGGGGGGACATTAGAGTGTAAGCTCCTCTGTACAGAGACTGATGTGATGTGGGGGGAGGGGACATTAGAGTGTAAGCTCCTCTGTACAGAGACTGATGTGACTGTGGGGGGGGGGACATTAGAGTGTAAGCTCCTCTGTACAGAGACTGATGTGACTGTGGGGGGGGGGGGACATTAGAGTGTAAGCTCCTCTGTACAGAGACTGATGTGACTGTAGGGGAGGGGACATTAGAGTGTAAGCTCCTCTGTACAGAGACTGATGTGACTGTAGGGGAGGGGACATTAGAGTGTAAGCTCCTCTGTACAGAGACTGATGTGACTGTGGGGGGGAGGGGACATTAGAGTGTAAGCTCCTCTGTACAGAGACTGATGTGATGTGGGGGGAGGGGACATTAGAGTGTAAGCTCCTCTGTACAGAGACTGATGTGACTGTGGGGGGGGGGGACATTAGAGTGTAAGCTCCTCTGTACAGAGACTGATGTGACTGTGGGGGGGGGGGGACATTAGAGTGTAAGCTCCTCTGTACAGAGACTGATGTGACTGTGGGGGGGAGGGGACATTAGAGTGTAAGCTCCTCTGTACAGAGACTGATGTGATGTGGGGGAGGGGACATTAGAGTGTAAGCTCCTCTGTACAGAGACTGATGTGACTGTAGGGGAGGGGACATTAGAGTGTAAGCTCCTCTGTACAGAGACTGATGTGACTGTAGGGGAGGGGACATTAGAGTGTAAGCTCCTCTGTACAGAGACTGATGTGACTGTGGGGGGGGAGGGGACATTAGAGTGTAAGCTCCTCTGTACAGAGACTGATGTGATGTGGGGGAGGGGACATTAGAGTGTAAGCTCCTCTGTACAGAGACTGATGTGACTGTAGGGGAGGGGACATTAGAGTGTAAGCTCCTCTGTACAGAGACTGATGTGACTGTGGGGGGAGGGGGACATTAGAGTGTAAGCTCCTCTGTACAGAGACTGATGTGACTGTGGGGGGGGGGGGGAGGGGACATTAGAGTGTAAGCTCCTCTGTACAGAGACTGATGTGACTGTGGGGGGGGACATTAGAGTGTAAGCTCCTCTGTACAGAGACTGATGTGACTGTGGGGGGAGGGGACATTAGAGTGTAAGCTCCTCTGTACAGAGACTGATGTGACTGTGGGCGGGGGGAGATTAGAGTGTAAGCTCCTCTGTACAGAGACTAATGTGACTGTGGGGGGGAGGGGACATTAGAGTGTAAGCTCCTCTGTACAGAGACTGATGTGACTGTGGGGGAGGGGAGATTAGAGTGTAAGCTCCTCTGTACAGAGACTGATGTGACTGTGGGGGGAGGGACATTAGAGTGTAAGCTCCTCTGTACAGAGACTGATGTGACTGTGGGGGGGGGGGGCATTAGAGTGTAAGCTCCTCTGGTACAGAGACTGATGTGACTGTGGGGGGAGGGGACATTAGAGTGTAAGCTCCTCTGTACAGAGACTGATGTGACTGTAGGGGAGGGGATATTAGAGTGTAAGCTCCTCTGTACAGAGACTGATGTGACTGTGGGGGAGGGGACATTGGAGTGTAAGCTCCTCTGTACAGAGACTGATGTGACTGTGGGGGGGAGGGGACATTAGAGTGTAAGCTCCTCTGTACAGAGACTGATGTGACTGTGGGGGGAGGGGACATTAGAGTGTAAGCTCCTCTGTACAGAGACTGATGTGACTGTGGGGGGAGGGGACATTAGAGTGTAAGCTCCTCTGTACAGAGACTGATGTGACTGTGGGGGGGAGGGGACATTAGAGTGTAAGCTCCTCTGTACAGAGACTGATGTGTCTGTGGGGGGGGGGCATTAGAGTGTAAGCTCCTCTGTACAGAGACTGATGTGGTTGGCTCAGTGATCTCTGTACAGCGCTGCGGTATATGTCAGAGCTATATAGATGTATAATAATAGTGGCCCAGATTCAGAGAGCAGTTACGCAGCGCAATTGCTTACTTGCCCCGGTGTATCGAATGCTCCTGATTCAGAGAACTCGTTACGCCGACTGCAGCCTAAGATCTCCGTGGCATAAGGCTCTTATGCCCGCATATCTTAGGCTGCATTCTTGCGATGGCCGCTAGGTGGCGTTCCCGTTGTGGTCAGCGTAGAGTATGCAAATTGCATACTAACACCGATTCACACCGTTACGCAAGCCCTGCGTACGCAGTTTACGTCGTTTGCGTACGGCGGTTTTCGCGTAAGGCTGCCCCTGCTATTAGCAGGGGCAGCCAATGTTACGTATACCCGTCGTTCCCGCGTCGCGAAATTTGAACTTTACGTAGTTTGCGTAAGTGATTCGTGAATGGCGCTGGACGCCATTCACGTTCACTTTGAAGCAAATGACGTCCTTGCGACGTCATTTGCCGCAATGCACGTCGGGAAAGTTTCCCGACGGAGCATGCGCTCTACGATCGGCGCGGGAACGCGCCTAATTTAAATGATTCCCGCCCCCTACGGGATCATCTAAATTGCGCGCGCTTACGCCGGGCATTTTGCCGGAGCACACACGCAATTTACGAAGCTACTGCTCCGTGAATCGCGGGTAGCGCAGAAAATTTGCGTGGGCGCAGGGCAAAAACGGTGCCCTGCGCCCACGTAAAAAAAGCGCAGATGTTACTGAATCTACCCCAGTGTGTGACTGGGGGGGACATTGTAACGATTTCTTGTTTATTAATATTGTATCAATCTATGGAACAATCTGTTACAATGTATCGATATTTCTTCAGCGATTGGCAGTAAAGTTTGGTGATTTCTGGTCGATCGTTGCACCCTTCTTTTCCAGCTAAAATCTGGATGATGGTAGCCGATCGGACAGAGAAGTGTCAGCGCAGAGAATTTCCTGGCCAGTTCCGCTCACGCAGTGCAGAGCGCTGACATTCCTCCGCATAGTAAATACACATTTAAAAGGTCAGCGGATTATAAATATTTGCAGAACTGTTAACTCTTCCCCGGCTGTGACGCAGGAAGAACGTCCCGGCCTCAGCCAGCCTGACCCCCTCCATCAGAATAGGAGACGATAAGAGGAAAAGATGGGGATCCGTTTAAAGGGCCAGTCCACTCAAGAAGTGGCATTTCAGTTATAGGCGGAGCCTAGTGGGCTAAGCCAGCCATTGGCTTCTTATAGGTCTTAGATGCTCCAACCCCTCATAATGGGCACAGCGGTTGTACAGACCCGGGAACCCAGCACAGGGATGGTGGGAACCCCTCATAATGGGCACAGCGGGTGTACAGACCCGGGAACTCAGCACAGGGATGGTGGGAACCCCTCATAATGGGCACAGCGGGTGTACAGACCCGGGGAACTCAGCACAGGGATGGTGGGAACCCCTCATAATGGGCACAGCGGGTGTACAGACCCGGGAACTCAGCACAGGGATGGTGGGAACCCCTCATAATGGGCACAGCGGGTGTACAGACCCGGGAACTCAGCACAGGGATGGTGGGAACCCCTCATAATGGGGCACAGCGGGTGTACAGACCCGGGAACTCAGCACATGGATGGTGGGAACTCCTCATAATGGGCACAGCGGGTGTACAGACCTGGGAACTCAGCACAGGGATGGTGGGAACCCCTCATAATGGGCACAGCGGGTGTACAGACTCGGGAACTCAGCACAGGGATGGTGGGAACCCCTCATAATGGGCACAGCGGGTGTACAGACCCGGGAACTCAGCACAGGGATGGTGGGAACCCCTCATAATGGGCACAGCGGGTGTACAGACCCGGGAACTCAGCACAGGGATGGTGGGAACCCCTCGTAATGGGCACAGCGGGTGTACAGACCCGGGAACTCAGCACAGGGATGGTGGGAACTCCTCATAATGGGCACAGCGGGTGTACAGACCCGGGAACTCAGCACAGGGATGGTGGGAACCCCTCATAATGGGCACAGCGGGTGTACAGACCCGGGAACTCAGCACAGGGATGGTGGGAACCCCTCGTAATGGGCACAGCGGGTGTACAGACCCGGGAACTCAGCACAGGGATGGTGGGAACTCCTCATAATGGGCACAGCGGGTGTACAGACCCGGGAACTCAGCACAGGGATGGTGGGAACCCCTCATAATGGGCACAGCGGGTGTACAGACTCGGGAACTCAGCACAGGGATGGTGGGAACCCCTCATAATGGGCACAGCGGGTGTACAGACCCGGGAACTCAGCACAGGGATGGTGGGAACCCCTCGTAATGGGCACAGCGGGTGTACAGACCCGGGAACTCAGGGGGGTCTGTATTGTAGGGAGGGTAGGGGGTTCTATAATGTAGTGGGGGTTCTGTATTGTAGGGGGGGTCTGTAATGTAGGGGGGGTTCTGTATTGTAGGGGGGTCTGTAATGTAGGGGGGTCTGTAATGTTGGGGGGGTTCTGTATTGTAGGGGGGTCTGTAATGTAGGGGGGGTTCTGTATTGTAGGGGGGGTCTGAAATGTAGGGGGTTCTGTATTGTAGGGGGGGTTCTGTATTGTAGGGGGATCTGTAATGTAGGGGGGGTTCTGTATTGTAGGGGGGGTCTGTAATGTAGGAAGGGTTCTGTATTGTAGGGGGGTCTGTAATGTAGGGGGGTCTGTAATGTTGGGGGGGTTCTGTATTGTAGGGGGGTCTGTAATGTAGGGGGGTTCTGTATTGTAGGGGGGGGGGGTCTGAAATGTAGGGGGTTCTGTATTGTAGGGGGGTCTGTAATGTAGGGGGGGTTCTGTAATGTAGGGGGTTCTGTATTGTAGGGGGGTCTGTAAGGTAGGGGGGTTCTGTATTGTAGGGGGGATCTGAAATGTAGGGGGGTCTGTAATGTAGGGGGGGATCTGTATTGACCTGACATTCCTCCACGCCCTTGTCCAAGCCCTCGGCCACCACCTGTCCTTCTCAAGACCCCGAATCTTCCCAACCTCACCCAGAATGTTGTGCGCCACCACCTCAGCAGGAAGGACTTTTTTCGAGGTGGAACACGTCACCATGCGTTCCATGTGAAGTAACGGACTACTAAGCTAACTAGAAAAAGTGTCTCAAAATCAAAATCCCGATGTGTCTCAAAGGCCCCGTATGACCACTCCGCATAACTCAAGCGGCAAAGGACAGGGATACTCAGAGTCCCACCAACCCGCTTATAGACTTCTATATTGAAGGGGCACCGAAGCAAGAAATGGTCTACACTCCACTCTTGGACAACCACGGTTCTCCGCAGAGCAATGCTTCAGGTTGCCCTTCACACGGAACAAGAGCCAGGCCAAATTCCGAAAATTTAAAGGGATTCTTTCCAGATCAATCAAACGCAGACCCTCCCTCATAACAGGGCCTGGGCAATCCCCCAAGAACAGAGGCTCTCTAAAGGCGGATTCATCAACCCCCCTCTCCAGGGCCTTCCTAGCAAGAGACCTAATTTCCTCCACCGCCACTGCCGAAGCATTTTCAGGTACGGGGCAACGTAAGCCGGGAGCTCACCATGTCAGATCCTCAGGCTTTTCACTGGACCACCATTCTCCCTAAACCAGGACTGAAAATACCAACCCATCCAGGTGGTTCCTCTGCCAGCATGTCACCAAAATTGTGTTACAAAGACATTACAAAAAAATAATACCACCGGGTTGACCATCCCTAGGCCACCCATCCACCTGGGAAGGAAGGTTACAGACCTCTTAATCACTTAAGGACCGCCTAATTCCGATATACGTCGGCAGAATGGCCCGGCTGGGCACAGGCACGTATATATACACGTCACCTTTAACCACTTAAGACCCGGACCTTTAGGCAGCTAAAGGACCCGGACAGTTTTTGCGATTCGGCGCTGCGTCGCTTTAACTGACAATTGCGCGATCGTGCGACGTGGCTCCCAAACAAAATTGGCGTCCTTTTTTCCCCACAAATAGAGATTTCTTTTGGTGGTATTTGATCTCCTCTGCGGGTTTTATTTTTTGCGCTATAAACAAAAATAAAGCGACAATTTTGAAAAAAAATCAATATTTTTTACTTTTTCCTATAATAAATATCCCCCAAAAATATTAAAAAAAAAAATTTCCTCAGTTTAGGCCGATACGTATTCTTCTACTTATTTTTGGTAAAAAAAATTGCAATAAGCGTTTATCGGTTGCTTTGCGCAAAATTTATAGCGTTTACAAAAAAGGGGATAGTTTTATTGCATTTTTATTATTATTATTTTTTTTACCACTAATGGCGGCGATCAGCGATTTTTTTCGTGACTGCGACATTATGGCGGACACTTCGGACAATTTTGACACATTTTTGGGACCATTGTCATTTTCACAGCGAAAAGTGCATTTAAATTGCACTGATTACTGTGAAAATGACAATTGCAGTTTGGGAGTTAACCACAAGGGGGCGCTGAAGGGGTTATGTGTGACCTCATGTGTGTTTCTAACTGTAGGGGGGGTGTGGCTGTAGGTGTGACGTCATTGATTGTGGTTCCCTATATTAGGGAACGCACAATCGATGATGGCGCCACAGTGAAGAACGGGGAAGCTGTGTTTACACACTCCTCTCCCCGTTCTTCAGCTCCGCGGACCGATCGCGGGACTCTTGCGGCGATCGGGTCCCGCAGTCACGGAGCTTCGGACCGTGTCGCGGGAGCGCGCCCGTGACCAACGACTGGGCACTTAAAGAGGACGTACCTGTACGTACATGTGCCCAGCCGTGCCATTCTGCCGACGTATATGTGCAGGAGGCGGTCCTTAAGTGGTTAAGAGCCCAGCCGTAGGTCGCGCCAGCGTGCACACGTGACCCGGTCCGAAGCTCCGTGACTGCGGGACCCGATCGCCGCTGGAGTCCCGCGATCGGTCCGCGGAGCTGAAGAACGGGGAGAGGTGAGTGTAAACAAACCTTCCCTGTTCTTCACTGTGGCAGTGTCACTGATCGTCTGTTCCCTGATATAGGGAAAGGCGATTACTGATGTCACACATCCAGCCCCGCCCCCCTACAGTTAGAAACACATATGAGATCACACTTAACCCCTACAGCTCCCCCTAGTGGTTAACTCCTAAACTGCAACTGTCATTTTCACAGTAATCAGTGCATTTTTATAGCACTTTTCGCTGTGAAAATGACAATGGTCCCAAAAATGTGTCAAAATTGTCCGAAGTGTCCACCATAATGTCGCAGTCACGAAAAAAATCGCTGATCGCCGCCATTAGTAGTAAAAAAAAAACGATTAATAAAAATGCCATAAAACTATCCCCTATTTTGTAAACGCTATCAATTTTGCGCAAACCAATCGATAAACGCGTATTGCGATTTTTTTACCAAAAATATGTAGAAGAATACGTATCGGCCTAAACTGAGGAAAAATATTTTTTTTATATTTTTGGAGGATATTTATTATAGCAAAAAGTAAAAAATATTGTTTTTTTTTTCAAAATCGTCGCTCTATTTTTGTTTATAGCACAAAAAATAAAAACCGCAGAGGTGATCAAATACCACCAAAAGAAAGCTCTATTTGTGGGGAAAAAAGGACGCCAATTTTGTTTGAATGCCACCTCGCACGACCGCGCAATTGTCAGTTAAAGCGACGCAGTGCCGAATCGCAAAAAGGGGCCTGGTCCTTAACCTGCATAATGGTCCGGGGCTTAATTGGTTAATGAGGTTCAGTCAGAGACTGGTGTGACTGGATCGGTGTTCTCTGTACAGCGCCGCGGTATATGTCAGAGATATATAAATGGAGGTCATTTGGAGTGAGACAATCTCCTCTCGTAGTTCCCTCCCCCCCCAGCAGGAGCGCGGCGGTGGAAGTCGCATTTCATGGCTTGTGCTGCTTCCTCTTCCTGAAAGCTTTGAGGAGGTTTTTGCAGAATCAGCAGTTTGTGATTTCAGGAAGTTCGATTTAAGGGAGAAGAATCATTCAGACAACAGATTAGTGCCGCCTTCCATGGAGAGCCGCCGGCCACATGCGTGTACGCCCACCTCGTCTGTGCCCAGACCCAACTGGGTGCATGTGGAGTGCCGGCATGGGCACAAATGCACCTCTGGACCCCTTTACATTACACAGTACCCTGCACCTCTGGACCCCTTTACATTACACAGCACCCTGCACTTCTGGACCCCTTTACATTACACATCACCCTGCACCGCTGGACCCCTTTACATTACACAGCACCCTGCACCTCTAGACCCCTTTACATTACACAGCACCCTGCATCACTGGACCCCTTTACATTACACAGCACCCTGCACCTCTGGACCCCTTTACATTACACAGCACCCTGCACCTCTGGACCCCTTTACATTACACAGCTCCCTGCACCTCTGGACCACTTTACATTACACAGCACCCTGCACCTCTGGACCCCTTTACATTACACAGTACCCTGCGCCTCTGGGCCCCTTTACATTACACATCACCCTGCACCGCTGGACTCCTTTACATTACACAGCTCCCTGCGCCTCTGGACCTCTTTACATTACACAGCACCCTGCGCCTCTGGACCCCTTTACATTACACAGCACCCTGCACCGCTGGACCCCTTTACATTACACAGCTCCCTTCGCCTCTAGACCCCTTTACATTACACAGCACCCTGCACCGCTGGACCCCTTTACATTACACAGCACCCTGCACCTCTGGACCCCTTTACATTACACAGCACCCTGCACCTCTGGACCCCTTTACATTACACAGCACCCTGCACTTCTGGACCCCTTTACATTACACATCACCCTGCACCGCTGGACCCCTTTACATTACACAGCACCCTGCACCTCTGGACCCCTTTACATTACACAGCACCCTGCACCTCTAGACCCCTTTACATTACACAGCACCCTGCATCACTGGACCCCTTTACATTACACAGCACCCTGCACCTCTGGACCCCCTTTACATTACACAGCACCCTGCACCTCTGGACCCCTTTACATTACACAGCTCCCTGCGCCTCTGGACCCCTTTACATTACACAGCACCCTGCACCTCTGGACCCCTTTACATTACACAGCACCCTGCACCTCTGGACCCCTTTACATTACACAGTACCCTGCGCCTCTGGGCCCCTTTACATTACACATCACCCTGCACCGCTGGACTCCTTTACATTACACAGCTCCCTGCGCCTCTGGACCTCTTTACATTACACAGCACCCTGCGCCTCTGGACCCCTTTACATTACACAGCACCCTGCACCGCTGGACCCCTTTACATTACACAGCTCCCTTCGCCTCTAGACCCCTTTACATTACACAGCACCCTGCATCTCTGGACCCCTTTACATTACACAGCTCCCTGCGCCCCTTTACATTACACAGCACCCTGCACTTCTGGGCCCCTTTACATTACACAGCACCCTGCATCTCTGGACCCCTTTACATTACACAGCTCCCTGCGCCCCTTTACATTACACAGCACCCTGCACTTCTGGGCCCCTTTACATTACACAGCACCCTGCATCTCTGGACCCCTTTACATTACACAGCACCCTGCACCTCTGGACCCCTTTACATTACACAGCTCCCTGCGCCTCTGGACCCCTTTACATTACACAGCACCCTGCGCCTCTGGACCCCTTTACATTACACAGCACCCTGCACCTCTGGACCCCTTTACATTACACATCACCCTGCACCTCTGGACCCCTTTACATTACACAGCACCCTGCACCCCTGGACCCCTTTACATTACACAGCATCCTGCATCACTGGACCCCTGTACATTACACAGCACCCTGCATCACTGGACCCCTGTACATTACACAGCACCCTGCACCTCTGGACCCTTTTACATTACACAACACCCTGCACCTCTGGACCCCTTTACATTACACAGCTCCCTGCACCTCTGGGCCCCTTTACATTACACAGCACCCTGCGCCTCCGGACCCCTTTACATTACACAGCTCCCTGCGCCTCTGGGCCCCTTTACATTACACAGCTCCCTGCATCTCTGAACCCCTTTACATTACACAGCACCCTGCGCCTCTGGACCCCTTTACATTACACAGCTGCGCCTCTGGGCCCCTTTACATTACACAGCACCCTGCGCCTCTGGACCCCTTTACATTACACAGCACCCTGCGCCTCTGGACCCCTTTACATTACACAGCACCCTGCATCACTGGACCCCTTTACATTACACAGCACCCTGCGCCTCTGGACCCCTTTACATTAAACAGCACCCTGCATCACTGGACCCCTTTACATTACACAGCACCCTGCGCCTCTGGACCCCTTTACATTACACAGCACCCTGCACCTCTAGACCCCTTTACATTACACAGCACCCTGCATCACTGGACCCCTTTACATTACACAGCACCCTGCACCTCTGAACCCCAGAAGGCAGAAAATCGTTGTTTTTATTATTCATGAAAAAATATATTTTTAAAGCAAAGATTAGAGGGCGACCCCATAGGACGGGGTTCCCAGGGGCACTAAGGAGAGAGTAGCGGCAGGAGCGGCTCGCTATCAGGCTGCCTCCCTCTAATTGAAAGCTTGTGCTGAGCTGCCTGAGCAGAGCAAGCAGGAAGGGGGATGGGAGGAGCTAAGCCTGTTATGGAAGAGCCTAAAGCGCCACCTGCTGGTTGGATGTAATTATGAAATACTCAGAAACAAGAAAGAGGGGGAGTGGGGGGGGAGGAGTCATTTTCTGAACGATCAGCTGTGTGTGTAATCTGAGCCTAGCCTGTTATGGAAGAGCCTAATGCGCCACCTGCATGCCAAATTCTCATCCGTTTTCCTTTTATTCGAAAAGCTTTATTGAAACATAGACAAGTTCACATGATCACGTCCAAGCACACTACACCGCACCAGACTACCCACCTCCACCACAGACGCGTTTCGTCCCAGCCAGGGCTCAATCATACAGGCAACAGTTGGGCTCGATCGTGTGAGCTTATTCATGTTACAATAAAGCTTTCTGAAGAAAAGCAGCTTCTTCTGCTGCAATTTGGAGCTTCATTAGTATGGCGGGGGAGGGGGGGGCGGGGGAGGGGGGGAAGCGAACCTGCAGCTGCAATCTGAGCACGTCCCTCTAGGAATCGCAATCACGGCTTGGACTAGTTGCACAGCGCCAATCAATACGCAATCAGCCAGGAACGCATAATTACCCCATGGGAGGGGTCTCATTAGCAGAGGAGTTCTGTTCCCAGGGTAGCTGAGGGGGAGGGGTTTCCACCATATAGTTCACCACATTACGGCGACTCGCGTCGCGAATCACGACGACCAATGCCGCTGGTGGTGCTCTG
Organism: Rana temporaria; assembly: GCF_905171775.1. Lineage (NCBI taxonomy): Eukaryota > Metazoa > Chordata > Amphibia > Anura > Ranidae > Rana > Rana temporaria. Next base: position 6,385,825 of record NC_053490.1, on the reverse strand, counting down.
TAATGTGTATGGAGGTACGATGAGTCAGGAGATGGACGAGGAATGTCTGATTGGGGGGGATTGGATGCCCCATGTGACCTCACTGCCCTAGGGGGCGGGGCTCATTCAAACTAGACATGTGCACTGCCGAAAAATGTGTTTGTTTCGGTTTCATTCATATTTTTGTTTGTGTTTTTTTTTTTTTGGGGTCATTCGTTATGATCGAAATTTGAAAATTCGAAAATGAAAAAATCCGAAAATTCGGAGATTCAGAAATTCGAAAAGCCGAAAAGTACCTCAGGCCAAATGAGGTACTGCAAGCCTATTTTCGTCTCCTGCACCCCCCGAACCTCAGGCCAAATGAGGTACTGCAAGCCTATTTTCGGCTCCGCTCAGCTCCTGCACCCCCCGTACCCCAGGCCAAATGAGGTACTGCAAGCCTATTTTCGTCTCCTGCACCCCCCGAACCTCAGGCCAAATGAGGTACTGCAGGCCTATTTTCGGCTCCGCTCGGCTCCTGCAACCTCCCCGAACCTCAGGCCAAATTAGGTACTGCAGGCCTATTTTCAGCTCCGCTCGGCTCCTGCACCCCCTGTACCTGAGGGCAAATGAGGTACTGCAGGCCCATTTTCGGCTCCGCTCAGCTCCTGCACCCCCCGTACCCCAGGCCAAATGAGGTACTGCAAGCCTATTTTCGACTCCTGCACCCCCAGAACCTCAGGCCAAATGAGGTACTGCAGGCCTATTTTCATCTCCGAACCTTCCCGTACCTCAGGCCAAATGAGGTACTGCAGGCCTATTTTCGGCTCCGCTCGGCCCTGCACCCCCAGTACCCCAGGCCAAATGAGGTACTGCAAGACTATTTTTGGCTCCTGCACCCCCCGAACCTCAGGCCAAATGAGGTACTGCAGGCCTATTTTCAGCTCCGCTCGGCTCCTGCACCCCCCGTACCTGAGGCCAAATGAGGTACTGCAGGCCTATTTTCGGCTCTGCTCGGCTCCTGCACCCTCCCCGTACCTCAGGCCAAATGAGGTACTGCAGGCCTATTTTCAGCTCCGCTCGGCTCCTGCACCCCCTGTACCTGAGGGCAAATGAGGTACTGCAGGCCCATTTTCGGCTCCGCTCAGCTCCTGCACCCCCCGTACCCCAGGCCAAATGAGGTACTGCAAGCCTATTTTCGACTCCTGCACCCCCAGAACCTCAGGCCAAATGAGGTACTGCAGGCCTATTTTCATCTCCGAACCTTCCCGTACCTCAGGCCAAATGAGGTACTGCAGGCCTATTTTCGGCTCCGCTCGGCCCTGCACCCCCAGTACCCCAGGCCAAATGAGGTACTGCAAGACTATTTTTGGCTCCTGCACCCCCCGAACCTCAGGCCAAATGAGGTACTGCAGGCCTATTTTCAGCTCCGCTCGGCTCCTGCACCCCCCGTACCTGAGGCCAAATGAGGTACTGCAGGCCTATTTTCGGCTCTGCTAGGCTCCTGCACCCTCCCCATACCTCAGGCCAAATGAGATACTGCAAGCCTATTTTCGGGCTCCTGCACCCCCAGAACCTCAGGCCAAATTAGGTACTGCAGGCCTATTTTCATCTCCGAACCTTCCCGTACCTCAGGCCAAATGAGGTACTGCAGGCCTATTTTCGGCTCCGCTCGGCCCTGCACCCCACGTACCCCAGGCCAAATGAGGTACTGCAAGCCTATTTTCGGCTCCTGCACCCCCCGAACCTCAGGCCAAATGAGGTACTGCAAGCCTATTTTTGGCTCCTTCCCCCCCGAACCTCAGGCCAAATGAGGTACTGCAGGCCTATTTTCGGCTCCTGCACCCCCCGAACCTCAGGCCAAATGAGGTACTGCAGGCCTATTTTCGTCTCCGAACCTTCCCGTACCTCAGGCCAAATGAGGTACTGCAGGCCTATTTTTGGCTCCTCTCAGCTCCTGCACCACCCAGTACCCCAGGCCAAATGAGGTACTGCAAGCCTATTTTCGGCTCCTGCACCCCCCCGAACCTCAGGCCAAATGAGGTACTGCAGGCCTATTTTCAGCTCCTGCACCCCCCGAACCTCAGGCCAAATGAGGTACTGCAGGCCTATTTTCGTCTCCGAACCTTCCCGTACCTCAGGCCAAATGAGGTACTGCAGGCCTATTTTTGGCTCCGCTCAGCTCCTGCACCCCCCGTACCACAGGCCAAATGAGGTACTGCAAGCCTATTTTCGGCTCCTGTACCCCCCGAACCCCAGGCCAAATGAGGTACTGCAAGCCTATTTTCGGCACCTGCACCCCCCTTACCTGAGGCCAAACTATTAGTGGTCTCTCCACAAATCATCCCTTTATGGAAGAGTGACAAGAAGAAAGGCATTGGAGAAAGAAAGACATAAGAAGTCCTGTTTGCAGTTTGTGAGAAGCCATGTGGGGGGAGGGGACACAGCATACATGTGGAAGAAGGTGCTCTGGTCAGATGAGACCAAAATTCTACTTTTTGGCATTAAAGCAAAACGTTATGTGTGGGGGGAAACTAACACTGCACATCACCCTGAACACACCATCCCCACCGTGAAACATGGTGGTGGCAGCATCATGTGGTGGGGATGCTTTTCTTCAGCCAGGACAGGGAAGCTGGTCAGAATTAATGGGAAGATGGATGGAGACAAATACAGGACAATCTTAGAATAAAACCTGTTAGATACTACAAAAGACTTGAGATTGGGGCAGAGGTTCACCTTCCAGCAGGACAACGACCCTAAAGTACAGCCAGAGCTACAAGGGAATGGTTTAGATCAAAGCCTATCCATGTGTTAGAATGGCCCAGTCACAGCCCAGACCTAAATCCCATTGAGAATCTGAAAATTGCTGTTCACAGATGCTCTCCATCCAATCTGTAGACATATCACATATGGTCATCATTAATGGACATCAAACATCAACAAGTGTAGACATATAACGGAGGGTCACCATTAATGAACATCAACAAGTGTAGACATATCACATATGGCCATCATGAATGGACATCAATAAACCATCAAGAAGTACAGTGTAGACATATAACATATGATCACCATCAATGGACATCAACCTTTAAGTGTGGAGATATCAGATATGATCACCATCAATGAACATCAACAAGCATAGACATATCATGTTTGGTCACCATCAATCGACATTGACCATCAACAAGTGTAGACATATAACGGATGGTCAAAATCATTGGAGGACATTAACCATCAACAAGTGTAGACATATCAAGGATGGTCACCATCAATGGACATCAGCAAGTGTAGACATATCAAGGATGGTCATCATCAATGGACATCAACAAGTGTAGACATATCAAGTATGGTCACCATCAATGGACATCAGCAAGTGTAGACATATCAAGGATGGTCACCATCAATGGACATCAACAAGTGTAGACATATCAAGTATGGTCACCATCAATGGACATCAGCAAGTGTAGACATATCAAGGATGGTCATCATCAATGGACATCAACAAGTGTAGACATATCAAGGATGGTCATCATCAATGGACATCAGCAAGTGTAGACATATCAAGGATGGTCATCATCAATGGACATCAGCAAGTGTAGACATATCAAGGATGGTCACCATCAATGGACATCAGCAAGTGTAGACATATCAAGGATGGTCACCATCAATGGACATCAGCAAGTGTAAACATATCAAGGATGGTCACTATCAATGGACATCAGCAAGTGTAGACATATCAAGGATGGTCACCATCAATGGACATCAGCAAGTGTAGACATATCAAGGATGGTCATCATCAATGGACATCAACACGTGTAAACATATCAAGGATGGTCATCATCAATGGACATCAACAAGTGTAGACATATCAAGGATGGTCACCATCAATGGACATCAGCAAGTGTAGACATAGAATGGATGGTCAAAATCAATGGAGGACATAACCATCAACAAGAGTAGACATATCAAGGATGGTCATCATCAATGGACATCAACACCCACCATCCATCCATCCTCCATCCATTGGTCACCCATCATCCATCCTCCATTCATTGATCACCCACCCACCATCCATTGATCACCCACCCACCATCCATCCATCCTCCATCCATTGATCACCCACCCACCATCCATCCATTGATTACCCACCTTGCTACCTTCAGACGATCCCTGAAATCTCATCTCTTCAAGCAATCCTATCACGTCTCCAACTAATCTTTTACCACTTCCATCAGCTCATTCCCCACAGTTACAACATTTTGTACCACCTGCCCCACCCTATTAGATTGTAAGCTCTTGTGAGCAGGGCCCTCTTAATCCTCCTTGTATTTTATTGTATAAATAACTGTATTGTCTCCAGTGGCGGCTGGTGAAGTTTTAGGATGGGGGGGCGCACAACCCTGCCCCTCCACATTTGGCCCCTCCCGTTTCTTGTAAGCCACGCCCCTTATATAATCCACCTACTCCGTCCCCTGTATTCCACTTGCTTCCACTCATAGTTTCAGGAGTATACAGCTCAGCATCACAGGACAGAGTATATAGCCCCAGCATCACAGGACAGAGTATATAGCCCCAGCATCACAGGACAGAGTATATAGCCCCAGCATCACAGGACAGAGTATATAGCCCCAGCATCACAGGACAGAGTATACAGCTCAGCATCACAGGACAGAGTATACAGCTCAGCATCACAGGACAGAGTATATAGCCCCAGCATCACAGGACAGAGTATAAAGGTATATGGTATATAGCGCAGCCTTACAGATCGGCGCAAACTGAAAAATTACACTGTTAAAAATGAGGGGTTCCTTCTATAATGAGGGGTTCCCACCTGTAAATCGCACGTATATACATTCTGCACCCTGTAAATCGCACATATCTGCATTCTACACATTTAGGTAGATTCAGAAAGAGTTAGGCCGGCTTATCAGTAGATAAGCCGACCTAACTCAGAATCTGCACCGACCTAAGTTTAAGTGTATTCTCAATCAGAGATACGCTTAAACATATCTAAAATACGACGGCTTGCGCCGTCCAATCCTAGGTTGCAATATTTTGGATGGCCGCTAGGTGGCGCTTCCATTGCGGTCGGCGTAGAATATGTAAATGAGTAGATACGCCGATTCACGAACGTACGCCCGGCCGACGCAGTACTTTTACGCCGTTTACGTAAGAGATAGGCCGCGTAAAGTTAGAGCTAGGCCCTAGTTGGAATAGTAATGTTAAAGTATGGCCGCCATTCCCGCGTCGAAATTCAAATTTTTTACGTCGTTTGCGTAAGTCGTCCATGAATCGGGATTTACGTCGTTTACGTCCACGTCAAAATCAATAGGCCCGTGCGGCGTACTTAGCCGCAGTGCACACTGGGAAGTGTAGGCGCTCGGCGCATGCGCAGTTAATAAAAAAACGTCAAAAACGTAAGGTCAAGCCCCATTAACATAAAACACGCCCCCTTAGACACATTTAAATTAGGCGCGCTTACGCCCGCCCGCTTTAGGCTACGCCGCCGTAACTTAGCAGGCAAGTACATTGTGAATCATGTACTTGCCTCGCTAACTTACGGCGGCGTAGCCTAAACACGCTAAGCTATGCCGCCGCAAAGTTGCGGCAGGGTATGTGAATCTGGGTGGGGATCAGGTTAACTCCAGGACCAGCGCACTGCTGATGACTTTGGGGGTCGATCAGACAGGCAGTGTAAAGAACGGAGCTGCCGCGTGACGTCACTTCCGGTTTTCGTCTGTAAGACAAAAACCCAGAAGTAACGGCAATAGCAATGCTCCCGGCGCCCATAGTGGATCCGGACGCACGGGAAGCTAATCGGCGCTTTGCAATGCGCCGCAAGGTGGGATAAAAGCCTGCAAATGAAGCGCCACGTCTGCAATCTTCTGATTGCATTGACGTGGCGCTTCCTAGGGCACTGGTGTCCGGCGCCGAATCTGATTTTATTAAAGGACATTTTTTTTTTTCCTTAAAGGGGCCATTTAAAAAAAATATTGGGGTGGATTCAGGTACCTGTTACGGCGGCGTATCTCCAGATACGCCGCCGTAATTTCAAATCTGCGCCGGCGTATCGTTACGCCGATTCTCAAAGGCAGATACGCTCCAAAAATAGGCTTCCTCCGCCGACGTATCTTGAATGCGGCGGCGTATAATTGTGTGCAATATTACGCTGGCCGCTAGGGGGCGCTTCCGTTGTTTTCGGCGTAGAATATGCAAATTACCTAGATACGCCGATTCACAAACGTACGTGCGGCCGGCGCAAATTATTTACGTCGTTTACGTTAGGCTTGTTCGACGTAAGGTTGCTCCTGCTATTAGGTGGCGCAGCCAATGTTAAGTATGGACGTCGTTCCCGCTTCGAAATTTGAATTTTTTACGTAGTTTGCGTAAGTCGTTTGCGAATAGGGCTGGACGTCATTTACGTTCACGTCAAAACCAATCCGTCGTTGCGGCGTACTTGGAAGCAATGCACACTGGGATATGTACACGGACGGCGCATGCGCCGTTCGTAAAACACGTCAATCACGTCAGGTCATCACACATTAGCATAAAACACGCCCCCCCCTTCCACATTTGAATTCCGCGCGCTTACGCCGGCCCCATTTACGCTACGCCGCCGCAACTTACGGAGAAAGTGCTTTGTGAATACTGCACTTGCTCCTGTCAGTTGCGGCGGCGTAGCGTAAATGCGATACGCTGCGCCGCCGTACGAATGGGCGCAGCTACGTGAATCTAGCCCTATATATATTTTTTTTGTGGCTTACAGGAGGAGGGGCGGCGCCCGGGCGCTCCCTATCGGCGGGCCGCCACTTTTTTTACATTGTAAAGTGCTGCGTAAACTGTTGACGCTCTATAAATCCTGTATAAGGAGAAATGACTGAAGTACTAACACCAGGAACTGTCAGGAGGTCCCACCAAAAATCTTACCACCCCCCCCCCCATTTCTCTAAATGTAAGGGAAAGGGCCCCTATACTAAGTGACAGGAGGTCCAATGTATCTACTGGGAGTTGTCGGTGGGACCTGCGCCAGATTGTTAGGGAAGTTCCACTTCCTCAAATTCTCCAAATTCAACAAAACATCTGAAGTCAGCTGAAAAGAAGGACAGCCCAACGATAGATTGCCACCCCCGGGGGCCAAGGAGAGCGACCGGTGACTGCAAGAGGCCCCGTCACCGGAGCAACACTAATGACAGTCCTAATGGGTCAGTCCGCCCACAACTGGAAAAGAGCGAACTCTACAACCGATATCATAAAGGAAGCCAATCATCAAATGTCGGACTTCACCGGAAGGCAACTCCAACCTAGAGTTCCCGAGTCTGTACACTCGCTGTGCCCATTATGAGGGGTTCCCACCATCCCTGTGCTGAGTTCCCGGGTCTGTACACTCGCTGTGCCCATTATGAGGGGTTCCCACCATCCCAGTGCTGAGTTCCCGGGTCTGTACACCCGCTGTGCCCATTATGAGGGGTTCCCACCATCCCTGTGCTGAGTTCCCGGGTCTGTACACCCGCTGTGCCCATTATGAGGGGTTCCCATCATCCCTGTGCTGAGTTCCCGGGTCTGTACACCTGCTGTGCCCATTATGAGGAGTTCCCACCACCCCTGTGCTGAGTTCCCGGGTCTGTACACCCGCTGTGCCCATTATGAGGGGTTCCCACCATCCCTGTGCTGAGTTCCCGGGTCTGTACACCCGCTGTGCCCATTATGAGGGGTTCCCACCATCCCTGTGCTGAGTTCCTGGGTCTGTACACCCGCTGTGCCCATTATGAGGGGTTCCCACCATCCCTGTGCTGAGTTCCCGGGTCTGTACACCCGCTGTGCCCATTATGAGGGGTTCCCACCATCCCTGTGCTGAGTTCCCAGGTCTGTACACCCGCTGTGCCCCATTATGAGGGGTTCCCATCATCTCTGTGCTGAGTTCCCGGGTCTGTACACCCGCTGTGCCCATTATGAGGGGTTCACACCTTCCATGTAGAAACACAGTAGCCAATCAGGTTTCATCACTCATCGACTCGCAGAGGCCATCTCAGTGACAGAAGATTGCTGATTGGCTATTGAGGTTATTGGGGCTCTGCCTGGGTTCAGCCTTCTTGTCTCAGGAAAAATTCTGCCCAATCTATTCCGGAATTCTGCCAACCTCCGCTATGGAGGCCATGACACATAAATAGATTTACAGGAGATTTTTAGGAACTGGATTGTAGAAATTACACCCATAGGTCTACGTATAAAACATTCGCTGAACGAATGTCAGAAGAATTCATGTAAGTTGACTAAAATTTCCTAAACCATTAATGCCTGTTATCAGCTGACTCCATCTAGTGGCCAAAATGTGATATAGTTTTCTGAAATACTGTACCACAATGCGAAAGCTGTACCGCATTTTGGCCACTAGATGGAGCTGATGATGCAAGCGTAGAAAAAATGCGGAACATTAAGTTCACCTTGCATGATTTTCTATATCGTTATCGCCATCTGGTGGCCAAACTGCTGTATAGCTTTCGCATTGAGGTATTTTGGCCACTAGATGGAGATGACGATGCAAGGCATTAATCTCTTAGAAAAAATATGGGACATTTAGTTTTAACTGGCATGATATCCTGTGCCGCCTGTCTAGCCATCTACAGGCCAAAATGCGGTATAGCTTTCTCATTGAAGTATTTCAGAAAACAATAACACATTTTGGCCACTAGATGGAGCTGATGATGCAAGGCATTACTCTCTTAGAAAAAATGCGGAACATTCAGTTTAACATGCATGATCGCCTGTATTATTATCGCCATCTAGTGGGCAAAAATGCTGTATAGCTTTCTCGTTGAGGTATTTCAGAAAACGATACCACATTTTTGCCACTAGATGGAGCTGATGATGCAAGCTAGGGTTGTCCCGATACCACTTTTTTGAGACCGAGTACAAGTACCGATACTTTTTTTCAAGTACTCGCCGATACCGAATACCGATACCTTTCATAAACTAAGCATCGTAATCACAGGTTACGATGCTCAGTTATGTGAATGGACAGAGTCAGTGATCACTGACTCTGTCCATTCGGAAAAGGTAGGAGCCGGATTTAGCGGCTCCTACCTCCGCTCTCCATCCTGACAGATGGAGGGGGGAGAGCGGCACGGAGGGGGGAGAAGACGGCACGGGGGGGACAAGACAGAACGGGGGGAGAGCGGCACGGAGGGGGACAAGACAGCATGGGGGGAGAGCGGCACGGAGGGGAACAAGGCAACACGGGGGAGAGCGGCACGGAGCGGGAGAAGACAGCACGGGGAGAGAGCAGCACGGAGCGGGAGAAGACAGCACGGGGGGAGAGCGGCATGGAGGGGGACAAGACAGCAGGGGGGGAGAGCGGCACGGAGGGGGACAAGACAGCACGGGGGGAGAGTGGCACGGAGAAGACTTGTAACTTCCCCCACCACCCAATACTTGACTGCCCAGGTATTGGGTGAAGCATCGGAGCATTTCAGCCGAGTACAAGTACTCGGGAAATGCTCGGTATCGGTACCGATACCGATACTAGTATCGGTATCGGGACATCCCTAATGCAAGCCATTACTCTCGTAGAAAAAATGCAGAACATTAATGATTAATGAACCTTGCATGATTTCCTATATCGTTATCGCCATCTAGTGGCCAAACTCCTGTATAGCTTTCACATTGAGGCGTTTTGGCCACTAGATGGAGCTGACTGACCATGCAAGGAATTAATCTCTTGGAAAAAATGCGGGGCATTTAATTTAACCTGCATGATATCCTATATCGTCTATCTAGCCATCTACAGGCCAAAATGCGGTATAGTTTTCGCATTGAGGTATTTTACAATACTATACCAATACTTCAATGAGAAAACTACACTGCATTTTGGTCACTAGATGGCGCCGATGATGCAAGCCATTACTCTCGTAGAAAAAATGCGGAACATTAAGTTCACCTTGCATGATTTCCTATATCGTTATCGCCATCTGGTGGCCAAAATGCTGTATAGCTTTCACATTGAGGTGTTTTGGTCACTAGATGGAGCTGACGATGCAAGGCATTAATCTTTTAGAAAAAATATAGGACATTCCGTTTAACTTGCATGATATCCTATATCGCTATCGCCATCTAATGGCCAAAATATGGGACATTTCGTTTTAACTGGCATGTTATCCCGTGTCGCCTGTCTAAGCCATCTACAGGCCAAAATGCGGTATAGCTTTCTCATCGAGGTACAGTTGAACCTCGGATTACAAGCATAGTCCGTTCCAGGAGAACGCTCGTAATCCAAAGTACTCGCATATCAAATCGAGTTTTCCCGTTGAAGTCAATGGAAACGTAAATAATTAGTTCCGCATTGACTTCAATGGGATGCAATTCCGAATGCGACCAGAGGTGGAGGGGCGCCAGAGAGCGACGAAAACGGCCAAAAATGCCCAAGGACACTTTGGCTCGTCTCCTGCGCCCCCCGTACCTCAGGCCAAATGAGGTACTGCAGGCCAATGTTCGGCTTTTCTGGGCTCCTGCGCCCCCGTACCTCAGGCCAAATGAGGTACTGCAGGCCTATTTTCACCTCCTGCACCCCCCGTACCTCAGGTCAAATGAGGTACTGCAGGCCAATGTTCGGCTTTTCTGGGCTCATGCGCCCCCGTACCTCAGGCCAAATGAGGTACTGCAGGCCTATTTTCACCTCCTGCACCCCCCGTACCTCAGGTCAAATGAGGTACTGCAGGCCAATGTTCGGCTCTTGCGCCCCCCGTACCTCGGGCAAAATGAGGTACTGCAGGCCTATTTAGCTTGAATTCTGCTCGCCTTGCGAGTCAACACTCGCAAACCGAGTCAACATTTAAAAAAAAATAAGTTGCTCGCAAAATCAAAACGCTCTCAAACCAAGTTACTCTTAATCCGAGGTTCCACTGTATTTCAGAAAACTATAACACATTTTGGCCACTAGATGGCGCCGACGATACAAAGGTATTAATCTCTTAGAAAAAATACGGGTTTCGGATTATTTAACTTGCAGGATTGCCTCTGACACTCGTGCAACGAATGTTTTTACACGTTGATCCCTTAGTATTATTATGAATTTCACATTATTATGGACCAATTCGTCACTTTTTATATATTTTTTTATCTCTTTTTTTTTTTGTTTTTTGCATATTTGTAATCTTTGACAATTATTTAGTTATACTCACCTGTACATCTTCTTATATTATAATATTGTATACTGGATACCGATATGATCCCATCTGTCATTACATATATATAAGGGCCAGATTCACAGTAACAGTACGCCAGAGTATCTGCTGATACTCCGGCGTACTTTCAAATTTGCCGCGTCGTATCTTTATTTGTAATTCACAAACAAAGATACAACGGCATTTGGCTAAGATCCGACAGGCGTACGGCTTCGTACGCCTTCGGATCTTAGGATGCAATACTTCGGCGCCCGCTGGGTGGAGATCGCGTCGTTTTCCCCGTCGGGTATGCTAATTAGCTGTTTACGGCGATCCACGAAGGTACGCGCGTTCGTCGCATTCTCTTACGTCGTCGCTAGTCGGCTTTTCCCGTCGCAAAGTTACGGCTGCTATTGAGGTGGTGTAACAATAGACAGCCCATGTTAAAGTATGGCCGTCGTTCCAGCCTCGAATTTCAATTTTTTTTGTGTAAGTCGTCCGGGAATACGAAAGTACGTAACGCACGTCGCCGTTCAAAACATTACGTCGGGGCACGGCGGGAAATTTCAAAACGGAGCATGCGCAGTACGTTCGGCGTGGGAACGCGCCTTATTTTAAATGGTCCCCGCCCCATTTGAATTAGGCGGGCTTGCGCCGGACGGCTTTACGCTACGCCGCCGCAAGTTTACACGCAAGTGCTTTGTGAATCAAGCACTTACGATGAAAACTTGTGGCGGTGTAACGTAAAGGGGATACGTTACGCCGCCGTAAAGGTACGTGAACCTGGCCCATATGTGTTTAAGGCCCTGAAGAAGAGGCGCTTGCGTCCCCGCAACGCGTCTGCCTCTTCTGAACTAAATGTTCTATTCTTCGCCTTATGAGCGAGGAATACAAATCTGATGGGGCTCTAAGCTCTTTCTACTCTACTAAAGAGATACGTTTGTATCGGAGAGTTCCCCTCACTTCCTGTCGGAATATTATCCCCAGGACATGCAAAAACCCGACAGGGGATCAAACCCCCTCCTTACTCCCCCCCCCCATCCTAAATTGAGACCACAGGTTTAATCCCCGGACACATACTTTACAAATGTAACTGATAATTACTAAGAAGAGATTGCAACTTGTGTGGCCATCCTATGATCTACAGTTGAACCTCGGATTACGAGTATAATCCCTTCTAGGAGTATGCTTGTAATCCAAAGCACTCGCATATCAAAGCAAGTTTCCCCATTGAAATCAATGGAAAATAAAATAAATTTGTTCCGCATTGACTTCAATGGGATGCAATACCAAATGTGGCCAAAGGTTAGGGGGGAGGGGCACCAGAGAGCGCCAAAAACGTCCGAAAAGGACCAAGGACACTTCGGCTCGGCGTCTGCGACCCCGTGCCTCAGGCCAAATGAGGTACTGCAGGCCAATGTTCAGCTCCTGTGCCCCCGTACCTCAGGCCAAATGAGGTACTGCAGGCCAATGTTCAGCTCCTGTGCCCCCGTACCTCAGGCCAAATGAGGTACTGCAGGCCAATGTTCAGCTCCTGTGCCCCCGTACCTCAGGCCAAATGAGGTACTGCAGGCCAATGTTCAGCTCCTGTGCCCCCGTACCTCAGGCCAAATGAGGTACTGCAGGCCTATTTAGCTTGAATTCTGCTCGTCTTGCGAGTCAACACTTGCAAACCGAGTCGGAATTTAAAAAATTAAAACGTTCTCAAACCAAGTTTCCACTGTACAATATTTGGTGGTGCAGGTGGCCCCAACTGTGGCCCCTGACAGTTCCAAAGGGCCACACGTGATATTCAATAAATGACAGAAGACTGTTAGGCAGATCAGAGCCAAAAGGGGACCCAAGTAAAACTTATTTTGATAAACACAGAGGTCTCGGTTGCACCTTTTTTGCTACCCTGTGTGCCGAAAACAACGTTCCTCTGTAAAGATTTCCCTGACAAGGTGTGGGGCATGGGCGTAGCATAAGGGGTTGCAGGGGTCTCAATGGCAACCCCACCCCCTAGCTCCAGGGGGCCCCTGCAGCCTTCCCTGTCATATTATCATATCCTCCACAAAGTCCAGCTCCGATCTGCCCAAGGGCCCCACAGCCACGCTCCAGTACTGGGCTTCCACTTTGCCTTCCACGGTCCACACCCCTCTGTTCTCATTGACCGGGGAGAAGCTGTGACCTGTTTCATGAATGGAGAGGAGCACGGGGTGAGAACAGCCCAGGGGGCCAGGTCAACTTTTGCATCAGGTGTGGGGTCCTTGGCTGTGGCCCCTAACAGCTCCAAAGGGCCCCAAAAAAATTTCAACATCAGACTATCAGCGACTTCACATATACTAGAGGAGACCAATAGAGGAGATTGGAGACATGCAATATGAGACTGCTAGAGGTCACTTTCATTACAAAGATTACTGACCGCTGGGGGCCGCACAGCAAAGACCAAAGGGCCGTATATGGCCCCAGGGGGCCGCAGGCTGGGCACCAGGGATCTATTTTATCCAACACACTCGCCCAATTTTCGATGAAAGCCGGATCTGATGTGAGCCCACACACTGTGCGGTTTTATCACAACATGTTTATCAAGCTGGAGAGTCGGCTGTCCCATCGGCCATGTGAGACTAAAACCAATCAGATATCAGATACCTCCATCCTATGAGCCAAGGAGATAGATAGATAGATAGATAGATAGATAGATAGATAGATAGATAGATAGATAGATAGATAGATAGATAGATAGATAGATAGATAGATGTAGAGATAGATATATAGATGATTGATAGATAGATAGATAGATAGATAGATAGATAGATAGATAGATAGATAGATAGAATTGCTGTAGATCACAGATAATAGATTTTTTGATAGGTAGATAGAGATAGATAGATAGATAGATAGATAGATAGATATTTGAGAAATGCACAGATAGATCAATAGACAGACAGATAGATATCACTAGATAGATAGATAGAATTGCTGTAGATCACAGATAATAGATTTTCTGATAGGTAGATAGATAGATAGATAGATAGATAGATAGATAGATAGATAGATAGATAGATATTTGAGAAATGCACAGATAGATCAATAGACAGACAGACAGATAGATAGATAGATGCTGTAGTGGATATATAGATGATTGATACATAGATAGATCGATAGATAATTGAGAAATACACAGATAGATCAATAGACAGACAGATATATATCAATAGATAGATAGATGTAGATAGGTGCTGTATATATAGATAGATAGATAGATAGATAGATAGATAGATAGATAGATAGATAGATAGATGGAGAGATAGATCGATAGATAATTGAGAAATGCACAGATAGATCAATAGACAGACAGATATATATCAATAGATAGATAGATGTAGATAGGTGCTGTATATATAGATAGATAGATAGATAGATAGATAGATGGAGAGATAGATCGATAGATAATTGAGAAATGCACAGATAGATCAATAGACAGACAGATATATATCAATAGATAGATAGATAGATGTAGAGATAGATATATAGATGATTGATAGATAGATAGATAGATAGATAGATAGATAGATAGATAGATAGATAGATAGATAGATAGATAGATGTAGAGATAGATATATAGATGATTGATAGATAGATAGATAGATAGATAGATAGATAGAATTGCTGTAGATCACAGATAATAGATTTTTTGATAGGTAGATAGATAGATAGATAGATAGATAGATAGATAGATAGATAGATAGATAGATAGATAGATAGATAGAATTGCTGTAGATCACAGATAATAGATTTTTTGATAGGTAGATAGATAGATAGATAGATAGAGAGATAGATAGATAGATAGATAGATAGATAGATAGATAGATAGATAGATAGATAGATACTGCAGATATATATGTAGCGCCTGGTTACTTCTAAGAACCGGTGCTAGTTTAAATTTAGAGGGGGTCAGAGAGATAAGTACCTCTGACCAGTCTGATTTGTTTAAATTGGGTCTCTGTCTCAGCTTGGCTGTGCTGTGGACTCATTCTGTTGTTCCTGGGGTGCTGTTCCCACCCCAGGAGGACAGGTGGCAGCAATGGTTTGGGTTCTTTTCCCCAGCAGCTTATCAGGAGGGGTTTTCCTCGCTGGGTATTAATGAGACAGACGTCATTGGTCTGGGTTCTTCTTCCAGTGCGGCACCCACCTTTAGGGTGACCACATCAGTGGCCACCCAGGGAAATGGCCTTCCGGGCCGGGGTGCCCGTGCCACACGGTGTTCCTGGTTCTGGGACCAAGTTGGTCAGGAACATTAGAGCTGTGGCTGGACCCCAGTAATCGACTGGGTCCCCAATCCTGAGAAGATCCCAAGCGTTTGTTTCTTTGAGAGGAAGCTGTTCGGTGGGGAGTCAAGAGAGGCTGGCGATCCAATAGGGTCTCGACAATCCACCGGGGATCAAGGTAACCGGGAACTGAGAGGCTGGACGTCGGTCACCTATCAGTCGGTAACCTGCAAACTACCTGAAGGAGATCCAGGCGCAAAGTCTATCAAGGAGCATCATCTCCGCTATCTCAATCCTAAGGAGGGTCTGTGGCAGAGACTTTTCCTCTAAGTTCCGAGTGATAGTCTGGCTGCCAGGTCAGTGAGAGAGGCCTGTCCGGGTACGCTAAGCCCACTCAGGCTGGAGTGGCGAAAGAAATGCTACACGTGGGAGCAGGACTGCCTCCCTATTGCTACGCCTGAATCTGCTATTTCTCCTTCTACTGAATCTCTACCTTTCACCACAAGTTTTATTGTTTTTACCCGCCTGGGTAATAAAGAGCACAAAAAAAGACACCTGTCGTGGACATTCCGTCGGAACTGATAAAATATGGTCCCAAAAAGTGCAGGAGAAAGTGATGAGGTTGGCACGCTTACCAGAGACGCTTACCCTGATGACGTCCAATAGGACGAAACGCGTCGGGGTGACGGTTGTGGAATCATTGCATACTTACATGTTACAAACTTGTGTAAACCCCTTTTTTTTTTTTTACAATAAATATACCAAGCAGTATGACGCTATGCACGCTTCTCCTTTTTTTCATGCACATTACGGATAATCGCACCAAAACCGCAAGTTTTGGCGTCTGCGCCCCGCTGCCGGGAACCTTTGGTGTATATCGGGTGGGACCTCTCCTGCTCACAGCGTCCTCCTGTGGTGGGGCGGAGGAGCCACGAGGTAACATGCCACCCAAAACAAACCAGCAGCTCCTTCGGGGGGTAGTACTACACGTGGGGGCTCGTCCGGGATAGGCTGTTACCTCGGACAACTACATTGGAACATTTATTCTGCCCTTAAAAGCCAGGAATTGTGGTGGCGTTGGACTGTGCTGGTGAGGAGGGAGTTAACGTCGGGTAGTTAAAGTCTGGGGGCGCACGTGTGCCTGCAACGTGCCCAGAAAAAGAACTCAAAGTGGGAGGAGTTACCCACCCCTGCGTGAGACGTAGGGCGAGTTTGGCGCCAAAGGACAGAGTGATTGCCCGCCCACGAGAGAGAGAGTCATGCAAACATGTATGTGCCCCCCGACGCTGTTTGAGAGATTGAGCCCCCCCATGTCTACGGCGGGAATCAATCTGATGTCTGCTGCCACCGGAGTCCCCCTCGCCGATACCGGGATCAGAATGGGGACGCAGGGGAGGTCCGTGCTGTTTTCCAGCGGTAGCGTGGAGGCCCTTGGACTGTCTTGTCCCCGTTACTACTACCTTCACCATACACACTAGACTGCAGAAGAGCCAGGAGGGAACATGCCACCCAAAACAAACCAGCAGCTCCTTCGGGGGTAGTACTACACGTGGGGGCTCGTCCGGGATAGGCTGTTACCCCGGACAACTACATTAGAAAATGTATTCTGCCCTTAAAAGCCAGGAATTGTTGTGGCTTGGACTGTGCTGGTGAGGAGGGAGTTATCGTCAGGTAGTCAAAGTCTGGGGGCGCACGTGCGCCTGCAACGTACCCAGAAAAATAACTCAAAGTGGGAGGAGTTACCCACCCCTGCGTGAGACGTAGGGCGAGTTTGGTGCCAAAGGACAAAGTGATTGCCCGCCCACGAGAGAGAGAGTCGTGCAAACATGTCTGTGCCCCCGACGCCGTTTGAGAGATTGAGACCCCCCCCATGTCTACGGCGGGAATCAATCTGATGTCTGCTGCCACCGGAGTCCCCCTCGCCGATACCGGTATCAGAATGAGGACTCGGGGGAGGTTCGTGCTGTTTTCCAGTGGTAGCGTGGAGGCCCTTGGACTGTCTTGTCCCCGTTACTACTACTTTCACCATACACACTAGACGGCGGAAGAGCCAGGAGGGAACATGCCACCCAAAACAAACCAGCAGCTCCTTCGGGAGTAGTGCTACACGTGGGGGCTCGTCCGGGATAGGCTGTTACCTCGGACAACTACATTGGAAAATGTATTCTGCCCTTAAAAGCCAGGAATTGTGGTGGCGGTGGACTGTGCTGGTGAGGAGAGAGTTAACGTCAGGTAGTTAAAGTCTGGGCGCACGTGGCCAGAAAAAGAACTCAAAGTGGGAGGAGTTACCCACCCCTGCGTAAGGCGTAGGGCGAGTTTGGCGCCAAAGAACAGAGTGATTTCCCGCCCACGAGAGAGAGTCGTGGCAAACATGTCTGTGCCCCGACGCCGTTTGAGAGATTGAGACGTAAATGATGGCGGATAAGTGAAGAATGAGAAGTAAATGATGGAGGATAAGTGAAGAATGAGAAGTGAATGATGGCGGATAAGTGAAGAATGAGAAGTAGATGATGACGAATAAGTGAAGAATGAGAAGTAGATGATGACGAATAAGTGAAGAATGAGAAGTAGATGATGGCGGATGAGAGAAGAATGAGAAGTAAATGATGGAGGATAAGTGAAGAATGAGAAGTAAATGATGGCAAATAAGTGAAGAATGAGAAGTAAATAATAACGGATAAGTGAAGAATGAGAAGTAAATGATGGCAGATAAGTGAAGAATGAGAAATAAAAGATGGCGGATAAGTGAAGAATGAGAAGTAAATGATGGAGGATAAGTGAAGAATGAGAAGTAAATGATGGCGGATAAGTGAAGAATGAGAAGTAGATGATGGCGGATAAGTGAAGAATGAGAAGTAGATGATGGCGGATAAGTGAAGAATGAGAAGTAAATGATGGAGGATGAGTGAAGAATGAGAAGTAAATGATGGCGGATAAGTGAAGAATGAGAAGTGAATGATGACGGATAAGTGAAGAATGAGAAGTAAATGATGGAGGATAAGTTAAGAATGAGAAGTAAATGATGACGGATAAGTGAAGAATGAGAAGTAGATGATGGAGGATAAGTGAAGAATGAGAAGTGAATGATGGCGGATAAGTGAAGAATGAGAAGTAAATGATGGTGGATAAGTGAAGAATGAGAAGTAAATGATGACGGATAAGTGAAGAATGAGAAGTAGATGATGGCGGATAAGTTAAGAATGAGAAGTAGATGATGGAGGATAAGTGAAGAATGAGAAGTAGATGATGGAGGATAAGTGAAGAATGAGAAGTAAATGATGGTGGATAAGTGAAGAATGAGAAATGAATGATGGTGGATAAGTGAAGAATGAGAAGTGAATGATGGTGGATGAGTGAAGAATGAGAAGTGAATGATGACGGATAAGTGAAGAATGGGAAGTAAATGATGGCGAATAAGTGAAGAATGAGAAGTAAATGATGGCGAATAAGTGAAGAATGAGAAGTAGATGATGGAGGATGAGTGAAGAATGAGAAGTAAATGATGACGGATAAGTGAAGAATGAGAAGTGAATGATGGTGGATGAGTGAAGAATGAGAAGTAAATGATGGCGGATGAGTGAAGAATGAGAAGTAGATGATGGCGGATAAGTGAAGAATGAGAAGTAGATGATGGCGGATGAGTGAAGAATGAGAAGTAAATGATGGTGGATAAGTGAAGAATGAGAAGTAAATGATGGCGGATAAGTGAAGAATGAGAAGTGAATGATGGTGGATGAGTGAAGAATGAGAAGTGAATGATGGTGGATGAGTGAAGAATGAGAAGTGAATGATGACGGATAAGTGAAGAATGAGAAGTAAATGATGGCGAATAAGTGAAGAATGAGAAGTAAATGATGGCGAATAAGTGAAGAATGAGAAGTAGATGATGGAGGATGAGTGAAGAATGAGAAGTAAATGATGGCGGATAAGTGAAGAATGAGAAGTGAATGATGGTGGATGAGTGAAGAATGAGAAGTAAATGATGACGGATAAGTGAAGAATGAGAAGTGAATGATGGTGGATGAGTGAAGAATGAGAAGTAAATGATGGCGGATGAGTGAAGAATGAGAAGTAAATGATGACGGATAAGTGAAGAATGAGAAGTGAATGATGGTGGATGAGTGAAGAATGAGAAGTAAATGATGGTGGATGAGTGAAGAATGAGAAGTAGATGATGGCGGATAAGTGAAGAATGAGAAGTAGATGATGGCGGATAAGTGAAGAATGAGAAGTAGATGATGGTGGATGAGTGAAGAATGAGAAGTAAATGATGGCGGATAAGTGAAGAATGAGAAGTAAATGATGGAGGATGAGTGAAGAATGAGAAGTGAATGATGGAGGATGAGTGAAGAATGATAAGTAAATGATGGCGGATAAGTGAAGAATGAGAAGTAAATGATGGCGGATGAGTGAAGAATGAGAAGTAAATGATGGTGGATAAGTGAAGAATGAGAAGTAAATGATGGCGGATAAGTGAAGAATGAGAAGTAGATGATGGCGGATAGGTGAAGAATGAGAAGTAAATGATGGCGGATAAGTGAAGAATGAGAAGTAAATGATGGTGGATGAGTGAAGAATGAGAAGTAGATGATGGTGGATGAGTGAAGAATGACAAATAAATAAATAAATGATGGCGGTCGAGTGAAGAATGAGGGGAAAGAAAGACAACCCAATGGGACCTCCAGCCCGCGGTCACTCGGCACTTGTCACTTGTAAGGGACGGTTGGCCGTTGTCACCCGATACAATCATCTACATCAGTGGTCTCCAAAATGCGGCCCGGGGGCCAGATGTGGCCCTTTGCTTGCTTTTATCCGGCCCTTGGGGCATTATTTCATTCACCGATACTAACAATGGGGCATAGTTTCTCCTACTGACACCAACAATGGGGACTAATGACATCAAGAAAGGGGTCCAATGACATTAACGATGGGACACAATTCCTCACAATGACACCAACAATGGGACACAATTCCTCACAATGACACCAACAATGGGACACAGTTTTTCTCAATGACACCAACAATGGGACCCAATAACGGGGCACAGTTACTCCCACTGAAACAATGGGGCGTTAATTTTTCCCACTGATGTCGGTACCTTTTTGACTCCCACTGACCACTGTCCGGCCCTCGTAAAGTCTGAAGGACATTAAACTGGCCCTTTGCTTAGAAAGTTTGGAGACCCCCCTGATCTACATCTACACTGTTTACATTGTAAATGTTCCTCCTCCTGATACATTGTATCACAACATTGTAGAAGAACCTCAATCATACAATTCTCGCCCGTCGCATATATTTCGATGTTTTCCCTTTTGGTTACATTTATATAAAAAGTAGAGTTGAGGAAGAACATTGGCGTTTCCGGGATGTACATCCTCCGCGCTCCCACAAGAACGGAATCAAAAGGGGAACCCCGGATTAACAATGGAATCTTTTTTGGAAGTGGGATAAGTTGAGACACCTGTAACCCCCAGTAAGCCGCCCCACCCCCCCAACCTACTTGGGAGCGTTTAACCCTGATGGTAAAAGTGTGAATACGGTGAGACACTGACCTGGTGCCTTTGTCGCCCATTCCCAGGCTGTTCCTACGGAGGGATTTCAGGTGGTCGGAGGAGGAGGTGATGGCGGTGACCCGGAGAGCCGGTCTTGGGGGGTCTCGCTTCTCAGGAGTGATAGTGAGCGGGATGGAAAGCCGGTCTTGGGGGGTCTATCGGTCCTCAGGAGTGATGGTAAGCGGGATGGATTGCCAGTGCTGGAGGGTCTCGGTCCTCAGGAGTGATGGTGAGTTGGATGGATAGCCGGTGTTGGGGGTCTTGGTCCTCAGCAGTGATGGTGAGCGGGATGGAGAGCCAGTGTTGGGGGTCTCAGTCCTCAGCAGTGATGGTGAGTGGGGGGAGAGCCGGTGTTGAGGCGGTCTATCAGTCCTCAGGAATGATGGTGAGCGGGATGAAGAGCCGGTGTTGGGGGGTCTCAGTCCTCAGCAGTGATTGTGAGAGGGGGGAGATCCAGTGTTGGGGGGTCTTGGTCCTCAGCAGTGATGGTGAGCGGGATGGAGAGCCAGTGTTGGGGGTCTTGGTCCTCAGCAGTGATGGTAAGCAGTAGGGAGAGCCGGTGTTGGAGGGACTTGGTCCTCAGCAGTGATGGTGAGTGGGGGGAGAGCCAGTGTTGGAGGGTCTCGGTCCTCAGCAGTGATGGTGGGCGGGATGGAGAGCCAGTGTTGGGGGTCTCAGTCCTCAGCAGTGATGGTGAGTAGGGGGAGAGCCAGTGTTGGGGGTCTCGGTCCTCAGCAGTGATGGTGAGCGTTATGGAGAGCCGGTGTTGGAGGGTCTCGGTCCTTAGCAGTGATGGTGAGCGGGATGGAGAGCCGGTGTTGGGGGTCTCGGTCCTCAGCAGTGATGGTGAGCGGTATGGAGAGCCGGTGTTGGGGGTCTCAGTCCTCAGCAGTGATGGTGAGTAGGGGGAGAGCCAGTGTTGGGGGTCTCGGTCCTCAGCAGTGATGGTGAGCGGTATGGAGAGCCGGTGTTGGAGGGTCTCGGTCCTTAGCAGTGATGGTGAGCGGGATGGAGAGCCGGTGTTGGGGGTCTCAGTCCTCAGCAGTGATGGTGAGTGGGGGGGAGAGCCGGTGTTGGGGGTCTTGGTCCTCAGCAGTGATGGTGAGTGGGATGGAAAGCTGGTGTTGGGGGTCTCGGTCCTCAGCAGTGATGGAGAGCCGGTGTTGGGGGTCTTGGTCCTTAGCAGTGATGGTGAGCGAGATGGAGAGCCGGTGTTGGGGGTCTCGGTCCTCAGCAGTGATGGTGAGCGGGATGGAGAGCCGGTGTTGGGGGTCTCGGTCCTCAGCAGTGATGGAGAGCCGGTGTTGGGGGTCTTGGTCCTCAGCAGTGATGGTGAGCGGGATGGAGAGCCGGTGTTGGGGGTCTCGGTCCTCAGCAGTGATGGAGAGCCGGTGTTGGGGGTCTTGGTCCTCAACAGTGATGGTGAGCAGTAGGGAGAGCCGGCTTTGTTTTGCAGACCTGATCAGCTGGAAATAAACAAGGAATCCGGCGTCCTCTCGCTGATGTAAATCCTGATGAGATTATAAAGGGGGGGAAGGCATGAAATGAGAAGGTTGGTGGTGATCGGGGGGGGGGGGGGGAATAATTCAGATGATTCCTCAGGCAGACAGCTCGTCCTCTCTCTCTCTCTATGGGTGCTGTATGTGGGCTGAGCGAGCTGTCAGCTCTGTGTGCTGCTCCTCAGATCCACCCTCAGTGCTGCTTCCTGCCAGATTACCATACACAGCACAAGTCAGTCCACAGGATGAGGAGCCTTCATACTGCTAGCATGGCCTGTCCTCCCTGCAAAGCCCGGCCTGGAGCTGCCGGAGAGGAGGCTGCCTGCCTGCCTGCGTTACGTAATAATGCACAGTGCAAAAATCACAACACAGGAGGCACCGCAACGTATTGCAATGTAACACAACGTCAGAAATAACACAAAGCAATGCAATGTAATACATCAAAAATAACATACAATATAGAACACAATGCAATATAATACATAATGCAAAGCAGTATAAAACGCAATGCAATATAAAAAAAAAAAAACGCAATGTAATGCAATATAACACAACATCAGAAATAACATAATGCAATATAATACAGCAGCAAAAATAACATAATAAAATGCAATATAGAATGCAAAGCAACATACTAATATACAGCAATGTAATGCAATATAGTACAACATCAGAAATAACATAATGCAATATAATACATCAGAAATAACATAATGCAATATAATACTTTAGAAATAACATAATGCAAAGCAGTATAAAACACAATGTAATGCAATATAATACAACATCAAAAATAACATAATAAAATGCAATATAGAACGCAATGCAATATGATATACTGCAATGTAATGCAATATAATACAACATCACAAATTACATAATAAAAAGCAATTTAGAACACCACAATGTAATGCAATATAATACACCATAAGAAATAACATAATAAAATGCAATATAGAACACAAAGCAATATAATATACCACAATGTCATGCAATATAATAAACCACAATGCAATATAATACACCAGAAATAACATAATGGGATGCAATATAATACATAAAAAATAACAGAATGCAAAGCAGTATAAAAACGCAATGCAATATAAAAAAAAAGCAATGTAATGCAATATAACACAACATCAAAAATAACATAATAAAATGCAATATAAAATGCAAAGCAATATAATACACCACAATGTAATGCAATATAGTACAACATCAGAAATAAGATAATGCAACATCATAATTAACATACGGAAGTGCAATATAGAAGACAATGTAATATAATAGGTTGAAATGTAATGCAATATAAAACAACATCAGAAATAACACAATACAATGTATTATAGAACACAATGCAACAAAATACACTGCAATGTAATGCAATTTAATTCAATGTTACACACAGTCTAATGCAGTTCAATACACTGCAAGGTAATGAAAAATAATACAGCTTCATAAATAGCATAATGCAATGCAATATAGAAGAAATTGCGATGTTCCTCTCAAGGTAATGCAATACAGTACAATACAATAGGAGAAATAATATAATGCAACAAAATGTAGAACCCAATATAATTCCCCACCATGTAATGCAATATGTCATAAGCAACACAATGCAGTATAGAAAAAAAAGTGCAACAAATTGCATTTCAATGTGATCTAATTTTATTCAACGCCATACATAATATAATGCAATACAACACACCACAATGCAATGCAATATAATACAACATCTAAAACAATGCAATGCAATCTAGTACATATTGCGATAATATATATATATTACTACAATATGATGCAATATAATAATAATTCTGTAGTCTATCCAAGATAACACTTATTCATCCCCCTATCTGACCCTTTAACACTTACTACCCCTTGTATTACACTTTGATGCCTGACCATCCCCTATCTGACCCCTTAACATTTAATCAACCCCTATCTTACCCCTTAACAATCCCCTATCCAAATGTTTAATATCCAACCATAGATTTTCCAAACCCTTAACACTTAGCCATTCCTTATCTGACCCCTGACACCTTAACTCTTATTAACACTTAACCATCCCCTATCCAAACCCTTAACAAGTATCCAAACCTTTAACACTTAAGCCATCCCCTATTTGACCCCTTATTACATATTCAACAACTGATACCTTGACTCTTATCAACCCATACATGACCCTTCAACATTTATCCATCCCCCACCCAAACCCTTTAAACCTAACCATCCCCTATCCAAACCCCTAAGGCCCCGTACACACGGTCGGTTTGGTCCGCTGAGAATGAACCGAAGTTCAGTTTCATCGGACCAAACCGACCGTGTGTCTAGGCTAGCGGTCTGGTTTCCTTCGGTCCAAAATTTCTAAACATGCTTCAAAACCGAACCGATGGACCGCTGGCCGATCGGACCAAACCGATGGTTAGTACACAAAAGCATCGGTTCAAAACCCGCACATGCTCAGAATCAAGTCGACGCATGCTTGGAAGCATTGAACTTCGTTTTTTTCAGCACGTCGTGTGTTTTACGTCAGAATCAGAATTTGAACTGATGGTGTGTACACATATCAGGCCGTCAGGCCACTTCAGAAGTGAACCGCTGAAAACGAACCGACGGACCAGTCTCATCGGTTTGGTCCGACCGTGTGTACAAGGCCTAACACTCACCATTCCCTATCCAAACCCTTAACACTTATCCATTCTGTATCCAAACCCTTACCACTTACCATTCCCAATCCAAACCTTTAACACTTAACCATTCCCAATCCAAACCTTTAACACTTAACCATTCCCTATCCAAACCCTTAACACTTATCCATTCTGTATCCAAACCCTTACCACTTACCATTCCCAATCCAAACCTTTAACACTTAACCATTCCCAATCCAAACCTTTAACACTTAACCATTCCCTATCCAAACCCTTAACACTTAAACATTCGGGGCCAGATTCAGAAAGAAGTTACGCTGGCGTGTCTATTGATACGCCGCGTAACTTCTAGGATGCGCCGGCGTATCTTTTTTCTGTATTCAGAAAACAAGATACGCCGGAATTTTGCTAAGATCCGACCGGCGTAAGCCTCTTACGCCGTCGTATCTTAGTTGCATATTTACGCTGGCCGCTAGGTGGCGCTTCCGTAGATTTACGTGAGGAATATGCAAATTAGGTAGATATGCCGATTCACAAACGTACGTACGCCCGGCGCATTTTTTTACGTCGTTTACGTAAGGCTTTTTCCGGCGTAAAGTTACCCCTGCTATATGAGGCGTACGCAATGTTAAGTATGGACGTCGGGCCAGCGTCAAATTTTACGTCGATTACGTCGTTTGCGTAAGTCGTTCGCGAATAGGGCTGTGCGTAACTTACGTTCACGTCGAAAGCATTGGCAGTTTGCAGCATAATTTGGAGCATGCGCACTTGGAAACGTTCACGGACGGCGCATGCGCCGTTCGTAAGAAACGTCAATTACATGGGGTCACAATTAATTTAAATAAAACAAGCCCACATCAGCCACATTTGAATTAGGCGGGCTTACGCCCGCCCATATACGCTACGCCGCCGTAACTTCGGGCGTAAGATCTTTCAGAATACACTGACTGAGTTACAGCGGCGTAGCGCATATGAGATGCGCTACGCCCGCAGAAAGATACGCTAATCTTTCTGAATCTGGCCCTCTGTATCCAAACCCTTAACGCGTAACACTTAACACGTAACTATCCCCTATCCAAACCCTTAAGACATAACCAGCCCCTATCCAAACCCTTAACACTTATCCATCCCCTATCCAAACCCTTAACACTTAACCATTCCATAGCCAAACCCTTAACACATAGCCATCTCCTATCCAAACCATTAACACTTAACAATCCCCTATCCACACCCTTAACACTTAACCATCCCCTATCCACACCCTTAACACTTAACCATCCCCTATCCACACCCTTAACACTTAACCATCCCCTATCCACACCCTTAACACTTAACCATCCCCTATCCACACCCTTAACACTTATCCATCCCCTATTCAAACCCTTATCACGTAACCATCACCTATCCAAACCTTTAAAACGTAACTATCCCCTATCCAAACCCTTAACACTTATCCATCCCCTATCCACACCCTTAACACTTACCATTCCCTATTCAAACCTAACAATTCCGTATACAAACCCTTAACACGTAACTATCCGCTATCCAAACTGTAACACTTAGACCCCATACACACTATTAGATTTTCTGCAGATTTTTGTCTTAAGATTTACCAAAATGTAGTGCAAGGGCCTGCCTGATTGGATACAAATTTTAACTCTTAGGCCGGGTACACACGGACAAACATGTATGGTGAAAGCGGTCCGTCGGACCGTTTTCACCATACATGTCTGCCAGAGGGCTTCTGTACGATGGTTGTACACACCATCGTACAGAAGTCCGCGCGTAAACAATACGCGGGGCGTGTCCGCGGTGTCGCCGCGTCGATGACGCGGTGTCGCCGCGACAATGACGCGGCGACGTGGGCGGCCCGCCTTTAAAATGCTTCCACGCATGCGTCGAAGTCATTCGACGCATGCGAGGCACGGCGGGCGGCTGGACATGTACGGTAGGTCTGTACTGACGACCGTACATGTCCGAGCGGGCTGAATTCCAGCGGGCTGTTTTAAAACAAGTCCAGGAATATTTGTCTGCTGGGAAAAGGCCCGGCGGGCAAATGTTTGCTGGAATTCGGCCCGCTCGCGCCCACACACGACCAAACATGTCTGCTGAAACTGGCCTGCGGGCCAGTTTCAGCAGACATGTTTGCTCGTGAGTATGGGGCCTGAGGATTTGACCTCATATTATATGGTTTTAGTAAATCTGAAGACAAAAATCGGCAGAAAATCTAATAGTGTGTATGGGGCCTTACCCATCCCTTAAAACCTTACCACCTCCTATCCAAACCCTTAAAATCTAACCACCCCCTATCCAAACCCTTAAAACCTAACCACCCCCTATCCAACCCCTTAAAACCTAATCACCCCCTATCCAAACCCTTAAAACCTAACCACCCCCTATCCAAACCCTTAAACCCTAACCACCCTCTATCCAAACCCTTAAAACCTAACCACCCCCTATCCAAACCCTTAAACCCTAACCACCCCCTATCCAAACCCTTAAAACCTAACCACCCCCCTATCCAAACCCTTAAAACCTAACCACCCCCTATCCAAACCCTTAAAACCTAGCCACCCCTTATCCAAACCCTTAAAACCTAACCACCCCCTATCCAAACCCTTAAAACCTAGCCACCCCCTATCCAAACCCTTAAAACCTAACCACCCCCTATCCAAACCCTTAAACCCCAACCACCCCCTATCCAAACCCTTAAAACCTAACCACCCCCTATCCAAACCCTTAAAACCTAACCACCCCCTATCCAAACCCTTAAAACCTAGCCACCCCCTATCCAAACCCTTAAAACCTAACCACCCCCTATCCAAACCCTTAAAACCTAACCACCCCCTATCCAAACCCTTAAAACCTAACCACCCCCTATACAAACCCTTAAAACCTAACCACCCCCTATCCAAACCCTTAAAACCTTACCATCTCCTATCCAAACCCTTAAAACCTAATCACCCCTTATCCAAACCCTTAAAACCTAACCACACCCTATCCAAACTCTTAAAACCTAACCACCCCCTATCCAAACCTTAAAACCTAACCACCCCTTATCCAAACCCTTAAAAACTAACCACCCCCTATCCAAACCCTTATAACATTTCCACCCCTTATCCAAACCCTTAAAACCTAACCACCCCCTAACCAAACCCTTAAAACCTAACCACACCTTATCCAAACCCTCAAAACCTTACCATCTCCTATCCAAACCCTTAACACTTACCCATCCCCTATCCAAACCCTTAAAACCTATCCACCCCCTATCCAAACCCTTAAAACCTAACCACCCCCTATCCAAACCCTTGTCGGTAGATGCAGTACACCATTTTGTTCCTTCAGAGGAACTAATGGGATGAATGTGTGCTTTCCGATTCCCTAACACGTTAGACATTTCCATCGGGGGTTGCAGTATGAAGCGGGCCATAGATGGATGGAGTTTCAGCTGGTTAAGCAGGGACAGGCCAATTTCCGATCCATCCATGGCCGTTCATGTTTATGAGAAGTGGATCTAATGATTGACTTCTTATGGCCTTGACTGGCCTTGTTGGAGATTCTTGCTTTAATTACCACTGCAACCAATTAGCTTCAGCGCTGATCAGTGTATTCCAAAGGCGA
Source organism: Rana temporaria (assembly GCF_905171775.1). Classification (NCBI taxonomy): domain Eukaryota; kingdom Metazoa; phylum Chordata; class Amphibia; order Anura; family Ranidae; genus Rana; species Rana temporaria. Next base: position 6,357,132 of record NC_053490.1, on the reverse strand, counting down.
GAGAGTCCCGGGGGTCAGAACACAACGACACAGCGGGGAGGACTCCTCCATCCACCTCCGATGTGTAGATGACGAGGGAATCCATTGAGATTTGTTGTTCTGCCCACTGGCCGAATGAAAACAAGTGAGCCATGCATGGCCGGCATCAGAGGGAAGCAATCCTGCCAGATCCACCCACACATATCCTGGAAGGTGCCCAGATCTTCCACATCCATCTGCTCCGCCGTACATTATCTGTTCATTATCTGTCCGCCATGTGCTGGAGCTGAAGAGAAAGAGCCAGGCGAGAAAATAACGTCCCGAGACTAGAGGGAGAGCCGAGATGAATTCACAAGAGGCAAGAAATAATGTTCTGTCAGATGACTGAAGAGCATGAAGTTCAACGACGAGCCCATACATGAATTCTAGAGGGACTGAGAGGAAGCTGGTCATCCATGGATACTAGAGGAAGGAGCAGAGTCCTCCAGCAGTGCAGAGTATCTCAGGAGAGGAGAGTTATAGAGGGAGGATCAGAGTCCTCCAGCAGTGCAGAGAATTTCAGGAGAGGAGAGTTATAGAGGAAGGAGCAGAGTCCTCCAGCAGTGCAGAGTATCTCAGGAGAGGAGAGTCATAGAGGAAGGAGCAGAGTCCTCCAGCAGAGCAGAGTATCTCAGGAGAGGAGAGTAATAGAGGAAGGAGCAGAGTCCTCCAGCAGAGTATTTCAGGAGAGGAGCGTTATAGAGGAAGGAGCAGAGTCCTCCAGCAGAGTATCTCAGGAGAGGAGAGTTATAGAGGAATGAGCAGAGTCCTCCAGCAGTGCAGAGTATTTCAGGAGAGGAGAGTTATAGAGGAAGGAGCAGAGTCCTCCAGCAGAGCAGAGTATTTCAGGAGAGGAGAGTTATAGAGGAAGGAGCAGAGTCCTCCAGCAGAGTATTTCAGGAGAGGAGAGTTATAGAGGAAGGAGCAGAGTCCTCCAGCAGAGCAGAGTATATCAGGAGAGGAGAGTTATAGAGGAAGGAGCAGAGTCCTCCAGCAGTGCAGAGTATATCAGGAGAGGAGAGTTATAGAGGAAGGAGCAGAGTCCTCCAGCAGAGTATCTCAGGAGAGGAGAGTTATAGAGGAAGGAGCAGAGTCCTCCAGCAGAGTATCTCAGGAGAGGAGAGTATTAGAGGAAGGAGCAGAGTCCTCCAGCAGTGCAGAGTATCTCAGGAGCTCAATCATAGAAGTGGGGCGTGGACAGCCGGTTCCCCGTCATTCGGCATTCAGGAGGCATGGGAAGGTCTCAAAATGCTCAACAGGGAGTTCAGAATGAACTAAAATCAATAATTGAGGATTTGTGGATTAATTATTTTACTAATTATTATTAGCACTGCATTTGAATTATTTATTATAACTATTATTAATATAATATTAATTGAATTATTAAAAACATGTATTAATATTGAATAATCTTAACTTGTTTATCAAATAATAATATAAATTAATCATAATGATATTATTGGTTGACACTAATAATATTATTATTATTATTATTATTGTTGTTATTATTATTAATTTTAAATCTCATCAAAATGGTACTAGACTAGACTATTATTATTATTATTATTATTATTATTATTATTATTATTATTATTATTCTTATTATTAATAATGAATGCTTGAGGAGGAGTTCAAAATAAACTTTAATCAATAAATGTTTAAGAGACAATTTGTACTTAAATTAATGAATTAATTACTAATGAATATTATTAATATTAGTACTGATTAATAATGAATATTAATCTATTGTAATATATATATATATGTAAAAAATAATTAATTATTGAATTATTTACTAATTCATATTATTAATGTTAGTACTGAATAATAAGGAATATTAATTCATGGTATAATTGTTAACATTATAATAAACTTGATATTAATGTCATATTAATTGATTAAAGATAACAAAAACTTTAACATTTTGTATGAAATAATATTATTAATAATAATAATAATAATAATAATAATAATAATAATAATAATAATAATAATAATAAATCAGTAATAATAATATTATTAATTGGATTATTATTATTTGTTTTTATTAATATTATTTGTATTATTATTATAGATATATATCTATATGTAGCGCCCCCTGCTTAAAATTAGTGGGGCGTTACGCTAAAGTTAGTGGGGAATGGGAGATTTCAGTTGCTCCCATTCACTAATTGTTAGTTAGAACTGCCTCTTGGGTCAGTCTGTGTGTCCAGGGGTGCGTTGCCACTCCTGGGCGACAGTTGGCGCTATAGGGGTATTGACAGAACCATCCTTCCCCAGCAGCCAATCAGAGGAGCATCCTGGCGGGGGGTATATCTGGGGCACCGTCCATTTTGCTGAAGTAGTCTGCGGGGCCCGAAATCCAGGTGCGGCATCCACCTTCAGGGTGCGCGCATCCGCGGGCCCCATCCTCATGGCCTGCCCGGTTGAGGCTGTGCACCTTGCGGAGCCTTCTTTTGATGAAGAGAGGGACCCCAGCGGCTTGCTGGGTTCCAGATCCTAAGCTGGAGGCTGAACGGTGGGGAATTGGCCCGTGAGAACCTCTGCGAGGCCTGGACGAACCACCGGGGATCCGATCACCACGCCACATGACAGGTACCTTTTAGTTGCTGTCAGTAGGTGATCCTATAGAGCAGTGATGGTGAACCTTGGCACCCCAGATGTTTTGGAACTACATTTCCCATGATGCTCATGACCTCTGCAGCGTAGTTGAGCATCATGGGAAATGTAGTTCAAAAACATCTGGGGTGCCAAGGTTCGCCAACACTGCTATAGAGTAAGACTTACTGGGAGGATTCGCTATCCTTATACTCCGATTATACTAAGAACATTTACTACGCCTGTGGCAGAGGCATTGTTTCCTCCCAGTGATCTGATTATTGCGAGTGACCCTTTGGCTTGCCTGGTCCGAGTTAAATGCCTGTCCAAAGGGGCACTTACCCACCCTGGCGAGGGTGGCGACAGTTGAATTATTTGTGCCGAGAACAGGCTTGCTCTCTATGCTTCTGATATCCAAGGCCTGACGCTACAAGTTCTTCCTACTCATCAACCTCTTTCTCTACTGTGTGTCCTGTTGATGTTGGCCTTGTTGGCCTTGTTGGCCTTGCTGGCCTTGTTGGCCTTGCTGGCCTTGCTGGCCTTGTTGGCCTTGTTGGCCTTGCTGGCCTTGTTGGCCTTGCTGGCCTTGTTGGCCTTGCTGGCCTTGTTGGCCTTGTTGGCCTTGTTGGCCTTGTTGGCCTTGCTGGCCTTGTTGGCCTTGTTGGCCTTGCTGGCCTTGTTGGCCTTGCTGGCCTTGCTGGCCTTGTTGGCCTTGCTGGCCTTGTTGGCCTTGTTGGCCTTGCTGGCCTTGTTGGCCTTGCTGGCCTTGTTGGCCTTGTTGGCCTTGGAATAAAGCATTGGAAACTCACGCTACCGGCTGGACACTCGTTCTTTCATCCACACTCACAAGTATCACCCCTAGACAGAAGAACTTGGTAACTTAATACGCCGATCCCAAATCAACCAGCGGCTCCTTCGGGGGTGAGCGCTACACGTGGGGGCTCGTCCGGGATATCGGCTGTTACCGTTGGCAACCAGAGAGAGTGTGTGTTTTTTTATTTAAAAGGCAAGAAAGTGTCCGGTGTAGTGTACATGAACCTCTCGCACGCCATTGAACTATCTATCTATCTATCTATCTATATTTTTATATATATATATGTATGTATATAAAAGAATATGGGGCAGATCCACAAAGCGAGTACGCCGGCGTATCTACTGATACGCCGGCGTACTTTCAAATTTCCCGCGTCGTATCTTTGTTTTGAATCCTCAAACCAAGATACGACGGCATCTGGGTTAGATCCGACAGGTGTACGTCTTCGTACGCCTTCGGATCTAAGATGCAATTCTTCGGCGTCCGCTGGGTGGCGTTCACGTCGTTTTCCGCGTCGAGTATGCAAATTAGCTATTTCCCACGATCCACGAACGTACGAGCGGCCGTCGCATTTTTTTACGTCGTCTCTAGTCGGCTTTTTTCGGCGTATAGTTAAAGCTGGTATTTCGTGGCGTACTCAATGTTAAGTATGGCCGTCGTTCCCGCGTATAATTAAAACAATTTTTTTTCGTTTGCGTAAGTCGTCCGTGAATCGGGCTGGACATCATTTACGTCCACGTCACAAAAAATGACGTCCTTGCGACGTCATTTAGCGCAATGCACGGCGGGAAATTTAGGAACGGAGCATGCGCAGTTCGTTCGGCGCAGGGACGCGCTTCATTTAAATGAAACACGCCCCCTACTCGCCGCATTTGAATACCGCGCCGTTACGCCGCTTGAGATACACTACGCCGCCGTAACTTACGGCGCAAAATCTTTATGGATTCGAACCAAAGCCAGGTAAGGTACGGCAGCGTAGCGTATCTCAGATACGATGCGCCGGGGCAGATCTTTGTGGATCTGCCCCTATATATGTAAGAAACAATTTATAGATGAATTATTGAAATAATTACTGAATAATAAGGAATATTAATTTTGTAAGAAATAATTTATAGATTAATTATTGAATTAATTACTAATTCATATTATTAATATTAGTACTGAATAATAAGGAATATTAATTAATTGAAATATATATATATATGAAATAATTTATAGATAACTTATTAAATTAATTACTAATTCATATTAATAATATCAGTACTGAATAATAAGAAATATGAATTCATGGTATAATTGTTAACATTATAATAAAATGTATAATAATGAGGTATTAATTGATTAAAGATAAAAGAAAAAACTTTAACATTTTGTATGAAATATTATTATTAATAATAATAATAATATTAATAATAATAATAATAATAATAATAAATCAGTAATAATAATAATAATAATAATAATAATAATAAGAAGAAGAAGAAATCAGTAATAGTAATATTATTAATTGTATTATTATTATTATTATTATTATTTGTTTTTAATAATATTATTTGTATTATTATTATTATGATTATTAGTAAATGCTTGAGTTCAAAGTGAACTTAAATCAATAAATGCTTGAGAGACAATTTATAAATAAATTAATTACCGTATTTATCGGGGTATTGCACGCTCCGGCGTATAGCGCGCACCCCTAAAGTGGACCCGCAATTCCTGTAAAAAAAAGATTTTAGTACTTACAGTTTTGGTGTCTTGCGCGGCGTCCATCGGCGGCGGGTCCGGCGTCCGTCTGCGGCTTCGGTGGTGTCCTCCTCGTCGGGTCCGGCGTCCTTCTGCGGTGTCCTCCCCGCTCGATCCCCGCTTCCCGCGCTGAGTTTGAACTACTGCGCCGGCATATACCGAGCGCAGTACACTCATGTATACAAACTTGGCGCGGGAAGCGGGTATCGGTGTATATCGCGCACCTACGATTTTGCCCTGATTTTCAGGGCAAAAAAGTGTGCGGTATACGCCGATAAATACGGTAATTACTAATGAATATTCTTAATATTAGTACTGACTGATTAATAATGAATATTAATTAATTGCAATATACATATATATATATATATATATATATATATATATATATACATACAGTAAACATAATATTAATTGATAATAATAATAACAGCAACATTGATAATAATTCATAGAAATATTATTGCTTGATACAAATGTTATTATTATTATTAGCTTGAGAAGGAGTTGTGAATTGGCGTCCAGGAAAACTTTCCGTTCCCACAGAGCGGATTGAACTTTCCTTTTCCATGTTTCCGTCCTCAGAGGGGACAGGAAGGAGATTCCAGCTTGTAGGACATTCCTGACATTCCTGACAGCGGAGAGGAAGATCTATTGGACGTTTCCCTCCCTCATTCTACAACATGGACCCCCTGTGGGGGCCCCACACCCCCCCCCCCCCCCCACACACACACACACACACACACACACCCACACCCTGCGACAGCAAGAATGAGATTGGTGGATAAGAAAAACTGGGAAGGCCAATGGAATTATTTATCATTTTAAATAAAACCACTAAAGATGATAAATGTGCAAAATCACCTCCTCCTTGTATTATCCACACCTGTCTTCCCTGAAATTCCAAATCTGGCAAATGGCGGGAATTTTGTAAGAAGTTACCACCCAACACAACCTGAGGGGTTCCCACCATAATGGGCACAGCGGGTGTACAGACCCGGGAACTCAGCACAGGGATGGTGGGAACCCCTCATAATGGGCACAGCGGGTGTACAGACCCGGGAACTCAGCACAGGGATGGTGGGAACCCCTCATAATGGGCACAGCAGGTGTACAGACCCGGGAACTCAGCACAGGGATGGTGGGAACCCCTCATAATGGGCACAGCGGGTGTACAGACCCGGGAACTCAGCACAGGGATGGTGGAAACCCCTCATAATGGGCACAGCGGGTGTACAGACCCAGGAACTCAGCACAGGGATGGTGGGAACCCCTCATAATGGGCACAGCGGGTGTACAGACCCGGGAACTCAGCACAGGGACGGTGGGAACCCCTCATAATGGGCACAGCGGGTGTACAGACCCGGGAACTCAGCACAGGGATGGTGGGAACCCCTCATAATGGGCACAGCGGGTGTACAGACCCGGGAACTCAGCACAGGGATGGTGGGAAACTGCCATTCCACTCCTTGTCAGTGAAGGGTGTGGTTGCTAGTTCCTTTGCTCCTGTGCTCCAGAGACCAGGGGCTAGAGTGGCTTCTCTGCCCCAGGAGAGATGCTGGATCCTGGGGAAGAGCCGGGCGGGGCCCCCCTGGATAGGCCTGTGGAAGATTCTGGGCCTACCCAAAGGAAAGATGAGTCCCTGTCAGCCTCCAGACAGAGGACTGTCAGTAAGTTGAAGCGGATTGAGAAGGAGGAGGAGAAATTGATGGTTTTGATGGCCGAGTTCAGAAAGAAAAAACAGATCTGTGCTAAAGTATACAGTAAGAAAAGACCGGCTCTAAGGCCTGAGCTGAAGGACCTGGAACAAGCTGTGAGGAAACAGAAGGATTTGCTGTATTCTCTGAAGGAGAAGAGCGGAATATTTAAAAAAATATATAAGAATGAGGAGCGATTTAATCGCATGAGAAGAGGAGCCGCTTCATGCATGGAGGATGGGGAAGCCAGCGAGGAGATGCAGGTGCAGGCACCTCTGACATCCGCTGAGCCCTCTGCCCCCTTCACACCCCAGCAATGTGGAATGTCTCAGGAGGGTGAAGGTCCTGCCATGCTGGATTTCATAACCAAGTTGGAATCCCCTCCAGATGCGGTTTCCCCGGATGGTGATGTCAAGATGGACGCCGTTTCCAATCCTGTGGAGAGCGCAAGATCCACCATGGAGTCTGCAGCAGCTGAGGGAAGCTCTGATCCCAGCCATAAAATCGCACAGGTGACAACCCAGCAAGCAGGTACAGTGTGTGTGCAGGATGGTGGTGGGAACTTTATTAATGACAATAAGCTTGCTGAGGGTTGTAGTGCTGCAGGCAGTCAGCCCATAGACAATGTACAGCCTACACCTGATAACTGCCAGTCTGCGGAGAGGTCCATGGACAATACAGTGACTTTGCCTGGACCAGGCACAGCGGCTGTACCTGCGAATGATGGAGGAGATGCTGGGTGCAGTGGTGCCACAACTCTGCAGAAGTCTGCATTGGACAGGACTGGAGCTGTGTGTACAGAGCGGGGGGAGGGGGTGGGTCCTGCCTCTGCTAATACAATCCCAGCTGAATCAGACGCTTTGCCGGCAGGTGTGACTGTGTCTAAGGACAGGACTGCAAGTACTGGGGGTGGAAGGAAATCCTATGCTGGTGTTGCTGCTGCAGGATCTGGGAAGGGGGAACAAGCAGGGAAGGAGCATGGGAATGGGTTATCTTCCTCCCTGTTTAAAAGGAGGAATGTTGTGCAGCTGAGGTGGGAAGGCGGTGGAATCCCCCCACATAGGAGGGCGGTGGTGGATAAGATTCTACAGATGGGGTTCACGCCCGCAGATATCTTCGCCCTGATCAGTCCGGCAGGTTCCTATGAGTATGATTTGTCCTTTCTCCGCCCGGAGTCTTTGGACATTTTTTGGGAGAAATATGAACATGTGTGTAGGGGCCTGCCGGACTGGAAGGGGCTCATGCCCAAGCTTGTCTCCCGCCAGCCACTCATTAAAGTGGTCACGATTCTGGTCCGCAATGAGTCCATACCACCGGGGGATCTATGTATATGGCTGAGGAGGTATGGAGACGTCCTGGGCCCCCTAAAGAAGATTCTGGATGACCGGGGAATATGGACGGGGGGATGGTCTGCTCAGTTGAAACTAAAAGTCATTGACCATGTCGTCCAGCATCTGCCGTCCTCAGCTTTCCTGGGGAGGGACAGGCTGACCATCTTCTATCCGGGCCAGCCAAAGCTCTGCAATAAATGTGGAGACAAAAGTCACCTTGCATCCTCCTGTCCAGTGATGAAGTGCTCTCTGTGCCAGGGTATAGGACATCTGGCTAAGGATTGTAACATCATAAGGTGCAATCTGTGCAATGCGGTGGGACATCCTTATAGCCAGTGTCCTGAGGCAATGCACAATAAGCCTGAGCTCATGAGGGAGTTCTTCCGCCTGGACATGGAGGATGCTCGGAGCTCAACAGCTGGAGGGCCTGTGAGTCCATCTGAGTCTGTGCCAATTCCCAATGTGTCCTTGGTGCCCCAGACTGTGCCAATTCCCAATGTGTCAGTGTCTTCCCAGTCTGTAAGTAAGGTGTCAGTTGCAGAGAATGTGTCCAATCCTTCTGTGTCTTCTAAAATTGCAGAGGCAGCAAGAGGTGCTGGTGCATCAGGTGCGGTGCCAGTCCCCCTCCCTCGATGCTGCAGGGTTCCTGTTAAGGATCGTGGGGTGCAGAGGAGTGGGGAGGATGGTGAAGAGGCTGGCCTGGGGGTAGATAAGGGAAGGGAGTATGGGGGGGAGGGGGGTGAAGGGTGTGGGGAGGCTGCTGACTCCGGGTTGTCCAAGGATGATATGGAGTGGTTGGAGGATAAAAGGAGGAGAGGCAAAAAGAAGGGGAAAAAAGGAGGTACAGTTACCTTAAGTCCTGAGGTTTTGCCTTTGGCGAATAAATTTACGGTACTGTCTGAGGATGACTATGAATGGGACTCGTTCAGTTCTGCATCCTCTATGGATGAAGAGTGCCAGGGTGCAACGAAGCGCGCTGGTTCTCCAGGGAGAGGGAGTAGCCAGGCTGAGAAACAGCCTCAGCCACCTTAATGGCAGTTCCCACTCACTTTATATAAAAGGTGACATGCATGGTGATGCTCTTTAGTCTGGCTCTCCCGTAGGGATTATGTTGTGCGCAATTTGGTTTGCACCGTTTATTATGTTCTTGTGTTTGTTTCTGTTTTGTATAGTCATATTCAATTGTTTTGTAAATATGTTTTATTTATTATGGTTTTATTGGATATAAGTTGTTGTTTGTAAGATTTTTTCAATAAACAAAATTAACCCCTCATAATGGGCACAGCAGGTGTACAGACCCGGGAACTCAGCACAGGGATGGTGGGAACCCCTCATAATGGGCACAGCGGGTGTACAGACCCGGGAACTCAGCACAGGGATGGTGGAAACCCCTCATAATGGGCACAGCGGGTGTACAGACCCAGGAACTCAGCACAGGGATGGTGGGAACCCCTCATAATGGGCACAGCGGGTGTACAGACCCGGGAACTCAGCACAGGGACGGTGGGAACCCCTCATAATGGGCACAGCGGGTGTACAGACCCGGGAACTCAGCACAGGGATGGTGGGAACCCCTCATAATGGGCACAGCGGGTGTACAGACCCGGGAGCTCAGCACAGGGATGGTGGGAACCCCTCATAATGGGCACAGCGGGTGTACAGACCCGGGAACTCAGCACAGGGATGGTGGGAACCCCTCATAATGGGCACAGCGGGTGTACAGACCTGGGAAACTCAGCACAGGGATGGTGGGAACCCCTCATAATGGGCACAGCGGGTGTACAGACCTGGGGAACTCAGCACAGGGATGGTGGGAACCCCTCATAATGGGCACAGCGGGTGTACAGACCCGGGAACTCAGCACAGGGATGGTGGGAACCCCTCATAATGGGCACAGCAGGTGTACAGGCCCAGGAACTCAGCACAGGGATAGTGGGAACCCCTCATAATGGGCACAGCGGGTGTACAGACCCGGGAACTCAGCACAGGGATGGTGGGGACCCCTCATAATGGGCACAGCGGGTGTACAGACCCGGGAACTCAGCACAGTAATGTTCCGGGGGGGGATGAAGATGGATGGGGAGGGATGGGGAGGGAGGGATAGGGAGGAATGGGAGGGAGGGATGGAGGGGTGGAGAGGGATGGGGAGAGATGGGAGGGGATGGGGGGATGGGGAGGGATGGAGAGGAATTGAGAGGGATGGGGGAGAGATGGGAAGGGATGGGGAGAGATGTGGAGGGATGAGGGGGATAGAGAGGGATGGGGAGAGATGGGGATGGAGAGGGATGGGGGAGAGATGGGGAGAGATGTGGAGGGATGAGGGGGATGGAGAGGGATGGGAAGAGATGGGGGGATGGAGAGGGATGGGGAGAGATGGGGGGATGGAGAGGGATGGGGGGATGGAGAGAGATGGGGAGGGATGGGGGAGAATAGAGAGAGATGGGGAGGGATGGAGAGGGATGGGGAGAGATGGGGAGGGATGGAGAGGGATGGGGAGAGATGGGGAGGGATGGAGAGGGATGGGGAGGGATGGGGGAGAATAGAGAGGGATGGGGAGAGATGGGGAGGGATGGAGAGGGATGGGGAGAGATGGAGAGGGATGGAGAGGGATGGAGAGGGATGGAGAGGAATGGGGAGGGATGAGGGGGATGGAGAGGGATAGGGAGAGATGGGGAGGGATGGAGAGGGATGGAAAGGGATGGAGAGGGATAAGGAGAGATGGGGAGGGATGGGGAGGGATGAGGGGGATGGAAAGGGATGGAGAGGGATGGGGGGGATGGAGAGGGATGGGGAGAGATGGGGGGGGGGGTGGACAAGGATGGAGAGGGATGGGGGGGTGGAGAGGGATGGTGAAGGATGGAGACGGATGGGGAGAAATTGGGAGAGATGGGGGAGGATAGAGAGAGATGGGGAGGGATGGGAAGGGATGGAGGGGGATGGGGAGGGATGGAGGGGGATGGGAGGGATGGGGAGGGATGGAGAGAGATGGGGAGGGATGGGAAGGGATGGAGGGGGATGGGGAGGGATGGGAATGGATGGAGAGGGATGGGGAGGGATGGAGAGAGATGGGGAGGAATGGAGAGGGATGGGGAAGGATGAGGAGGGATGAGGAGGGATGGGGAGGGATAGAGAGAGATGGGGAGGGATGGAGAGGGATGGGGAGGGATGGAGAGGGATGGGGAGGATAGAGAGGGATGGGGAGGGATGGAGAGGGATGGGGAGGGATGGAGGGGGATGGGGAGGGATGAAGAGGGATGGGGGGGATGGGAGGGATGGGGAGGTAGAAGAGTCCTCGTCTTCAGAAGGACGCACATTGATGAAACAACAAACAATTAATTTGCTGAGCGCTTCCTACGACGAGCCATTGGCCCCCGGAGACCCCGTTAACCCGAGATCTTCGGAGACGCTGCGGCGCGGTCCTTGTCACAGAAGAACAAGCCGTAATTGGCGGTCCGGGCTCCCGGTTGAACCCCGGGCACCTCACAGCGATGGAGGAAACAAATTAATTCCTCTCCGCTTTGAAGAAGCCACAGAAAGGACGGCCGCCAATTATAGAGGAGAGAGCGCTCTACCGGGACTTCCAGAGAAACACGAGGACAAGCAGAACCGCGGTCTCAGAGGACACACCGGGTTCCCGGATGTTGTCGGAATATTCCGAGTATCTACTGAGGTCCCACAGCCTAAGGAGATCACTATGTATCCCTTACTCATTCACAAGTGGGGGGGGGGGGGCAGATTCTGATAAGCCTCCCTCCCACAGACCCCCACAGCCACCGGGCCAGGGTTGTGGGGAAGAGGCCCTTGACCTCATCAACATGTGGACATATGGCAAAAAAAAACAAAAAGCAATAAACAAAAAAACAAAACAAAAAACAGTGATCAATAAGTCCCACCAATTGGGCGGGGTGAACTCTACAAGCAGTGTGCAATCTGAACTGTGAAGGTGGGTGGTCTGGAAAAGGTTAACACTATGCAGCAAAATCCTTATAAGGAAATAAAATAAACATGGAAGTAAATAAACACAGTTGTCAAAATAAATGTCCAGGATTGGTACTAAGGACCAAAGGTAAGTGATCCCAACACATAATAAAGGGTAAAATCCAGTGAAATCAAGTGCAAATAAAAGTCTTGCATCCAAAAAGCATATATATAAAGGTGCAGTCCTTGATAGCGGTGAGTGATAAGTGATGAGAAACCAGGAAATCCAATATTTCAGAGACGAGCAAGCTTCGGTGCGCACACCTCTAGTGGTATGGAATGCTCACCTCAAGGCCATAGCACGGATAGCCTGGATACCACTCAGGGTGTACTCAGAGGGCCAGATTCATGTACCGCTGCGCACTTCTTACGGAGGCGCAGCGTCCCGTTTTTGCCCTGCGCCCCCTGCAAATTATCTGCGCTACGCTTCATTCACGAAGCAGTAGCCACGTAATTTGCGTGGGCGCTCCTCAAAAATGCCCGGCGTAAGGGCGCGTAATTTAAATGATCCCGTAGGGGGCGTGGATCATTTAAATTAGGCGCGTTCCCGCGCCGAACGTAGTGCGCATGCTCCGTCGGGAAACTTTCCCGACGTGCATTGCGGCAAATGACGTCGCAAGGACTTAATTTGCTTCAAAGTGAACGTGAATGGCGTCCAGCGCCATTCACGATTCACTTACACGAAAGACGTTAAATTTTAAATTCGCGACGCGGGAACGACGGGTATACGTAGCATTGGCTGCCCCTGCTAATAGCATGGGCAGCCTTACGCAAAAACCGCCGTACGCAAATGACGTAAACTGCGTACGCAGGGCTCGCGTAGGGTTGTGAATCGGCGTGCAATTTGCATACTATACGCAGACCACTACGGGAACGCCACCTAGCGGCCTGCGTAAGAATGCAGCCTAAGATATGCGGGCATAAGAGCCTTATGCCGCACATATCTTAGGCTGCAGTCGGCGTAACGAGGTTCCTGAATCAGGAGCATTCGATACGCCGGGGCAAGTAAGCAATTGCGCTGTGTAACTATGGTTACACAGGCGCAATTGCTCTCTGAATCTACCCCAGAGATCCAGCAGGATGAGGGCTAGATGTAGTCTCCACATTAAATGACCATATTGGAAGAAACAAGAAAAAGAGGAAGATATGGCGTAATACTGGAAGCAAGGGTCTAAAAAACAATCTAAAACACCCACCCACCCATCCATCCACACACCCATCAATCCCTCAATCCATCCATCCACACACCCATCAATCCCTCAATCCATCCATCCACACACCCATCAATCCCTCAATCCATCCATCCACACACCCATCAATCCCTCAATCCATCCATCCACACACCCATCAATCCCTCAATCCATCCATCCACACACCCATCAATCCCTCAATCCATCCATCCACACACCCATCAATCCCTCAATCCATCCATCCACACACCCATCAATCCCTCAATCCATCCATCCACACACACACACACACATCCATCCACACACCCATCAATCCATCCATCCACCCATCCACACACCCATCAATCCCTCAATCCATCCATCCACACACCCATCAATCCCTCCATCCATCCATCTACACACCCATCAATCCCTCAATCCATCCATCCACACACCCATCAATCTCTCAATCCATCCATTCACCCACCCATCAATCCCTCAATCCATCCATCCACACACCCATCAATCCCTCCCTCCAACCATCCCTTGTCCATCCATCTATCCATACATCATCTGTTCATCCATCCCTCCAACTATCTATCTATCTATCTATCTATCTATCTATCTATCTATCTATCTATCTATCTATCTATCTATCTCTCTCTCTCTCTCTATCTATCTATCTATCTATCTATCTATCTATCTATCTATCTATCTATCTATCTATCTCTCTCTCTCTCTCTCTATCTATCTCTCTCTCTCTATCTATCTATCTATCTATCTGTCTCTATCTATCTATCTATCTATCTATCTATCTATCTATCTATCTCTCTATCTCTCTCTCTCTATCTATCTATCTATCTATCTATCTATCTATCTATCTATCTATCTCTCTCTCTCTCTCTCTCTCTCTCTATCTATCTATCTATCTATCTATCTATCTATCTATGTATCTCTCTATCTCTCTCTCTATCTATCTATCTCTCTATCTATCTATCTATCTCTCTATCTATCTATCTATCTATCTATCTATCTATCTATCTCTCTATCTATCTATCTATCTCTCTATCTATCTATCTATCTATCTATCTATCTATCTATCTATCTATCTATCTATCTATCTATCTCTCTATCTATCTATCTATCTATCTATCTATCTATCTATCTATCTATCTATCTATCTCTCTATCTATCTATCTATCTATCTATCTATCTATCTATCTATCTATCTATCTATCTATCTATCTATCTATCTATCTATCTATCTATCTATCTATCTATCTATCTATCTCTCTCTCTCTCTCTCTCTCTCTATCTATCTCCCCCCCCCCCAGGCCCTGTGTTGTTCTTGTTTTCTCGGATTGGTTACATTGTGTCGGGGGAAGGATTAGTCCGGCGGCGGCGGTGTGTGGGCTCCTTGTTGTTTGTCGGGCCGGATCCAGGGAACATTCCGTGTTCGCGTTGTGTTTGTGAGAAGATTATTTGTGTTGTTGCCATTACTAAGGTGGAGAGCGGAGGACTCAGGAGTCTATTATCCCCGGGGCCAATACAAACATTCCGGAGCGCGTAGAACGCCAGAGAGAAGAAAGTGCGATCATTGTTCCTCTGAGATTACGGGAAAACAAAGATCTGCCAGTAATACGGGGGGGGGGGGTGAAAGGCATGCTGGGAGCTCAGCAACATCTCCACCCTATACCATGGGGGTGAACCTCGCCCCGGGGTGGAAGCTAAAAGGACACTCTAGACCAGGGGCGGACTGACAACTCATGGGGCCCCTGGGCAATAGGAGATTATGGGGGCCCCAGGCAATAGGAGATTATGGGGCCCCTGGGCAATAGGAGATTATGGGGCCCCCCGGGCAATAGGAGATTATGGGGCCCCCCCCCGGGCAATAGGAGATTATGGAGCCCCCAGGCAATAGGAGATTATGGGGCCCCCGGGCAATAGGAGATTATGGGGCCCCCGGGCAATAGGAGATTATGGGGCCCCCCGGGCAATAGGAGATTAAGGGGCCCTGGCAATAGATTATGGTGCCCCCTGGGCAATAGGAAAATATGGAGCCCCCGGGCAATAGGAGATTATGGGGCCCTTCGGGCAATAGGAGATTGTGGGGCCCCCCGGACAATAGGAGATTGTGGGACACCCCGGGCAATAGGAGATTATGGAGTCCCCAGGCAATAGGAGATTATGGGGCCCCCTGGGCAATAGGAGATTATGGGGCCCCCGGGCAATAGGAGATTATGGGGCCCCCGGGCAATAGGAGATTATGGGGCCCCCGGGCAATAGGAGTTAATGGGACACCCCGGGCAATAGGAGATTATGGGACACCCCGGACAATAGGAGATTATGGACCCCCGGGCAATAGGAGATTATGGGGCCCCCAGGCAATAGGAGATTATGGGGCCCCCCGGGCAATAGATTATGGGGCCCCCCGGGCAATAGGAGATTACGGGGCCCCCGGGCAATAGGAGATTATGGAGCCCCCAGGCAATAGGAGATTATGGGCCCCCACAGGCAATAGGAGATTATGGGCCCTCCTGGGCAATAGGAGATTATGGGGCCCCCAGGCAATAGGAGATTATGGGGCCCCCCGGGCAATAGATTATGGGGCCCCCCGGGCAATAGGAGATTACGGGGCCCCCGGGCAATAGGAGATTATGGAGCCCCCAGGCAATAGGAGATTATGGGCCCCCCCAGGCAATAGGAGATTATGGGCCCTCCTGGGCAATAGGAGATTATGGGGCCCGCCGAACAATAGGAGATTATGGGACACCCCGGGCAATAGGAGATTATGGGACACCCCGGGCAATAGGAGATTATGGGGCCCCCCCGGCAATAGGAGATTATGGGGCCCCCCAGGCAATAGGAGATTATGGGGCCCCCCAGACAATAGGAGATTATGGAGCCCCCAGGGCAATAGGAGATTATGGGGCCCCCGGGCAATAGGAGATTATGGGGCCCCCCAGGCAATAGGAGATTATGGAGCCCCCCAGGCAATAGGAGATTATGGGGCCCCCCGGACAATAGGAGATTATGGGGCCCCCCGGACAATAGGAGATTATGGGGTCCCCCAGGCAATAGGAGATTTTGGGGGCCCCGGGCAATAGGACATTATGGGGCCCCCGGGCAATAGGAGATTATGGGACCCCCCAGGCAATAGGAGATTAAGGGGCCCCTGGGCAATAGGAGATTATGCCCCCCCCCCCCCAGGCAATAGGAGATTATGGGGCCCACAGGCAATAAAATGCTAAAACAATTCTTTAAAAGAAGACAGCATTAAGATTTTTTTATTTATTTTTTAGACAATGGGATTCCATACTTTTTATTGTAGTATGTAAATATATATATATATATAAACAATAGAATATAGCAAAAAAAACATATAAACATAGTAACATAAAAGTAAAATAACTTTTTAAAAAGATCCTCCTTTTTTTCTTGTTTTGTTTTTATAAAGTATGTTTTATTGTGAGGGCGAGCCCTACGTGCAATCTGACTGCTATTGTCTTTTTTTTCTGATTTTACATTAATGGGCTGGTACGTTTTCCCATGTTTTATTGTGATATGTTAAAGAAATAAAAAACAACAATACAATGCAAAAAAAAAAAACATATAAGCATAAAAAAAAATGCCCCACTTTCACTCAAAAAAATAATAAGTTAAACAATAAAAAAAATTGTAAAATCCTGAAAATAACTTTTTTCTACGTTTTTTAAAGTATGTTTTATTGTGACATGTTAAAAAATAATATAACAACAAAAAAAGCAAAACATTAAAGTGTTTTCCTCAAAACATAAGCAAATACATTTTTTTTTCGCTTTTAGACAATGGGAGTCCAAGAAAGTAACCTCCTTTTTTAAGAATATTTTATTGTGATAAGTTAAAGAATAAAATATAACAATAAAATAAAAAAACAAAACATAAAAGTAAAAAAAAAAAATCCCTGTTTTCCTCAAAACATAAGTAAAACATTTTTTCCCCCCGCTTTTAGACAATGGGAGTACAAAAAAGTTTCATCCTTTTTTAAGAATATTTTATTGTGACAAATATAACAATAGAATGCAAAAAAAAATGCAAAAACATAAAAGTAAAAAAAAAAATCCCTGTTTTCCTCAAGACATAAGTAAAACAATTTTTTTTTTTTTTTTTTTGCTTTTAGACTATGGTAGTCCAATAAAGTAACCTCCTTTTTTAACCACTTAAGGACCGGACCAATATGCTGCTAAATGACCCAAGGGGTTTTTGCGATTCGGCACTGCGTCGCTTTAACAGACAATTGCGCGGTCGTGCGATGTGGCTCCCAAACAAAATTGGCGTCCTTTTTTCCCCACAAATAGAGCTTTCTTTTGGTGGTATTTGATCACCTCTGCGGTTTTTATTTTTTGCGCTATAAACAAAAATAGAGCGAAAATTTTGAAAAAAATGCAATATTTTTTACTTTTTGCTATAATAAATATCCCCCAAAAACATATATAAACAATGTTTTCCTCAGTTTAGGCCGATACGTATTCTTCTACCTATTTTTGGTAAAAAAAAAATCGCAATAAGCGTTTATCGATTGGTTTGCGCCAAATTTATAGCATTTACAAAATAGGGGATAGTTTTATTATTATTTTTTTTTACTACTAATGGCGACGATCAGCGTTTTTTTTTCGTGACTGCGACATTATAGCGGACACTTCTGACACATTTTTGGGACCATTGTCATTTTCACAGCAAAAAATGCATTTAAATTGCATTGTTTATTGTGAAAATGACAGTTGCAGTTTGGGAGTTAACCACAGGGGGCGCTGTAGGGGTTATGTTTCACCTAGTGTGTGTTTACAACTGTAGGGGGGTGTGGCTGTAGGAATGATGTCATCGATTGTGTCTCCCTATAAAAGGGATAACTCGATCGATGCAGCCGCCACAGTGAAGCACCGGGAAGGTGTGTTTACATACGGCTCTCCCCGTTCTTCAGCTCCGGGGAGCGATCGCGGGGAGGCGCCCTCGTCCTGGATCGCTCATGAAGCCACGGGAACCGCCGCATGTACCGGGGGGGACCCCCGACCCACGTCTAGGCAGGGACGTACAGGTACGCCAATGTGCCTGTCCGTGCCATTCTGCCGGCGTATATCTACATGCGGCGGTCCGCAAGTGGTTAAGAATATTTTATTGAGACATGTTAAAAAAAAATATATAACAATAAAATTCAAAAGAAAACATAAAAGTAAAAAAATCCCTTTCCTGACAGACTCCATGGCAGCCTACGTGTGGGTTAATCCCGCCTCTCATACCTCATAGAACCCTACTCCCATAAAGCTTTGCTTCTCACCATAGACTGTGTTCCTTTTTTGTCCTCCTCCTAGGACCTAGGTCCTTAGAGAAGTATGTCCCTCGGTCCAAGTCCTGGTGGTTTTGCACGTACAGAGCTTCAGGCGGTTTCTGGAGTCCAGCAAGTCTCAGCTCTTAGCGGGATGGACATTAGTAGTATCTGTGGTGCAGGGCCGTCTTAATACCATCATGGGCCCCTGGGCAAAGTAATGCTCTGGGGCCCCTACAATGGAGAACATTTTGGGGCATGGTGGGCTCAAGGACCAGCTGCTTCGGGGAAAGTTCAGGGGGCACCCCATGCAGCTGGGGCCCCTGGACAGTGCCCAGGTGTGCCCTCTCATTAAGACAGCCCTGCTGTGGTGCCTCCAAGAGCTCACTAGCCTGCCACTGGCAGGTAAGCGGCAACTTGGCCAAACGCCCTGGCTATTAGCAGGCGGACCGTGCAGTGCGAGCAGCGGTGGCTCCTAGCTCCAGGCAGGATCGTGGGGACCCCTTGGTGGTAACGTACAAGTTATATTTTTTCATGGCAGCTGGTTTCTGTTTGTTGTTTTTGTCTCTGCCTGCTGGAACGCATTTTGCGCCGCTTTCTGGTGGTCTGCGCATGCGCAGGTCTCGTTTGCGAACGAGGCCTGGTTATGCGTGCGCAAGTCCGGTCCAGTTTGCACACAATCGCGCATGCGTGCGAGGGTCTGCGGGGGTGACGCCGGACACAGCGCAGGCGCGTGGGTGCACGGCTATGCGCGGTGACGTCATTGCAGGGCGGCAGGTTTAAATAGCTGTCAGGTAGTCAGTGGCACTTTCCTGTAGCACTGCGTTCTAGGTGCTGGATTTCTGTCCTAAGGTAAGAGGCGGTGCTGTTCACTGCCTTCTTCTCCTCCTATGCTATATGGGGTGTTTTTTATGCTTGGCTCTTATCATTGTCATTGATTGTTTTCAGTACTCTGTGATTCCCTGCCATGGATGTGTCACCGCCCCCCTGTGGCCAAACCTTACGCTGCAGGTAGGATGGAATTTATTTTTCCCTCTGCCTATTTTGTATGGTTTTTTTCTTCATGTCTTAAATAGCATGTTATTTCTTTCTTGTCCCCAGCCCCTCTAGGTCTGTTCCTCAATCTTTAGCATGCAAAGATAATGATAATCCTCAGTCACAGCATCATCATTCAAGTTCTAGACACTCTAGATCAAGTGGTCCCCAACCTTTTTGGCACCGGGGACCGGGATGGTGGATGAAAATTGTGCCAAGGCCCGATGATGCGGGCCGAGGATGCGGTTTTTCGCGGCCAATTTGTCAGGAAATGGCTGGTGTTAGCACTTCAATCATCACAACACCATGGTTAATATGGTGTCAGGATGATTGAAGCGCATTATTTTTATTATTATTTTGTAATATAAAATTAAATGGTTAAACTCACCATAATGCAGAATCTGCCATCAGATGCAGATTGCCACAGTGCCTGTCACCATATTGCCACATGCCTCCAGATGCAGATTGCCACATGCCTCCAGATGCAGATTGCCACATGCCTCCAGATGCAGATTGCCACATGCCTCCAGATGCAGATTGCCACAGTCACATGCCACCAGATGCAGATTGCCACATGCCACAGTCACATGCCACCAGATGCAGATTGCCACATGCCACAGTCACATGCCACCAGATGCAGATTGCCACATGCCACAGTCACATGCCACCAGATGCAGATTGCCACATGCCACAGTCACATGCCACCAGATGCAGATTGCCACATGCCACAGTCACATGCCACCAGATGCAGATTGCCACATCACATGCCACAGTCACATGCCACCAGATGCAGATTGCCACAGTCACATGCCACCAGATGCAGATTGCCACAGTCACATGCCACCAGATGCAGATTGCCACACGCCACAGTCACATGCCACCAGATGCAGATTGCCACAGTCACATGCCACCAGATGCAGATTGCCACATGCCACAGTCACATGCCACCAGATGCAGATTGCCACAGTGCCTGTCACCAGATTTCCACATGCTACCAGATGCAGATTGCCACAGTCAGATGCCACCAGATGCAGATTGCCACATGCCACAGTCACATGCCACCAGATGCAGATTGCCACATGCCTCCAGATGCAGATTGCCACATGCCTCCAGATGCAGATTGCCACATGCCTCCAGATGCAGAGTGCCACATGCCACTGTCACATGCCACCCACAGTCACATGCCACCAGATGCAGATTGCCACAGTCACAAGCCACCAGATGCAGATTGCCACAGTTCCTGCGCATTGCCCCCCAGCCTGGGACCCCTGCATATTCCCCCCCACCACAAGCTCTGGACTCCTGCACATTGCCCACCCACCTCTCCAGCTCTGCATACTGTCTCTCCCCCCCCCCCTCGCTGTGCGGTGTAATGTGATAGCGCACATACTGACACCCCTGCCACAGCTCACTTCTCTCCCTGCCCTGGATGTCACAGCACCGAGCGCTGCCGCTGCTGCCTGTCGTCTGGCTTCACTCACGGCCCCCCCTTGGTACGTTGGCCGGGCTGTGTGGGCGGAACAGCGGTGATGCGGGCAAGCAGTGGGAGATGATGTCATCTCTCTGCTCACCTGCTTCACCCCTAACAGCGGCGGGGCTGTGTGGGCGGAAGTGCGGCGGGGCTGTGTGGGCGGAAGTGCGGTGATGGCGGCGATCTCTCTGCTCGCCCGCCACCGCCACACCGCAGGCTTCGCAGCCCACCAGTAAACAGTCTGCGGCCCGGGGGTTGGAGACCCCTGCTCTAGATCATCCTCTAGACATCATGGAGAGGGGTCCAGATCCACATCTGGTCGCCATTCTCACCACCATTCCAGTCACTCTGGAAGAAAAACCTGTTGGGGATGTAGGGCTCAGGTCCCGGAAGGAAAATCCCTCTGTGTGCCGTGTTATTCCCGTGCTGTAAGGGAAAGAGGAGGTGAAGACCAGCAGGTGGAAGCTCTGGTCAGAAGAGTAGTACAAGAGTCTTTGAATGGTTCTGATTCCATCCAAGCAGTTATCCCTCCTGTTGACCCAACCCCAGTCCTTGTGCAGGATAATCCTGAGGCTCCGGGTCCCTCTCAGCTTAACCGTTCCTCAAGCGTGTCCTCAGATAGTGAGGTAGAAAGTGTTAACAATGCCGTGGGCTTTGATTTCTCTCTGGTCCCAAGCTTGGTTCAAGCAGTTAAGGACGCCTTAAAGTGGGAAGATCCAGTAGAAGCACCTTCCAAGCAAAGGAAGTACTTCAAGCAGCTTAAAAAAGACCGCCCAAGCTTTCCCCTTCTTGGTGAACTTGGAGAAATCATTACAGAAGAATGGGCTGGCACAGATAAGAAAAATTCCTTACTCTCTAAAATAGCAAAAATGTGCCCATTCAAGGGTGAAGAGGTGTGTAACGGTCACCACCGTTCACGATATTCCATTCCATCCATTACAGCTTATCGACACTCCAACCAACAGGACCCGATCCATCCCATTTCCCCAGAATCAAGACGAGACACGCAGCTCTGTACTTATTCCAAAATGAAGACAACTTTAATGGTTCACTCTCAGATTTTATACAGTTTTCAAGGCACAGGAACAATCAAACTCTCCACCCACACCCTGGGAGGGCTTCAATACACTTTCAGATGGCTAATTGCTAAACATTCTAGACATGTCGGCGCCGGCCTATAATTATCATGATCTAATCACTGCACATTCCTTCATTAACAGAACTCCAACAAAACACCATCACACAATGATCTCTTCTTAATCCACATCCCTAGACAGACGTTCTGTCTTCGCATACAGCTTGACAGAAAGGTATTCACACCTCTGAGCATCAATAGGCTTAAAGCAGTGTTATCACACAATGAAAGGTCTTCCAGGAGCCTGACTCAATTAGCATGTCACTAGCCAGGGCTAATCATAGAAATGAGTCACTATTGACTGGTTGGGTCACAATTAACAAACAACTTGCAATATCTCAAGATCCTGCAATATGAACTATCAGTGATGTACCCTGTCCTGTAATTTAGGATATAATTTCTCAGTCACCCTATGGCCCTATCGGACATAAGGTGACCCTAGACATAAGACTCCTTGGTGACGCCGGTACAGGAGTACCCCTCATCCTTGCAAAGTCTCTGTTTGTCCCGGGTCATTCCGTTACAAGGTGAAACATTTAGAGTCAGTCCCTTTAGTTGATGCCGCCTTGATGAGGCTGGTAAGACATGTCACACTCCCTCTGGAAGACACCGTCTCCTTCAAGGATGGTCTGGAGAGAAAAATAGACACTGATCTAAAACGCATTTATATTACGGCAGGCATGGCTTGTAAACCAGCCTTAGCTCTTGCAGCCCTGTCCAAAGCAATGGAGGCCTGGACAGGTGAGATGGACTCTGTTTTGACCTGCGTCTCTGAAGACATAGCCAGGAGCATCCCAGTCCAAGAACTGAGAATGGCATCAGTCTTTTTAGGAGAGGCTTCCCTTGACCTTATTCGCTTGGTGGCACGGTTCATGCTCTCCTCCGTTACAGCTAAGCGTGCCCAGTGGCCAGGGCCGGATTTGCTCTCCCTGCCGCCAAGGCCAGGTTCCACAATGCACCCCCTCCCCGCCAACCGACCCCCCCCCCCCCCAAATCAATGGCGAATGTGCGACACGGTCAGATCAAATATGTTTTGTTTGTTTATTTACTTTGTTATCACTTTTTTTATTTTTATTTATTTGTAGCTTGTCGCTTACTTTTTAAAATTTTTGTATCATTTTCTTATTATTTATCTTATTATTATTTTTTTTATTCTTTACTTTATTTCATTAATTTAATTATTATTTCTTATTATTTATTTATTTTTTATCCATTTTTTTTTCACTTAACTTTTTTGCTATCACACAGGAGAAAACAATTTCCTGTGTTATGGCAATTGCAGGTGACATGTTCTCTTTATTGACCCTGTCACCTCCAAAACAGGAGTCCTAGCGCTGTGCTAGAACTCCTGTCACAGCTGAGATGGGAAGAACACAGCTCACCCCTCTCACTGTGTACATCGGCAGCAAGGACAGGAGACAGACTCGGTGGCCGGGGGGGGGGGGGGGGGGGACGGAGTCCCGAAGACAGAGCCAGCAGAGAGAGGTATGTGGGGTGGGGGGGAGAGGGGAGGACGGACGGGAGCACATATTTTACAAGTGATTTTGGCGACATTGCCGCAATCACTTGTTAACGAGCGAGCGGATTCCCCCATAACATACTGCCCTAACTTTATGTTCCGGGCGTCGGGGGACTCCATGCCACTGCCGCCCCTTGGAGCCCTGCCGCCCCAAGGCCTGGCCTCAGTGGCCTTGTGGGAAATCCGGGGCCTGCCTGTGGCTACGCCCTTGGGTGGCTTATCCTGCCTCCAAACAGGCATGGTGTAAGATTCCCTTTCTAGGGTCTTCCCTTTTTGGGAATAAACTGGACAGCGCCATCACCCGTGCCACAGGGGGTAAGTCGGGGGTTCCTTCCCCAGGATCGTCGCCCTTCTGGGCAGAGGAGATTTTTTCCTAGATAAGATCAAGATCGGGCAAGGGATGCTCGTCGGTACAAACCCGGTCGTGAATTCAGGAAGAACTGGAGAAGAAACCAGCCTTCTGGTCAGAAACCCGCAAAAGGGGCTTCTTCTGGCGGACGTGAGGCTCCTAAGTCTTTTTGATATAGGGTCGGCCCAGACGGAACGAGTCGGGGCTCGTCTCTTTCAATTCCGGCACGTCTGGGCAGCCTCGATAAAAGATTTCTGGACTGTCTACAGGTCATTCTTGGACGTTTGTCGATCCACCTATTCTTCGTTCCCACAGTTATGCCCTGCTCAGAGGAGAAAAGACAAATCCTACTTTCATATACAAACTCCCTCATGGCCCAGGGCGCCGCTATACAGGTTCCAACAGCCAGGGGCGTTTGAAGGAATTTGGGGGCCTCAAGCAAAATGGACACGAAGGCCCCCCAACCCCTGCCCCCCCACACACACACACGCAAAGCCCCCCCATGTTATTTTTAATCTCCTGGCCCCCCTCCATCTCTATGTACTTTTACGCCCCCTGGGCCCCCCTCGCTACCGGGTCTGTACCGCGCGGAAGGAGATTAATTTTCCTGTTCTCGGCCGGACTAAAAGGAAGTGAGCACTTAGTGCAGGGCTGTCTTAATGAGAGGGAACACCTGGGCACTGCCCAGGGGCCCCAGATGCATGGGGGGCCCCTGCACTTTCCCCAAAGCAGCTGGTCCTTGAGCCCATGCTGCCCCAAAATTGGGGGCCCCATGATGGCACTGAGAGTGATAGATACACAGGGGAGGCAGTCTGCCTGATACCTACTTGATGTCTGTTTACCTGTATGTCATCATTGTAGGGGCCCCAGAGCATAACTTTGCCCAGGGGCCCATGATGCTATTAAGACGGCACTGACTCAGTGTGCACTTCCTGTCAGTCCGGACTGACAGGAGGAAGGAAGAGGAGCTCGGCCACTCTACAGAGAAGGAGAAGTGATGACTCGAGGCAGCAGTGCTGGAGGCTCTCTATAGAGCGCTCAGGCAGCTGCAGCATATAGGAAGCGCGGCAAGGGCCCTGCTTGGGGCCCCAGGCCAGCTCGGGGCCCCAAGCAATTGCTTGGTTTGCCTGCCTTGTAGCGACGGGCCTGCCAACAGCCGAAAGGTTTCAAGGGATGTATTCCCCCCTGTTCCTGAATCTAAAAAACACCGGAGACCAGTGATAGACCTGATACATCTAAATACCTTTATCAAAAAAGAAAAATTCAAGATGGAGTCTCTGCTCACGATTGGTCAAACGGTTCAGCCAGGCGACTGGCTTGCGGCCATCGCCTACTTTCATGTTCCCACAGCGGTAGAGTTTCAAAAATACCCTTGGTTTGCAGTTGGCAGTATTCACCTCCAGTGTCTCCCGTTCGGGCACAACATCACCAGGGGTCGTAGCCTTAATCAGAACCAGAGGCGTTCCTCTCCATCACTACTTGAACCCTCTGGCCCCGGATTCACAAAGCACTTACGCCGACGTAATCTCGATATACGCCGCGTAAGTGTCACTATGCGCCGTCGTATCTGTGCGGCGTGCCCACAGAACTAGATACGCCTGAAAATAGGCTTCATCCGACCGACGTAACTTTCCTACGCCGGCGCATCGTGGGCGCATATTGACGCTGGCCGCCTCATTGCCAATGAGGGAGATACGTCGATTCACGAACGTAGTTGCGCCCGGGGCATAATATACGGGGTTTGCGTAAGGCTTACGTCCGGCGTATAGTTATTCCCCATCTATGAGGCGCAACTCATGCAAAGGTATGGATCAGGGAACAGCCGTCATATTTTACGTCGTTTACGTAGTAGTACGTGAATAGGGCTGGGCGTAGGTTACGTTCACGTCGTAGGCAGTGATTCGACGTATCTTAGGGAGTTGTTTCGACGTGATTCTGAGCATGCGCACTGGGATGCGGCCACGGGACGGCGCATGCGCCGTACGTTATTCGTATCTTTATGACGCTCAGTCCATCATTTACATGGGGTCACGCCTCATTAGCATGGCTCACGCCCACTTCTACCTACGCTGGCTTACGCTGAGGAAACCCAGCGTAGATTTGGGGGCGAGTGCTTTGTGAATACTGTGCTTGGCGCTCTCTAAAAAAGATACGCTGCGCCGGCATAAATATGCGCCAATGTATGTGAATCCGGGCCTCTGTATCCAAGTGCACCCCTCTGTATCCAAGTGCACCCCTCTGTATCCAAGTTATCCCCTCTGTATCCAAGTGCTCCCCTCTGTATCCAAGTTCTCCCCTCTGTATCCAAGTGCACCCCTCTGTATCCAAGTGCTCCCCTCTGTATCCAAGTGCTCCCCTCTGTATCCAAGTGCTCCCCTCTGTATCCAAGTTCTCCCCTCTGTATCCAAGTGCACCCCTCTGTATCCAAGTGCTCCCCTCTGTATCCAAGTGCACCCCTCTGTATCCAAGTGCACCCCTCTGTATCCAAGTGCTCCCCTCTGTATCCAAGTGCTCCCCTCTGTATCCAAGTGATCCCCTCTGTATCCAAGTGCTCCCCTTTGTATCCAAGTTCTCCCCTCTGTATCCAAGTGCTCCCCTCTGTATCCAAGTGCACCCCTCTGTATCCAAGTGCACCCCTCTGTATCCAAGTGCACCCCTCTGTATCCAAGTGCTCCCCTCTGTATCCAAGTGCTCCCCTCTGTATCCAAGTTCTCCCCTCTGTATCCAAGTGCACCCCTCTGTATCCAAGTTCTCCCCTCTGTATCCAAGTGCACCCCTCTGTATCCAAGTGCTCCCCTCTGTATCCAAGTGCACCCCTCTGTATCCAAGTGCACCCCTCTGTATCCAAGTGCTCCCCTCTGTATCCAAGTGCACCCCTCTGTATCCAAGTGCCCCCCTCTGTATCCAAGTGCTCCCCTCTGTATCCAAGTTCTCCCCTCTGTATCCAAGTGCACCCCTCTGTATCCAAGTGCTCCCCTCTGTATCCAAGTGCACCCCTCTGTATCCAAGCGCTCCCCTCTGTATCCAAGTGCTCCCCTCTGTATCCAAGTGCACCCCTCTGTATCCAAGTACTTCCCTCTGTATCCAAGTGCTCCCCTCTGTATCCAAGTGCACCCCTCTGTATCTAAGTGCACCCCTCTGTATCCAAGTGCTCCCCTCTGTATCCAAGTGCACCCCTCTGTATCCAAGTGCACCCCTCTGTATCCAAGTACTTCCCTCTGTATCCAAGTGCTCCCCTCTGTATCCAAGTGCTCCCCTCTGTATCCAAGTTATCCCCTCTGTATCCAAGCACTCCCCTCTGTATCCAAGCACTCCCCTCTGTATCCAAGCACTCCCCTCTGTATCCAAGCACTCCCCTCTGTATCCAAGCGCACCCCTCTGTATCCAAGTGTTCCCCTCTGTATCCAAGTGCTCCCCTCTGTATCCAAGTGCACCCCTCTGTATCCAAATGCTCCCCTCTGTATCCAAGTGCTCCCCTCTGTATCCAAGTGCTCCCCTCTGTATCCAAGTCCTCCCCTCTGTATCCAAGTTCTCCCCTCTGTATCCAAGTGCACCCCTCTGTATCCAAGTGCTCCCCTCTGTATCCAAGTGCACCCCTCTGTATCCAAGTGCACCCCTCTGTATCCAAGTGCTCCCCTCTGTATCCAAGTGCTCCCCTCTGTATCCAAGTGCTCCCCTCTGTATCCAAGTGCACCCCTCTGTATCCAAGTCCTCCCCTCTGTATCCAAGTGCACCCCATCTGTATCCAAGTGCTCCCCTCTGTATCCAAGTGCACCCCTCTGTATCCAAGTGCTCCCCTCTGTATCCAAGTGCTCCCCTCTGTATCCAAGTGCTCCCCTCTGTATCCAAGTGCCTCTGTATCCAAGTGCCTCTGTATCCAAGTGTACCCCTCTGTATCCAAGTGCACCCCTCTGTATCCAAGTGCTCTCCTCTGTATCCAAGTGCTCCCCTCTGTATCCAAGTTCACCCCTCTGTATCCAAGTGCTCCCCTCTGTATCCAAGTGCTCCCCTCTGTATCCAAGTGCTCCCCTCTGTATCCAAGTGCCTCTGTATCCAAGTGTACCCCTCTGTATCCAAGTGCACCCCTCTGTATCCAAGTCCTCCCCTCTGTATCCAAGTGCTCCCCTCTGTATCCAAGTGCTCCCCTCTGTATCCAAGTGCTCCCCTCTGTATCCAAGTGCACCCCTCTGTATCCAAGTGCACCCCTCTGTATCCAAGTGCACCCCTCTGTATCCAAGTGCTCCCCTCTGTATCCAAGTGCTCCCCTCTGTATCCAAGTGCTCCCCTCTGTATCCAAGTGCTCCCCTCTGTATCCAAATGCTCCCCTCTGTATCCAAGTGCTCCCCTCTGTATCCAAGTTCTCCCCTCTGTATCCAAGTGCTCCCCTCTGTATCCAAGTGCTCCCCTCTGTATCCAAGTGCTCCCCTCTGTATCCAAGTGCACCCCTCTGTATCCAAGTGCTCCCCTCTGTATCCAAGTGCACCCCTCTGTATCCAAGTGCACCCCTCTGTATCCAAGTGCTCCCCTCTGTATCCAAGTGCTCCCCTCTGTATCCAAGTGCACCCCTCTGTATCCAAGTGCTCCCCTCTGTATCCAAGCGCTCCCCTCTGTATCCAAGTGCACCCCTCTGTATCCAAGTGCTCCCCTCTGTATCCAAGCGCTCCCCTCTGTATCCAAGCGCACCCCTCTGTATCCAAGCGCACCCCTCTGTATCCAAGTGCACCCCTCTGTATCCAAGTGCTCCCCTCTGTATCCAAGTGCACCCCTCTGTATCCAAGTGCTCCCCTCTGTATCCAAGTGCACCCCTCTGTATCCAAGTTCTCCCCTCTGTATCCAAGTTCTCCCCTCTGTATCCAAGTGCTCCCCTCTGTATCCAAGCACTCCCCTCTGTATTCAAGTGCACCCCTCTGTATCCAAGTGCCTCTGTATCCAAGTGCTCCCCTCTGTATCCAAGTGCTCCCCTCTGTATCCAAGTGCTCCCCTCTGTATCCAAGTGCTCCCCTCTGTATCCAAGCGCTCCCCTCTGTATCCAAGCGCACCCCTCTGTATCCAAGTGCACCCCTCTGTATCCAAGTGCACCCCTCTGTATCCAAGTGCACCCCTCTGTATCCAAGTGCACCCCTCTGTATCCAAGTGCACCCCTCTGTATCCAAGTGCTCCCCTCTGTATCCAAGTGCAACCCACTGTATCCAAGTGCTCCCCTCTGTATC
Source organism: Rana temporaria (assembly GCF_905171775.1). Classification (NCBI taxonomy): domain Eukaryota; kingdom Metazoa; phylum Chordata; class Amphibia; order Anura; family Ranidae; genus Rana; species Rana temporaria. Next base: position 6,327,763 of record NC_053490.1, on the reverse strand, counting down.
CAAGTGCACCCCTCTGTATTTAAGTGCACCCCTCTGTATTTAAGTGCACCCCTCTGTATCCAAGTGCTCCCCTCTGTATACAAGCGCACCCCTCTGTATCCAAGCGCACCCCTCTGTATCCAAGCGCACCCCTCTGTATCCAAGTGCACCCCTCTGTATCCAAGTGCTCCCCTCTGTATCCAAGTGCACCTCTCTGTATCCAAGTGCACCCCTCTGTATCCAAGTGCTCCCCTCTGTATCCAAGTGCACCCCTCTGTATCCAAGTGCACCCCTCTGTATCCAAGTGCTCCCCTCTGTATCCAAGTGCACCTCTCTGTATCCAAGTGCACCCCTCTGTATCCAAGTGCACCCCTCTGTATCCAAGTGCACCCCTCTGTATCCAAGTGCTCCCCTCTGTATCCAAGTGCGCCCCTCTGTATCCAAGTTCTCCCCTCTGTATCCAAGTTCTCCCCTCTGTATCCAAGCGCTCCCCTCTGTATCCAAGTGCACCCCTCTGTATCCAAGTGCTCCCCTCTGTATCCAAGTGCTCCCCTCTGTATCCAAGTGCTCCCCTCTGTATCCAAGTTCTCCCCTCTGTATCCAAGTTCTCCCCTCTGTATCCAAGTGCTCCCCTCTGTATCCAAGTTCTCCCCTCTGTATCCAAGTTCTCCCCTCTGTATCCAAGTGCTCCCCTCTGTATCCAAGTGCACCCCTCTGTATCCAAGTGCTCCCCTCTGTATCCAAGTGCTCCCCTCTGTATCCAAGTGCACCCCTCTGTATCCAAGTGCCTCTGTATCCAAGTGCTCCCCTCTGTATCCAAGTTCTCCCCTCTGTATCCAAGTGCACCTCTCTGTATCCAGGTGCGCCCCCTTGTATCCAAGCGCTCCCCTCTGTATCCAAGTGCACTCCTCTGTATCCAAGTGCACCCCTCTGTATCCAAGTGCTCCCCTCTGTATCCAGGTGCGCCCCCTTGTATCCAAGCGCTCCCCTCTGTATCCAAGTGCACCCCTCTGTATCCAGGTGCGCCCCTCTGTATCCAAGTGCTCCCCTCTGTATCCAAGTGCTCCCCTCTGTATCCAAGCGCTCCCCTCTGTATCCAAGTGCACCCCTCTGTATCCAAGTGCACCCCTCTGTATCCAAGTGCTCCCCTCTGCATTCAAGTGCTCCCCTCTGCATTCAAGTGCTCCCCTCTGTATCCAAGTGCTCCCCTCTGTATCCAAGCGCTCCCCTCTGTATCCAAGCGCACCCCTCTGTATCCAAGCGCAACCCTCTGTATCCAAGTGCACCCCTCTGTATCCAAGTGCACCCCTCTGTATCCAAGTGCTCCCCTCTGTATCCAAGTGCACCCCTCTGTATCCAAGTGCACCCCTCTGTATCCAAGTGCACCCCTCTGTATCCAAACGCTCCCCTCTGTATCCAAGCGCTCCCCTCTGTATCCAAGCGCTCCCCTCTGTATCCAAGTGCACCCCTCTGTATCCAAGTGCACCCCTCTGTATCCAAGTTCTCCCCTCTGTATCCAAGTGCACCCCTCTGTATCCAAGTGCTCCCCTCTGTATCCAAGTGCTCCCCTCTGTATCCAAGTGCAACCCACTGTATCCAAGTGCTCCCCTCTGTATCCAAGTGCACCCCTCTGTATCCAAGTGCTCCCCTCTGTATCCAAGTGCACCCCTCTGTATCCAAGTGCTCCCCTCTGTATCCAAGTGCACCCCTCTGTATCCAAGTGCTCCCCTCTGTATCCAAGTGCACCCCTCTGTATCCAAGTGCTCCCCTCTGTATCCAAGTGCTCTCCTCTGTATCCAAGTGCACCCCTCTGTATCCAAGTGCTCCCCTCTGTATCCAAGTGCTCCCCTCTGTATCCAAGTGCTCTCCTCTGTATCCAAGTGCAACCCACTGTATCCATGTGCACCCCTCTGTATCCAAGTGCACCCCTCTGTATCCAAGTGCTCCCCTCTGTATCCAAGTGCTCCCCTCTGTATCCAAGTGCTCCCCTCTGTATCCAAGTGCACCCCTCTGTATCCAAGTGCACCCCTCTGTATCCAAGTGCTCCCCTCTGTATCCAAGTGCACCTCTCTGTATCCAAGTGCACCTCTCTGTATTCAAGTGCTCCCCTCTGTATCCAAGTGCTCCCCTCTGTATACAAGTTCTCCCCTCTGTATCCAAGTTCTCCCCTCTGTATCCAAGTGCACCCCTCTGTATCCAAGTGCACCCCTCTGTATCCAAGTTCTCCCCTCTGTATCCAAGTTCTCCCCTCTGTATCCAAGTGCTCCCCTCTGTATCCAAGCACTCCCCTCTGTATTCAAGTGCACCCCTCTGTATCCAAGTGCCTCTGTATCCAAGTGCCTCTGTATCCAAGTGCTCCCCTCTGTATCCAAGTGCTCCCCTCTGTATCCAAGTGCTCCCCTCTGTATCCAAGCGCTCCCCTCTGTATCCAAGCGCACCCCTCTGTATCCAAGTGCACCCCTCTGTATCCAAGTGCACCCCTCTGTATCCAAGTGCACCCCTCTGTATCCAAGTGCACCCCTCTGTATCCAAGTGCACCCCTCTGTATCCAAGTGCTCCCCTCTGTATCCAAGTGCAACCCACTGTATCCAAGTGCTCCCCTCTGTATCCAAGTGCACCCCTCTGTATTTAAGTGCACCCCTCTGTATTTAAGTGCACCCCTCTGTATCCAAGTGCTCCCCTCTGTATACAAGCGCACCCCTCTGTATCCAAGCGCACCCCTCTGTATCCAAGCGCACCCCTCTGTATCCAAGCGCACCCCTCTGTATCCAAGTGCACCCCTCTGTATCCAAGTGCTCCCCTCTGTATCCAAGTGCACCTCTCTGTATCCAAGTGCACCCCTCTGTATCCAAGTGCTCCCCTCTGTATCCAAGTGCACCCCTCTGTATCCAAGTGCACCCCTCTGTATCCAAGTGCTCCCCTCTGTATCCAAGTGCACCTCTCTGTATCCAAGTGCACCCCTCTGTATCCAAGTGCACCCCTCTGTATCCAAGTGCACCCCTCTGTATCCAAGTGCTCCCCTCTGTATCCAAGTGCACCCCTCTGTATCCAAGTGCACCCCTCTGTATCCAAGCGCTCCCCTCTGTATCCAAGTGCACCTCTCTGTATCCAAGTGCGCCCCTCTGTATCCAAGTTCTCCCCTCTGTATCCAAGTTCTCCCCTCTGTATCCAAGTGCACCCCTCTGTATCCAAGTGCTCCCCTCTGTATCCAAGTGCTCCCCTCTGTATCCAAGTTCTCCCCTCTGTATCCAAGTTCTCCCCTCTGTATCCAAGCGCTCCCCTCTGTATCCAAGTGCTCCCCTCTGTATCCAAGTGCTCCCCTCTGTATCCAAGTGCACCCCTCTGTATCCAAGTGCTCCCCTCTGTATCCAAGTGCTCCCCTCTGTATCCAAGTTCTCCCCTCTGTATCCAAGTTCTCCCCTCTGTATCCAAGTGCTCCCCTCTGTATCCAAGTGCACCCCTCTGTATCCAAGCGCTCCCCTCTGTATCCAAGCGCTCCCCTCTGTATCCAAGTGCACCTCTCTGTATCCAGGTGCGCCCCCTTGTATCCAAGCGCTCCCCTCTGTATCCAAGTGCACTCCTCTGTATCCAAGTGCACCCCTCTGTATCCAGGTGCGCCCCCTTGTATCCAAGCGCTCCCCTCTGTATCCAAGTGCACTCCTCTGTATCCAGGTGCGCCCCTCTGTATCCAAGTGCTCCCCTCTGTATCCAAGTGCTCCCCTCTGTATCCAAGCGCTCCCCTCTGTATCCAAGTGCACCCCTCTGTATCCAAGTGCACCCCTCTGTATCCAAGTGCTCCCCTCTGCATTCAAGTGCTCCCCTCTGTATCCAAGCGCTCCCCTCTGTATCCAAGTGCAACCCTCTGTATCCAAGTGCACCCCTCTGTATCCAAGTGCACCCCTCTGTATCCAAGTGCTCCCCTCTGTATCCAAGTGCACCCCTCTGTATCCAAGTGCACCCCTCTGTATCCAAGTGCACCCCTCTGTATCCAAACGCTCCCCTCTGTATCCAAGCGCTCCCCTCTGTATCCAAGTGCACCCCTCTGTATCCAAACGCTCCCCTCTGTATCCAAGTGCACCCCTCTGTATCCAAGTGCTCCCCTCTGTATCCAAGTTCTCCCCTCTGTATCCAAGTGCAACCCACTGTATCCAAGTGCTCCCCTCTGTATCCAAGTGCACCCCTCTGTATCCAAGTGCTCCCCTCTGTATCCAAGTGCACCCCTCTGTATCCAAGTGCTCCCCTCTGTATCCAAGTGCACCCCTCTGTATCCAAGTGCTCCCCTCTGTATCCAAGTGCACCCCTCTGTATCCAAGTGCTCCCCTCTGTATCCAAGTGCACCCCTCTGTATCCAAGTGCTCCCCTCTGTATCCAAGTGCTCCCCTCTGTATCCAAGTGCACCCCTCTGTATCCAAGTGCACCCCTCTGTATCCAAGTGCTCCCCTCTGTATCCAAGTGCTCCCCTCTGTATCCAAGTGCTCCCCTCTGTATCCAAGTGCACCCCTCTGTATCCAAGTGCACCCCTCTGTATCCAAGTGCTCCCCTCTGTATCCAAGTGCACCTCTCTGTATCCAAGTGCACCCCTCTGTATCCAAGCGCACCCCTCTGTATCCAAGCGCACCCCTCTGTATCCAAGTGCTCCCCTCTGTATACAAGTTCTCCCCTCTGTATCCAAGTTCTCCCCTCTGTATCCAAGTGCTCCCCTCTGTATCCAAGTGCTCCCCTCTGTATACAAGTTCTCCCCTCTGTATCCAAGTTCTCCCCTCTGTATCCAAGTTCTCCCCTCTGTATCCAAGTGCTCCCCTCTGTATCCAAGTGCTCCTCTCTGTATCCAAGTGCTCCCCTCTGTATCCAAGTGCACCCCTCTGTATCCAAGTGCACCCCTCTGTATCCAAGTGCTCCCCTCTGTATCCAAGTGCACCCCTCTGTATCCAAGTGCACCCCTCTGTATCCAAGTTCTCCCCTCTGTATCCAAGTGCACCCCTCTGTATCCAAGTTCTCCCCCTCTGTATCCAAGTGCACCTCTCTGTATCCAAGTGCTCCCCTCTGTATCCAAGTGCTCCCCTCTGTATACAAGTTCTCCCCTCTGTATCCAAGTTCTCCCCTCTGTATCCAAGCGCACCCCTCTGTATCCAAGTGCTCCCCTCTGTATCCAAGTGCACCCCTCTGTATCCAAGTGCTCCCCTCTGTATCCAAGTGCTCCTCTCTGTATCCAAGTGCTCCCCTCTGTATCCAAGTGCACCCCTCTGTATCCAAGTGCACCCCTCTGTATCCAAGTGCTCCCCTCTGTATCCAAGTGCACCCCTCTGTATCCAAGTGCACCCCTCTGTATCCAAGTGCACCCCTCTGTATCCAAGTGCACCCCTCTGTATCCAAGTTCTCCCCTCTGTATCCAAGTGCACCCTTCTGTATCCAAGTCCTCCCCTCTGTATCCAAGTGCACCCCTCTGTATCCAAGCGCTCCCCTCTGTATCCAAGCGCTCCCCTCTGTATCCAAGTGCTCCCCTCTGTATCCAAGTGCACCCCTCTGTATCCAAGTGCACCCCTCTGTATCCAAGCGCTCCCCTCTGTATCCAAGTGCTCCCCTCTGTATCCAAGTGCTCCCCTCTGTATCCAAGTGCTCCCCTCTGTATCCAAGTGCACCTCTCTGTATCCAAGTGCACCCCTCTGTATCCAAGTGCACCCCTCTGTATCCAAGCGCTCCCCTCTGTATCCAAGTGCACCCCTCTGTATCCAAGTGCACCCCTCTGTATCCAAGTGCACCTCTCTGTATCCAAGTGCACCCCTCTGTATCCAAGTGCACCCCTCTGTATCCAAGTGCTCCCCTCTGTATCCAAGTGCACCCCTCTGTATCCAAGTGCTCCCCTCTGTATCCAAGTGCTCCCCTCTGTATCCAAGCGCTCCCCTCTGTATCCAAGTGCACCTCTCTGTATCCAAGTGCACCCCTCTGTATCCAAGTGCACCCCTCTGTATCCAAGTGCACCCCTCTGTATCCAAGCGCTCCCCTCTGTATCCAAGTGCTCCCCTCTGTATCCAAGTGCACCCCTCTGTATCCAAGTGCTCCCCTCTGTATCCAAGTGCACCTCTCTGTATCCAAGTGCACCCCTCTGTATCCAAGTGCACCCCTCTGTATCCAAGTTCTCCCCTCTGTATCCAAGTGCACCCCTCTGTATCCAAGTGCACCCCTCTGTATCCAAGTTCTCCCCTCTGTATCCAAGCGCACCCCCCTGTATCCAAGTTCTCCCCTCTGTATCCAAGTGCACCCCTCTGTATCCAAGTGCACCCCTCTGTATCCAAGTGCAACCCTCTGTATCCAAGTGCACCCCTCTGTATCCAAGTGCTCCCCTCTGTATCCAAGTGCACCCCTCTGTATCCAAGTGCACCCCTCTGTATCCAAGCGCTCCCCTCTGTATCCAAGTGCACCCCTCTGTATCCAAGTGCACCCCTCTGTATCCAAGTGCACCTCTCTGTATCCAAGTGCACCCCTCTGTATCCAAGTGCACCCCTCTGTATCCAAGTGCTCCCCTCTGTATCCAAGTGCACCCCTCTGTATCCAAGTGCTCCCCTCTGTATCCAAGTGCTCCCCTCTGTATCCAAGCGCTCCCCTCTGTATCCAAGTGCACCTCTCTGTATCCAAGTGCACCCCTCTGTATCCAAGTGCACCCCTCTGTATCCAAGTGCTCCCCTCTGTATCCAAGTGCTCCCCTCTGTATCCAAGTGCTCCCCTCTGTATCCAAGTGCACCCCTCTGTATCCAAGTGCACCCCTCTGTATCCAAGTGCACCCCTCTGTATCCAAGTGCTCCCCTCTGTATCCAAGTGCACCCCTCTGTATCCAAGTGCACCCCTCTGTATCCAAGTGCTCCCCTCTGTATCCAAGTGCACCTCTCTGTATCCAAGTGCACCTCTCTGTATCCAAGTGCTCCCCTCTGTATCCAAGTGCACCTCTCTGTATCCAAGTGCACCTCTCTGTATCCAAGTGCTCCCCTCTGTATACAAGTTCTCCCCTCTGTATCCAAGTTCTCCCCTCTGTATCCAAGCGCACCCCTCTGTATCCAAGTGCTCCCCTCTGTATCCAAGTGCTCCCCTCTGTATCCAAGTGCACCCCTCTGTATCCAAGTGCTCCCCTCTGTATCCAAGTGCTCCTCTCTGTATCCAAGTGCTCCCCTCTGTATCCAAGTGCACCCCTCTGTATCCAAGTGCACCCCTCTGTATCCAAGTGCTCCCCTCTGTATCCAAGTGCACCCCTCTGTATCCAAGTGCACCCCTCTGTATCCAAGTGCTCCCCTCTGTATCCAAGTGCACCCCTCTGTATCCAAGTGCTCCCCTCTGTATCCAAGTGCTCCCCTCTGTATCCAAGCGCTCCCCTCTGTATCCAAGTGCACCTCTCTGTATCCAAGTGCACCCCTCTGTATCCAAGTGCACCCCTCTGTATCCAAGTGCTCCCCTCTGTATCCAAGTGCACCCCTCTGTATCCAAGTGCTCCCCTCTGTATCCAAGTGCTCCCCTCTGTATCCAAGCGCTCCCCTCTGTATCCAAGCGCACCTCTCTGTATACAAGTGCACCCCTCTTTATTCAACTGCACTTCTCTGTATCCAAGTGCACCCCTCTGTATCCAAGTGCTCCCCTCTGTATCCAAGTTCTCCCCTCTGTATCCAAGTGCTCCCCTCTGTATCCAAGTGCACCCCTCTGTATCCAAGTGCTCCCCTCTGTATCCAAGTGCTCCCCTCTGTATCCAAGTGCACCCCTCTGTATCCAAGTGCACCTCTCTGTATCCAAGTGCACCCCTCTGTATCCAAGTGCTCCCCTCTGTATCCAAGTGCACCCCTCTGTATCCAAGTGCTCCCCTCTGTATCCAAGTGCTCCCCTCTGTATCCAAGTGCACCCCTCTGTATCCAAGTGCTCCCCTCTGTATCCAAGTGCTCCCCTCTGTATCCAAGTGCTCCCCTCTGTATCCAAGTGCTCCCCTCTGTATCCAAGTGCTCCCCTCTGTATCCAAGTGCTCCCCTCTGTATCCAAGTGCTCCCCTCTGTATCCAAGTGCACCCCTCTGTATCCAAATGCTCCCCTCTGTATCCAAGTGCACCCCTCTGTATCCAAGTGCACCCTTTGTTGTCTAGTGACTCCTAGTACTCCATGACACCTCTGTTCCCTCATCTGGACAGCCTATCTTTGAGTGGATACGGGCTTTAATCGGTTTACCATTCGTCTCTGTCCTTTAGGTTCTCGCTAACAGGTTGACGATAATTCTGTTGATTTGGAAGAACTCTCCGAATCTCGGTGAGCCGCCGCGCGAGCCTTTGATCGTCTGCCAAAAGCATTCCTCATCCGCAGAGGGCGGCACAGCTGTGCCAGGCAGAGAGCGCTGAGACTCCGCAGGAGACCCCCAATTCTCTGCTCATATATGGAAATACAGAAAGGTTTATTGGGGCCAATTAAATTGCAAACAATTTCTCAGACAGACGGAAATAGGAATTAAAATGTCAAAGGTCCCACGGGGCGGCAGGAGAAAGGATCCCACAGCAGCTGGAAACAAACTCTGCAATAGACCATTATCCCCTCCACCATAGAGGGGCCGACCATTATCCCCTCCACCATAGAGGGGCCGACCATTATCCCCTCCACCATAGAGGGGCCGACCATTATCCCCTCCAGCATAGAGGGGCCGACCATTATCCCCTCCACCATAGAGGGGCCGACCATTATCCCCTCCACCATAGAGGGGCCGACCATTATCCCCTCCACCATAGAGGGGCCGACCATTAGCCCCTCCACCATAGAGGGGCCGACCATTATCCCCTCCACCATAGAGGGGCCGACCATTATCCCCTCCACCATAGAGGGGCAGACCATTATCCCCTCCACCATAGAGGGGCCGACCATTATCCCCTCCACCATAGAGGGGCCGACCATTAGCCCCTCCACCATAGAGGGGCCGACCATTATCCCCTCCACCATAGAGGGGTCGACCATTATCCCCTCCACCATAGAGGGGCCGACCATTATCCCCTCCACCATAGAGGGGCCGACCATTATCCCCTCCACCATAGAGGGACCGACCATTATCCCCTCCACCATAGAGGGGCCGATCATTATCCCCTCCACCATAGAGGGGCCGACCATTATCCCCTCCACCATAGAGGGGCCGACCATTATCCCCTCCACCATAGAGGGGCCGATCATTATCCCCTCCACCATAGAGGGGCCAACCATTATCCCCTTCACCATAGAGGGGCTGACCATTATCCCCTCCACCATAGAGGGGCCGACCATTATCCCCTCCACCATAGAGGGGCCGACCATCCCCTCCACCATAGAGGGGCCGATCATTATCCCCTCCACCATAGAGGGGCCGATCATTATCCCCTCCACCATAGAGGGGCCGACCATTATCCCCTCAACCATAGAGGGGCCGACTCCACTATAGAGGGGCCGATCATTATCCCCTCCACCATAGAGGGGCCGACCATTATCCCCTCCACCATAGAGGGGCCGACCATTATCCCCTCCACCATAGAGGGGCCGACCATTATCCCCTTCACCATAGAGGGGCCGATCATTATCCCCTCCACCATAGAGGGGCCGACCATTATCCCCTCAACCATAGAGGGGCCGACTCCACTATAGAGGGGCCGATCATTATCCCCTCCACCATAGAGGGGCCGACCATTATCCCCTCCACCATAGAGGGGCCGACCATTATCCCCTCCACCATAGAGGGGCCGATCATTATCCCCTCCACCATAGAGGGGCCGACCATTATCCCCTCCACCATAGAGGGGCCGACCATTATCCCCTCCACCATAGAGGGGCCGACCATTATCCCCTCCACCATAGAGGGGCCGACCATTATCCCCTCCACCATAGAGGGGCCGATCATTATCCCCTCCACCACAGAGGGGCCGACCATTATCCCCTCCACCATAGAGGGGCCGATCATTATCCCCTCCACCATAGAGGGGCCGATCATTATCCCCTCAACCATAGAGGGGCCGATCATTATCCCCTCCACCATAGAGGGGCCGACCATTATACCCTCCACCATAGATGGGCCGATCATTATCCCCTCAACCATAGAGGGGCCGACCATTATCCCCTCTACCATAGAGGGGCTGACCATTATCCCCTCCACCATAGAGCGCCCCCCCCCCCCAACCAACAGGGGACGAAACGTGCAGCAGTCCAGCTGGGGCTCATTAGAAAACAAGTCCAGGAAATATGTAAATACACCCTGCCTTGGATTCACTAATGTTTTCCTTCAAAACCATTTGAAATCTTTGTTGATATCTGTACCGGTCACCACCGTTTATGACCTTCCATCACATCCAAGACAGCTTATCGACACTCCAACCGACAGGACCCGATCCCATTTCATTTGCCCAGAATCAAGACGAGACACAGCTCTGTGCTTGTTCCAAATGTAATGATACTTTAATGGTTTCTTCTCAGCTTTTTATACAGTACAAGGCATTAAAGCAACAATGAGATCTCCACCCCCCCTAATCACACACTAAGGCTAATTACTAAACATTCCTTAATTAACAGCATAACAACAAAACACCTTCACCCACTGAGTTCCCTAGGCAGACGTTTTGTCTCCGCATACAGCTTGACACCTATTCACACCTCAGAGCATCAACAGGCTGTAGACAGTGTTATCACACATAAACAGTATTTAGCATGCATAATTAGAGTTCTGGGAGCAGACCTTGGTTAACACCTTTACACAAGGACAATGGAATGTCTTCCAGGCCCTGACTCAATTAGCATGTCACTAGTCAGGGCTAAGCATAGAATGAGTCACTATTGACTGGTTGGGCCAACATCTTGCAGTATCTCAAAATCCTGCAATACAAACTATCAGTGATGTCCTATCTCATGTAATACATGAATTATGATTCACTTGCCACCCCATGCCCAAAGGGCACAGAGTGGACTCAGACCCAAGAGTTATCAGTGACGCTGACACAGGAGTATCCTCCATCCTCACAAAGTCTTTGGGTGTCACGGGTCATTCCGTTACAATATCGAATTGCAAGGTGGCTGAAATTGAGATTAGTAGGGGGGAGGGGGGCTAAGTGGAAGGTGAGGGGTACCACATCCAGTAAGTAACATTAACCACTTCAGCCCCGGACCATTTCGCTGGCCAACGACGGGGCCCCTTTTTGCGCTTCGGCAATGCGTCGCTTTAACTGACAATTGCGCGGTCGTGCGACGTGGCTCCCAAACAAAATTGGCGTCCTTTTTTCCCCACAAATAGAGCTTTCTTTTGGTGGTATTTGATCACCTCGGCGGTTTTTATTTTTTGCGCTATAAACAAAAAATAGAGCGACAATTTTGAAAAAAATGCAATATTTTTTGCTGTAATAAATATCCCCCAAAAATATATAAAAAAAGTTTTTTTCCTCAGTTTATGCCGATACGTATTCTTCTAACTATTTTTGGTAAAACAAAATCGCAATAAGCGTTTATCGATTGGTTTGCGCAAAAGTTATAGCGTCTACAAAATAGGGGATAGTTTTATTGCATTTTTATAAAAAAATATTTTTTACTACTAATGGCGGCGATCAGCAATTTTTTTCGTGACTGCGACATTATGGCGGACACTTCGGACAATTTTGACACATTTTTGGGACCATTGTCATTTTCACAGCAAAAAATGCATTAAAAATGCACTGATTACTGTGAAAATGACAATTGCAGTTTGGGAGTTAACCACAAGGGGGCGCTGAAGGGGTTAAGTGTGACCTCATATGTGTTTCTAACTGTAGGGGTGTGTGGCTGTAGGTGTGACGTCATTGATTGTGATCCCCTATAAAAGGGAACACACGATCGATGAAGCTGCCACAGTGAAGAACGGGGAAGCTGTGTTTACACACACCTCTCCCCGTTCTTCAGCTCTGGGGACCGATCGCGGGACTCCAGCGGTGATCGGGTCCACGAGTCCCACGGCCGCGGTCACGGAGCTTCAAGCCGGGTCGCGGGCGCGCGCCTGCGACCCACGGCTGGGCATTATACAATCACATACAGGTACGTGATTGTGCCCAGCCGTGCCATTCTGCCGACGTATATCTGCGTTAGGCGGTCCTTAAGTGGTTGATATTTATTTTTTTACTAGTAATGGCGGCGATTTTTATCTTGACTGGGACATTATGGCGGACACACCGGACACCTTTGACACCATTTTGGGACCATTATCATTTTTACAGCGATCAGTGCTATAAAAATGCTGTCAAAATGACACTGGCAGGGAAAGGGGTTAACCTGTAGGGGGCGCTGAAGGGGTTAAGTGTGTCCTAGGGAGTGATTCTTACTGTTAGGGGGCGTGGCTTGCCGTGGCCACCGATCGCTGTTCCCGATGAGAGGGGACAGACGATCAGTGACATGTCACTAGGAAGAACGGGGAGATGTTGTGTTTGCACTGACATCCCCCCGTTTTTCAGCTCTGTGACCCGATCGCGGGACACCCGGCGGTGATCGGGTCCGTGGTCACGGAGCTCACGACAGGGTCACGAGCACACCGGCGGCGCACGTGCGACCACGCGGCCTCGCAAATTGAAGGGGACGTACCCGTACGCCCATTTGCGCAGCCGTGCCATTCAGTCGACGTACATCCTCGTGCGCCGGTCTGGAACCGGTTAACGAGGATCGGAAGATATTGAAAAATGATGGTGGCTGTGAGCTCAATCATAGACCGTCACTTATAAAAGTACCCCCCGGACGAGCACAGGGGCCCAGGCACTCAGTGTTATCCATGGACTCTTTTTTAACCACTTAAGCCCCGGACCAATATGCTGGCTAAAGACCCAAGGTGTTTTTACAGTTCGGGACTGCGTCGCTTTAACAGACAATTGCGCGGTCGTGCGACGTGGCTCCCAAACAAAATTGGCGTCCTTTTTTTCCCACAAATAGAGCTTTCTTTTGGTGGTATTTGATCACCTCTGCGGTTTTTATTTTTTGCGCTATAAACAAAAATAGGGCGACAATTTTGAAAAAAATGCAATATTTTTTACTTTTTGCTATAATAAATATCCCCCAAAAACATATATAATTTTTTTTTGTTCCTCAGTTTAGGCCGATACGTATTCTTCTACATATTTTTGGTAAAAAAAATCGCAATAATCGTTTATCGGTTGGTTTGCGCAAAATTTATAGCGTTTACAAAATAGGGGATAGTTTTATTGCATCTTTTTTTTTTTTTACTACTAATGGCGGCGATCAGCGATTTTTTTTGTGACTGCGACATTATGGCGGACACTTCGGACAATTTTGACACATTTTTGGGACCATTGTCATTTTCACAGCAAAAAATGCATTTAAATTGCATTGTTTATTGTGAAAATGACAGTTGCAGTTTGGGAGTTAAACACAGGGGGCGCTGTAACATTTAGTGTTCACTTAGTGTGTGTTTACAACTGTAGGGGGGTGTGGCTGTAGGTGTGACGTCATCGATCGTGTCTCCCCTATAAAGGGAATGGCGTGATTGATACGCCGCCACAGTGAAGCACGGGGAAGCCGTGTTTACACACGGCTCTCCCCGTTCTTCAGCTCCGGGGAGCGATCGCCGCACTCGAGCGACCCACGGCTGGGTACAAGTACAGGACGTATATATATACGTGCTTGTGCCCAGCCGTGCCATTCTGCTGACGTATATGTGCAGGAGGCGGTCCTTAAGTGGTTAAAGGTCTGTCGAGGGTCAATCTTCCCCCAAATCTATCATTGGATGTAAGTCATTGCTTGATGTTGGGGGATCCAATCCCACCTTAACCACATAAGGATGGCCGCACGACGATATACGTCGGCAGAATGGCGCGGCTGGGCACAACAGGGGCGTATATATACGTCCTCTTTAAGATGAGATGAATGAAAATCGGTAACACCCCCGGCCGATCCTCCTTCACAAGGTGTAATGCGGCGTCGGGAGCCGATCGTCTCCCAGATCTTCCATGGGACACGTTGAGAAAACATGACATTCATACAATTACCTCAAATAACCCGACTGCCGCTCATACAACCCGAGAACCAGCGGGACACGAGCATGTGAGACAGAGAGGCCACATCTATAATTCATGGAAGACATTTCTTCTCATCATTAGAAAACATTTCTGATACTTCTCACGTTATGCAATTCTCATTCATTATTACTCTCTGCTCCTCTCCTGAAATACTCTGCTCTGCTGGAGGACTCTGCCCCTTCCTCTATAACTCTCCTCTCCTGAAATACTCTGCTCTACTGGAGGACTCTGCCCCTTCCTCTATAACTCTCCTCTCCTGAAATACTCTGCTCTACTGGAGGACTCTGCTCCTTCCTCTATAACTCTCCTCTCCTGAAATACTCTGCTGCAGGGCTCTGCTCCTTCCTCTATAACTCTCCTCTCCTGAAATACTCTGCTGCAGGGCTCTGCTCCTTCCTCCATAACTCTCCTCTCCTGAAATACTCTGCTCTGCTGGAGGACTCTGCTCCTTCCTCTATAACTCTCCTCTCCTGAGATACTCTGCTCTGCTGGAGGACTCTGCCCCTTCCTCTATAACTCTCCTCTCCTGAGATACTCTGCACTGCTGCAGGGCTCTGCTCCTTCCTCTATAACTCTCCTCTCCTGAAATACTCTGCTGCAGGGCTCTGCTCCTTCCTCCATAACTCTCCTCTCCTGAAATACTCTGCTCTGCTGGAGGACTCTGCTCCTTCCTCTATAACTCTCCTCTCCTGAGATACTCTGCTCTGCTGGAGGACTCTGCCCCTTCCTCTATAACTCTCCTCTCCTGAAATACTCTGCTCTACTGGAGGACTCTGCTCCTTCCTCTATAACTCTCCTCTCCTGAAATACTCTGCTGCAGGGCTCTGCTCCTTCCTCTATAACTCTCCTCTCCTGAAATACTCTGCTGCAGGGCTCTGCTCCTTCCTCTATAACTCTCCTCTCCTGATATACTCTGCTGGAGGACTCTGCTCCTTCCTCTATAACTCTCCTCTCCTGAAATACTCTGCTGGAGGACTCTGCCCCTTCCTCTATAACTCTCCTCTCCTGAGATACTCTGCACTGCTGGAGGACTCTGCTCCTTCCTCTATAACTCTCCTCTCCTGAAATACTCTGCTCTGCTGGAGGACTCTGCTCCTTCCTCTATAACTCTCCTCTCCTGAAATACTCTGCTGGAGGACTCTGCCCCTTCCTCTATAACTCTCCTCTCCTGAGATACTCTGCACTGCTGGAGGACTCTGCTCCTTCCTCTATGACTCTCCTCTCCTGAAATACTCTGCTCTGCTGGAGGACTCTGCTCCTTCCTCTATGACTCTCCTCTCCTGAAATACTCTGCTGCAGGGCTCTGCTCCTTCCTCTATAACTCTCCTCTCCTGAAAAACTCTGCATTGCTGGAGGACTCTGCTCCTTCCTCTATAACTCTCCTCTCCTGAAATACTCTGCTCTGCTGGAGGACTCTGCTCCTTCCTCTATAACTCTCCTCTCCTGAAATACTCTGCTGGAGGACTCTGCTCCTTCCTCTATAACTCTCCTCTCCTGAGATACTCTGCACTGCTGGAGGACTCTGCTCCTTCCTCTATAACTCTCCTCTCCTGAAATACTCTGCTCTGCTGGAGGACTCTGCTCCTTCCTCTATAACTCTCCTCTCCTGAAATACTCTGCTGGAGGACTCTGCCCCTTCCTCTATAACTCTCCTCTCCTGAGATACTCTGCTGTGCTGGAGGACTCTGCTTAGGGTTGCTGCCTTTTTTTCAAGCCAAACCCGAACACTTTAGCGGTGCGTGGCATTTTTTTTTTTTGTAGTATACACAATAGGGCCCAGATTCTCGTAGATCGGCGTAATACTGCGGCGGCGTAACGTATCTCATTTACGTTACACCGCCGCAAGTTTTATAGGCAAGTGCTTTTTTATTCACAAAGAACTTGCCTGTAAAGTTGCGGCGGCGCAAGCCCGCCTAATTCAAATGATCCGGGTAGGGGAAGTGAAGCATTTAAATTAGGAGCGTTCCCGCGCCGAACGTAGTGCGCATGCGCCGTCCCTAGAATTTCCCGACGTGCATTGCGCTTAATAACGTCGCAAGGACGTCATTGGTTTCGACGTGGACGTAAATGGCGTCCAGCGCCATTCACGGACGACTTACGCAAACGACGTACATTTTTAAATTTCGAAGCGGGAATGACGGCCATACTTAACATTGGTTGCACCTCATATAGCAACTTTTACGCGTCGCAAATCTAACGTAAACGTCGTAACTTCACTGCGTACGTTCGGGAATTCACGTATTTTGCTAATTTGCATACTCGACGGGGAAAACGACGGAGGCGACACCTAGCGGCGAAAAAAAAAATTGCATTTAAGATCCGACAGCGTAAGAGCCTTACGCCTTTCGGATCTAATGGTTATCTATGCGTAACTGATTCTAAGAATCAGTCGCATAGATACGACGGCCCGGATTAAGACCCCTCTTACGACGGCGCAATGCAATGTGCGCCGTCGTAAGCCCTTTGAGAATCTGGGCCTAGGATTGTAAAGATCGGGGACACCTTTGGGTGCACAGAGGAGAGCAATAATGCGGCACGCTTTATTGGACAGTGTAACCTCCTGTAACACAGGGGTCATTGTCACCCCCATTCATAAAATACGGGTCAGTGTTACCCCCCTCCATAATTTAGAGGTCCCCCATAGAGGACACCCATTAGGTCCCCTTATAACAGCACCCCCCCCCCTTAGAGACCTCTAATAGATCAGGGAACCCCAACCCCCCATCAGTGACACAGGAGACAAAACACATCCGAACTTGTGCACTCACTCACAGGACCGTTGTTAGGAACCATGGGGCCCTCGTCCCCTGAGGGGGGAAAAAGAGGTGGGGGGAGTGAGGTGAGAAAGGGTGAGAGGAGCAGGTAAGGGGGTGAGAGAGAGAGAGGGGGTGAGAAAGAGGTGGGGGTGTGAGAGAGAGGGGGAGGGAATTGGGGGTGGGAGTGGGGTGAGAGAGAGAGAGGAGGGGTGGGAGAGATAAGGCGGCTGAGAGGAAGGGGGTGAGAGAGAAAGGTGGTAAGAGAGGGGATGGCCTAACAGAGAGAGGGGGTGGCTTACAGAGAGAAAGGATAGCTGACGGGGGGAGTGTCTGACAGAGAGGGGGTATGACTTACAGAGAGGGGGGTGGCTGACAGAGAGGTGGGTGGCTGACAGAGAGGGGGGATGCTGACAGTGGAGGGGGGTAGCTGACAGTGGGGGGGTAGCTGACATAGGGGGATGGCTTACAGAGAGAGGGGGGTGGCTGACAGTGGAGGGGGGTAGCTGACAGTGGAGGGGGGTAGCTGACAGTGGAGGGGGGTAGCTGACAGTGGAGGGGGGTAGCTGACAGTGGAGGGGGGTATCTGACAAAGGGGGGGGGGGTAGCTGACAGAGGGGGGGAGTAGCTGACAGGGGGGAGAAGCTGACAGTGGAGCAGGGGTAGCTGACAGAGAGAGGGTAGCTGACAGAGGGGGAGTAGCTGACAGAGAGGGGGTAGCTGACAAAGGGGGGTGTGACGGTATCGGTATGATATCCCCGTCAACGTTCCCTTCTTCCCATAACGACAATCACCCCACTATTCCACGAGGAGGGATATCCCTGGAATCGCCCAGAAAGCCACACATGAGACAAGCTTACTGCTAGAACAAGACACTTTAATGACACAAAAACTCAGCTTATATGTGGTTGCAGCCTGTTAGGAACGCCCCCCTCACACAGTGGGGTTTCCCATACAGATTATAGGAGACAAGTCGGAGCCGACCATGCAGACACATTTCTTTAGATAAAGACATCAGGGGAGTTAATTAATACACTGAAGCAATCAGAATAATTAACATACTACTTCTCTAATCATTTAGCCTGATGATACAATACTCATCTTTTAAGGGTAAACACAGATCTTCTTCACACAACACAATAGATCAATTAACCTTTAGAATAGTGAGGGGACATTAGCACGTCAATAACCTGTCAGAGGAATGAATCACACATGAAATTCCTTTCTACATCTACCCATGGCTAGCAGGGAGCAGTACACTGAGGCATATAGGCAAATGTATCACAATGGCCCCCCTTTTGCTCCCTGCTCCGGCAAACCCGGTTGGACCTTTCCTGGTCCAGTAGGGTTGACGGGTTTAGAGCTTTTAGTCCGAGGTTAACTCCGTTTGGCATGACTGACCTCCCTTGGCAACTGCTTCAGACTCGGGTATGTCACCGGGTCGTCAGATCACACGCCGGTCAGTCCCCAAGTCTTTGTGCGATCTGCAAAGTCACCAGAAGTCAGTGTGAAGACAGCGAATGGGTCTGTGCGCCGCCATCTAGGTGTCCCGCTATGGGAGGGGGCAGGTTATGGCTCTGAAGTGACAATCACAGGAGATTCATAAAAAAGAAAAAGTTATATTTGTTGAAATGCTGTAGCACTGGTGCTCAGAGTCCGGGGGGGGGGGGGGGGGGGGGGACTCAGAGCCCCATAAGGTCAGCCACCCCCTGCTCCCTCCGCAGCCGCCGGTTCTCCTCTTTGAGCTTCTCCAGCTCCATCTCCAGTTCATGGAGCCTGGGGGGGTCAGCCCGCTGTGACCTCAGGTGGTTGTTCTCCTCCTCCATGCGGCTTATGCACTCCTCCAGCTCTATGTACTCACGGATCAGATCCTGCTTGCTCATGTCCTGCAGGCTTTCCACGTGGTCCTTCATCATCAGGAACTGGGTGGTGGTGTAAGGGGCCACCGGTGGGCCCTTGGCGAACATCTCGGCCCGCATCTGGGGCGCCCGCTGCGATTCCATCTCCTCCAGTCGCTTCTTCTCCTCCCAGGTCCGCTGGTTATATGACTTCCAGGACCTCTTCTTCTTGGAGGGTAGCTGGCGGTGCCTCTTTCTGCCCAGCTCCCTCCAAGGCCCCTCCGGCTCATGGCTGTCGCCCATGACCAGCTGACAATGGTGTTCCCTGTTGTCCGTAATAACAGATTGTACCATGAGGACTTCGTAAGGGGTGCCCAATTGTTCTTCCTGACCCAGCTCCTGGGGATCCCAAGCCGAGTCTACACAATGGGCTGCTGCTGGTGAGCGGTACCCAGGTTGAGACCAATTTGACCTGGTGTTGTCATTCATGGGGCAATTCTGCTTGAAGTGACCCAACTGTTTGCACCGGAAGCAGCGTTGTTCGTTGTCCTCCTGGCGTGGGTAGCGAGGGCTATATGTCATCGGTCTGTTAGGCGGTTGGTATCTAGCGGCTGGTGGGTGTGAGGGCGCCGTTGGTTGTGGGGGTTGTACCCGTGGTGTGACCTGGTTTGTCTTGCGAGTATCCGCATATTCATCCGCCAACATCGCGGCCTCTGGTAGAGTCATGGGCCTGCGATCTCTCACCCAATCTTTGACATCCGTCTGGATGTGATTGTAAAATTGCTCCAGGAGCATTAGTTGCAAAATGTCCTCTGCGGTGGTGGCCTGGCTGCTGTTAACCCAGTTAGAGGCCGACAGGGACAGCTGGCATGCCCATTCCGCGTAAGAGTCTTTCGTGGTTTTGCGTGAGTCCCTGAACTTCTGTCGGTGGGACTCTGGGGTTACTGCATAACGAGCCAGGAGCGCTTCTTTAACCCTGGCGTAGCTATGGATATCCTGATCTGGCACGGTCCGGAAAGCATCAGAAGCTTTGCCTGACAGTTTGCCTGACAATATTGAAACCCACTCTCCTCTAGCTATTCGGTGCAGGTTACATTGTCGCTCAAAGTCCGCCAGGTAGTTATCAATCTCACAGTCCTTTTCATCAAAAGCTTTAAAAGCGCTAAACGGAATCTTCCTTGCGTCTGCTGTGCTGTACTCACTGTTCGTAGAAGGTGCGGCTGCTTGTTGGACTGCTGCCAGTTTTAACTGTAGCTCTGCGTCCCTTATTTCTTTATCCTTCTGTAGTTCTGCGTCCCTTATTTGTTTATCCTTCTGGAGTTCTGCGTCCCTTATTTGTTTAGCCTCCTCCGCTAACAGGTCCATCACTTTCAGAACCACATCCGGCGTTGGGTTCGGGCCGAACCACGCTAGCTTCTCTCTCATTAGCTTGTTGGCTGGCGATTCCTCCTCCTGAATCACTGGTGTCTCCATCTCTTGTACTGCTGGCGTTGCTGCAATCCCGTCCTCCTGGTCTAGCTCCATTAATTCTGCTATGATGACCCGCTTGGTTTTGTTGCTAGCGATCCTTCCACGAACTTCCAGTAGTTCTTCCAGTGTCTGCTTGGAATCCGGGTGTGAAGGGGAATAGAAGGGAAGATCCCGCTGCTGCCAACCAATTGTGACGGTATCGGTATGATATCCCCGTCAACGTTCCCTTCTTCCCATAACGACAATCACCCCACTATTCCACGAGGAGGGATATCCCTGGAATCGCCCAGAAAGCCACACATGAGACAAGCTTACTGCTAGAACAAGACACTTTAATGACACAAAAACTCAGCTTATATGTGGTTACAGCCTGTTAGGAACGCCCCCTCACACAGTGGGGTTTCCCATACAGATTATAGGAGACAAGTCGGAGCCGACCATGCAGACACATTTCTTTAGATAAAGACATCAGGGGAGTTAATTAATACACTGAAGCAATCAGAATAATTAACATACTACTTCTCTAATCATTTAGCCTGATGATACAATACTCATCTTTTAAGGGTAAACACAGATCTTCTTCACACAACACAATAGATCAATTAACCTTTAGAATAGTGAGGGGACATTAGCACGTCAATAACCTGTCAGAGGAATGAATCACACATGAAATTCCTTTCTACATCTACCCATGGCTAGCAGGGAGCAGTACACTGAGGCATATAGGCAAATGTATCACAGGGGGGGATTAGCTGACAGTGGAGGGGGGTAGCTGACTGAGTGGGGGTAGCTGACAGGAGGGGGGTAGCTAACAGGAGGGGGAGTAGCTGACAGGAGGGGGGTAGCTGACAGGAGGGTAGGTAGATGACAGAAGGGGAGGTAGCTGACAGGAGGGGGGTAGCTGACAGAGGGGGTAGTTGACAGGAGGGGGAGTAGCTGACAGGAGGGGGAGTAGCTGACAGGAGGGGGGGTAGCTGACAGAGGGGGGGATTAGCTGACTGAGAGACAGATGGGGGGGTAGCTGACAGATGGGGGGTAGCTGACAGATGGGGGGTGGCTAACAGAAGGGGAGTGTCTGACAGAGGGGTAGCTGACGGGAGGGGGGTAACTGACAGATGGGGGGTAGCTGACAGATGGGGGGGTAGCTGACAGATGGGGGGTGGCTAACAGAAGGGGAGTGTCTGACAGAGAGGGGGTGAGCCGGAGGGCAGACGAGAAAGATACCTCAGTGAGGAGACATAGCAGAGCACATGCCAGGCAAGAAGGCGGGACTACGGGCGGCTGCGATCACCCACAGTCAAGCCCCGCCTCCAATCACAGACCCTCGTATCGCATGTCCGCCGCCCGCACGTGACCTATTCAGCCTGTGTCAGCCAATCACTGAATAGGTACGCCTGCTGCTCATCGCTGAGCTCGGCTCGGAGGCGGGGGGCACAGGCATTACTGTGTGTGACAGTGTAATACAGATGGCGGGCGCCGGAATCGGGATGCGCCGCTCTAGGTTATATGTGCCCGGGTTTCAGGCGGCTTGAAAACCGGGCACATGAGTCCATAGTTGGCGCAGGGGCGCCGCCCCCTCTCTCCTGCACCCGTCACTCAACACTACATAGATTCGTGTATTGCATAAATCTATGTATTGTCGCCGCGTTTGAAGGCACATTGGCGACAATTGATGGGCACATCAGCTGTGTTTGATGGCACAGTGGCGACAATTGATGGGCACAGTGGCTGCGTTTGATGGCACAGTGGCGACAATTGATGGTCACAGTGGCTGCGTTTGGTGACACAGTGGCGACAATTGATGGGCATAGTGGCGACAATTGATGGTCACAGTGGCGACAATTGATGGGCACAGTGGCTGCGTTTGATGGCACAGTGGCGACAATTGAGGGCACAGTGGCGACAATTGATGGTCACAGTGGCGACAATTGATGGGCACAGTGGCGACAATTGATGGGCACAGTGGCGACAATTGATGGGCACAGTGGCGACAATTGATGGGCACAGTGGCGACAATTGATGGTTTTTTTTCGCTTGTTTGCACCCCCCAAAAATTTTGAGCACCAGCCGCCACTGGTGTCACCCCTCCGCCTCAACATCTCTATTTCTGGTAGTGTCAGTTTTCGTTCTTTGATATTCTGAAGATTTTATCTTTGAAGGAGATCTTCCATCTCTTCCATCTCTCCCATCCCTTCCATCTCTTCCTCTTCCATCCCTTCCATCTCTTTCTCTTCCATCCCTTCCATCTCTTCCATCTCTTTCTCTTCCATCCCTTCCATCTCTTCCATCTCTTTCTCTTCCATCCCTTCCATCTCTTCCATCTCTTTCTCTTCCATCTCTTCCATCTCTTCCATTTCTTTCTCTTCCATCTCTTCCATCCCTTCCATCTCTTCCATCTCTTCCATCTCTTTCTCTTCCATCCCTTCCATCTCTTCCATCTCTTTCTCTTCCATCCCTTCCATCTCTTCCATCTCTTTCTCTTCCATCTCTTCCATCTCTTCCATTTCTTTCTCTTCCATCTCTTCCATCTCTCCCATCCCTTCCATCTCTTCCATCTCTTTCTCTTCCATCCCTTCCATCTCTTCCATCTCTTTCTCTTCCATCCCTTCCATCTCTTCCATCTCTTTCTCTTCCATCCCTTCCATCTCTTCCATCTCTTTCTCTTCCATCTCTTCCATCCCTTCCATCTCTTCCATCTCTTCCATCTCTTTCTCTTCCATCCCTTCCATCTCTTCCATCCCTTCCATCTCTTCCATCTCTTCCATCTCTTCCATCTCTTTCTCTTCCATCTCTTCCATCCCTTCCATCTCTTCCATCCCTTCCATCTCTTCCATCTCTTTCTCTTCCATCTCTTCAATATCTTCCATCTGTTTCTCTTCCATCTCTTCCATCTCTTTCACTTCCATCTCTTCAATATCTTCCATCTGTTTCTCTTCCATCTCTTCTATCTCTTCCATCTCTTCCATCTCTTCCATCTCTTCCATCTCTTCCACCTCTTCCACCTCTTCCATCTCTTTCTCTTCCATCTCTTCCATCTCTTTCTCTTCCATCTCTTCCATCTCTTTCTCTTCCATGTCTTCCATTTCTTTCTCTTCCATCTCTTCCATCTCTTCCACCTCTTCCATCTCTTTCTCTTCCATCTCTTCCATCTCTTTCTCTTCCATCTCTTCCATCTCTTTCTCTTCCATCTATTCCATCTCTTTCTCTTCCATCTCTTCCATCTCTTCCTCTTCCATCTCTTTCTCTTCCATCTCTTCCATCTCTTCCATCTCTTCCATCTCTTCCACCTCTTCCATCTCTTTCTCTTCCATCTCTTCCATCTCTTTCTCTTCCATCTCTTTCTCTTCCATCTCTTTCTCTTCCATCTCTTCCATCTCTTTCTCTTCCATCTCTTCCATCTCTTTCTCTTCCATCTATTCCATCTCTTTCTCTTCCATCTCCTCCATCTCTTTCTCTTCCATCTCTTCCATCTCTTCCTCTTCCATCTCTTTCTCTTCCATCTCTTCCATCTCTTCCTCTTCCATCTCTTCCATCTCTTCCTCTTCCATCTCTTTCTCTTCCATCTCTTCCATCTCTTTCTCTTCCATCTCTTTCTCTTCCACCTCTTCCATCTCTTCCACCTCTTCCATCTCTTCCATCTCTTTCTCTTCCATCTCTTCCATCTCTTCCTCTTCCATCTCTTTCTCTTCCATCTCTTCCATCTCTTCCTCTTCCATCTCTTCCATCTCTTTCTCTTCCATCTCTTTCTCTTCCAGCTCTCCCATCTCTTTCTCTTCCAGCTCTTCCATCTCTTTCTCTTCCATCTCTTCCATCTCTTTCTCTTCCATCTCTCCCATTTCTTCCATCACTTTCTCTTCCATCTCTTCTATCTCTTTCTCTTCCATCTCTTCCATCTCTTCCATCTCTTTCTCTTCCATCTCTTTCTCTTCCATCTCTTTCTCTTCCATCTCTTTCTCTTCCATCTCTTTCTCTTCCATCTCTTCCATCTCTTCCATCTCTTTCTCTTCCATCTCTTCCATCTCTTCCATCTCTTTCTCTTCCATCTCTTCCATCTCTTTCTCTTCCATCTCTTTCTCTTCCATCTCTTCCATCTCTTCCATCTCTTTCTCTTCCATCTCTTTCTCTTCCATCTCTCCCATTTCTTTCTCTTCCATCTCTTCCATCTCTCCCATCTCTTTCTCTTCCAGCTCTTCCATCTCTTTCTCTTCCATCTCTTCCATCTCTTTCTCTTCCATCTCTCCCATTTCTTCCATCACTTTCTCTTCCATCTCTTTCTCTTCCATCTCTTCTATCTCTTTCTCTTCCATCTCTTCCATCTCTTCCATCTCTTTCTCTTCCATCTCTTTCTCTTCCAACTCTTTCTCTTCCATCTCTCCCATTTCTTTCTCTTCCATCTCTTCCATCTCTTCCATCTCTTCTATCTCTTCTATCTCTTTCTCTTCCATCTCTTTCTCTTCCATCTCTTTCTCTTCCATCTCTTCCATCTCTTTCTCTTCCATCTCTTTCTCTTCCATCTCTCCCATTTCTTTCTCTTCCATCTCTTCTATCTCTTCTATCTCTTTCTCTTCCATCTCTTCCATCTCTTTCTCTTCCATCTCTTCCATCTGTTTCTCTTCTATCTCTTCCATCTCTTTCTCTTCCATCTCTTCCTCTTCCATCTCTTTCTCTTCCATCTCTTTCTCTTCCATCTCTTCCATCTCTTCCATCTCTTTCTCTTCCATCTCTTTCTCTTCCATCTCTTTCTCTTCCATCTCTTTCTCTTCCATCTCTTCCATCTTTTTCTCTTCCACGTTCTCTGATACAATTTGCTTACAGAGAAAATCCACTTTCATATAAAACCCCATAATCCCCCCTCCCCCCCCCCATGAAATCTCCAGATGGAAATGATCCTCCCTGTCTTCTAATCCTCTCTCAGGGCCCCTCCGGATCTCAGCGGCACATTAAAGTGTCCCCTCCAGTCACGTCCCGCACATTTTTAATGGGATGCCAACACATCCGTAACCCGCGGGAAAGATATGGTGTGTGGGGGTTTGGGGGGCGTCGCCCGTGTTCGTATTGGTGCGTTGGGTTTCCATTCCAAGCGTGGGATGATAAAAGGAAGAGAACAACGCCGGGCTGCGTTGGACAGTCCAGCGAGACTTTCAATTACCAAAAAGTCATAGAGAAGCGCCAACGTGTTTCGGCAGCTAAGGGGGTCCTTCATCAGGGCTTCAAATCACTAAAACTGGTGGACCCAGAATTACAAACAAACTGAAAGGAAAAAACATCAATTGCAGTGTCACTGGCCCAGATTCAGAGAGCAATTGCGCCTGCGTAACCATAGTTACGCAGCGCAATTGCTGACTTGCTCCGGCGTTACGAATGCTCCTGATTCAGGAACATCGTAACGCCGACTGCAGCCTAAAATCTGCGCGGCATAAGGCTCTTATGCCACGCATATCTTAGGCTGCATTCTTGCGATGGCCGCTAGGGGGCGCTCCCATTGTGCTCAGTGTATAGTATGCAAATTGCATACTAACACCGATTCACAATGTTGCGCGAGCCCTGTGTACGCAAGTTACGGAGTTTCCGTACGGCGTCTTTAGCGTAAGGCTGCCCCTTCTAATAGCAGGGGCACCCAATGCTAAAGTACACCCACCGTTCCCGCGTCGTAAAAATTTGAATTTCACGTCGTTTGCGTAAGTGATTCGTGAATGGCGCTGGACGCCATTCACGTTCACTTGGAAGCAAATGACGTCCTTGCGACGTCATTTGCCGCAATGCACGTCAGGAAAGTGTTCCCGACGGAGCATGCGCTCTACGCTCGGCGCGGGAACGCGCCTAATTTAAATGATTCCCGCCCCCTACCGGATCATTTACATTAGGCGCCCTTACGCAGGGCAATTTTAAAGAGCACACAATTTACGGAGCTACTGCACCGTGAATCGAGGGCAGCGCAATATATTTGCGGGGGGCGCAGGGCAAAAAGGCTGCCCTGCGCCTCCGTAAAAAAGGGGCAAATTCTACCTGAATCTGGGCCACTGTAAATAAATATCCCCCAAAAAATATAAAAGAAAAAAAAAATTTTTCAGTTTAGGCCGATACGTATTCTTCTACATATTTTTGGTTTAAAAAAATCCCAATAAGCGTTTATCGATCGGTTTGCGCAAAAGTTATAGCGTCTACAAAATAGGGGATAGCTTTATGGCATTTTTATTATAATTTTTTTTTTTTTTTACTAGTAATGGCGGCGATCAGCGATTTTTATCGCGACATTACGGCGGACACCTCGGACACTTTTGACACATTTTTGGGACCATTGTCATTTTTACAGCGATAAAAATGCACTGATTGCTGTGAAAATGACACTGGCAGGGAAAGGGGTTAACCACTAGGGGGCGCTGTAGGGGTTAAGTGTGACCTCATGTGTGTTTCTTACTGTAGGGGGGCGTGGCTGTAGGTGTGACGTCACTGATCGTCGTTCCCTATATCAGGGAACAGACGATCAGTGTCACTGCCACAGTGAAGAACGGGGAAGGTGTGTTTACACTCACCTCTCCCCGTTCTTCAGCTCCTGTGACCCGATCACGGGACACCCGCGGCGATCGGTTTTCGCGGCCACGGTCACAGAGCTTCGGACCGGGTCGCGAGCGCACCGCCGGCTGGGATATCGAGTCCGTGGGACCCGCGGTCGGAGTCACGGAAGCTCTTGTACGCGTCCACAAAGCCGCTTCTTAACCACTTCCCGCCCGGCCAATAGCCGATTTACGTCCGGGAAGTGGTTCCTGACAGGACGTTCCAGAACGCGCGCGCCCGTGGGGGCGCGCAGCGCGGCGATCGGTAATGCGGAGTGTCAGTCTGACACCCTGCATCTCCGATTTCGGTAATGAGCCTCCAGCGGAGACTCTTTACCACGTGATCAGCCGTGTCCAATCACGGCTGATCACGATGTAAACAGGAAGAGCCGTTGATGGCTCTTCCTCACTCGCGTCTGACAGACGCGAGTAGAGGAGAGCCGATCGGCGGCTCTCCCGACGGGGGGTTCGCGCTGATTGTTTATCAGCGCAGCCCCCCCTTGGATCGCCACACTGGACCACCAGGGATGCCCACCCTGGACCACCAGGGTGGGCAAAAAAAATAAAAAAGCCTGCAAAAAAAATAAAAAATAAAAGTCTGTAAAAAAAGCATTCAAAAAAATTAAAAAGATGCCAATCAGTGCCCACAAATGGGCACTGACTGGCAACCTGGCAGAATCAGTGCTGCCCCACAGTGTCCATCAGTGCTGACCCACAGTGTCCATCAGGGCCACCCCACAGTGCCCATCCATGCCCAGTGCCCACCTATCAGTGCCCATCTGTGCCACCCATAAGTATCCATCAGTGCCACCCATAAGTGCCGCCCATGAGTGCCCATCAGTACCGCCCATGAGTGCCCATCTGTGCCGCCTATGAGTGCTCAGTGCCGCCTATGTGTGCCCATCAGTGCCGCCTATGTGTGCCCATCAGTGCCGCCTATGTTTGCCCATCAGTGCCGCCTATGTGTGCCCATCAGTGCCGCCTATGTGTGCCCATCAGTGCCGCCTATGAGTGCCCATCAGTGCCGCATACCAGCGCCGCCAATCAGTGCCACCTCATCTGTGCCCGTTAGTACTACCTCATCAATGTCCATCAGTGCCATCTCATCGGTGCCCATCAGTGCCGCCATATCAGTGCCTGTAATTGAAAGAGAAAAACGTATTTACAAAAAAATTAACAGAAAAAAATAAAAACGTAAATTTTTTTCAAAATTTTCAGTCTTTTTTTAGTTGTTGCGCAAAAAAAAAAAAAAAACGCAGAGGTGATCAAATACCACCAAAAGAAAGCTCTATTTGTGGGGTGAAAAGGACGCCAATTTTGTTTGGGTACAGTGTCGCACGACCGCGCAATTGCCATTCAAAGTGCGACAGCGCTGAAAGCTGAAAATTGGCTTGGGCGGGAAGGTGCGTAAGTGTCCGGTATGGAAGTGGTTAAAGGGGACGTGTATATATATATATATGTACGTCCTTGTGCCTCCCCGTGCCGTTCTGCCGACGTATATCTGCGCGCCGGGGTCGGCATGTGGTTAATTAACCCTCACATCAAAGCAGCGCGTTTCCGCACGTGATCACCCCGAAACCGCCGATATTAAATGTTTTAGTGCCCGGCCAGCAAACTGACGATCCTCGCATCTAAACGTCAATCTAATAGGGGCCCCCCGGAGGATTGAGGGCCCGTGGACGGCCTGAAGCTCGCTAAGTGCCTGAAACAGAAATGGGCCCCCTTCCACCTCTCCTGCAGCGCAATAAATCCGGGGCACTTATCTCCATCCACGCCGATGACGCTCGCCGCGTCCCGTGAAAGCCTCTTACATGAATGTGAAAGCAGCAATACGCGGCGTAATGGTCATTAGGAGACCGGCCGGCCGACGGACACGTAAATTATAGTCCTGCATCCTCGCCATGTTATGGATCGATGGAACAACGATCTGTACGAGGAACGAGCGAACGCAATTTATAGTCTGATGTCAGCACATCGGTACCTACCGCCCACGAAACAGACGCACATTACCATCTCGCCACTCACAGCTGACCTTCAGGCAAGTATTAAGATACATACACTATGGGCCGGATTCAGGTACATTTGCGCTTTTTTTTACGGAGGCGCAGGGCAACGTTTTTACCCTGCGTCCCCGCAAATTTACTGCGCTACCCGCGATTCACAGAGCAGTAGCTCCGTAAATTGCGTGGGCGCTCCGGCAAAATGCCCGGCGTAAGTGCGCGCAATTTAAATTATCCGTAGGGGGCGGGAATCATTTAAATTAGGCGCGTTCCCGCGCCGAGAGCGTAGAGCGCATGCTCCGTCGGGAAACTTTCCCGACGTGCATTGCGGTAAATGACGTCGCAAGGACGTCATTTGCTTCAAAGTGAACGTGAATGGCGTCCAGCGCCATTCACGAATCACTTACGCAAACTACGTAAATTTCAAATTTCGCGATGCGGGAACGACGGGTATACGGTATAGGGGCAGCCTTACGCGAAAACCGCCGTACGGAAACTACGTAAACTGCATACGCAGGGCTCGCGTAACGTTGTGAATCGGTGTTAGTATGCAATTTGCATACTATACGCTGAGCACAACGGGAACGCCACCTAGCGGCCATCGCAAGAATGCAGCCTAAGATATGACGGCATAAGGAGCCTTATGCCACGCATATCTTAGGCTGCAGTCGGCGTAACGAGGTTCCTGAATCAGGAGCATTCGTTACGCCGGGGCAAGTAAGCAATTGCGCTGCGTAACTATGGTTACGCAGGCGCAATTGCTCTCTGAATCCGGGCCTATATCGTCAAAAGTATTGGGACGCCTGCCTTTTTACACGCACATGAACTTTAACCCCTTGCCGACCGATGCACGACTATATACGTCGGCAGAATGGCCCGGCTGGGCATATGGACGTACCTGTACCTCCCCTTCAAGAAGCGGCATTGTGGGCGCGTGCCCGACGCGATCTCTATGAATGTGACCGCGGACTCAATGGGGTAGATTCAGAGAGAATTTACACTGGCGTATCCATAGATACGCCGCGTAAATTCAAAGCTGCGCCGGCGTATCTTCTTTCTGTATTCAGAAAGCTAGATACGCCGACATTAGCCTAAGATGCGACTGGCGTAAGTCTCTTACGCCGTCGTATCTTAGGGTGCATTCTCACGCTGGCCGCTAGGTGGCGCTCCCGTCGTTTTCGGCGTAGATTATGCAAATGACCAAGTTACGCCGATTCACAAACGTACGTGCGCCCGGCGGTCGTTTTTTACGTCGTTTGCGGCGTAACGTTGCTCCTGCTATTAGGAGGCGCAGCCAATGTTAAGTATGGACGTCGTTCCCGCTTTCGAAATTAGAATTTTTTACGTCGTTTGCGTAAGTCGTTGGCGAATGGGGCTGGACGTAATTTACGTTCACGTCGAAACCAATACGTCATTGCGGCGTACTTGAGAGCAATGCACACGGGGATATGTACACGGACGGCGCATGCGCCGTTCGTAAAACACGTCAATCACAACACATTAGCATAAAACACGCCCCCCCTTCCACATTTGAATTACGCGCGCTTACGCCGGTCCCATTTACGCTACGCCGTCGCAATTTACGGAGCAAGTGCTTTGTGAATACTGCACTTGCTCCTGTAAGTTGCGTCGGCGTAGCGTAAATACGATACGCTGCACGGCCGTAACTAGGAGCGCAGGTACCTGAATCTGCCCCACTGTCCGCTGGGAGTCCCGCAATCGTCTCACGGAGAGGAAGAACGGGGAAATGCTGATGTAAACAAGGCATTTCCCCAGTCTTCCATAGTGACAGGACACTGATCCCAGCTCCCTGTCATCGGGATGCGGTGATCAGTGTCATGACACACGTAGCCCATCCCCCCCCTACAGTTATGCCCCGCACACAGGGCCGTCTTAATAGCATCGTGGGCCCCTGGGCAAAGTAATGCTCTGGGGCCCCTACAATGGAGACAGTGCAGGTAAACAGAAATCAAGTAGGTAGGAGGTAGGGCACATCAAGGGTGTTGAGGGGTCAGAGTGCTGGGGGCATATCTGGGATGTAGAGGGGCAGCCCGGGGGGCTCAAGGACCAGCTGCTTTGGGGAAAGGGTAGGGGCCCCCTATGCAGCTGGGGCCCCTGGGCAGTGCCCAGGTGTGCCCTCCCATTAAGACAGCCCTGCCCGCACACACGGACGGACCTTGTAGCCTCTCACTTTTTTTTTGTCGGAAATTCGACGGACGTTAGATAGAGGAACCTGTTCTCTTTCTTCGCGGCGGACTTTTGCGCTGTCCGACCGTGTGTACGAGGCATTAGAACACATCCCTAGGACACACTTAACCCCTTCAGCGCCCCCTACTGGTTAACTCCTTCACTGCCAATGTAATTTCCACAGTAATCGATGCATTTTTATTGCACTGATCGCTGTATAAATGCGAATGGTCCCAAAATAGCACTAAAAGTGTCCGATGTGTCCGCCGTAATGTCGCAGTCACAATAAAGATCGCAAATCGCCTCCATTACTAATAAAAAAATATATATATTAATAAAAAAAATCCCCTATTTTGTAGACACTGGCCCGGATTTAGGTAGATTTGCGCATTTTTTACGGAGGCGCAGGGCAACGTTTTTGCCCTGCGCCCCCGCAAATTTACTGCGCTGCCCTTGATTCACAGCTACAGCAGTAGCTCCGTAAATTGCGTGGCCGCGCCGGCAAAATGCCCGGCGTAAGCGCACACAATTTAAATCATCCCGTAGGGGGCGGGAATCATTTAAATTAGGCGCGTTCCCGCGCCGATCCTAGAGCGCATGCTCCGTCGGGAAACTTTCCCGACGTGCATTGCGGCAAATGACGTCGCAAGGACGTCATTTGCTTCAAAGTGAACGTGAATGGCGTCCAGCGCCATTCACGAATCACTTACGCAAACTACGTAATTTTGAAATTTCGGGACGCGGGAACGACGGGTATACGTAACCCTGCTATTAGAAGGGGCAGCCTTACGCAAAAAACGCCGTACGGAAACAACGTAAACTGCGTACGCAGGGCTCGCGTAACGTTGTGAATCGGCGCTAGTATGCAATTTGCATACTATACGCTGAGCACAACGGGAACGCCACCTAGCGGCCATCGTAAGAATGCAGCCTAAGATATGCGGGCACAAGAGCCTTATGCCGCGCATATCTTAGGCTGCAGTCGGCGTAACGAGGTTCCTGAATCAGGAGCATTCGTTACGCCGGGGCAAGTAAGCAATTGCGCTGTGTAACTTATGGTTACACAGGCGCAATTGCTTCTTGAATCCGGGCCACTATAACTTTTGCGCAAACGGAAAAGGGGAGCTACGACCGGCCAGTACCGGGTCCCCAAAGTCACTAGAGGAATGACCATTTAACATGGGAGTCTATGGAAGGGGTGCCCGGCTTTGAAAAATCGGTGCTCCCCGGCCGTAGGTACCCCGGACAAAAAAAAAAATTCACACTTGTAGAGGAGAAATGGGGTTACATGTTTGCCAAGTTTGGGGTCCAGGGGGACCTACAGCCGGCCAGTACCGGGTCCCCAAAGTCACTGGAGAAATTACTGTTTAACATGGGAGTCTATGGAAGGGGTGCCCGACTTTGATTATATAGGCCTCTTATGACGGGAATTCCCTCATAACCACTTAAAGGAGTTCTCTGACCTAAAACTTTTAACCCCCGCTGTGCCCGGGCTGTAAAAATATACAAAATAAACTGTCACTTACCTGCCTACGATCCCCCGTTGTTCCGATATCGCCGTCCCGTTCTCCGGGCCCCTTCCGCTTCCTGTGTGTCACAGTGCGCTCAGCCTATCAGCGGCTGCAGCAATGTCCCGTCGCGGCCGCTGATAGGCTGAGCGCACTGTGAGTCACCGACACACAGGAAGCGGAAGAGACCGGGACCGGAGAACGGGACGGCGATATCGGAACAATGGGGGATCGTAGGCAGGTAAGTGACAGTTTATTTTGTATAGTTTTACAGCCCGGGCACAGCGGGGGTTAAAAGTTTTAGGTCAGAGAACTCCTTTAAGGACAGAAGGTGTTTTTCAGATTCGGTGTTTATGAGACTAAAACATTTTTTTTTGCTAGAAAATTACTTAGAACCCCCAAACATTATATATATTTTTTTCTAACACCCTAGAGAATAAAATGACGGTCATCGCAATACATTTTGTAACACCGTATTTGCGCAGCGGTCTTACAAGCCCCCCTTTTTTGGAAAAAAATCACTTTTTTGAATTAAAAAATAAGACAACAATAAATTTGGCCCAATTTTTTTTTTACATATTGTGAAAGATAATGTTACGCCGAGTAAAATGATACCCAACATGTCACGCTTTAAAATTGCACCCGCTCATGGCATGGCGTCAAACTTTTACCCTTAAAAATCTCCATAGGCAACGTTTTTTTTTAAATGTCTACAGGTTGCATGTTTTGAGTTACAGAGGAGGTCTAGGGCTAGAATTATTGCTCTCGCTCTAACGATCGAGGCGATACCTCACATGTGTGGTTTCAACAGCGTTTTCATATGCGGGCGCCACTCACGTATGCGTTCGCTTCTGCGCGTGAGCTCGTTGGGACGGGACACTTTAAAAAAAAATTGTTTTTGTTTTCTTATTTATTTTAATTGATTTTATTATTTTTTACACTAAAATAAAAAAAAATAAAAAAATGTATCACTTTTATTCCTATTATAAGGAATGTAAACATCCCTTGTAATAGAAAAAAGCATGACAGGTGCTCTTATATATGAGATCCGGGGGTCAAAAAGACCTCACATCTCATATTTACACTAAAATGCAATAATAAACAAAAAATAAAAAATGACAACAAAAAAATGTGCCTTTGAGACGTATGGGCGGAAGTGAGGTCCGCCCTGCGATGGTACGGAGACGGGAGGGGGACCATCTTCCCCCCTCACTCGTATCCATGGCAAGGAATGACCCAATCGCCTCCGCCGCTGCCGATGGCTCCGGTAAGCAGCGGAGGGAGAGGGGTGGGAGGGGGAGCCCCTCATAATGAGCACAGCACAGGGAAGGTGGGGGCCCCTCATGAGCACAGCTACTAGCAAGGGGGACCTAATAAAGGGGGTCCAACCCGGGACTAGCAAGGTGGACCTAATAAAGGGGGTCCAACCTGGGACCAGCAAGGTGGACCTAATAAAGGGGTCCAACCCGCTACTAGCAAGGGGGACCTAATAAAGGGGGTCCAACCCGCTACTAGCAAGGGGGACCTAATAAAGGGGATCCAACCCACTACTAGCAAGGTGGACCTAATAAAGGGGGTCCAACCTGGGACTAGCAAGGGGGACCTAATAAAGGGGGTCCAACCCACTACTAGCAAGGAGGACCTAATAAAGGGGGTCCAACCCGCTACTAGCAAGGGGGACATAATAAAGGGGGTCCAACCTGGAACTAGCAAGGTGGACCTAATAAAGGTGGTCCAACCTGCTACTAGCAAAGGGGACCTAATAAAGGGGGTCCAACCCGGAACTAGCAAGGAGGACCTAATAAAGGGGGTCCAACCTGCTACTAGCAAGGGGGACCTAATAAAGGGGGTCCAACCCGCTACTAGCAAGGGGGACCTAATAAAGGGGGTCCAACCCGCTACTAGCAAGGGGGCCTAATAAAGGGGGTCCAACCTGGGACTAGCAAGGAGGGCCTAATAAAGGGGGTCCAACCCGGGACTAGCAAGGAGGGCCTAATAAAGGGGGTCCAACCTGCTACTAGCAAGGGGGACCTAATAAAGGGGGTCCAACCTGGAACTAGCAAGGTGGACCTAATAAAGGTGGTCCAACCTGCTACTAGCAAGGGGGACCTAATAAAGGGGGTCCAACCTGGAACTAGCAAGGAGGACCTAATAAAAGGGGTCCAACCCGCTACTAGCAAGGGGGACCTAATAAAGGGGGTCCAACCTGGAACTAGCAAGGGGGACCTAATAAAGGGGGTCCAACCTGGGACTAGCAAGGTGGACCTAATAAAGGGGTCCAACCCGCTACTAGCAAGGGGGACCTAATAAAGGGGGTCCAACCCGCTACTAGCAAGGGGGACCTAATAAAGGGGGTCCAACCCACTACTAGCAAGGAGGACCTAATAAAGGGGGTCCAACCCGCTACTAGCAAGGGGGACATAATAAAGGGGGTCCAACCTGGAACTAGCAAGGTGGACCTAATAAAGGTGGTCCAACCTGCTACTAGCAAGGGGGACCTAATAAAGGGGGTCCAACCTGGAACTAGCAAGGAGGACCTAATAAAGGGGGTCCAACCCGGAACTAGCAAGGAGGACCTAATAAAGGGGGTCCAACCTGCTACTAGCAAGGGGGACCTAATAAAGGGGGTCCAACCCGCTACTAGCAAGGGGGACCTAATAAAGGGGGTCCAACCCGCTACTAGCAAGGGGGCCTAATAAAGGGGGTCCAACCTGGGACTAGCAAGGAGGGCCTAATAAAGGGGGTCCAACCCGGGACTAGCAAGGAGGGCCTAATAAAGGGGGTCCAACCTGCTACTAGCAAGGGGGACCTAATAAAGGGGGTCCAACCTGGAACTAGCAAGGTGGACCTAATAAAGGTGGTCCAACCTGCTACTAGCAAGGGGGACCTAATAAAGGGGGTCCAACCTGGAACTAGCAAGGAGGACCTAATAAAAGGGGTCCAACCCGCTACTAGCAAGGGGGACCTAATAAAGGGGGTCCAACCTGGAACTAGCAAGGGGGACCTAATAAAGGGGGTCCAACCTGGGACTAGCAAGGTGGACCTAATAAAGGGGTCCAACCCGCTACTAGCAAGGGGGACCTAATAAAGGGGGTCCAACCCGCTACTAGCAAGGGGGACCTAATAAAGGGGGTCCAACCCACTACTAGCAAGGAGGACCTAATAAAGGGGGTCCAACCCGCTACTAGCAAGGGGGACATAATAAAGGGGGTCCAACCTGGAACTAGCAAGGTGGACCTAATAAAGGTGGTCCAACCTGCTACTAGCAAGGGGGACCTAATAAAGGGGGTCCAACCTGGAACTAGCAAGGAGGACCTAATAAAGGGGGTCCAACCCGGAACTAGCAAGGAGGACCTAATAAAGGGGGTCCAACCTGCTACTAGCAAGGGGGACCTAATAAAGGGGGTCCAACCCGCTACTAGCAAGGGGGACCTAATAAAGGGGGTCCAACCCGCTACTAGCAAGGGGGCCTAATAAAGGGGGTCCAACCTGGGACTAGCAAGGAGGGCCTAATAAAGGGGGTCCAACCCGGGACTAGCAAGGAGGGCCTAATAAAGGGGGTCCAACCTGCTACTAGCAAGGGGGACCTAATAAAGGGGGTCCAACCTGGAACTAGCAAGGTGGACCTAATAAAGGTGGTCCAACCTGCTACTAGCAAGGGGGACCTAATAAAGGGGGTCCAACCCGGAACTAGCAAGGAGGACCTAATAAAAGGGGTCCAACCCGCTACTAGCAAGGGGGACCTAATAAAGGGGGTCCAACCTGGAACTAGCAAGGGGGACCTAATAAAGGGGGTCCAACCCGGAACTAGCAAGGAGGACCTAATAAAGGGGGTCTAACCCGTTACTAGCAAGGAGGACCTAATAAAGGGGGTCCAACCCGCTACTAGCAAGGGGGACCTAATAAAGGGGTCCAACCCGCTACTAGCAAGGAGGACCTAATAAAGGGGGTCCAACCCGGAACTAGCAAGGGGGACCTAATAAAGGGGGTCCAACCTGGAACTAGCAAGGGGTACCTAATAAAGGGGGTCCAACCTGGAACTAGCAAGGAGGGCCTAATAAAGGGGGTCCAACCCGGAACTAGCAAGGGGGACCCAATAAAGGGGGTCCAACCCGGAACTAGCAAGGGGGACCTAATAAAGGGGGTCCAACCTGGAACTAGCAAGGGGGACCTAATAAAGGGGGTCCAACCTGGAACTAGCAAGGAGGGCCTAATAAAGGGGGTCCAACCCGGAACTAGCAAGGGGGACCTAATAAAGGGGGTCCAACTCGGAACTAGCAAGGAGGACCTAATAAAGGGGGTCCAACCCGGGACTAGCAAAGAGGACCTAAAAAAGGGGTTCCAACCCGCTACTAGCAAGGTGTACCTAATAAAGGGGATCCAACCCGGAACTAGCAAGGTGTACCTAATAAAGGGGGTCCAACCCGCTACTAGCAAGGGGGACCTAATAAAGGGGGTCCAACCCACTACTGGCAAGGTGTACCTAATAAAGGGGTTCCAACCCGGAACTAGCAAGGTGTACCTAATAAAGGGGGTCCAACCCGCTACTAGCAAGGGGGACCTAATAAAGGGAGTCCAACCTGGAACTAGCAAGGGGGACCTAATAAAGGGGGTCCAACCTGGAACTAGCAAGGTGGACCTAATAAAGGGAGTCCAACCTGGAACTAGCAAGGGGGACCTAATAAAGGGGGTCCAACCTGGAACTAGCAAGGTGGACCTAATAAAGGGGGTCCAACCCGGGACTAGCAAGGAGGACCTAATAAAAGGGGTCCAACCCGCTACTAGCAAGGGGGACCTAATAAAGGGGGTCCAACCTGGAACTAGCAAGGAGGACCGAATAAAGGGGGTCCAACCTGGAACTAGCAAGGGGGACCTAATAAAGGGGGTCCAACCCGGAACTAGCAAGGAGGACCTAATAAAGGGGGTCTAACCCGCTACTAGCAAGGTGGACCTAATAAAGGGGGTCCAACCCGCTACTAGCAAGGTGGACCTAATAAAGGGGGTCCAACCCAGGACTAGCAAGGTGTACCTAATAAAGGGGGTCCAACCCGTTACTAGCAAGGAGGACCTAATAAAGGGGGTCCAACCCGGAACTAGCAAGGAGGACCTAATAAAGGGGGTCCAACCCGGAACTAGCAAGGAGGACCTAATAAAGGGCACCCGCGCACGTTTGCAGCGATGGTCACGTGACTTGAAGCCGCGGACAGAATCTTGCGATTTCCCAGATCGATGAGCGTGAATGGGGCCCGATAATAAAATATTCACTACACATCTATAAAAAAGAAAAAAAAAAAGACATTAAATTGAAAATCGCTCTCTCCTTCATTGGCTTCAGCGGAGGAACGGCGTCTGTCTCGGCGCAAATCAAAGGGGCGGCTTACTCGCACCTTTCCATTATTCATGTCGATGTAATTCAAAGCGAGCGTTTTGTTGCCGTGGAGACCGAGCGGCCCTCTGTGGCAGCTCGAAGGATTCCATTAATAACAAGCGATAAGCAAGTGATACATTGCGTGATCGGAAAATGGCGGTCGGAACAACGTTTCTGGAACCCCCCCGCGATCTATCCGCTCACCAAAGCATGCGATTAGGAAAAACTACAATAGACTACGGGCCCTCTGCACACCGGTGCACTTCAAAGGCCCAGATTCTCAGAGGGCTTACGATGGCGCAGCGCCATGTACGCCGCCGTAAGTCCTAATCTGGGCCGTCGTATCTATGCGCCTGACTCTTAGAATCAGTTACGCATAGATATCCATTAGATCCGACAGGCGTAAGTCTCTTACGCCGTCGGATCGTAACAGCATTTTTTTTTCCCCGCTAGGTGGCGCTTCCGTCGTTTTCCGCGCGAGTATGCAAATTAGCTAGATACGCGAATTCCCGAACGTACGCGCGGCCGACACAGTAAAGTTACGACGTTTACGTTAGACTTTTCCCGGCGTATAGTTGCCCCTGGGTCTATGAGGCGCAGTCAATGTTAAGTATGGCCGTCATTCCCGCGTCGAAAATGTATAAAATGACGTTGTTTGCGTAAATCGTCCGTGAATGCTGCTGGACGTAATTTACGTCCATGTCAAAACCAATGACGTCCTTGCGACGTCATTTAGCGCAATGCACGGCGGGAAATTTTAGGGACGGCGCATGCACAGTTCATTTAAATGAAACACGCCCCCAACCCGCCGAATTTGAATTCCGCCGGGTGTTTTACGTTACGCCGCCGCAACTTTACAGGCAAGTGCTTTGTGAATAAAGCACTTGCCTGAAAAACTTGCGGCGGCGTAACGTAAATGAGATACGTTACGCCCGCACAGTTTTGCGCCATTCTACGAGAATCTGCCCCCAAGTGCTTTTTTTATTGCGCTTTTAATGCGTTTTCTGTCTCCCAGCATCTCGCAACTCCAAAAAATGCTTGAAGAGCGCACAACGTGTTAAATTTTTTTTTGTGTTTTTGGTGCGTTTCCCATAGAAATGTTTGGTTTGGTTAAATAAAATAAAAAACACACTAAAGACGCATCCCTCCATTGAAATGAATGGAAAACGCATCAAAAACGCATAGAAATTGCAAAGCACCGGTGGGAAGGTTCTCAAGCCCGGGATCACAGAACAAGGAAAATCGCATTATGTTCAACGGTGTCCTTCCAATCAACTCAGCGCCGTGCGATTTCAGAAAAGGTTCCTGGTGGCAGGGCCATCTTAATAGCATCATGGGCCCCTGGGCAAAGTAATGCTCTGGGGCCCCTACAATGATGACAGTGCAGGTAAACAGACATTAACCACTTCCAGACCTTAGGTGTTTTTCAGATTTGGTGTTTGCAAGACTAAAACTGTTTTTTCTGCTAGAAAATTACTTAAAACCCCCAAACATTATATATATATATATATATATTTCCTAACACCCTAGAGAATAAAATAGTGGTCATTCCAATACTTTTTGTCACACCGTATTTGCGCAGCGGTCTTACAAGCGCACTTTTTTTTGGAAAAAATTCACTTTTTTGAATAAAAAAATAAGACAACAATAAATTTGGCCCAATTTTTTTATATATTGTGAAAGATAATGTTACGCCGAGTAAAATGATACCCAACATGTCACGCTTAAAAATTGCGCCCGCTCGTGGCATGGCGTCAAACTTTTACCCTTCAAAATCTCGATAGGCGACGTTTAAAAAATTCTAGAGATTGCATTTTTTGAGCTACAGAGTAGGCCTAGGGCTAGAATTATTGCTCTCGCTCTAACGATCGCGGCGATACCTCACTTGTGTGGTTTGAACACCGTTTTCATATGCGGGCGCTACTCGCGTATGCGTTCGCTTCTGCGCGCGAGCTCGTCGGGACGGGGCTCTTTAAAAAAAAAAATGTTTTGTTTTCTTATTTATTTTTATTTATTTTATTACTTTTTACACTGAAAAAAAAAATGGTGTCACTTTTATTCCTATTATAAGGAATGTAAACATCCCTTGTAATAGAAAAAAGCATGACAGGTCCTCTTAAATATGAGATCTGGGGTCAAAAAGACCTCAGATCTCATATTTAGACTAAAATGCAAAAAAAAAAAAATTGGAAACTGTCATTTTTTCAAATGACAAAAAAAAATTGTCTCTTTAAGAGGCTGGGCGGGACTGACGTTTTGACGTCACTTCCGCCCAGCAGAGCTATGGGGACGGGCGAAGGAGATTTTTCCTTCAGTCTCGTCCCCAATCACCAGCCGAACGCACCTGATCTCCTCCGCCCCTCTCCCGCCACCGATAACGGCGATCTTGCGGCGAATCCGCCGCGGAGACCGCCATTATCGTGTACCAGACCGCGCACACTAAAGATCGATACCTCGGTTGTGGCAGCAGCTGCTGCCGTTACCGAGATATCAATCTTTAAAAAGAGGACGTACATCGTCGTGCGCAGGTCTGGAAGTGGTTAAGTAGGTAGGAGGCAGACGGCCCCCCCTTTGCATCTATCACTCTCAGTGCCATCATGGGGGGCCCCCAATTTCAGGGCAGTGTGGGCTCAAGGACCAGCTGCTTTGGGGAAAGTGCAGGGGCCCCCCATGCAGCTGGGGCCCCTGGGCAGTGCTCTCATTAAGACAGCCCTGCCTGGTGGACTTGAATACGATTTCAGCCCCATAGGCTTCAATGTTATCTCACAGAAGTCGCATCAGCATAGATAAGAAGCATTCCTATGCGACTTTGATGGATTCAATGTTTTTTTTTTTTTTAACCCTCACCTCTCCTCCCTGGTCATCCTTCATCCATCGATTTTAGAGCCTCTCTTTGAATGAACGATCCTTCCTTTGAACGATTGATCCTTACATCGATCGTTTGATCCTTCCTTCTATTGGACAATCAATCCTTACTTCCATCAATGGTTCTATCCTTCCTTCAATGGATCTAGCGATCAACGGAAGGATCAAATGATTGATTGAAGGAAGGATCAAATGATTGATTGAAGGAAGGATCAAATGATTGATTAAAGGAAGGATCAAATTATTGAATAAAGGAAGGATCAAATGATTGATTGAAGGAAGGATCACATGATTTATTAAAGGAAGGATCAAATGATTGATTGAAGGAAGGATCAAATGATTTATTAAAGGAAGGATCAAATGATTGATTGAATGAATGAAGGATCAAATGATTGAATGAATGAAGGATCAAATGATTGAATGAAGGAAGGATCAAATGATTGAATAAAGGAAGGATCAAATGATTGATTAAAGGAAGGATCAAATGATTGATTAAAGAAGGATCAAATGATTGAATGAAGGAAGGATCAAATGATTGATTGAAGGAAGGATCAAATGATTGATTAAAGAAGGATCAAATGATTGAAGGAAGGATCAAATGATTGAATAAAGGAAGGATCAAATTATTGAATGAAGGAAGGATCAAATGATTGAATAAAGGAAGGATCAAATGATTGAATAAAGGAATGATCAAATGATTGAAGGAAGGATCAAATGATTTATTAAAGGGAGGATCAAATGTTTAATTGGAGGAAGGATCAAATGATTGAAAGAAGGATCAAATGATTGATTAAAGGAAGGATCAAATGATTGATTGAATGAAGGAAGGATCAAATGATTGAATGAAGGAAGGATCAAATGATTGATTGAAGGAAGGATCAAAAGATTGATTGATTGAAGGAAGGATCAAATGATTGATTGAAGGAAGGATCAAATGATTGAATGAAGGAAGGATCAAATTATTGATTGAAGAAAGGATCTAACTATTGATTGAAGGAAGGATCAAATGATTGAATAAAGCAAGGATCAAATGATTGATTGAAGGAAGGATCAAATGATTGATTGAAGGAAGGATCAAATGATTGAATAAAGGAAGGATCAAATAATTGATTGAAGGAAGGATCAAGTGATTGATTGATTGAAGGAAGGATCAAATGATTGAATAAAGGAAGGATCAAATAATTGATTGAAGGAAGGATCAAGTGATTGATTGAAGGAAGGATCAAATGATTGAATAAAGGAAGGATCAAATGATTGATTGAAGGAAGGATCAAGTGATTGATTGAAGGAAGGATCAAATGATTGATTAAAGGAAGGATCAAATGATTGAATGAAGGAAGGATCAAATGATTGATTAAAGGAAGGACCAAATTATTGATTGAAGGAAGGATCAAATGATTGAATAAAGCAAGGATCAAATGATTGATTGAAGGAAGGATCAAATGATTGATTGAAGGAAGGATCAAATGATTGAATAAAGGAAGGATCAAATAATTGATTGAAGGAAGGATCAAGTGATTGATTGATTGAAGGAAGGATCAAATGATTGAATAAAGGAAGGATCAAATAATTGATTGAAGGAAGGATCAAGTGATTGATTGAAGGAAGGATCAAATGATTGAATAAAGGAAGGATCAAATGATTGATTGAAGGAAGGATCAAATGATTGGATAACGGAAGGATCAAATGATTGATTGAAGGAAGGATCAAATGATTGATTAAAGGAAGGATCAAATGATTGAATGAAGGAAGGATCAAATGATTGATTAAAGGAAGGACCAAATTATTGATTGAAGGAAGGATCAAATGATTTATTAAAGGGAGGATCAAATGTTTAATTGGAGGAAGGATCAAATGATTGAAAGAAGGATCAAATGATTGATTAAAGGAAGGATCAAATGATTGATTGAATGAAGGAAGGATCAAATGATTGAATGAAGGAAGGATCAAATGATTGATTGAAGGAAGGATCAAATGATTGAATGAAGGAAGGATCAAATTATTGATTGAAGAAAGGATCTAACTATTGATTGAAGGAAGGATCAAATGATTGAATAAAGCAAGGATCAAATGATTGATTGAAGGAAGGATCAAATGATTGATTGAAGGAAGGATCAAATGATTGAATAAAGGAAGGATCAAATAATTGATTGAAGGAAGGATCAAGTGATTGATTGATTGAAGGAAGGATCAAATGATTGAATAAAGGAAGGATCAAATGATTGATTGAAGGAAGGATCAAATGATTGATTGAAGGAAGGATCAAATGATTGAATAAAGGAAGGATCAAATGATTGATTGAAGGAAGGATCAAATGATTGGATAACGGAAGGATCAAATGATTGATTGAAGGAAGGATCAAATGATTGATTAAAGGAAGGATCAAATGATTGAATGAAGGAAGGATCAAATGATTGATTAAAGGAAGGACCAAATTATTGATTGAAGGAAGGATCAAATGATTGAATAAAGCAAGGATCAAATGATTGATTGAAGGAAGGATCAAATGATTGATTGAAGGAAGGATCAAATGATTGAATAAAGGAAGGATCAAATAATTGATTGAAGGAAGGATCAAGTGATTGATTGATTGAAGGAAGGATCAAATGATTGAATAAAGGAAGGATCAAATAATTGATTGAAGGAAGGACCAAATTATTGATTGAAGGAAGGATCAAATGATTGAATAAAGGAAGGATCAAATGATTGATTGAAGGAAGGATCAAATGATTGGATAACGGAAGGATCAAATGATTGATTGAAGGAAGGATCAAATGATTGATTAAAGGAAGGATCAAATGATTGAATGAAGGAAGGATCAAATGATTGATTAAAGGAAGGACCAAATTATTGATTGAAGGAAGGATCAAATGATTGAATAAAGGAAGGATCAAATAATTTATTAAAGGAAGGATTAAATTATTGAATGAAGGAAGGATCAAATGATTGATTAAAGCCCTGCCTGGTGGACTTGAATACGATTTCAGCCCCATAGACTTCAATGTTATCTCACAGAAGTCGCATCAGCATAGATAAGAAGCATTCCTATGCGACTTTGATGGATTCAATGTTTTTTTTTTTTAACCCTCACCTCTCCTCCCTGGTCATCCTTCATCCATCGATTTTAGAGCCTCTCTTTGAATGAACGATCCTTCCTTTGAACGATTGATCCTTACATCGATCGTTTGATCCTTCCTTCTATTGGACAATCAATCCTTACTTCCATCAATGGTTCTATCCTTCCTTCAATGGATCTAGCGATCAACGGAAGGATCAAATGATTGATTGAAGGAAGGATCAAATGATTTATTAAAGGAAGGATCAAATGATTGATTGAATGAATGAAGGATCAAATGATTGAATGAATGAAGGATCAAATGATTGAATGAAGGAAGGATCAAATGATTGAATAAAGGAAGGATCAAATGATTGATTAAAGGAAGGATCAAATGATTGATTAAAGAAGGATCAAATGATTGAATGAAGGAAGGATCAAATGATTGATTGAAGGAAGGATCAAATGATTGATTAAAGAAGGATCAAATGATTGAAGGAAGGATCAAATGATTGAATAAAGGAAGGATCAAATTATTGAATGAAGGAAGGATCAAATGATTGAATAAAGGAAGGATCAAATGATTGAATAAAGGAATGATCAAATGATTGAAGGAAGGATCAAATGATTTATTAAAGGGAGGATCAAATGTTTAATTGGAGGAAGGATCAAATGATTGAAAGAAGGATCAAATGATTGATTAAAGGAAGGATCAAATGATTGATTGAATGAAGGAAGGATCAAATGATTGAATGAAGGAAGGATCAAATGATTGATTGAAGGAAGGATCAAAAGATTGATTGATTGAAGGAAGGATCAAATGATTGATTGAAGGAAGGATCAAATGATTGAATGAAGGAAGGATCAAATTATTGATTGAAGAAAGGATCTAACTATTGATTGAAGGAAGGATCAAATGATTGAATAAAGCAAGGATCAAATGATTGATTGAAGGAAGGATCAAATGATTGATTGAAGGAAGGATCAAATGATTGAATAAAGGAAGGATCAAATAATTGATTGAAGGAAGGATCAAGTGATTGATTGATTGAAGGAAGGATCAAATGATTGAATAAAGGAAGGATCAAATAATTGATTGAAGGAAGGATCAAGTGATTGATTGAAGGAAGGATCAAATGATTGAATAAAGGAAGGATCAAATGATTGATTGAAGGAAGGATCAAGTGATTGATTGAAGGAAGGATCAAATGATTGATTAAAGGAAGGATCAAATGATTGAATGAAGGAAGGATCAAATGATTGATTAAAGGAAGGACCAAATTATTGATTGAAGG
Organism: Rana temporaria; assembly: GCF_905171775.1. NCBI lineage: Eukaryota > Metazoa > Chordata > Amphibia > Anura > Ranidae > Rana > Rana temporaria. The sequence goes on along the minus strand of NC_053490.1, from coordinate 6,282,883 downwards.
AAGGATCAAATGATTGAATAAAGCAAGGATCAAATGATTGATTGAAGGAAGGATCAAATGATTGATTGAAGGAAGGATCAAATGATTGAATAAAGGAAGGATCAAATAATTGATTGAAGGAAGGATCAAGTGATTGATTGATTGAAGGAAGGATCAAATGATTGAATAAAGGAAGGATCAAATAATTGATTGAAGGAAGGATCAAGTGATTGATTGAAGGAAGGATCAAATGATTGAATAAAGGAAGGATCAAATGATTGATTGAAGGAAGGATCAAATGATTGGATAACGGAAGGATCAAATGATTGATTGAAGGAAGGATCAAATGATTGATTAAAGGAAGGATCAAATGATTGAATGAAGGAAGGATCAAATGATTGATTAAAGGAAGGACCAAATTATTGATTGAAGGAAGGATCAAATGATTTATTAAAGGGAGGATCAAATGTTTAATTGGAGGAAGGATCAAATGATTGAAAGAAGGATCAAATGATTGATTAAAGGAAGGATCAAATGATTGATTGAATGAAGGAAGGATCAAATGATTGAATGAAGGAAGGATCAAATGATTGATTGAAGGAAGGATCAAATGATTGAATGAAGGAAGGATCAAATTATTGATTGAAGAAAGGATCTAACTATTGATTGAAGGAAGGATCAAATGATTGAATAAAGCAAGGATCAAATGATTGATTGAAGGAAGGATCAAATGATTGATTGAAGGAAGGATCAAATGATTGAATAAAGGAAGGATCAAATAATTGATTGAAGGAAGGATCAAGTGATTGATTGATTGAAGGAAGGATCAAATGATTGAATAAAGGAAGGATCAAATAATTGATTGAAGGAAGGATCAAGTGATTGATTGAAGGAAGGATCAAATGATTGAATAAAGGAAGGATCAAATGATTGATTGAAGGAAGGATCAAATGATTGGATAACGGAAGGATCAAATGATTGATTGAAGGAAGGATCAAATGATTGATTAAAGGAAGGATCAAATGATTGAATGAAGGAAGGATCAAATGATTGATTAAAGGAAGGACCAAATTATTGATTGAAGGAAGGATCAAATGATTGAATAAAGGAAGGATCAAATGATTGATTGAAGGAAGGATCAAATGATTGATTGAAGGAAGGATCAAATGATTGAATAAAGGAAGGATCAAATAATTGATTGAAGGAAGGATCAAGTGATTGATTGATTGAAGGAAGGATCAAATGATTGAATAAAGGAAGGATCAAATAATTGATTGAAGGAAGGATCAAGTGATTGATTGAAGGAAGGATCAAATGATTGAATAAAGGAAGGATCAAATGATTGATTGAAGGAAGGATCAAATGATTGGATAACGGAAGGATCAAATGATTGATTGAAGGAAGGATCAAATGATTGATTAAAGGAAGGATCAAATGATTGAATGAAGGAAGGATCAAATGATTGATTAAAGGAAGGACCAAATTATTGATTGAAGGAAGGATCAAATGATTGAATAAAGGAAGGATCAAATAATTTATTAAAGGAAGGATTAAATTATTGAATGAAGGAAGGATCAAATGATTGATTAAAGCCCTGCCTGGTGGACTTGAATACGATTTCAGCCCCATAGACTTCAATGTTATCTCACAGAAGTCGCATCAGCATAGATAAGAAGCATTCCTATGCGACTTTGATGGATTCAATGTTTTTTTTTTTTAACCCTCACCTCTCCTCCCTGGTCATCCTTCATCCATCGATTTTAGAGCCTCTCTTTGAATGAACGATCCTTCCTTTGAACGATTGATCCTTACATCGATCGTTTGATCCTTCCTTCTATTGGACAATCAATCCTTACTTCCATCAATGGTTCTATCCTTCCTTCAATGGATCTAGCGATCAACGGAAGGATCAAATGATTGATTGAAGGAAGGATCAAATGATTTATTAAAGGAAGGATCAAATGATTGATTGAATGAATGAAGGATCAAATGATTGAATGAATGAAGGATCAAATGATTGAATGAAGGAAGGATCAAATGATTGATTAAAGGAAGGATCAAATGATTGATTAAAGAAGGATCAAATGATTGAATGAAGGAAGGATCAAATGATTGATTGAAGGAAGGATCAAATGATTGATTAAAGAAGGATCAAATGATTGAAGGAAGGATCAAATGATTGAATAAAGGAAGGATCAAATTATTGAATGAAGGAAGGATCAAATGATTGAATAAAGGAAGGATCAAATGATTGAATAAAGGAATGATCAAATGATTGAAGGAAGGATCAAATGATTTATTAAAGGGAGGATCAAATGTTTAATTGGAGGAAGGATCAAATGATTGAAAGAAGGATCAAATGATTGATTAAAGGAAGGATCAAATGATTGATTGAATGAAGGAAGGATCAAATGATTGAATGAAGGAAGGATCAAATGATTGATTGAAGGAAGGATCAAATGATTGAATGAAGGAAGGATCAAATTATTGATTGAAGAAAGGATCTAACTATTGATTGAAGGAAGGATCAAATGATTGAATAAAGCAAGGATCAAATGATTGATTGAAGGAAGGATCAAATGATTGATTGAAGGAAGGATCAAATGATTGAATAAAGGAAGGATCAAATAATTGATTGAAGGAAGGATCAAGTGATTGATTGATTGAAGGAAGGATCAAATGATTGAATAAAGGAAGGATCAAATAATTGATTGAAGGAAGGATCAAGTGATTGATTGAAGGAAGGATCAAATGATTGAATAAAGGAAGGATCAAATGATTGATTGAAGGAAGGATCAAATGATTGGATAACGGAAGGATCAAATGATTGATTGAAGGAAGGATCAAATGATTGATTAAATGAAGGATCAAATGATTGAATGAAGGAAGGATCAAATGATTGATTAAAGGAAGGACCAAATTATTGATTGAAGGAAGGATCAAATGATTGAATAAAGGAAGGATCAAATAATTTATTAAAGGAAGGATTAAATTATTGAATGAAGGAAGGATCAAATGATTGATTAAAGCCCTGCCTGGTGGACTTGAATACGATTTCAGCCCCATAGACTTCAATGTTATCTCACAGAAGTCGCATCAGCATAGATAAGAAGCATTCCTATGCGACTTTGATGGATTCAATGTTTTTTTTTTTTAACCCTCACCTCTCCTCCCTGGTCATCCTTCATCCATCGATTTTAGAGCCTCTCTTTGAATGAACGATCCTTCCTTTGAACGATTGATCCTTACATCGATCGTTTGATCCTTCCTTCTATTGGACAATCAATCCTTACTTCCATCAATGGTTCTATCCTTCCTTCAATGGATCTAGCGATCAACGGAAGGATCAAATGATTGATTGAAGGAAGGATCAAATGATTTATTAAAGGAAGGATCAAATGATTGATTGAATGAATGAAGGATCAAATGATTGAATGAATGAAGGATCAAATGATTGATTGAATGAATGAAGGATCAAATGATTGAATGAATGAAGGATCAAATGATTGAATGAAAGAAGGATCAAATGATTGAATGAAGGAAGGATCAAATGATTGATTAAAGGAAGGATCAAATGATTGATTAAAGAAGGATCAAATGATTGAATGAAGGAAGGATCAAATGATTGATTGAAGGAAGGATCAAATGATTGATTAAAGAAGGATCAAATGATTGAAGGAAGGATCAAATTATTGAATAAAGGAAGGATCAAATTATTGAATGAAGGAAGGATCAAATGATTGAATAAAGGAAGGATCAAATGATTGAATAAAGGAATGATCAAATGATTGAAGGAAGGATCAAATGATTTATTAAAGGGAGGATCAAATGTTTAATTGGAGGAAGGATCAAATGATTGAAAGAAGGATCAAATGATTGATTAAAGGAAGGATCAAATGATTGATTGAATGAAGGAAGGATCAAATGATTGAATGAAGGAAGGATCAAATGATTGATTGAAGGAAGGATCAAAAGATTGATTGATTGAAGGAAGGATCAAATGATTGATTGAAGGAAGGATCAAATGATTGAATGAAGGAAGGATCAAATTATTGATTGAAGAAAGGATCTAACTATTGATTGAAGGAAGGATCAAATGATTGAATAAAGCAAGGATCAAATGATTGATTGAAGGAAGGATCAAATGATTGATTGAAGGAAGGATCAAGTGATTGATTGATTGAAGGAAGGATCAAATGATTGAATAAAGGAAGGATCAAATAATTGATTGAAGGAAGGATCAAGTGATTGATTGAAGGAAGGATCAAATGATTGAATAAAGGAAGGATCAAATGATTGATTGAAGGAAGGATCAAATGATTGGATAACGGAAGGATCAAATGATTGATTGAAGGAAGGATCAAATGATTGATTAAATGAAGGATCAAATGATTGAATGAAGGAAGGATCAAATGATTGATTAAAGGAAGGACCAAATTATTGATTGAAGGAAGGATCAAATGATTGAATAAAGGAAGGATCAAATAATTTATTAAAGGAAGGATTAAATTATTGAATGAAGGAAGGATCAAATGATTGATTAAAGCCCTGCCTGGTGGACTTGAATACGATTTCAGCCCCATAGACTTCAATGTTATCTCACAGAAGTCGCATCAGCATAGATAAGAAGCATTCCTATGCGACTTTGATGGATTCAATGTTTTTTTTTTTTAACCCTCACCTCTCCTCCCTGGTCATCCTTCATCCATCGATTTTAGAGCCTCTCTTTGAATGAACGATCCTTCCTTTGAACGATTGATCCTTACATCGATCGTTTGATCCTTCCTTCTATTGGACAATCAATCCTTACTTCCATCAATGGTTCTATCCTTCCTTCAATGGATCTAGCGATCAACGGAAGGATCAAATGATTGATTGAAGGAAGGATCAAATGATTTATTAAAGGAAGGATCAAATGATTGATTGAATGAATGAAGGATCAAATGATTGAATGAATGAAGGATCAAATGATTGATTGAATGAATGAAGGATCAAATGATTGAATGAATGAAGGATCAAATGATTGAATGAAAGAAGGATCAAATGATTGAATAAAGGAAGGATCAAATGATTGATTAAAGGAAGGATCAAATGATTGATTAAAGAAGGATCAAATGATTGAATGAAGGAAGGATCAAATGATTGATTGAAGGAAGGATCAAATGATTGATTAAAGAAGGATCAAATGATTGAAGGAAGGATCAAATTATTGAATAAAGGAAGGATCAAATTATTGAATGAAGGAAGGATCAAATGATTGAATAAAGGAAGGATCAAATGATTGAATAAAGGAATGATCAAATGATTGAAGGAAGAATCAAATGATTTATTAAAGGGAGGATCAAATGTTTGATTGGAGGAAGGATCAAATGATTGAAAGAAGGATCAAATGATTGATTAAAGGAAGGATCAAATGATTGATTGAATGAAGGAAGGATCAAATGATTGAATGAAGGAAGGATCAAATGATTGATTGAAGGAAGGATCAAAAGATTGATTGATTGAAGGAAGGATCAAATGATTGATTGAAGGAAGGATCAAATGATTGAATGAAGGAAGGATCAAATTATTGATTGAAGAAAGGATCTAACTATTGATTGAAGGAAGGATCAAATGATTGAATAAAGCAAGGATCAAATGATTGATTGAAGGAAGGATCAAATGATTGATTGAAGGAAGGATCAAATGATTGAATAAAGGAAGGATCAAATAATTGATTGAAGGAAGGATCAAGTGATTGATTGATTGAAGGAAGGATCAAATGATTGAATAAAGGAAGGATCAAATAATTGATTGAAGGAAGGATCAAGTGATTGATTGAAGGAAGGATCAAATGATTGAATAAAGGAAGGATCAAATGATTGATTGAAGGAAGGATCAAATGATTGGATAAAGGAAGGATCAAATGATTGATTGAAGGAAGGATCAAATGATTGATTAAAGGAAGGATCAAATGATTGAATGAAGGAAGGATCAAATGATTGATTAAAGGAAGGACCAAATTATTGATTGAAGGAAGGATCAAATGATTGAATAAAGGAAGGATCAAATAATTTATTAAAGGAAGGATTAAATTATTGAATGAAGGAAGGATCAAATGATTGATTAAAGGGAGGATCAAATTATTGATTGAAGGGAGGATCAAATGATTGATTAAAGGGAGGATAAAATGATTGAAGGAAGGATGAAATGATTGATTGAAGGAAGGATGAAATGATTGATTGAAGGAAGGAAGGATGAAATGATTGATTGAAGGAAGGATCAAGTGATTGAATAAAGGAAGGATCAAATGATTGAATAAAGGAAGGATCAAATAATTGATTGAAGGATCAAATGATTGATTGAAGGAAGGATCAAATGATTGATTGAAGGAAGGATCAAATGATTGATTGATTGATTGAAGGAAGGATCAAATGACTGAATGAAGGAAGGATCAAATTCTTGAAGGTCTGGGGCTCTTGGGTTGATTCCGAGATCACCACACCTCCTGCTCCTTGAACTCTCACTGATGGCTGACACCTCTGCCCGTTGAATAGACCTAAGTGAGTAAATTAACGATTCTGTTGTTTTTCTTCCGCCTTTCTCTGTGTGTTTCTATGAAAATGCTCAATGTGTACCAGCTACCAAAGTTTTGTAAAATGATGTACCGGGCGATGTTCGCCTAGGATGTGTGTTTGTTGTCTGTTTTGTATGTACAAAAATTTCATAATAAAAATGTACCTTTAAAAAAAAAAGGGAGAATCAAATGATTGTTTAAAAAAGGATGAAATGATTGATTAAAGAAAAGATCAAATGATTGAATAAAGGAAGTGGTGTAGTATAAGTGCATCAGTGGTGTAGTATCAGTGTAGTAGTGGTGTAGTATCAGTGCAGTAGTGGTGTATCAGTGTAGTAGTGGTGTAGTAGTGGTATAGTATCAGTGCAGTAGTGGTATAGTATCAGTGTAGTAGTGGTATAGTATCAGTGTAGTAGTGGTATAGTATCAGTGCAGTAGTGGTGTAGTATCAATGTAGTAGTGGTATAGTATTGGTGTAGTATCAGTGTAGTAGTGGTATAGTATCAGTGCGGTAGTGGTATAGTATCAGTGCAGTAGTGGTGTAGTAGTGGTATAGTATCAGTGCAGTAGTGGTGTAGTATCAGTGCAGTAGTGGTGTAGTATCAGTGGTGTAGTAGTGGTATAGTATCAGTGCAGTAGTGGTATAGTATCAGTGCAGTAGTGGTGTAGTATCAGTGGTGTAGTAGTGGTATAGTATCAGTGCAGTAGTGGTATAGTATCAGTGTAGTAGTGGTATAGTATCAGTGTAGTAGTGGTATAGTATCAGTGCAGTAGTGGTGTAGTATCAATGTAGTAGTGGTATAGTATTGGTGTAGTATCAGTGTAGTAGTGGTATAGTATCAGTGCGGTAGTGGTATAGTATCAGTGCGGTAGTGGTATAGTATCAGTGCAGTAGTGGTGTAGTAGTGGTATAGTATCAGTGCAGTAGTGGTGTAGTATCAGTGCAGTAGTGGTGTAGTATCAGTGGTGTAGTAGTGGTCTAGTATCAGTGCAGTAGTGGTGTAGTATCAGTGCAGTAGTGGTGTAGTATCAGTGCAGTAGTGGTGTAGTAGTGGTCTAGTATCAGTGCAGTAGTGGTATAGTATCAGTGCAGTAGTGGTATAGTAGTGGTATAGTATCAGTGCAGTAGTGGTATAGTATCAGTGCAGTAGTGGTGTAGTATCAGTGCAGTAGTGGTGTAGTATCAGTGCAGTAGTGGTGTACTAGTGGTCTAGTATCAGTGCAGTAGTGGTATAGTATCAGTGCAGTAGTGGTGTAGTAGTGGTATAGTATCAGTGCAGTAGTGGTGTAGTATCAGTGCAGTAGTGGTGTACTAGTGGTCTAGTATCAGTGCAGTAGTGGTGTAGTATCAGTGTAGTAGTGGTATAGTATCAGAGCAGTAGTGGTGTAGTATCAGTGCAGTAGTGGTGTAGTATGGGTGTACTAGTGGTCTAGTATCAGTGCAGTAGTGGTGTAGTATCAGTGTAGTAGTGGTCTAGTATCAGTGTAGTATCAGTGTAGTAGTAGTATAGTATCAGTGTAGTAGTGGTATAGTATCAGTGCAGCAGTGGTGTAGTATCAGTGCAGCAGTGGTGTAGTATCAGTGCAGCAGTGGTGTAGTATCGGTGCAGTAGTGGTGTAGTATCGGTGTAGCAGTGGTATAGTATCAGTGCAGCAGTGGTGTAGTATCAGTGTAGTATCAGTGTAGTAGTGGTGTAGTATCAGTGTAGTAGTGGTGTAGTATCAGTGTAGTAGTGGTGTAGTATCAGTGTAGTAGTGGTGTAGTATCGGTGTAGTGGTGTAGTATCAGTGTAGTAGTGGTGTAGTATCAGTGTAGTGGTGTAGTATCAGTGTAGTAGTGGTGCAGTAGTGGTGCAGTAGTGGTGTAGTATCGGTGCAGTAGTGGTGTAGTATCGGTGCAGTAGTGGTGTAGTAGTGGTGTAGTATCAGTGTAGTGGTGTAGTGGTGTAGTATCAGTGTAGTAGTGGTGCAGTAGTGGTGTAGTATCAGTGCAGTAGTGGTGTAGTATCAGTGTAGTAGTGGTCAACAATAACAAGACGGAATGTTCTGATGAACGATTTCTCAGGATTTGCACACAGATGTATGAATGGTACAGCCGGCTCCAGGCGAGTACTCAGTGTCAGATTTGTCGTGTGTTCTGTTTGGAAATTTCCCATCACTTCCTGTTTGTAGGAATGTTGTCACCTGGACAGGAAGTGAGAGGAAATCTCCTGATGGGCATAAAACATGACGGAAGGAAAAGGAAAAATGTGAATCTGCGCTACAGAATATTTGAAAATAAGGTATATAATATAATAAGTGTGAGGGGCTGCCCCTGCAGAAAAATCCCCACAGAATGGAGAAAAAGTGTGAAATATGAGAAGCAGGTGGTGGCGCCAACCTTAAGTGTAGATTAAATATCAAAAAATAATGAATGTTGTATGGGTGGTATAATAAAGCCAAAACAAAAACAAAAAACAACAAATTAGTTGCTGGTGATCCAAATAACAAACTGTTCAAAAAACTATTCAAGAAACAAAAAACTCAAAAAGTGTTCAAGTGCTGAAAAATCATTCCATCTCTGCTTCATGCAAAATTGAGTGAATCAATAAATATAAATATAAATATAAATATAAAAATAAAAATAAAAATATAGTGCAGTGTGCTTTCAACAAACAGTTTCCATACTGTCAGTAAAAGAGTCTTTATGCAAAAAATCATGCAAAAATAAATAAATAAATAAAATATTAAAAGTGCTGTGTGCTTCTTCCACGTGAGAGCAACGTAGGTATAAATCTTCTGTGCAAAAAAAACCGTGCTCGCTCCCTATGGTCCCGCACCCTATGGTGCGGGACCATAGGGAGCGAGCACGGTTTTTTTGCACAGAAGATTTATACCTACGTTGCTCTCACGTGGAAGAAGCACACAGCACTTTTAATATTTTATTTATTTATTTATTTTTGCATGATTTTTTGCATAAAGACTCTTTTACTGACAGTATGGAAACTGTTTGTTGAAAGCACACTGCACTATATTTTTATTTTTATTTTTATATTTATATTTATATTTATATTTATTGATTCACTCAATTTTGCATGAAGCAGAGATGGAATGATTTTTCAGCACTTGAACACTTTTTGAGTTTTTTGTTTCTTGAATAGTTTTTTGAACAGTTTGTTATTTGGATCACCAGCAACTAATTTGTTGTTTTTTGTTTTTGTTTTGGCTTTATTATACCACCCATACAACATTCATTATTTTTTGATATTTAATCTACACTTAAGGTTGGCGCCACCACCTGCTTCTCATATTTCACAAAACATGACGGAAGGTTTACCATTTTCGGATCCAATGACGACACAAACCATCCGGGATTCATTCACTTTATCTTTATTCTTTTTTTATACAGTGATATTCCGGGAAGAAGAGCGGAGAAGGGCCACAGACTTTACAATCAGCCGGCAATTGTAAGAGAAACCGTTCTGTAAACTTTAACTTATAAAACTTTACACTCCAGAAAAAAAACAAATAAACATTAGAATTCCACATCTAATTAATAATATTCAGTTCTATAAAAGGGGAAGTAAACACACGAGCTGAATATAGAAAATCCGGAATATTGGAGAATTGTACAAACTCCGGGAGGCGTGTCCAAGGGGAGGGGGCGGGGCAGCTTTAGGACCCGGAGAATTACCCGATTTACAGAAAATTATGTATTTCAGTAATCCCGACCATTCCAATATCCAGATCGGGGGATTTGGGAAAATCCGGGCGATTTGGGGAATTCAGAAACCCAAGGAAATTCAGGGTTCCAGGGAATTCAGAAATCTGGAAAATTCAGGAATTTGGGGCATTCAAAAATGTAAAAAAAATTTAGGGATCTGTGAATAAAATAAGAAAAAAAAAACCACTAGAAATTCCGGAATCTTGGAAAACCAGAAATCTGGGGATTTAGAAATGTTGGAATTTAGAAATTTTGGGAACTCAGGAATCTTGTCAATTCATAAATCCCGAAAATCTGAGATCTGGGGAATTCAGAATTCCAAGAAATTCTGAAACTTTGGGAATTTTGGGGATCTGCGAATTCGGAAATCCAAAGGGTTCAGAAATTTGGGGCAATCGGGAATCTAAGATATTCAGGAATCTGTGAATTCAGACAATAAAGGAATCTGGGGGAATTTTAAAATCCAGGGAATTTGGAATTTCCGAACTCCCAGATCCCTAAATTCCCTGGATTTTTAAATTCCCCCAGATTCCCTTATTGTCTGGATTTCTGAATTCACAAGATTCCTGAAATGTTCTGAATTCCCAGATTCCTGAATATCTCCGATTCCTGGTTGCCCCAAATTCCTGAACCCTTTGGATTTCCGAATTCCCAGATCTCTGAAATTCCCCAGATTCCAGAATTTTCAGGATTTCTGAATTCCCAGATCCTGGAATTTTGAATTCCCAGGTACCCAATTTCCCCAAATTCCTGAATCCTTTGGATATCCAAACTCCCAGATGCCTAAATTCCCTGGATTTCGGAACTCCCAAGATTCCTGAATTCCTTGGATTTCTGAATTCCCCACATCTCAGATTTCCACAGATTTATGAATTCCCCCGTTTCCCTAATTCTCTGGTTTTCAGTATTCCCAAGAGTCATGGATTTTCTGGATTTCCAGATTCCTGAATTCTTCGGATGCCTTATTTCCCCAAAATTCCTAAACTTTGAATTTCCAGATCCCTGAATTTTCCCCAGATTCTTGAATTATCTGGATTTCTGAATTCCCAGATCCTGGAATTTCATGGAATTTTGAGTTCCTAGGTTCCCTATTTCCCCAAATTCCTAAGTCCTTTGGAATTTCCAAACTCCCAGATCCCTAAAGGACTTAGGAATTTGGGGAAATAGGGAACCTAGGAACTCAGACTTCCATGAAATTCCAGGATCTGGGAAATCAGAAATCCAGAAAATTAGAGAATCTGGGGAAAATTCAGGGATCTGGAAATTCAAAGTTCAGGAATTTTGGGGAAATAAGGGATCCGAAGAATTCAGGAATCTGGAAATCCAAAAAAATCCATGACTCTTGGGAATACTGAAAACCAGAGAATTAGGGAAACTGGGGAATTCATAAAATCGGTTGAAATCGGAGATGTGGGGAATTCAGAAATCCAAGGAATTCAGGAATCTTGGAAATTCAGAAAATCCATGACTCTTGGGAGTTCCGAAATCCAGCGAATTTAGGCATCTGGGAATTCAGAAATCCAAGGAGCTCAGAAATCTTGGAAATTCAGAAATCAGAAATTTAGGCATCTGGGAGTTTGGAAATCCAAAGGATTCAGGAATTTGGGGAAATCAGGTACCTGGGAATTCAAAATTCCAGGGCCTGGGAATTTGAAATCCCGCAGATTCCAGAATTTTTTGGATTTCTGGAGATCTGGGAATTCGAAAATGCAAAGGGTTCAGGAATTTGGGGAAATCGGGGATCTGAGGCATTCAGGAATTTGGGAGTGCAGAAACCCAGAGAATCAAGGAATCTGGGGAAACTTAAAAATCCAGGGAATTTGGGGATCTGGGAGTTTGGAAATTCCAAAGGACTCAGGAATTTGGGGAAATCAGGAACCTAGGAACTCAGAATTCCTCCCTCTGCCTTCCTCTTGCCACTGCTGAAATGTTCCTCCTCCCTCTGCCTTCCTCTTGCCGATGCTGACATGTTCCTTTTTCCTATGCCTTCCTCTTCTTGTCTTAGAAAAATGTTGACAGCTGAGACATGTCAAAGCAATAAGAGCCGGTTCACACTGGGGCGACCTGGGATTCTACTTGAAGTTGCCGCAAGTCATGTGGTCGAGAAAATCAATGGAAGTGAATGAGAGCCGTCTTAATACACACTACTCAAGTCGCTCCGACTTCAGAAAAGGTTCCTGTACTCAGGGCTCAAGTCCTGCGGGAACGCGTGGGAACGGAGTTCCTGCACTTTTTTCACAGCAGGAACGCAGTTCCCTTTGCAGGACTAGAGCAGCCGAGCCGCCCGAGCCGATCCTTCACTAAGCGGCTATGCCCAGCTCGAGTCACTGTCAGGGGCAGGCGAACCTTAGTACTCCTTTATGTTACTGGCCGCTTCCTGTATATGGATTCATCGGGTAGTGTGCCGGTATTCCGTCACTTCCTCAATGCCCCAATGTCTCCTGGGAGCTTTTGTCATTGTTCCCAGGAGACATTGCGGAGGTCTGCCGCGTGTTATCGCGGGATTTAGAAAGAACTTGCTTTAGAAAAAACATGCGGTTTAGTAATTATGCATATGAGCGTATCTTTTTCTTTTTTGGTGGGGGAGTGGATCTTGGGTGGGAGTTCCCACACTTTTTTTCCCAGGACTTGACCCCTGCCTGTACTACTTCAATCCGACTTCTAGGTAACTTGTACCCATTGATTTCAATGGAAGTCGCCTCAGAAGTCAGATCACTGTCTTAACTGAAGCAACAATACAGGAAGATAACAAACATTTCTCAGGCACACCCCTCCCTCCCACAGAGCTAATTGTTGTTTGATTGGCCACTGGAAAGCCTCCTGTCCTACAGGCAACTTGAAGTTGCCTTGTAAGTTGCCTGATGATTCAAAGTCAAGCTCTGTCCAAGTTGCCTCCCAAAGTCGTGTTGCCCCTGTGTGAACCGGCTCTTAACCACTTGACCACTGGGCACGTAAACCCACTTAATAACCAGACCAATTTTCAGCTTTCTGTGCTCTCACAATTTGAATGACAATTACTCAGTCATACAACATTGTACCCAAATTAAATTTTCGTCCTTTTTTTTACACAAATAGAGCTTTCTTTTGGTGGTATTTAATCACCGTTGGGTTTTTTATTTTTTGCGCTATAAGAGAAAAAAGACTGAACATTCTGTAAAAAAAAAGAATTTTTCTTTGTTTCTCTTATAAAATTTAGTAAATTTTGTATTTTTTCTTCATTCTTTTGCATAAATGTGGAAGATGAAGTTAGGCCGAGTAAATAGATACCCAACATGTCACCCTTCAAAATTGCACACGCTCGTGGAATGGCGCCAAACTTCGCTACCTAAGAATCCCCATAGGCAACGTTGCAGGGTATTGTGGGGTATTGCGGAGTATTGTGGGGTATTGCCGGGGCATTGCAGAGTATTGCCGGGGCATTGCAGAGTATTGCTGGGGCATTGCAGAGTATTGCTGGGGCATTGCAGAGTATTGCTTGGGCATTGCAGAGTATTGCTTGGGCATTGCAGAGTATTGCACAGGGAGGGATGGATGGCTGGCTGGATCTGTGACTGCATGTGTCACAGATCCAGCCCGCAGCAGCTGCTGCTGCATGCACTCTCTCCCCTCTCCTCTCTCACACTGTACCATTCGGTACAGAGAGGAGAGGGAGGAACCGGCGTCATCACATGACGCCGGTTTGTTTACTAGTGATCGCTCCGTCATTGGACGGAGCGATCACGTGGTAAACCGCCGGTATCAGCGGCGATTTACCGTGATCCGTGATCAGCTGGGTCCGGAGGACCCGGCGGTCACGGAGATTCCCGTGTGCGCGCCCCATCGCGGGAGCGCGATTCTAGGAGGACGTACATTGACGCCCTCCCAGAGTTAAGCAACCGCCTTGTAGACGTATTTCGTCTATAGGGCGGTTGCTAACTGGTTAATCAGCCATCTCCTTCATAGTTGTTGTCAGATCTGCCACTGCAAACACTTTCCTGAGATAAGGAAAGGCATGAGGAATGCAGAGGCTGACATGTTCCTCCTCCCTACGCCTTCCTCTTGCCCCTGCTGGCATGTTCCTCCTCCCTATGCTTTTGTCTTGCCATTGCCGACATGCTCCCTGTAACGGGAGGGCCCAGGGAACCCAGAAGCTCTTACAAAGTATGAGCCAGAAAATAATGGAAATTCAGAATATGTCTTGGATTGCTTTAAAATGGGTCTGAAATGCTTATCCCACTGCTGCCACCAATTGTAACGGCACCCCAAATGCGAAAGGGGTTAAAGTCGTTTAGCATATTCCCTTTCCGAACACAAGGCAGCTACCGACACCCCACAGTCAGGCGAACGAGACCCATAAGAATAATTCCCCCCCATTTAACCAGACACAGACCTGCTTGAACCTTAACCAGAGCCGTGTCTCGTTAAATGGGGGGGGAATTATTCTTATGGGTCGTGTTCGCCTGACTGTGGAGTGTCGGTAGCTGCCTTGTGTTCGGAAAGGGAATATCATAAACGGCTTTAACCCCTTTCATATTTGGGGTGCCGTTACACTCCCCCTCCCTATGCCTTCCTCTTGCCGCTGCTGACATGTTCCCCTTCCCTATTTCTTCCTTCTGCTGCAGCTTGGATGTTCCTCCTCCCTATGCCTTCCTCTTGCCGCTGCTGACATGTTCCCCTTCCCTATGTCTTCCTCCTGCTGTAGCTTGCATGTTCCTTCTCCCTATGCCTTCCTTTTGTCGTTGCTGACATGCTCCCCCCTCCCTATGCCTTCCTCTTGCCGCTGCTGACATGTTCCCCTTCCCTATGTCTCCCTCCTGCTGCAGCTTGCATGTTCCTCCTCCCTATGCCTTCCTTTTGAAGTTGATGACATGCTCCCCCCCAGGGGCGGACTGACAACTCATGGGGACTCCCGGGCAATAGGAGATTATGGGGCCCCCGAACAATAGGAAAATATGGGGCCCCCGAGCAATAGGAGATTATGGGGCCCCCGGGCAATAGGAGATTATGGGGCCCCCGGAAAATAGGAGATTATGGTGCCCCCGGGCAATAGGAGATTACGGTGCCCCCGGGCAATAGGAGATTACGGTGCCCCCGGGCAATAGGAGATTACGGTGCCCCCGGGCAATAGGAGGTTATGGGGCCCCTGGGCAATAGGAGATTATGGTGCCCCCGGGCAATAGGAGATTATGGGGCCCCCGGGCAATAGGAGGTTATGGGGCCCCCGGGCAATAGGAGATTATGGTGCCCCCGGGCAATAGGAGATTATGGGGCCCTTGGGCAATAGGAGATTATGGGGCCCTTGGGCAATAGGAGATTATGGTGCCCCCGGGCAATAGATTATGGGGCCCCTGGGCAATAGGAGATTATGGAGCCCCCAGGCAATAGATTATGGGGCCACACAGAATACACACACACACAGACAGTATACATACAGTATTCACACACAGACAAGGTACTGGAGAGGCGGGGCAGCTATAATCTTGGGATTTTTAGATCAAAAGGATGTTGGTAAGGGACATTTCAGGGGCAGATGTAAAAAGACACAGATTTTTACATACTGTCCCTGGTTTTACTGAGTCTGGCAACCCTAATGGGGCCCCCTAGGGGCATGGGGCCCTCGGGGCAGTGCCCGAGAGCCTAAATGGTCAGTCCGCCCCTGCTACCCCCCCCCCTATGCCTTCCTCTTGCCGCTGCTGACATGTTCCCCTTCCCCATGTCTTCCTCCTGCTGCAGCTTGCATGTTCCTTCTCCCTATGCCTTCCTCTTGCCGTTGATGACATGCTCCCCCTCCCTATGCCTTCCTCTTGCCGCTGCTGTCATGTTCCTCCACCCTACACCTTTCACTAAGAAAAGTTGCAGCAATGACAGTGGCAGCAGGAGGCGGACAGGTTGTTTCTCAAACTACACATACTTTGTCCCAGAAAAATTTAAATTCAAAAAGGTAAATCTTAACCGGACCACGGGACACACATTGCACCCACTTAGGTGCTTCCTGTTACATTCAGTGAGGAAAAAAGTATTTGATCCCCTGCTGGTTGTACGTTTGCCCCACTGACAAACAAATGATCAGTCTATCATTTTATTGGTCGGTTTATTATAACAGTGGGAGACAGAACAACAACAAAAATATCCAGAAAAACGTATTTCAAAAACGTTATAAATTGATTTGCATTTTAATGAGTGAAATAAGTATTTGATCCCCTATCAGCAAGTTCTCTGGCTCCCAGGTGTCTTCTATACAGGTAACAAGCTGAGATTAGGAGCACTCTCTTAAAGGGAGTGCTCTTAATCTCAGCTTGTTACCTGTATAAAATTCACCTGTCCACAGAATCAGATTCCAATCTCTCCACCATGGGCCAAGACCAAAGAGCTGTCCGAGGACGTCGGGGAGAAGATTGGAGACCTACACAAGAACGCCACCCCCCACCGTCATACATGGAGAACACCCTCCCCACCGTCATTCATGGAGAACACCCTCCCCCACCGTCATCCATGGAGAACACCGTCCCCCCACCGTCATCCATGGAGAACACCATCCCCCACCGTCATACATAGAGAACACCATCCCTCACCGTCATACATTGAGAACACCATCCCCCACCGTCATACATAGAGAACACCATCCCTCACCGTCATACATTGAGAACACCATCCCCCACCGTCATACATGGAGAACACCATCCCCCCACCGTCATACATGGGGAACATCATCCCCCACCGTCATACATGGGGAACATCATCCCCCACCGTCATACATGGAGAACACCATCCCCCACCGTCATCCATGGAGAACACCACCCCCCCACCGTCATCCATGGAGAACACCATCCCCCCCACCGTCATCCATGGAGAACACCACCCCCCCACCGTCACCCATGGAGAACACCATCCCCCACCGTCACCCATGGAGAACACCATCCCCCACCGTCATACATGGAGAACACCACCCCTCACCGTCATACATGGAGAACACCACCCCCCACCGTCATCCATGGAGAACACCACCCCCCACCGTCATCCATGGAGAACACCATCCCCCACCGTCATCCATGGAGAACACCATCCCCCACCGTCATCCATGGAGAACACCACCCCCCACCGTCATCCATGGAGAACACCATCCCCCCACCGTCATCCATGGAGAACACCATCCCCCACCGTCATTCATGGAGAACACCATCCCCCCACCGTCATACATGGAGAACACCATCCCCCCACCATCATCCATGGTAGAACACCATCCCCCCACCATCATCTATGGTAGAACACCATCATCTATGGTAGAACACCATCCCCCCACCATCATCCATGGAGAACACCACCCTCCACCGTCATACATGGAGAACACCATCCTCCACCGTCATACCTGGAGAACACCATCCCCCACCGCCCTCCATGGAGAACACCATCCCCCACCATCATACATGGAGAACACCACCCCCCACCGTCATACATGGAGAACACCATCCCTCACCGTCATCCATGGAGAACACCATCCCCCACCGTCATCCATGGAGAACACCATCCCCCACCGTCATCCATGGAGAACACCATCCCCCACCGTCATCCATGGAGAACACCATCCCCCACCGTCATCCATGGAGAACACCACCCCCCACCGTCATACATAGAGAACACCATCCCCCACCGTCATCCATGGAGAACAGCATCCCCCACCATCATACATGGAGAACACCACCCCCCACCGTCATCCATGGAGAACACCATCCCCCACGGAGAACACCATCCCCCCCACCGTCATCCATGGAGAACACCACCCCCCCACCGTCACCCATGGAGAACACCATCCCCCACCGTCACCCATGGAGAACACCATCCCCCACCGTCATACATGGAGAACACCACCCCTCACCGTCATACATGGAGAACACCACCCCCCACCGTCATCCATGGAGAACACCACCCCCCACCGTCATCCATGGAGAACACCATCCCCCACCGTCATCCATGGAGAACACCATCCCCCACCGTCATACATGGAGAACACCACCCCTCACCGTCATACATGGAGAACACCACCCCCCACCGTCATCCATGGAGAACACCACCCCCCACCGTCATCCATGGAGAACACCATCCCCCACCGTCATCCATGGAGAACACCATCCCCCACCGTCATCCATGGAGAACACCACCCCCCACCGTCATCCATGGAGAACACCATCCCCCCACCGTCATCCATGGAGAACACCATCCCCCACCGTCATTCATGGAGAACACCATCCCCCCACCGTCATACATGGAGAACACCATCCCCCAACCATCATCCATGGAGAACACCACCCCCCACCGTCATCCATGGAGAACACCATCCCCCCACCGTCATCCATGGAGAACACCATCCCCCACCGTCATTCATGGAGAACACCATCCCCCCACCGTCATACATGGAGAACACCATCCCCCCACCATCATCCATGGTAGAACACAATCCCCCCACCATCATCTATGGTAGAACACCATCATCTATGGTAGAACACCATCCCCCCACCATCATCCATGGAGAACACCACCCTCCACCGTCATACATGGAGAACACCATCCTCCACCGTCATACCTGGAGAACACCATCCCCCACCGCCCTCCATGGAGAACACCATCCCCCACCATCATACATGGAGAACACCACCCCCCACCATCATACATGGAGAACACCATCCCTCACCGTCATACATGGAGAACACCATCCCCCACCATCATACATGGAGAACACCATCCCCCACCGTCATACATGGAGAACACCATCCCCCACTGTCATACATGGAGGTGGAAACATTATGCTTGGTGGTGTTTTTCTACTAAAGGGACAGGACAACTTCACTGCATCAAAGGGACGATGGACGGGGGGCCATGTTCCATCAAATCTTGGGTGAGAACCTCCTTCCCTCAGCCAAGGCATTGGAAATGGGTCATGGATGAGTATTCTAGCATGACAATGACCCAAAACACACAGCAAAGGCAACAAAGGAGTGGCTCAAGAAGAAGCACATTAAGGTCCTGGAGTGGCCTAACCAGTCTCCAGACCTTAATCCCATAAAAACTATGTGGAGGGAGCTGAAGGCTCGAGTTACCAAACGTCAACGTGGAAACCTTAACTTCTTGGAGAGGATCTGCAGAGAGGAGTAGGATGTGTGCAAGCCTGGTGGCCAACTACAAGAAACGTCTGACCTCTGTGATTGCCAACAAGGGTTTCTCCACCAAGTCATGTTTTGCGAAGGGGCCAAATACTTATTTCACTCATTAAAATGCAAATCAATTTATAACTTTTTTGAAATGCGTTTCTCTGGATATTTTTGTTGTTATTTTGTCTCACTGTTAAAATAAACCATCCAATAAAATTATAGACTGATCGTTTTTTTGTCAGTGGGGTCAAATACTTTTCCCCCCTCACTGTATCTATTGTTAGAAGACATAAATGATTGGCTGGTTTGTGGCTCCCATGGTCCTTAGGATCAGTGCTATGGTTCTCTTATGGCCTCCAAAGCTGGGGTACAGGGAAGTAGGGTTTGTGCCGGGTGTGATATGGGGGGTAGAGCTGGGCGATTTATAAAAAGCTCGATTTACGATTAAATTTTTTTTTTGATGGACATCGCGCCGGTCCTGAGAAGCTGCAGGCAGGAGTTTTTAGGCAAGGCTGCGGCTTCGGCCTAGTCCGTGGCGTCCGGTCTCGCGGTCTTTTCCCAGGATCGCGGTGGATTGACTTCTCCCCTGCACACCCAGGAAAGGCCACCGAGGCAGGAGGGACACAGGAGGGTCAGTTGTGAGGGTCCGCCCACAGTAGCAGGAGGACTCTAGCGCCTGTTCTGAGGAGGTGCGGGCAGGAGGGACACAGGAGGGTCGTTTGTGAGGGTCTGCACCCGATTTTTTTTAAAATATGAATAGATTTGACCTACCAACTCGATTTTTAAATCAAATCAATTTTTTTCCTAGCCCTAATGGGGGGGTGGAATCAGTGCTGAATCAGCTTATAGAAATTAATGGCAGGTCTACCGCCGTTCCTCCCCCAATTGTATTCTGAGCCAGGGACGTGCCTGGACGGTACCATGGCGGGCAGAGATTAAGGTGCTTCAAAAGCCAACAAATTTCCCAAGTTCTATCAGCTTTTGCACATGCAGAGCCCGGGGCCCCGTGGTGTTTTCCAGCAGGAACGTGCGCTGAGCCTTTACATAAGACCACTGATGTATTATAGAAGGGTTACATAAAACAAAAAAAAAAGGTTCATCCGTCTGAAGAAGATAACGACATGAAATAATCTTCTTTTCCCTTTATATAATCAGAATACATTACTAGGATTGCTCTCGCCCGGTAAAGAGGCTTTCTATTAGATAAAATTGATTTGGAGTGGGGGAGGGGGGCAATATTTAAAATATATTTGACTCCATCTGCTGCGAGTCCATTACATGAAGTCATACAATGATCGCAATGGATGGGGGGGGGACAGATGGGCGCTTGGCATGGCGGTACTCTGGAAAACCTCCCTTCCGTCTCCCTACCAGTGAAATCCACATCCTATTGGGTCTGACCACACATGTATCAATCTCACTGCGTCATATCGACAGTACCAGGACAGGGTCATCCGGGGCCCAGGGCAAGGATCCAGAATTGCACCCCCCCCTCCTTAACCGTTAATATATGCTACACACTTCCGTCTATTCTTTACCCCCTTTGCTCATCTGCGCCCAGGGGCGAGTGGGAGGTTAACCGCTTAAGGACTGCCTCCTGCACATATACGTCGGCAGAATGGCACAGGCATGTACCTGTACGTCCTCTTTAAGTGCCCAGCCATGGGTCGCGGGCGCGCTACCGCGACCCGGTCCGAAGCTCCATGACCGCGAGACCCGCGGACCCGATCGCCGCTGGAGTCCCGCGATCGGTCCCCGGAGCTGAAGAACGGGGAGAGCCGTGTGTAAACACAACTTCCCCATTCTTCACTGTGGCGCCGTCATCGATCGTGTGTTCCCTAATATAGGGAACCACAATCAATGACATCACACGTCCAGCCCCGCCCCCCTTACAGTTAGAAACACAGATGAGGTCATACATAACCCCTTCAGCGCCCCCTTGTGGTCAACTCCCAAACTGCAATTGTCATTTTCACAGTAATCAGTGCATTTTAAATGCATTTTTTGCTGTGAAAATGACAATGGTCCCAAAAATGTGTCAAAATTGTCTGATGTGTCCGCCATAATGTCGCAGTCATGAAAAAAATCGCTGATTGCCGCCAATAGTAGTAAAAAAAAAAATAATAAAAATGCAATAAAACTATCCCCTATTTTGTAAACGCTATAAATTTTGCGCAAACCAACCGATAAACGCTTATTGCGATTTTTTTTACCAAAAATAGGTAGAAGAATACGTATCGGCCTAAACTGAGGATTTTTTTTTATATATATATATATTTTTGGGGGATATTTATTATAGCAACAAGTAAAAAATATTGCATTTTTTTCAAAATTGTCGCTCTATTTTTGTTTATAGCGCAAAAAATTAAAACCGCAGAGGTGATCAAATACCACCAAAAGAAAGCTCTATTTGTGGGAAAAAAAGGACGCACATTTTGTTTGGGAGCCACGTCGCACGACTGCGCAATTGTCAGTTAAAGCGACGCAGTGCCGAATCGCAAAAACTGGCCGGGTCCTTTAGCTGCCTAAAGGTCCGGGTCTTAAAAGGTTAAACAATTAAAAATCTATAATTTCAGCAAAATTATCAATTTTATCTTTTGAAAAATTTTACCAAAATTTTTATTTTTAGAGAAATTCATATTGCCACAAAATTGCCAATTTCATCGCCTCCAAAATTTTAATTTTTCATTGCTGTTTAATTGATATTTGCACATGTCCCTTTTTTTTTAGAGAGATGTGGTGGACCACTATATATATATGGCACTGTATATACTGTATATGTGGTATTGTGGTTCGTTGGGCTCTACTGGTCAATGAATGGCACCACACAAAGAGCAGGTGTATTGTCATGCATTGGGGCAATGCGTGGTGTGGCATGTGAATGGGTTCTTCTTTTGCTTATCCATTTTGAACCCCTTCCCACTTACCCCAGCAACCCTTTAATAAGTTCTGAATGCCCATGGTGCAGGAAGGATCATGTGACCATTGTGATTGGCTTTCACAGTGGTCACATGATTGGGAGCCAGTTCCGCCAGCTACTAATAAGTCCAAGTGGTGAGCTGCAGGAGCGGTTCGTCCATAGAGGGCGCCGCCCCTCTGGCTCTCGCACAGCCACTAAAATATATAGATTCATGCATTGTATGAATCTATATATTTTCGCCGCTGCCTCCCACTATTCAGCTGGCCGGATGTTGGGCGCCAGCCAGCTGAATAACGGCAGCTGGTTGGCTGTGTGGAAGTGCCTATCAGAGCGGCCCTGAGGCTGTAGTCGGCTTCCTGAATGCTTATCCTCGGGACGTACCGGCGGTGCATTCCTTGGATAAGACTGACAGGCATCTCAGCCAATCAGGTAATCTGATTCTGGTAAATCGGTAACCTGATTGGCTGAAGCGTTATCGAGGGCGTGACAAGGTACGGTAGAAGCACGGCTGACCCCAGAAAGGTAAGTGCCAGGGGGGGGGAATTTTACAGGTCACAGTGGCAGCATTTTACGGGGCACAGTGGCGACAATTGCAGGGCACAGTGGCGACAATTGCGGGGCACGGTGGCGACAATTGCGGGGCACGGTGGCGACAATTGCGGGGCACGGTGGCGACAATTGCGGGGCACGGTGGCGACAATTGCGGGGCACAGTGGCGACAATTGCGGGGCACAGTGGCGACAATTGTGGGGCACAGTGGCGACGATTGATGGGCACAGTGGTGACAATTGATGGGCACAGTGGTGACAATTGATGGCATGGCACAGAGGTGACAATTGATGGCAAAGTGGCTGTGTTTGATGGCATGGCATAGTGGTGACAATTGATGACACAGTGGTTGCGTTTGAACGCATGTTACAGTGGCTGCGTTTGATGGCATGGCACAGTGGCTGTGTTTGATGGGCACAGTGAGGCTGCAATTGTTTGTTTTTTTTCGTTTGCCCCCCCCAAAAAAATTGTCTTTGGCAGCTTGGTCTCTGTGCTCGGAGAATTCTCTCAGAGACAATGGGAGCCCAGCGACACATATGTGTAGCGTCTGGGCGTTAAAGCCCATGTTTCTGCCGTCGCACTTATGTGTTATGTGGGTGGCAAGAGGTTAAAACATGAATCCCCAGAGAGGAGATTTCCCAACTTCCTGTTTTGTCTGACACCCATCAAATACATAGGAAGTGAGAGGAAATGATGGCACAGAAGGCAAGTACAGGTTCCAACTCTTCCTTATTCTATTCAACAAACACAAAGGTGGATTTGGCCGTCTACGATTGGGCTTTTATATCAGGACTGATCAGAAACTGATCTCTTGGTGATCAACACAACTTGTTAATGCGGTCAAATTAAAGCAAAGCCCTCATTTAGTCTAAAATGGTCGCCGATGGAAATAAGAAGAAGGATATCTCAAACCCAGCATTGTAATGGAACACTTATGAAGGGTGTTGGTGGCAGGTCCGGGACATGGGAAATACACAACTGGCACCAACAGAGTCAGTTCAGTACCAACACTTTGGCTACTGGGTTAAAAAACAAAAGGTCATAGGCAAATTGAAATTCAAGTTGAAATGTAACCACTGCTCTTGCCCACAACACGAGTAAGGATACCATCAGTTGTTACAAGTGGAAGAACCTCCATGTTGCCAACCATAGTGGGAAGATGCAATGGGCACATTTCAGTTGGAAAACCTCTCCAAGTTTAAAGTGCAAATACAGCATAGTTTACAAGTCAGACTTTGTCAGGGGCGGACTGACCATTCGGGCATTGCCCGAAAGTTCCATGCCCCTATGGGGCCCCATCGGGGTTGCCAGCCTCAGTAAAACCAGGGACAGCATGTAAAAAATCTGTTTTTTTCACATCTGTCCCTGAAATTCAATTAAATTATTTTGGTCTAAAAATCCCAAGATTATAGCTGCCCCGCCTCTCCAGTACCTTCTCAGTGTGTGTATGTATAGTGTGTGTGTGTATACTGTGTGGCCCAGTGGTGTATTTAGGTTTTGTGCTGCCCTAGGCCTGACTAAACTCGTGCACCCCCTAATTTAAATATGACCCACCCCTTCCTATCAAGGCCACACCCCTTGCGGTTTAAGACCCACCCTGAAATTTTCAAGTGGGGACACTAGTTCTGATGGCCTGGGGGGGGGGGGGGGGCAATGGATTCCCTTAATTTGCATAGATTTCCTCTCACTTCCTGTTTGGCTATGGGACAGGAAGTGAAGGGAAATCTCTGCAATGGGACAGGGATGGTAAAAATTTAGAAGCACCCCCCCCCTCCCCCACAGTTGCAGAATGCCGACCGGCCACATACTGGAAGCAGTGCGGCCGATTTATGGGGGCGCTAAACTAATTTGCCTAGCAGTGTAGCTCAAGCCGGCGGGGACACTGTCCGTGCTGCCCCCCTGCAAAGTGCTGCCCCAGGCCTGGGCCTTGTTGGCCATGGCCAGGATACAGCATTGGTGTGGCCCCATAATCCATTGCCTGGGGGCCTCATAATCTCCTATTGCCCGGGAGCCCCATAATCTCTTATTGCCAGGGGGGTCCCATGAGTTGTCAGTCCGCCCCTGGACTTCATCCTACTGATGTAACATCCCAAAGGGAATCTTTGGCGAATGGAAACAAAGTCAACATCATTTTCCACATTTCGGGAACAACATCTCCACAGAAGACCATTCTCGCCATATAAGATCATCATTATGACAAAGTCCAACACATGTAGGGCAAGAAGGTATATAGCGAGACACAAGTTTTTGTAACAGGAAGGAAGAGATGGTTGCAGGAAATTAGGTACTCAAATGCCGCGTACACACGATCAGAAATTCCGACAACAAAATGTTCGATGTGAGCTTCTGGTCGGATATTCCGACCGTGTGTAGGCTCCATCAGACATTTTCTGTTGGAATTTTCGACAACAAAAATTTGAGAGCTGGTTCTCAAATTTTCCAACAACAAAAGTTCTTGTCGGAAATTCTGATCGTCTGTATGCACAAAAAAAACACGCATGCTCAGAATCAAGCAGAAGAGCCAAACTGCCTATCGAACTTCATTGATCTCGACGTCTTGTACGTCTCCGCGTTCTTGACGTCCGTCAGGAAAAAAAAAAAAACACGGTTCTGTTGTCGGCAGGGCTTTTTTTCAGCGGGAACGCGGGGGGAAAGCAGTTCCGGCACCTCCAGAACTGAATGTATGTAAAAGGTAAGAGGTGCTGTGGTGTGTTGGAAGGTCTATTGATGCTGGCTGCTGGGAAATCTATTGTTGCTGGAGGGGATCTATTTTTGCAAAGGAAGGAAGTCTATTGTTGCTAGGGAGTTATTTATTTTGCTTGTGCGGGGTCTATTGTTGCTGGGGGCGGGTCTTATATTGCTGGGATGTCAGCCGTTGCTGGGAGGGATGTACTGTTGAGGGAGGGGTCTTTGTTGCTGGCTGCTGAAGGGTCTATTGATGATGTCTACTGGGGAATCTATTGTTGATGGAGGGGATCTATTTTTGCAAAGCAAGGATTCTATTGTTGCCATGGAGTTCTTTATTTTGCTTATGAGGGGGGTCTATTGCTGCTGGGGCGGGTCTTATGTTGCTGGGAGGTTGGTAGTTGCTGTGAGGGTTGTACAGTTGAGGGAGGGGTCTATTGATGCTGGCTACTGGGGAATCTATTGTTGCTGGGGAGGATCTATTGTTGTGGGTGGGGGGATATATTGTTCTGGGGGGTGGGTCCTTTGTTGCAGGGGGTCAATTGTTGCTGGGAGGGATCTACTGTTGAGACAGGGGTCACTGTCTAATGTTGCTGGCTGCTGAAGGGCCTGTTGATGCTGGCTGTTGGTAGTCCATTGTTGCTGGGTTGGATCTATTGTCGCTGGGGTGTCCATCGTTGCTAGATCTATTTTACTACCTTTCTTGTTATCATTAACGAAATCCATACAAAATACTTAGCACCACAAAATGATACTTGGCTCTGTTTTCTCTAACAACTTGCCCACCGGGTTAATTCCGGCACTTCTCTCCTTCATGTAAACATCACAATTTTTTGGCTAGAAAATTAATCAGAACCCCCAAACATTATATATGTTTTTTAAGCAGACACCCTAGGGAATAAAATGTCGGTCATTGCAACTTTTTTTCTCGCACGGTATTTGCGCAATAATTTTTTTTCTAGAAATTTTTTTTCACAATTTTTTTGCTAGAAAATTTATCAGAACCCCCAAACATTATATATTTTTTTTAAGCGGGCACCCTAGGGAATAAAATGTCGGTCATTGCAACTTTTTTTCACGGTATTTGCGCAATACTTTTTTGGGGAAAAAAAAACGGTTTCATGAATTAAAGAATAACAAAACAGTAAAGTTAGCCCAATTTTTTTGTATAATGTGAAAGGTGATGTTACGCCGAGTAAATAGATACCCAACATGTCACGCTTTAAAATTGCGCACATTCATGGAATGGCGCCAAACTTCGGTACTTAAAAATCTCCATAGGTGACACTTTAACATTTTTTACAGGTTACTATTTTCGAGTTTCAGAGGAGGTCTAGTGCTAGAATTGTTGCACACTCTCTAACGCACGCGACGGTACCTCACATGTGGGGTTTGAACGGTGTTTACATATGTGGGTGGGACCTGCATGCGCGTTCGCTTCTGCGCGTGAGATAGCGAGGACAGGGGCGTTTTGAAAACATTTTTTTTTTATTTTATTTTACTTAACTTTTTTTATTTTTACACTTTTCTTTAAAAAAAAAAAGTTTGATCACTTTTATTCCTATTACAAGGAATGTAAACATCCCTTGTAATAGGAATCAGTGTGACAGGTCCTCTTTATGGAGAGAGGCGGGGTCAATAAGACCTTCCCCTCCCCCCACATCTCTCCTCCAGGCTTACAAGCATGAAATCGGTGAAAAAAGAATCACCGATCACATGCCGACAGCCGCGATTGCGGCTTTGTTTACTTCCGGGTACCGAGCGTGACGTCATAACGTCGCGCCCGGTACTCCGACGGTAATAGAGATGACTGTGACCGTCTGGTCACCAGTCATCTCTATGGTTCTGCAGCAGACGCCGACCGATTCGCTCTCCGGGCCCCCCAGATGGCACAGGAGAGCCTGGAGAAGCACCGGATGGCGGCTGGAGGGGGGGACGTCCCCTCCCGCTGCCTATAAGAACGATCAAGCGGAGGAACCGCCGCTATGATCATTCTTATGGTCCAGAGAATCGGCGGCTGAAGACGGGGATATCTGAATGATGCCTATAGCTGCACCCATCATTCAGATATCACCGCACAAAGTGGAGGATGTCCCAGGGACGTCCTTGGTGGTAAAGAGGCTAAAGGGGGTGGTACTGGGAGGTGGGTAAGGGGTGAAACCAAGGAACGGTGCTCTGAGGTGGGTAGGGGGTGAAACCAAGGAACGGTGCTCTGAGGTGGGTAGGGGGTGGAGTCAAGAAAGGAGGAGTTCCTGCACCTATTCTCTGTGAAAAAAAGCCCTGGTTGTCGGAATTTCCGATCGTGTGTACGCGGCAAAAGCGTGGCGTTGACTGAATAGTTTGGAAAATTCATTTCACTTGGCACATGGGCAGCATAAGAAATCTTCCACGTAAGGAGGTCATAGGACAATGCATGTTCATTACAATGGTTGACTCAGGAATTCGGGGAAACAAAATTGTAGCCGCATGGAACGTTGATTGACCTAGAAGCTCGAGAGACAGGAAAGTTTAGTTCCGCACAGCACAGCTTAGCCTGAAAACAAGGGGCACAAGAAGATTTCCGGAAGGGTTGACCTAAGTTCACAAGGCTCTGGGCAGATATCAGTCCATAAAACGTTCGATAAAACAATAGACATCAGATGACGAGACGTTGCGACACAAGATGAACTGAAATCCTAAAACAACGGAATTGGTTTTTCCATAGAACCTTTGGTTCACCTTGGAGGAGGAATTTTCATGACGTACTGGTTGACCTGTTGGATAGGAAATGGTGGAAAATCCATGGAATATGGAAGCATGACGAGGAGATCCAAGTTGGTTCAACCCGAAGGTGACTGAGCAGGGAGCATGGGCAAAGGAAGGTTCTTATTTGCCGGCCAAGCACAAGGCACCCCCCCAGGTATAACCCAACAAAACACTGCTTGACCTTGAAGTCCGATGACAAAGAATCCTTGTGCGTCACTCAACTGCCCGAGGCGGAGTACATCATTGTTTCCATAGAACATGGTTTCCTTAATCTCAAGAACCTCTACAAGGTTTTATCACAAGTGACCTTATTATTACGCTTCTTTGAAGCCGCGATTAACAGAAACAGCCAACAAGTGCCAGGAAGTCACGACCTGCTGTAAGACCAGAGCTTGGAAACTCGGCAATAATCATTGGTCCATCTCAGAGAACAAGAAACGGAACAAATGGAATTTCATGGGAAAATTTTCGACCTGAGAAAACTGGAACGGAATATTGGTTGGCCTAGAAACGCAAGACAGAAGGAGTCAGATAGACCTTGAAGCCTGGGGGGCCCAGAATGTTATGATTCCAAACAGGGGAGGGCTGGCAGCCTTAGGCCTGGGGGGGGCAAGTTCAGTCAATTGGCCCATTGAACCGCCGAATCAGCTCACCGTCCATGGCCCATCTGGTTTTTCAATGCAGCCTCACCAGTGCCCATTGTAACAGATGGATCGGGCCTGCTGGGTTGTGGAGTGTCGAAAAGCTGTCGTGGTTGATGGAAGGGAAATCGTAAACGGTGGTGACTGTTACACGCATCAATGCAGCCTGATCACTGGGGCAGGTTACATGGAGTGTATGAGGGGTCAGCTATCTCTCTCTCGCTCACCACAGTCATCTCAGCAGGTCCTCCTGGGGGGGGGGGGGTAATGCTCCTGGTCCTGGGGTCAAGTTTCAGCCAGCACCCAGCCCTGTGTTGCGACTCCCTGGCACACCCTGCTTCCAAGAATCCGGTCTCCGCTGCTCTGTTTTCCACCCACCGGGAGCTTGAGCGTGGACTACAACTCCCGGAATGCAACAGCTAGTGGTCGGCCGCCGTGGCCATACCCCCCCACCCAACTTCCTAGACCAGAATAAAAAAGAAAATGGTAACGGGCAGCGGCTGCCGGCCATAAGTCAGGGCGGCCTGGAAGGCAATTGCCACCCTGCCCCCCGGCCCAGCCCTCCCCTGATTCCAAAGAACATTGGAAGACAGTGTAAGGTTGCTCCATTGAAGTCTATTGGATTTGGCAAGGCAGAGTTGGTAGGTAGTTATGTCTCTAGTGGTGTTTGCAGTTCTTATAGAATGTCTTGTGTCAGAATTTTTTTTTTCCTTTTGGGTGTAGTGTAGAGAAAAAACAGAAGAGGTTCAATATTCACTCCAGAGAACGGCTTTCCTCCCTCGGTCCACACTGACCACATAGTCCCCAGAAAGTGACCAGGCCACGGCATTGACGGCAGCACTGCGGAGAGAAAAAACAGACAAAAAGTCAAATTTAAACATTTCTTATAGGGATCTTCTGAGGTCCTACAAATGTGAGCTCCCCAACCTTCCCCCAACCTTCCCCTCCATTACTCCTTCTCTTCCCTATAATCTAAACTCCTCTGCTTCTCCATTTGTCTTATCTTATTAGGCTGGTCTAGTCAGTTTAACCAAAAAGACGGCAGCAAAGTGGTTTCCATATCCTGAGTGGACGTCATATGACGTCCTCAGGATATTGAGCCGCTGCGCGCCCCCGGGGACGCGCATCGCGGCGATCGTTGTTGCAGGGTGTCAGTCTGACACCCCACAACACCGATCTAGGTAAAGAATCTCTCACGGAGACTCTTTACCACGTGATCAGCCGTGTCCAATCACGGCTGATCACGATGTAAACAGGAAAAGCCGGTAATCGGCTTTTCCTCACTCGCGTCTGACAGACGCGAGTAGAGGAGAGCCGATCGGCTGCTCCTCTGACAGGAGGGGGTTTGTGCTGATTGATTATCAGCACAGCCCCCCCCCCCCCGAGGATGTCGACACTGGACCACCAGGGATGCCACTAGACCACCAGGTATGCAAAACACAGGTATGCCACCGTAGACCACCAGGGATGACAATGACAGAAATAATGGATGCCAATCAGTGCCCACAATGGGCGTCACTGATTGGCAGGCATTGTTTGGCACTGATTGGCATCCATTAGTACAACACATACCTTAGTGCCACCTATCAGTGCACATCTATGCCCATCCATGCCACCCATCAGTGCCGCCTATCAGTGCCCATCCGTGCTGCCTATCCGTGCCCATCTGCGCCGCCTATTCGTGCCCATCTGCGCCGCCTATTCGTGCCCATCCGTGCTGCCTATCCGTGCCCATCCGTGCTGCCTATCCGTGCCCATCTGCGCCGCCTATTCGCGCCCAATCCGTGCTGCCTATCTGTGCCCATCCATGCCGCCTATCCGTGCCCATCCGTGCTGCCTATCAGTGCCCATCCGTGCCGCCTATCCATGCCCATCCGTGCTGCCTATCCGTGCCCATCTGCGCCGCCTATTCGTGCCCATCCGTGCTGCCTATCTGTGCCCATCCATGCCGCCTATCCGTGCCCATCCGTGCAGCCTATCCGTGCCCATCCGTGCCACCTATAAGTGCCCATCCATGCCGCCTATCCGTGCCCATCCGTGCAGCCTATCCGTGCCCATCCGTGCCACCTATAAGTGCCCATCCGTGCCGCCTATCAGTGCCACATGTTAGTGCCCATCATCAGTGCCTATCAATGCCACCACATCAGTGCCACCTTATCGGTGCCCATCAGTGCTGCCTTATCAGTGCCCGTCAGTGCAGTACCATCAGTGCAGGGGCGTACCTAGAGCATTTGGCACCCGGGGCGAATCCTACATCTGGCACCCCCCCCCCCCCCCCCCAACATTTACCTGAAAAAACCCTGAAAAAAACATTGGAAAATAAGTTATTAACTTACTTAAACCTATTTCAATTATTTATAACATTTACTGAACAGATAATACATGTCTACATTCTGCACACTGTAAATCGCACGTGTCTACATTCTGCACACTGTAAATCGCACGTGTCTACATTCTGCACACTGTAAATCGCACGTGTCTACATTCTGCACACTGTAAATCGCACGTGTCTACATTCTGCACACTGTAAATCGCACGTGTCTACATTCTGCACACTGTAAATCGCACGTGTCTACATTCTGCACACTAAATCGCACGTGTCTACATTCTGCACACTGTAAATCGCACATGTCTACATTCTGCACACTGTAAATCGCACGTGTCTACATTCTGCACACTGTAAATCGCACATGTCTACATTCTGCACACTGTAAATCGCACGTGTCTACATTCTGCACACTGTAAATCGCACGTGTCTACATTCTGCACACTGTAAATCGCACGTGTCTACATTTTGCACACTGTAAATCGCACATGTCTACATTCTGCACACTGTAAATCGCACGTGTCTACATTTTGCACACTGTAAATCGCACATGTCTACATTCTGCACACTGTAAATCGCACGTGTCTACATTTTGCACACTGTAAATCGCACGTGTCTACATTTTGCACACTGTAAATCGCACGTGTCTACATTTTGCACACTGTAAATCGCACGTGTCTAAATTCTGCACACTGTAAGTCGCACATGCCTACATTCTGCAACCCTCCCAATCAGGTCAGCTACAGTGTTACACTATACACATGGCAGGGGGTTGCGGACACAGTAATCACCCCCCCCCCCCAATCAGGGCCGTCTTAATAGCATCATGGGCCAAGGAACAGCTGCTTTGGGTAAAAAAGCAGGGGCCCCCATGCAACTGGGGCCCCTGGGCAGTGCCCAGTGTGCCCTCTCATTAAGACAGCCCTGGGGGGCAGCTACATACAGTGCTAGTACACATGGCAGGGGGTGGCGGACACAGTAATCACCCCCCCCCCCCCCCCAAATCAGGTCAGCTACATACAGTGCTAGTACACATGGCAGGGGGTGGTGGACACAGCAATCACCCCCCCCCCCCAAATCAGGTCAGCACATGGTGGCAGAGCAGACAGACACACACACTCCTCCAGGCTCTTCTTCTTACAACCCCCCCCTCTCACCACTGTTGTCCAGCCTCAGGCTCTCAGACTCTGCCTCTGCTAGGGAGTAACTTGGGAGGTCCGGATTAGATCCCTGATCCTGCCTGTGTCTCTGTGTGTGAAAGCAGCAGCTGAGCCGCCCCAGCGGAGAGAGATGACAGACACAGGCTGGGGCCGCAGTGGTGGGTGGAGGCGGAGCTATCAGGAGGGAATTCAGTCAATGAATGAGTGGACGATCTGGACTAGTCCATTGCGGCCGCGGCGATGGGGGTGTTCTAAAAAACACCTAAAGTAAAATGGAGCAGCCAGAGCCAGCAGGGATGCCCTTGGGATGATTGGACAGTGTGACCCGACTCGGGTGCGGAGCGCACCCCATATAGCGAAGTAACTCGGCCACTGACACCCCCCAATGTGTGGTACCTGGGGCGGTCCGCCCCCCCCCGCACCGCTATTGGTACGCCCCTGCATCAGTGCCCATCAGTGAAGGAGAAAACATACTTATTTACAATGTTTTATAACAGAAACAAAAAAAACTTTATGGCATTTTTATTAATAATTTTTTTTTTTACTAGTAATGGCGGCGATCAGCGATTTTTATTGTGACTGTGAAATTATGGCGAACACATCGGACACTTTGGACACCATTGTCATTTTTACAGCGATGATTGCAATACAAATGCACAGATTACTGTGAAAATGACACTGCCAGTGAAGGGGTCAAGTGTGACCTAAGGGAGTGATTCTTACTGTGTGGGGGCGTGGCTTGGCGTGACGTCACTGATCGTCGTTCCCGATGACAGGGAACAGACGATCAGTGACACTCTCACTAGGAAGAACGGGGAAAGGTTTGTTTACACTCACCTCTCCCCGTTCTTCAGCTCTGTGACCCTATCGCGGGGCACCGGCGGTGATCGGGTCCGCGGGCGCAGTCAAGGAGCTTCGGACCGGGTCGTGACCCATGGCTGGGCTCTTAAAGGGGACGTACCTGTACGTGATTATGCCCCGCCCTACCGCTCTGCTGATGTATATCGGCGTTAGGCGGTCCTTAAGTGGTTAAGGCAGAGCAAAAGGGGGCAGCTGTCCATGGTAGATCCCCTCACCAAAGGGGGGAGCTGGGACAGGGAGGCTAAGATGTAGACGGTACAGCAGAGAGTGACTAGGGAATGGTTAGATTGAGGCAGAGGTTGGCAATGGGCAAGGCAACAGAACATTGGTCAGGGAAATCTGGGTCAGCAATAGGCTTGACAAAAAAGAGTCAGGACAATCCAGGTTGGCAACAGGCAAGGCAGCAGAAGAGTGGTCAGGACAATTGGGGTCAACGATGGGCAAGGCAACAGATAAGTGGTCATAAAAATCTGGGTTGGCAATTGGTAAGCCAGCAGAAGAGTGGTCAGGACAATCTGGGTCAGCAACGTGCAGGACAGAAGAGTGGTCAGGACAATCTGGGTCAGCAACGTGCAGGACAGCAGAAGAGTGGTCAGGACAATCTGGGTCAGTAACGCGTAAGGTAGCCAAAGAGTGGTCAGGACAATCTGGGTCAGCAACGTTCAGGACAGAAGAGTGGTCAGGACAATCTGGGTCAGCAACGTGCAGAACAGCAGAACAGCAGAAGAGTGGTCAGGACAATCTGGGTTAGCAACAGCTAAAACAGCAGAAGAGTGGTCCGGACAGTCCGGGTCAGTAAAAGGCAAGGACAGCATAAAAGTGGTCAGGGTTCAAGCAGGAATCATGGGAAAGGTGGCAGGCAAGAGAGTAGTCCGGTCAATCTAGGTCAGCATGGAGAGAGATAAGCAGTAGTATAGTATAGTTATTTTGCACAAAACAAGGTAGCTGGCAAGAAGACAGCATTGGGCACCATTGCAAGTCCTGGCAAGGATTCTACAAGCACCATTGGAAGTCCTGGCAAGGATTTTGCAAGCACCATTGGAAGTCCTGACAAGGATTCTACAAGCACCATTGGAAGTCCTGACAAGGATTCTGCAAGCACCATTGGAAGACCTGGCAAGGATTCTGCAAGCACCATTGGAAGACCTGGCAAGGATTCTGCAAGCACCATTGGAAGACCTGGCAAGGATTCTGCAAGCACCATTGGAAGACCTGGCAAGGATTCTACAAGCACCATTGGAAGACCTGGCAAGGATTCTACAAGCACCATTGGAAGACCTGGCAAGGATTCTGCAAACACCATTGGAAGTCCTGGCAAGGATTCTGCAAGCACCATTGGAAGTCCTGGCAAGGATTCTGCAAGCACCATTGGAAGTCCTGGCAAGGATTCTGCAAGCACCATTGGAAGTCCTGGCAAGGATTCTGCAAGCACCATTGGAAGTCCTGGCAAGGATTCTGCAAGCACCATTGGAAGTCCTGGCAAGGATTCTGCAAGCACCATTGGAAGTCCTGACAAGGATTCTACAAGCACCATTGGAAGTCCTGGCAAGGATTCTACAAGCACCATTGGAAGTCCTGACAAGGATTCTACAAGCACCATTGGAAGTCCTGGCAAGGATTCTGCAAGCTCCATTGGAAGTCCTGGCAAGGATTCTGCAAGCACCATTGGAAGTCCTGGCAAGGATTCTGCAAGCACCATTGGAAGTCCTGGCAAGGATTCTGCAAGCACCATTGGAAGTCCTGGCAAGGATTCTGCAAGCAACATTGGAAGTCCTGGCAAGGATTCTGCAAGCACCATTGGAAGTCCTGGCAAGGATTCTGCAAGCACCATTGGAAGTCCTGGCAAGGATTCTGCAAGCACCATTGGAAGTCCTGGCAAGGATTCTGCAAGCACCATTGGAAGTCCTGGCAAGGATTCTGCAAGCACCATTGGAAGTCCTGGCAAGGATTCTGCAAGCACCATTGGAAGTCCTGGCAAGGATTCTGCAAGCACCATTGGAAGTCCTGGCAAGGATTCTGCAAGCACCATTGGAAGTCCTGACAAGGATTCTACAAGCACCATTGGAAGTCCTGGCAAGGATTCTGCAAGCACCATTGGAAGACCTGGCAAGGATTCTGCAAGCACCATTGGAAGACCTGGCAAGGATTCTGCAAGCACCATTGGAAGACCTGGCAAGGATTCTGCAAGCACCATTGGAAGACCTGGCAAGGATTCTGCAAGCACCATTGGAAGACCTGGCAAGGATTCTGCAAGCACCATTGGAAGTCCTGGCAAGGATTCTGCAAGCACCATTGGAAGTCCTGGCAAGGATTCTGCAAGCACCATTGGAAGACCTGGCAAGGATTCTACAAGCACCATTGGAAGACCTGGCAAGGATTCTGCAAGCACCATTGGAAGACCTGGCAAGGATTCTGCAAGCACCATTGGAAGACCTGGCAAGGATTCTGCAAGCACCATTGGAAGTCCTGGCAAGGATTCTGCAAGCACCATTGGAAGTCCTGGCAAGGATTCTGCAAGCACCATTGGAAGTCCTGGCAAGGATTCTGCAAGCACCATTGGAAGTCCTGGCAAGGATTCTGCAAGCACCATTGGAAGTCCTGGCAAGGATTCTGCAAGCACCATTGGAAGTCCTGGCAAGGATTCTGCAAGCACCATTGGAAGTCCTGGCAAGGATTTTGCAAGCACCATTGGAAGTCCTGGCAAGGATTCTGCAAGCACCATTGGAAGTCCTGGCAAGGATTCTGCAAGCACCATTGGAAGTCCTGGCAAGGATTCTGCAAGCACCATTGGAAGTCCTGGCAAGGATTCTGCAAGCACCATTGGAAGTCCTGGCAAGGATTCTGCAAGCACCATTGGAAGACCTGGCAAGGATTCTGCAAGCACCATTAGAAGTCCTGGCAAGGATTCTGCAAGCACCATTGGAAGTCCTGGCAAGGATTCTGCAAGTGCCGTTAGAAGTACCAATAGTGTTTCTGGAAGTCTTGGTGGACCTGGAGATACTACAACACCCATTGTATTCATCCCACCAACTCTTTGAACTATTAGAGAACATCGTCTCATTGCTGGCTCTGAACTCCCCCCTCCCCCATAGCGCTCCCTCCTGTAAACTGGCCCAACTACATCCTCACTTTAGCAAATTAGATTACAAACCAGGCACTCCAACTGAAAGCCTGAGTTTAGCTTTCAGACAGTTTGAGAAATTGTTTTAGGACAGTGTATATGTAAAAAAATAAACGGTGAATACATTTATTTTATTTTTTTACTTGGGTCAGCCTATCCAATACAGGAATTCAGTGCTGGGCAGACGTTACCTGAATTCTTCCTCTATTTCCCTCTCCCAACAGATCTCTGCACTACAATTCCTCTGGAAGGGTCACAAAGCCAAACCTTCCCACCAAAACTGAAATGTATGGCCTGCTTAACTATTTTGAAATTTCTTGAATATCTTTTTTTATTTCTTTTTTATGGATAATGTCTAATTGGGACATTTCCAAGAAATAATGCCATTTCTAATTGCACAGGGCTGGTCATGTGACACCTCACACACCAATGAGGAAAAAGAGGACAAAGAAGCACAAACAGCTTATACAGCGTGAACATCCGCAAGCTGGAGCATCATAAAGAACAAATGCAGCTGTAGCGCCCTCTGCTGGTGATAATGGGTACTACATCGGTTAAAGATTTTGCTGGCAAAATGTGGATAGAGGGGTCTGAACAGAATTCGTCTGAAAAATCGCACTGATAAATCTCCCCCAGGCTGGATGATGTCCTCAATGTTAGAGATCTAAAACTTTAACCCAAAGACATTTTTCTTTGCACATATATTATATAAACCTGGTTTAACAGATAAAGTATACCGGTTTGTTATCACCTGAAAAGCTGAAAGGAGAACTCAACCATGTGACATCACTAAAGCTTCACTACAAAAGAGAGAGAGACTGACAAGATTAAAAAACCCATTTCCCTCCAATCGCTGTTGTCCCGAGTCCTGTTTGATAAGAAAATCATGGAACAGCTATAACAGAATCCACGTGAGTTTTTATAAATAATTTGCCGCTAGATGGAGCTCATAATCATTGGAGAGATTCCGGTTACAAATAATATGAAGATCACTTGAGTTTACGGTATGAATTAGGCAAACATCGTATAAGAAGAAGCAATCTAGCACTTGGAGAGAGACAGACTGACAAGAACGAAGACCTGTTTCCCTGCAATTCCTTAAAGTTCAGAGTCCTGTTTGCCAAGAAAATCATGGAACAGCCATCACAAAATCCAAGCGAGTTGTTATCAAGAATTTGCCGCTAGATGAAGCTGATCATCGATGAAGATAATCCAATTACAAATAACATGGCGATCACTTGAGTTTAAAGCATGAATTAAGACAAATAACGCAAACGTAAAAGCAATATAGTACTGATCACCAACGGTCCCAAATTGGGCAGATGGGTGATCAGGTCTCTGCTAGTCCCTCTTTTTTCTTACCTGTGTTCCCCATTCAGGCTTCTCTCCAGCAGACCTGTCTGGGTGTTCCAGATGAAGATGGTCCCGTCCGAGGATCCGGCCATGGCGTAACTGGAGTCCGGGCTGCACATGAAAAGAGACTGATGAAACCAGGACAAAGGAAACCTGTCCTTACCAATGGACAACTGCCGATCAGCTCCACACACAATCACAGAAACGGCTTTATCAGCAAAAAGAAAGAAAACGTGCAAATGTGACCCCCCCCCCCCCTACTGTTCAGGTACTTATACCGCAAGCCTGATTAAAACTTTCAGCTGGTCTAATCTAAAGACAACATTGAAAGGAATATATAAACATCTGTTTATAATGAATACAAAAAAATTATAAAAAACAAACACAGTAAAATAGGTTGATGCACAGTGATGTGCCGGCTTGTTTTCATGAATCTAGGCGGGAAAGACTCAGCACAACAGTTATCCTTTATTACAGTATATACTAGATGAAATACAACCATGAAGATGCCAACGCGTTTCGGCCGTTCATGACCATAATTAAGGCCCGAATGTCCAAAACACGTTGGCATCTTTATGGCTGTATTCCACCTGGTATAATAAAGGATAACCCTTTTGCTACATCCTTCAACCTAGATCCACGAAAGAAAAGCCGGCACATCGCTGTGAATCAGCAAAACGATTATCCTTTGTTATTATAGGTAACATACAGCCATAAATATTCCAACACGTTTCAGCCATTTACGTCCTAATCCTGAATAAGGCCTGAATGGCCGAAACATGTTAGCATCTTTATGGCTGTATTTCACTTAGTATAATAAAGGATAACCCCTTTTGCTACATCCTTCATCCTAGATCCAAGAAAGAAAAGCCGGGACATTGCTGTGAATCAGCAAAACGATTAACATACAGCCATAAACATTCCAACACGTTTTGGCCATTTACGTCCTAATCCTGAATAAGGACTGAATGGCCGAAACATGTTAGCATTTTTATGGCTGTATTTCACCTAGTATAAAAAAGGATAACCCCTTTTGCTACATCCTTCAACCTAGATCCACAAAAGAAAAGCCGGCACATCGATGGGAATCAGCAAAACGATTATCCTTTATTATACTAGATGAAATACAGCCATAAATATTCCAACACGTTTTGGCCATTCACGTCCTAATCCTGAATAAGGACTAAATGGCCGAAACACGTTGGCATCTTTATGGCTGTATTTCACCTAGTATAATAAAGGATAACCCTTTTGCTACATCCTTCAACCTAGATCCACAAAAAAAAGCCGGCACATCACTGTGAATCAGCAAAACTATTATCCTTTATTATTAATATTGGTAACATACAGCCATAAACATTCCGACACGTTTTGGCCATTCACGTCCTAATCCTGAATAAGGACTGAATGGCCGAAACATGTTAGCATCTTTATGGCTGTATTTAACCTGGTATAATAAAGGATAACCCCTTTTGCTACATCCTTCAACCTAGACCCAAGAAAGAAAAGCCGGCACATTGCTGTGAATCAGCAAAACGATTATCCTTTATTATTATAGGTAACATACAGCCATAAACATTCCAACACGTTTTGGCCATTCATCGCCTAATCCTGAATAAAACCTGAATGGCCCAAACACGTTGGCATCTTTATGGCTGTATTTCACCTAGTATAATAAAAGGATAACCCCTTTTGCTACATCCTTCAACCTAGATCCAAAAAAGAAAAGTCGGGACATTGCTGTGAATCAGCAAAACGATTATCCTGTATTATTATTTAGGTATTTATATAGCGCTGTCAATTTACATAAACATTGTACATTCACATTGGTCCCTACCCTCAAGGAACTTACAATCTAAGGTCCCTAACTCACATTCATATACTAGGGTCAATTTTAGAAAGAAGCCAATTAATCCTATCAGCATGTCTTTGGAGTGTGGGAGGAAACCCGAGTACCCGGAGGAAACCCACGCAGGCACAGGGAGAACATGCAAACTCCAGGCAGGTAGTGTCGTGGTCAGGGTTCCGAACCAGCGACCCCTTTTACTGCTAGGAGAGAGTGCTACTCCACTACACCACTGTGCTAGGTAACGTACAGCCATAAAAATTCCAACACGTTTTGGCCATTTACGTCCTAAACCTGAATAAGGACTGAATGGCCGAAACACGTTGGCATCTTTACAGATGTATTTCACCTAGTATAATAAAGGATAACCCTTTTGCTACATCCTTCAACCTAGATCCACAAAGAAGAGCCGGCACATCGCTGTGAATCAGCAAAACGATTATCCTTTATTATTATTATTATTAGTAACATACAGCCATAAATATTCCAACACGTTTTGGCCATTCACGTCCTAATCCTGAATAAGGTGCGTTTCGCAAAGTGTGTTACGTCATCAGGAAGCCGATGACGTAACACACTTTGCGAAGCGCGTAGAGGCTGCTGACACCCATGGGACACCATACCGATCGAAAGAAGGGCCCTGGGAGAACAGAATAGAGGAACGCATATTCCCTCATATGTTTGCATACACGGCTGGAGAATGTCCAAAATACGTTGGCATCTTTATGGCTGTATTTCACCTAGTATAATAAAGGATAACCCTTTTGCTACATCCTTCAACCTAGATCCACAAAGAAAAGCAGACACATCGCTGTGAATCAGCAAAACGATTATCCTTTTTTATTATTATAGGTTACATACAGCCATAAATATTCCAACACGTTTTGGCCATTCACGTCCTAATCCTGAATAAAACCTGAATGGCCGAAACATGTTAGCGTCTTTATGGCTGTGATTCACCTAGTATAATAAAGGATAACCCTTTTGCTACATCCTTCAACCTAAATCCACAAAGAAAAGCCGGCACATCGCTGTGAATCAGCAAAACGATTATCCTGTATTATTATTTAGGTATTTATATAGCGCCGTCATATTACGCAGCGCTTTTACATATATATTGTACATTCACATCAGTCCCTACCCTCAAGGAGCTTACAATCTAAGGTCCCTAACTCACATTCATATACTAGGGTCAATTTTAGACAGAAGCCAATTAATCCTATCAGCATGTCTTTGGAGTGTGGGAGGAAACCCGAGTACCCGGAGGAAACCCACGCAGGCACAGGGAGAACATGCAAACTCCAGGCAGGTAGTGTCATGGTCGGGGTTCGAACCAGCGACCCCTTTTACTGCTAGACGAGAGTGCTACTCCACTACACCACTGTGCTAGGTAACGTACAGCCATAAACATTCCAACATGTTTTGGCCATTTACGTCCTAATCCTGAATAAGGCCTGAATGGCCCGAAACACGTTGGCATCTTTATGGCTGTATTTCACCTAGTACAATAAAGGATAACCCTTTTGCTACATCCTTCAACCTAAATCCACAAAGAAAAGCCGGCACATCGCTGTGAATCAGCAAAACGATTATCCTTTATTATTATTATTATTATAGGTAACATACAGCCATAAATATTCCAACACGTTTTGGCCATTCACGTCCTAATCCTAAATAAGGTGCGTTTCACAAAGTGTGTTACGTCATCAGGAAGCTGACGACGTAACACACTTTGCGAAACGCGTAATAGGAATAAAAGTGATCAAAAAAATTAAAATGTAAAAATAAAAAAAATGAAGTAAAAAAAAAAAATGTATATATATATATATATATATATATATATATAAACGGCCCCTGCCCCCGGTAGGTCGCGCTCAGAAGCGAACACTCATGCAAGTCCCGCCCACATATGTAAACGCCGTTCAAACCACACATGTGAGGTATCGCCGCGTGCGTTAGAGCGATAATTCTAGCACTAGAAATCCTCTAACTCAAAACTGGTAACCTGTAAAAAAAAATTCAAGCGTCGCCTATGGAGATTTTTAAGTACGGTCGCCATTCCATGAGTGCGCGAAATTTTAAAGCGTGACATGTTAGGTATCTATTTACTCGGCGTAACGTCATCTTTCACATTATACAAAAAAAAAATTGGGCTAACTTTACAGTTTTGTTACTTTTTTAATTCGTGAAACCGTTTTTTGTTTCCAAAAAGGCGTTTGAAAAATTATTACGCAAATACCGTGGGAGATAAAAAGTTGCAATGACCGCCATTTTATTCCTCTAGGGTATCTGCTAAAAAAACATTTATAACGTTTGGGGGGTTCTGAGTAATTTTCTTGCAAAAAAATGATGATTTTTTACACGAAGAAGGAGAGAAGTGCCGGAATAGGCGCGGTACGGAAGGAGTTAATCGCCATTATCTGCTCACAGCTGCGGCACCGTCGGATCGGATTTATCAGCTCAAAGGTTAAATACATGTTCCTGTAATCCGGCGCTGTGTGATAAGCAGACTGTCACTTTTCTATATTACTGATAACACTCCGATTAAAGGAGCACTCCGTCTTCACCGGTCCCACCCCTCCCTTGTACGCCTCCCCAAGGGAGCAGAGACATTTTTTAGGCTCATTCACACTAGAGGGTGGTGTTAAAACCTCATGGTTGAGGCAGAAGTGATCCGAGTGGCTAATTAGCCACTCAATCACTTCCGCGAGTGGCGGAATGGGGGTGCCACCCCTCTCCCGCCGCTGCCTCTCCTGGGTTCTCCGGTACCATCACAGATGCCGGGAGCGACGCGGCTGGCGGCGATGGCTGCCCCCAGTACAGAGAAAGAGGAACTGAAGTCGTTCCCCTCTCTCTGTAACCCCCCTTTTTTGCTGTTGCCTGGCCACCAGCGGCCGATGGGACAAAGAGGACCTGCCACGGCCCATGCTGTGACACGGATGTTGTTCATCCTTTGTGACAGCAATAAAGTTAGTCCAAAAAGTGTGTACCCACCAAGTAATTTGTATAGAATTTAACACCGATCACAAGAAAATCAATAACATAGATCCCCTGCAGCCAACAATTGACCCCCCCCCAGTAACAATAGAGCCACCCTGAGAATAGAGCCACCCCGGCAACAACAGAGCCACCCCAATAGAGCCACCCGGCAACAACAGAGCCACCCCGGCAACAACAGAGCCACCCCGGCAACAACAGAGCCACCCCGGCAACAACAGAGCCACCCCGGCAACAACAGAGCCACCCCGCGAACAATAGAGCCACCCGGCAACAACAGAGCCACCCGGCAACAACAGAGCCACCCCGGCAACAACAGAGCCACCCCGGCAACAACAGAGCCACCCCGCGAACAATAGAGCCACCCCGGCAACGACAGAGCCACCCCGGCAACGACAGAGCCACCCCGCGAACAATAGAGCCACCCCGGCAACGACAGAGCCACCCCGGCAACAACAGAGCCACCCCGGCAACAACAGAGCCACCCCAATAGAGCCACCCCAATAGAGCCACCCCGCGAACAATAGAGCCACCCGGCAACAACAGAGCCACCCCGGCAACAACAGAGCCACCCCGGCAACAACAGAGCCACCCCGGCAACAACAGAGCCACCCCGGCAACAACAGAGCCACCCCGCGAACAATAGAGCCACCCCGGCAACAACAGAGCCACCCCGGCAACAACAGAGCCACCCCGC
The DNA here is from genome assembly GCF_905171775.1 of Rana temporaria. Classification (NCBI taxonomy): domain Eukaryota; kingdom Metazoa; phylum Chordata; class Amphibia; order Anura; family Ranidae; genus Rana; species Rana temporaria. Next base: position 6,239,622 of record NC_053490.1, on the reverse strand, counting down.
GAACAATAGAGCCACCCGGCAACAACAGAGCCACCCCGGCAACAACAGAGCCACCCCGGCAACAACAGAGCCACCCCGGCAACAACAGAGCCACCCCGGCAACGACAGAGCCACCCCAATAGAGCCACCCCGGGAACGACAGAGCCACCCCGGCAACGACAGAGCCACTCCGGCAACGACAGAGCCACCCCGGCAACGACAGAGCCACCCCGGCAACGACAGAGCCACCCCGGCAACGACAGAGCCACCCCGGCAACGACAGAGCCACCCCGGCAACGACAGAGCCACCCCGGCAACAACAGAGCCACCCCGGCAACAACAGAGCCACCCCGTGAACAATAGAGCCACCCGGCAACAACAGAGCCACCCGGCAACAACAGAGCCACCCCGGCAACAACAGAGCCACCCCGGCAACAACAGAGCCACCCCGGCAACAACAGAGCCACCCCGGCAACAACAGAGCCACCCCGCGAACAATAGAGCCACCCGGCAACAACAGAGCCACCCCGGCAACAACAGAGCCACCCCGGCAACAACAGAGCCACCCCGGCAACAACAGAGCCACCCCAATAGAGCCACCCCAATAGAGCCACCCCGCGAACAATAGAGCCACCTGGCAACAACAGAGCCACCCCGGCAACAACAGAGCCACCCCGGCAACAACAGAGCCACCCCGGCAACAACAGAGCCACCCCGGCAACAACAGAGCCACCCCGCGAACAATAGAGCCACCCGGCAACAACAGAGCCACCCCGGCAACAACAGAGCCACCCCGGCAACAACAGAGCCACCCCGGCAACAACAGAGCCACCCCGGCAACAACAGAGCCACCCCAATAGAGCCACCCCAATAGAGCCACCCCGCGAACAATAGAGCCACCCGGCAACAACAGAGCCACCCCGGCAACAACAGAGCCACCCCGGCAACAACAGAGCCACCCCGCGAACAATAGAGCCACCCGGCAACAACAGAGCCACCCCGGCAACAACAGAGCCACCCCGGCAACAACAGAGCCACCCCGGCAACAACAGAGCCACCCCAATAGAGCCACCCCAATAGAGCCAACCCGCGAACAATAGAGCCACCCGGCAACAACAGAGCCACCCGGCAACAACAGAGCCACCCCGGCAACAACAGAGCCACCCCGGCAACAACAGAGCCACCCCGGCAACAACAGAGCCACCCCGGCAACAACAGAGCCACCCCAATAGAGCCACCCCAATAGAGCCACCCCGCGAACAATAGAGCCACCCGGCAACAACAGAGCCACCCCGGCAACAACAGAGCCACCCCGGCAACAACAGAGCCACCCCGGCAACAACAGAGCCACCCCGGCAACAACAGAGCCACCCCGCGAACAACAGAGCCACCCCGCGAACAATAGAGCCACCCGGCAACAACAGAGCCACCCCGGCAACAACAGAGCCACCCCGGCAACGACAGAGCCACCCCGGCAACGACAGAGCCACCCGGCAACGACAGAGCCACCCCGGCAACGACAGAGCCACCCCGGGAACAACAGAGCCACCCCGGCAACAACAGAGCCACTCCGGCAACGACAGAGCCACCCCGGCAACGACAGAGCCACCCCGGCAACGACAGAGCCACCCCGGCAACGACAGAGCCACCCCGGCAACGACAGAGCCACCCCAATAAAGCCACCCCGGGAACAACAGAGCCACCCCGGCAACAACAGAGCCACCCCGGCAACGACAGAGCCACCCCGGCAACAACAGAGCCACCCCGGCAACAACAGAGCCACCCCGGCAACAACAGAGCCACCCCGGCAACAACAGAGCCACCCCGGCAACAACAGAGCCACCCCAATAGAGCCACCCCAATAGAGCCACCCCGCGAACAATAGAGCCACCCGGCAACAACAGAGCCACCCCGGCAACAACAGAGCCACCCCGGCAACAACAGAGCCACCCCGGCAACAACAGAGCCACCCCGGCAACAACAGAGCCACCCCGCGAACAACAGAGCCACCCGGCAACAACAGAGCCACCCCGGCAACAACAGAGCCACCCCGGCAACAACAGAGCCACCCCGGCAACAACAGAGCCACCCCGGCAACAACAGAGCCACCCCGGCAACAACAGAGCCACCCCGGCAACAACAGAGCCACCCCGGCAACAACAGAGCCACCCCGGCAACGACAGAGCCACCCCGGCAACGACAGAGCCACCCCAATAGAGCCACCCCGGGAACAACAGAGCCACCCCGGCAACAACAGAGCCACTCCGGCAACGACAGAGCCACCCCGGCAACAACAGAGCCACCCCGGCAACAACAGAGCCACCCCGGCAACAACAGAGCCACCCCGGCAACAACAGAGCCACCCCGGCAACAACAGAGCCACCCCGTGAACAATAGAGCCACCCGGCAACAACAGAGCCACCCGGCAACAACAGAGCCACCCGGCAACAACAGAGCCACCCCGGCAACAACAGAGCCACCCCGGCAACAACAGAGCCACCCCGCGAACAATAGAGCCACCCGGCAACAACAGAGCCACCCCGGCAACAACAGAGCCACCCCGGCAACAACAGAGCCACCCCGGCAACAACAGAGCCACCCCGGCAACAACAGAGCCACCCCGGCAACAACAGAGCCACCCCGGCAACAACAGAGCCACCCCAATAGAGCCACCCCAATAGAGCCACCCCGCGAACAATAGAGCCACCCCGGCAACGACAGAGCCACCCCAATAGAGCCACCCCGGGAACGACAGAGCCACCCCGGCAACGACAGAGCCACTCCGGCAACGACAGAGCCACCCCGGCAACGACAGAGCCACCCCGGCAACGACAGAGCCACCCCGGCAACAACAGAGCCACCCCGGCAACAACAGAGCCACCCCGGCAACAACAGAGCCACCCCGGCAACAACAGAGCCACCCCGGCAACAACAGAGCCACTCCGGCAACGACAGAGCCACCCCGGCAACAACAGAGCCACCCCGGCAACAACAGAGCCACCCCGGCAACAACAGAGCCACCCCGGCAACAACAGAGCCACCCCGTGAACAATAGAGCCACCCGGCAACAACAGAGCCACCCGGCAACAACAGAGCCACCCGGCAACAACAGAGCCACCCCGGCAACAACAGAGCCACCCCGGCAACAACAGAGCCACCCCGCGAACAATAGAGCCACCCGGCAACAACAGAGCCACCCCGGCAACAACAGAGCCACCCCGGCAACAACAGAGCCACCCCGGCAACAACAGAGTCACCCCGGCAACAACAGAGCCACCCCGGCAACAACAGAGCCACCCCAATAGAGCCACCCCAATAGAGCCACCCCGCGAACAATAGAGCCACCCCGGCAACGACAGAGCCACCCCAATAGAGCCACCCCGGGAACGACAGAGCCACCCCGGCAACGACAGAGCCACTCCGGCAACGACAGAGCCACCCCGGCAACGACAGAGCCACCCCGGCAACGACAGAGCCACCCCGGCAACAACAGAGCCACCCCGGCAACAACAGAGCCACCCCGGCAACAACAGAGCCACCCCGTGAACAACAGAGCCACCCGGCAACAACAGAGCCACCCGGCAACAACAGAGCCACCCCGGCAACAACAGAGCCACCCCGGCAACAACAGAGCCACCCCGGCAACAACAGAGCCACCCCGGCAACAACAGAGCCACCCCGCGAACAATAGAGCCACCCGGCAACAACAGAGCCACCCCGGCAACAACAGAGCCACCCCGGCAACAACAGAGCCACCCCGGCAACAACAGAGCCACCCCGGCAACAACAGAGCCACCCCAATAGAGCCACCCCAATAGAGCCACCCCGCGAACAATAGAGCCACCCGGCAACAACAGAGCCACCCCGGCAACAACAGAGCCACCCCGGCAACAACAGAGCCACCCCGGCAACAACAGAGCCACCCCGGCAACAACAGAGCCACCCCGGCAACAACAGAGCCACCCCGCGAACAATAGAGCCACCCCGGCAACGACAGAGCCACCCGGCAACGACAGAGCCACCCCGGCAACGACAGAGCCACCCCGGGAACAACAGAGCCACCCCGGCAACAACAGAGCCACTCCGGCAACGACAGAGCCACCCCGGCAACGACAGAGCCACCCCGGCAACGACAGAGCCACCCCGGCAACGACAGAGCCACCCCAATAAAGCCACCCCGGGAACAACAGCCACCCCGGCAACAACAGAGCCACTCCGGCAACGACAGAGCCACCCCGGCAACAACAGAGCCACCCCGGCAACAACAGAGCCACCCCGGCAACAACAGAGCCACCCCAATAGAGCCACCCCAATAGAGCCACCCCGCGAACAATAGAGCCACCCGGCAACAACAGAGCCACCCCGGCAACAACAGAGCCACCCCGGCAACAACAGAGCCACCCCGGCAACAACAGAGCCACCCCGGCAACAACAGAGCCACCCCGCGAACAACAGAGCCACCCGGCAACAACAGAGCCACCCCGGCAACAACAGAGCCACCCCGGCAACAACAGAGCCACCCCGGCAACAACAGAGCCACCCCGGCAACGACAGAGCCACCCCGGCAACGACAGAGCCACCCCAATAGAGCCACCCCGGGAACAACAGAGCCACCCCGGCAACAACAGAGCCACTCCGGCAACGACAGAGCCACCCCGGCAACGACAGAGCCACCCCGGCAACGACAGAGCCACCCCGGCAACGACAGAGCCACCCCGGCAACGACAGAGCCACCCCGGCAACGACAGAGCCACCCCGGCAACGACAGAGCCACCCCAATAAAGCCACCCCGCAAACAATAGAGCCACCCCGGCAACAATAGAGCCACCCCGGCAACAATAGAGCCACCCCGGCAACAATAGAGCCACCCCGGCAACAATAGAGCCACCCCGGCAACAATAGAGCCACCCCGGCAACAATAGAGCCACCCCGGCAACAATAGAGCCACCCCGGCAACAAAAGAGCCACCACAACAGAGCCACCACAACAGAGCCACCCCGGCAACAACAGAGCCACCCCGGCAACAACAGAGCCACCCCGGCAACAACAGAGCCACCCCGGCAACAACAGAGCCACCCCGGCAACAACAGAGCCACCCCGGCAACAACAGAGCCACCCCGGCAACAACAGAGCCACCCCAATAGAGCCACCCCAATAGAGCCACCCCGCGAACAATAGAGCCACCCGGCAACAACAGAGCCACACCGGCAACAACAGAGCCACCTCTGCAACAATAGAGCCACCCCGGCAACAACAGAGCCACCCCGGCAACAACAGAGCCACCCCGGCAACAACAGAGCCACCCCGCCAACAACAGAGCCACCCGGCAACGACAGAGCCACCCCGGCAACGACAGAGCCACCCCGGCAACGACAGAGCCACCCCGCGAACAACAGAGCCACCCGGCAACAACAGAGCCACCCCGGCAACAACAGAGCCACCCCGGCAACGACAGAGCCACCCCGGCAACGACAGAGCCACCCCGGCAACGACAGAGCCACCCCGGCAACGACAGAGCCACCCCGGCAACGACAGAGCCACCCCGGCAACGACAGAGCCACCCCGGCAACGACAGAGCCACCCCAATAGAGCCACCCCGGGAACAACAGAGCCACCCCGGCAACAACAGAGCCACCCCGGCAACGACAGAGCCACCCCGGCAACGACAGAGCCACCCCGGCAACGACAGAGCCACCCCGGCAACGACAGAGCCACCCCAATAAAGCCACCCCGCAAACAATACAGCCACCCCAATAGAGCCACCCCGGCAACAATAGAGCCACCCCGGCAACAATAGAGCCACCCCGGCAACAATAGAGCCACCCCGGCAACAATAGAGCCACCCCGGCAACAATAGAGCCACCCCGGCAACAATAGAGCCACCCCGGCAACAAAAGAGCCACCCCAATAGAGCCACCACAACAGAGCCACCCCGGCAACAACAGAGCCACCCCGGCAACAACAGAGCCACCCCGGCAACAACAGAGCCACCCCGGCAACAATAGAGCCACCCCAATAGAGCCACCCCGGCAACAATAGAGCCACCCCGGCAACAATAGAGCCACCCCGGCAACAGTAGAGCCACCCCGGCAACAGTAGAGCCACCCCGGCAACAGTAGAGCCACCCCGGCAACAGTAGAGCCACCCATGTCCTTAGTCTGCTTGTCTTCAGCAAACTGTTTGCGGCTCTTTCTTGTGCCTCATCTTTAGAAGAGGCTTCTTTCTGGAGACCAATTTGATGCAGCGTGCGGCGTATGGTCTGAGGACTGACAGGCTGACCCCTCCCCCCCCTTCACCCTCTGCAGCAATGCTGGCAGCACTCATACGTGCCAAAGACAACCTCTGGATATGACGCTGATCACGTGACCTCAACCTCTTTGGTGGACCATGGCGAGGCGGGGGAGGGGAACCCGTCCTGTTATACTGCTGGATGGACTTGGCCCCCCGTGCTGCAGCTCAGTTTCGGGGTCTTGGCGATCTTCTTATCGGCCATCTTTATGTAGAGACACAATTCTTTATATCAGATCCTCAGAGAGTTCTTTGCCATGAGGTGTCATGTTGTCCTTCCAGTGACCAGTATGAGAGAGTGAGAGCGATAACACCAAATTTATCACACCTGCTCCCCATTCACACCTGAGACCTTGTAACACTAACGAGTCACATGACACCGGGGAGGGAAAATGGCTAATTGGGTCCAATTTGGACATTTTCACTTAGGGGTGTCCTCACTTTTGTTGCAAGCGGTTTAGACATTAATGGCTGTGTGTTGAGTTGTTTTGAGGGGACGTTATACAAGCTGTACACTCACTACACAACATTGTAGATACAAAGGCCCAGATTCTGAAAGGGCTTACGACGGCGCAACGCAATGTGCGCCGTCGTAAGTCCTAATCTGGGCCGTCGTATCTATGCGCCTGATTCTTAGAATCAGTTACGCATAGATAACCATTAGATCCGACAGGCGTAAGGCTCTTACGCCGTCGGATCTTAAATGCAATTTTTTTGTTCGCCGCTAGGTGTCGCATCGTTGTTTTCCCGATCGAGTATGCAAATTAGTAAAATACGCGAATTCCCGAACGTACGCCCGACCGACGCTGTGAAGTTACGACGTTTACCTTCAGATTTGCGACGCGTAAAGTTGCCCCTGGGTCTATGAGGCGCAGTCAATGTTAAGTATGGCCGTCGTTCCCGCGTCAAAATTAAAAAAATGTACGTCGTTTGCGCAAGTCGTCCGCGAATGGCGCTGGACGCCATTTATGTTCACGTCGAAACCAATGACGTCGGGAGGAGTCGGAGGCATGGCGGGCTAGCGTTCGTGCTAGGAGAGTCCAGCGGTTCCCCGTGCACCTAGCCAGGAGAGCAGCCACAGCGGTCGATACCCCCACCATCCCCTGCCCGCGCTATAGGGGAGAGTACAAGCCGCGCATATTCCACTGCCGATGTCGCGACGTGGCCGAAGCGGAGGGAAGTTCAGCCGGGGATCCCCTGCTCAGCGAGGACACTCGTACATCACGCGGTACATGACAGCGAGGGGAGATACCCAATCGGAGCGTGAGGATCACGGGGTAAGCAGACGGAGCTCACTGACAGAGAGTTTCGTATCTGCAGCAGCAGCCGTCCTGTCAGTGCCAGAGCCAGCTGCCGTTGCTGTGGAAAGCCCCGTCACATCAGAGGTCCTACAGGGAGCAGCATCAAAGGAGAGGCCGGAGGGGGGAGCGCTGGTGTCGGATTCTACAGGAAGACAGGTGAGAGACATTGTGGCATCCCAGGCAGACATTCAGCCAGACTCAACACTAGTAGAATCACCTTATATCGACACGAAAGCGCAGTTACCCACGCTCCCGGCAATAGCACTGCCCCATCACTCAGTGAGAGCACTAGACCCATTAACAAGGGCAACACCGTACAATATGGAACAGGGTCTCAAGGATGTAACCCGAGCCAATCTATGTTCAGATGCTGGGGGAATCGGGGGCTCTGTACCCCTATTACAGCCTCGCCAACATACAGGGAAGGAGGAGATGGACCCCCCCCCAGATAATAGGCAAATTAGTAGGCTAATCCAGGCTCTCCCCACTAAGGAAGATATCGAACAAATGGTAGCCAATCTAACTGCTGCAATGAAGGGGGAGATTGATAAAGTGCGCACAAGTGTAACAGAGATGGGGCAAAAGGTCGAGAGATGTGAGGAGCAACAAGACTCGATGGAGGTTAGGCTGAGTAATCTGGAGGGAAGAGTGCAATCCCAACATTATCAACTAATTAGGCTACAGCTACAAGCTGAAGAAACGGACAATAGGAGCAGGAGGAATAACTTGCGCATAAAGGGAATACCAGACAAACTGGCAGGGCTGGAGCTGAGAGAAGTGGTAACCTCCATTCTGAATAAAATCTTGAAGAAACCCCCAGAAACATTACTGGAACTAGATCGTGTTCATAGAGTCCCTACAGGGAGGTACCAAGACCAGGCGACCCCCCGAGATGTGCTCTGTAGGGTCCACTTCTACAGGACAAAAGAGGAAATCCTCAGGGTAGCGTGGAAGGAAGGTACAGTCGGGATATTTGAAGAGGGGGAGATTCACATATTCTCGGACCTCTGTCCCCAAACCAAGAGTAGAAGAAGACTACTAAAACCTCTATTAGACTATATTAGAGCAAATGGCGCCACTTATCGTTGGGGATTCCCCTTAGCGCTAATAATCAAGAAAGAAGCAACAAGCTATTACCTGAGTGAACCATCCCAGCTCCCTAAACTTTTTCAATTTTTGGGGGTGGGCCCAATAGAGGTGCCTAACTGGCTGGCACTGCCCGGAGACTTTTGAAGAATGTGAGCTTGTGGACGCCAGGGGCATCAAGGGCTTTTTAACGCATATGGGCATTTTGGGGATGACAAGCGGCATTTATGAGGATCTCACAGAGGAAAAGATACATCTAGGAAAAAAAAAGGAAAAGAAACTTCTCTTTTTTTTTTTTTTTTTTCCCTCGTCCCCTCTCCCTAGAGTGGTATTTTTTATTTTTTGTGTTTTTGGGGCACAATTCTTCTCCCTGCGTCAAAAGGATGAAATTAATAAGGGGAGCGTTAAAGGAAGGAATTCGCCTGGACTCCTTTTTTTTTTTTTTTTTTAGGGTTCTATGCCTTGACTCTCGTTCATTAAAGGGACTTAAGGTTGGGCGAATGACGAACTAGATACTAGACCCTAACAACAAATAGTAACAAATCGGTGAATTAATTATGGACCATCTACCATGTACTAAGTATACTATGTATATAAGCGGTATAGGGATATGGAGGTTTTCCATATGCTAATTGTCAGTAATATGTCCCACGGTGGTTGCCCCTTTTTTTTTTTTTTTCTGGTACTTGGGGCTACTCCCTTTTGAGGGAGTCATGCTACTTCCTAGTCCTTTCTTTGTCCTTTATTGATCCCTATAATTGCCTGTTAGGAAATACAGAACCCCCACAGATATAAATAGTACTGGCCCTGTTTCTCTATCTCTTCGGGGAGGTCCCCAAGTCCAAGGGGTGGGAGTTGGGTAGGGGGGTAGGGGGGGGGCACAGGATAAAGACACAATTGGGATGATCACGTAGGAATTATCACGTTGTGAAGGGGTTTTTTTGACCCTTCTCTTTTTTTTTTTTTTTTTTGGGGGGGGAGGGGGGATTGGGAGCCACCAACACAAGTACGAACACAAGAAGATAACACGTGGGGGTTGCTTTTTTTTTTTTTTTAGGGGGGAGGGGGGACTCTAGAGGTTACATTGTAGAGGTGATGTAATAGTTTTGTCGCGTGGTTTAATATAGTATTAATTATTTTTTTCTTCCCCTTTTTGGGGGGGGGGGGTGTATGAAGACGGGGATGGGAGGTTTTTTTTTTTTTTTTTTTTTTTTTTTTTTTTTTGGGCGTTGACGGAGGGTGGGGGGGGGGTGGGAAATAGGTTAGGGGTGGGAGGAGGGTAATGAGAAGTAAGGGGGGTTGGGAGGGATGGAGGGGGCCACCCCCAATTGGAGGGGGACCTATGGGAAGTAGATAAGAGACGAGAGGGGGTGAAGGAAGAAGAAGGGAATGGGGAGAGATGAAAGGGAAGAGTGAATAAATGAATTGGGGGGAAGAGGGGTAGTATACGTAAGAGTTAAGCGTACAAGAGACACAGAATTAGCAACGCTTAAATGGGTGAAGTTTAATACAGCTCACTCCATAGATGTTAATTTATGAATTTGTATTTTTTGTGTTGTGTTTTTTCCCCTTTTTTTTTTTATTATTATCATCTCACTGCATGTGTTTAGTCCGGGTGAGCATATATGTATATAAGTCAATATTGAAAACACCTGCAGGAGGGGAAGGGAAGAGAGAGGAGGAGAAGAGAGGGGAAGGAAAAAGGGGAAGAAGGGAAAAGAAAGGAGAAAAATGGGGGAAGGAAGGGGGGCAAGGGGAAAGGAAGGGAAAAAAAGGGAATAAGAGATCACTCAGGGGAAATGCCCAGCATAAGGGGGGAAATATGCGTAAAGTGTATAATATGATTCACCAGCCCGGTGCTCCAAGGCCTTGGAGTGAGAGGTAACAAGGGCAGAGGAGGAGGTGGGGGCTAACTGACCTGTAAAATAAAGAAAAGGGGCACGGGAAATAAGAATCGCGGGAGACTCTCCGCTGTGCTTTCACACTTTCCCCAAAGCGTCTCTCCTCCGTATAGGAGGGAAGTCGGAGACGCATTGGGCGGGGGGGGTCGGTTGGATCACCCCCGTTTTTTTTTTTTTTTTTTTTTTGTACTCGGACAGTTGGACGGAGTCTTGAGTTCGAGTCATAGGGGGGGAGTAGGGATTTGTTTTTTTTTTTTTGTTTTTTTTTTGGGCCTCTCCCTGGGTCGCTCCCGCAGGTCACCTCCCTTGTCCAGCAAATTCACTATTTTGAGAGTGAAGGTTAGAGGAACCTAGAGAAGGGGATAGCGAAGTAATACAAAGGGAATAGGAGGGACCTCGGAAATGCATAGATTAAACATAACATCATACAATGTCAAAGGCCTAAACATCCCCGAGAAAAGAACTAAAGTGATGATAGAATTAGGGAGATTAAAAACTCAAATCGTGTTTTTGCAGGAAACCCATTTTAGACAGGATAAGATTCCAAAATGGAGGAATCAGAAATTCCCAGTGATGTATATGGGGGCATCCCAATCCTCAAAAGCAAATGGGGTAGCTATTCTTTTAGCAAAAAATTTAAGTTGGAAAGAATCGACAGTGGTCACGGATGAAGAAGGCAAGTTTATACTGATAAAAGGGACAATTGATGACCAGAAGGTGACACTTGTAAACATCTATCTCCCCAATGAAAACCCGGTGGCAGCTCTGAGTAAATTTGCAGAATTAATAAATGAAAACAAAGAGGGGGTCTTAATTCTAGGAGGAGATATGAACATGTTATTAGATCCAAGTATAGACTCCTCCAAGGGATCCTATGGCATATCTAAATCTAAACTGAGACAAGCAAGAAACATACTGTACGATATGCAACTAGTAGACAGTTGGAGGATTCAACACCCCCAAGATAGAGACTATAGCTTCTATTCCAATAAACACAAAACTTATACTCGAATTGATTATATTTTCCTAGACCGAGCGGTATTGACGAATTTAAGGGATACTTCAATCGGATCTATTACAATCTCAGACCATGCCCCAATTAACTGTACTATTGACTGGGGAGTATCAGGATTCAGGGAATGGAACTGGAGGGTTAATGAAACCTTAATTAAAGATCCAGAATATGAAGAGCTGATAGGGCAGGAAATAGACACATTTTTTGAAAGGAACAGTGCGGATGAGACTTCCCCACTCTGCAGGTGGGAGGCGCACAAGTGCTATCTGAGGGGAATATTAATATCTATGGGGGCCCACAGGAAGAGAAAACTAGGGGCTAAGGTGGACACTTTATTGAGAGAGATTAAAACAACAGAAAACGAACACAAGAGAGTGCAAAATTCAAGCAATGAGGAGAAATTGGTAGCGTTGCGAGAAAAATTAAATTTACTATTGATGGATAGGGCTAAGGCACAATTGAACAGATGCAGAAGAACTTACTACGAATTTGGCAACAAACCCAGCAAGATGCTTGCTAATGCACTTAGGGAATCGAGATCAAGGAAACACATAGAGAAAATAAAAATACAAGGTGATAAGTTAGTAAGCCCCTCACATTTAATAGCAAAGGCTTTCAAAGAATACTATAATGGTCTATATCAAATAGATAATCAACTCGATGTACAGAAAAGACAGACTAGAGAAGAGAGAATAAAAGATTATCTAATAAAGTCAGAAATGCCTAAAATATCAAAGGAAATAATAGAAAGTATGGAGTGTCCGATCACAGTGAAGGAATGTCAAGAGGTAATAAGCGAGATGAAACCAGGCAAATCACCAGGGCCAGATGGCTACACGTTAACATATTATAAAACTTTTCAAGACAAATTAATACCAAAATTTCTAGAGGCCTTTAATTCACTGAAAGAAGGCCATCAGATGAGAAGAGAAACATTAGGAGCCCATATTGCCGTTATCCCCAAGGAAGGGAAAGATCCCACAGTCTGCGCGAGTTATCGACCTATATCGTTGCTAAACATAGACTTAAAAATATTTTCAAAGATAATTGCAAACAAACTGGTTCCTAATATCCCTACACTTATACACCCAGACCAAGTAGGCTTTGTACCGGGAAGGGAAGGTAGGGAAAACACACAAAGGGTGTTAAATACCATTTATCTGGCCCAAACCCACCATAAACCACTAGCACTTATCTCTACTGACGCGGAAAAAGCCTTCGATAGGGTGGACTGGGGCTTTTTGAAAGCTACATTAGAACATATAGGACTGGGTGCGGGCATGCAGAAGTGGATTGCTAGCCTTTACTCATGTCCGTCGGCAAGGGTGAAGGTGAATGAGGTACTATCGGACCCATTTCCAATTGGGAATGGGACAAGGCAAGGATGCCCACTCTCCCCGATTATTTTCGTTTTGACATTGGAGCCGCTACTGAGGACAATTAGATCGAACGCAGATATAAGAGGATTTCAGATTAAAGGAACGGAACATAAAGTAGCTGCTTTTGCGGACGATCTGTTGTTCTCAATAGCGGCTCCCGAACTATCACTTCCCCCCTTGATGAGAGAGATAAGGGCATATGGTGACCTATCTAACTTTAAGGTAAACTATAACAAGTCAGAGGCAATGGGGCTAGAAATAAACAAACAAATCAAGGACCTCTTGACAGCAAATTTTTCCTTTAATTGGACGGACTCTCACATACTCTACTTAGGGACAAAAATCCCCAAAAATTTAAATAGAATCCTCGAATTGAACTTTACTCCGTTGATAAGGCGAATGAAATCTGACTTTATTAGATGGGGAAAAGAGACGTACTCATGGTTTGGGAGAATCAGCATCTTAAAAATGAACGTGTTACCAAGATTGCTCTATTTATTTCAAACCTTACCGGTAAAAATCCCGCCGAGTTATCTAAGGGATATGAAATCCAAGTTTGCGAAGTTCATCTGGTCGGGGAAAGCGGCGAGAATTCGGAGGGAAATACTAACTTTACCCAAGGAGAAAGGGGGAGTGGGGTTCCCAGACCCAGTAGGTTACTATATAGCAACACACATGTCAAGAGTGGCGGAATGGTGCACGCAGGAGAAGCATAAGCCTTGGTTACTTATAGAGCAGAAAAGTACAGATATCCCCTTAGAGGGATTGGCATGGATACAAGAAGTGGATATACCAGGGGTAGTTAAGAAACATCCAACCATAGGGGCAACCCTGAGCGTGGTGAAAAAACTATTCAGGAAAACAAAACTTTCGATTGCCCCAAGTCCACTCACTCCGGTTATTGGTAATCCGAAATTCCAAATTGGGATATCAGACCCACATTTTAAGAGGGTAAAAAGAGCAGGATGGAGCAGGGTAATACATTTTGAGGGAGAAAACCCAAGGATCAGAAGCGAGGAAAGAGATGAGGTAATAAGAGAGGAACTTGACCAAATGAGACAAAATCAATTAAAAATGGCCACTAGAGCTTTGAACCCAAAAGGGAGACCAATAAGAGACCTCTCAGGATATGAGGAACTGTGCCTTAAGGGAGTGGAGTTGAGACACGGTCTCTCGCTGATGTATGGCCTCTGGGTGGAGGAAACAACACCGCGGGAACTGACGTTTATACGAGCCTGGGAAAAGGAGTTAGAGGTGGTTTTTTCGGAAAAGCAGATAACAAAAATATTTAATTTTACACATAAAGCCTCCCTAGCTACCAGATACCAGGAAGGGGGCTACAAAATTTTAACTAGGTGGTATAAAACCCCTGTAGTCCTGAACCGGATATTTCCGGAAGTCTCAGACAGATGTTGGCGCTGCGGTAAGGAAAAAGGTACCATGTTACATCTTTTCTGGTCCTGTGAGAAGATAGTGGATTTTTGGAAAATGGTCATGGACACTGTGAGAGATATCCTGGAGGTGGATCTGGGTAGTAGCCCGGCCACTTATTTACTGCTGGACATACCAGTCTCCATGGCCAGGTTCAAAGGCTCCCTGATAAGACATCTACTGGTTGCAGCAAGGGCCTGCATTCCAATCTTGTGGAAAAGTACTACCACACCAAATAAACGGCAATGGTTAAATAGAATCTCGGAAATTCAACAAATGGAAAAGCTCACCATGGGCATTAGAGAGCAAGAGGAAAAATATAGACAGATATGGAGTCCATATGTAAATTACAGAGAAGGGGAATTATGAGAAGTATGGGGGGAGGGGGACGTGGACGCGGGAGTGGCCCAGGGAAGGGGTTTTTTTTTTTTTTTTTTTTTTTTACTATCCTCCTCGAGAGGGGGGGATGGGAGGGGGGAAGGGAGGGATTACTTTTGTATAGGAGATGGTTAAGTGTACATTAAAACTTAGAAATTCCGAAGCAGTGAAGAGGTTGGTTATATTATGTGTATCAATGTATGGAATTTAGAAATGGATTATCTGTTTATTTGTTTGGAAATGTATCAATACAGTATGTACCATTTAATTTGAAAAAAAAAAGGAAAACTAAGATAAAATAAAGAATTTATAAAAAAGAAACCAATGACGTCCTTGCGACGTCATTTAGCGCAATGCACGTCGGGAAATTTTAGGGACGGCGCATGCGCAGTACGCAGTAATTTAAATGATCCACGCCCCCTACCTGGATCATTTGAATTAGGCGGGCTTGGGCCGGAGGATTTACCCTACAGCGGCCGCAACTTTACAGCCAAGTGCTTTGTGAATCAAGCACTTGCCTGTAAAACTTGCGGCGGCGTAACGTAAATGAGATACGTTACGCCGCCGCATTTTTAAGCCATTCTACGAGAATCTGGCCCACAGTGTCATTTCTTCAGCGTTGTCACATGAAAAGATACAAGAAAAGATTTACACAAATGTGAGGGGTGTACTTACTTTTTGTGAGATACTAATATATATATACCGTATTTATCGGTGTATACCGCGCACTATTTTGCCCTGAAAATAGGGCAAAATCGTGGGTGCGCGATATACGCCGATACCCGCTTTCCCGCCACGAGTTTTGAATACTGCGCCGGCATATACCGAGCGCAGTACACTCGTGAATCTTCGGGGCAGTCTCGGCGCCTCTCGCACTGACGTCCTGTACGTACAGGACGTCAGCGCGACAGTTGCCGAGCCTGCCCGAAGATTCACGAGTGTACTGCGCTCGGTATATGCCGGCGCAGTATTCAAAACTCGTGGCGGGAAACGAGCGGGGAGGACGCGAGGACGCCGGACCCGCCGAAGAGGACACCCGACCCACAGAAGAGGACACCCGACCCGCCGAAGACGGACGCCCGAAGCCGCAGACGAACGCCGGACCCGACGAGGCCGCCGATGAACGCCGCGCAAGACACCAAAACTGTAAGTACAAAAAAACGAAAAAACTTTTTTTCCACAGGAATTCGGGCCACTTTGGGGGTGCGCGGTATACGATAAATACGGTATATAAATATATATTTATATTTATTTATTCCCCCACAAAAGTTGTCCTTTAAATATACATTTGGTGACTCCGGGTTGCACAGACACCACATGCTCGATGCTCAGAGGCTTTACGGGAGGGAATGGCGGCGCTCACATATCAGCCGCCGATGGGCCGCGAGATAACGGGATTATGGATGAAGAGGAATTAATCCGACATGGTATTAGGTATGTAAGCGGAGGATAGACAGCGATGTACACGTGTGATCCGGGGGGAGATCAGAGCGCAGCCAGTCCTGCCGGGGAGCCGAACCAGTAAAAGGGGTCACTCCGCCCAATGGCGACTTTCATACACTTAAAGGGAAACTCCAAAGCCAAGTGAACGCCACTTTCCATACCGCGCCTATTCCGGCACTATTCATGGAAAAATCAACATTTTTTTTACTAGAAAATTACTCAGAACTCCCAAATATTTATATATATATATTTTTTTAACCACTTAAGACCCGGACCTTTAGGCAGCTAAAGGACCCGGGCAGTTTTTGCGATTCGGCACTGCGTCGCTTTAACTGACAATTGCGCCGTCGTGCGACGTGGCTCCCAAACAAAATCGGCGTCCTTTTTTCCCCACAAATAGAGCTTTCTTTTGGTGGTATTTGATCACCTCTGCGGTTTTTATTTTTTGCGCTATAAACAAAATATAGAGCGACAATTTTGAAAAAAAAATCAATATTTTTTACTTTTTGCTATAATAAATATCCCCCAAAAAATATTAAAAAAATGTTTTTTTTCCTCAGTTTAGGCCGATACGTATTCTTCTACATATTTTGGTAAAAAAAAAATCACAATAAGCATTTTTTCGATTGGTTTGCGCAAAATTTATAGCGTTCACAAAATAGGGGATAGTTTTATTGCATTTTTATTATTTTTTTTTTTTACTACTAATGGCGGCGATCAGCGATTTTTTTAGTGACTGCGACATTATGGCGGACACTTCGGACAATTTGACACATTTTTAGAACCATTGTCATTTTCACAGCAAAAAATGCATTTAAAATGCATTGGGCTAGATTCAGATAGCCCGGCGTAATTTAGTGCGGGCGTAACGTATCTCCGATACGTTATGCCTCCGTAAATTAGGGCGCAAGTTCCGTATTCAGAAAGAACTTGCGCCCTAAGTTACAGCGGCGTAACGTATGTGGGCCGGCGTAAGCCCACCAAATTCAAATGTGGATGAAGTGGCCGTGTTTTATTTAAATTAATGGTGACCCCGCGTATTTTACATTTTTTACAAAACGGCGCATTCGCCGTTTGTGAAAGAATCCCAGTGCGCATGCTCGAAATTCCGCCGCAAATCGTCATTGCTTTTCGACGTGAACATATATTACGTGCAGCCCTATTCGCAAACGACTTACGCAAACAACGTAAAAAATTCAAAATTCGACGCAGGTACGACGTCCATACTTAACATTGGCTGCTCCTCATATAGCAGGAGCAACATTACGCCGGAAAAAGCCTAACGCAAACGACGTAAAAAATTCCGCTGGGCGCACGTACGTTTGTGAATCGGCGTATCTAGGTCATTTGCATATTCTACGCCGAAAACGACGGAAGCGCCACCTATCGACCAGCGTAAATATCCACCCTAAGATACGACGGTGTAAGAAACTTACGCCAGTCGGATCTTAGCCTAATTTTGGCGTATCTTGTTTTCTGAATACAGAAAGAAGATACGCCGGCGCAGCTTTGAATTTACGCGGCGTATCTATAGATACGCCGGCGTAAATTCTTCCTGAATCTAGCCCACGGTTTACTGTGAAAATGAGAGTTGCAGTTTGGGAGTTAACCACAAGGGGGCGCTGAAGGGGTTAAGTGTGACCTCATCTGTGTTTCTAACTGTAGGGGGGTGTGGCTGTAGGTGTGACGTCTTTGATTGTGTTTCCCTACAAAAGGGATCTCACGATCGATGACGGCGCCACAGTGAAGAACGGGGAAGCCGTGTTTACACACAGCTCTCCCCGTTTTTCAGCTCCGGGGACCGATCGTGGGACTCCAGCGGCGATCGGGTCCCGCGGTCCCAGTCACGGAGCTTCGGACCGGGTCGTGGGGGCGCGTGGCCGCGACCCACAGCTGGGTACTAGCACAGGACGTACCTGTACGTGCTTGTGCCCAGCCGTGACATTCTGCCGACGTAAATGTGCAGGAGGCGGTCCTTAAGCGGTTAAGCAGACACCCTGTGGAATAAAATGACGATCATTGCAACTTTTTATCTCCAGCGGTATTCGCGCAATAATTTTTCAAACGCCTTTTTCTTTGAAAAAAAAAAAAACGGTTTTAATGAATTAAAAAAAAATAACAAAACAGTAAAGTTAGCCCAATTTTTTTGTATAATGTGAAAGATGACGTTACGCCGAGTAAATAGACACCTAACGCGTCACGCTTTAAAATTTCGCACGCTCGTGGAATGGCGCCAAACTTCGTTACTTAAAAATCTCCATAGGGGACGCTTTCATTTTTTTTTACAGGTTACCAGTTTAGAGTTACAGAGGAGGTCTAGGGATAGAATTATTGCTCTCGCTCTAACGCACGCGACGATACCTCACATGTGTGGTTTGAACGGCGTTTACATATGTGGGCGGGACTTGCGTGCGCGCCTCTGTTCAGTGTTCCGCCTATCACGGATGCCCTCTCTTGGGCCCCCCCATGCAATTTTGCTCTCCCCCTGCTCTGAGACATACAATAAATATCAGCTAGACTTAAAATCAGTTTACTGTATCACACCAGGTGGTGATTGTGATTGGTTGCCAGAGGTTACAGCATATCATTACCACTTACTGACTGGTTGCTAGAGGTTACAGCACACATTACGGCTCACTGATTAATTGCTACAGGTTACAGCACGTGATTTCTTCTTGTTGATTGGTTGCTAGAGATTACTGTACACCAGGGTTTGACAAATTTTTGTTGGAATCTAGGAGCCAGCTAAAAAAGTTAGGAGCCAGAAAACGCACCCCGTCCCGACGAGCTCACGCGCAGAAGCGAACGCATACGTGAGTGGTGCCTGCATATGTAAACGGTATTCAAACCACACATGTGAGGTATCGCCGCGATCGTTAGAGCGAGAGAAATAATTCTAGCCCTAGACCACCTCTGTAACTCAAAACATGCAACCCGTAGAATTTTTTTAAACGTCGCCTATGGAGATTTTAAAAGGGTAAAAGTTTGTCGCCATTCCACGAGCGGACGCAATTTTGAAGCGTGACATGTTGGGTATCAATTTACTCGGCGTAACATTATCTTTCACATTATAAAAAAAGAAAATTGGGATAACTTTACTGTCGTCTTATTTTTTAATTAAAAAAAAAAAGTGTAATTTTCCCCCCAAAAAAGCGAGCTTGTAAGACCGCTGCGCAAATACGGCGCGACAGAAAGTATTGCAACGACCGCCATTTTATTCTCTAGGGTGTTAGAATAAAAAATATATAAAATGTTTGGGGGTTCTAATTAGAGGGAAGGAGATGGCAGTGGAAAATTACACATTAGAACTGGTTTTACTTGTAATGCCAACGGCCACCACCAGATGGCGCCAGATCACAGAAGGAAGCTTGGGACTTCACAAGGCCGCGGCCTCAGGATCCTGTGCCTCCGTGCGCCCCCGCTGCGCGATCGCGGCGGGCCCGCGATGGCCGGAAATTGAGGCTGCGGCTTTGCGGCCTTGTAGGGTCTGGTAGGCCATCTGGTGCCAGGTCACAATTTCTTGAGGCAATTGCGACCTGGCGCCCGGATTTTGTCGAGCCCTGTATTAGGATATGAAGAAATGGAGTCCAGATATACTGAATACTGTTATTACAGGTTATAACACCCCACATGTATGTGTTTGTGTATATATATATATATATATTACAGTATTGATTTTACCTTAACACTGCTTTGGTCCAGTCACAGCCACATTTGAATCCTTCAGCTCTACAAATAATGAAATATAGAAAAACAGCAAATCAATAAGAGGTACAAAGACAGTTATTGCAGCAAATGTATTGATTTACCCTGCGCCCCCTTTTTCTTTTGCTTCTAGAGGTAACCAGAATCATTCAGTTAACTTCCTTTGAGCCCAGGTTGTCCTGGACCAACCCCTCTCGCCTGTGACTGGACAGTGAAAGGAGAAGCAGCACAGTGATCATGAGCTCACTGTGCTTCATCCCGTCAGCATGCTTCTTGATAGCACTTGGCTCCCTGTGCTGCTTCTTCCCCTCATTCTCCAGCCCTGCTGTACAGGGACTGCAAGATTCCAGGTCATGTTTGGGAAATTACACCGCTTGTAAAATGATGTATTAACCACTTAAGGACCGCCTAACGCCGATATACGTCGGCGGAATGGCGCGGCTGGGCACAGGCACGTACCTGTACGTCCTCTTTAAGTGCCCAGCCGTGGGTCGCGGGCGCGCGACCCGGTTTAGAAGCTCCGAGGCCGCGGGACCCGATCGCCGCCGGAGTCCCGCGATCGGGTCACAGGAGCTGAAGAACGGGGAGAGGTGAGTGTAAACAAACCTTCCCCGTTCTTCATTGTGGCAGTGACACTGATCGTCTGTTCCCAGATATAGGGAAAGACGATCAGTGACGTCACACGTCCAGCCCCGCCCCCCTACAGTTAGAAACACATATGAGGTCACACTTAACCCCTACAGTGCCCCCTAGTGGTTAACCCCTTCATTGCCATCGTAATTTTCACAGTAAACAATGCATTTTTATAGCACTTTTCGCTGTGAAAATGACAATGGTCCCAAAAATGTGTCAAAATTGTCCAAAGTTTCCGCCATAATGTCGCAGTCACGAAAAAAATATCGCTGATCGCCGCCATTACTAGTAAAAAAAATAATAATTATTAATAAAAATGCAATAAATCTATCCCCTATTTTGTAAACGCTATAAATTTTGCGCAAACCAATCGATAAACGCTTATTGCAATTTTTTTTTTACCAAAAATAGGTAGAAGAATACGTATCGGCCTAAACTGAGGAAAAAAAATGTTTTTTTATATGTTTTTTGGGGATATTTATTATAGCAAAAAGTAAAAAATATTGAATTTTTTTCAAAATTGTCGCTCTATTTTTGTTTATAGCACAAAAAATAAAAATCGCAGAGATGATCAAATACCACCAAAAGAAAGCTCTATTTGTGGGGGAAAAGGGACGCCGATTTTGTTTGGGAGCCACATCGCACGACCGCGCAATTGTCAGTTAAAGCGACGCAGTGCCGAATCGCAAAAAGGGGCAGGGTCCTTAACCTGCGTAATGGTCCGGGTCTCAAGTGGTTGAAGTGCCTGTAAACCCCAACAATGATCTTCTACAGTTTGTTCCCTTTTGGTCCATTAAATATCTCATTGTAAATGTTTACTTTTTTTTTTTTTTTTTTTTTTAACAGCTTCAATACCGGGCATTTTCACCCCCTTCCTGCCCAGGCCAATTTTCAGCTTTCAGCGCTGTCACGCTTTGAATGACAATTGCGCGGTCGTGCGACGTGGCTCCCAAACAAAATTGGCGTCCTTTTTTCCTCCCACAAATAGAGCTTTCTTTTGGTGGTATTTGATCACCTCTGCGGTTTTTATTTTTTTGCGCTATAAACAAAAATAGAGCGACAATTTTGAAAAAAATATATATATATATATTTTGCTATAATAAATATCCCAATTTGTTATTTTTTATTTTTATATTTTTTTCCTCAGTTTAGGTTGATATGTATTCTTCTACATAATTTTGGTAAAAAAAAAAAAAAATCCCAATAAGCGTATATTGATTGGTTTGCACACAAGTTATAGCGTCTACAAAATAGGGGATTGAATTATAACATATATAATAATAATATATATATATATATATATATATATATATATATATATATATATATATATATATATATATATATATATATATATAATATATATATAAATATAATATATTACATTATATTATATTATATATGTCATATTATATTATGACATCATTTTTTTTTTTTTTTACTAGTAATGGCGGCGATCTGCGATTTTTGTCAGGACTGCGATATTTCGGCGGACACATTGGACACTTTTGACACTATTTTTGGAGCCATTCACACTTATACAGCGAACAGTGCTATAAATATGCATGGATTACTGTATAAATGTGACTAGCAGGGAAGGGGTTAACACTAGGGGGCGTTCAAAGGGTTAAATGTGTTCCCTAGGGAGTGATTCTTACTGTGGGGGGAGGGGACTGACTGGGGGAAGTGACCGATCTGTGTCCCTATGTACAAGGGACACACCATCGGTCTCCTCTCCCTGACAGGACGTGGAGCTCTGTGTTTACACCCCATCATTACACACAGAGCTCCATGTCCCTGGCTCTGCAACTGACGATCACGGGTACCTGGCACACATGGCGGCCGCCAGGCACGCGCATCAGCACCCGCGTGACTGGCGGGCACAGCTTTTTCCCGATGCGAACCCCCGGCGGCATGCAGGGAACTTGTAAACTGGAGGACGTCCTCCCGGCAATTGAGCGGCGCGCTGTAGACTTCTTTTATCTATAGCGCGATCGCTAAGAGGTTAACCGCATAAGGACCGCCTAATGCCAATATACGTCGGCAGAATGGCACGGCTGGGCACAGGCACGTACAGGTACGTCGCCATTAAGAGCCCAGCCGTGGCACTTCCACAGAGAAGAACGGGGAAGGTTTGTTTACACTAACCTCTCCCCGTTCTTCAGCTCCTGTGACCCGATCGCGGGACACCGGCGGCGATCGAGTCACGGACTGGGTCGCACGCACGACCCGCGGCTGGGCTCTTAAAGGCGACGTACAGGTACGTGCCTGTGCCATTCTGCCGACGTATATGTGCAGGAGGCGGTCCTTAAGTGGTTAAAAGAACAGTGTAAAAAAAAAAAAAAATCATAAATAAGAAAAAAAAAATTACGCGCCCGTCCCGATGAGCTTGCGCGCAGAAGCGAACGCATACGTGAGCAGCGCCCACATATGAAAACGGTGTTCAAACCGCACATGTGAGGTATCGCCACGATCGTTGGAGCGAGAGCAATAATTCTAGCCCTAGACCACCTCTGTAACTCTAAACATGCGACCTGTATAATTTTTTTAAACGTCGCCTATGGAGATTTTTAAGGGTGAAAGTTTGTCGCCATTCCACTAGCGGACGCAAAATTTTGAAGCGTGACACGTTGGGTATCATTTTTATCGGCGTAACATCATCTTTCACAATGTTAAAAAAAAAATTGGGCAAACTACTTTTGTCTTATTTTTTAATTTAAAAAAAGTGTATTTTTCCCCCCAAAAATGCGATTGTAAGACCGCTGCGCAACTACGGTCTGACAGAAAGTATTGCAACGACCGCCATTTTATTCTCTAGGGTGTTAGAATTTTTTTTTTTATAATGTTTGGGGGTTCTAAGTAATTTTCTAGAGAAAAAAAAACATTTTTTAACAACAAATCTCAGAAAGAGGCTCGGTCCTTAAGTGGTTAATAATTCAAATGTTGCCTGTGATGCAAATACAGCACTACCTTGGATTGCGAGCGTAATTCGCTCCAGAAACATGCTTGTAATCCAAAGCACTTGTATATCAAAGCATTTTTTTTACAGGGTATAAAAGAGAAGAGAGGCGCCTCTAAGTGTAGCAATAAGTTGTTAAATGTTGTATCTTCATTACATGTAACCGTATTGCTACACTTGGAGGCTCCTCTCTTCTCTTTTATACTCAGTGGTGACATGACGCTGCTCTTATATCAAGACATCGCTTGTATATCAAGGCAAAATTGATTAAAACATTTTGCTTGTCTTGCAAAACGCTCTCAAACCAAGTTACTCTCAAACCAAGGTTTTACTGTATCATCATAGTAGGCCAGTCCCTGTCCTCCTTCTCAAAGTGCCAGTGTCGCCCCAGCTTGGCCTCGAAATGTATTCCCTCCATATTTTGTGACAGGTGCCCTTTAACCGGTACCGGAAGGCATGCAGGATTTCGCCCCGCCGCAGGTCGATCAGACTGAGCGCATCGTCGCGGGAACAGCTGAGCAGCTGCGTCTGGTCCTGGCCCATGCTGAGCGAGGTGATCTTCTCCTCCAGGGTCAGCTCCCGGACACAATTCTCTGACCTGAGGAGAAAGGAGAAGAACGTTGGATGGAGAATACTCTGGCACCACATGTCTTGTGCCAAGGGCATAACCCCCTCCCCCCCCCCCCCCCCCCAGTAGTTGGTTATGAGTACGATGCCTTGGATCAGGGGTCTCCAAACGTTCTAAGCAAAGGGGCCAGTTTACTGGGCTTCAGAGTTTACGAGGGCCGGACAGTGGGAAAAATTAACGCCCCATTTTTTGCTTCAGTGGCAGTAGTTGTGCCCCATCATTGGGCCCCATTGTTGGTGTCATTGAGGAAAAAGTGTGCCCCATCCTTGGCGTCATGGTGAGGAATTGTCCCCCATCGTTGGCGTCATCGGGCCCCATTGTTGGCGTCATCGGGCCCCATTGTTGGCGTCATCGGGCCCCATTGTTGGCGTCATCGGGCCCCATTGTTGGCGTCATCGGGCCCCATTGTTGGCGTCATCGGGCCCCATTGTTGGCGTCATCGGGCGGAATTGTCCCCTATCCTTGATGTCATGGTGAAGAATTGTGACTAGAGGTCGACCGATATGTGTTTTTCTCTGGCCGATGCCGATATTTAGAAATCTGGGCGGCCGATGGCCGACATATGATGCCGATTTTTGCGGCCGATATTTTAGGCCGATTTTTTTTTTGTGCCACTGGATGGCACTAATTGGCACTGGAAGATGGCACTAGCAGAAGGCACTTATTGGCACTGGCAGGTTGCACTGGATGGCACTTAAAGATGGTACTAGCAGATAGCACGGATTTGCTGGTAGCACTTATTGGCACTGGCAGGTGGCACTGATTGGCAGATGGCACTGATTGGCACTGGCAGATGGCACGTGGCACTAACAGGTGACACTGGCAAGTGGCACTGGTTGGCATTGACTGGCAGGTGGCACTAATTGGCACTGGCAGGTGGCACTGGGTGGCAATAGTTAGCACTGGTTGGCATTGGCAGGTGGCACTGATGGCTTTAGTTGGCACTGGTAGGTGGCACTGGATGGAAGGTGGCACTGGTATTGGCACTGTCAGGTGGCACTGGATGGAAGGTGGCACTAATTGGCACTGGATGGTGGCACTGGTATTGCCACTGGCAGATGGCACTGGATGGCAAGTGGCACTAATTGGCACTGGTGCAAAAAAAAATGGTGTCACCCCCCTCAGTACAGACCCCCTCTCCCTCCAGTATAGACACCCCCCCCCCCGGCTACACACACGACACTAGAGAGCGGTGTGTGTCCCACGAGCGTGGGCCCCTCCTCCTCTGTGGACGTAAACAGGGCCGCCGCGCTGGGATATACCAAGATGGCCGCGGGTCCGGAGCTAGGCCGAAGCCGCGGTCTTTCCTGATGCTGTGACCGTGGCGGCAATCGGCGGATCCAAGGTCGTAGCATCAGGAAAGTCATGGAGAGGAATTGCGACCCATCCTTGGTGTCATGGAGAGGAATTGCGACCCATCCTTGGTGTCATGGTGAGGAATTGCGACCCATCCTTGGTGTCATGGTGAGGAATTGCGACCCATCCTTGGTGTCATGGAGAGGAATTGCGACCCATCCTTGGTGTCATGGTGAGGAATTGCGACCCATCCTTGGTGTCATGGTGAGGAATTGCGACCCATCCTTGGTGTCATGGTGAGGAATTGCGACCCATCCTTGGTGTCATGGTGAGGAATTGCGACCCATCCTTGGTGTCATGGTGAGGAATTGCGACCCATCCTTGGTGTCATGGTGAGGAATTGCGACCCATCCTTGGTGTCATGGTGAGGAATTGCGACCCATCCTTGGTGTCATGGTGAGGAATTGCGACCCATCCTTGATGTATTTCAGATATCTTGCAAACCTGGCCTGTTAGTGGGCCCTTAGGACGGGAGTTGATGACCACTGCTCTAAGGCCTCCCACCCAGGCTCCATAGCCAACCACATGTCCTTAGCTAGAGTTCCAAGTCTTTTTCTCTGAAGAAAGGGTCCAACCTCAAAACAAACTGGAT
This sequence comes from Rana temporaria, assembly GCF_905171775.1. Classification (NCBI taxonomy): domain Eukaryota; kingdom Metazoa; phylum Chordata; class Amphibia; order Anura; family Ranidae; genus Rana; species Rana temporaria. Next base: position 6,213,548 of record NC_053490.1, on the reverse strand, counting down.
CATTTTTGTATCCAAGTTTCCAAATTAAGAATAATTCTAATGCCGCGTACACAAAATCGTTTTTCGGCTTGTAAAAAACAAAGTTTTTCAGCCTCTAGAAAAAATGAATTTTTTCCCAACTTCATCATTAAAACGACGTTGCCCACACACCATCGCTTAAAAAAAATGCTCTAGCAAAGCGCGGTGACGTACAACACGTACGACGGCACTAGAAAGGGGAAGTTCCGTTCGAATGGCGCCGTCCTTTGGGCTGCTTTAGCTGATTCCGTGATAGTAAAAGACGATTCGCGCTAGTCAGGGTAGGTGTTAGGAGGGAAGGGGGGGCGTGTTTAAGGCTAGTAAGGTTTTAGCTGAATTTCCACTTTAGGAGGGGTTTAGGTAGCATGACACCACTGACCACCAATGCTGAAGGTTATACCAATGCTGGGGGTTATTTTTGTGGAAACTGGAACCTATGCTCGGGGTAAAATGGTAAATCTGGCACTGATGCTGGGGGTTGTTACAGAAACTTTCATCTATGCTGAAAAAATGTGGTGGTGGGGGGGTGCAGTGTGCCATCTTCACCCTGGGCCCTGAATGACCTTGTCCCGACACTGATTATCCTCCCCACCCATCCCAAGGACAGTCTGTATCCATCCCTAGTAAAATACCCCTCCTCAGGTCAGTCTATACTGATCCCCAGTATAATACACCCCCCAGGTCAGTCTATACTGATCCCCAGTATAATACACCCCCCAGGTCAGTCTATACTGATCCCCAGTATAATACACCCCCCAGGTCAGTCTATACTGATCCCCAGTATAATACACCCCCCAGGTCAGTCTGTACCCATCCCCAGTATAATACACCCCCCAGGTCAGTCTATACTGATCCCCAGTATAATACACCCCCCAGGTCAGTCTCTACCCATCCCCAGTATAATACACCCCCCAGGTCAGTCGGTACTGATCCCCAGTATAATACACCCCCCAGGTCAGTCTGTACTGATCCCCAGTATAATACACCCCCAGGTCAGTCTGTACCCATCCCCAGTATAATACACCCCCCAGGTCAGTCTGTACTGATCCCCAGTATAATACACCCCCCAGGTCAGTCTGTACTGATCCCCAGTATAATACACCCCCCAGGTCAGTCTGTACCCATCCCCAGTATAATACACCCCCCAGGTCAGTCTGTACCCATCCCCAGTATAATACACCCCTCAGGTCAGTCTGTACTGATCCCCAGTATAATACACCCCCAAGGTCAGTCTGTACTGATCCCCAGTATAATACACCCCCCAGGTCAGTCTGTACTGATCCCCAGTATAATACACACCCCAGGTCAGTCTGTACCCATCCCCAGTATAATACACCCCCCAGGTCAGTCTGTACCCATCCCCAGTATAATACACCCCCCAGGTCAGTCTGTACTGATCCCCAGTATAATACACCCCCCAGGTCAGTCTGTACCCATCCCCAGTATAATACACCCCTCAGGTCAGTCTGTACTGATCCCCAGTATAATACACCCCCCAGGTCAGTCTGTACCCATCCCCAGTATAATACACCCCTCAGGTCAGTCTGTACTGATCCCCAGTATAATACACCCCCCAGGTCAGTCTGTACTGATCCCCAGTATAATACACCCCCCAGGTCAGTCTGTACTGATCCCCAGTATAATACACCCCTCAGGTCAGTCTGTACTGATCCCCAGTATAATACACCCCCCAGGTCAGTCTGTACCCATCCCCAGTATAATACACCCCCCAGGTCAGTCTGTACCCATCCCCAGTATAATACACCCCTCAGGTCAGTCTGTACTGATCCCCAGGTTAATACACCCCTCAGGTCAGTCTCTACCCATCCCCAGTATAATACACCCCCCAGGTCAGTCTGTACCCATCCCCAGTATAATACACCCCCCAGGTCAGTCTGTACCCATCCCCAGTATAATACACCCCCCAGGTCAGTCTCTACCCATCCCCAGTATAATACACCCCCCCAGGTCAGTCTGTACCCATCCCCAGTATAATACACCCCCCAGGTCAGTCTCTACCCATCCCCAGTATAATACACCCCCCCAGGTCAGTCTGTACCCATCCCCAGTATAATACACCCCCCAGGTCTCTCTCTACCCATCCCCAGTATAATACACCCCCCAGGTCAGTCTGTACCCATCCCCAGTATAATACATCCCCAGGTCAGTCTGTACTGATCCCCAGTATAATACACCCCCCAGGTCAGTCTGTACCCATCCCCAGTATAATACACCCCCCAGGTCAGTCTGTACCCATCCCCAGTATAATACACCCCCCAGGTCAGTCTGTACTGATCCCCAGTATAATACACCCCCCCAGGTCAGTCTGTACCCATCCCCAGTATAATACACCCCCCAGGTCAGTCTGTACCTATCCCCAGTATAATACACCCCCCAGGTCAGTCTGTACCCATCCCCAGTATAATACACCCCCCAGGTCAGTCTGTACCCATCCCCAGTATAATACACCCCCCAGCTCAGTCTGTACTGATCCCCAGTATAATACACCCCCAGGTCAGTCTGTACCCATCCCCAGTATAATACACCCCCCAGGTCAGTCTGTACCCATCCCCAGTATAATACACCCCCCAGGTCAGTCTGTACTGATCCCCAGTATAATACACCCCCCAGGTCAGTCTGTACCTATCCCCAGTATAATACACCCCCCAGGTCAGTCTGTACCTATCCCCAGTATAATACACCCCCCAGGTCAGTCTGTACCCATCCCCAGTATAATACACCCCCCAGGTCAGTCTGTACCCATCCCCAGTATAATACACCCCCCAGCTCAGTCTGTACTGATCCCCAGTATAATACACCCCCCAGGTCAGTCTGTACCCATCCACAGTATAATAAACCCCCCAGGTCAGTCTGTACCCATCCCCAGTATAATACACCCCCCAGGTCAGTCTGTACCCATCCCCAGTATAATACACCCCCCAGGTCAGTCTGTACTGATCCCCAGTATAATACACCCCCCAGGTCAGTCTGTACTGATCCCCAGTATAATACACCCCCAGGTCAGTCTGTACCCATCCCCAGTATAATACACCCCCCAGGTCAGTCTATACTGATCCCCAGTATAATAAACCCCCCCAGGTCAGTCTGTACTGATCCCCAGTATAATACACCCCCCCGGTCAGTCTGTACCCATCCCCAGTATAATACACCCCCCCAGGTCAGTCTGTACTGATCCCCAGTATAATACACCCCCCAGGTCAGTCTGTACCCATCCCCAGTATAATACACCCCCCAGGTCAGTCTGTACTGATCCCCAGTATAATACACCCCTCAGGTCAGACTGTACCCATCCCCAGTATAATACACCCCTGTAAATCATCTCAGACTCTATTTAACCACACCCCCTTTAAGCCAAACCAATATATAGAGCTATTTAAACCATGCTAACTCCTCAAATCCCCCCCCCCCCATTCCAATGCCTAGGGCCTTGCCTCCCCTCCTAGCCAAGTGTCACAATGAGTAAGAGGAGCATAAACCCAACAAAGGTTCTAACCCGTCACCATTCCATCCAACATTAGGAAAATCATTCGGCCTTAGTGACACTTTTTCCCGATTGGGTACCTGCTGTCCCAGAACCGGATCTTCTTGTCGTGATGACCACTGATTGTGTACATATCCGAACAAACAACATCGCTGCAATACGAGGAGACTGGAATTTGCCGGATACCTGGAGGGATGGGGGAAGAGGAAAAAGTCAGACATTGTAACGGGCACAGGATGGCATAGATCTGTGAAAACTCTGAGGGCCCATTCACAGAGTTGTGTTGATGTAACACAAGAACCATGATCTCTGAGGACCCATACACTGCTTAGTGTTGCCGTAACACAAGAACCATGATCTCTGAAGGCCCATTCACAGCGTTGTGTTGCCGTAACACAAGATCCATGAGCTCTGACGGCCCATTCACAGCATTGTAGTGCCGTAACACAAGAACCATAAGCTCTGAGGGCCCACTCACAGCATTGTGTTGATGTAACACAAGAACCATGAGCTCTGACGGCCCAGTCACAGCTTTGTGTTGCCGTAACACAAGAACCATGAGCTCTGACGGCCCATTCACAGCATTGTAGTGCCGTAACACAAGAACCATAAGCTCTGAGGGCCCACTCACAGCATTGTGTTGATGTAACACAAGAACCATGAGCTCTGACGGCCCAGTCACAGCTTTGTGTTGCCGTAACACAAGAACCATGAGCTCTGAAGGCCCATTCACAGCGTTGTGTTGCCGTAACACAAGAACCATGAGCTCTGAGGGCCCACTCACAGCATTGTGTTGATGTAACACAAGAACCATGAGCTCTGACGGCCCATTCACAGCGTTGTGTTGCCGTAACACAAGAACCATGAGCTCTGAGGGTCCATTCTCAGGTTCATGTTGCTGTAACACAAGAATCATGAGCTTTTAAGGACACAGCTTTGTGTTGACATAACACAAAAACTATGAGCGCCGAAGGACCTTTTGCAGCTTTGTGTTTCAGTAACACAAGAACCTTGAGCTCTGAGGACCCATACACAGCTTAGTGTTGTTGCAACACAAGAACCATGAGCTCTGAGAGCCCACTCACAGCATTGTGTTGACATAACACAAGAAACTTGAACTCCAAGGGCTTATTCACAGCATTGTGTTGCCGTAGCAAAAGAACCATGATCTCTGAAGGCCCATTCACAGCTTTGTGTTGCCGTAACACAAGAACCATGAGCTCTGAAGGCCCATTCATAGCATTGGGTTGCCATAACACAAGACCCATGAGCTCTGAAGGCCCATTAAAGCGGTGTGTTGCGGTAATACAAGAACCATGATCTCTGAGGACCCATACACTGCTTAGTGTTGCCGTAACACAAGAACCATGATCTCTGAAGGCCCATTCACAGCGTTGTGTTGCCGTAACACAAGATCCATAAGCTCTGAGGGCCCAGTCACAGCGTTGTGTTGCCGTAACACAAGATCCATAAGCTCTGAGGGCCCAGTCACAGCTTTGTGTTGCCGTAACACAAGAACCATGAGCTCTGACGGCCCATTCACAGCATTGTAGTGCCGTAACACAAGAACCATAAGCTCTGAGGGCCCACTCACAGCATTGTGTTGATGTAACACAAGAACCATGAGCTCTGACGGCCCAGTCACAGCTTTGTGTTGCCGTAACACAAGAACCATGAGCTCTGAAGGCCCATTCACAGCGTTGTGTTGCCGTAACACAAGAACCATGAGCTCTGAGGGCCCACTCACAGCATTGTGTTGATGTAACACAAGAACCATGAGCTCTGACGGCCCATTCACAGCGTTGTGTTGCCGTAACACAAGAACCATGAGCTCTGAGGGTCCATTCTCAGGTTCATGTTGCTGTAACACAAGAATCATGAGCTTTTAAGGACACAGCTTTGTGTTGACATAACACAAAAACCATGAGCGCCGAAGGACCTTTTGCAGCTTTGTGTTTCAGTAACACAAGAACCTTGAGCTCTGAGGACCCATACACAGCTTAGTGTTGTTGCAACACAAGAACCATGAGCTCTGAGAGCCCACTCACAGCATTGTGTTGACATAACACAAGAAACTTGAACTCCAAGGGCTTATTCACAGCATTGTGTTGCCGTAGCAAAAGAACCATGATCTCTGAGGGCCCAGTCACAGCGTTGTGTTTCCGTAACACAAGAACCATGATCTCTGAAGGCCCATTCACAGCTTTGTGTTGCCGTAACACAAGAACCATGAGCTCTGAAGGCCCATTCATAGCATTGGGTTGCCATAACACAAGACCCATGAGCTCTGAAGGCCCATTCAAGCGTTGTGTTGCGGTAATACAAGAACCATGATCTCTGAGGACCCATACACTGCTTAGTGTTGCTGCAACACAAGAACCATGATCTCTAAGGGCCCATTCTCTGCTTTGTGTTGCCGTAACACAAGAACCATGAGCTCTGAGGGCCCATTCACAGCGTTGTGTTGCCGTAACACAAGAACCATGAGCTCTGAGGGCCCATTCACAGCGTTGTGTTGCCGTAACACAAGAACCATGAGCTCTGAGGGCCCATTCAAGCGTTGTGTTGCCGTAACATAAGAAGGATGATCTCTGAAGGTCCATTCACAGCGTTGTGTTGCCGTAACACAAGAACCAGGAGCTCTGAGGGACCTTTCTTAGGTTCATGTTGCTGTAACACAAGAATCATGAGCTTTTAAAGGACACAGCTTTGTGTTGACATAACACAACAACCATTCACAGCTTTGTGTTGACATAACACAACAACCATTCACAGCTTTGTGTTGACATAACACAAGAACCATGTTCCCCCGAGGGACCATTTGCAGCTTCATGTTTCCGTAACACAAGAACCTTGAACTCTTAGGGCCCATTCACAGCATTGTGTTGCCGTAACAAAAAAGAGATTTTTAATACAGCTTACCTGTAAAATCTTTTTCTTGGAGTACATCACGGGACACAGAGCGGCATTCATTACTATATGGGTTATATGGAGTACCTTCAGGTGTAGACACTGGCAATCTCAAACAGGAAATGCCCCTCCCTATATAACCCCCTCCCATAGGAGGAGTACCTCAGTTTTGTAGCAAGCAGTATGCCTCCCAAAATGGTCCTCAAAAAAGAGGGGTGGGAGCTCTGTGTCCCGTGATGTACTCCAAGAAAAAGATTTTACAGGTAAGCTGTATTAAAAATCTCTTTTTCTTTATCGTACATCACGGGACACAGAGCGGCATTCATTACTATATGGGATGTCCCAAAGCAATGCTTACAATGAGGGGAGGGAGAACATCTCCAAGACAAAAGGATTTAATTTAGAGAAATACTCAAATCATAATAAATCCAACTTAGTTGAGAAAAATAAAATTTTTAAATTTAACTCGAACAAGAGGAGCCCCCGGAATCCGAGGGTCTCAAACTGCAGCCTGCAGCACTGCCTGCCCGAAGGCAGTATCAGTATTCCTTCTTACGTCCAACTTGTAGAATTTTGTAAACGTGTGGACAGAAGACCAGGTTGCCGCCTTGCAAACTTGAGCCATAGAGATCTGGTGGTGTGCTGCCCAGGAGGCGCCCATGGCTCTAGTAGAATGAGCCTTTAATGATACTGGAGGAGGCAACCCTTTCAAGCCGTAGGCCTGAGTGATTAATTGCTTAATCCACCTAGAAATGGTGGACTTTGCAGCTGCCTGCCCCTTCTTGGGCCCATCCGGTAGAATGAACAGCACATCTGTCTTCCAGATCTTCTTTGTAGCTTTAAGATAGGCCTTCATGGCCCTGACAATATCCAAGGTATGCAGCAACCCTTCCTTTCTGGAAGTAGGTTTAGGGAAGAAGGATGGTAATACCAAATCCTGGTTCAAATGAAAACTGGATACAACCTTCGGTAGGAAGGAAGGATGAGGGCGGAGAACGACCCTGTCCTTGTGAAAAATAAGATATGGTTCCTTACAGGATAAGGCTGCCAGCTCCGAAACTCTTCTTGCGGAAACTATGGCAACCAAAAATACTAACTTCCTTGTCAGTAGAACCAAAGGAATATCAGCCAACGGCTCAAACGGTTGTTTCTGTAAACTTGACAGAACAAGATTTAAATCCCACGGACAAAGCGGGGATTTAACTGGAGGTCTAATACGTAAGACCCCTTGAAGGAAGGTCTTAACCAGCGAGTGGGTGGCCAGCGGCCGCTGAAACCACACTGACAGAGCAGAAATCTGTCCTTTGATTGTGCTTAATGCCAATCCTTTATCCACTCCTAGCTGGAGAAAACTTAATACTCTATCGATGGTAAATTTGCGAGAAAGCCATCGCTTGGACTCACACCAGCCTACATAGGCCTTCCAGACCCTGTAATAAATCACCCTAGAGACCGGTTTCCTGGCTCTGATTAGGGTAGAGATTACTTTCTGAGACAGACCTCTACCCCTGAGAATCAGGGATTCAGCTTCCAGGCCGTCAATTTTAGATGCCGTAAGGCAGGGTGGAGGATCGGACCTTGCGATAGCAGGTCTGGCCGTAGAGGAAGAGTCCAAGGGTCTCCCACTACCATCCTTAAGATTAGTGAGTACCATGCCCTTCTGGGCCATGCTGGAGCTACCAGGATGACTGGTATGTGCTCCACCCGGATCCTGCGCAGCAGGCGGGGTAGTAACTGGAGCGGGGGAAACGCATAAAGAAGTTTGAACTGATGCCAAGGGCAAACCAACGCATCGGTTCCGCAGGCCATCGGATCCCTTGGGCGGGACATGAACCTGTCTAGTTTCTTGTTGAGTCTCGATGCCATGATATCCACGTCCGGCACTCCCCATCTTTGGCAGAGTGCTTGAAAGACTAGTGGATGCAGAGACCATTCCCCCGGCCATAGAGTCTGGCGGCTTAAGAAGTCCGCCTGAAAGTTGTCCACTCCTGGAATGAATATTGCCGATATGCAGGGCACATGAGCCTCTGCCCATAGAAGAATCAAGCTCACCTCTCTCTGAGCGGCTTGACTCCTGGTTCCCCCTTGGTGATTTATGTATGCCACGGCCGTGGCATTGTCTGATTGAATTCTCACCGGGAACCCCTGCAATTTTGACGTCCAAGCCCTGAGGGCTAGTCGAGCAGCTCTGAGCTCCAAGATGTTGATGGGCAACTGCTTCTCTGGCTTTGCCCAAGTACCTTGGCGAGTGCAACCATCCAAAATTGCTCCCCAGCCCGTCAGGCTGGCGTCTGTGGTCACTATCTTCCAAGCCACTGGGCTGAAAGACCTCCCCTTCAGTAGATTCTGAGGGTCTAACCACCAACACAGACTTTGTCGGACTCTTGATGAGAGCGGCAACGGGATATCCAAGGCCTGTGGCCTTCTGCTCCATGCTGACAGGATGGCTGCCTGTAGGATGCGAGTGTGGCTCTGGGCGTATGGTACCGCCTCGAATGTGGCCACCATCTTGCCTAGTAACCTCATACATAGGCGAATAGTCGGTTCTTTCTTGCTTAGAACCAGTAGGATTAATTCCTTGATGGCTTTTACCTTCCTTAGAGGTAGGAACACTCCTTGTTGTTCTGTGTCTAATCTCATGCCGAGATATTCCAACTGCTTTGTGGGCTGGAAAGCTGACTTTTCTCGATTTAGGACCCAGCCGAACCTCTCGAGGTATTGGACCGTGAGGGCCACTGCTCGCTCCAAGCCGGGAGACGAGTGATCTATGACTAGGAGGTCGTCCAGGTATGCTAGGATCGTGACCCCTTGGATCCTTAGTTTGGCTAGGATTGGGGCTAGGACCTTCGTGAACACCCGGGGGGGCCGTAGCCAACCCGAAGGGAAGCGCCACGAATTGGAAGTGACGCGAAGCCACCATGAAGCGTAGATATCTTTGATGTGGCTGATAAATTGGAACATGAAGGTAGGCATCCTTTATGTCTATGGACGCCATGAAGTCGTCCTTCTGGAGTGTGGCAGCTGCTGACCGCACGGATTCCATCCGAAATGAGCGGATCTTTAGATATGCATTTACCATCTTTAGGTCCAAAATTGGCCTGACATCTCCATTGGATTTTGGGATGATGAATAGGTTGGAGTAGAAACCCAGCCCCTGTTCCAGGACTGGTACCTCTACTATTACTTCCTGGGAAAGTAGATGATCTAATGCCGATCTTAATGCGGCTCCCTTTTCCGGATCGTTTGGAATCCTCGACTTCTGGAAATGAGGAGGAGGAAACCTTAGGAAATCTAATTTGTAGCCTGTGGCCACGGAAGACCGTACCCACTCGTCGGGAATGCTGGCTTCCCAAATCTCTGAAAAGAGTCGCAGCCTTCCCCCCACCTTCGTGGGTGGGGGCGCCCCTTCATAAGGTTGGCTTGGGGGCTGGTTTTGCTGGTTTGCGAAACCACTGCCTTTTGCCTCTAACAGCCTGTCCTTGTGATCTGCTGTTGAAGCCGAAGTTTGCTTTTGCAGGAGGCCGTCGATACTGCTTGGCATTAGAGGGCCCCTGCCCAGGGGAATACTGTCGTTTAAACGCAGGTCCCTGAACCTTCTTCTTAGTTGGCAAGAGAGTACTCTTGCCGTTTGAAATGGTCTGAATGTATTTATCTAGGTCTTCTCCGAAGAGTCGTCCTCCATGGAAGGGGAACCCTACCAGGAGCTTCTTGCATGGGGGCTCAGCCTCCCAGCTTTTTAACCATAAGAGTCTTCTCATATGGATAAGGGATAACGATAAACGTGACGCTTGCTGGATAGAATCCTTGATTGCGTCTACCGTAAAACATATGGCCTTAGGGACATCCGAAAATTTTTCTGCCTGCTGGGCCGGAATAAGTTTAAGCATCTGCTTAAATTGATCCGATAATGCTTGAGCGACCCCAATCGCAGCCACAGCTGGCTGTACTACTGCCCCTGCAGTAGTGAAGGAGTTCTTAAGTAGTGCTTCCAAGCGCTTATCAACTGGATCCTTGAACACCTGTATGTTTTCTACAGGGCATGTTAACGATCTGTTAACACATGAGATGGCTGCGTCCACTGCAGGAGTAGCCCATCTTTTGGAAAATTTTTCTTCCATAGGATATAGGACAGAGAACCTTTTAGGTGGTAAGAAGATCTTATCTGGCTTGTTCCAATCTTGGAACAAAATTCCCTCTAATAGAGGATGGATCGGAAACACAGCATTGCTTTGAGGCGCCCTCAGTGAGCCCAAAGCTGAAACCGTCGATACCTGGAGATCTGGTACTGGCAAGTTGAATGCCCTATGGACCAAGTCCGACAATCCTTGAATCCACCAGCTCTCCCTCAGGGAGACTGCCCCAGACTCCTCTGTATCCGGGTCTTCGATCCCTGAACCTACTTGGTCCTTGTCCAAGAGGTCGTCCAATTCCCCTGAGGAAAGGACCTCCTCTTCTGAGGGTCCGCGCTCGGGCGACGGAGATCTATTCCGCTTACTGCCCTCTTTTAAAGAGGTGAGTAATACCTCCTCCGTGACCATCTTAGGGTTGGACTGACCCGCGTCAGCTCCAGCCCCAGATCCCGATGGCCCCAAGGCTCCCTGTAGGGAAAACAGCGGCATACCATGGTACAATACCGAGGTACACCTGCTACCTATTGGTATTTGGAACTATAAAAGTTAATTGTCCAAACACCTGTTTGGGGGATAAAAAAATGCTTCCTCTCCCCTAGATGACTTTTTTTTTTTTTTTTTTTTTTCGTTTTTTGTTTCAAATCCAGGAAAGAAAAAACATTCTGTCCCCCTGAGTAGTATTGCAAAGAAAAACTATGAGATGGAAAAGAAACAGCCTATTTCTAGGCTTGAAAAAACAGTCCTCTGAAGACTGCAATATCCTTTCTGGCCACTGTGTGTCCTCGGCGCCCCGTGCTGCCGCTCTGGTCTTTCTCCTCAGTTCCAAAGTATTGAATGGAACAAACAAACAAGGAAGGGCCGCCCCTTCCTTTAAGCCACTGACCCGCCCTTCCCCCCCAGCCATCTCAAACAGGAAATGCCCCTCCCGACAGGGGGAGGGGGGGGGGATTTTGGGAGGAAGGGACCTCTCTGTTCCAGCAAACTGCAGCCTGCAGCTTGGAACCATGAGGAGGTCAGCGTTTTGCCTGCTTGCAGGCTCTGAGGAGGAAGACTGAATGGAGCATCGCCTGGAGGCCTGCAGGTAAGCAAAGCTCTCTGACACACACATATATTTTTATATAACACAGGCCCCACTCAATGCTTTTCCAACACTACAAGGGAGGTCACATCTTATGGGGAATAATACATAGAGAGCCATCCTATCTTTATGATATGTGACTAGTTTGCCAGATGCAGTGCATAACTTTAGGCATGTCCCCTGTGACCCCCCAGAAAAAAACCTGCTAAGAACCAAGTTCCGCAAGTTTTCCCCTCACTTACCTGCTCCATGCCGCAGGACTTTGCCAAGCAAGAGGCCCAATCTTCCCCCATCTCCGTGGGGATGTCTAGACCTTCAGGCCCTGGGTTCCTATGAAGGATCCACTGTCCTGGGCCCATATAGCACCCTGGCAACAGAAAACTTTAGGTACGCAAAGGTTTCTAAGTTCTGGGCCCAGGGTCCAGCTCTCTAAAAAGAAAAGCATTATGGGCTATACCCCAAGGGTTTGGGGTCCGGTTACTGACCACTTTAGCGCTGAGGCTTTTTTGGACAGAACCGGTAGCTCACCTAATCCCAAGGATGCGGAGGCAAGCTAAACCATGACTAACACCTAAGACACTGGCGTAAAAACTGAGGTACTCCTCCTATGGGAGGGGGTTATATAGGGAGGGGCATTTCCTGTTTGAGATTGCCAGTGTCTACACCTGAAGGTACTCCATATAACCCATATAGTAATGAATGCCGCTCTGTGTCCCGTGATGTACGATAAAGAAAGAACCATGAGCTCTGAGGGCCCATTCTCTGCTTTGTGTTGACATAACACAAGAACCTTGAACTCTGAGGGCCCATTCACAGCGTTGTGTTGCCGTAACACAAGAACGATGATCTCTGATGGTCCATTCACAGCGTTGTGTTGCCGTAACACAAGAACGATGATCTCTGAAGGTCCATTCACAACGTTGTGTTGCCGTAACACAAGAACCTTGACCCCCAGAGAACCCATACACAGCGTTGTGTTGACATAAAACAAGAACCTTAAACTCTGAGGGCCCATTCACAGCGTTGTGTTGCTGTAACAACGCACACAGTAACGCATTACATTTAAAGTAACTGTGCTAGTGCAACCCATGGATTAAATGGGCCCGCCCCTCAAGCAGCGCAAACCATGCTCCATAGAGTAAATATAACAGTTACATATGAATGAGATCAGTAGTAACATCTGGTCTTACCGTCACTTTCCACTGTGGCTGGCTAAAATCAGAGCAGAAAAAGAGATTTTTAATACAGCTTACCTGTAAAATCTTTTTCTTGGAGTACATCACGGGACACAGAGCGGCATTCATTACTATATGGGTTATATGGAGTACCTTCAGGTGTAGACACTGGCAATCTCAAACAGGAAATGCCCCTCCCTATATAACCCCCTCCCATAGGAGGAGTACCTCAGTTTTGTAGCAAGCAGTATGCCTCCCAAAATGGTCCTCAAAAAAGAGGGGTGGGAGCTCTGTGTCCCGTGATGTACTCCAAGAAAAAGATTTTACAGGTAAGCTGTATTAAAAATCTCTTTTTCTTTATCGTACATCACGGGACACAGAGCGGCATTCATTACTATATGGGATGTCCCAAAGCAATGCTTACAATGAGGGGAGGGAGAACATCTCCAAGACAAAAGGATTTAATTTAGAGAAATACTCAAATCATAATAAATCCAACTTAGTTGAGAAAAATAATTTTAAATTTTAAATTTAACTCAAAAAAGAGGAGCCCCCGGAATCCGAGGGTCTCAAACTGCAGCCTGCAGCACTGCCTGCCCGAAGGCAGTATCAGTATTCCTTCTTACGTCCAACTTGTAGAATTTTGTAAACGTGTGGACAGAAGACCAGGTTGCCGCCTTGCAAACTTGAGCCATAGAGATCTGGTGGTGTGCTGCCCAGGAGGCGCCCATGGCTCTAGTAGAATGAGCCTTTAATGATACTGGAGGAGGCAACCCTTTCAAGCCGTAGGCCTGAGTGATTAATTGCTTAATCCACCTAGAAATGGTGGACTTTGCAGCTGCCTGCCCCTTCTTGGGCCCATCCGGTAGAATGAACAGCACATCTGTTTTCCGGATCTTCTTTGTAGCTTTAAGATAGGCCTTCATGCCCTGACAATATCCAAGGTATGCAGCAACCCTTCCTTTCTGGAAGTAGGTTTAGGGAAGAAGGATGGTAATACCAAATCCTGGTTCAAATGAAAACTGGATATGACCTTCGGTAGGAAGGAAGGATGAGGGCGGAGAACGACCCTGTCCTTATGAAAAACAAGATATGGTTCCTTACAGGATAAGGCCGCTAGCTCCGAAACTCTTCTTGCGGAAACTATGGCAACCAAAAATACTAACTTCCTTGTCAGTAGAACCAAAGGAATTTCAGCCAACGGCTCAAACGGTTGTTTCTGTAAACTTGACAGAACAAGATTTAAATCCCACGGACAAAGCGGGGATTTAACTGGAGGTCTAATACGTAAGACCCCTTGAAGGAAGGTCTTAACCAGCGAGTGGGTGGCCAGCGGCCGCTGAAACCACACTGACAGAGCAGAAATCTGTCCTTTGATTGTGCTTAATGCCAATCCTTTATCCACTCCTAGCTGGAGAAAACTTAATACTCTATCGATGGTAAATTTGCGAGAAAAGCCATCGCTTGGACTCACACCAGCCTACATAGGCCTTCCAGACCCTGTAATAAATCACCCTAGAGACCGGTTTCCTGGCTCTGATTAGGGTAGAGACTACTTTCTGAGACAGACCTCTACCCCTGAGAATCAGGGATTCAGCTTCCAGGCCGTCAAATTTAGATGCCGTAAGGCAGGGTGGAGGATCGGACCTTGCGATAGCAGGTCTGGCCGTAGAGGAAGAGTCCAAGGGTCTCCCACTACCATCTTTAGGATGAGTGAGTACCATGCCCTTCTGGGCCATGCTGGAGCTACCAGGATGACTGGTATGTGTTCCACCCGGATCCTGCGCAGCAGGCGGGGTAGTAACTGGAGCGGGGGAAACGCATAAAGAAGTTTGAACTGATGCCAAGGGCAAACCAACGCATCGGTTCCGCAGGCCATCGGATCCCTTGAGCGGGATATGAACCTGTCTAGTTTCTTGTTGAGTCTCGATGCCATGATATCCACGTCCGGCACTCCCCATCTTTGGCAGAGTGCTTGAAAGACTTGTGGATGCAGAGACCATTCCCCCGGCCATAGAGTCTGGCGGCTTAAGAAGTCCGCCTGAAAGTTGTCCACTCCTGGAATGAATATTGCCGATATGCAGGGCACATGCGCCTCTGCCCATAGGAGAATCAAGCTCACCTCTCTCTGAGCGGCTTGACTCCTGGTTCCCCCTTGGTGATTTATGTATGCCACGGCCGTGGCATTGTCTGATTGAATTCTCACCGGGAACCCCTGCAATTTTGACGTCCAAGCCCTGAGGGCTAGTCGAGCAGCTCTGAGCTCCAAGATGTTGATGGGCAACTGCTTCTCTGGCTTTGCCCAAGTACCTTGGCGAGTGCAACCATCCAAAATTGCTCCCCAGCCCGTCAGGCTGGCGTCTGTGGTCACTATCTTCCAAGCCACTGGGCTGAAAGACTTCCCCTTCAGTAGATTCTGAGGGTCTAACCACCAACACAGACTTTGTCGGACTCTTGATAAGAGCGGCAACGGGATATCCAAGGCCTGTGGCCTTCTGCTCCATGCTGACAGGATGGCTGCCTGTAGGATGCGAGTGTGGCTCTGGGCGTATGGTACCGCCTCGAACGTGGCCACCATCTTGCCTAGTAACCTCATACATAGGCGAATAGTCGGTTCTTTCTTGCTTAGAACCAGTAGGATTAATTCCTTGATGGCTTTTACCTTCCTCAGAGGTAGGAACACTCCTTGTTGTTCTGTGTCTAATCTCATGCCGAGATATTCCAACTGCCTTGTGGGCTGGAAAGCTGACTTTTCTCGATTTAGGACCCAGCCGAACCTCTCGAGGTATTGGACCGTGAGGGCCACTGCTCGCTCCAAGCCGGGAGACGAGTGGTCTATGACTAGGAGGTCGTCCAGGTATGCTAGGATCGTGACCCCTTGGATCCTTAGCTTGGCTAGGATCGGAGCTAGGACCTTCGTGAACACCCGGGGGGCCGTAGCCAACCCGAAGGGAAGCGCCACGAATTGGAAGTGACGCGAAGCCACCATGAAGCGTAGATATCTTTGATGTGGCTGATAAATTGGAACATGAAGGTAGGCATCCTTTATGTCTATGGACGCCATGAAGTCGTCCTTCTGGAGTGTGGCAGCTGCTGACCGCACGGATTCCATCCGAAATGAGCGGATCTTTAGATATGCATTTACCATCTTTAGGTCCAAAATTGGCCTGACATCTCCATTGGGGATGATGAATAGGTTGGAGTAGAAACCCAGCCCCTGTTCCAGGACTGGCCGGAATCCGAGGCGGATCGTTTGGAATCCTCGACTCCTGGAAATGAGGAGGAGGAAACCTTAGGAAATCTAATTTGTAGCCTGTGGCCACGGAAGACCGTACCCACTCGTCGGGAATGCTGGCTTCCCAAATCTCTGAAAAGAGTCGCAGCCTTCCCCCCACCTTCGTGGGTGGGGGCGCCCCTTCATAAGGTTGGCTTGGGGGCTGGTTTTGCTGGTTTGCGAAACCACTGCCTTTTGCCTCTAACAGCCTGTCCTTGTGATTTGCTGTTGAAGCCGAAGTTTGCTTTTGCAGGAGGCCGTCGATACTGCTTGGCATTAGAGGGCCCCTGCCCAGGGGAATACTGTCGTTTAAACGCAGGCCCCTGAACCTTCTTCTTAGTTGGCAAGAGAGTACTCTTGCCGTTTGAAATGGTCTGAATGTATTTATCTAGGTCTTCTCCGAAGAGTCGTCCTCCATGGAAGGGGAACCCTACCAGGAGCTTCTTGCATGGGGGCTCAGCCTCCCAGCTTTTTAACCATAAGAGTCTTCTCATATGGATAAGGGATAACGATAAACGTGACGCTTGCTGGATAGAATCCTTGATTGCGTCTACCGTAAAACATATGGCCTTAGGGACATCCGAAAATTCTTCTGCCTGCTGGGCAGGAATAAGTTTAAGCATCTGCTTAAATTGATCCGATAATGCTTGAGCGACCCCAATCGCAGCCACAGCTGGCTGTACTACTGCCCCTGCAGTAGTGAAGGAGTTCTTAAGTAGTGCTTCCAAGCGCTTATCAACTGGATCCTTGAACACCTGTATGTTTTCTACAGGGCATGTTAACGATTTGTTAACACATGAGATGGCTGCGTCCACTACAGGAGTAGCCCATCTTTTGGAAAATTTTTCTTCCATAGGATATAGGACAGAGAACTTCTTAGGTGGTAAGAAGATCTTATCTGGCTTGTTCCAATCTTGGAACAAAACTCCCTCTAATAGAGGATGGATCGGAAACACAGCATTGCTTTGAGGCGCCCTCAGTGAGCCCAAAGCTGAAACCGTCGATACCTGGAGATCTGGTACTGGCAAGTTGAATGCCCTATGGACCAAGTCCGACAATCCTTGAATCCACCAGCTCTCCCTCAGGGAGACTGCCCCAGACTCCTCTGTATCCGGATCTTCGATCCCTGAACCTACTTGGTCCTTGTCCAAGAGGTCGTCCAATTCCCCTGAGGAAAGGACCTCCTCTTCTGAGGGTCCGCGCTCGGGCGACGGAGATCTATTCCGCTTACTGCCCCGCATAGCTGCGGCTATCATTTTACCCATGCTTTTCTGCATCTCTTTTAAAGAGGTGAGTAATACCTCCTCCGTGACCATCTTAGGGTTGGACTGACCCGCGTCAGCTCCAGCCCCAGATCCCGATGGCCCCAAGGCTCCCTGTGGGGAAAGCAGCGGCATAGCATTGTCCGAGACCTCAGACTCTCTGGGGGAATCCCCACCTCTTGTACCCTTGTTTTTTGATGCCATGGTACAATACCGAGGTACACCTGCTACTTATTGGTACCTGGGACTTATAAATAGTTAAATGCCCAAACACCTGTTTGGGGGATAAAAAATGCTTCCTCTCCCCTAGATGACACTTTTTTTTTTTTTTTTTTTTTTTTTCAAATCTAGGAAAGAAAAAACATTCTGTCCCCCTGAGTAGTATTGCAAGAAAAACTATGAGATGGAAAAGAAACAGCCTATTCCTAGGCTTGAAAACAGTCTTTCTGAAGACTGCAATATTCTTTCTGGCCACTGTGTGTCCTCGGCGCCCCGTGCTTGCCGTTCTGGTCTTTCCTCCTCAGTTCCAAAGTATTGAATGAGCTATATGGAACAAACAAGGAAGGGCCGCCCCTTCCTTAAGCCACTGACCCGCCCTTCCCCCCCAGCAATCTCAAACAGGAAATGCCCCTCCCGACAGGGGGGGGTGGGGTTGGGAGGAAGGGACCTCTCTGCTCCAGCAAACTGCAGCCTGCAGCCTGGAACCATGAGGAGGTCGGCGTTTTGCCTGCTTTGCAGGCCGTGAGGAGGAAGACTGAATGGAGCATCGCCTGGAGGCTTGCAGGTAAGCACAGCTCTCTGACACACACATATACTTTTATATCACACAGGCCCCACTCAATGCTTTTCCAACACTACAAGGGAGGTCACATCTTATGGGGAATAATACATATAGAGCCATCCTATCTTTATGATATGTGACTAGTTTGCCAGATGCAGTGCATAACTTTAGGCATGTCCCCTGTGACCCCCCAGAAAAAACCTGCTAAGAACCAAGTTCCGCAAGTTTTCCCCTCACTTACCTGCTCCATGCCGCAGGACTTTGCCAAGCAAGAGGCCCAATCTTCCCCCATCTCGGTGGGGATGTCTAGACCTTCAGGCCCTGGGTTCCTATGAAGGATCCACTGTCCTGGGCCCATATAGCACTCTGGCAACAGAAACATTAGGCACCCAAAGGTTTCTAAGTTCTGGGCCCAGGGTCCAGCTCTCTAAAAAGAAAAGCATTATGGGCTATACCCCAAGGGTTTGGGGTCCGGTTACTGACCACTTTAGCGCTGAGGCTTTTTTGGACAGAACCGGTTAGCTCACCTAATCCCAAGGATGTGGAGGCAAGCTAAACCATGACTAACACCTAAGACACTGGCGGAAAAACTGAGGTACTCCTCCTATGGGAGGGGGTTATATAGGGAGGGGCATTTCCTGTTTGAGATTGCCAGTGTCTACACCTGAAGGTACTCCATATAACCCATATAGTAATGAATGCCGCTCTGTGTCCCGTGATGTACGATAAAGAAATATGGAACATTAAAATGATGAATCAAGTCTCTCTGTCTGGTTATAGGGATCACAAAACTAAAAAAATGAATACAATGTATCTGCAGACTGAACAATACACAGGGGAGCAAAAAATATTCTGCCTTGACTCACAGGCTGCTTTCTGCAGGTCCCACTCCCTGATGGTCCGATCCATGCTGCAGGTGACCGCGCGCTGCACCGACATCTTAAACTTGGCTGCCGTCACTTTCCCGGTGTGTCCCGTCAGAGTTTCCTGAAAAAAAAGAAAATTGCGCTACTCAAAAAGGAGGAATTGAGCCTTTTTGTGCTGAATGGGCCCCCATTTAGAAACTATTACTAGGCAAAGCTCAGCCTAGGCGCCAGGGGTGCCCAACCTTTTGAAGAGCGGGGGCCATTTAAAGCGGGAGTTCACCCAATTAAGTATTTTTTTCTCTTCTCCCCTTAGATTCCTGCTCGTTTTGTCTAGGGGAATCGGCTAGTTGTTTTAAAATATGAGCCGTACTTACCGTTTTCGAGATGCATCTTCTCCGCCACTTCCGGGTATGGGTCTTCGGGAGCGGGCGTTCCTTCTTGATTGACAGTCTTCCGAGAGGCTTCCGACGGTCGCATACATCGCGTCACTAGTAGCCGAAAGAAGCCGAACGTCGGTGCGGCTCCATACTGCGCCTGCGCACCGACGATCGGCTTCTTTCGGAAAATCGTGACGTGATGGATGCGACCGTCGGAAGCCTGTTGGAAGACTGTCAATCAAAATAGGAACGCCCAGTCCCGCAGCCCATACCCGGAAGCGACAGAGAAGATGCATCTCGTAAACGGGTAAGTACGGATCATATTTTAAAACAACTAGCCGATTCCCCTAGACAAAACGAGCATCCATCTAAGGGGAAATAGTGTCATGTGCGGGTGAACCTCCGCTTTAACCACTTAAGACCCGGACCAAAATGCAGGTAAAAAAGGACCAGGCCCCTTTTTGCGATTCGGCACTGCGTCGCTTTAACTGACAATTGCGCGGTCGTGCGACGTGGCTCCCAAACAAAATTGGCGTCCTTTTTTTCCCCACAAATACAGTAGAGCTTTCTTTTGGCGGTATTTGATCACCTCTGCGTTTTTATTTTTTTTTGCGCTATAAACAAAAATAGACCGACAATTTTGAAAAAAATTCAATGGGGTAGATTCAGCTAGGGGCGCGCACTGATACGGCGGCGCAGCGTACCGTTTTTACGCTACGCTTCCGTGAATTACTGGAGCTACGCTTCATTCACGAAGCATTTGCTCCGTAATTTGCGGCGGCGTTTCGTAAAAGGGGCCGCCGTAGGGGGCGTGGATCATTTAAATTAGGCGCGTTCCCGCGACGAACGTACTGCGCATGCTCCGTCGGGAAAATTTCCCGACGTGCATTGCGGTAAATGACGTCGCAAGGACGTCATTGGCTTCGACGTGAACGTAAATGGCGTCCAGCGCCATTCACGAACGAGTTACGCAAACAACGCAAATTTTGAAAATCGCGACGCGGGAACGACGTCCATACTTACCATTGGCTGCGCCCCCTAATAGCAGGCCGCTGCCTCACGGCGTTTGTGAATCGGCGTTAGTATGCAATTTGTATACTCTATGCTGACCACTATGGGTGCGCCACGTAGCGGCCAGCGTCAGAATGCACCCTAAGATACGACGGCATAAGAGCCTTATGCCAGTGGTATCTTAGGCTACAGTCGGCGTATCCAGCTTTCTGAATACAGAACGTAGATACGCCGGCGCTACTTAGCAATTACGCTGCGTATCTATGGATACGCAGGCGTAATTGCTCTCTGACTCTACCCCAATATTTTTTATTTTTTGCTATAATAAATATCCCCCAAAAATATATAAAAAAACTATTTTTTTCCCTCAGTTTAGGCCGATATGTATTCTTCTACCTATTTTTGGTAAAAAAAAAAAAAATCGCAATAAGCGTTTATCGGTTGGTTTGCACAAAACTTATAGCGTTTACAAAATAGGGGATAGTTTTATTGCATTTTTATTATTATTTTTTTTTTTTTACTACTAATGGCGACGATCAGCGATTTTTTTCGTGACAGCGACATTATGGCGGACACATCGGACAATTTTGACACATTTTTGGGACCATTGTCATTTTCACAGCGAAAAATGCTATAAAAATGCACTGATTACTGTGAAAATGACAATTGCAGTTTGGGAGTTAACCACAAGGGGTCGCTGACCTCATCTGTGTTTCTAACTGTAGGGGGGCGTGGCTGTAGGTGTGACGTCTTTGATCGTGTTTCCCTATAAAAGGGATCACACGATCGATGACGGCGCCACAGTGAAGAACAGGGAAGCCGGGTTTACACTCAGCTCTCCCCGTTCTTCAGCTCCGAGGAGCGATCGCGGTACTCCAGCGGCTTTTGGGTCTGCGAGTCTGAAGAGCCCACTCTACGGAGGGTCCGATTGGGTCGGACTGACCGTGTGAAAGGGGCCCAAGGCTGCTTTCACACTGATGTGCTGAGGTTTACCTGCACTGTGGGTTCAGGGCAGTGCACCTTTGGCTTTCCTGCCGGTTGGCTGTGCTTTGCCATAGACTTCTATTATATTTTGGAGGTGTGGAGTACTTTCAGAAAGTGCACCAAACTCCCAGGTTATAACAGAAGTCCTTCGCTTAGTGCAAGTAACCCACAGGTACACTGCCCTGCACCAGTGGGTGGAGCCTCTATAGACCTTGTAGTATATAGTTCTGGGTGGGCAGAGCCACTATAGACCCTGTAGTACGCCATTCTGGGTGGGTGAAGCCTCTATAGCAAGGATCCTCAAACTACGGCCCTCCAAGCTGTTGCGGAACTACACATCCCATGAGGCAGCCCTCAAAATTGCACTCGCCTACTCGCATTTGGCGAGGGAATTTATGTGCAGTGCGAGTGAGGAGCAGGGCTGGACCAGTCTGACAGCTTTCTGACTGAAGCAGTGCAGGCTTTTTTTTTTTTTAAAGGACATCAGAGCGGCCAGAGGGGGATTCCCTGATCGATAACGCAACCCCCCCCCCCCAGGGGGTGCGGGGGGGGGGGGTGTGCCGCTCCAGGTGCCACACACTGGGGGGTGTCAGGCTGGCCCCCCCCCCCGCAAATGAAAAAAGACAGCGCCGCCGCGGGTTTAACATTGCGCCGATGATAGACTACATCTGTAATTGAGAGCCCGAGCGGAGCAGGTAGTGGCTGTGCGGGGGGGGCGGGTGGGGGGTTGCGAGCTGTACCCGAGCCAGTCGGCACATCTGAGACTGGCGCAACGATCCCCTTCTCTCACGTCTCAGTCTCGGGCAGCGGCTGTCAGCAGAGAAGCCGCCTCCCCCGCTCCTTCTTTATGTCTATACAGTGCTCTGCATGCAGGAGGAGGGGGAGGCGGCTTCTCTGCTCGGCTGACAGCCGCTGCCTGAGACTGATCAGAGCCGTGAGAGAAGGGGATTGTTGCGCCAGTCACAGATGTGCCGACTCACAAGGCGCCCCCCCCCCCCCGCCAAGCCACTACCTCTGGCTCTCTGTCTGTGGTGTGTGTTCTGAGCCAGGTACATTATAGGTCTGAATGGGGGAGGGGGGTCTGTATTGTAGGAAGGGGGAGGGTCTGTATGGTAGGAAGGGGGGGGTCTGTATTGTAGGAAGGGGGAGGGTCTGTATGGTAGGAAGGGGGGGGTCTGTATTGTAGGAAGGGGGGTCTGTATTGTAGGAAGGGGGGTCTGTATTGTAGGAAGGGGGGGTCTGTATTGTAGGAAGGGGGGTCTGTATTGTAGGAAGGGGGGTCTGTATTGTAGGAAGGGGGGGTCTGTATTGTAGGAAGGGGGGTCTGTATTGTAGGAAGGGGGGTCTGTATTGTAGGAAGGGGGGTCTGTATTGTAGGAAGGGGGGGGTCTGTATTGTAGGAAGGGGGGTCTGTATTGTAGGAAGGGGGGTCTGTATTGTAGGAAGGGGGGTCTGTATTGTAGGAAGGGGGGGACTGTATTGTAGGAAGGGGGGGTCTGTATTGTAGGGGGGGGGGGTCTTCACCGTAGCGGGGGTCTGTACTGTAGCGGGGGTCTGTAATGTAGCGGGGGGGGGGGGGGGGGCTGTATGGTAGGAAGGGGGGGTCTGTATTGTAGGAAGGGGGGGTCTGTATTGTAGGGGGGGGTCTTCACCATAGCGGGGGTCTGTACTGTAGCGGGGGTCTGTACTGTAGCGGGGGGGTGGGTCTGTATGGTAGGAAGGGGGGGTCTGTATTGTAGGAAGGGGGGGTCCTCACCATAGCGGGGGTCTGTACTGTAGGGGGGTCTGTACTGTAGAGGGGGTCTGTATGGTAGGAAGGGGGGGTCTGTATGGTAGGAAGGGGGGGGTCTGTATTGTAGGAAGGGGGGTCTGTATTGTAGGAAGGGGGGGGTCTTCACCGTAGCGGGGGTCTGTACTGTAGGGGATTCTGTACTGTAGCGGGGGGAGGGTCTGTATGGTAGGAAGGGGGGTCTGTATGGTAGGAAGGGGGGGTCTGTATTGTAGGAAGGGGGGTCTGTATTGTAGGGGGGTCTTCACTGCAGGTGGGCCTGCACTGTAGCCGGGGCCTGCACTGTAGGGAGGGGGTCTGCACCGTAGGGGGGTCTGTGTAACATGTAGGGGGCCCAGAACTGTTAAGGGGGGTGTCTGTGTAACATGCAGGCATCTAGAGGTGCAGGGTGCTGTGTAATGTAAAGGGGTCCAGAGGTGCAAGGGCTGTGTAATGTAAAGGGGTCCAGAGGTGCAGGGTGCTGTGTAATGTAAAGGGGTCCAGAGGTGCAAGGGCTGTGTAATGTAAAGGGGTCCAGTGATGCAGGGTGCAGTGTAATGTACAGGGGTCCAGAGGTACAATGGCTGTGTAATGTAAAGGGGTCCAGAGGTGCAGGGGGCTGTGTAATGTAAAGGGGTCCATAGGTGAATGGTGCTGTGTAATGTAAAGGGGTCCAGAGGTGCAGGGTGCAGTGTAATGTAAAGGGGTCCAGAGGTACAATGGCTGTGTAATGTAAAGGGGTCCAGAGGTGCAGGGTGCTGTGTAATGTACAGGGGTCCAGAGGTACAATGGCTGTGTAATGTAAAGGGGTCCAGAGGTGCAGGGGGCTGTGTAATGTAAAGGGGTCCATAGGTGAATGGTGCTGTGTAATGTAAAGGGGTCCAGAGGTGCAGGGTGCAGTGTAATGTAAAGGGGTCCAGAGGTACAATGGCTGTGTAATGTAAAGGGATCCAGAGGTGCAGGGTGCTGTGTAATGTAAAGGGGTCCATAGGTGAAGGGTGCTGTGTAATGTAAAGGGGTCCAGAATGCTGTGTAATGTAAAGGGGTCCAGAGGTGCTGTGTAGTGTAAAGGGGTGCTGTGTAATGTAAAGGGTCCAGGGGTACAAGGGCTTTGTAATGTAAAGGGGTCCAGAGGTGCAGGGTGCCGTGTAATGTAAAGGGGGCCAGATGTACAGGGTGCAGTTTAATGTAAAGGGGTCCAGAGTGCTGTGTAATGTAAAGGGTCCAGAGATACAAGGGCTGTGTAATGTAAAGGGGTCCAGAGGTGCAGGGTGCAGTTTAATGTAAAGGGGTCCAGAGTGCTGTGTAATGTAAAGGGTCCAGAGATACAAGGGCTGTGTAATGTAATATTGTTGTTAATATTTATTTTTGTAACTTCATTCTGCATAAAACATTTAACAATGTAATTTCATGAGATCGTTTATGAGGGTGTGTTTAGGGGCAGACTTAGGGGCGGGGCAGGGGAGGGGTTGGGTGGGGCAACTGGTGGCGAGTAACTTTCAAGGCCTGGCTAGTGCCTCGTGACTTCAAATTTTGAGCCCTGCCATGAGGCATTGCAAAACATCGACATTCACAGACATGACTAGGCATGATGGGAATTGTAGTTCCTGAACAACTGGAGGGCCATAGTTTGAAGACCCCTGCTCTATATACCTTGTAGTGGTTGGTTCTGAGTGGGTAGACCCTTTATAGACCTTGTAATATATAGTTCTGGGAGGGCAGAGCCACTTTAGACCTTGTAGTAGGCCATTCTGAGTGGGTGGAGCCTCTATAGACCTTGTAGAGGTTGGTTCTGAGTGGGTGGAGCCTCTATAGACCATGTAGTAGGCAGTTCCAAGTGGATGGAGCCTCTATAGACCTTGTAGTAGGCCATTCTGAGTGGGTGGAGCCTCTATAGACCTTGTAGAGGTTGGTTCTGAGTGGGTGGAGCCTCTATAGACCATGTAGTAGGCAGTTCCAAGTGGGTGGAGCCTCTATAGACCATGTAGTAGGCCATTCTGAGTGGGTGGAGCTTCTATAGACCGTGTAGTAGGCAGTTCCAAATGGATGGAGCCTCTATAGACCTTGTAGTTGTTGGTTCCGAGTGGGTAGGGCCTCTATTAGACCTTGCAGTTCACTGGTTCTCAACCGTTCTAGTGTCGTGACCCCTTAATACATTTTCCACAGTTGTGGGGACCCCTAATAGTAAAATTATCGTGGCATAGGTTGTCGGCACCCAAGGCAAGCCAAGTACCTTGCGCCCCTAACCCACGGACATTTAGCGCTCCCCGAGTCCCTTCCACTCGTACAGTATTAAAGAGGAAGTAAACCCTGATGGGATTTACTTCCTCTTTGTTTCCCGGTAAAGCATAATGGGCTACTATGCATCACATCGCATAGTAGCCCATTATGTGACTTACCTGTAGGAGAAGCCCACAATGTCCCCGTCTTCCTCGCTGGCAGCGAGCGTCCATTCTTCACACCTCTTCCTTCTGGGGCCGCGAACTTCGGCTCTGTGACTGGCCGGAGTCGCGTGACGTCACTCCCGCGCAAGGGTTTACAACCACTTTAATTAGGGCATATATGGCTTCACGTTCCATACAGCAGCCGGAGGGAGGGTGGTCCCAGTGGTGGGTCATCAGGGGGCCAAGCCGTCTGAACCAGGCAGGAACCTCCCAATGATGTCATCAATAAAGATGGCGGACCTGGTGCATGACAGCGACGTGGCAGCTCACAACAATACAACACCGGACTCACAAATT
Source organism: Rana temporaria (assembly GCF_905171775.1). Lineage (NCBI taxonomy): Eukaryota > Metazoa > Chordata > Amphibia > Anura > Ranidae > Rana > Rana temporaria. The sequence continues at coordinate 6,187,671 of NC_053490.1, read as the reverse complement.
TTGTTTAAAGATGGGGCTATAGAGGCTTCACCCACTCGGAACTGCCTACTTCAAGGTCTATAGAGGCTCCACCCACTCAGAACCAATCATTACAAGGTCTACAGAGACTCCACCCACTCAGAATGGCCTACTACAAGGTCTATAGTGGCTCTGCCCACTCAGAACCAACAACTACAAGGTTTATAGAGGCTCCGCCCTCTCAATATGGCCTACTACAAGACCTATAGAGGCTCCATCTACTCAGAACTGTCTACTACAAGGTCTATAGAGGTGTACCCACTCAGAACCAACCACTACAAGGTCCATAAAGTCTCCACCCACTCAGAATCACCTAGTACAAGGTCGAGACTCCACCCCCTCAGAACTGCCTATTGCAAGGTCTATAGAGGCTCCACCCACTCGGAACTGCCTACTACATGGTCTATAGAGGCTCCACCCACTCAGAATAACCTAGTACAAGGTCTACAGAGACTCCACCCCCTCAGAACTGCCTATTGCAAGGTCTATAGAGGCTCCACCCACTCGGAACTGCCTACTACATGGTCTATAGAGGCTCCACCTACTCAGAACCAACCACTACAAGGTCTATAGAGTCTCCACACACTCAGAATGGCCTATTACAAGGTCTATAGAGGCTCCACCCACTCAGAACTGTCTACTACAAGGTATATAGAGGGTCTACCCACTCAGAACCAACTACAAGATCTATAGAGGCTCCACCCACTCAGAACCAACCACTACAAGGTCCATAGAGGCTCCACACACTCAGAATGGCCTATTACAAGGTCTATAGAGGCTCCACCCACTCAGAACTGTCTACTACAAGGTATATAGAGGTGTACCCACTCAGAACCAACCACTACAAGGTCTATAAAGGCTCCACCCACTCAGAATCACCTAGTACAAGGTCTACAGAGACTCCACCCCCTCAGAACTGCCTATTGCAAGGTCTATAGAGGCTCCACCCACTCGGAACTGCCTACTACATGGTCTATAGAGGCTCCACCTACTCAGAACCAACCACTACAAGGTCTATAGAGGCTCCACCTACTCAGAACTGTCTACTACAAGGTATATAGAGGGTCTACCCACTCAGAACCAACTACAAGATCTATAGAGGCTCCACCCACTCAGAACCAACCACTACAAGGTCCATAGAGGCTCCACACACTCAGAATGGCCTATTACAAGGTCTATAGAGGCTCCACCCACTCAGAACTGTCTACTACAAGGTATATAGAGGTGTACCCACTCAGAACCAACCACTACAAGGTCTATAAAGGCTCCACCCACTCAGAATCACCTAGTACAAGGTCTACAGAGACTCCACCCCCTCAGAACTGCCTATTGCAAGGTCTATAGAGGCTCCACCCACTCGGAACTGCCTACTACATGGTCTATAGAGGCTCCACCTACTCAGAACCAACCACTACAAGGTCTATAGAGGCTCCACCTACTCAGAATGGCCTACTACAAGGTCTATAGTGGCTCTGCACACTCAGAACTGTATAATACAAGGTCTATAGAGGGTCTACCCACTCAGAACCAACTACAAGATCTATAGAGGCTCCACCCACTCAGAACCAACCACTACAAGGTCCATAGAGGCTCCACACACTCAGAATGGCCTATTACAAGGTCTATAGAGGCTCCGCCCACTCAGAACTGTCTACTACAAGGTATATAGAGGTGTACCCACTCAGAACCAACCACTACAAGGTCTATAAAGGCTCCACCCACTCAGAATCACCTAGTACAAGGTCTATAGTGGCTCTGCCCACTCAGAACTATATACTACAAGGTCTATAGAGGCTCCACCCACTCAGAACCAACCACTACAAGGTCTATAGAGGTTCCACCCACTCAGAATGGCTTTCTATAGGGGAAGACGTCTAGAGTCCATTTACCAGCCTGGCACAGATGATCAAAAAAAAGGGGCGGATCTTACCTTGGAGCTACCGTCCAGTTTCCAGAGATGAGCCGACCCATTAAAAGACGCTGCCAGGAGCTGCAGACCCTGGAGGAGAAGAGGAATTATCGAGAATGGCGCAGGTAGTGATATAGCGAAGCTACAACATCATAATCATACACGTGAATGCGGTGTAGGGGTGTAGGATTATAGTGTAGGAGGAGAGCGAGCAAAGTGTACCAGAATGTCCCCTCCCCCACAGTCACACACTATTATTATTATACATTTCTATAGCTCTGACATATACCGCAGTGCACACAGAGCCAGTCACTATGGACACATACCGAGGGATCAAATTCTATACTGGTGATTCCTCCATTACTTCCTTGTAGGGTTTGGTGCATCTGAAGCTGACCTGTATAAAAAAGGAGACAAAAATACTACACAATGAAATAATAAGACGTGGCTTCTTATCATCGGCCTCCACCCTCTGAGGAACAATTGTATTATAAGAATATATGTGTCTTTTAACCACTTAAGCCCCGGACCTTTAGGCAGCTTAATGCCCAGGCCAGGTTTTGCGATTCGGCACTGCGTCGGTCGTGCGACGTGGCTCCCAAACAAAATTGGCGTCCTTTTTTCCCCACAAATAGAGCTTTCTTTTGGTGGTATTTGATCACCTCTGCAGTTTTTATTTTTTGCGCTATAAACAAAAATAAAGCGACAATTTTGAAAAAAATGCAATATTTTTTACTTTTTGTTATAATAAATATCCCCCAAAAACATATATAAAAAAAAAAATTCCCTCAGTTTAGGCCGATACGTATTCTTCGACCTATTTTTAGTAAAAAAAATTGCAATACGCGTTTATCGATTGGTTTGCGCAAAATTTATAGCGTTTACAAAATAGGGGATAGTTTTATTGCATTTTTATTAATTTTTTTTTTTTTTACTACTAATGGCAGCGATCAGGGATTTTTTTCATGACTGCGACATTATGGCGGACACTTCGGACAATTTTGACACATTTTTGGGACCATAGTCATTTTCACAGCAAAAAATGCATTTAAATTGCATTGTTTATTGTGAAAATGACAGTTGCAGTTTGGGAGTTAACGACAGGGGGCGCTGTAGGAGTTAGGGTTCACCTAGTGTGTGTTTACAACTGTAGGGGGGTGTGGCTGTACGACTGACGTCATCGCTCGAGTCTCCCTTATATAAGGGATCACTCGATCGATGCAGCCGCCACAGTGAAGAACAGGGAAGCCGTGTTTACATACGGCTCTCCCCGTTTTTCAGCTCCGGGGAGCGATCGCGACGGAGCGGCTATAAACAAATAGCCGCGCCGTCGTCCCGGATCGCTCCCCGAGGGAACCCGACCGCCGCATGTAGCGGGGAGGGTCCCGATCAGACCCCCGACCCGCGGAAAGGCAAGGACGTACATGTACGCCCATTTGCCTGTACGTGCCATTCTGTGGACGTATATGTACATGCGGCGGTCGGGAAGTGGTTAAAGAGGACCTGTCATTCTCTTCCCAAGTCTGTATGGATAAATCCCTGACAGGTCGTTATAAACAGCAACTGTGTCATTTTTCAGAAAAACTCCACCTTGTATCACTAGAAAGTTGTCCTGGAGCTCCAGTCAGTGACTTTACCTAGGCTGAGATGTCATCAGTCTGCTGCAGACAGGAGGAAGCATTTCCTCAGTCTCACCTCCCTCAGTAATCAGACTGTACTCTAGAACTTTGGTGCCACATTATGCAAGGTCTATAGAGGCTCCACCCACTCAGAACAAATGACTACAAGGTCTATAGAGGCTCCACCCACTCAGAACCAATGACTACAAGGTCTATAGAGGCTCCACCCACTCAGAACCAATGACTACAAGGTCTATAGAGGCTCCACCCACTCAGAACCAATGACTACAAGGTCTATAGTGGCTCTATCCACTCAGAACTGCCTATTACAAGGTCTACAGTGGCTATAACCACTCAGAACCAACCACTGCAAGGTCTATAGAGGCTATATCCACTCAGAACCAATGACTACAAGGTCTACAGTGGCTATATCTACTCAGAACTGTCTACTACAAGGTCTATAGTGGCTATACCCACTCAGAACTGTCTACTACAAGGTCTACTGTGGCTATATCCACTAAGAACTGCCTACTACAAAGTTTAGAGAGCTTCCACCCACTCAGAACCAACCACTGCAAGGTCTATAGAGGCTATACCCACTCAGAACTGTCTACTACAAGGTCTACAGTGGCTATACCCACTCAGAACTGTCTACTACAAGGTCTACAGTGGCTATACCCACTCAGAACTGTCTACTACAAGGTCTACAGTGGCTATACCCACTCAGAACCATCTACTACAAGGTCTACAGTGGCTAAACCCACTCAGAACTGTCTACTACAAGGTCTACAGTGGCTATACCCACTCAGAACTGTCTACTACAAGGTCTACAGTGGCTATACCCACTCAGAACTGTCTACTACAAGGTCTTCAGTGACTATACCCACTCAGAACTGTCTACTTCAAGGACTTCAGTGGCTATACCCACTCAGAACTGTCTACTACAAGGTTTTCAGTGGCTATACCCACTCAGAACTGTCTACTACAAGGTCTTCAGTGGCTATACCCACTCAGAACTGCCTACTACAAAGTTTAGAGAGGTTCCACCTACTCAGAACCAACCACTGCATGGTCTAAAGAGGCTATACCCACTCAGAACCAATGACTACAAGGTCTATAATGGCTATACCCACTCAGACCCACCTATTGCAAGATAAATAGAGGCTTAACCCATTCAGAACTGCCTACTACATGATCTTTAGAGGCCCTACCTACTCAGGACTGTCTACTAAAAGGTCTATAGAGGTTCCATCCACTCAGAATCAACCACTACGTCTATAGAGGCTCCACCTGCTCAGAACCAATGACTACAAGGTCTATAGAGGTTATACCCACTCAGAATCGACCACTACAAGGTCTATAAAGGCTTCCCCCGCTCAGGAGTGCCTACTACAAGGTCTATAGAGACCCTACACACTCAGAATGGCCTACTACACAATCTATAGAGGCTCCACCCACTCAGAACCACCTACTACAAGATCTAAAATGCTCCATCCACAACAAAGTTGAGAAAGGCTCTGCCCACTTCAAGCTACCCACTAGGACTATAGAGGTCCCACCTATTCAGAACCATCCACTACATAACGAGGCTCCACCTACTCAGAACTGCCCACTACATGGTGTATAAATGTAACCTGGCTGTGGATGAGAGATGGGCGCCTGGCTGTAACTGAACTGATTGATCTCAAAGCTTCTACAGGCTGCTGGCTGGCTTTCAGAAAGTCAATGAAGACATTCAGAAGGTGATTGAAGGTGATCAGATCGGGGGGCAGCAATAAAGCCAACAGCAGAAGCCATTCTGTGCTTCCTGTTCTGTGCCAAGGATACATTGCCTCACATGGGCAGATGAAAGGTCCGCCTCATGGAGACATTAGATGTTTATTAGACTCCCAATGTCTCCCCTGCAGGTAATAAAGCACAGATAGTGCTTGATTAGCTGCTTCCCCAGCCGAGGAATGGGAGCAGTGAACCAGGAAGTGACAAAATACATGTTGCTTCCAGGTTCCATTAGCTGTAGGAGAGCTTCTCCTGCCCTCAATGTTGGGAGTACTTTACCACAGTACTGGGAGACCCTGGGAACCAACACAGGTGCCAGTGGTGGGTGGCAGGTTCTAGAGCAGTGGCGGCCTGTCCATAGGGACGCACGGGCGCCGCCCCCCCTCCCACAGTCACAAAAAAAAAAAAAAAAAACGGGCCCTTTAAGAACTTTTATTCGGCTAAAATGTCATTTTGACATTTTAGCCGCAGTTCTGGCGGCTGTCTATAGAGGGCGCTGCAGCGCCACCCCCTCTCGCAAATAACACACATTCGTGCATAAATGCACGAATGTATGTTATTGCTGGTTGCCAGCGCTGCCTGGTCTATTCAGATAACCGGATGCGGGACGCCGGTTACCCGAATAGCGACAGCTGGTTGGCTGAGGGGAACTGCCTATCAAAGCCAGCGGCTCTGATAGGCTTTTCTCCGGCTCTCAGCTGTCTATACTCTGAGCGCAGGCAATCTGCGCTCATTGTATAAGACAAACGGCCGTTTCAGCCAATCAGGTTCCCGGATTCTGGTTATCAGGAACCTGATTGGCTGAAGCTTCACCACAGCGGCAGAAGACATCGAGGGAGCACATGGAATCCTCAGGTAAGTGCTTTTTACAGGGAAAGGGGCACAGTGACATCATGGGGCACAGTGGTGACAAAGGGCACAGAGGTGACAATTGGCACAGTGGCATCATGGGGCACAGTGGTGACAAAGGGCACAGAGGTGACAATGGGCACAGTGGCATCATGGGGCACAGTGGTGACAATGGGCACAGTGGCATCATGGGGCACAGTGGTGACAATGGGCACAGTGGCATCATGGGGCACAGTGGTGACAATGGGCACAGTGGCATCATGGGGCACAGTGGTGACAATTAAAGGGCACAGTGGTGACAATTGGCACAGTGGCAACAGTTGAGAGGCACAGTGGCTGCGTTTGATGGCATGGCACAGTGGCTGCGTTTGATGGCATGGCACAGTGGTGACAATTGATGGCACAGTGACTGCGTTTGATGGTATGGCACAGTGGTGACAATTGATGGCACAGTGGCTGCGTTTGATGGCATGGCACAGTGGTGACAATTGATGGCACAGTTGCTGTGTTGCATGGCACAGTGGTGACAATTGATGGCACAGTGGCTGCGTTTGATGGCATGGCACAGTGGTGACAATTGATGGCACAGTGGCTGCGTTTGATGGCATGGCACAGTGGTGACAATTGATGGCACAGTGGCTGCGTTTGATGGCATGGCACAGTGGTGACAATTGATGGCACAGTTGCTGTTTGATGGCATGGCACACTGGTGACAATTGATAGGCACAGTGAGGCTGCAATTTTTTTTTTTTTTCGTTTGCGCCCCCCCAAAAACCTCATCATTTGTGACTACGGATTATTGATCAGTCACAGTAATGTTAACATATTAAATTAAAGGCGATGTCCTCGAGGTCCACTTTAAGAGGAGAGTAGAGAATTCACCTCCAACGATATACCAAAGCTTCACCATTCGGTCTGCTCCTCCGGTGGCCACCATCTTGGAATTGGGACTAAATCTGACCGCGTGGATCTCGGAATCATGGATTTCCTGGAACAGAGTTCATGAGAAGAGATTATTAGTAACATATTATTTCTATAGTGTTTTTTTTTTTTTTTTTTTCATGGCTGGGACTCAAGGACTAGAGCAGCGGGTCTCCAAACTTTCTAAACAAAGGGCCAGTTTACGGTCCTTCAGACTTTAGGGGGGCCAGACTAGGGCCATTGGGAGGACTAGTGCCCCATCATTGGTATCATTGGAAAGAATTGATGGTGTCAGTTGGAGGAATAGTGCCTCATTGGTGTCAGCAACAAGAATTATGCCCCATTGGAGTTGGGTGGAACAATTCCCCAAGGGCAGCATTAAGGCAAGCAAAGGGACGCATCTGGCCCCAGGGCCGCAGTTTGGAGACCCTGGACTAGAGGTTCGACCAATATGGGTTTTCTCTGGCCGATGCCGATATTTAGAAAATCGTGGTGGCCGATGGCCGATATATGATGCCTATTTTTGCGGCCGATATTTTAGGCCGATTTCTATTTTTTTTGGGCAGGTGGCACTGACAGGTGGCACCAATTGTCAGATGGCACTAATTGGCACTGACAGGTGGCACTGGTTGGCACTGGCAGGTGGCACTGATTGGTAGATGGCACTAATTGGCACTGGCAGGTGGCACTGGTTGGCATTGGCAGATAGCACTGGCAGGCACTGGTTTTCATTGGCAGATGGCACTGGTTGGCATTGGCAGATGGCACTGGTTGGCATTGGCAGATGGCACTGGTTGGCATTGGCAGATGGCACTGGTTGGCATTGGCAGATTGCACTGGCTGGCATTGGCAGATTGCACTGGCTGGCATTGGCAGATTGCACTGGTTGGCATTGGCAGATTGCACTGGTTGGCATTGGCAGATTGCACTGGCAGGTTTCACAACCGATAGTGTAACTGTGAAATTGCTCTCTGCCACGCCGTGTGTATGAAACTGCACGGAGAGAGGGGAGCTGAAGCATTCAGCGTAATTTCGGAGATGGGCGGGACCCAGGGGTGGGCGGGACCCAGCAGCTATCCAGCCAATGATTGGTCTGTTTGAGAAACGGTGCGAGGCCACATACACGTGGCGGGCCCGCCCAGATCCCATTCCATTGGCAGGTGTTGGATAGCCTGGTCCCGCCCACCCCGACATTCAACCTCAATGATGACAGGTCCTTTCTCTCTCCCTACAGTTACACACAGCGCGGCGCTGCTCTGCCAACAGTGCGGAGAAGGGAGGAGCGTTCTCCACACTCTGCAGTCAGTGTTGTATCTGCCTTATTAGGAGAATTATCGGCCGATGCCGATCTCTCCAAAATGGCCAAATATCGGCCGATATATCGGTCGACCTCTATCAAGGACCCCAGTTCTGCAAGGCATTTTAATATTTGCATAACTCCTCCCAAGAGCCAGCCCACTGCTTGCATAGTGCTGAGGAGAGGACTACCGAGGCAGGGTGCTGCTATGTTTTCAAAAAGGGATGTAACAGCACCCTGCCAGCCCCTCCCACCAGACATGATCTGCCTGCATTGCATAGGCAAATTAGGCGGCCCGCCTAAGGCCTCGCACTCACAGGGGTCTCGCCGGCTACCTAATTTGCCTCTGCTCAATCACCGTGTGCAACTTTCCGCAGCCATTTTTTATTTGGTTGAATTTTTTTTTATCCATTATGGGCA